>NC_136065.1:833798945-836198945 GCF_964261635.1 Lissotriton helveticus
GGGAGGGAGGGAAGAGGGTCTAGGGAGGGAGGGAAGAGGGGGGAGGGAGGGAGGTAAGAAGGTGGAGGGAGGGTAGAGGGAGGGAGCGAGGGATAGAGGGAAGGTAGAGGGAGGGAGTGAGGGATGGAGGGAGGGAGGGAAGAGGGTAGTGGGAGGGAGTGAGGAAAGAATCTCTCTTCCTATACCTTAATCTCAAGTCTGAATGTAAATCCTGCTTCTTCATGTAGCTTAGGAGGCATTCCTCTGCTGTATTTAGGTAACAAATATGTGGCTGGTTGAGGAAATTATTTCAGATGTGGTGATGTGTTGGTTCCCCCATTATCGTACAAGAGAGTATCTCGTCTTTTATTAAGATGGACACTAATTAGATGACTACTTTTGCAAGCAAGATTAATGAAAGTTATTGATGAGGGAGCAATTGACTTCTTCAGGCAGAATTTAACCTCCGCACCTATTCACAAAGTGTGGGATGCCTTTAAAGCCTGGCTAAGGGGAACCTTAAAGAGCTCTTCTGTGCCCTGGATAAGAGAAGAATGAAAGCAAATCTCTCTGGTAGAATAGAAATTGGCTGTGGCTGAAACTAACTTAAAGTCAGGACATGTACAGGGGAATATAAGGAAGAGCTTAGAGGAAAAGGTTGAAGATTTACAACGTCAGCTTAGAGTGAATCTGGAGGAAAAACTACAGCAGCAATGGGATGCAAGCAAGTTGATGAAATATGAGCAGGGGTGAAATATGGGAAACTGTTGGCCATAAAAGCCAGAATGTACAGGTCTCGTAACTATATAAGTAGAATACAGGTAGATGAAGAGGATAGAGTGGCGGAGGATGCGGAACGGATAGAGCAAGCTTTAAAAAAAATAATTCAGGACTTCTATTTAGAAGACCTCAAGTGGATGAGGTTGAGTTAGACCAATGACTCCTAGAGAAATAATTACCAAAACTGAGTAGTGAGGACCAGAAGTATTTAAAATCAGGAAATAACAGGGAATTAAATCCTCACAGCAGTTAAAAACCTAAAATTAAAAAAGGGGTAGGCAGCGGGTCACGATGCGATTACAAATGAATTCTATATAAGTGTCTCTTGGTTACTAATCCCTGTTTCACTTGAACTATTCAATGATGTGCTGAGCAGAGATTCCCCTATGCCAGAGTCCTGGAATAAGGTTGTAATTTAGTTTATTTTAAAGCCTAGTAAGGATCCCAATCAATGTCAATCATATTGTCCAATTTTGCTGCTAAATTGGGACTATGAAAATTTTACTAGCATTTTGGCATCTCCTTTAAGTAAGATAGCCGGGGTTGTGATTAATGAAGATTAGAAAGGCTTCCTTCCAGGAAGACAGATGAGGGAACTCATGCAAACCTTGGGCAAACAAGCAAGGTTTAAAGGGCTTTTATATTTGTGACTCAAGGTAACAGGTTACTAGACCTATGGCCATGGCTGAAGCCCTCTGACCCCCGAAGCACCTATTTCTCCACCCCTCATAAATCAGTATTAGTTAGGTAGGTTTTTGTTTTGCACCAATTGGTCCTGAGGTGTAGCATGGAAAAAAAACCTTGAGTCATGTCATATCATAATCCCCTGGTTCTGGTAGTTACCATTGCAGAGGTAGAAAGAATAGAGTTAACCTGGACATTTAAAAGAGGCTTAGTGAAGTACCAGAGATGCATTATACAATGGATTAAGGAATTTATGGAAATCAACAGGAATTGTGCAAGTAGCAGGTTGTCTAGGATGCATTCAAATCAGGGGTTAGGGGGAAATGCTTAGCTATAGCCTGAAACGCCAAAAGAATGAAATCCAACATTTAAGAATATTGTACAAGGCATTGGTAAACACTGAACAGGAGCTTGCTAGCACTATCGCCTCAGGGATACCACTAGAGAATATACTGCTGAAATTCGCACTTGCAAAAGCTGAAATCTGAGAAATCTCAGCGGCAAAGGCAACAGAGAAATTTCTTACATGGCGACACAATTGCCATGAGTTTAATGAATGCATAGGACATATGTTGGCAGTGGCCAAGGGGTTAACTTAGTAATGGGCTCTTCAGGTATTACAGGAGGAATTCCACAAATATTAATGGAAACTACATCATGAATAACAGAACGCAGAAGAGAATTTAATTAGAGTGTATCTTAGTGGTACCCACCTACAACAATTCACTTCTGAAGATGCATAATTTTTGGAAACCCGATTTACGGAGGAAGAAGTATACAGAGCCTTAAGGGATCTTCTCTCCGGTAAGGCAGTGGGACCTGATCAGATCTACCTCTAGTTTTATAAAATCTCTCTTGCCACTCAAAGATCAGACCTGCTAAAAATGCTCTACCAGGCGCAGATAGGGGTTTCCATTCCAGAGCCATGGGCTTATGCCTCAAAAAAAGAAAATATATATATATATATATATATATATATATATATATATATATATATATATATATATATATATATATATATATATATATATATATATATATATATATATATATATATATATATATATATATATATATTTATTTAAAGGGGAAGCTGGTTCCTTTAGACCCATTTCCCTTATGAATAGCGACGCGAATATATTCTCGAAGGTACCAGCGTCTCGATTAAGTCTCATTATTTGCAAGGGGATCCACCCCAACAGCACCGGTTTATACTTAGCAAAGGCAGCACTGATCACATCTGCAGGGTGGTAACACTGTTTGATGCAGCAGCAGTCTCCGGGGACCCTATGGCTCTGATCTTTTTGATGCCGGCAAGGCATTTGATAGGGTCTCCTAATATTATTTGTGGGTTATCCTCAAGTGGTTTGGCATTGGAAAAGGTTTTATCAATACAATACAGGAATTATATAGGATTGGGTGGCGCATACACAGATCCAATACAACCACACAGGGACGAGGCAGAGATGCCTGTGCTCCCCCCTTTCTTTTTGCACTATATATTGAACCCTTGATTTAGAAGATTGATGTCAATAGGAGTATTATATCAATGAGGTTTCAATGGCAGGAAATTAAAGTCTTGGCCCACGCTGATGATTTGGCGGTAGTAACATTGATCCCCAATCATTACTTATGGTAATAGAGGAGGCGCAAGGCATATGGAAGGATGAAATAGAGAAAAAACAAAGGGTTGAGGTGAAGAGTACCGCACTGGACACTAAAAGTAGCTCCTTAGTTGGATGATGGTGCTTGACACCCTGAAAGTGCAACCCTCTACACTAACTATTGGAAAAAGAATCCCCAAGAAACATGAGAAAAACTGGAATCAGCACTCCTCAAAGTATAAACATTATTTCTTAATTCATTCAAACACCTTTTTTCTCACACGTGCATTGACGAGTCCTGCTGGCGCCCCTGCCTTCCATTGATGGTTATTTGTATCATCATCATCTCGAGATCAATGAGAAATAATTTTGTCGTATGTTTGATCGCATTATTGGATCCTTAGAAACGTTACCTTATTCACTAGAGATTATTACACTCAAGCCGCAACTGATATTGAGAAAAATATCAAATTTTCTCTTAGGAATCCGCCTATCTTGGGACTATTAGATAAGGCAGATTGTCAACAACTAGAGCCCTGAAGAAGTGTCCTCTGAGACTAAACGCATTGGCTAAATGGTTGCATAGATTTAACCCTTTTGAGTAGAATGACGAGCTCAGCTCGTCATGAGCCACGGTGCTCGTGTGCTGCTGATGAGCTGAGCTCGTCATAACCTTTAGAACTCTTGCATGCTGGGCAAATTCCCCTGCTGTGCAAGCGTTCTAAAGAAACGGGTGTGGTCATGACGAGCTCAGCTCGTCATGAGCACACGACCACCGTGGCTCATGACAAGCTGACCTCGTCATGAGCACGGGGGCGCTGTGCGCGCCCACCAGCACAGCAGGGGAATTTGCCCAGCTGTGAAGGTGTTATTGAAAATTGGTTTTACACGATTTTTACTATTTTTCAATAGAAACGATACGTATTTTTATAAACAACTTGGACCAGAACTTTTTTTGAAGTCGAGTATAAATTGTGTTTGAATGAATTTAGAAATAATGTTTATAATTTGATGGGTGCTGATTCAATTTTTTCTCATGCATCTGGAAGGATATCAGGGTATTAACTTAACCAGGAGAAAATACAGATAGTCATGAATCGGAAGATGACCTGGAAGATTCTCGAGTGACTGAGGTAGCCACTTTTCTAGGAATAAATAAAACCTCCTAACTGAGGCAAATGTTGCAGATAAATATAGCTCCAGTTAGCCAGAAAGGAAAGACAGACTTTGATATGATGCATAATCTCCATCTCTATTGTGGGCGGTGTAACATAATCAAGATGATTTTGCTGCCCAAAGTTCTTTATCTTTTCGGGCTATAGCCCTGAAATATGAAAAACAAGCATTTGCAATGCAATAGGACTCGCCTTTACGCGAGACCTATTGCATTGCTAATTGAAGTGCTGCGGGGTGGGGGCAGAAGGGTGAGAAGGCACAAACAACAGGAGTGTAGGCGGAGGGCGAAAGGCATGAACAACAGGAGCATAGGCGAGGCGAGAAGACACGGACTGCGGGGGGGAAGGCACGGGTAGTAAGAGAATCTCATTAAAGAAAATAGTGCTCACATTCTAAATAACACATAACCTGCAACACTCGAAGTAAAGGGGCCAGTAGCCATGGAAGGACACAAATGATGGCATGGCCTTCATAAGGAGGGACTAACAAGACAATAAACCAACCAGAAGGCAGCATTTAGGAAGGACAGTCACAAGCCAATGAAAAAGATGGTTGGGTGAGTTGTTGGGGGTTCTATCACTTAGTAAACCACCACAAATCAACCCCAGAGCAGAGCTTGCTCACTGGCTCAGGGCTCGACCTAACAAGGTGCTGGAAAATATTTTTTTATAGGTTTATTTGGGCCCACAGGAAGACCAGGAGAGAATCGAGATTTATGACACAAGATGGGGAGGATGGGCAGTGCCATACCTAAGATTGTATCAGTGGGCTGCAGCTTTACAATTCATGTGGGGTTTAATTGGAGGGAATGCAGGAGACTGTTGGAGTAGATTAGGGTCACCAGATGTTTAATAATTACTTGGTGATGAGTCTCAGAACTGCTTTCTAAAATGCAGACAACCCAGCTATTTATCAAAAAGTCAGATGTAAAACCCTATCAGCGGCATTTCAGATCTGGGCAGCCTTCAAAAGGAAAACGGGGCTTGGTAAAACAAATTTGTATACCTGTCTTTACAGAAATCCGATGTTCCCAGAAACCTTTCAAGATAACACTATGGCAAGGTGGGAGAAGCGGGAATTCGGATGATTGGGGATCTTAAGGATTTGGACGGAATCTAGTCATTTAATGATGTTCAAGTTAAATTAGGAATTGATAGGAGAGGCTTTTAAAAATATTTACATATACTCAGTTTTCTAGCAAAGAACAAAGGGGGTTCAAAGGGATTCAGCAAAGATTGTATTATGGAGGTGGTTAGGGACAACAAAGGTTGCACTGTAGGGCACATTTATGCGGAGCAATCCCAGCTGAAACATGATGACCTCAAGAGACAAGTGGCAAAATGGGAGTGTAAGTTATAGACCCTGGTAGCTTTTTAGACTCCTTAGAACTAGGAATGACCACTCTGTGCTCAGCTGGATTACAAGCATCGCACTATAAAACAATGTTTTCATTATATCATACACCGGCTAAAATAGCACAATGGGGGGGGGCAAGAAGGGATCAGCTGCCCTTGATGCAGCAGCACCACAGTGGACCAAGTACATATGTTCTCAACCTGCCACCGCTGAGATAATTTGATAGACTGCAGTCGACTATTTAATCTGTGAATGATTGGTGTTATGGTTTAAATGCTAACAAAATGCTGCTCTTAAAATGCTGTTTAATCAATTTGTTATGGATAAATCAAAATGTAATATTGTATGGTATTTATTGTTTCCATATGTGGAAATACCTCATGAATTATATATACATATACATCTATATATACATATACATCTATATATACATATACATCTATATATACATTCACTGAAAAAACCATAGGTTATAGACCATATATAGTTAGGAATTAGCATTTAAAAAACCTTATTTTACTCACACAAAACCATTGAAATTCCATATATAGTTAGTTGCACTAACTATATATCGCGCACCCGCAATCCACTGCTGATCATGTCACATATTACATCATTCATGACATGGTCAGTGACATCACTGATGACATCTCAAATGACATCACTGATGACATCACTGATGACAACATCCAGTGACTGTATTTTTCTGTAAAGTTAAAATATGTCTTGAGTGGATGTATAAGTGTCTGGATGAAGGATTTAGTAGGTGCATGACTGACTGTATGAGTGAGTGATTAAATGTGTCTCACTGAATGCATGGGTTAGTGACTAAACTGTCTTAATTTGTGCATCATTATGTCTGTTGTTCTGTAAACTGCTGCATGTGTTGATCATTAGCTATACGAGAGGCTATATGTGTTATTAATTGGTTGCCCAAGTATTTCTATGGGAGATTGAGTTTGTGTGGGGGTGGCTGGAAGGTGTGTGACTCTATGCATAGATGTGTGAGCAGTTTATTCACTAGGTGTATGAGTTCAAGAGTGCATGTGGAAACAGCTACATGGGCAGTTGACTGTGTGCATGAGTGTATTGATGAGTGAATAGATATCTCAATGCTACATGTCATAGTAAGTACATATGTAAAACACAGTACATGTGAGAGTTGGCATATATAAATAACTGTGCATGAGAGCCACTGAATGAGTGAGTGGTTGTATCGATCATTGTGAACTTGTATCAGGGATTGTATAAGAGAGTAAATATGTGTTAGTATATGTTTCAATAAGTAAGGTGTGTTTAACTGTATAGTTGAAGAAATGGAGGTGAGATTGTTTCTTTGCATGACTGACTGGGTGTGTGAGTAACTCCATGGATGAGTGGCAGTGTGTGAGTGTCTGTTTACACTGAGTGTATCTAAGGTTATATTAGAGTCTGAAGAGGTTTATCGTATTAGCACAAGAATGATGTCAAATGAGATGTCATCAGTGATGTCATCAGTGATGTCATTTGAGATGTCATCAGTGATGTCATCAGTGATGTCACTGACCATGTCATGAATGATGTAATATGTGACATGATCAGCAGTGGATTGCGGGTGCGCGATATATAGTTAGTGCAACTAACTATATATGGAATTTCAATGGTTTTGTGTGAGTAAAATAAGGTTTTTTAAATGCTAATTCCTAACTATATATGGTCTATAACCTATGGTTTTTTCAGTGAATTTTCAAGGTTTTGTAAATGCTAATTCCTAACTATATATGGTCTATAACCTATGGTTTTTTCAGTGAATTTCAATGGTTTTTTAATAGCAAATATCATAAGCTGTCGAATGTCAAGTACGTGGTAAGTAAAAACATTTTTGTGTTTATGCACACTGATCTGCTTTGAATGCTGCCCCCCACCCCTCATTTCTATTAGGAGTACTCTCTCTTTGCAGATAGTGAAGGGTAGTTAACGCAGCCCTTTGCCCCCTTTGTAATACGTCGTGCCTGCTTCTCTCTCCATTTGATTGATTGTTCTCTTTGGTTCATTCTCTATTTACAAACAAGCACAGAGTCGCAATACTCTGTTTAGTCTTTGCAGATAGCGAAAAATCGTGTAAAAAAACAAAAGGAATCGAGCAAAATCAGTAGGCCACTAATGGGATCTCTTTTTGACCTCGCTAAAATAGAAACATTAGGAACAACCTGTTGAAAATAGCAATGCGTATGTACATAAGCGGCGTTCATTTGTGTTCACAGTACCCCTTGTTGATTTTTTCAATCGAGCATTGAATTGTTCGAAGTTAATTCTCTTAAGGATCTTCTCTACCTGCAAACGAGGAAGAATAGGAATATTCTCTCTCCCTTTGCAGATAGTGAAGGGTAGGTAACGCAAGCCTTTAACACGTCGTACCTATTTCATTCCTCATTGATTGATTGATTGTCCGAACATTGACTGTTTGGGAATTAGTTCTTTTTGGAGGTATTCCCTGTTTGCAAATAAACGTAGGAAAATCTTTGCAAGTAGTGAAAGGGTACGTAATGCGGACCTTTCTCCCCCGTTGTAATCTGTCATGCCTATCTACTCCCCACTGATTGATGCACCTTTTTCACCCGGACCATTTACTAGAGATACGTCATCTGGCCCGACCAGAGAGCACCCCTAGTGAAAAGGACATATGCAATAATAACGAAGTGATCACTGTATCCTGTTAACAGAAACTTTACCATGAAACAACCTGGAAAGAAAAAAATAGGAAAACGAAAATCAGTAGGCCACTGATGAACATGAACTTTTATTAAACAACAAACAAAGAAACGATAACATAACGTAATGATAAAACCTATTAATGTCCTAGAAACAAGAAAACGTTAAAGTATGCCAGTGGTGCGAGACCAGAAAAACAGTCCGAGAAACCAAATCACCCCTCGCTGTCCCAACTCATGCACTCTGAAAGTTCAAAGTTTTGAGGAGTGCTTGTAACATTGTCTGAAGCCTATTTGCAATTGCTTCATCTTCACTATTCTTAAAGTAAGTGGGGGCTGTTGTGATGCGGTGCCACCCTGAACCGCTTGACGGAGGCCCCCGAGGGACGGTGTCATGTCGCGGACTCGGAGGGGGCGCTTGGCTCCGGCCCCCTCCCCAAGTCGTGTTGCCCTGGTGTGGCCTGAGATCGCCCCCGACATAGGTGGCCGGCTCCCGGGGTCAAGCGGAACTTTTTTCCTTTTGGTGACTCTTCCATTCTTCACCTTGTCCCACAATCCGTTTCACCTAAAGACACGCTGTAGTGGGGCACCCCTTTTCCGTTTCATTTGCCATTCAGCCCGCTTTTGCTACACTGTGCCTCTTCCGCTATTCAGCTGTTTACCGCCCGCTCTTTCGACTACAGCGTCTCGCTCACCATGTACTTGAGTTGCTCCCGCTCTTGCGGTGCAGCGATAGGCGGCTGCCACAGGACTCTCAAAATGGCGGCCATCTCTTCAGATTTGGGCGTGGTCCACTAAATGGGCCTGCGACACCTTGGAACTCGGACGCTTGTCTGCTAGAGCTTGGGCTCCATTCTCGAAAGCGTCCCCTCATCCTTGAAGATTCTACAAAAGTCTTGGGGGCCCCCGACTCCCGCAGGCTTCTGGTGGGGAGCGCCTAGCATGATTGCTCGTGGAATGGCCACGACGGAGCTACGAAATGGTGGTGCTCTCATGCTAACGCCAGCTTCAGTCTGAAACATCCAGAAACACTGTAGACTACCAATTCGATCAGTTCCGGTAGCGCTCCAACGTGACCCGGTAGAGAAGAACTTGCCCTCCCCTCTTTGACTGATGGTTCTTGTTGCCTGTCCCTTCTGTTGTCATTTAACAGAACTATTTAGCCTGCTGAAAGGGGTTGTGTGCCGTCCGCTGGTTGGTGGAGACATTTTGACTATATTCTGGACCTGCGTTGTCGCGTAATGCGTCATATGACGCGCCGCGTTAGAAAGTTTAATAAATTATGAAACACAATAAACAATCCTTAAAAAATAAAAAAAATAAAAAATAATCAACAAAAGCAACAGCTAGGTAATACACATATAATTTTATCTCCGCGAAGCGGAGCGCTGTTACAGATATATATCTTGTTTCTGAACGTTAATTTCTCAAAATGCACTGAAGCACATATATTGAGACCTAGCAAAGGCACATCGGGCTACCAGTCCCTACAATTTTTCCAAGTTTCGTGCAAATCCATTCAGCTGTTCGATCCTACCGAGAGACAAGATGGCGGCCGCTACGGACTGTTTGGAATGTTTACAGACACCGGAGAGCCAATCAGCTTCGCTTCGCAAAGCTCCGTAACGCGAAAAGTACGCGAAGCGGTGCGCTGTTACAGATATATACTTTTTTTTTAACGTTAATTTCTCAAAATCCACTGGAGCACATATATTGAGATCTAGCAAAGGCACATCGGGCTACCAGTCCCTACAATTTTGCCAAGTTTCGTGCAAATCCATTCAGCTGTTCGATTATTATTATTTTTATTTTTTTTTGCCCCGCGGGGCCCTTTTAAAACCTCCACATCAAACCTAGGGGGTGAGCGACAATGTACTATGCCCCCTTATGGTCATTTGCCCCTTCGCTTTGGCCTCCTCTTGTCTCTCGATCCTACCGAGAGACAAGATGGCGGCCGCTACGGACTGTTTGGAATGTTGACAGACGCCGGAGAACCAATCAGCTTCGCTTCACAAAGCTCCGTTGCGCGAAAAGTCCGCGAACCAGAGCGCTGCCCGGTCCGCTGTTACAGATATATATCTTTTTTTAAACGTTAATTTCTCAAAATCCACTGGAGCACATATATTGAGACCTACAAAAGGCACATCGGGCTACCAGTCCCTACAATTTTGCCAAGTTTCGTGCAAATCCATTCAGCCGTTCGGGCTAAAAGTGAGGCCAACCGCCCTATGGAAATTAACATGGGAAAAACGCGTTTTGGGACCCCCCTTTTTTCTCGGCCCCCCCTTGACGAACCCCCCCAAAATTTTCAGGGGCTGCTCAGAAACAAAATGTGCCATTTTCCTGAAAATTTCAGCCAATTCCGTCCACAAACGCCAAAGTTATTAGACATAGAATTTTCAAAAAACCCATAGAGAAAAAATCCTAACTATATATACCTACTGGCGACCGCCAGTAGGTAATATACATCTATATATACATATACATATATATATATACATATACATATATATATATATATATATATATATCAAACAAACAGAATTCTTGCAGATAAAAGAATCCACTCGAGCCCAGTAACTGGATGCAGAGTGTTGGTTTATTTTAGAACATGCAGCAAGTCAAATACCCGACGCGTTTCGGTGCCAAAAGCACCTTGTTCACAGGTCAGGAAATGTTTGTGCAATCGGCATACAAATAGTGCAGTAATAGAAATTAAAGTAGGACTACACGTTCCTGCATTTCTGTTTTGGCATCCATCTTGGAATAGTTTTGTTCAACTATGACATTTAATGAGCAATAAAGTTTGTTTAAAGTTCTCTCAAAATGACATTTTGTATAGAAATTAAATCATAAATAAAAAATGATAAATTGTCTATCATATTAATGAAATAACAACATATCAGTAATAACGCTTATCTATGGCGTGTATAAACTGATCACAATTTTTCGATCCTAATATACTTGATTATTGGTTATATACATGTATACAAATTTGCAATTAAGCCTCAGTGGGCGGGTTAAATCTAACATAGTTTTGACTTTAAACAAACTTTATTGCTCATTAAATCTCATAGGTGAACAAAACTATTCCAAGATGGATGCCAAAACAGAAATGCAGGTACGTGTAGTCCTACTTTAATTTCTATTACTGCACTATTTGTATGTCGATTGCACAAACATTTCCTGACCTGTGACCAAGGTGCTTTTGGCACCGAAACGCGTCGGGTATTTGACTTGCTGCATGTTGTAAAATAAACCAACACGCTGCATCCAGTTATTGGGCTTGAGTGGATTCTTTTATCTGCAAGAATTCTGTTGGTTTGAATTGTAAGAGGTCGCGACCTCTTCTCGAGCCCGCCGCCATCAAGAGGCAAGGAGACTCGCGAATTGTGCAGTATATATATATATATATATATATATATTACCTACTGGCGATAGCCAGTAGGTATATATAGTTAGAATTTTCAAAAATCCCATAGGGAAAAAATCCTATGTCTAATAACTTTAGCGTTTGGGGACGGAATTGGCTGAAATTTTCAGGAAAATGGAACATTTTGTTTCTGAGCAGCCCCTGGAAATTTGGGGGGGGTTCGTCAAGGGGGGGCCGAGAAAAAAGGGGGGTCCCAAAACGTGTTTTTCCCAAGTTAATTTCCATAGGGCGGTTGGCCTCACTTTTAGGCCGAACAGCTGAATGGATTTGCACAAAACTTGGCAAAATTGTAGGGACTGTTAGCCCGATGTGCCTTTGCTAGGTCTCAATATATGTGCTCCAGTGGATTTTGAGAAATTAACGTTCAAAAAAAGATAAATATCTGTAAGCGCGCTCCAGGCAGCGCTCCGGTTCGCGTACTTGACACGTAACGGAATTTCGCGTAGCGAAGCTGATTGGCTCTCCGGTGTCTGTCAACATTCTAAACAGTCCGGAGCGGCCGCCATCTTGTCTCTCGGTAGGATTGAGAGACAAGAGGAGGCCAAAACAAAGGGGGAAATGACCATAAGGGGGCATAGTAGATCCTCCCTGACCCCCTAGGTTTGATGTGGAGGCTTTAAAAGGGCCCCGCAGGGCAAAAAAAAAAGAAATTTTTTTTTGTTTTTTTTGCGTGGGGAGCGCCCGGTCCGCGAACCGGGAAGCGTTCTGGGGAGCGTACTATAAGGAAAAAAGAATGATAGACTTTTCAAATACTGTATGTTAATTGATTGTTGGTTTTGTTAATTATTTTTTAATTTCTTTATTTTTTAAGCAATTGTTTATTATTGTGATTGTGTTTCAAAATTTAATAACATTTCTAACATTTCACTGTCTGAAATGTCGTCATTTTCATTGAACATAGCTTGTAATCTCTGAGTGTGTAAAATGTCCTCATTTTGAAGGAGGTCATCTACTGCTTGCACACATTGCAGTAGTTCTTGGTCCCAAGTTTCATCCATAAATTCTATATAATTTGGATCAATTAATTCTTGGCTGCTCTCTTGCAGGACAATTTGAAATGAAACTTTCTGTTCGCCTTCCATGTTGCCTGAAATTTGGATAAAAAAAATATATATTAGTAGAGATAGGGCACTGTTGGGATTAATTTTGGGCAGTGTATAGTATCAGAGTGGAAGTAGGAATATAAAAAAGTGTATGTAATTTAACGTAAGTAAATTCATAATTATACAAGAGAAACCTAACTCCATCCATAACTATAACAGAGAAGTCTATCTAAATCTATAACTACTACAGAGGGATAGTATATAACTATCAGAAAAAGTTTACCATATTAACTGATAGTGCACAATATACTTCAGTTTTTAAAATAACAACTTACCTTTACAAAGAAGTTGAAGTGATTAGTGAAAATCCAATTGAAATGTACACCAGGAAGTAGTAGTCAAAATGGCTGTGTTTCCTTCTGTTCCTTTATATATATTCAGGTATATAACCAATCAAATGTCAGGTAAAAAAAGTAGAAAATGAAAGTAACATTTTCATTGGTTGTCAATTCCAACACTTCAGATGTGTTTTGTGAAGTAATTTACCTCACTATATTTAGAGAGGTCTACAGGCTAAATGGCTAAATGGAATTTCAATCAAATTTGTGAAAATGATAGGGATTGGTATGTAGTATGAGCTAATCTATATTTGGTGAAAGTGTCTCCAGTCGTTTTTCTGTAAATTACTTTCCCACCTTTTTTGATGGAGCGCTTCCCGGGGAGCGCCCCGGTACGCGAACTGGCGAGCGCCCCGGTACGCGAACCTGCAGCGTAACGGGAGTCCACCATTTTGTGTTTCGGTCGAATTAAGATACAAGATGGAGGGCAACTAATGTTCAGAATGGGTAGAAGGGGGCACGGTAGACTTATCTTGATCCCCTAGGTTTTCTGAGGGTGGCTGAGGAGGCCCATATGTGCGGAAACATTTTTAAAAAAAAAAAAAATTCGCGAGGTTAGCTTCCGGTCCGCGTACCGGGTAGCGCCCCGGGGAGCGTACTTTGTTGAAAATTAGTGAAAAAAGTTAGAGTAAAATAATAATTGTGAGTGATCAGATGTAGGGTAGCTCTGAGAAGAGCTTTTGGGTTTATGGTACATTTAGGTACTTATAAGTAGGTACCAATGCACAGTCTTAAATTCAGAATGAAAATTCTGTTGCCCTCATCTGAGAAGTGAACTCCATCTCCTCTGTAGATATCTTGCATGTAGTAACGCAAGTTATTGTTGTACACGGAGCCCATTCCATGGTCTCTCATGTAAGCTGAAACAGATTTGTTTACATGCTTCCTCGACTTCTCAATTTGTGGACAAAATTGGTTTGACCACCTCCATTTCTGTCTTTGGCATATATTTGAATATACCAAGGCAGTCTGAGGAAAAAGTGCCATTAATTGCTCAAAGGTGTCCTTTAAAAGCATTTCCAGACCTACCCCAGTCAAAGTGCCCAAGTCATTACCTCCACAGTGCACAATTAACAGGTCAGGTTTTGGCAAATGCATAAAGGTTTTCACCAATGGTATCAATTGGTGACATTTTAATCCTCTGTGGCCAAACCACTTAATTTCCACATCTTGTAAATTGAGGTTAGGTAAATTTCTGTTATAAGCATACCTCTGAGCCCAGTAGATGTAACTATGTCCAACAATCCAGACAGAAAACATGGTGAGAGAAGGTTCTGCTGCAGTCAGATGAAGTGTGGCAATGAAATGGCAGCTGAAAAAATAAGAGTTTAAAATGAAAAAAACTGTGGAGTTTCTGTGTTAATGAAGCAGTAACAGTGATTGGTGGATTTTGATTGCTGAAAAAAGAAAGTTAGGGTGCATGGATGAGTTCTTTGAAAGATGTATTTTGAGTGGTCAAAAAAAATCATTAAATGAAAGAATGCACTGGATATGCAGGTGCACTGAGAGTTCAGAGTTCAATTGAAACATTGTTGTGTGAACTTGCAAACACCAGAGGTCTTCCAAGAGGTGGTTGCTATGCAAAAAAGGCAGAGAGGGCAGAGGGGGGAAGGGTTTTGATTTGAAAAAAGTGAGGGAAGAGTTTTGATTGGGTGACATGAGAGATATGTGTGAAGAATTACAGCATTTCTGTGCTTTTGATAGCTGCAGACTCTGGAGTGCATACCTTTTGCTCTGCTAAAGACAAAGTGGTGTGTTTCTGAGACTGTTTTGAAACTCATAAAGTATTTGCTAAGGTGAGAAAAGATTTAATTAATTTAGATAGAGAATAGTGTGCTTTAAGGAGAAAATTATGAAGAAAGTTGTGTTTTTAAAATGTTGCTTTGCCTCAAGTGTTTTACAAATAGATTTTGTTTCTTTGAGTAATTGTAATTGGAGAAAATGTGAAGTATTAGTACTGACAGGGTGTTTTTGTGCATAGGAGCTGTGCAGTGTTTTCAAATTATGACTTGAAAATCGTTTTTGAGGAAAAGGAATGCTTTTAACATTTATGAGAAGGACATAATGGTGTCTGCTTCTTTATAAGGCATTGGAGTGTCTCTGATGTTATTTTTCCCATTTTAATGTAAGACCTTTCCCCGTGGTGCAAATTCCTTGTAAATATGCTCCCACCTGTGCTTGGCAAATTTACATTTTGATAGTTTGAGTTACATAGCCATGTTAAAAGTGACCCAAAAATGCTGCAAAGGCAATCAAAAAACGCTTTCATGTGTCTTAAGGACATTTTAAGTCATTTCCCCATGTGCAGTGTTTTCAAATTAAGACTTGAAAATCGTTTTTGAGGAAAAGGAATGCTTTTAACATTTATGACTAGGACATAATGGTGTACGCTTCTTTATAAGGCATTTGAGTGTCTCTGATGTTGTTTTTCCATTTTAATGTAAGACCTTTCCCCGTGGTGCAAATTCCTTGTAAATATGCTCCCACCTGTGCTTGGCAAATTTAGATTTTGATTGTTTAAGTTACATAGCCATGTTAAAAGTGACCCAAAAATGCTGCAAAGGCTTTAAAAAAACGCTTTCATGTGTCTTAAGGACATTTTAATTCATTTCCCCATGAATGTAGGTAGGCCTCACCTTAAACAAACCTCTGGATAGGCCACACCTTATCGTCATCCTGAATTAATCATTTAAAATGCTAGGGACAGATTTATGATAGGTGTATGCCTCTTTTGCGCCACTGTGCGTCACTTTTGTGACGCAGTGGCGGTGCAAAAGATTTGCTATGTGGCGACAAAATTATAAATTGATGCATCTAGGCAGATGTGTCATGCTGTAAAAAAACCGTGCCACATGAAACCGATGCAGCAGTGATGCAAAAGATGGACCATGTTGCAAGACAGGCCTCACTTCATCTCCAACAAGATAAGAAGCTTAGGGATAGATTTATGATGACTGGTGCATCCCCAGGGATGTGCCAGTCATCCTGCGCCGCTGTTCCGCCACCCATGGTGCGCTGCATTTACAATGCGGCGCACCATGGGGCAAAAACAGCACAGATGCGTGACGCATCTGTGCCGTAAAGGTGGCGCATTGCTGGAGCTGCATCGCAAGTGCCATGCAGCTCCAGCAAGGCTTAGGGGTTCCCCATCTCCATTTAATCTGCAACCCTGAGTAGGCCTCACCTTAAACAAACCTCTGGATAGGCCACACCTTATCGTCATCCTGAATCAATCATTTAACATGTTAGGGACAGATTTATGATAGCCGTGTGCCTCTTTTGTGCCGCTGTGCGTCACTTTTGTGACGCAGTGGCGGTGCAAAAGATTTGCTATGTGGGACATATTTAAAAATTTGATGCATCTAGGCAGATGGGTCATGCTGTAAAGTCCTGTGCCACATGAAACCTGCGTCAGTTTTCATATAGGTGTTTTGTTGCAAGGTATGCATTAATTTGCAAGAAAGCCCTGTAAAACTAACACAGTGAAATTTAGAAGATATCACTGACTCAGCTTTATAGCATTGCTGAATCAAATCATTACGCCTGTTTGAAACAGGCATAAGGAGTGATGCACCATGCAATGTGTGGCTTGCTCCTGTGCATTGCAGTAGACATGTTGCGCTTACGACGTGATTCCTGCAATGTGCTGCTTTTGCGGCACAGATGCGTGACGCATCTGTGCTGTTTTCACTCAATGGTGCTCCACATTTAAAATGCTAGGGACAGATTTATGATAGGTGTATGCCTCTTTTGCGCCACTGTACGTCACTTTTGTGACGCAGTGGCGGTGCAAAAGATTTGCTATGTGGCGACAAAATTACAAATTGATGCATCTAGGCAGATGTGTCATGCTGTAAAGTCCTGTGCCACATGAAACCTGCGTCAGTTTTCATATAGGTGTTTTGTTGCAAGGTATGCATTAATTTGCAAGAAAGCCCTGTAAAACTAACACAGTGAAATTTAGAAGATTTCACTGACTCAGCTTTATAGCATTGCTGAATCAAATCATTACGCCTGTTTGAAACAGGCATAAGGAGTGATGCACCATGCAATGTGTGGCTTGCTCCTGTGCATTGGAGTAGACATGTTGCGCTTACGACGTGATTCCTGCAATGTGCTGCTTTTGCGGCACAGATGCGTGACGCATCTGTGCTGTTTTCACTCAATGGTGCTCCACATTGTAAATGCGGCACACCATGGGTGGCAGAGCAGCGGTGCACATTAACTGGTGCATCCCTGGGAATGCGTCAGTTAACATAAATCTGCCACTTTACATTTAAGTATGAGCAGGGGACACAGAGTTGGTGAGGCTTATCCAAGGTTAAGAAGAGATGAGTCCTGTTCACTGAAAACTTGGACATAGGCCTTACCTCCTCAGCATCGCTGGTCATGGCTAAATAATAGCTGCAAAATGTTACTCTTGTTAAACAATTTTACTATTATAGTCTCTGAGATTTGTGCCTTACTCTGCAACATCTCATTGTTGTTCTCTTTCTTTAAAGATAACGACAACATCAACATGAGCGACAATCAGCAATCAGTTGATCTCGACCTCATAATTGAACTCGTAATTGAACTCGTAATTGAAACATCAGTGGAAGTAGATCCCTTGGATGATTTAAATCCTGAGGATGAAGAAGAACATGATGAGGATGCAGATTTGTCAGAATTGTATGACATAGGGTGGGAAGCTGACGTGCTTGAGCCTATGGAACTATAAACATTTATTTTTAAAAATGTACAATAAATGAAAAGTAAAAATGTAAACCGTTTCATTTAAAAATAAAGACACCTTCAAAAACAGGTTATGTGTAGTGTCTTCAATAAAATATTAAAATATGCTCATAAAATTAGATCAGATTCACATATAAAACAGCACAGGTAAAATGAATATGAATTCCATTTCTTTTCTGCTATTTCTGTATTCTAAATTTGCCAAGCACTAAAAATGTCAAGTAGTGTGTTAAGATTTTGATGACTGTTATTGATTTACTGTTTGGTAATAGTGGTTAATAACATTTTTTATTATATTTTACCACAGATTCAACTGCAGATCATTTCAAGATTTCAGCATGCCAACTAAAGAAAGACTTAGAAAGGCTGCAAAACGTCAAAGACAGCAGGTAAATGATATAATGCAGCAGTCCTCTAAGAAAAAAACTTGTCAAGTCACCAAGAAAGCACCGGGTAAGAGCACAAAAACATTTATAAGAAATATTTGTAGTAAAAAAAATATTACTACAGAAAATGTTTCAGTCCAGAAAAAGAGAAGCATTTTAAACGGAAAGGAGAGGCCAATCAAAAATGTTACTGCTAGAGCAAGAGATAACTCTGTGCATGATAGTAGAAGGAAACAACAGTTTAGGGACATTCGTAAACGAATGTTCCGCAACAGGATAATTGGCAATTTGTTAAAAAATATTAAGAAAGGTCAACAGAAAGTGGTTTTTTATAAGAGAAAAAAAAAAGTTGAGAAAGTTATTGATCAGGCATTTGAAATTAAACGTAAGTTATTTATTTTGATAATCAATAGAATTAGGAAGCTAAACAAGGCAATTTATGATTTCAAAAGAAATAGTAGATGGAAGAGAATAGTTAATCGTAGTAATTTTTGTGAAGTTTTTTCCGGAGAATGGATGCATAGTTCAAGTTGTGAGGCATTTTTTAATGAGGAGAGTTATTTCCAGGATAATGATTTGGTGCATGCAGTTGACACCAGTGGTCGAGCTTATGAAGTGAAAGATGGTTGTCCAGTTGAAAAAGAAAAACTTGTGACAACAGAGACAGAAGAGGTGTTAGGTAATGAGGTTTTAGGAAGACGTCCTAAGGGTCCTGTGTACACCTGGAAGTGTAGTAGTATTTGCAGTGTGCGACAGGATTCCATCAATTTGCTTTGTGATTTTGTACGGACATTTAATAAGAAAAGTTTGAAGCAGAAAATGAAGTTGTTGCAAGAATTAGATCCTTGCAGAGTGAGAGAAGTGACAGGTTTGCATGGTCATTCACTGGCTTGTCTTTCCAGGAGAGTATGCCAGAGTGTTTTTCATCATTTCAGGATGCTAGCAGTGCATCATAACAAAGTGAGGAAATTAGTTAGAATGTTGTATTATGCTAAGAGTCCAGCAATTATGCTTAAACAATTATGCGCTGCTCTTTTGCATGGTTCAGAAGTAGATGTGAAGAATATTTGTGCAGAAATTGAGTTTGGTTACTTTGGAAGTAAAGAGGAGAATGTTGAAATTGACCAAGAAGAAGAGGGTAATGTGGAAGATAGAGTACAGGTTTCCAGTACAGATAATTTTCAGAGGGAAATTGCGACATTTCAGGTGAAATCAAGTGAGAGGCCTAATTTCACTTGTGTGTGTTGTCGACGCACTTATTATAAGAATCAGACTAAGTTAGTGGATTTATATGCAAAAAGTGAAAGGGAAAATAATAGTGAATGGAAGGATTTCACAACATACTTGATGGTAGAAAATTGTTTTGATTTGGGATCGGATCAACGTGTGTGTACTTATTGTTGTAGCAAATTAAATCAAAACCAGATGCCTACTAGAGCAGTTCATAATAATCTGGAATTGGTTGAGATTCCTTCTGAATTGAAGGATTTAAATACTTATGAATCTATTTTGATTCAAAGTATCCATCCCTTTCAGGCTATTGTAAGAATGGAGCCAAAGACAGGGAAATTGCCTCCATCAGATTTACAGAGAGGATTAAAGGGAAGAGTTGTTTATTTGCCTCTAGATTTGAAGAAAAACATTAACACAATTGGAGTAGAAAAAGTGGAAGAGGAACCTCTGGTTATCTTAGTTAATGGGGTTCCGACAAAGAATAAGAAAATATGGCAAGATTTAGTGGATGTTAGGAAAGTCAAAAAGGCAACATTGTATTTGAAAAAAAAAATAATAAGTACTATAAGAATGTTTATGTTGCAGAAGAGGAAGTAAGTGAGGAAGAGGATAGCGATTTGTGTGCTGGTCAAATTGAGAAAGTAGAACCCTCTACTAGTGAAGAAATATATGAACATTATAGTGTTCATCCTTTGCATTCCAAGGAAGTCATGGGGAATGCTATTGAGTTGTTTCAAATGAAACAAGCCAAAGGGAGTCCCATTAGTGTTTGGGAGGAAAGTTTGGAAGCTCGGTGTTTCCCACAGCTTTTTCCAACAGGTCAGGGAGGAAGATATGATGAGCGACTTCATCAAATTCCTGCTTCTGAATACCGGACTTTGCGATTGTATGCAGGAGATGCTAGGTTTCGACAATGTATTCCCTATTTGTTTCATCTCCTGTTTGAAAGCGATCTGTCTGGACTGTCATATGCAGTGAACCACATCTTGAAAAGTGGTATACACATGCAAAACATCTCGGCAAGTGACTTTATGGATAAAGTCAATGTCCAAGACAGTATTTTGGATTCTCACCTGATTAATCTCATGGCGTGTCAGCGTGGTACTAATGAGTACTGGTACCATCGTCATGGTGATTTAAAATGTATGCTGAGGAACTTAGGAACTCCCACATGGTTCCTCACTCTGAGCTGTGCCGAGTATGGCTGGGAAGACTTACTTGAATTTCTACGAGAGGCAAATGGAAACATCGAAAACATCGAATTCAAGACACCCGGAGAACTGTGCTCTTTGGATCCAGTCAATGTATGCCGGTACTTCAATCATAGATTTGAAGCTATGATGTCTTTCATCATGAATAAGAAGAATCCACCTCTTGGAGAGGTGTTGGATATCTTCTGGAGAAAGGAGTACCAAGCAAGAGGTGCTCCTCACATACATATGCTGTTGTGGATCAAGGATGCACCTAAATTTGGAACAGATCCAGAAGACTCAGTGATGAGTTTCATACAACAGTATTCTACGTGTGCTGTTCCAAACGCAAAGTAGAAGAAAAGCCTAAGAGAAAAAGTTCTACGTTTCCAAAGCCATCATTGTGGAAAGTACTGTCGTCGTAAATTCCGAAACAAGGACAAGTTCTACACCAAATGTCGTTTCGGCTTTCCACGACCGGTGATTTCTAAAGGAAGAGTAAACAGTTTGATGTCTTCGCTGCGACATAATGTGATGAAGAAATCACCTAAAAACACATACAATTTGAAGAGGAACGAAGAGTCCAAGTACATCAACGACTACAACCCGGTGATTTTGTCCATGTGGAATGCTAACATGGATATACAGTTTGTGGCTGATAACTGTATGGCTGTGGCTCGGTATGTGACATCTTACATCACCAAAAAAGAGAAGACAGAATTGAAGGACATGTGGGAGGACATTTCCCATGAAAAGAGCCTCAGCAAGAAGTTGTACAGTTTCAGTCTGAAGATGTTGTCGCATCGAGAAATCGGAGCTTACGAATGTTCTGACCGGTTGTCTTCAGCAAGTCTCTATGCCAAATCCAGGAGTATCGTTTGGGCGAGTCTTGGTCTTGCTGCAACGCGTAATCGAGTTCTGAAACCTGTGCGGGAAATTGAGTATTTGGCGGAAAAGGAGCCAAACAGTACCGACATTTTGAAGAGCAACATGTTGGATACATATTATCCAAATCGAAGCAGTCACCTCGAGAATGTTTGTCTGTATGAGGTTCTTCAAAATTACATATTCAAGAGGAACATCAAAGAAGATACTGAGAAAGGAGTGTATGCTGTAATTGGAAGTGAGGGATGTCTGGTCAAGCAAAGAAAATGCCACTTGGTAAACCATCGAAAATTGAGTGGCGAATCTCCTGAAAAAAAGGAGTTTTTCTATTTAGCACTTTTGCAACTTTTCAAGCCTTCGCGTGCAGAAGAGGAACTGCTTGGAGATTTCCTCTGTTACGAAGACTCTTTCACTGCCGCCAAGGAGACCATAGAATGTCCTGCTTTTCCCAAATATGTAGAAATGTTGAATGCAGAAATCGAGCAGGAAGCAACGATTGCAGCTGAGATTGCCAGAGACAGTTCTCAGGACAGTCAGAGTTCTGCTTCATTGAGTCAGGATCCACTAGGAGGACCTGTTATTGAAAATGAGGCTGCCACTGCTATGAATGAAGTGGAAAGAGCCATGGCACATGCTCAGGAGGATGCGGTTAACTTAGAAGAGTTGGAAAGACAACTCAACGTTGAGCAGAGGAAAATATATGACGAAGTTACCATGCAAATTGATCATGGATTAAGTCATGAGAAGAAAGAGTGCTCATGTACGTCGTTGAAGCCTGTCCGACTCTACGTGAGTGGAGAAGCGGGAACTGGAAAAAGTTTCCTTATTAAAGCAATTTCATGTTATTTGCAGGAAAGGACTGAGTCATCGCTGTCTTGTGTTGTCACCGCTCCAACTGGACTGGCAGCACATAACATTAAAGGGATTACTTTACATCGTTTACTGATGCTGCCAGTGGAGCATGACAACAAATTACAATATCACAAGCTATCTGGAGATGCTTGTTGTGAAGTTTCAAGAATCTTGAGGAAAATGAAATTTCTTATCATTGACGAAGTAAGCATGGTTTCCAATGTCATGCTTGCCTTTGTGCATTTGAGAATGCAAGAAGTTCTCAAAACAGAGTATGATGTGTTATTTGGTGGCAAACACATCATTGTTTTCGGAGATCTTCTGCAGCTGACACCAATGAAAGGGCAACCTGTGTTCAAAATGCTCACGCATGAAGATACCAGGAAGTGTCTAGGGAGCATTGGCAACGTCAATATATGGTTAAACTTCAATTATGCTGAACTGCATGAAAATATGCGTCAGGCAAAGGATGAAGTTTACAAGAATATTCTACAAGATGTTAGAATTGGAAAAGTGACCGAGCATGGGAAAGAAGCTTTACATGCACGATTACTGTCAAATTTATATCCAGAACAAGATGTTGTGCCTGAGAATATTTTTCAGAAAATTACTGAGAAGAAATCTGGAATATGTTTGATGCCAACTCTTGCAGAATGTGCCATCTTCAACAACAAAATGTTGAATTTAGAAAAGCAAGAGATTGTGAAACTGGAAGCTATTGACAGAGTAGAGCATATGGGATCAACAATTATTTTGTCTGAGAATTTGAAAACAAAATTGGATTCATTAGAGAAGACTATATCTAAAACTGCAGGTTTTGAAAAGACTCTGAATGTGTGCTTGAACTGCCGTATAATTTTAAGAAGGAATTTACATGTTGAAAGAGGTCTGGTAAATGGATCAATGGGTAATGTTGTTGAGTTTGTGAAATACAGAAATAGAGACGGAATTGAATTTTTAAAAATTAAATTTGATGGCATTGAGGAAGTACAGCTAATTGGTCGTTGTTCTGCTAGATTTTTGCTTGTAAAAGACTTATATGTTCGCCGTAAGCAGTTTCCTGTTTGCTTGGCATATGCGGTGACAATCCATAAATCGCAAGGTTTAAGTGTAGACAGTGCATTGGTGAATATTGGCAGTTCTGTGTTCAAGGAGGGTATGGCATATGTGGCATTGTCAAGAGTTAGAACTTTATCGGGATTGTACTTGATTGAGTGTGATGTCACAAACATTTGTGCGGATCTAGATTGTGTTAAGGAATACAATAGGTTGAGAAGAGAGTATGCGCCACATTTGCCTCAATATCCTTTGTTTGAGAAACGTGTGGTAGGCCGGAAACGAAGAAATGTGACCAATACTGGGGAGGTTGTAGCAAAAAGACGAAAAGTCGATGTACCTGAAATTATAAGCAGAAACAAAAAGGATTCTGTTGAAGATGTTGTTGGTTTTCAATTTGAAAACAGTTCTGGTGTCAACTGCTATGCTAATGTAGTGGTTAATGTTTTGTTTTCTCTAGAAAATGTAAAAGAAGAGATTGTGGTCAATTCTGATCAAAGATTATGCAGTTTGTTAAATTCTGTGTTAGAGAAATGTAGCACTGATAGAACAAAAATAGAAAGTGTGTCTGAAATTTGAAATCTGTTAGACAGATGTTCAGGTCAAACACAATTCTCTCAAAATATTCAGCAAGATTGTCAGGAGTTTTTAATGTATATGCTTGATGTATTGCATGCTGAAGGTGTAGATGTAGATCACCTGTTTGGGCTTTCTTATCAATGGCAGCATGACTGCGAGAACTGTAGGGTATCAAGTACTACTAGTGTAGACTCAGAAAGATTTATATATTTAACTTTGCCAGACAGTAAATCAGTCTCCTTTAACAAGCTAGTAAAAGCAGCTGATCACAACATGGAATGTAGCCAATGTAAATCTGAAATGATGTCAACCTTATTTATACGAACATAAGGCCAGTATGTCATTTTAATGTTCCAACGATGTAGGTCTGATGGAACAAAATTGACAACTTTAATTAAAAATTTTGTGGCTTCACAGTTGTCAATATCAGGAAGGACTTTTGTAACTGTAGCAATTATATATCATGACGGTCCTTCAGTAACATCAGGACATTACACAGCTTATTTAAAGTCTAGAAATGGCTGGTCATTCTGCAACGATTCTGTTTTAATTTTCCCCAAAAAATTGCCGTATGACCTTAAAAATTCTTATCTGGTGTTTTTAAAACCAAAATTTTAGGGAAAGAATCTCGGGATGTGCTCTGAGGAATTTCAAGAAGTTCTAATGGCTCCTACACGATTTGGCCTTGAGGATAAGTGTAGTACAGAGACATAACTTCTTACCATAAGACTGGACGTCATGGAAAAATAAGTGCACTTTGAATGAGTTCAGAAAAACGATTTCTTTTTATAAGCTAATTCAAGCAGCCAATCAAAACATGGAGTAGAGGGAATGTAAGTCTGCAATGCTGTCTACTGTTTTATATTGCTTTGTGATTAAAATTGTAGTAGTCATACAGGTAGTGTAAGTCTGCTTCATAGTAAGCAGTATCAGTGTCATAGGAAATGTAGAACATGAGTGAGCAAGAAGGGTAAGATATTAGTAATCCAGGATTGTGAAAATGATCTTCAACATTTTAATTCTGAAAGTTGCGGAAATACAACATGACGGGATTGGCTTACAAGAATTCCAAGAGTTATAAATGGCTCTGACATGATTTGGCCTTGTGGAAACGTGTGGTAGAGAGCGAGAAGTCATTTATTGTATGTAACATATTTTTCAAAATGATGGAGGTTTTCTTTCAGAAAGTGGCGGGCTGAAAGTAATAACAGCACAACAGAGTGTAAGCTGTTCATAGGACATCCTTCGACGTCATGGAAAGTAAGTTAACTTTAAGGAGTTCTGAATTCTGATTTGTTATGTTGTATGGGTTTTTTAAACACAATCATTTTGATTGTGGTTTTTTTTCCCCGCTGTTATATGATGAATACCTTCAAGTCACTGTTTTTAGTGAAATTTGATACATTCTGAGACCAGCAAAAATAAACCATTTAACATGTATAATTCATTCTGTACTGTTTGCATTTATGATGTACATGTAGAACTGTGTAGGAGGCATGGAGAAGGTGAGGCTTCTGTAAGTGTCAACGTTGTTGCATACAGTGCTCATATTCTACGTAGTCTTTCATATGATAGACTACATTTCCACAATGAGATACCTAAGCAAAGGAAACACAGGTGATATGATTGTGGAATGAGCAAAAAAAATTGCACGTTTTTCAATTATATTACCTGTGTTTCCTAACATTACACATCACATTGTGTAGATGAGGTTTAGGCCTGTTCCTGGAGACAGAGGAGGTCTGACATTTGTTCAAGAGTGCAGTGGACATGACACACTTGGTTGGTAGGCCTGCACATGTATTATCTCCTCTGTATTCTTCAACAAACCTAAATTTCATCTGCAACTCTGAGTAGGACTTACCTGAAACAAATCTGTGGATAGGTTACACCTTATCGGCATCTTGAAACAATGATTTAAAATGTTAGGGTCAGATTTATGATGGCCGTGCGCCTCTTTTGCTCCGCTGTGGGTCACTTTTGTGTAAAAGATGCACCATGTTGCAAGATAGGTTTCAGTTCATCTCCAGCAAGATACCATCAGTTTGAAATGTATATAATTAGCACTGTGTAGGGGGCATGCAGAAGCTGAAGCTTTTGTAAGTGTCACAATTGTTGTATACACTGCTCAACTTCTGTGTACTGTTTGATATGCTAGACTCCATCTGCACTATGAGATACCTAAGCAAAGGCAACACAGGTGATGTGATTGTGAAATGAGGAAAATAAACTCCACATTTTTCAATTACATCACCTGTGTTTCCTAAGTTTACGAATGACATTGTGCAGATGAAGTTTAGGTCTGTCCACGGACACAGAAGAGGTCTGGCCTTTGTTCAAGAGTGAAGTGGACATGACTTACTTCATTAGTAGGCCTTCACATGTATTATCTCCTCTGTATTCTTCAACAAGTGTAAATTTGATCTGCAACCCTGAGTAGGCCTCACCTTAAACAAACCTCTGGATAGGCCACACCTTATCGTCATCCTGAATCAATCATTTAACATGTTAGGGACAGATTTATGATAGGTGTATGCCTCTTTTGCGCCACTGTGCGTCACTTTTGTGACGCAGTGGCGGTTGAAAAGATTTGCTATGAGGCGACAAAATTACAAAATGATGCATCTAGGCAGATGTGTCATGCTGTAAAAAAACAATGCCACATGAAACCGATGCAGCAGTGATGCAAAAGATGCACCATGTTGCAAGATAGGACTCACTTCATCTGCATCAAGATACTGTTAGTTTAAAATGTATATTTTTAGGACTGTGTAGGGGCATGGAGAAGCAGAGGCTTCTGTAAGTGTCAAAGTTGTTGAAAAACTGTTTGTCCTTCAATCTTTTCCCTTGTCTTTTCTAATTTATTAAAAACATGTTTTAATATTTTTCAAATGTTTGTTCTCTCTTTCACAGATTGAAAGTATAAAAATAACAAATGACTAACTTAACGACAATTACAAGGTAAATGTTTTGTACTCTTTTCGTTATATTTCTATCACATTTAACTTCTATTAGTTCCACTGCTTCATTTCTTTAACCATCACTTTCCTGCCTTTGCTACTTCCCTCATTCCTTTCTCTATTACTTAATTACTCTACTCCTTCCACTATTTTTCTTAGTCCCTCTCTTCTCATACTTCTTCACTCTTGGTCACTCACTCTGTCTCTATTACTGTCACTGTTTCTGACTGATCAAATTTTTTTTTAAAAAAGAACAGTAAGTATAAGGGAAGGAAACAGACAGTTATGTTAAAAGAAAGACAGCTATAGGGAGTAAACTAGGGATACTGTTACCCGCAATCCTCTGCTGATGATGTCACTGACCATGTCATGAATGATGTAATATGTGACATCATCAGCAGTGGATTGCGGGTAACAGTATCTCTAGTTTACTCCCCTAGAGCTGTCTTTCTTTTAACATAACTGTCTGTTTCCTTCCCTTATACTTACTGTTCTTTTTAAAAAAAAAAAAAAATTCGTTCGCTCCCGGTTCGCGTACCGGCGAGCGAACCGGGAAGCGAACCAAGAGAAATAGAGGTTGGCAGAGTTCCAAATATTCTACCAATTTTTTTATAACGGGGAGGTAGTTCTGAAAATAACTTTTTTTTTATTGTTTTTGTTGTTTTATATTTTTTTATTATTTTTCTGAACATTTTTTTACTTTTTTTGAATTTTTTTGAACGGTTTAATATTTTTTTTGGGGGGGGAAACGAAAACGATTCATTGTAAAGGGCTCAACAGGAGCAACAAAAAAAAAAAAGAATTTATTGTCTGGGGCGTTTCGGACAAACATGATTGTCGATAGCTCTGTTGATTAACGTGATGCTACTTTCTCTGTAGCAAATGAACTGATTACAAAGTACGCAGACTTGTTTTACTTCCCCGAATCTCATTTGTATATTTGGGACCATCTCCCTCCCCTCTGGTCCCATCACTTCCGGTACAACAGATCTTCTGGCCATAGAAGGGGGATTATCTTGCTCGTTACGTAACTGTGCAGCACTATAGTTGTTAGGATGCCACCTACTCATATGGCGATGCATTGTGTAGTTTCCGTAACTGTATTTCTTCTCGGTCCCTCTGGACAGTCTATCTTGACATATAAGGCAAGTTACGTACCTTGCATTGACTTTTTTCTGGCCTCGGGGAAATTAAAAAAATTGCCAAATAAAGTTTTCTTTCAGGTGAGACCTCCTGGGCTCCTCAGGCAAAAACTGCCTCTCTTCCTGCTCTTCCTCCTCTTCCTCTTCTTGCTGAATTATAACTTCAGCAGGTGGTCCTCTCTTCCTTGGATGTGGTGGAGGTGGTGGGGAAGCACCAGCTGAAGCTACTAATGAAGCCATTGCTCACTGGTAACAAAGGGTCTTTCTCTCACAAAGATGAAAGTCAGAGTGAGGAAAGAAGGAGGGGTTTTCATCATTTGGGAAAAACAATAGTTCTAAACCAATGAAAAGTGTTAATTTTAGATCACATGACCTAGTCTTACATCATTAGGAAACCAAAAGTGAAATGAACCAATGAAAAGTGTTATTACCAAGTCACATGACCTGCTGTGTTTACGTTACGCGCTTTGCGCCGCGTCCCGGTTCGCTTCCGGGAAGCTGTGCTTCGCGCCTCGCTTCGCGTACCGGTTCGCTTCCGGGTACGCTAACGTGGCATGTCATATGACGTATCACGCGACAACGCGAAACGTCATGCTGACGCGACGCGTCACGATGTTGTTTTCTAACGCGACAGTTGCGCAAACGGAACGTTTACCGGTTCGCGGACCGGGTCGCGGCTCCGAATTGAGCTAACGGGAAGCTAACCGGTTCGCGGACCGGGAGCGAAACAATAAAAATAATTTTAAAAAAAATTGTATTAAAAACATGTAAAAAATATTTTTCGATTTAAAGAAGAATACATTGTAAAGGTTTTGATATTTGCTATTAAAAAACCATTGAAATTCACTGAAAAAACCATAGGTTATAGACCATATATAGTTAGGAATTAGCATTTACAAAACCTTGAAAATTCACTGAAAAAACCATAGGTTATAGACCATATATAGTTAGGGATTAGCATTTAAAAAACCTTATTTTACTCACACAAAACCATTGAAATTCCATATATAGTTAGTTGTACTAACTATATATCGCGCACCCACAATCCACTGCTGATCATGTCACATATTACATCATTCATGACATGGTCAGTGACATCACTGATGACATCACTGATGACATCACTGATGACATCACTGATGACATCTCAAATGACATGACTGATGACATCACTGATGACATCTCAAATGACATCACTGATGACATCTCATTTGACATTACTGATGACATCACTGATGACATCATTCATGTGATAATACGATGAACTTCTTCAGACTCTAAAACAACCTTAGATACACTCAGTGTAAACAGACACTCACAGACTGTCACTCATCCATGGAGTTACTCACACACCTACTCAGTCATGCAAAGAATCAATTACACCTCCATTTCCTCAACTATACAGTTATACATACCTTACTTATTCAAACATATACTAACACATATTTACTCTCTTTTACAATCCCTGATACAAGTTCACAATGATCAATACAGCCACTCACACATTCACTGGCTCTTATGCACAGTTATTTATATATGTCAACTCTCACATGTACTGTGTTTTACATATGTTCTTACTTTGACATGTAGCACTGAGATATCCATTCACTCACCAATGCACTCAGTCAACCGCCCATACAGCTGTTTCCACATGCACTTTTGAACCCATATATCTAGTGAATCAACTGCTTACACATCTATGCACAGAGTCATACACCTCCCAGCCACCCACACACACACTCAGTCTCCCATACAAATACTTGGGCAACCAATCAATAACCCATATACTTACTCATATAGCTACTGATCAACACATGCAGCAGTTTACAGAACAACAGACATAATGATGCACAAATTAAGACAGTTTACTCACTAACCCATGCACTCAGTGACACACATTTAATCACTCACTCATACAGTCAGTCACGCACCTACTAAATCCTTCATCCAGACACTTATACATCCACTCATTCTTCAATATGTAAGACATTTGAGATGTCATCAGTGATGTCATCAGTGATGTCATTTGAGATGTCATCAGTGATGTCATCAGTGATGTCACTGACCATGTCATGAATGATGTAATATGTGACATGATCAGCAGTGGATTGCGGGTGCGCGATATATAGTTAGTACAACTAACTATATATGGAATTTCAATGGTTTTGTGTGAGTAAAATAAGGTTTTTTAAATGCTAATCCCTAACTATATATGGTCTATAACCTATGGTTTTTTCAGTGAATATATATATATATATCTATATATATATATATATATATATAGATATATATATATATATATATATATATAGATAGATAGATATGTATAATCAATGTTGGTGATAGAATAAAAAAATTATTTTTTACAAAAGAAGGAATCTCTTTTTTAACTTGCACAGAATTTACTGGTCACTGGCCACATTGGCAAAGATAAGAGGCGGTGAAGAGAATAAGCATAAAAATGCAGAGCCCGAGAAGCAGAGGATATTTATGTTTTTCCAATTGTGCACTGGAAGAATTTTGGAGGAAAGTGGATGTAGAAGTCAAGGTAACACCCACCTAATTGTGTTTGGTGTACAGCCTGTATCCGGTGTGATGGGTCTTTCTAGACTCCAAAAGAGTAAATATTCTATTTAGTTCTCCTGGTAAGAAGAGAGATATGCAAGTCAGTCCACAGCTTTTACTCGGAGTGAGTGGTGGAACTTTATACTATTATATAGCGATTTGGATCATGAGCTGAATTTGAATAAAAGGAAGGCTGAACAGGGTTAATTTAGAATTCACTGCACACTAAAGGAATAACATGAAGTCCTATGATTACATCTTTGTCTGCTTGTGGTGTGAGGTTCCAGGTGTTACTTGGAGCAAACATTGGTCGAGAATAGACCAGATACAAGCACATGGATCAGTGGTGATCAGGAGGGCACTTGCTTGTACAAGGTAATAAGAGGACAAACAAAACAAAAAAAGAGAATATGAGTAGTTGAACTAGTAATATAATCTGACTGGTAGGATCTCTGATGCAAATCGCACTGTAAGTTCTAACTTTAAGAGCTATGCAATTGGTTGTGTACAGTACTGTAAAGTAACTCTATTCAAATTAGGATGTTTTTTAAATGGACTACTTGCATTATTAAACTATTTAGCAAAGATTAGAATTTTGCTGGGCTTTGGTGATATAAATAATAATTTATATGACCTGCCTGGAATTCTTATGAAGGTAATTCCCAATGAGAGACCTACCCTTTTTAGGGCCAGTTTTAATATGTTTGTATTTATTACCACCCAAACATCAAGCCACAATTTATAATTACATTGTTTTAGTTTACCTCATAATGGTATTTCACTGGCCATCCATAATTGGAATGCATCCAACACTGTTACTTTCTAGGCAGATCACTACTTTGGGATGCTCAAGCTTTTCAGTGGTTTCATTTGTATATACAGTGCACCTAGCCTGAAAGTTACCTTGTATTTTAATGACTAACTAGCACCTGAAATGAACTTTGCAAATAGCTGCAAGGCCCTACCACATGGTAAAACTGTACATGCAGCTGCTGTTGCATTCCTGTCAGAATGAGGATGGATAACTAATGACTAAACGGTCAATACTTTTGCGTGCATGACATTTTGTATTATGAAAAAATACTACACTGTTGTGAAATTAATCGGCCTTGTGCACAAACACTTCTATTTTTACATGCTCACATGTAAAGTTGATATCTTTGAGATATTTGTTTCCTCAGCACATTATCATACCTCAGAACATTCTGTCCAAGCACTGGGTACACTGAACTCTGTTTGTTGTTGTCTATTCAGCACAGCTCTGGGTGGGTAGAATCAATAATGACAGCCATACCATAGCTCAAGCAAAGTTCAAAATGGGTCAATATTTTATATAACGTGCTAAAGCCTTTATTAGACATAGGAGCATTTCCACGTATTGTCACAGTGCCTGAATTCTAGTGCAGCTGAATCGCACCACTATCCTGTGAGGGATGGCAGTCTGTTCTACACCAAGCTGGGTACCTGATGACACATGTACGCAAGTAAATGGGGAGTTTGACCCCTCTAGGGTATCTGGCAAAATACCATCCACCCTATGCTCTCTAGATTGTTAGTGCCAGGTAGGAGTGCAATTATAAGCATTCATATAAATAATGCAACAATCATAATGGGCGAATTATTAATTTTCTCCATTTGTGTAATTTGTGTTACTCTGCTTTGTTTATTTCTACTATCCATTGCAGCACACACTTTACACAAGAATCAAATTGCTTCAATAAATGTTTGAAATGACAATTTGTGTATTTTGTGTGTCTTCCTTTGGGCATGCCTGAGATCAAATAGGTAGATCTGTTTTCATGATGTCCTTGGGGGAATAAGGGTTGACATGATGTGAGGTTGCAGACACCATTAGGTACACTGTAAGGTTTCAGGGTCCAAATGGCACACTGATCTAGCCAGGAACAAGGTCAACAGATTCTGATAGTATTAGTGGATGTAGCCCTTATAGTTTTGATGCTTATGTTACCCAAACAAATAGTCTTACTGAATTAGTAGGAACTGTACAACAACGCAGATAGTAACACATCATAGTTGCTTTCTTTTGAGTTAATATTTGCAAACAGTTTAGGTTTGATATTTTCAGTCTGTTCTATTTTTGAACTAAATGAACACAGTTGATAATTTTCTTGTAAATGGTTTTTTGGGGGGAGTGACACATGCAGATAAACTTCAAGTGAAATCAGTAGGACCTGATAACTGAAATGAAAATTGAACAGTCTACAAAGGCTTGGTGAAGGGCCAGTCACGTAGTTCCAAAAGAACCTGGTATGATATGATGGATTGGCTTATTGGTAGCACTTGCGAAAATCTGTTGTTCTGCTTTCATTGCTTTCTGTTTGGTGGTTAAGTAACCTGACAAACTGAGTTACTAACCTAAAACATCTGGTAGGAAAAAATAAACATGATTCCTCTAAATCCCATTAGACAAATCCATTGAACGTATCTGATTGCAAAATCAGATACTCTACAGCAGTTGAATGAAACATGTTGTACAGGAGTAAGTGATTATAATGCCTACTGTGAACATTTTCTGAAAATCTATTGACTGTATTTCGATTTTGTGGTGCTTTTGAGTTGGCTTTATGAGGCCATGATGGAACACAAGGGTCTCTAAATCCTGGAATGTTCAGTAGGCTAGTTGATTTTGTCTCCAACATACAGTGCAATGGGAACACATTTGAAACTGCCACTGTGTTTAAAGGTACTTCCACTACTATCCAGAATGAGTTACTTGACTGTATGCTAGAGGTTATAGCAGAACGTTATACAACAAAACAGATGATACACCACTGCTTTCTCTACTAAGACTCAATCAGTGCTGGACCTTTGCTACATTGATGGCAATTGCAAGGCAGTTGAAAGATGTTATTGTTTCACATATCTGCAAAACTCATCAGTAGAAGCAATTGCTGCAGCTATACTCCATGAATTGAACCCAATTTTCCCATAACAATGTGCTAAATTATAGTAATTGTTCGGAGCTACAATGGTGCCAGTGTAATTCATGGTGCATGTGGTGTGGTGCAAAAGAGTAAGGGATGTGTACCCAAACATATATTTATTGCTATGACCATCCACTTAGTTTAATCAGAGCAGGTCTCATCAAAATATCCAGTGTCAAAGATTTCCTTTCAAGGGTGAGTCACACTGCAGCATAGTAGCACGTTTTCCAAAAATAACGTAAGTTCTTGAACAGGTATTGTCAAGAATACTTCGAAGGGGGTCTACAGCTCGCTGGTATTTCAATTTGAGTGATAATATAATTCATGAGTAAAGGGATGATCTTTTGGAATGTGTAAGGGCCCTTGCAAACAGTGGGGATTTTGAGTCCAATAGTATATCTAAAGTTCATGGATTGACAAGAACATTAGGAGGAAGGGAGTATATATTGTTTGTTTCTTTTTTAATACTGTAATGCCCTAGTTGACATTTTACATAATCAGTTACAAAAGCAAAACGTTGAACTCTGTATTAATTCAGAAAGCTACCACGGACTCTGTAACAAACATCAAAGTACGGGAATCCATTAGCAGTTTTGATTTAACACTTCTAAAGGAGTCTAAATTTGTAAATCAGAGACTACAAAAAATACCTTGATCCAAGAAGTAACATAAGTCTGTGATATTATTGTGGTCCATGCCAGACAGTGCTTTGCATTTACAAAGCATCTTGTCCGTGCAACACTTTGTGAAGTAACTTTATGAAAGACCTGCTGAATCTTTTCTAGCTAAGGCACTCACAGGAATAGTGCCAGCATAACCTACGTTAGAAAAAGTAACGAATGTCAGATGTGTGGACAAAGAGGAAGCACACCACAAAGTGGTGCACACCTTTATTACACATACACAAGTAAACTAAACATCAGATGCAAAGTACCCCCACATGACAGTGATCACAAAGTAACCAAGAATAGCAGACATGCCATCACCGGGGTGCGTGGGATGATGCATCCGGGTACCATGAAAGATTGCACTCTAAACAATTTGTGCATTTCAGAGGTTACATGTCAACAGACAACAGCCAATGGACCCTGTAAATAACAGAGATAGAAAAGTATTGAAATCACTAAATCACTACATATTACCTACTGGCGGTCGCCAGTAGGTATATATAGTTAGGATTTTTTCCCTATGGGATTTTTGAAAATTCTATGTCTAATAACTTTAGCGTTTGTGGACGGAATTGGCTGAAATTTTCTGGAAAATGGAACATTTTGTTTCTGAGCAGCCCCTGGAAATTTGGGGGGGGGTTCGTCAAGGGGGGGCCGAGAAAAAAGGGGGGTCCCAAAATGTGTTTTTAATATTGAGTTTTCCATAGGGCGGTCTGTCGCACTTTTAGCCCGAACGGCTGAATGGATTTGCACGAAACTTGGCAAAATTGTAGAGACTGGTAGCCCGATGTGCCTTTTGTAGGTCTCAATATATGTGCTCCAGTGGATTTTGAGAAATTAACGTTTAAAAAAAGATATATATCTGTAAGCGCGCTCCAGGCAGCGCTCCGGTCCGCGGACCTTAAGCGTACCGGAACTTCGCGTAGCGAAGCTGATGGCTTTCCGGTGTCTGTCAACATTCTAAACAGTCCGGAGCGGCCGCCATCTTGTCTCTCGGTAGGATTGAGAGACAAGAGGAGGCCAAAACAAAGGGGGAAATAACCATAAGGGGGCATAGTAGATCCTCCCTGACCCCTTAGGTTTAATGTGGAGGCTTTAAAAGGGCCCCGCGGGGCAAAAAAAAATAAATTTTTTTTTTGTTTTTTTGCGTGGGTAGCGCTCGGTCCGCGAACCGGGAAGCGTTCTGGGCAGCGTACTGCAATGAAAAATGAATGATAGACTTTTCAAATGCTGTATGTTAATTGATTGTTGGTTTTGTTGATTATTTTTTTTTATTTTTTAAGCATTTTTTATTGTGTTTCATAATTTATTAAACTTTCTAACATTTCATTGTCAGAAATTTCATAATTATCATGGAATATACATTGTAGTCTCTGAGGTTGTAAAATGTCCTCATTTGCAAGGAGGTTATCTACTGCTTGTACACATTGCAGTAGTTCTTGGTCCCAAGTTTCATCCATAAATTCAATCTCATTTGGATCAATGATTTCTGTGTTGGACTCTGGAAGGACAATTTCAAATGAAATTTTTTGTTCACTTTCCATTTTCCCTGAAATTTGCATAAAAAAATATATATTAGTAGAGGTAGGGGACTGTTGGGATTAATTTTAGATAGGCAGTTTTTAACAGTGAATTTATCTTTGGGCAGTGTATAGTATCAGAGTGGAAGTGGGAATATAAAAAAGTGTATCTAAATTTATAAGTACTACAGAGGGATAGTATATAACTAACAGAAAAAGTTTGCCATATTAACTTAAAGTGCACAATATATTTCAGTTTTAAAAATAACAACTTACCTTTAAAAAGAAGTTGAAGTTATTAATGAAAATCCTATTGAAATGTACACCAGGAAGTAGTAGTCAAAATGGCTGTGTTTCCTTCTCTTCCTTTATATATATTCGGGTACATAACCAATCAAATGTCAGGTAAAAAAAGTAGAAAATGAAAGTAACATTTTAATTGGTTGTCAATTCCAACACTTCAGATGTGTTTTGTGAAGTAATTTACCTCACGGTATTTAGAGAGGTCTACAGGCTAAATGGCTAAATGGAATTCCAATCAAATTTGTGAAAATGGTAGGGATTGGTATGTAGTATGAGCTAATCTATATTTGGTGAAATTGTCTCAAGTGGCTTTTGTGTGAACTACTTTCCCACCTTTTTTGATGGTGCGCTTCCCAGGGAGCGACCCGGTACGCGAACCGTTAAGCGCCCCGGTTCGCGAACCTTAAGCGTTCCGGGAGTCCACCATTTTGTGTTTCGGTCGAATTAAGATACAAGATGGAGGGCAAATAATGTTCAGAATGGGTAGAAGGGGGCACGGTAGAGTTATCTTGACCCCCTAGGTTTTCTGAGGGTGGCTGAGGAGGCTTATATGTGCGAAAAAAAAACATTTTTAAAAAAAATTTCGCGAGGTTAGCTCCCGGTTCGCGTACCGGATAGCGGCCCCGGTAGCGTATTTTGTTGAAAATTAGTGAAAAATGTTAGAGTTAAATAATAATTGTGAGTGATCAGATGTAGGGTAGCTCTGAGAAGAGCTTTTGGGTTTATGGTACATTTAGGTACTTATAAGTAGGTACCAATGCACATTCTTAAATTCAGAGTGAAAATTCTGTTGCCCTCATCTGAGAAGTGAACTCCATCTCCTCTGTAGATATCTTGCATGTAGTAACGCAAGTTATTGTTGTACAGGGAGCCCATTCCATGGTCTCTCATGTAAGCTGAAACAGATTTGTTTACATGCTTCCTCGACTTCTCAATTTGTGGACAAAATTGGTTTGACCACCTCCATTTCTGTCTTTGGCATATATTTGAATATACCAAGGCAGTCTGAGGAAAAAGTGCCATTAATTGCTCAAAGGTGTCCTTTAAAAGCATTTCCAGACCTACACCAGTCAAAGTGCCCAAGTCATTACCTCCACAGTGCACAATTAACAGGTCAGGTTTGGGCAAATGCATAAAGGTTTTCCCCAATGGTATCAATTGGTGACATTTTAATCCTCTGTGGCCAAACCACTTAATTTCCACATCTTGTAAATTGAGGTTAGGTAAATTCCTGCTTTCAACGTACCTTTGAGCCCAGTGAATATAACTATGACCAACAATCCAGACAGAAAACATGGTGAGAGAAGGTTCTCCTGCAGTCAGATGAAGTGTGGCAATGAAATGGCAGTTGAAAAAATGAGAGTTTGAAATGAAAAAAACTGTGGAGTTTCTGTGTTCATGAAGCAGTAACAGTGATTGGTGGATTTTGATTGCTGAAAACAAAAAGTTAGGGTGCACGGATGTGTTCTTTGAAAGATGTATTTTGAGTGGTCAATAAAAAATCATTAAATGAAAGAATGCACTGGATATGCAGGTGCACTGAGAGTTCAGAGTCCAATTGCAACATTGTTGTGTGAACTTGCAAACAACAGAGTTCTTCCAGGAGGTGGTTGCCATGCAGATAAAGCAGAAAGGGCAGAGGGGGGATGGGTTTTCATTTGAAAAAAGTGAGGGAAGACTTTTGATTGGGTGACATGAGAGATATGTGTGAAGAATTACAGCATTTCTGTGCTTTTCATAGCTGCAGACTCTGGAGTGCATACCTTTTGCTCTGCTGCAGACAAATTGGTGTGTTTCTGAGACTGTTTTCAAACTCAAAGTATTTGCTAAGGTGAGAAAATATTTCTTTACTTTAGATAGAGAATAGTGTGCTTTAAGGAGAAAATTATGATTTATGTGGCGCAAATTGCTTGTAAATATGCTCTCACATGTGTATGGAAAATTTTGATTTTGAATGTTTGTGTTACATAGCCATGTTAAAAGTGACCCAACCATGCTGGAAAGGCAATCAAAAAATGCTTTCATGTGTTTTATTGACATTTTAAGTCATTTTCCCATGTGCAGTGTTTAGAAATTATGATTTGAAAATCGTTTTTGGGGAAAAGGAATTGTTTTTAAAATCATGACAAGGAGATAATGGTGTATACTTCTTTATAAGGCTATTGACTGTCCCTGATGTTATTTTTCTCATTTTAGTGTAAGACCTTTCTCTGTGGCGCAAATTGCTTGTAAATATGCTCCCACATGTGCATGGAAAATTTAGAGTTTGAATGTTTGTGTTACATAGCCATGTTAAAAGTGACCCTACCATGCAGGGAAGCCAATCAAAAAACGCATTTATGTGTCTTAAGGACATTTTAAGTCATTTTCCCATGTGCAGTTTTTAGAAATTATGATTTGAAAATCGTTTTTGGGGAAAAGGAATTGTTTTTAAAATCATGACAAGGACATAATGGTGTATGCTTCTTTATAAGGCAATTGACTGTCCCTGATGTTATTTTTCTCATTTTAGTGTAAGACCTTTCTCTGTGGCGCAAATTGCTTGTAAATATGCTTCCACGTGTGCATGGAAAATTTTGATTTTGAATGTTTGTGTTACATAGCCATGTTAAAAGTGACCCAACCATGCTCGAAAGGCAATCAAAAAACGCTTTCATGTGTTTTAATGACATTTTAAGTCATTTTCCCATGTGCAGTGTTTAGAAATTATGATTTGAAAATCGTTTTTGGGGAAAAGGAATTGTTTTTAAAATCATGACAAGGACATAATGGTGTATGCTTCTTTATAAGGCAATTGACTGTCCCTGATGTTATTTTTCTCATTTTAGTGTAAGACCTTTCTCTGTGGCGCAAATTGCTTGTAAATATGCTCCCACATGTGCATGGAAAATTTAGATTTTGAATGTTTGTGTTACATAGCCATGTTAAAAGTGACCCTACCATGCAGGAAAGCCAATCAAAAAACGCTTTTATGTGTCTTAAGGACAATTTAAGTAATTTTCCCATGTGTAGTGTTTTGAAGTTATGATTTGAAAATCGTTGTTGAGGTAAAGGAATGTTGTTAAAATTTATGTGCGCCATATGCCCCCAAATTTCTTTTTCAGGGGTGCAGCAGGGTGTTCTTGAGATACCCCTGCACGCTTGAAAAAAATCCTATTTTGTGATGAGCTAATTGCTAATCACAAATTGCAACCTTCTTTCCTATGAGCCTCCTAGCCCATGGAAATGAATGGTTAATTTGCAATTAGCAATTTGCTCATTGCAAATTAGGAATAGTAAAGAATTGCTATTTATTCCTTAAAATTTGGTATTTAGGAAATGCAAAATAGTTTGATGGTACATATGGTGGTTCATCTGTAACAAGATAAGAAGCTTAGGGATACATTTATGATGACTAGCGCAATAAAGTGCACATTACTTACTTCATTGGTAGGCCTTTACATGTATTATCTCCTCTGTATTCTTCATCAAGCGTAACTTTAATCTGCAATCCTGAGTAGGCCTCACCTTAAACAAACCTCTGGATAGGACACACTTTATTGTCATCCTGGATTAATCATTTAAAATGGTAGGGACAGATTTATGATAGGTGTATGCCTCTTTTGTGCCACTGTGCGTCACTTTTATGATGCAGCGGTGGTGCAAAAGATTTGCTATGAGGCGACAACATTACAAATTGATGCATTTAGGCAGATATGTCATGGTGTAAAAAAAACGTACCACATAAAACCCAAGCAGCAGTGATGCAAAAGATGCACCATGCCGCAAGACAGGCCTCACTTGGGGCCATATGTATGAAGGTAATTAGCATTTGCAAAGATCAAAATTCTACGAATTTCGGCCTTTGTGAATGTTAATTAGACAAATGGTATGTATCAAACAAGTTTGATGCAAAATAAGGAGTAGCAAAATTTGCTATTCCTTATTTTGCAATTGCACTGAAGGATTTGCAAATTTTGTGACTACGTGAATGCAATGTATCAAACAAAAACTATGTAAAAAATGACATTAAGGATTTGGAAACTATTGTGGTAAATTGGTGGTAATTTGTGAATTCTTTTCAAAAAGCTTTTTTTCAAAAAAACAAAAGGTGCCATATGACGCCAACACATGCCCTTAGGGCATGTATGTGTGCCATATGCCCCCAAATTTCTTTTTCAGGGGTGCAGCAGGGTGTTCTTGAGACACCCCTGCACCCTTGGAAAAATTCCTAATTTGTGATGAGCAAATTGGTAATCGCAAATTAAACCTTCATTCCTATGAGCCTCCTAGCCCATGGAAATGAATGGGTAACTTGCAATTAGCAATTTGCTCATCGCAAATTAGGAATGGTAAAGAATCGCTATTTATTCCTTAAAATTCGCTATTTAGGAAATGTAAAATATTTTGATGATACATATGGCAGTTCATCTCTAACAAGATAAGAAGCTTAGGGATACATTTATGATGACTGACGCATCACCAGGGATGTGACAGTCATCCTGCGCCGCTGTTCCGCCACCCATGGTGTGCTGCATTTACAATGCGGCGCAGCATGGGGCAAAAATGGCACAGATGCGTGACGCATATGTGCCGTAAAGGTGGCGCATTGCTGGAGTTGTATTGCAAGTGCGATGCAGCTCCAGCAAGGCTCAGGGGTGCCGCATCTCCACAATGCTGCGTCAAGACCTATGCCAGCTTCAAGCAGGCGCAGGGTTTTGACGCAGCTTTCTCCTATCTGATTGTAAATGCGGCACATCATGGGTGGCAGAGCAGTGGTGCACGTTAACTGGTGCATGCCTGGGGATGTGCCATTTAATATAAATCTGCCCCTTTACATTTAAGTATGTGCAGGGGACACAGAGTCGGTGAGGCTTATCCAAGGTTAAGAAGAGATGAGTCCTGTTCAGTGAATAATTAGACATAGGCTTCACCTGCTCAGCATTGCTGGACATGGCTAAATAATAGCTGCTAAATGTTAATCTTGTTAAACAATTTTACTATTATAATCTCTGAGATTTGTCTCTTACTCTGCAACATCTCATTGTTGTTATCTTTCTTTAAAGATAAAGACAACCTCAACATGAGCGACAATCTGCAATCAGTTGATTTTGACCTCATCATTGAACTTGTAATTGAAACATCAGTGGATGTTGATCCTTTGGATGATTTAAATCCTGAGGATGAAGAAGAGCGTGATGAGGATGCAGATTTGTCCGAACTATATGATATAGGATGGGAAGCTGACCTGCTTGAGCCTTTGGAAATATAAACATTTATTTTTAAATTTTATAATTAATAAAAAGTAAAAAGGTAAACCGTTTAATTTAAAAATAAAGACACCTTCAAAAACAGGTTATGTGTAGTGTCTTCAATAAAATATTAAAATATGTTCATAAAATTAGATCAGATTCACATATAAAATAGCATAGGTAACAAATATAAATGTCATTTCTTTTCTGGTATTTTTGTATTGTAAGATTGCCAATGACTAAAAAATCTTCAAATTAAAATGTCAAGTAGTGTGTTAAGTTTTTGATCACTGTTACTGATTTACTGTTTGGTAATAATGTTAATTAACATTTTTTATTATATTTTTCCTCAGATTCAACTGCAGATCATTTCAAGATTTCACCATGCCTACAATACAAAGACAGATAAAGGCTGCAAAACGTCAAAGACAGCAGGTGAAAACAAAAACCCAGCAGTCCTCTAACAAAAAGATTTCTCAAGCCACGAAGAAAGCACCGGGTAAGAGCTCTAAATATTTCATAAGAAATATTTGTAATAAAAAAAATATTACTACAGAAAATGTTTCAGTCCATAACACGAGAAGGAAATCAAATGGAAAGAAAAGGACAATAAAAAATGTTACTGCTAGAGCAAGAGATAAATCTGTGCATGATAGTAGAAGGAAACAACAGTTTAGGGAGATTCGTAAACGAATGTTCCGCAACAGGATAATTGGCAATTTGTTAAAAAATATTAAGAAAGGTCAACAGAAACTAGTTTTTTATAAGAGAAAAAAAAAAGTTGAGAAAGTTATTGATCAGGCATTTGAAATTAAACGTAAGTTATTTATTTTGATAATCAATAGAATTAGGAAGCTAAACAAGGCAATTTTTGATTTCAAAAGAAATAGTAGATGGAAGAGAATAGTTAATCGTAGTAATTTTTGTGAAGTTTTTTCTGGAGAATGGATGCATAGTTCAAGCTGTGAGGCATTTTTTAATGAGGAGAGTTATTTCCAGGATAATGATTTGGTGCATGCAGTTGACACCAGTGGTCGTGCTTATGAAGTGAAAGATGGTTGTCCAGTTGAAAAAGAAAAACTTGTGACAACAGAGGCAGAAGAGGTGTTAGGTAATGAGGTTTTAGGAAGACGTGCTAAGGGTTCTGTGTACACCTGGAAGTGTAGTAGTATTTGCAGTGTGCGACAGGATTCCATCAATTTGCTTTGTGATTTTGTACGGTCATTTAACAAAAAAAGTTTGAAGCAGAAAATGATGTTGTTGCAAGAATTAGATCCTTGCAGAGTAAGAGAAGTGACAGGTTTGCATGGTCATTCACTGGCTTGTCTTTCCAGGAGAGTATGTCAGAGTGTTTTTCATCATTTCAGGATGCTAGCAGTGCATCATAACAAAGTGAGGAAATTAGTTAGAATGTTGTATTATGCTAAGAGTCCAGCAATTATGCTGAAACAATTATGCGCTGCTCTTTTGCATGGTTCTGAAATAGATGTGAAGAATATGTGTGAAGAAATTGAGTTTTGTTACTTTGGAAGTAAAGAGGAGAATGTTGAAATTGAGCAAGAAGTAGAGGGTCATGTGGAAGATAGTGTACAGGTTTCCAGTACAGATAATTTCCAGAGGGAAATTGCGACGTTTGAGGTGAAATCAAGTGAGAGGCCTAATTTCACTTGTGTGTGTTGTCGACGCACTTATTATAAGAATCAGACTAAGTTAGTGGATTTATATGCAAAAAGTGAAAGGGAAAATAATAGTGAATGGAAGGATTTTGCAACATACTTGATGGTAGAAAATTGTTTTGATTTGGGATTGGATCAACGTGTGTGTACTTATTGTTGTAACAAATTAAAATAAAACCAGATGCCTGCTAGAGCAGTTCATAATAATCTGGAATTGGTTGAGATTCCTTCTGAATTGAAGGACTTAAATACTTATGAATCTATTTTGATTCAAAGTATCCATCCCTTTCAGGCTATTGTAAGAATGGAGCCAAAGACAGGGAAATTGCCTCCATCAGATTTACAGAGAGGATTAAAGGGAAGAGTTGTTTATTTGCCTCTAGATTTAAAAAAAAACATTAACACAATTGGAATAGAAAAAGTGGAAGAGGAACCTCTGGTTATCTTAGTTAATGGGGTTCCGACAAAGAATAAGAAAATATGGCAAGATTTAGTAGATGTTAGGAAAGTCAAAAAGGCAACATTGTATTTGAAAAAAAATAATAAATACTACAAGAATGTATATGTTGCAGAAGAGGAAGTAAGTGAGGAAGAGGATAGCGATTTGTGTGCTGGTCAAATTGAGAAAGTAGAACCCTCTACTAGTGAAGAAATATATGAACATTATAGTGTTCATCCTTTGCATTCCAAGGAAGTCATGGGGAATGCTATTGAGTTGTTTCAAATGAAACAAGCCAAAGGGAGTCCCATTAGTGTTTGGGAGGAAAGTTTGGAAGCTCGGTGTTTCCCACAGCTTTTTCCAACAGGTCAGGGAGGAAGATATGATGAGCGACCTCATCAAATTCCTGCTTCTGAATACCGGACTTTGCGATTGTATGCAGGAGATGCTAGGTTTCGACAATGCATTCCTTATTTGTTTCATCTCCTGTTTGAAAGCGATCTGTCTGGACTGTCATATGCAGTGAACCACATCTTGAAAAGTGGTATACACATGCAAAACATCTCGGCAAGTGACTTTATGGATAAAGTCAATGTCCAAGATAGTATTTTGGATTCTCACCTGATTAATCTCATGGCGTGTCAGCGTGGTACTAATGAGTACTGGTACCGTCGTCATGGTGATTTAAAATGTATGCTGAGGAACTTAGGTACTCCCACATGGTTCCTCACTCTGAGCTGTGCCGAGTATGGCTGGGAAGACTTACTTGAATTTCTACGAGAGGCAAATGCTAACGTAGATAACATCGAATTCAAGACACCCGGAGAACTGTGCTCTTTGGATCCAGTCAATGTATGTAGGTACTTCAATCATAGATTTGAAGCTATGATGTCTTTCATCATGAATAAGAAGAATCCACCTCTTGGAGAGGTGTTGGATTTCTTCTGGAGAAAGGAGTACCAAGCAAGAGGTGCTCCTCATATACATATGTTGCTGTGGATCAAGGATGCACCTAAATTTGGAACGGATCCAGAAGACTCAGTGATGAGTTTCATCCAACAGTATTCTACGTGTGCTGTTCCAAACGCAAAGGAGAAGAAAAGCCTAAGAGAAAAAGTTCTGCGTTTCCAAAGCCATCGATGTGGAAAGTACTGCCGTCGTAAATTCCGAAACAAAGACAAGTTCTACACTAAATGTCGTTTCGGCTTTCCACGACCGGTGATTTCTAAAGGAAGAGTAAACAGTTTGATGTCTTCGTTGCGACACAATGTCATGAAGAAATCACCTAAAAACACTTACAATTTGAAGAGGAACGAAGAGTCCAAGTACATCAACGACTACAACCCGGTGATTTTGTCCATGTGGAATGCTAACATGGATATACAGTTTGTGGCTGATAACTGTATGGCTGTGGCGCGGTATGTGACGTCTTACATCACCAAAAAAGAGAAGACAGAATTGAAGGATATGTGGGAGGACATTTCCCATGAAAAGAGCCTCAGCAAGAAGTTGTACAGTTTCAGTCTGAAGATGTTGTCGCATCGAGAAATCGGAGCGTACGAATGTTCTGACCGGTTGTCTTCAGCAAGTCTCTATGCCAAGTCCAGGAGTATCGTTTGGGCGAGTCTTGGTCTTGCTGCAACGCGTAATCGAGTTCTCAAACCTGTGCGGGAAATTGAGTATTTGGCGGAAAAGGAGCCAAACAGTACCGACATTTTGAAGACCAACATGTTGGATACATATTATCCAAATCGAAGCAGTCACCTCGAGAATGTTTGTCTGTATGAGGTTCTGCAAAATTACATATTCAAGAGGAACATCAAAGAAGATACTGAGAAAGGAGTGTATGCTGTAATAGGAAGTGAGGGATGTCTGGTCAAGCAAAGAAAATGCCACTTGGTAAACCATCGAAAATTGAGTGGCGAATCTCCTGGAAAAAAGGAGTTTTTCTATTTAGCACTTTTGCAACTTTTCAAGCCTTGGCGTGCAGAAGAGGAACTGCTTGGAGATTTTCTCTGTTACGAAGACTCTTTCAATGCCGCCAAGGAGACCATAGAATATCCTGCTTTTCCCAAATATGTAGAAATGTTGAATGCGGAAATTGAGCAGGAAGCAACAATTGCAGCCGAGATTGCCAGAGACAGTTCTCAGGACAGTCAGAGTTCTGCTTCATTGAGTCAGGATCCACTAGGAGGACCTGTTATCGAAAATGAAGCTGCCACTGCTATGAATGAAGTGGAAAGAGCCATGGCACATGCTCAAGAGGATGCGGTTAACTTAGAAGAGTTGGAAAGGCAACTCAACGTTGAGCAGAGGAAAATATATGACGAAGTTACCATGCAAATTGATCATGGATTAAGTCATGATAAGAAAGAGTGCTCATGTACGTCGTTGAAGCCTGTCCGACTGTACGTGAGTGGAGAAGCGGGAACTGGAAAAAGTTTCCTCATTAAAGCAATTTCATGCTATTTGCAGGAAAAGACAGAGTCATCGCTGTCTTGTGTTGTCACTGCTCCAACTGGACTGGCAGCACATAATATTAAAGGGATTACTTTACATCGTTTACTGATGCTGCCAGTGGAGCATGACAACAAATTAGAATATCACAAGCTATCTGGAGATGCTTGTTTTGAAGTTTCAAGAATCTTGAGGAAAATGAAACTTCTTATCATTGACGAAGTAAGCATGGTTTCCAATGTCATGCTTGCCTTTGTGCATTTGAGGATGCAAGAAGTTCTCAAAACAGAGTATGATGTGTTATTTGGTGGCAAACACATCATTGTTTTCGGAGATCTTTTGCAGCTGACACCAGTGAAAGGGCAACCTGTGTTCAAAATGCTCACGCATGAAGATACCAGGAAGTGCCTAGGCAGCATTGGCAACGTCAATATATGGTTAAACTTCAATTATGCTGAACTGCATGAAAATATGCGTCAGGCGAAGGATGAAGTTTACAAGACTATTCTACAAGATGTTAGAATTGGAAAAGTGACCGAGCATGGGAAAGAAGCTTTACATGCACGATTACTGTCAAATTTATATCCAGAACAAGATGTTGTGCCTGAGAATATTTTTCAGAAAATTACTGAAAAGAAATCTGGAATATGTTTGATGCCAACTCTTGCAGAATGTGCCAAATTTAACAACAAAATGTTGCATTTAGAAAAGCAAGAGATTGTGAAACTGGAAGCTATTGATAGAGTAGAGCATATGGGATCAACAATTATTTTGTCTGAGAATCTGAAAACAAAATTGGATTCATTAGAGAAGAGTATATCTAAAACTGCAGGTTTTGAAAAGACTCTGAATGTGTGCTTGAACTGCCGTATAATTTTAAGAAGGAATTTACATGTTGAAAGAGGTCTGGTAAATGGATCAATGGGTAATGTTGTTGATTTTGTGAAATACAGAAATAGAGATGGAATTGAATTTTTAAAAATTAAATTTGATGGCATTGAGGAAGTACAGCTAATTGGTCGTTGTTCTGCTAGATTTTTGCTTGTAAAAGACTTATATGTTCGCCGTAAGCAGTTTCCTGTTTGCTTGGCATATGCGGTGACAATCCATAAATCGCAAGGTTTAAGTGTAGACAGTGCATTGGTGAATATTGGCAGTTCTGTGTTCAAGGAGGGTATGCCATATGTGGCATTGTCACGAGTTAGAACTTTATCGGGATTGTACTTGATTGAGTGTGATGTCACAAACATTTGTGCAGATCTAGATTGTGTTAAGGAATACAATAGGTTAAGAAGAGAGTATGCGCCACATTTGCCTCAGTTTCCTTTGTTTGAGAAACGTCTGGTAGGCCGGAAACGAAGAAATGAGAACAATACTGGGGAGGTTATAGCAAAAAGACAAAAAGTGAATGAACCTAAAATTACAAGCAGAAACAAAAAGGATTCTGTTGAAGATGTTGTTGGTTTTCAGTTTGAAAACAGTTCTGGTGTCAACTGCTATGCTAATGTAGTAATTAATGTTTTGTTTTCTCTAAAAAATGTAAAAGAAGAGATTGTGGTCAATTCTGATCAAAGATTTTGCGGTTTGTTAAATTCTGTGTTAGAGAAATGTACCACTGATAGAAGAAACATAGAAAGTGTGTCTGAAATTCGAAATCTGTTAGACAGATGTTCAGGCCAAACACAATTCTCTCAAAATATTCAGCAAGATTGTCAGGAGTTTTTAATGTATATGCTTGATGTATTACATGCTGAAGGTGTAGATGTAGATCAGCTGTTTGGGCTTTCTTATCAATGGCAGCATGACTGCGAGAACTGTATGATATCAAGTACTACTAGTGTAGACTCAGAAAGATTTATATATTTAACTTTGCCAGACAGTAAATCAGTCTCCTTTAATAAGCTAGTAAAAGCTGCTAATCACAACATGGAGTGTAGCCAATGTAAATCTGAAATGATGTCCACATTATTTATACGAACATATGGCCAGTATGTCATTTTAATGTTCCAACGATGTAGGCCTGATGGAACAAAATTGACAACTTTAATAAAAATGTTTGTAGCTTCGCAGTTGTCAATATCAGGAAGGACTTTTGTAACTACAGCAATTATATATCATGACGGCCCTTCAATATCATCAGGACATTACACAGCTTATTTAAAGTCTAGAAATGGCTGGTCATTCTGCAATGATTCTGTTTTAATTTTCAAAAAAAAATTGCCGTATGACCTTAAAAACTCTTACCTGGTGTTTTTAAAACCAAAATTTTAGGGAAATAATCTCGGGATGTGCTCTGGAATTTCAAGAAGTTCTAATGGCTCCTACACAATTTGGCCTTGAGGATAAGTGTAGTTCAGAGACATAACTTCTAATCATAGGACTGGACATCATGGAGATATATGTGCACTTTGAATGAGTTCAGAAAAACTGTTTCTTTTTATAAGCTAATTGAAGCAGCCAATCAAAACATGGAGTAGAGGGAATGTAAGTCTGCAATGCTGTCTACTGTTTTACATTGCTTTGTGATTAAAAGTGATGTAGAGAATTAAATAATTGTTGTAGTCATAGAGGTAGTGTAAGTCTGCTTCATGTTAAGCAGTATCAGTGTCATAGGAAATGTAGAACATGACTGAGCAAGAAGGGGAAGATATTACTATTCCAGGATTGTGAAAATGATCTTCAACATTTTAATTCTGAAAGTTGCGGAAATGCCAAATGATGGGATTGGCTAACAAGAAATCCAAGAGTTATACATGGCTCTGACAAGATTTGGCCTTGTGGAATCTTGTGGTAGAGAGCAAGAAGTCATTTATTGTATGTAACATGTTTTTAAAAACGATGGAGATTTTCTTTCAGAAAGTGGCGGGCTGAAAGTAATAACAGCACAAAAGAGTGTAAGCTATTCATAGGACATCCTTGGACGTCATGGAAAGTAAGTTAACTTTAAGGAGTTCTGATTTTGGATTTCTGATGTTGTATGGGTTTTTTAAACACAATCATTTTGATTGTGTTTTTTTTTCCCCGCTGTTACATGATGAATACCTTCAAGTCACTGTTTTTAGTGAATTTTGATACATTCTGAGAACAGCAAAAATAAACCATTTAACATGTATAATTAATTCTGTACTGTTTGCATTTATGATGTATATGTAGAACTGTGTAGGAGGCATGGAGAAGGTGAGGCTTCTGTAAGTGTCAAAGTTGTTGCATGCAGTGCTGCACTTCTGCGTATTCTTTCATATGCTAGACTACATCTGCACAATGAGATACCTAAGCAAAGGAAACACAAGTGATGATTGTGAAATGAGCAAAATAAATTGCATGTATTTCAATTACATCACCTGTGTTTCCTATCATTACGAATCACATTGTGCAGATCAAGTTTAGGTCTGTCCAGGGAAACATAGGAGGTTTGGACTTTGTTGAAGATTGCAGTGGACATGACTCACTTCATTGGTAGACCTTCACATGTATTATGTCCTCTATTCTCTTCAACAACTCGAAATTTCATCTGCAACCCTGAGTAGGCCTCACCTGAAACAAAACTCTGGATAGTAGACATCTTATTGGCATCCTAAAGCAATTATTTTAAATTTTAGTGTCTTGCGACACTTTTCTGAGACAACAGCAATGCAAAAGATGCACCATGTTTTAAGATAGGCCTCACTTCATCTGCATCAAGATACTGTTAGTTTAAAATGTATATCTTTAGGACTGTGTAGCTTCTGTAAGTGTCAAAGTTATTGAAAAACTGTTTGTCCTTCAATCTTTGCCCTTGTCTTTTGTAATTTTTTAATACATGTTTTTATATTTTTCAAATGTTTGTTCTCTCTTTCACAGATTGAAAGTATAAAAATAAAAAATGAGGAATTTAACGACAATTATAAGGTAAATATTTTGTACTCTTTTCGTTACATTTCTATCACATTGAACTACTATTAGTTCCACTGCTTCATTTCTTTAATCCTCAGTTTCCTGCCTTTGCTACTTCCCTCATTCCTTTCTCTATTACCTACTTACTCAACTCCTTCCACTCTTTTTCTCAGTCCCTCTCTTCTAATAGTTCCTCTCTCTTGTTCACTCACTCCGTCTCTATTACTCTTAGTGTCTTTGACTGATCACTGTATCACTATTTGTTCATAATGCTTTCTCTGTGTAGTTGAAGCACACTAAGGGGCATATTATGAATGCAGCCAATAAAATTATTGCTCTTTTTATTGGCAGAAAACTGGTGCAAAAGCGGCTTTAGCGGCAGTTTTCTGCCGCAAAAGCAGCTTTAGCGACACATTTCTGCCTATAAAAGCTGCAAAACTTTTATTGCCTATGTTGATAATATGCCCCTATGTTATTTACATTAGGGCTATATTGTCCAGTATAACAATCAAAATTGCTCTCCAAAGACACCAGGCAAAGCAGACGCTCCCTCAAACAGATCACCAAGCGCAATTTACCCTACTTACAATCTAGCCTGTTCTCTGTCGAGACTTTAGCAATCTTTAGAGCACAAGATAAGATCTTTTCACATGGAAGAGACAGACGTATTGCAATTCTACTTAAGAAACAAGCATTGGCATAGACAATAGGTCTCGCCTTTGGGACCTTATACGTGTTTAGCCATGCAACAGTTGATGTTGCTGCACCAAGGATATTATGCTGCATAACTAAATACTTAGAAGGTCCCAAAGTCGATACCTATTGGCTATGCCAATGCTTGTTTTTCTTTCACTTCGTTATCTATTTTGTTTTTCACAATTATACCCTCTTCTGTCTGTTCTTTGGTAAATAGATCTATTAAACAGTATCTCTTCTTTACTCCCTATAGCTGTCTTTCTTGAAACATCACTCTCTGTTTACTTTCCTTATACTTACACTTTTTTAAAAAAAAAAAATTTTTTTTTGGTTAGCTCCCGGTCCGCGTACCGGGAAGCTAACCCGGGAGCGAACCAAAAGAAAGAGAACTTGCCAGAGTGCTAAACATTGTAGCAATTTTTTTGGAAAGGGAAGGTAGTTCTGAAAAGAACTTTTTTTTTATATTTTTGTTGTTTTATATTTTTTTTGTATTTTTTGAACATTTTTTGTTTTTTTTGTATTTTTTGAACGATTTTATATTTTTTTTGGTTTTTTTGGGGGGGGGAAACAACAAAAAACAGGCGTTGAAAAGGGCTCAACAGGAGCAAAAAAAAATTACTGGGGGCGGTTAGGGCAATCATGGTGTTCATACGCCAGGTTCAGTGCATTGATGCTCATGTTGCCACAAGCTAATAATGCACGACAGCGCATACATAAATGTATCATATTCCCAAAATTTGGTTGGATATTTGGCACAGTTTCCCGTGCCTCCACTGGTGATAAAGAAACCGATGTTGTTGGTCTCGCCACAGGAGTTGGTCGAGGATTGTCCATCATATCCCTTAATTCCGCCCGGCTGTAATTTAGGGGATGTTTCCTCATCATGTGCCTATGCATGGTATGATTACCATAGCTGTATTTTTTGTCCGTCCCTCTGGACAATTGTTCCTTGCATATGAGGCATGTTGCGTACCTGGCATTGACCTTTTTTTGGCCACGAGGGATGGAAAAAAACTGCCAGATGAAACTGGGTTTCTTTCTTGAAACCCGGGGCAACTCTTCCAGGAATTGTGGTTGTTCTCCCTCCTCATCCATCTCTTCATCTTCCTCCTCAGTGTTGGTAACCACCTGGGGAGGTGGTCCTCTCTTCCCATGAGGAGGTGGAGGTGGTGGTGGGGGTGCACCAGCTGAAGCAATCAGTGAAGCCATTTTCATACAATCAAAATAGGTCTTCCAAGAAGCAAAATAGGTCTTCCTCTCACAATAATGAAAGTCAGAGTGAGGAAAGAAGGAGTGGTTTTCATCATTTGGAAAAAACAATACTTCTTAACCAATGAAAAGTTTTATTTTTAGGTCACATGACCTAGCCTTCCATAATTATGAAACTAAAAGTGAAATGAACCAATGAAAAGTTTTATTAACAAGTCACATGACCTCTCACGCTCATGTTACGCGCTGCGGAACGCTCCCCGGTTAGCTTCCGGTTCGCTGCGCTTCGCGCCTCGGTCCGCGCCCCGGGACACTTCCGGGTGCGCTAACGCGATACGTCACAAGACGCATTTTGCGGCAACGCGATACGTCGCGCTTTCGCGCCGCGGATCGCTTCCGGGGAGTTGCGTTTCGCGCCTCGGTCCGCGCCCCGGGGCACTTCCGGGTGCGCTAACGCAGTACGTCATAAGACGCATTACGCGGCAACGCGATACCGTCACTATGTTGATTTGTTACCGGTTCGCGGACCGGATCGCGGAATCGAATTGAGCTAACGGGAAGCTTCCCGGTTAGCGGACCGGGAGCGAAACAAAAAAAATATTTAAAAAAATGTATTAATAAACATATAAAATATATTTTTGGATTTAAAGAAGAATACATTTTACAGCTGTAGATATTAGCTTTTAAAAAACCAATGAAATTCACTGAAAAAACCATAGGTTATAGACCATATATAGTTAGGAATTAGCATTTACAAAACCTTGAAAATTCACTGAAAAAACCATAGGTTATAGACCATATATAGTTAGGAATTAGCATTTAAAAAACCTTATTTTACTCACACAAAACCATTGAAATTCCATATATAGTTAGTTGTACTAACTATATATCGCGCACCCGCAATCCACTGCTGATGATGTCACATATTACATCATTCATGACATGGTCAGTGACATCACTGATGACATCACTGATGACATCTCAAATGACATCACTGATGACATCACTGATGACATCTCAAATGACATCACTGATGACATCACTGATGACATCTCATTTGACATTACTGATGACATCACTGATGACATCATTCATGTGATAATACGATGAAGCTCTTCAGACTCTAATATAACCTTAGATACAGTAAGTGTAAACAGACACTCACAGACTGTCACTCATCCATAGAGTTACACACACACCTAGTCAGTCATGCAAAGAATCAATCACACATCCATTTTCTCAACTATACAGTTATACACACCTTACTTATTGAAACATATACTAACACATATTTACTCTCTTATACAATCCCTGATACAAGTTCACAATGATCCATACAGCCACTCACACATTCACTGGCTCTTATGCACAGTTATTTATATATGTCAACTCTCACATGTACTGTGTTTTACATATGTACTTACTTTTACATGTAGCACTGAGATATCCATTCACTCAGCAATACACTCATGCACACAGTCAACCGCCCATACAGCTGTTTCCACATGCACTTTTGAACCCATACATCTAGTGAATCAACTGCTCACACATCTATGCACAGAGTCATACACCTCCCAGCCACCCATACACACTCTCAGTCTCCCATACAAATACGTAGGCAACCAATCAATAACGCATATAGTTAATCATATAGCTAATGATCAACACATGCAGCAGTTTATAGAACAGACATAATGATGCACAAATTGAGACAGTTTAGTCACTAACCCATGCACTCAGTGAGACACATTTAACCACTCACTCATACAGTCAGTCATGCACCTACTAAATCCTTCATCCAGACATTTATACATCCACTCATTCTTCAATATGTAAGACATATTTTAACTTTACAGAAACATACAGTCACTGGATGTTGTCATCAGTGATGTCATCAGTGATGTCATCAGTGATGTCATCAGTGATGTCATCAGTGATGTCACTGACCATGTCATGAATGATGTAATATGTGACATCATCAGCAGTGGATTGCGGGTGCGCGATATATAGTTAGTACAACTAACTATATATGGAATTTCAATGGTTTTGTGTGAGTAAAATAAGGTTTTTTAAATGCTAATTCCTAACTATATATGGTCTATAACCTATGGTTTTTTCAGTGAATATCTACTATACACATTACATTCACAATTTCAAAGAGTTTTGAAAACATCCAAGGATTCATGGTAACACTGTTTGGGAGGACATACTAATTCAAGGGACACATCAATTCAACAATCATGACATGTAGCATGCAGCCACACATATGCTCTCAGAGTGCACAACACAAACACATATCAGGTGTTGCAAAAATTGTTGACAACACATCACTGTATACTCACAATTAGGAGAAGACGTTGTTGATGAGCTGAGTCTGGACATCCCCCTCACCCTCATTGTCACCCGCAACATGTCCCAGGCCAGGATCCTCCCCTGCTTGCAGTTGATGGCCGTCATCTTCGATGAGAGGCACCTCCTCCCTCACTGCCATGTTCTGTAGCATGCAACACACACAAAATATCTTGCACACCTTCGCAGGTGCATATTGGAGACCCCTCCTGTCCGGTTCAGGCAGCGGAATCAGCTTTTCAGGAGTCCAAATGTCCGCTTGATCATTCGCCTGGCCGGCCCATGTGCATCACTGAAACCTATCTGTGCTGGTGTGACAGGGTTCCTAAGAGGTGTCAGCAACCACGGCATGTTGAGGTGCCCAGAGTCACCTACATACAAACAGGCAAACATGTCATGGGTAATGAAAGAGCGTGAAATCACAACATACCTAAAAAACACAAGGTAAAGTGCAATTACACACCGACAAGCCAGGCACGCTGGCTCTGCAGCTGTGACATCATATGTGGTATCCTGCTTTTCCTCATAATGTAGGCGTTGTGTGCTGAACCAGGGAAATGGACACAGAGATGTGAAATTGTCATGTCCGCAAGACATACCCCTAGGGCATTATTAGAGTGAAAATGTTTACGGTTGCGGTAAGTCTGCTCATAGTTGTGTACTAAAGCCACATGTGTCCCATCAATTGAGCCGATGACATTTGGCATCCCTCCCAGTTCATAGAAGTCACCCTGCCTGGCATTTGTTGTTGGTTTGAAAATCGGATGTATTGGTCCAGGTACAATAACATTGCCTCCAAAACATCACGGAGAACACGACTGGACATGGCCTGTGACACCCCACCAGCACCAGCCACAGTGTATTGGAAGGTTCCGGTGGCAAAAAAATGTGAGACTGCCATAACCTTCCCCTTTGGGGTCAGCACAGTTGGATACGCACGCCCAGGTTGTAAATGCGGGGCCAACTGCTCCTCCAAATCCTCAATCAGCTTGCTTGTGAAGCGGTACCGTCGGATGCAGTCACGTTCAGCCATGGTTGTACGGTCTGGCAAGGGTCTGTGGACATTAGGTCTCCTGCAGTACATAGGGAAGCAAAGAAAGATTTTCAGGTCCCCAGCATATATGGATATGACCATTCCAAATACAACATGCTATATCACATCAGGACACAATTGAGTCAGGTGTGTGCATTTCAGCATGGACACATATGCCAGCCATGTGCCCCTCACCTAACATGTCAGCTCCACATGGTGATGCAACACATGACATGCTCTGCTGTCATCAAACTGTGGACCCTGTCACAGTACATCTGAACATATATGTCACATACCAAACACACACCTTAATAACTAGTGAGGATAGTTGTGTAGTCAAAATGACAGGGGACTGGCAGTCAAACACACGGGAAACATGTATTGCAACATGAACACAGTCACCATGTAACGTCTGATGTACACGTACCAACACAACCATTACACACACAGGATGTGCAAACAGGCTTGTCTGCATGGCAAACGTGGATGTCTGTGACACAAAGACAATACCAAATCACATGCCCAAATCTGATTGAGGTCGGGGGGATTAACAACTCCCAGATACAATTAGGTCCATGTGCCTACACTATTTGCAAATACTCATGATGTACACCACACAACATGCTCAGAGACACACATGACATATCATAAGCAATGTAGGGTTCATGTAACATGCAATTCACAATGTGCCCCCGTAACTGTGCCCAGGCCACGGGTGTTGACCAACAAAGTCCTCAACCACAGTAAGGGAGGTGCATCACACACAATGCATTTTTGTTAACATGTAACATGGCACATACTGGTAGTGTGTACCACATTGTGCCCATCAAATATGACATGTGTAGACATGTCCCACACATGTAATGAAGCATGAATAGTGAGTTCCTGTACTGTGTGACATGCTGTCACTGTGTTCTCCAGCCCCTCAGTCCATGTCAAAACCTTTTGGTTGGCAGTTTATGACCAATGAATGTAATGGTCACACAGGCGGGTGCGATTCTGAAAGACGCGTCGGAAGCCTAGGTAACAAGGCGTTTGCATGCCTTGGTAGTTGACTGTAATGTGTACATACGTCGGTGCGATTCTGAAAGACACATTGGACGCCTCGGGACCAAGGCGTACGCATGCCTTGTTAATTGACTAATGTGTATATATGCGGGTGCGATTCGGAAAGGCGCGGATGCCTAGGGACCAAGGCGTACCACCCATTGGCTATTGGCTGTCATGGAGACAAACTTGTGTTTTGCTATGCGTACAACTCATGGGCTGCCAGATTCAGTTGCAAAGGTAATGGTGTCATGATGTAGAATATTTGAACAATGCGGAAGGCATGTCTGATGCGTTCAAAGTCATGGATTGGGCTAATTCGGATAATGCGTACGACTATGACCCATCTCTTTGGCCGCATCTTACGGATACTACCTCTGTTGCACAGTTATAAGGCTGTCTGTTCCACAGAGACTGCACTTGCTTGCACTACATGCCACAGGACTTCATTTCATCACACCACTGCTGCTGTCTCTTAATCTTCTGTATACTGCAATGGCAGGCACTGTGGAGAGGGCCCCAACATTCACTGAGGAGGAGAACCAGGTCCTGCTGGACAGCCTCCTCCCACAGTACTGTAAACTGTACGGGAAACCAGGGGAGCAGGTGAGTGTAGAGTCCACTGAGTTGGCATTTGAACATGTTATCTGACTAGCAATGTGCTCACAAAGGGCAAGTATGCACACTGAGTAAGTTTACGTTTCAGAGTATGCTGATGCATGTACACAGCTGGCAATGTTTATGATTGATCTACTGTCCTTTTTCCATTATTTAAATGTGTTTATGTGTGACATACTATTGACTTATAGTGCTGACCCAATTGATATGCTTTTGTTGCCAGTGTTCACTAATGAATGTGAGCGATGCAATCTAGGGAGAGGCTGGGGAGGGGGTGTAAGTGGAGTGGCCCATGGGATTGATCTCCCCGTGCTGGTAAACATCCGGCTCAACTATGTGCCTCACAGTGTCCGGTCTGAGCAGTGAGTGGGTGTCCAGCCGGAGGCCATTGGTCTACCGGCACTGCCATGTCGTGAATTGTGGCTTGCACACAGGATAACTGCCCATTACTATAGTTGCATTACCTGTATATGTGATTTGCTCTGCAAATTTCAACATGTGTGTACAACTGTGTGGTTGGTAACATGGGGCATGTGTAGTGATGGTGTCTCACATTGTCATCCTCACAGGTCACTGCCCATAAGAAGAATGGCATATGGCAGACCATCGTCCAGGAAGGTAGACCAGTGGGGGTCTACAAACGCCGCATCCGCCACTGCCAGAAGAGGTGGCAGGACCTTTGTGGCTGGACCCGCAGTGTTTTTATATCAGTCCTTACTCACCCTTTGCGTCATCCTGCTCTGTGTTGTAAGTTCCTTGAAGCTTCCCTTATGGGCAAAGAAACCGATTTTCTCTTTATTTTTTGTTGTATTACATCGATAGAGATTGTAACTGAAACGGATCCCTGAGGAAGGCAAAGCCGAAACGCGCGTAGTGTGTATAATTAACCGCCAGTTCATGTAAATGTTTGTGTGTTATCTATTCTCAAACAAATTCCTTTTTTTTTTTTTTTTTTTTTTTATTGAGATGGTTCCGGGTATCACACAAATTCATAGTTTAACAGGATAAAATCAGGTTTAAAATAGTACAAAAGACATTTTATAAATACACTCGTGTGAATCGTAGGAATCAAAAAAGCCAAAATTATTGCAGTCAATATTACATAAGGGGGTACTTTCACTCTAATAAGTGAATCTTTAAGTTCTTCATCATCTAGTTTCTCTCCAGTTTTTCAGCGGAGCCCATATCTTCTTACCAAATTCCCTCATCCTCTTTCCTTTAAAGTCATACAAACATTCCTCAGTATTGTGAGTTCCCAATAGTTTAGTTAGCCACATCTGGAAAGTGGGAGCAACAGTGTCTTTCCAACCAGCCGATATTAAAATCCTAAAAACAGCCATAGATATAAAAATAAATGCTTCTGCTTCAGACTCTAGATTTAAGCTTTCGTCCCTGCCAATCAAAACCGTAGTAGGGGATAGAGTGATTTGTTGCTCTAGCAGCCCCGTTAAAAATCTTTCAATTTCATTATGTACAGGAATTAAATTCTGACAGTTATAAAACATGTGAGGTAAATCTGCAGGACCTTGATCACATCTAGGGCATCTGTCATTTTCTCTCTTACCCCACTTAAACAGCTTAGCAGGCGTATAATATAAGTTAAAAATAGTCTTATAATGCTGTGCCTTTAAATTTGATGCTCTTAATATCTTTTTATTCATCACTAGGGCATAATCAATATCTATATCTGGATCCCCTGTTCTTTCCGCCCAATCTGATTCAATTTGTCCAATGTCATCCCCCAGACCCTGCAAAAGGAAGCTATAACCAATTTTAATCCTTTTGCCGCCATTCATAACATACTTCAAAATTGGGTTAAGCTCCTGAATACCAATCCTGGGTCTGATAGACTTAACTGTTTGTTCCAATTGTCTGTATAACAACCATTGGGACGCAGGTATACCAAATTTTTGCTGAAGCATGTCAAGTCCGAATAGTTCATCCCCATACATAACATCACCCAGACAGTTGATCCCCAATTCCTTCCATAACCTACTATTACTATTCAGTCCAAGATGAGCAAAAGGATTTGACCGCCATATATCTACCATACCGTTAATTTTTGGAATCTTCAAATACCTCATTATTGATTTCCATGTGCCCCAGGCACTCAACATCACTCTGCTTTTACCCCTTTTAAAGTATCCCCAGTTAATTTCTCTAGTAAGCAGGCCCACTGCTTTTCTACCAACTATTAATTCATAAATTGTAGGGTTTCTAACTCTAACGTTTGATGCATCAATATCATCAAATTTAAACAGTACATTCATTTGCAATATTAGACAAGCCCAGTGATACAGCTTTAAATTTGGTGCAGTCAAGCCCCCTCCCTCTAATGGTGCTGATAGTCGAGCCAGAGATCTACGTATCTTTCCGTATTGCCACACAAATTGTGAAAAAACAGCTTCCATTTTCTTCAGGAGGCCCTCTTCTACTAGCAATGGTATGGCTCGAAAGAGGTACAGTAATTTCGGAAACATGGACATCTTCAGAACGTTCACTCTCCCAATCAAGGATAAATGTAAAACATCTATTCTTCTTAGCTCTTTATCGATAGCTGTGATCAAGGGTACATAATTTTCTTGTATTATTTTCTCCACATTCGCATTGATCCTCACCCCTAGATAGACTGCTGATTCCACATACCTCCGATCCGCTTTATAAATATTCTTAGGACTGATTATTATAGATTTTTCTTCATTTAACTTATAACCCGAGCGGAGTCCAAATGATTTAGCTAATTGGCTCAGTTCTACCATAGCCATCTGTGGGTTGATAGTAACTATTGCCAAATCATCCGCATAAGCCAATAATTTGGTAGTATGTCCATTTAATATAACAGGGGTGATTTGGTTTGACTCTAAAATTTCCCTTATTAATGGATCAATGTAAAGTGAGAAAAGTATAGGAGAGCAGGGACACCCCTGACGAGTGCCTCTCCTAATTACCACTTCCTCTGACTGTCGTCCCATAGTTGTAATTCTAGCTACTGGATCTAAATACATAGCTTTTATTGCTTTCCTACACTTCTCTCCAAAGCCTCTACTGTCCAATACCTCCCACATGAACTCCCAGACCACACGGTCGAAGGCTTTTTCAGCATCTAGGAGAATCATGGCCATTTCTCCCCCCATGGCAGCCGTTGCATCAAACAGCGAGATTGCACGCGAGGTATGGTCTGTCGTGCCTCTCCCTGGAACAAACCCATGCTGCCATGGGGAGACAAATTGGCCAATATACCCCCCAGCCTCTTTGCCCAAACCTTAGAATACAATTTGGTATCCGCGTTTATCAATGAAATTGGCCGGTACGAGCCTGGATTTACCTCTGGTTTGCCTTTTTTATGAAAAACCACAATGTTCGTCTGTTTCCATGAGTCTGGCATCTTCCCTGAGCATATTATTCCGTTAAAAAGGTCTAAAAGTAAAGGCAGAATTTCCTCCCCAAGAATTTTATAAACCTCAATAGGTATCCCATCTGGGCCTGCAGCTTTACCTGCTGCTAGATCTTGTAAGGCTATCCTAATCTCCTCTAGTGATATGTCTTTCTCCAACTGTTCTCTATCCTTATCATCTAAAGTCGGACATGTAATTCCGGAATCTGGTCTAGATGGTACCCATCTATCCTCCTGATTATATAATTTTTGGTAAAATCTTTGAAAGACACCCATTATCTCCCTTGGATCCGAATATTCTATACCATTCTCTTCAATCTTCTGTATATTGTTTTTATTGGAATCTTGCCTTATGCGCAGCGCTAGTGCTCTGCCGGCTTGTTCCCCTGTCTCATAGCGTTTCGCTCGAGATGTCTGGTATTCCCTAGTCTCCTTTTGCGTGATTACTTTTAGAATATCTCCCTTAATCAACGCCATAGTTTTAGCTGTTTCACTCCCATCCTTGCCTAATCCTATTTCCTTTGTATGTTGATTCTCTGATATTGCTAACTCTGACATGAGCTTTTCGACCTTGCTTCTGTCCTCCTTCCTTAGTCTTGCGGAGCAGCTGATCGTCTCCCCCCTTAAAGATGCCTTAAAAGTTTTCCATACCCCGTTCCGGGATGAGCTATATCTATTTATATCGAATAACTCCTTCGCCCATTGCTTTATATGTTTAACAAACCTATCATCTTTCAAAAGTTTCCTTTCAAATGTCCATTTAGTTGTTCTTCTGGGTATATTATCTACTTTATATGTCATTAAAAGGGGATTATGATCCGATACTAATCTTGGAAGCTTAGCAATTCTGACTTTACATAATTCTCTTGTTGAAATAAAGAAATAATCCAGTTTAGAATATTTTTGAGCTGGAAAAGAGAAATAAGTATGACCCGGGTCCCTGGGTAATTTTTCCGACCAAACATCTGACAAACCATGAGACCTTAAAAGTGAGCTTAATGCTCTATATACCTTCTGTTTGCGTCCTATATATTTACCTCCTTGGCTCCAATTAACCGAAATATTCATATCTCCACACAGAACCAAAGGGGTACCCCAATTAGCTAGTTCACCCTCAAGCTCATCAAATACTGCTGGTTCATCTTAGTTTGCTCCATAAATCACACACATTGTAATGCCTAGGTCCAGTTCAACCAAAACCCATCTGCCGGACCCGTCCGTTTTAGTACGTCTCACCCCGCCCAGATTGCATCTCCCCATAATGGCCACTCCTCTTATTGTGGATGTTTGTAACGAGGAGCCTAACAGGCTATATCCAGGGATATTCAATAGTTTCCTTTTGGCCCAAGGCAGATGGGTTTCTTGTAAACACAATATGTCAATATTATTAAACTTAACAAAGTGGCTCAATCTCTGTCGTTTCTTGTAATCATTTAGGCCCCTTACGTTGATAGTGCATATCCTAATGCATGACATTACTGACCTTGTGTTTACTTCCAACCTGACTAATATCCATGAATTTACTGTATACCAACATCAGACCCTTTTCCATCTCCATTTTTTCCCTTTTTGCTCCCCTCCACCCCCACCCCCTCCCTCTCCTCCCCACTTCCCCTAGCCTCCCCCCCTACAACCCCTCCCACCCACCCTCCTCTCCACCCCATCCACCTCTTTTCAGAGGCGCTCAGACCAGCCGGTCTGTGCATGTGATGGTTCGCAGTGATAACTGAAGAGATTTTATACTAAGACCATCAGGATTCCTGTGACTCTAATTATCCCCTCCACCCTACACACCATCCCACTCCATACCCTACCCGTTCTTACTGTTTACCCTTTTACAGCCTTTATATGTGCTTCTACCATCCAATTTCCTGCTCATATCAGTGAAATAGCCTAAGGACCTTGTGTATCCAAGTATTCCTTCGCTTTTATCTCAGAGGGGAAATAGAAGGTTCTCCCCCCATTAATTACTTTCAACTGTGCCGGATTGATAAGGTATGCCTGCATACCCTTGTCCTGAAATAGTTTAATCATCTGTCTTAGTCTCCAGCGTCTCTCCACCGTGACATGACAAAAATCCGGCCGAACAAAGAAGGAGAAGCCATCGACATTCTTTTTTGAATCCGGTCTTGCCTTCTCAGAAATTGCCTGCCTCAGGTTATAATTTCCAAGAAATATTAAAATCGCTCTGGGCTTATCTCCTTCTTTAGCGTTTTTATGAACTTTAAACGGGAAACGATGCGCCCTCTGAATCTCCTTCGCCCAATCCCATCCCTTCAGTTCAGTGAAGGCATGTTCGAACAGCTTTATTACAAAGGCCCTTGTATCCGTATCTTCTGAACCCTCCGGTATCCCAAGTATGCGAAGGTTATTTTGCCGTGACCTATTCTCCAACGCCTCAAGTTTCCACTGTACATCAGTCAACTGTTCCCCTTGAAGATCTACTTTGTTAGAAGCTGCTGCCGTCTCTGCTTCTGTCGAAACCACTCTTTCTTCTAGATTGGTGACACGCTCTCCCAAATTCGTATATACTTTTATCAATTTTCTTACCGCTCCTTGTATTTTCCTGACAGCAGCCTGTGATTTGCGGCTTTCCTGTCGAGCCTCCTCCCTATGCGCAATTATTTCCTGGTGTATCACCTCCAGAAGAGACATTTGCGCAGCCTCCCCTCCAGGGCTCTCCAAAAGGGAATTAGTCACCGACTGATCTCGTCTCCGTCCATAGATTCTTGGTCCTATATTAGATTTAACAGTTGTTGTTGGAGGGATATCTTCTTCCTTCTCAGGTTCACTATCGGTGGCTGAACCGCTATCCTCTCGATCCAAGCTGCCCTCGTCTTCGTCTGTCCATTCCCCCCCCTCTGAGACTGAGTAGAAAGCCTCACTGGGGACTTCCTTCTTATCCTCTGTACTTTCAATAGGCTCTTCTTCAGGAATCTTTTCTAAAGCTAGGGGGGGATTATCAGATTCCGAGTTCGAGATAGCTTTTGTAGTTATTTCAGTCTCCTCCACTACCTCAGCTTTTTCCTTCATACACTCTTCTTCTTTTGCAGTATCAATGATCTGAGCAGCCGCCATCTCTTTCCCTTTTGGGCTGCCAACCTCCAATATCCCCACCTCCAGGGACTCGTTAGAAGGTTCTTTCTCTTTACTTATTTTCTGGAAAATATTCGAGATTGGGGTAGTGCCATGAATAATCTTAGCTGCTCCTTGCTGCTGTGCTGTTTTCTTAGTGGGGGGAGTTAGATTATTCCTCTTAGTTCCATCTGCCTCCTTTTCAGACACTAACTCTGCCTGTTCCGCAGCAGCTTTTCTTCTCGCAGCTGCTTTGGCACTGGCACTCATTTTTGGAGCCATGATCTCTTTCCTCCTCTCCTTGTCCCCAAATTGCTCCTTACCACATGCCTTATCGTCCCAATCGCTTTCCTCAGTTTTTATTGCTGCCTCCAGAGTGCCCCGTATTTTCCTGCTTCCCAATTGCAGCTGCGGGCTTGTCTGTGTGGATCTCAAGCGTCTCTGCCTCTGCCTCTGTCGATTCCCGAGAAGCAAACGCCGCCCGCCTCGCGAGCTCCGCCTCCACTCGGCAAACTCCGTGAGCTCCGCGAACAGGCCTGCCCTTGTCACGCTTCCAGACGTAATCCTTCCTGCAGCCTGCGCTAGCTCCCGCAGAAGCCACCGGAGCGGCTGGTGACAGGTAAGACTGCGTAATGAACAGGGGTTCTGCCCATATTACCCTCCCATACCTGGGCAAGGAACATCACATGGATGAGAAAATAGAACAAAAAGGTATTAAGGGATAAATTTAGCAAACGCTACTTCACAACAGGAAACAATTTATTAACCTGTTTTTTACGCTCTTTTTTAACAATAAATGATTATAATTTTTGCAAAGGACAAAATATTGAGTCAAAAAAACGGGGGGGGGAAAGATGACCAGACTATATACAGTAATCAAATTGAGGTAATTACAATATATACAAATATACACTTATGTACCCTAAACAAAAAGAAAAACAGGGGGGTAAAGCCAACACTATTAGTTATCTGTCGACGCAGTCGCGGTCGCGTTTCCGCAGTGGTTTATTCTGGCTTCATCAGGACAAGGGTACTGCAAATTTTGGTATACGTGACCCCCCCAGCAGGGAGTGCCAAGGCACCACCCTGAGGGGTATAAACAACTTCTTTCCAAAGGAGAATCGGTTCACGCTTTCCTTCACAATTATCCAATCTCAAAGGAGGGGATAGATTATTTCATTGGTGTAAAAAACACCTCGGTTAATTACACGCCCTCAATAAGGAATAACCAGGGATACCTCTGGTGCTACAATTCCCCCAGGTCACACGCGATTACGGGAGACCTTCAATCTGAGTTCCAAGAGCTCCGCCGTCCGTTTGTCAGGAGACATACGGCGATTTTTCTCCTCCAGCAATTGCAGTGTTCTGATTACTGCTCACGGGTAAAGCAAGGATGTGGGTTCTTAGTACCGATTACCGCACATTGCTAAAGCCGGGATCTCTCTCCAGTTCTCACTGCTGCCCGGCCGTCCTAAGCGGCCGCCATCTTGCCTCCGTGAGCAGCGCCGAATCGCTGATCTATTCTCAAACAAAAAAATTGATAATCATGAATTAAATGTACATAGCAGTGCAAACCAAGTAATGCAATCATTGTTGTTGTGCTTGTTCTCTGAGATATAATGTTTGAACTGAGTTGATCTGAGCGTAGTTAACAATGGAATTTGTTATTCTCAAACAAATTCCATTGTTAACTACGCTCAGATCAACTCAGTTCAAACATTATATCTCAGAGAACAAGCACAACAACAATGATTGCATTACTTGGTTTGCACTGCTATGTACATTTAATTCATGATTATCAATTTTTGCCAAGAAATGTATTTTAAATATATACAAAAAAATGCCTATATAAAATATTTATGACTATTTTTCTAAAAATTAAATGATTGAATATTGAATCTCTGTATGTCATTGTTTATTGTATCTATCATGTTTGTTTGTGGTTTCTTTGTCAATATTAGCTCCAGTCCACCCCCTTGCCGCCTTGGGCAACCTTTTTTCCATTGGACCTGGAGGATAGCAAGGGTTCAGCTGAAGCTGTCGCCTCCTCGTAGGAGGGGCGGTCTCTGGAACCTGAACCCCACATGCTAGGGCTCCTGCTGGTGCTATTCCCAGACCTGGATGGGTAGTTGAAGGCAAGACAGCAGTAATGCTCAGACAAGTTCCATATGACTATATTGGTGATGCCCCATTCCCATCTGAAGCCCAGGTGTGTCCCTTCCACTCTTTCACTTGTGTCACTTGGGTTGTGTGTATTTACTGTTGTCCAAGGGAATGTTGACAGCAACTTCGGTAGAATGGACATTGACTTGAGCTACATGGGTGTGGCTGATCTGGGACATGTGTCATTTCAGTTATGGGTTATTGACCTGTGCTCTGTGTGTGCTCAACATCTCTGCACTAATTGCTGTTGTGGGCCAGCATAGGAGTGTGAGGTATTGACCACACACCCATGCAGCAGGCATGCCCAATTGTGAGACCTCGGACATTCGATGTGTGTGATTTCCAGAAAATGCATAGTCACCTGCATTGTGCTCCTGGTAATCCCATGTATGACATGGCCCATGGACAGGTCTCCCTTATCCTGTCATCTGAGACACTCTGGCCTCCTAATTTTGGGTGTCAGCCAACACTTTGACCATTGTGAACAATTATTATCATGTGTCTGACTGTATCACGCTGGCCTGCTATAGCTTTTTGTATTTCAGATGTCTGCTATATGTTTGTCATGGACAGATATCTGACATGTGACTCTTGGTTCTGAACAAAGGGCAATACATGTGTGTAGTCACTATAATGTGCATAATGGTGAATTCAACAGATTTCTCCTGGTTGGTGTACGGAAAAAATTAGGCCAGGCAGAATGCTTATATCTTTCAATAGTGGGACGATGTAACCTATTAAAAATGTTGATTCTTCCCCAAATTTTTGATTTTTTTCGATGTGTACTCCTAGAAGTACCCAAGACAAGTTTAGAACAATTGCAGGCAATATGTATGCGCTTTATGTGGTCCGGGGGCAAAGCATGAAGGGCTAGGCGCTTTATGATTCTGCCAAGAAATTTGGGGGGTTGGTCGGTACCAGACTTTACATTATACTACTACACCTGTATGTTGCAAGGTATGGGGATTTTATTAACTGGCAAAGGTCCGGCAAGACCGGCGGACTGTCCTTCGATCTATCAAATGATACTGGGGGTAAAAGTTAAAAACTGCCTATTTATGTACCTAGAACAGAGCTATTACAAACGCACGCGCTTTAAGACAATGGCAGCTGCATATAAGGTTTGGCGTACAGTTAGGGGGCTATTGGGTCGGGAGAAAATAACGTGGTACACTCTACTGTCATTGTTTTTCTTTTTACCGTTAGATGTGTGGGATAGAGTAGTATATAGTTGGAGGGAGAAAGGTATTAGAGTGGTGGGTGATTTGTATGATGTTAGCTACTTTAAATCTTTTGAACAACTACGAGAACAATATCTTCTCCCTAGACAGCATTTTGTGAAATATCTACAGATTCGAAACTATTTAATGTGTACGGGGAGTAACTTCAAACCAAATCCGCTGATTGAGGACATTATGAAAGAAGCAAGGATTGGTGTTCTATACAATCATATGTTAAATACTAAAGAAGATGATATAGAACAACAGAATAGTAAATGGGGCACTAAACTCGGCAGACAGGATATTCAAATAGAAACTTCATTAGGCATGGCTAAAGACCTATTCCTGTCTGCAGAGTTGGCGGCGCAACATTTTAAATCAATTTACAATCTATATTATACCCCAGACAAAGTGTCCAAATGGACGGGCGATGCAATAGGGAAATGTTTTCGCTGTGGGCTTGTCTCAGCGGATGATGTCCACATTTTTTGAACATGCACTATATTAGCTCCCCTACTGCTCCAGATAGAAAAATGTATTTCAGCAATTGTGGGTGGTCAGATACAGCTATCAGTAACACAGATATTATTTGGGGTTGAAATGGGTATACCGAGCACTAACATTCTGAAGAAACATGTTAAATTAATCTTCTTAGTGACTGCAGTCTATAGGCTGTGTATTGCATCTGCATGGCTGCAACAGGCACCGCCTGCCTTCGAAGCTTGGCGGTCCCGTTTTTTTTCGGTACATAATATGGAGCACAGCTTGTATGTTTTAAAGGGCTCCCGCAGAAGGAAGATAGGGGAACAGATATGGGGGCTAGTTACAAACTATTTGGAGACGTAAGGGGGGACGTGCGGGTAATGTCCATAATTTATCTTGGTCTTTTTTGTGGCTGCCCTGACGAAATGTATACCTTACAGTTGGTTTTTCTCATTTTTTTTTTGTATGGGTCAATAATATGATATGAATTGTATGTGCTCGACAAAAGGTCTTCTCTTTTTTTTTTCTTGTTGTTGTTCCAACCGACTCATGTGTTTCTGTATAAATAAATAAAAAATAAAATAAAAAATAAAATAAAAAAAACAGATTTGTGTCAGCAGCTTTACTATGTACTTGTGATGTCATCTGTGATCAGGTATACAGGGTTGTAGACTCAAACTGTGATGTGTCATGTTGCTTAATATTCTCATATTCTATCAAATATGTGTAGCATGTGGTGACCATGTATATATGACCACTACCGGAGTTCCATTCACAGTGCAAACATGAGTGTGACACGTTGCTGATTGTGGAGTAGGCATGCACTGCCCCTGTGACAGTAGTCAGTACTGACTGATGGGCCTGACAGGCTGTGGCCTTATGTTACACACATTTTTGGGGCATGCTGTATTGTGACGTGTATCTTGTACTGCAGTCACAGTGTGCTAGCTTCACGTTTCAAGGCATGGGCCGTCATGGTGTCTGGTAATGGAAGTATGTTAATCAGATCAACACTGTGGGTCCGATTCACACAATGAACTTAAGACTAAATCCTAAACTTACTACTATTTCGGTATACACAGAATGCATTTACTACTTTTGGCATTCACAGAATGAACTTACTACTTTTGGTATTCACAGAATAGACTTACGACTACTAACTTTACGTCCGCATCGGGCCGTAATTTCTGCATCCGGGCCGTAATTTACGGCTCTGCAGCGGGATTTACGATTTTTGGCAGTTGGTCATGTTAGCCAAGGGTAAACACCTGTCCAAGTGCCTACCATCCCCTACCATGGATCAGCTGACAAACTGCAGCCAATCGCTCCATTTTGACATGATAAATGTTGTAAGTGCCTACCACCCCCCACCACGCTCCAGCGGAAGCCAATTAACACTAATTGCCCAGCACCACAAAACACATAAAAGCATCACACATTGAAGGAACAGGTTAGGCACAGAGAGTTTGGGTCCACAACGCTCATATTGCCAGAGAAAAATGGAACCAATGAGGAGAAAGAGGAATTTCACTGCAGAGGAGACCACCATGCTTGTGGAGTTCATAGTCAGGCACCACAAACACCTATATGGACTCCCACCCTACTGCACCAATGGGACACAGAAGGCAGCCCTATGGCAGCAATTAGCCACTGCTGTCTCAGAATTGGGGAAGGGAGGGGCACAGTACAGGACATCAACAAAAAGTGGCAGGATGAAAGGCAGAGGGTGAAGGAGAAATACTCCAGAATTGAATTAAGCAGGATCCTCCCTGCTGCATACCCTGGACCCCACACCTGTCTCACCCCACTAGAGGAGGATATCCTTACCACAATACACCCCCACTTGGTCCATGGGCTGCCTGTCAGTGACGTCCGCTACGTGGTACCAGGTAAAAGGAATGAAAAGAAAAAGTGCATGAAAAGATTGTCTGTGTTGCACTGTCATTGTGAGTAAGGAACTTGTCCAAAATGTATAAATAAATAAAGTCAGTCAAAGACTCATGTGTCACCCTCTGTATGTAGCACCACAAGTCCCAGAATCCTTTGCATTAGAAAAGGCTAATCCCTCCCCCCCTTTTGAAAATATGGGCACAGTACTTCTGCCGTGCATACTCAACCCTGCTAAGTAGCAGCTGACAAATAGTAGCTGGGAAGCGCCAGTACCAATGTGTCATGCAATTCAACCCTTGCGCAACCAAAGATGCATCGCATTTACATTGCGGTGCACTGTGGCGCAGGGATAGACAGATGTGTGTTGCATCTGATGGTGTTTAGGGGGGTGTTTTGCTGGAGTTGTTGCAGGTGCGATGAAACTCCAACAATGTCCATGGACTGCACAAACCTAACGTGCTACGCCACTCCTTACGTCTGCTTCAAGCAGGCATAAGCTTGCGTCGCCGCGGCCTCTGAAAAGTGACTCTGTGAAATCTTGTAGATTTCACTGCATCACTTTTACGCAGTGTTTCCCAAAGGAATGCCCACCCTGCCTACATCAAAGCTGACGCAGGTTCAATGTTGCGCAGGCCCTCACAACGTGACGCTTCACCATAGATGCGTCACGTTTAGAATAATTCAAATTGTGTCGTCTGTTGTACAGCACCGCTGTGTCACAGAAGTGACGCAACAGCAGTGTAAATCTTTTTCAAGGGGCGTGTAAACTTGCCACAAATTATCCAAGAAGTAAATCACCCTGTGCCAGCCTAAATCACAAAGCAGAAGGTGAGAGAATCATCAGATCAAAGTATGTCATACACATATTCTGTTGTCCATTTCCCACTCTGTCACACCATTACATCCCCAACACACCACGGCTCCTACCTGTCCTGTCTGCGGCAGTACTTTACAACACTATTAGCATGCAGAAGATATGGGGGAAATCCCTGAAAAGTTCCACAAGCACATTTCCCATTTGGTTACTTTTCTCTCTTCTCACCCATTGACACATCCAGCCAGAGCACAGAGAACTGCAGTAGCAGAGGTCACCGCATCTACTGGGAGATATCCACAACGTACAGAGGAAGGCATTACAACCTCAATAACTGGTAAGTCAAACTGGCCAGGAGATGGTCAAAATGCATACATTGCCAGGAGACGACAGAGGGACAAATAGTGCCCACCTATGAAAGTCAACCAAAGATGCAAAAATTGCTTCATTACAATTGGAGTTGTCAAAGGACATTCACCTTTACCATATGACATTTGTGAACAGCGAAAGACAAAATATAACATGTCTTGGCTCATCATACTTTTATAATTGTGGTACATAACCTGTATTTCACCAACAGTCCTAGACCGGTGAATCTAGTCCTGTAATCGAGTGCCACAACTAGTGAAAAGGGTGTGCCCACTATATTGTAATAGTGTCTGTAGACCTAACCAAGAAATCCTATTTGCACAGATATGGTAATGATGAACAAGCAGTGCAATACCAGTCTCAGTAGTATTGACAATGCAACTGTCTAACTTCAAATCTTTCTAATATACATTAAATTGCACAGTCCACACAGCTGGACATGTACTTATTACATTGGATGGATTATTTGTTGGGCATGAACAAAACACGATAGTGGACCTTTCCTCTGGATACATTGGCATGTAATTGTGATATAGGTTGCATATAGGTAGTGGGCCCATTCTAAATCATGTGTGAGATCACTCATGACATTATGTATGACACACTTCTGCAACGGTGGTGCCCACAACTGCTTGTGCTCGTCCTTTGTGCCAGAAATTGAGTGCATCACATGTGGTAGCAGAAATGTAAAGTTGCTAAACACACTTATCATTGTAGGTACAATGCGATCCTCCCAGAATCAAAGACACACACTGACTTCTGCTACTAGGTTGGAGGTGACATCTGTTCAGGGACCACACACTGCCTCGGTGCTGGGCCAAGGTAAGTCAACTCTAGAATAAATCTAGTTGAATGCTCATTAATTGGGTCTTACACCTCCACTGTATGTTGTATGTGTTGTACAACACTGTTGTCCTGCATCACAATATGCTCACATATGGCATTTGAACACATGGCAGATCAGACCCCGGTGGCAAATGAGAGGCTGACACAAAATATATGCCAAGTGAGTGCAGAATGGACATACAATAGAACAATGTGTCATATGAACTGACCAAAACACAACAGGCTTGCAATTCAATGATAGGATAAATCCCAAGCAAAATATACATGGTTAAATCTAAAATAAATTGGTATGGCTGAGGCACACACTGATGCCAGTTGTGTACCTTTGAGATGGGTGTAGGGTCTGCTACGGTGAATCTTCATGCAGTTACACCTGCAAAATGACTTGGCTGAAGAGCGACACGATAATCCAGTGCAGGCGGGAAGCCTCAAAGCTTCTTACCTCGTCTGCAATGTGTGAGCATAACCAAATGTTTTCTGCTTGCCTCCCTTCCATCGTATTCACATGTATAGGTGAGTGTTTGACATATGAGGTTTGGATGTCTGCTGCACAAGACACCATCCTTTGTCAGCTAAGTAGTACCATGATGTTGGAAATAGAGATTGGGAACAGAGGACACTCAAAGGATGGACATAATAAATCTGTGTTCTCTCATTCAAAAATGAGCTGTGTGACCTCATGGGTAGGGAAGCACAAATGAGCAACATCATGTCCCCGACTACTGCACATCTTGCACATCAACTCCTTTCTGACTTGTCAACAGACAACATTGCACTCATGAAAAATGTTAGTCTTAATGGTAAAGGTGAAATCAGTGTGATGCGGATGAGTCTGGGTCATTTATCCCTTCCTTAAAATATATGTAACCTTCTCATACAAGTTTGTCAGTTGATGTGTCATCTTATTGATGTCAGTGCTGCATGGAGGTACCAGCTGGCAAATGCTGCATCTGAGCAGGTGCCCAGATGTAAAGTCCATAAGGTAAACCTGCTGCACATTGTCCTGGATTGTCCGCAAATGGTTATTGAGAATGACATTGTAGTATCCTGGCCTGACATGTGCTATGCTGTGTCAGTGGAACCCTGCATCAGTGATGCAAGATGGAATGTTGGGAGTGGGATCTCACAGTTGGAGAAGGGCTGAGCGTCTAGCTGGGTGCTCCTGGTGGGGCTTTGTACTAGTTTACACCTGCTATTAACTACTGAACTACTGGACATGTAACTTGTACAATAAATACTACCGAAATACTACTACGAGTCTGGATCTAGTTACTACATTATTACGGCGACGATTTCAAGAAAGAACCTGCGATTTCTACCTCAAAAGGAAAAGTAGATGTGTCTGGGAACCTCAAGCTATCTTCACTGCTGTCTACCAACTGTCAAGTTAGCCCCACCAGTGACCTCTGCACCGGTCGCCCTCATCAGCCTTCAAGTTGGTTCCTGTGCTGTGCCCTCAGTGAGGGTAAGCAAGACAATCCACAACCCCTCTCTTCAGCGATGGTTTCTATGAGGGTAAGAAGCCACTCCTCAACAAAGTTGTTCAACGTGCTGAATCTACAAAATAGGGTGAGCCTACCTACATTTTTGATATGCCTGCAAGTGTCTGCGTCCTCTGTGGTGAGTCTGGCATCATCACATTTACTCACTGACTGGCACTCAGTTCAGTTCAAAGTACTTTATTTGGCTAAAAGTATAACCATAAAAGCATAACATGTGATATTACATACACTATAAAATAACAATAAAGTTCAATAAAAGTATAATTCCAAAAAAACAGGCATTGAATAAAGCGGGGTGATAAAGAATTGTTACCATATAAAAAAGGGTTTAAATCATTACTTTTTTTTTTTTTTAAATAGTGTCTCTGACCATACATTTTAATTCATCAAGGTTTGACCCAAGAGTGGTTCAGAATATTTGAAAGTGGGAGTGAAATGGCCACTCGAAACAAATCCAATTCTACCCTTCGTGTGATTACTTTGTGCCTATTGACATGGGGACGGGACATATAATGTTCTGGGGTAGAAATCACTTATGCTCCAGGTGGAAATGGGACCATCTCCTCTTTGTGGCCGCCGTGATTGGAGATGTGGGATGACATATTTGCTCCTAAAATTTACCAATATCAGATCTCATGCAATGTCTTTTGGTAAAGGTCCTAGCCAGCCCACCCTTCTGACAGATAGTATAGTACCATCGATGTTGGTTGGCAGAGGTCTATTTTTGGTTAGCCAGAACGTGACTTTATTTGTTTCGATCCTGTTGTCTTTCATTGTTCCCCTTGGTCAATTCTGGTACTCCCGCGAGGATGCACACAAATGGAACGGCCTCCGGTGGCAAGAGTAGGAGATTGGTTTTGTGTGGCGTATTCTCTCTGTTTGCCCGTAGCCCCTTATGCAACCTAGATGCTTTATTCAGCCCTGCTCTACAGTAAGAGCTCCGTGCAGTTGGGCCTGCTTTCGGGAGGTTCAGAGCTGTTTTTTGTGGGTGGGCTAATTGATTAAAGGTAGTCTTGCTTTGTGTGACAGATTCAGTCATATCTGTGGCGGGTGGGCGCTGTGACTGGGAAGGTCCTGCCTGGTTTTTTATGAGTGGCGAGTTAGCCTTAATCGCTTCCTCGACACCCGTGAGCCTATCCCCTAAGCTGATTATTTTTTCTAACAGGGCTGATATTAATGTTTCCAACATTTTTTCGATTGAGGCCAATAGAGAAGCCTCAACAGGTGCTGTAGGGGCAGTACTGACAGTGCTGGGAGTATAGGGCAGTGAAGAATTAGGTTTTAGTTTCTGTTACTTTGCCTGACTCCCCATTTGTATAACCCCAACTCTCTTCCTTTTGGTGGAGGAAATCTGTGGTGGCCCTGTGGGTTTGAGATTTGACTCTGGTCGTACTAAAAGGGGAGTACCCTGGGAGTTTTTAGTTAGTTGGGATTGACTACGGGTCTGGGGACTAATGGCTGCTATGGTGCAAATAGGATCATTGATATGCACATTACCTGAATCCACAGGAGCGTACGTGGACTTGCATAATTTATTAAGTTCACCCAATAGCGATAAACCCGGTACTGCATCAGGAGTCTGTATAGGAGAACATATACTAGGGGGACAATCCATAGCGGGGGATCATTCTATTCTCTCTAGTTCGCTTAAAATGGGGAGAGTTACCCTATTAATGAAATAGTCCATTTTCCCCTTAAGAGAGTGTCTCTGGGAGGGAGTATTTCTGGTCTCCTCCTTCTCACGGGTCATAGCACAATGGGTTCTGTCAGTTACAACTGGGTCTGAATCAGTCACCAACGAAACGTTCAGCTGTATTAAGCTGTATTAAGGCTTAGCAGGGGTCTGTAAGGAAACTGGGGAGTATCAGTAGATAACAGTACCTTATGTCTTTTAGTGTGATCCTATTCCGAGGTCAGAAATAATGTAATGTAAAGGGGGGTGCCCCGTCCCGGCCTCTTCTGGCCCCTGATGGCCACAGAGGGCCCGCCCTTTGCCCGGGCTTAGCCCGCGCGCGTCCGATGACGCAGGGGATCTCGCTGCACTAAGAGCACCTCTGGGGGCGAGACTGGGCGTGCGCGACTTCCGGTCGCAATGGGGCCGCTGGGGGAGGTAGTCCCCGATCCTCGTAGGGATGTCTGGCAGAAATGGGCGGTATGGCGCTGTGAGGCGGCTCGGAGGCTGCTGACCACAACGGGTGAAGAGCGCTGCTCCCTGGCTCTCCCCCGGTACACCCAGGTCAGTGTGTGCAGAGTTCCCCGTCCCCCGGGGCTCTCGCTGCACTAAGAGCACCTCCGGGGGCGGGACTGGGCATGCGCGACTTCCGGTCGCAATGGGGCCGCTGGGGGATGTAGTCCCCGATCCTCGTAGGGCTGTCTGGCAGAAATGGGCGGTATGGCGCTGTGAGGCGGCTCGGAGGCTGCTGACCACAACGGGCGAAGAGCGCTGCTCCCTGGCTCTCCCCCGGTACACCCAGGTCAGTGTGTGCAGAGTTCCCCGCTCCCCCGGGGCTCTCGCTGCACGAAGAGCACCTCCGGGGGCGGGACTGGGCGTGCGCAACTTCCGGTCGCAATGGGGCCGCTGGGGGATGTAGTCCCGATCCTCGTAGGGCTGTCTGGCAGAAATGGGCGGTATGGCGCTGTGAGGCGGCTCGGAGGCTGCTGACCACAACGGGTGAAGTGCGCTGCTCCCTGGCTCTCCCCCGGTACACCCAGGTCAGTGTGTGCAGAGTTCTCATCTATCAAGCCTGCCAACGTCACACGCTCACGCACTGTTTGGTCAAGAAGCGTGTCTATTCAAGTATGTACCAGTGTACCTGAGAACCAGTGATTAATCTGTTTGACTTTTCCACGATCTCATTTGGATTGCCTGCAGAGTTCTGCATAGACACTCTCTCTCATTTCAATGCTTGAAGAGTTCTGCCATCGATATTGAAGCTTATTGTCACAGGGCAATTCTGTCTCTCCAAGTCTCTCCTACAATCCTTATTTGGATTTTTCGTTGTGTTTTCTGCCTGCTAACAGCCATCTAGATTCTGCCGTCACCTCCAGTTTTATTTAATTACTATTGGACATTTCTCGTCACAGTACTGTGTTTACAATTTTATTTGGGGCAATTTCGTGAGCATATTTCAACTGCGCATTGAAAAAATAACTGTAATTTTTTCACACTCGTTGTCCAGTTCTGCGCGAGCCTTACCTTTCAAAACGGGGCTCATACGCAGTTTCTTTGTCCCTTCGTGACTGTAAGACGTCAACACTCCTTCATGAGAATTTGACAGCACAATGATGCCTGTAGCCATCCGGCACTGCGTCACTGTGCATCCAGCCATCTTTGGTTTAGCAGTGGCAGAATCATTACTAATGTTCTCGGTATTGGTAGCATGTGCGTCCAGGCACCACCGGCGTTTGTTTTCCAGCCAACCATGAGTCAAGTTTAAAAAAAAAAAAAAGAGTCTCTCGCAGATTGTCCACGTCACTCGTAGGTTGGTGCCATCCTCTCGTATCTATCTGCATTTCATCATGTTTGTTTTTCGTGCGCAAATTTTTTTGGTTTCATATTATGAATATTTATACGTATTGAAGTTGTGAGGATTGGGTTTATAATGGAGTTTTCATACTTAGTGCTCACATTTACTCCATACTTGCTTGCCTTACATGTGTACAATGTTACTATCAACTGAGGTGTTTTGTTTTCCCTAGTCTTTTGTCAAGACACATTTTGTCTTATTTGAGTTCACTAGGTAATATGTGGACTATCGCGTCCCACTTACTTTTACACAATTTTACTACCTCTCCGCGAGGTGTGTTGTAGGGTTTTCCCCATTGTTTGTGTCTCTAGTTGCGAGGATCTATTCCCGCATATATTTATGCACAAAATTTATTTGACTTTTGACCTCTCCACGAGGTGTGTTTGGATTATTCCTCCCAATTTTCATGTGCATTCCTTGTGACCTCCATTTGAGGTGTGTGCGTGGACTTTGTCCCGTCACTTCTAGTACACTATCTTGATCTCTCCGGAGGGATAGATTGGTTTTCAGGTACTAATTTTTCTTATTCTGTGCACAATTCTCTCATGTATTTGGGGAGTGTTTGTTGGGTGTCGTCCCGTTAGTTCAGTGCACTATATTTATCCATGTTGTATAGTTAATTTACTCTCACCACCGTCTTTGTGTTTTTTTCCTCTTGGTATTTGGTGTGAGTTTGTGTTTTTACTAACTATGCGCATGTCAGTACCTCTCCGGAGGTTGCCCATGTTAGTTGTTTTACCCTCTGCGGATGCATGGTTTCTCTTACCTTGATGCATGGGTCTGTTTACTCTGGGCGTTTTAGGTTTGTTTCTACACTTTAGCCCAGTTGTTCTTCTATTTCTTATCCTAAAATGTTGAGGGAGATTCTGTTCTCTTCTCTCATCCTAAAATGTTGAGGGAGATTCTGTTCTCTTCTCTCTCGTCTTGTTCTTCTCCTGAGGTGATATGGTTTTCTGCATCTTTCCTGGCCAGTAGGTGTGGGGAGGTCTGTCATGGATGGTTTCTTTCTCTTTCAATCTCGTTGCTCTTTCCTTTTCTGTGTTTTCGCTCTGGAGGGAAGGATGAGTGTCATTATCTCTTATGAGTGTTATTTGTGCGTTCCTTGTTGTTTCTTTCATTTGAAAGGTAGTTTTCTTTGCTTTTTTCTTCACGCCTTACCTGCGTCCTTCTATCTCCACTTATGCTCTTCTTTTCTTCCTCCTCCCAGCTCTTTTCTGTTAGATGGGTTTTTTCATCCTTCTTATTATTCATTTATGGACAATCTTTTTGTTTATTTTTGGAACAATGGAGGATATGTAGTATCCTGGCCTGACATGTGCTATGCTGTGTCAGTGGAACCCTGCATCAGTGATGCAAGATGGAATGTTGGGAGTGGGAACTCACAGTTGGAGAAGGGCTGAGCGTCTAGCTGGGTGCTCCTGGTGGGGCTTTGTACTAGTTTACACCTGCTATTAAATACTGAACTACTGGACATGTGACTTGTACAATAAATACTACCGAAATACTACTACCAGTCTGGACCTAGTTACTACAGACATGTTGGCTCATAGCTACAATCTGTTGTACTAAAATATGGACATGTATGTCTCATCACAGCTGCTGACAGGATGATACGACTGCAGCGGACAACATCCCGGGGGATGCATGACATCCTGGCTGCAGCAGTGAAACCCCTGCGGGCCTGTCCTGCAGGTAAATCTGGCATGAGGTGTGTCACTAGCTTAGATTACTAGGCCTGACAGAGATCAAGATCCCCTTCTGCATGGAATCAACAGTTGTTGTTTACAAAGTGAAATACAAATCAGGAGTGTCACATGTGCCTGTCTGTCAATTGGTGATGCAGATCATTGAGAATGTTGGCTCTACCCTCTACAACTATGTCTACAACATCTATGAGGAGACCGGTTCAGCAGGATACACCAGGGGGGAATGCGAAGGGACAGAAAGTTGTGGGTGGAACTGGTGAGTTTGCTAGTATTATTTACATCTCCATGTAACACCTCAGTGCTATGGTGTGGGCAGTCATTTGTGGTGGTACCCTAACCAGGTCACATGATCCTCATCTGCTGATGCAAAGTACAGTTAATACAACCCTGGTGTTGCACCACATGTAATACCAGGTCAATCACTAATACGGTTGCAACCTCTGTGTTCCAGATGACTCTGTGGAAGAGGATGACAGACCTATTACCAGTGCTGGCCGACGGGGAATCAGAGGGGAGAATCCCCTGATCCTCCAGGCAGTAATGTCGACAGCAAGTCATGTTCAAGAGGAGGAGGACGTTGACTTAGTGGATGATGATGACCACATATCCATCCACTCCGTGGAAAATGATTCTGATGTCACGGTATCACATCCTCCGCCAAGCAACGTTTGTCAGCCTCCTCCCAAACAAACAATGCCATGTCCTCAGCATAGATCAAACCAGCTACCGCTCCCACACATCCAATCACAGACATCACTCCCTCACAGCCCTCATGTCCAGGACCGACATGGTGGTTCCCCTACCCGCTCTTCCCTACACAGTGTATCCCTGCCATTCCCTCCACCATCTGTGGGAAGTACCAGCCCTGTTGTGGTGCAGGTATCCTCTGTGCACCATTCTCCTACCCACAGGCATCCACCTGCCACCCCCCTGTTGTTGGACCTGCTCATCACATCCATGGCAGACACCTGCAAAGAGGGCCTGCACCTGGCGATGATGGCCAGTGGGAGCAGGACTTCTTCCAACAGCAGGCAGATGTGAGGCAGGACATTCGTGCCATAGGGGCTACCCTGTCAGACATGTCTGGGCCCCTGCAGGATATGGTCCAATTCCTTCAGGTGGTGGACAGGGTGAGCCAAGCTTTGGATAGGATGGATATAACTTGGCAGGAGATGTCCAGGAATATGACAGACCTGATATCCATCCAAAGGGAAGAGAGTGCAAGACACCATGCCTTGGCCATGAAGATGATGGAGGGCATGGTGAGAGTGATACAAAGTCTCCCTTCATGGCAAATGCAGGGAGGGGAGCCATCATATCTGCCTGCAAGATAGCACATCCACAAACCTGTACCACCAACTGCACAGCACCACAGCAAAGGTACACAACACACTGGCACCCTGAACAGGCACCCCCAATACCTGCACAACCACCACCAACCCCTGTACTGTCACTCCCACCACCCCCACCACTTGCACAACCACCACCAACCCCTGTACTGTCACTCCCACCAACTGCACAACCACCACCAACCTCTGTACAGTCAATCCCACCACCTGCACAACAACTACCAACCTCTGGTCAGTCACTTCCACCACCTGCACAACCATCCCTTGTCCAGGCACAGACACCAAATGTGCAGACACCATCTGCCCCTGCACTTGTAGATCACCCTGTACAACACCCACATACACTTAGACAACAATCTCAACCTGACCCCTCACAGCAACCATCACCCCCAAAATTGCGGAGTCACAAGCACGATCCCCAGTGACATTCACATGGTCATTTTTAAGTATGGGCGTAAAATCCGCTCCGATCGCGGATTTTTCGGATTTTAGGCAAATTCGCAATCCGCGAACTCTCGCGAATTTGTCGAAAATCCGTGAATCCGCTCGCGGCGGATTTTTTGCTTGGTTGCGGCGCGCGGCGTGGTGCACGGCGTTCACTTTCCGTCATTAAGCGTTTGCCGAGTTGTTTTTCTCGATCATATTTTTCGAGTGCCGCGCCATTTTTGATCTTGCTACGTGATCCCGCGGGAGTTTGGCGCCCGCGAATACGTAATCGCGGCTTGCCACCTTGCACAGCACACCTCGCGAGAGTTCGCAATTGCGAACACGTAGTTGCGGCGGAAAGGAACAATCTCGCACTCGCGAAATAGAGATTTTGCAATTCTGCACAAGAAATCCACCAGCAAACAGGATAAACCTTCAGAAAATGATGATTTTTATCAGAATCACTCCTCAGGTTGACATTTGCATGGCCTTATTTTTTTGCAAGGAGTCCATTTTTGGGAGTGGGGAGGGAAGGAAGTGCCCCACAGTCTCCAACTTCCTGTTCCTGTCCAGCAGGCTCCTCCCAGTGCTTTGTCCATCTCCTGGTCACTTTCATTTGGATCTGGAGCTGGAAGGATTACTTTTTGTGGGTGCTGCTGGATATTTGGATTTGAGGCCTTTTTGACTTTCTTTGGATCACTTTTGGATTACAAATCAACTTTCACAAGTAAGTTTGTTTGGGGCATTACAGTTGCTGCAACTACAATTTTGGAACTTTTTCAGAACATTAAATAAATAATATTGTGGGTAGCCACAGTATCCAGTAGGACCAGGGGTGGTTATGGGTGCATGATACAACTGTTTTGTTGAATTTAAACACCATTGAGGCCATGGATGGGCTGGGATTGTGCTGATTTTTGTCGTTTTTTTGGGGCTGCTGGTGGGGCCCTTTGGCCAGGGGTGGTGAGTGTTGCATTGGCCTAGTCTTTCTGTGGGGTGTCTTCTTGAATTTAAACACCATTGAGGCCATGGATGGGCTGGGATTGTGCTGATTTTATTGTTTTTTGTCGTTTTTTTGGGGCTGCTGGTGTGGCCTTTTGCCCAGGGGTGGTGGTGCATGGACTGAGTGTGCCTGTGGTGTGGTCTCACTCTCTTTAATGTAAACATCATGGATGGCATTGGATTGTGGTGATTTCTGGCTGGTTTTCTGTTTTTTGGGGGTGTACTGTTGATGTGGACTGGCCATGTGGATGGTGGTGGTGGCCATCTTGAGTGCTGGCTGGTACAGGCAACATGTGCTTGGGGTGTAAGGGGCCATTTTGAAGAGAGGCAGTGTCTGAGGCCTGCACTTATTTTGCCTACTTTTCATCCATTATGCCCAGGGGTAGTGAGTGTTGCATGGGCCTAGTCTTTCTGTGGGGTGTCTTCTTGAATTTAAACACCATTGAGGCCATGGATGGGCTGGGATTGTGCTGTTTTTTGTGTTTTTTGTCGTTTTTTTGGGGCTGCTGGTGTGGCCTTTTGCCAAGGGGTAGTGATGCATGGACTGAGTGTGACTGTGGGGTCTCACTCTCTTTAATGCATCCTGGATGGCATTGGATTGTGGTGATTTTTGGCTGTTTTTCTGTTTTTTGGGGGTGTACTGTTGATGTGGACTAGCCATGTGGGTGGTGGTGGTGGCCATCTTGAGTGCTGGCTGGTACAGGCAACATGTGCTTGGGGTGCAAGGGGCCATTTTGAAGAGAGGCAGTGTCTGAGGCCTGCACTTATTTTGCCTACCTTTCATCCATTATGCCCAGGGGTAGTGAGTGTGGCATGGGCCTAGTGTTTCTGAGGGGTGTCTTCTTGAATTTCAACACCATTGAGGCCATGGATGGGCTGGGATTGTGCTGATTTTATTGTTTTTTGTCGTTTTTTTGGGGCTGCTGGTGGGGCCCTTTGCCCAGGGGTGGTGAGTGTTGCATGGGCCTAGTCTTTCTGTGGGGTGTCCTCTTGAATTTAAACACCATTGAGGCCATGGATGGGCTGGGATTGTGCTGTTTTTTGTTGTTTTTGTCGTTTTTTTGGGGCTGCTGGTGTGGCCTTTTGCCCAGGGGTAGTGGTGCATGGACTGAGTGTGCCTGTAGTGTGGTCTCACTCTCTTTAATGTAAACATCCTGGATGGCATTGGATTGTGGTGATTTTTGGCTGTTTTTCTGTTTTTTTGGGGTGTACTGTTGATGTGGACTGGCTTGGGGTGTAAGGGGCCATTTTGAAGAGAGGCAGTGTCTGAGGCCTGCACTTATTTTGCCTACTTTTCATCCATTATGCCCAGGCGTAGTGAGTGTTGCATACTTGGCCCTAGTCTTTCTGTGGGATGTCTTCAATGTAAACATCATGGATGGCATGGGATTGTGCTGATTTTTCTGTGTTGTGTGGTTTTTTTGGGGTGTATAACTGAACTGATGTTCCTCTGTCTTCCATTGCTTTTAGGTGCACAAGACTCAAGAGAACCACCAGTGCCAGGAAGAAGTCCTGCAGCAGTGTGTGTGTGCAGCATAACGTCACGCGACGTCACGTCTGGACACAGACAACTCTGCAACTCGTGCAACTGCTGCCTGCTGTTCTGACCTGCTCTGAAGAAGATGGCCCCAAAAAAAGTTACCCGTAGCTCCTCTAGCAAGAAAGGTGCCAGTAAGGAGCAGAAGAAGCAAGTTACCAAGGAGACTGGTGTGCCGCCCGCCCCTTTTTTTGGGAGTAAAAAAAAAAGTATGCCTGCAGCAGCAGCGGGATCTGCTGGGGACCAAGCTGGCAGCAGCACCCCCGCTCCATTGGGCTCAGTGCCACCACCACCACCACGCCAACTTAAGTCCAAGCCCTTGAGTGCTGCAGAGGCAGCCAGTATAGTTCTTCAATCACCATCGACCAGTGATGTTGGCTCATCGCAAGAAAGCAGCAGCAATGTCGCTCAATCAACACAGGTTGTTGTAGCTCATCTGACGAGTGTTGAACAACCACAGCCGCAACAACAATCACATGTGCAAGTACAAGCCCAAGTACATGTGGAAGGAGAGGCAGCGCAAGGAGATGCGCAAGCAGAGGTGCATGGAGGGTCACAAGTGCCCACAATAGTTGTTCCTCCCGAAGTAGGGGCACATCAGGAAATCGACAATCAAGGCGAGGTATCATTTGAGGAAGACACTCCTCCTGATGATCATTCATTGTCTTCCACACCCCTAGCAAGGAAGAGATCAAGGGTGGTGTCTACATCTTCTTCAAGCACACCTCCTTCTGATGATACGGATCAAAATTGGGAACCAGCACCACTGCCGTCTGAGAGTGAGGCACACCATGATCTGACAAAGGTAGTTAAGCGTAAAAGGAAGCTCGTCCAAAGTCTCAGACTTATGGAGTGTGATGATGAGGCTCAACAAGAAGTGGCGGATACTGCTACTGATGAAGACTCTGACAACGACGACCCAGTCATCATAAAGGTCACTGCAGCCCCAGCGGGCCTGCAGCAAACCGACATTTTGACCCTAGCCCGAGAAGCTGCTGAGTGTGATGATGATGATGTTGTCGACGAGGAGGCAGTGGAAACACCACCACAATCATTGGAGTTAAGTAGTACACCAACTCGTACCGCTTCCATATTTCTTTCTGGCAAGAAGGGACCTCCATCCACCTCGACCTTAATTAGTGGTGGTGAAAGTGCACAACGTACAAAAGTTGGGCAATCCAGATCCTCCACTTCATCTGGCATTAGCAGCATGACCACCACCAGTATCGCCGCCTCCTCCGGCCCCCACAGACACTTCAAGTCCCCAGTTTGGGACTTCTTTACTGTTTGCCCAAAAAGGCCAAAGTTCGCCATTTGTACCCTTTGTAAGCTTGCAGTTAGTCGTGGCAAGTTGGGTACCAACTATGGTACCGGAGGCCAGAGAGGTCATCTTAGGAGACAGCACACTGTCCAATGGTTTGCGCACCTAAAGGCGATCAAGGAAGCCCGAATTGGAAGTCAAGAAAACGTTGATGTTTCACCTGATGATGACGAGGAGGAAGAAGACGTGTCAAACACTTCACTTACACCCAGTACCCCTGTCAGCAGCACACCCAATGTGAGGCACACTAAGAGTGTTGGAGCGAGTGAGACACCAACGCGCAAAAGTTCACCAGCGAGCAAAATTGGGTCAACGAAGTCATTATCATCCCGTAAATGCTTGGTCCAGGGCAACATTAGAACCATGTTTTCTTCAGACGCGCCATATGAACGCAACCACCCACTGACGCGTCTGTATAACACTAAGATGGCTAAAATGCTAGCTGTGGACCTTCTCCCTTTTTCTTTTGTAAAAGCGGTAGGTTTTCTAGAATTAGTGGCAACGCTCTGCCCTAAATGGAAGGTTCCTAGCCGGTTCTATTTTGCCAGAGTTGCGGTTCCAGCACTACATGAAGATGTGCTAGAGGCGATTGGGGCAGCTTTGCAGAAGAGTGCTGTTCACACAATACATCTGACAACAGACATGTGGACCAGTGGCGCAGGCGCTGATTACATGTGCATCACTGCACACTGGGTCTCTTTTTCAGGTGTTAAAGCAAAGCTAAACGCAGGTGTTGACCCGGACCAAGTTTTTAAAGCTGCTCGGAAACATGCAACACTAGCCATGTTTGGCTTGGAGAAAAGTCACACAGCACAAAACATTTTGGACGAGTTTAACAAAAAGGTCTTGAAAATGCTATCCTCAAAAAAACTCCAGATTGGTTATGTTTCCACGGATAATGGCGCCAATGTAGTTAAGGCCATGGCGCTGGGTGGCTATTTCAGAGTGCCGTGTTTGGCGCACTGTATCAACCTGGTAGTTCAAAAATTCTTGAGTGATAGAGACAGTACAGCGTTCGCGGTAATGGCCACCTGCCGCAAAATGTGCAACCATTTCAGCCATTCTTTTAAGGCCCGGAAGCATCTGAGGAGGCTGCTACTTCAACGTCGAATGCCAGTGAAAGCACTCATCCAGGAGGTGGCAACACGTTGGAACTCAACCTTCTACATGCTTGAGCGTCTGTATGAGCAGTATACGGTACTCGATCACTATTTCTTAACAAAGGGTACAGCTCAGAAGGAGGACCTGCGGATGGGTGCGGCGCAATGGGACATAGTTAAAAGCCTGACAGACATGCTTCGTCCTTTTGAGTTCTTCACGCGTGCAGTCAGCCAGGAGGACTGTAATTTGGGAAAAGCTATCCCATTGTTGTGCATGCTGGAGCACCAACTGATGGCGGTGTCTTCTGAGTTTGAAAAAGATGTAAAAAAAAAAAAGACCCTTTTATTTTGTCGGAGAAATTATTAGAGCGCCTACGTGGTGATGAACGTCTTCAAAAGATCAAGTCAGAACAGCATTACATTTGTGCTACTATTCTGGATCCATGCTACAAAAAGGCGCTGGCAGGCCAAGCATTCTTTCCTTTTGCTGATGAAGATGTTCAAAAGTACAAACGTTGGCTAGCCTGGTCAGCCAAGAGGTTTGAAAAAGAACGGCAGGATATTGAAGGAGAAGGCAGTACATCAGCATCAGCATCAGCAGGCCATCCCCAGTCACAAAAATCCACTTCTGCACCTGTGGCACAAGTGACCTCTCAGCCGTTAAAGACACCGGCAACTGGATCATCTGCACCACACACAACAGTAACAGTGGCTGCTGTAGAGGATTGGCTAACTTTGCTTGGGTATGGTTCTCGAAAAAATGTCACAGGCACAGCAAAAAGTAAGCAAAGTGGAGGAACCGTTGATGACCTTGAGTCGATGGTGCAGGACTATCTGAATGACTCAACAGAGGTCTTTCTTAATGATGAGCCATTGCAGTATTGGCATGGGGAAAAAAAATTGTGGCCACAGCTCTCCAACCTGGCTATAAACTATTTGTCTTGCCCACTCGCAAGTGTGTCTTCTGAACGTGTTTTCAGTGCTGCTGGTGGCATTGTAACTCCCAAACGGAGCCGCCTCTCGCCCAAAAATGTGGAGCGGCTGACAATGATCAAGATGAATCAGCACCTCATACCACCAGATTACAAAGTACGAGAAAGCACGCCGCATGAAGACGAGGAGGACGGCAACTTAGATGAGGGGATTTGTTCTCTGTTCGGTGGCACTGACCTCATCCTGCCTGAATTCGCAGAGTATGATGACGAAATCTTCTTCTTATTCCCTGACACCGAGCTCTGAAAATGAGACAATGATTCAATAACTTTCTTTTTCGTCCTTATTCACTTTTATTCCTGTGTGTCTGTCTTTCTTTGTTTTGCACAGTTAATTTAATTCAAACTTTAATCACCTAATCCCAAAAACAATACCATCAGCAGAACTGTCTTCACTTGTTTGCTTATTGATTTGAAGGTGCCGCAGTCTACATTCCTCAGGTTCACAAGTTCTGAAGAACATGCTCCTCTATCCTCCTCCTCCAGACTCCGATTTCCCTCAAAGCAGAGTGCTGGATTACGCCCAATGAAGAAAGACTCAGCACTTGTGGGGGTGTTCTACTTCTTTGCGGGTGAGTTGACGGCTCTGGGCCCATTGCTGTGAAGCTCTAATAATGGATAAAAGTGTTTTGGACCAAATATGAGGTGGAAATTTCTTGCCGTTTTTGCTGACTTGCTTGCTTTTGAGGTGCTCTTTGGCGGGGTTCCGGGTGTTTGTGGGTGAGTTTTGGGGTCTGGGAGCACTGCTGTGACAGTCTAATCTTGATTGCATTTGCTTTTCAGGAAATCCGTGGTGGAAAACAGGATGATGATGACCTAGCTGCACAGCGCGTTTGGACCTAAGGCCGAGAGATATTGTAAGTATGAGATTTAGCTTTTTTGCTGTTTGGGGGTGTTGTCGCGTGCTTTTTTGCGGGTGGGTTGGCGGGTCTTGGGGCATTCCTGGGAAGGTCTAATACCGGATAGAAGTGTTTTGGACAAAATCCCTAGGGAAAAAACTTTTTTTTGTTATTTCTTCTGACATCTTGCTCAATGTAGTGTTTTGGGGGGCTTCCTGCTGTTTGTGGGTGGGTTGCGGGGTCTCTGTCGAAGCACTGCTGCGACAGTCTAATCTTGATTGCATTTGCTTTTCAGGAAATCCGTGTTGGAAAAAAGGAGTTATGATGATGACCTAGCTGCACAATGCGTTTGGACCTAAGGCCGAGAGATATTGTAAGTATGAGATTTAGCTTTTTTGCTGTTTGGGGGTGTTGTCGCGTGCTTTTTTGCGGGTGGGTTGGCGGGTCTTGGGGCATTCCTGGGAAGGTCTAATACCGGATAGAAGTGTTTTGGACAAAATCCATAAGGAAAAACCTTTTGGCACTTTTAGTAACTTAGGGTTCGTTAGGGTTAGCCCTAGCAGCAGGATTGCATGTGTTTCGGGGTGTTCTATTGCAACGCAGTTCTGGGGTTTTAGAGCACTCTTGGAGCGATGCTGGCTATGGATACTTTTGCTTGCTTGCAAGTGGTTTGAATACAATCCACGGTCGGTAAGGGTATATTTGGGCCTACTGTTACTTTCAAAGTACGTTTTGTCACCATTTTTCTGCTAGGCATCGTTTTTGGAGATCTGATTGGGGGTCTTCTACAATTTTTGCGACTGGCTTTAGTAAGGGTCTTGGTGGGAGCATTGCTGGGAAGGTCAATTTTTGTTCTAAAACACAGTTTACAGTACACCTACCTTGAGGGGAAAGATCCGCTATAATATTTTGGCCATACTTATTTATCCTTAAAAAGGTGACTCAGAGTACGCAATTTCAAAAATATTGTACTGTCTATTAGGGAAATCAAAGTGTGACTTTTTGCACCACACAGCGTACATACCATATATTTATTTATCAGTGGTATTGTAATAGAACTTCCTGTTTTCCGTTCAATAATTACAGGCCGGGTTTCAGTCAAGATCCGCCAGGCAGGCAGTGGACAGGGTGTCTTCTGTCAGTGGTCACCAACATTGATGGACGAAGCGTCAGCTGGAATGGAGGAGTGCCGCTAATAAGAGGAATTGTTTGCTGCATGCAACTTACTTACCAAATTCAACAGGACAACTCCAACAACATACAGAATACAGATACAGTATCCATTGTTTTCTTCTATGAGTGTGACTGCATGTGGTTAGCTTTAGTTTGTACCCAAAGATTTCTTTATCTTCAATTATTGTTTGTCCAGGCTGTGCTTTTTTTTTCTTCTCTCAACAAAACCTACCCAAAAAGAAACCCCCATTCCCATCCATTTTCCAAACCCTAACCCTCTTCCCCCGGGCTGTGTTGTTTTGCTTGATGTCTGACTAAAATGACATCAATAATTCCACACACTTGCTGGGGAGGATAAGGTCATAGCAACAGGCTGGTGAAGGAATACGAGGATATCTTCTAGACTTACTCAGCTTCAGTACCATTTCTTCTAGTAGTAGGAGCCAATGTCAAATAAATTCAACTCAAGTACTAGTTATACTTGCAAGCAAATACTTTACCATTTGTTAGGCGACATTGTGGCACTGTTCTAGTGTACTGTCACCTGCTATATTCTCGATCTTACCGTAATCGTTGTAATGCTACAGTAAGGACAAACCAGGTTTCGTTTTCTTTTTTTCCATAGGCGTGCAACTGCCACTGTGTCACACCACTAGTACCACCGCAATGAGGAAATTTCACCCGCCCAGGATTGCCAACGTTAATCCCCATTTCACGTGGAGCCAGCCCTGGGCCTAGCCCTAATTTCTAACACAAATTACAGGTAAGATAAGCGTTTGGTGGGAGGTAGTATAATGGAGTATTAGGACTAGACGAGAGATTGACGGTAGTACTACTAAAGTCCTAGGACTCTTCAGGAAAAAAAACTTACTGTTACACCCCCGTCCCCCACCCACCAGACTGAAAAGCAGTAAAAAACAGGTATGGTCAGATAAAGTTTAAAAAAGTATATTTATGTAGCCCTAACAAAATAATCTCCCTCAAGACCCTCCCTAACCCCAACGATTGTCTTTGAAAAGTCCCAAAAAGAACCCAACTCCCAAATCCCACCCCCCAAAAGTCTCTAAAAAAAGGGCAAGGGACACTCCACTACTGGAGGGTGCTGGTGCATTTTGCGGCATGGGCATCATACTCCTTGCGGAGGGTGGCAAGCTCGAAGCGGAGGCCCTCCACCAAGTTCTTATAGTTATGGACCTCCTGCTCCAGGTAGGACATTCGGACTCCTAGGCGGCGTTGGCGTGCCTTGCAGCTCCTGTGGGGGGCAGCTGGTCTTTTTGCTGCTTGGCGGTGGCGGTTGGCTTTGTTAGCCCGGCTCCGTACCGCTGGAGCACTGCGCATGCTGGCGGCCCGTGGGGTCACGGAGGAGGATGCAGCTGTCCCAGTCGAGGATGTTGTGGTTGCACCGGTCGACTGCGTGTCCTCCTCCTCCTCCTCCAGGGCCACCAGCCGCCGATATTCGGCGACAGTGGCATCCAGCCTCCGTTGCCGGGCCATTCGAGCCTGCTCCCTCCGTGATGTCGATTTGGAAGGAGCAACTATATGAAGAAAGAAAGACATAGTCTGTAACCAATGCTCCTTAGCATTAATAACACAAAGTGATTGAGCAGAAAGTTGGGTCACAGTACAAGTAGCAAATTGAAAGCACAGTACATAACTATTGAGGACAGTATCTATGTAACCTCCCACTTCTGCATCCTTGCTCTAACATTAGTGGTAGTTTAATGAACAAATTCTACGACCACTATGGACTTCCATTACAGTCGACTATGACAGTACACCAGTCTTATTCTTCTTCTTCTCTCTTGTTTAGGAAAATTGGTACGTTATCTTATGCAAGCCGGCAGAATGGCAGCACAGTGAACTTGCACCGGAGAAAAACAGACGCACACCATGATGAGTGAGACAGACTTGCGTTACTGTACCGGTCCAGTACATGCAGGTGGTGAAGCTATTACTTTTCTATTACGGGTGGCACTGAGAATACTCTGTTATAAGGGCTACTGCTTAATTAATTTACCTTCCACCCTACAGTGCAAATGAGTACTAGAAAAGGAAAATGAAGAAGCTAAATAATTAGATTAGCTATCACTTCACATGGGATGTATTTGATGACATATGGGATGACTTTAGGTGCTTTGCTTATTATTGAGTGAACAGTGATACACCCACACATGAATGACGTACTACTACTAAACTAAAGTTATTAAGAGAGGTACGGAGTGTCCACCGGAATAACCGGATATATGCTGTGCTTGCAGTTGCAATACAAACTACTGCTACTATTCATGGTAGTATTGGACAAATTTGCAATTTCTTTTCCTTGCCTTCCCTACACTGGAACGGACGTGCGGGTGCGGTGTTACATGCTCTTCAAGGTAACAATTATTTCATCCAGCGACCATCTACTCTCTCTAGATACACATGTGCTATCTAAGAGTCAGATATTACCATGCTCCAGGCATCCATCCATTCAAAATATATGCACACATACAGTTTCTGTTTCACCCACCCAGGCTGTTGTCCTTCCACCCAACCTTGCTTCATCATTGAGCCAGCCATGCACCATACCATATTCTTTCCTTCCCAGCCACCACGGGGACCAAGCAAACACATATCATTCTTCTTTGGCAGCCATCATAACATTTCTCGTCCTTCCACACTTACTTACACCCTTCTTTCACTTTTCGTTCATCTCATCCATCAAGTTCATCTCAGATCTTATTGGGATTCTTCTCGCCAAAAACTTCACAGCTAAGTCGAACTACATTTAGAGGAGGCTACTACCTGGTTGATTTATAATACTCCCGTGCAGAAAGCACACTATGCAGTCTTCAATCTCAATAAGTAAGGAATATATAGCTTACCTCTGCCCGCCACCACCGTGTGAACCCTCACAGGCACACTGGTGTCGTCCGGCACTCGCACCGCCTCCTCCCCAGAAGTGTTGTCCTCCTCATCCACCACCTCCGCGCTGGCCCTGCCACCAGATGTTCCACCTACAAAGTACATTTAAGAATGTTAGAATACACCACTCACTACTATATAATATTTGGTGTAGGAGGAATAAAGAAATTTTAAAAAAAAGAAATACAATGTAATAATTTGTAACTGTATACTCTACAGTAAAAATGTCCCTTTTTCCATGGAAGTCTGTTGTCTTGCTGCACTTTTTGGCACAACTGATGAATGCTTGCTTTTTATTTTTAACACACAACACTTTTTCTCCTAACAGAAGCTTGACTTCTAAGAACACGATCAGGGTCAAGCTCAAGTTCAAACCAGGTGAGAGCTCAGCTCGACCACAAGAAATGTGTCCAATTAATCGTTAGCACTAAGCACTTTTCCATTTTCAGTGAAACGTTTACTTTTATGACAAAGTTCATTTTAATAAATGTGTTTAGTTTTAATAAAGCTTTTAAACTTAAATCGACTCTGTGGTTTTTGGTCCTCCAGACTAGAGTGGATGAGCTAAAGGTTTTGGAATTTTTGAAAGCATGAGTGCCTCTGACACTTCTTGACTGTGACTCCGTACTCTTGTCCTGCGTAGGATAATCTAATGATCATTGGGGATGGGGATCAATCATCGGTGACTTAGGGAGCTAAATGACTCTGCCACACTATCTAGTCAGTAAGGAGATTGGGGGTTCTTCAAAGTCCGATATCACTGAGGTATGTGGAAAGAAAGTCTACCTGCGCCTATTATAATTGATAAACAATGCACTATTTAGTGTTCATAGTTCGGTTTGTGAAGATTTGTCCCTGCAACAGTAGTAGAATGGATTGTTCTCCTATCCAAACCAAAAGTAAAGTAGTATATTATTCTTTCTTGGTGGTCATTCACCTTTTTATTGTTGGCAATTGTCAAAGCATAAACATTTAGATGACTTGAAAATACATTATGGACAATCCCAGAGGACTGCACTCAGTGCATAGAGCTATTGCTGACTAGAATTGGTCCAATGGAATTGACAAATGTGCAATCTTAGTTAGCTACACAGACAGACTAATAAGAATAATCTAGTAATACCACAGGGAGTCATAGTCGAGGCAGGATAAGAATTTAGATGCAGTCTACAAGAAGATCAAAGACGATTTAGAAAAAATCGAATGAGGAACGCTAGGAAAATATAGGTACTCTTTATTAAAATTAAAACTTACTGGGGCCAGCTAAGGAGCCCTCGCCTGCCCGATCCTGGCCTGCATCCTCCTGAACAGCACCCTCCTCCTCCTCCTCCTGTGTCCTCTTGCCCTTCGGGGGAGCTGATGTACAACATGAAAGAAAGAAAGACCAGAAAACATGTATGAGATTTGTCAACCAAATCAAACATTTCAAAAGAACAATAACAAAATATTTTGGAGAAATAGCAAATAGATAGACAACTATTCCACGGGATCTATCTCATGTGGTATACTACGTTATTCGTATTGCCTGATTTGCGGACCGTTGACTTAGAAAGTTCCTATGTAACTCAATAAACAGACTACTAAAAAGGTTTGCCTAGGCCTGGCAGGCAGCAGTCCGCAGCACGCGAAGTGACAGACAAAGTCCATCCTGCTTGCAGATCAGTGAATACTCAAACTATCAATCCACCCACCACCACCACTATTCCTTCTTATAGCCATGTGTCTAAAGGAACGACTGGACTTCAGTCTGTTGGGGCTGATTTAGAAGTCCCTTGCGGCTCATTTTCCTCCATTGTTGTGTGACTTTTGTGACGCAGCGGCAGAACAAAAGACTCGCCATGGTACGGCGTATATATTTAAAAAAACGCATATGGGAGATGCATTACGTTGTAAAGCCCTGCGCCATCAGGGGGCGTTCCGGCGCAATGGAGGGCGTTCCCGCGCAGGAACGAATCCTAAAAGTGGGTGAGGGAAATCTACAAGATGTCAACCAGTCACTTTTAGGACAATGATGCATGACTCAAACCCTGCACCTGCTTGAAGCCGACGTACGGCTTGATGCAGCATTGGGGAGATAGGGCACCCCAGAGCATTGCTGGAGCTGCGCCATCGTTGGCACGCAACTCCATCAATGCGCCGCCTTTACGGCACAGATGCGTAAGGCTTCTGTGACGTTTTGGGCCAATGGGTGGTGGTGACATGGCGCACAATTACTGCCGCATCCCTGCTACTTTGCAGGGATGCGCCGGTAATTGAAAATATGACCCTTAGTGTCTAGCATTACGCAGTTCTTATCTTTACACTACACTCATACATAATTTCTCAGGCCAATGAAATGAACACAAAATACAAAACAAATAAGCATAGTAGCAAGCAAGGCTACTGAGAAGGAGAGCAGTGCACCTGAAATGCATAGAAGATTTTGAAATATTATTTACCTACAATGTAATCGGCAGCATTATTGCTCTTGGTAAAGAACAAAGATTTGCAAATAACAGAGCCGGATAAAACAGAGTAGTGATGAATAGCTACTACTACTCACCAAGCCCGGGGACCTCTACGCCGAGCGCGTCCAGCAAGTCCCGTTCCCGGTCCATGACATCCGTCCAGCGGTGGGTGGCCTGGTTATAGGTGCGCCGGACCCCAGAGAGCTTAAACATGGCCCGGCACACCTTCTCCCACCGCTTCCGGCGCTCCCGGATGCCATAGCCGGTTGCGATCTTGCCGCCTCCCAGGATGGTCTTGAGGAGGCTGGACGTAGAAGATTAGTGCGCCCACCTCCTCCGCGCTAAAGATCTCCCGTGGCACCACTTGCTCCCCCCTCAAACGCCCGCACGGGAGCCGGGCACGGGGTGCGGGACCCTTCCCCTTCTCAGGGTGCTTCCCGGCTCCCTTTACCATGGTCTGGGCAGGAATAAAGTTAAATGATAAAGAAGAAATAGAATAGTGAAGAAGAAAAGAAAAGAGTTTAAAAAAGTAGTTTAAAAGTAACTAAAAGTAGCAGAAAACACAAAAATATAGAGCTTGAAAAATAGAGGGATAGATAATAAGTAAAATAGATCAAATAAACTTCAAACAAGCAAAGGATGGCAGAGATTCAGAGAGGATACAGAAAGCATGCCCAGAACCATAGCAATGAATGAGAAACAAGATGGCCGCTCCCGTTCACGACCGCGTGGGTAAGTTCGCGCGAGATTTTTCTCGCGAGCACGCGCGAAATTTTCCTCGCGAGCACGCGCGAAATTTTCCTCGCGAGCAGCACACTTTGCGAGATTACACATAGCGGCCGGAAACGGCATTACGTCACGCAAACAAGATGGCCGCGCCCATGTACGACCGCTAGGGTAACTTGGCAAACGTATAGCTACAAGCGCCTTGCGAACACGTACAAAATCACACGAACATACACGTCGCAAAAAAAAAAATGTGTGTATTCGCAAGCATTCGCGGCTTCCGAAATCGATCTCGCATGGATTTGCGCCCCAAAAATCACGCGAAATTGCAGAAAAAACGATTTTTGCTAAACTGAAAGCAATGAGCAGGTGCAAAAGTTCAAACTTAACATTAGTAACATTCACTCTAGTGCTTCCTGAGGGGCCCCTCCAGAGTTCAGTTGCCTATTTGCAACTATTCTATGACCCTGCTATGACCCAAACAGCAGGCTCATAGAATAGCTACAAGTAGACCATAAAGGTCCTGTGAAAAAAAATTGCACTGCAACAGAAAGCAAATTACAGATAAGGAAGGAAGCAGGTGCCAGCCAGACTGGAAGTTTCAAAATTACTGACACATTAATGACCCACAAATTAATTGATGGCAGTTGAAGAAGGGCAGGTGTGCTTGCTTTCAATGCAACAGAAAGCAAATTAGGAAGGAAGCAGGTGCCAGCCAGACTGGAACTTTCAAAATCACTGACACATTAATCAACCCCAAATTAATTCATGGCAGTTGAAGTAGGGGAGGTGTGCTTGCTTTTTTCAACCCCCATAATCTACAGTGATAAACAAACCTAATGGGTGGCAGTGAGGATGTACCAGAGGGTGGCATGGGTGTCCCAGAGGGTGGCAGTGGTGAAACAGAGGGTGCTGTGAACCTGTGATGATAAACCAGACGTAGAAACAACATAGTCGCGGCCGTTGCGAGCCGAAAAGTAAGTTCGCAATTGCGAAATTGTCCACAAATCCTCGCGAACGCTCGCCAACACAAAAAACGGGAAAATCCGCAAATCCGCGAGAGTTCGCGTATTTTTGCGGATTGCGAATCCGTAAATCCGCAAATTCGCGTACGCTAGATCCGCCCATGCTTAGTCATTTTGTCTTGGGGTCCTTAGGTATATAGTGAAAATAAAGATCTACAAAAGTAATATTCTATTGTGTATCATGTCCTGTCTAACGAGGTAGGCATGTGTGTGTGTGTGTGTGTGTGTGTGTGTGTGTGTGTGTGTGTGTGTGAGAGAGACACAGTTACAAGTGTAACCCATCATTGCAACACGCTATTATGTGCATAGCATATGACTCACAAAATATGTGTCCATATTTGGAAACAGACATTCAAAATGAAGTCAAACAAGTTAAACTAAGTAGAATTCCTCAAAGATTTTTATGTAAGAACAGAAAATAACCGTCCGTTTGGAAGGGAGAAAGGAAAACAAAGGATGATCTTAATGCAGAAGGAGAAGGGAACTTGGATTGGGGTGGGGCAAAGAAAATATAATACGCCAGGGAGCGTCAGGGAAACCAGTCTATTTACAAGGGAAAAATTAAATCTTTGTCTTAGTCAAAAATTCAAGTGTCCTTCTGGTCATCCTCCAGGACCACAATGTCCAGATCCTCAGTGTGCAATGCAGGCACACGGCTGGCTGGTGCAGGAACAGGCACCACATGAGATCGTGACGCACTAGGAGTACGGTGGGAAACAGTGTAGGGCAACGGACAGGGGGAGACATTGACCGTGGTATGGGAAGGGATTTGGGAGATAACTGATAACATGGTTGTGGCCAGGAAGTGGATGTTGGTGGCGAGGTTGTCCAGAGATCGGAGAAGTCCGCTCGCATTGTGCGTATCTCTAGACACACTTGTAGCATGATGCGAGCAGACATGTCTGTTTGACCCTAAACCATCCAACTCAAGTCCCCTGGCACAGCCACAGGAGGAAAAACACCGGGAGGGGCCTGGGGGGGGACAGGAGGGATGTGGGGTCTCTGTTCCGGAGCAGATGTGTACAGCTTGGCGGCTACGAGGAGGGGGACAGGTTGCAGGGGATGGAGCTGGAGCCACCGATGGCATGGGGAACTCTATAGGTAGGGAGGGGCTGATGACGGGCCCAGATTGAATGCTGGCCTGCACCGGGGACACCTCTTCAGGACCCACTTGTGAAGAGTGTGGGGGAGAGTTGCTCCCAACCACATCATGGTCCGAGGTGTCGGGTCCTTCCCCCCCACCTTCAATGTCCACAGCCTCCACCCGGAACGTAGCACCAGAGTCGTGTTCTTCCTCATCCTGGGTGGGCACAATCCCCTTGCCTCCTGATGTTGAGGTCCCCTCCTCCTCCTCACTGGTGGAAAGGGGGTATAGCCGCGGTGAACTGATGTCCTCCTGCTCCGGACCTGTTCCTGCAGTTCTTCTGTCTCACCAGCCGTGTCTGCTGAAATGGAAGCAAAATCCTGATGCGGTGGTTGTTTCATGCAGGACGAGACACATACATAGATGAGCCAAGGTCAGAATTTGTTTTCCTCTGATCACACTCTAGAATTGTCAGCGGCCAATTTACGACTTCTGGCGCATAATCAGCAGAGATGTGCCAGAAGATTTGCAATGTATCTGCCCACCCTTGCGCCACCACTGATGCGCCACATTTACAATGCGGCGCACGGTGGCGCTTGGGTGGGAAGATGTGTGGAAAAGCGGCGCATTGCTGGAGTTGTGTTGCAAGCGCGACGCAGCTCCAGCAAGGCTCGGGGGTGCCCTATCTCTAACATGCTGCATCAATCCTTATGCCTGCTTCAAGCAGGCGCAGGGTTTGATGCAGCATGGCCCTAAAAGTGACTGAGTGAAATCTTGTAGATTTCACTCAGCCACTTTTAAGAGGCGTTCCTACACCGGAACGTCCCTCCTGTGCCAGAACGTCTACATGTGGCACAGGGCTTTACAACGGGACGCATCTCTCAGATGCGTCACGTTGTAATTACCCTGCAGCATGGCGCTTGGTTTGCGCCGCCGCTGCGTCACAAAAGTGATGCAACAGCAGTGTAAAAGAGGCGCAAGGGCCTTGTAAATATGCCCCTCAGTGTTTATGAACTTACATTACATGTATGTTCACTGTCATTTACTGAATTGAGTCTGACATGGAAATCTCATGTGCATTATTATGGCTTACGCAACTGTATTGGCCAACCCTCAACCTTGGCATTCTTGTGATCTGTGTGTCCTGTCACTGCTACATGTGCCAGTTCCAAAACCAGTCCACCAAAGGAGAACATGAAGAGTCCAGATTTATTTGAATTTGGCCATTGATATGGAGTTGCAGCTATTTACGTCTGGACAAGTGTCATCTGCTTTGTAACAGTGTATGGGACAAGATGAATGCCGAATGTGGGTCACACATCCACATAGAGTCTGGGCTACTTCTCTAGCCACATTGTTATCTAGCCTTTTGCCATCCCCACACATCATCGGATAATCCAGTGCCACATATTGGCTTTGTTGTCTTAAAAGGTAGTGCAGTGCAACGGTGAACAGTGGTAGATGGTTGTGACAGCTACCTGCACATGTGAAAGGTCATACAGGCCACTGAGGGTGAGACATCTGTCAGTGGACACACCTTGCAAATTTAGGAACACTTAAGAGTGATGCAAGGATCTCACAGTCTGTCTTGACTCCATGGCACATGATGATCTGTCTCAATTGGAACATAAACTCTACAAATGCAATGCTAGTCACAGCATCCAATACCCTTTGGCCTGCCATGCACACACTGGACAGTGTCTGTACCATTGCTCTTCCAATGCACACATCAGTTATGATTTTCTTGGTTCAATGGTATTGGTGCTGGCAGAGCAGAATTCAATATCAATGCACAAGTGTGGCTCATTTACCCAGTTGTCATGAAGAAACTACAACTCCCAAAATGCACTCTGCCCTGTACAGTCCATATGCCACAGTGTGGCTTTTTAATCTTGGTGACTGCTGCATGGACACAGAATTGGTGAATGGAGTCATGGGACACACATCATACTCCCAGACACATATTGCATATGATGCACTTACTAGGTCCCTGCTGCTCATGCTCCTCCAGCTGAGCATGGAGGGTCGGCCTAGCTGCTCGCAGGACCCTCCATACGAGAGGCGAGGATGATGCACATTGTGCTGGGAAGACAGGCCCACCAGCTCCGTAGCCTTGTGGCAGGACCAGCGCTTTAGGTCCTTCCAGCGTTTGCAGCATGCCCTCACACTCCTGGTGTACACTCCCACTGTACTGCAGCACTCGCCGATGTTGGCCCATAGCCTGGCTCGGGCTGCAGTGCTCAGCTGGTACTCAGGGTCCCCATATAGCTGAGGAAATTTGTCCAGCACCCCCTCTACCAAGATGTCTAATTCCCTTTCTGAGAAAGGGGTTGCTCTCTCTTCATATTCCTCAGCCATTTTAGGGGAAATAAGTGTGATGAGAGCAGCAGGATGTCTGAGGATCTGATCAGTGATAGAGGATGACTCCGAATGAACCCAAAATGGCTGCCAACTACTTCCTGTGATGTATTTCCTGTCGCCCACTTGCCTGTATGAAATAATGTGTTCCAGTTTATTTTCGGATATTACGACCCCAAAACGTAATTTCAGGTTCCGGAGCATCGTTTCCGCGCACGCGCAATTATGCCGTAAAACAGGAAATTACGTTTTTGGACCGTAACCTCCGAAAATGACCTGGACACAAATTTTCATACAGGAAATGGTATACAGAAAGTGGGAGACAAGAAATACATCACAGGAAGTAGTTGGCAGCCATTTTGTATTCATCCTGATCCATCCACAGTCAGTAATATAATCCACTGCCATCCTGCTGTTCTGTTGTAGAAAAAACTGAAATGGCAGTGCAGGTGAGAATAATGAATATGTAACAAAAGGGGGAACAGACCATTTAATGACATTTCTGCATGGACGGGGGGCTGACAACATCAAACCCCAGTTTTATTTTCTCCTACTTTGCATTATGGTACATGTAGTCCATATTGAGTGCTCAATATCAGAGTTATGTGATGTGTTACGTAACATTGGGGTGGAGCAGTATGGATATATCACAGACACGTGGGGGGAGATTTAAAAGCCCCGTATGCCACAGTTGCGTCACTTTTGTGACGCAGCAGCAGCGCAAAGCCATCGCCATTCTCCGGGGTATTTTCAATGTGACGCATCTGGGAGATGTGTCACGTTGTAAAGCCCTGCGCCACAGTTGGGCATTCCGGCGCAAGGGGGGGGGGGGGGGGGGGGGGGGGAGTTCCGGCGCAGGAACGCCTCCTAAAAGTGGCTGAGTAAAATCTACAAGATTTCACCCAGTCACTATTATGGCCATGCTGCGTCAAAACCCTCGCCTGCTTGAAGCAGGTGTAAGGATTGATGCAGCATGTTAGGTACAGGGTCACCCCGAGCCTTGCTGGAGCTGCCTCGCGCTTGGGACGCGACTTCAGCAGTGCGTCGCCTTTACGGCAGCAGATGCGTCACGCATCTGTCTATTCTTGCGCCATGGTGCGCCGCATTGTAAATGCTGCACATCCATGATGGCGCAAGGAGTGTCTGCTGTGACGCACAATAACTGGCGCGTCCCTGCTGATATGCAGGGATGCACCAGTTATTGTAAATCTTCCCCACGGTGCCTGATTCACCCATGACATCATCACTCACATTCTGGGCCCATCATTTATGGGGGAGTCAAATCTGTTGAGGTCACATGCCTGAGTATGCAAGGGTTATGGCCTTTTGTGATCAAGTGACCCATCCTCATGAGGTCCAGGTAGGTCTCTCAGGACATGCATTTTTTGTCATCAGCGTGAATAGTTGTTTTTGGGGACTTCCACTACACTGATTGCTGACATGGGCACATGACCTGAGGCACACTCCACCTTTTGACTACTGTCAGAAGCTGTGATTTACATGCAGTTAGTGTGGCTTGCAAAATCATCTCAGGGTGGAATTTGACAGTCGTGTCTATCCAATTTTCATCATTGACAACAGACAGAAAACCACATTTTGTCCATGACACTACAGGTTGCTCATATGAAAAACGTGGCAACGAGCTGATCACGGACTTGCATGCCCTGACATTGGTTATGTGCAATGGCCCGGTTTCCCAGATTCAGAGCTAGCCGAGGTTCCAGAGGTATGTGTACGTCATGCATTAAAGCAATGTTGTGCATCGGAGCAGAAGGCCCAACTTGTCCAGCTGGAATCCCGGGCAGCACAGCTGGAAAAACCCCAACTCACTAGCATCCACGGGGATTCCTCCGGACAACTGGCAGCAGTTCACGAGGAGATCCGCCAGATTTCGTTGGTCTCCGCTAAGATGCTTTGGCATTCGTCAGTTGCCCGTATTTATGGGTGGGGTGATAAGAATGGCTAGCTCCTGACCAACCTAGTTTCCTATCCAAAAGACAACCGTATTATTTCCGAGGTCCGTTTGAACACCAGAGTCCTCCAAGTGAGGTCTTCAGCCATCGCACAAACGTTTGCTGCTTACTACGCGACCCTCTACACCGCTCGTCCCCTGGGCGTTCCCCTGGCTGATTTGCTGGACAGGACTGGTACCCAAATGCGGTGTCTCTCTCAGGAGACTGCAGAGGCTCTGGACCGCCCCTTCACCCCGGAGGAAATCCAGGAGGCTATCTCGCTCTTACACCCCGGTAAAACGCCTGGTCCCGATGGGTACCCGCAAGAGTACTATGTGGCCTTTCGGGATGATCTGGACCCCCATTTGGTTGACCTTTTCCGCCATGTGGCGGAGACAGGGACATTCCCACCCAAATCTGATGTGGCCACAATAGTGGTTATTCCGAAGATGCAACCGCCCTTCCTGAACTGTGCGGACTACCGCCCGATCTCACTGATTAACACGGAGATCAAGATCTTCGCCACTGTTTTGGCTCAGAGACTCCGAGCCCTCCTGCAGGACCTGGTCCACCCGACCAGTGCGGGTTCATGCCTGCCAGGGTCACTCGTCACTGCATTTGTCGTCTCCACCTAGCTCTGGCCCACCGTGGTCGCCTAACCCCATATTTGGCGCTCCTTTTCATAGACTTTGAGAAGGCCTTTGATACGGTGGATTGGGATTATCTGCAGGATGTGCTAGACAGGATGGGTTTTGGTCCTTCCTTCAGCCATCTGATCAGAGTTCTCTACACTAATCCCAGCGTCCGTGTACTCATTTATGGGGCGCTTTCTGAGGCATTCCTGATCCGGAGGGGCACGCATCAGGGATGTCCGCTTTCACCACTCTTATTCGCGCTGGTGATGGAGCCCCTGGCGGCGCTCATCCGACAGGACCCACTTATTCGGGATTGGGCCTGAGACTTGAGCCAGGTTGATAAGATAGCCCTATATGCGGACGACGTTCTGCTTTATTTGGCGAACCCAGATAGCTCTGGCCCCAGGTGCCTGGCGGTTCTTTCCGCCTTCCGAGCGGGTCTCTGGACTCCGCCTCAATCCGGCGAAGTCAACTTTATTCCCCTGCATCCCTCTAGAGACTGCTATGACTGGCAGTCGGACATCCCCCTTAGGAGACAATTGGTCAAATACCTCGGCGTTTGGGTGGCTTTTCTGCCAGAGCTCGAATGGGCTTTGAATGTTACGCCTTTGGTCGTCAGGATGAGGGCGGATCTCAAGAGATGGCAGACCCCTGGGCAGGATTGCACTCTTCAAAATGATGGTCCTCCCCCGTTTTCTTTACATACTGCAAAACATTACTATCCACCTCCCGGGTAGTTGGTTCCGCGAACTTGATGGTGCCCTCACCCGGTTTCTCTGGGGAGGAGGGGGATCAGGTTTATCCCTGGTGCACTGTCGTACCCCCCCCCATTTGATGGGGGTATGGGGGTAACCAATCTCCACCTCTATTACCTGGCCACAAAACTCATCGTGATCCATGATTGGTATGCGGGCGGCTGGTCCGACCCAGCATACCGCTTGGAACTCAGCACATCGGACTTCACGCAGATCCAGGCGTTTTTATATGGCAGCCTAGTGCCACAGGTAATGCTCCCGGTCACCAGGACGGTGTTTCTGGCCTGGCGCAGGGCCCTATGTCACGTGCGGTGGGATCGGAAACTCACTTTCAGGCACCACTCTGGCATGGGTCCTGGATGCAAGAGGTCTCGTACCTGCAGGTGTTCTGACGATGGGACCTCATCGGGGTATCAGTGCTCGGAGATGTATGGGTGGGGGACCACATCCAATCCTTTACAGACCTACAGCAGCGCCACGCCCTTCTTCACTCCCAAGTCTATAAGTACCTACAACTCAGACGGGCCCTTCATACACATGTCTCACCCAGTGTCTCCCTTCCAGAGTTCAGCCTACTGAAGGCCCAGGTGATGATGGGGAACCTAAGGAGGGGGATGGGGGGGGGGGGGAGTGTCCCTGGTGAACAATGGTCCCGCTTCCCTATATCGGCTCAGGACTCGATGGGAGGGTTGGCTGGGCCACCTAGAGAAGGTGGATTGGAGGGATGCCCTTATGGCACCCAAAACCCTGCCCACATCCTCTAAGTTGTTCCTGGTCCAACTTTATTACTTTAATGAGGCGTACCTCACCCGACATGTCTATTGCAGACCCGGATGAAATCCTCTCCAGCATGCACACGGTGTGCCTCCACCCCAGCAGATTTCTATCACATGGTATGGTGCTGTCCGGCTTTGGCACCGGTCTGGAGGGGGGTGGGGCTCGAACTCACGCAGGCCCTGGGATGGGAGGTTCCCCAAGGTCCGATCCGTATGCTGTTGGGGGTGTTTGACGGCCTGGATGGTTCTAGGGCGGACAAACGCGTTTTGGGGACAGCTGTGGCGGTGGCCAAGAGAGACATAGCTGCTCACTGGTCCCAGGCTAAGGCACCTACTGTACAGGGATGGAGGAGGGGAGTGGACTAGTGTGGGATCCAGGAGGAAGCCCTATTCGAAGCCCGGGGATGCCCTGACGTATTCAGTAAAGTGTGGGGTAAATGGTTTAATATGCTGCCACCATGATGATCTGCCTTCATTTTATTTTATGTACGATTGTATTTAATGTCTGGACTGCCATGATCAACCCCGATGGACCGCCCCTTTACCTGTCAACTATATGCATGGTCATGCTTATCCCAATGATTAATGAACTGCAACCAATGAATTTCCATGTTGTTGCCAAACTAATAAAGTTGATTATCAACAAAAAAAAGCAATGTTGTGCAAAACACAACAGGCTAATATGATCTTGTTCACAACTTCTGGGGAGTACAGCAGCACACCTCTGTGCGGTCGAGACATCTGAATCGTGACTTCAACAGACCAAAAGTGCACTCTATGATGGCTCGAGTCTGTATGCGTGCCCTATTGTAACCCACATGTTGCCAACTTCTCCAGCAGCCATCCGCCGGGCAAGAGGTGACATGCGGAATATGAAGCCGTCATGGGTACTGTCTGGGAACACTGAATGCACATTGATGAACCTCCCACCGGCATCACAGACAGCTTGCACATTGATGGAATACCATCTGTGTCTGTTGCAGAAGATGTGTGCAATGTGGCGGGGTGGCTGAAGGGCCACATGGGTGCAATCAATTGCACCCAGCACACGTGGGAATTGTGCAAGGAGATAGAAATCTCTTTCTGCCCTTTGTCTCATGGGCAGTGTATGTGGCATTTATATGTGGTTGGGGGCTCTAGCAGTAATGTATCTCAGTACCTGATGCAAGCACCGCGACTGGCTCGCCTGGGAAATGCCCACATGGTCACTGGAGACCCTTTGGAAAGACCCAGTGGCAAAGAAATGGAGAGCAGAAAGGATCTTGAGATATGCTGGTATTGCATGTGAGCAGCAGGTCACAGAGTCAAGTTCCTGCTCCCACTCACATACCATATCCAAGATGAATTCTGGAGGGAAAAGGTACCTAGCCCTTACATCTTGGCTGGACATTCCAAATAGGTTGATCCTCTGTCTGAAGATCCTCTCTGCTCTCCTCCTCCTCAAGTAGTTTTGCCGCATGGCAAGGGGCAGTGCTACAACCACATTCAGTGATATCTTGAAAGGGTTTGTTTGTGTCTGTTCTGCATTTATACATGCTGCACGGCTAGGATTGGATGCAGTGTATCAGCTGATCCATGGTGGGGGATGGTAGGCATTTGGGCAGGTGTTTACTCTTGGCCAACATGATCAACTGCCAAAATTTGTATCTTCTGTTCCGGAAACGGAAATTCCAATGTAGAGCTGTAAATTCCGGGCCAGAATCGTAAACCCCCCGCAAAGCCGTAAATTCCGGTCCGGAGGCAATAATTACGGCCTGGGTACGGACGTAAAGTTAGTAGTCTTAAGTCTATTTTGTGAATACCAGAAGTAGAAGTTCATTCTGTGAATACCAAAAGTAGTAAGTTTATTCTGTGAATTCCAAAAGTAGTAAGTGCTTTCTGTGAATACCAAAATGGTAGTAAGTTTAGGATTTAGTCTTAAGTTCATTCTGTGAATCGGGCCCACTGGTCATGCCATCAAAAATGCTGTTCCAAAAGCTGAGTCAATGGCCTGAAATGTGACGTGTGTAAAAACACATGACAGTAACGATCATAGCAGATCAGAGTACTGGGTATTCTGGTGATTCCTGCACATATGCTGGCCGACATCATACACACTATGGGCTGATGGGTCCATTGTCATCATGGGTACAGAAGGCATGGTTCACTGGCATAATTATAGGTGCCAGGTTCACCTATGTGTGGCAGATTTTCCTGCTGTTTTTAAACGTCAGGGCTTGCACAGTAATGTGTTGCATTTAAGGTAATGTTTCCAGTAAATACAGGTGACTGATGTGAATTTGTTTCTCATCCTTGTTCACAGTTCCATCAGCAGACACCAGAGAGGACAGCTCCACGGACCGTGAGGAGGGGCACAGCCATACTGGTTCCGATGTTGAGGAGTCGGAGGGAGCCAGTGGCAAGGAGGGCAAGTCAACAGCCACTACATTTTCTGTGGAAGACGAAGGCTCCAGTGATAATTCCCTGTGCCAACACCAGAGAACACTGACAGCGAGTACGTCCCCGCCACCTCCACCATCCCAGTTGCTCCCAACCCAGATGTCCGTGGAGCCCCCTGTGTTAGGGCGAGAGTCTCCTTCAGTCCTGGCACAGCACCCCCTGCATCTATCTCCCCTGCTGCCCTGAGTGTGGAGTCTGTGGACCTGCTGAAGCAGATCCATGTGGGGCAGACATCAATGCTGAGTATCCTCGACGCTCACACTAATCGACACAATTGGTGTCATTCATAGAGGGCATATCAGCAACCATGTCTGCCCAACAGTGGATCAGTCAGTCCATGGCCTCCTCACTGATGGCAGCAAAGTCCCTCCTCCAGCAGTCCCTCACCCCACCTACCTCTGCCCCATCTACAATCCCCACTACCCTCCCTTATCCAACCACATTCACACCTGCACCGTCACACACAATAACAGACCCGAGCAACACACACACAGGGAAATCTAAGTCTTAACGCACAATCATGCACAAACAATGGGTCTGGTGGTGCATACACAGGGGATAGGGTACAGACGCACAGACAAGCATCCACAACCACTCCGCAGTCCTCAGACACCTCTCCTGCCAAAACCTCTTCCCATGACTCCCCTGCAACCCCCCTTCCCAGAAGCTCTTCCTCTGTGAGCTTTACCTCTTCCCCTCAGATACACCTGTGCCAACTCACAAGGGGTAGAGGAAGGCACATTGCCGGGAGAGTAGACCCTCCAAACCCGCAAACCCTCCCCCAAGAGCACAGACACAGAGGCCCCCACCCAGAAATCCCCCAGGACCAGGAAGACCCCACCACATTCACACACTACCACCACACACTCCATCCTCAAGCTCTCATGCCACCACTCCTTGTGTTCCCTCGCCACACACTGCCCGAGGTTCACCCACCCACCAGTGGCACATCCCCAAAGTCATTAAGCCCTTCCACAGACACTTACACAAGACCCGCCCCTCAGCCTGTTCCTGCAACTGCAGTGGAGCCCGTGCCCCCCCCCCCCAACTGCCCTAGCCACTGCAGTGGAGCCCCAGCCAACTCAATCAGACATGCTCACTGCAGTAGAGAACCCACACACTAATCCTGACCCATACACTGCAGTTGCTCCTGTGACCCGTGTGCCCACCACCACTCCCCTCCCCGATTCTTGTGCCCCCTGATCATGTCCCTGCGGTGCCTGGACTGCCATCATAGATGCCCCGTGCAAGGGGTGATATCCCCTACTGTGTGTCAGTGCAGGCAAGCTATGGGTGACATGTTGTTGGTTGTCCCCCATCATTGACTACTTTCATGGACTACCCATTGACCTTTTGGCATTCAGGACTGGACTTTTCCCCTTTACGTTGCTGAATAAATCAATTTTTTGTTACTTCTTTTTTTTACATCTCACGTGGAAGAGGTGTGGCACAGCGGCCAGGGCGACTGACGCTGGGGATCACGGTTTGATCCCCGGCTCCAGTGGCAGGGGTCTGCCCAGCACCATGTGACTCTGGGCAATAGCTCGCTTAATCTTCCCGACGGCCCCCAGCGCCTTGACACCTTCAGGAACTTGTTTACGCTTTACAAATATTGGACATTTACAGTTACATGATGTTGCTAAGAAGTGTACTGAAGTTGCTGTTGTGCTATTGTAATTTGCCAAAAAGTGATATGATGTTGTGACGTGCCTCATGTGGGCCATGGTACATGAGTCCTATTGCAGTCTCCAACTCATCATTGGGTGTCAAGTCAGATTCTCATGATCACAACTGCTTTTGCACAGGTAGTGGGACAGCCTTTGAAGAACTTCACATCTTTGTTTTCCACTGTTGCACAGGTTTCGTGCTAACATGTGTGCACATCTTTCTTCTTACTGACTCGGGCCGTCAGTACCGGACAGGCATTTTGAAGCAAGTGATCTGTGTCATCAGTGCAACTTGCCATACAGATGTTTTGAGTATGTGCTGGTGACTTAAGGGACACTCCAGGACACAGGCTGATGTGACCAGAACCTTCAGGGTGAATTAATAGGTGGCTCACTGGCAGAGTTTTGGTCGGACATGCCTTGGCCCTGCACATACGACTGTTGGCACAGCTGAGGTTACACGAGTGGAGTCACCTCATGGCAGTATGTAATTCCGTGTCATTGACTGGGCCCATGTGTTGTGTTCTGTGTGGTTGTCTCAGTGGGTTACCTTGCTTTCTTCCACACAGCCCGTGTTCCGGATTGTGATGTTTGCTGAGTTGTCCTGTGTTTATCGTAGGTATGAGGACTAGGTTTCCTGGGATGTATGACCATGGTAAATACTGGTCAAATGGGAGTACTCTGTGGGTGTGTTTGATGTAAAGTCCCTGGTATGTGTGCAAACGCCCATGGGACATAATCAGGATTCACCACGGCACTTTGATGTTACCTAAATCAGGTTGTTTTCACTTTGTGGTGTCTTCATGTGACTGGGTCACTTGTATGTGTGTGTGAGTGCTGACACTCAGCATATTCTTGCCTTAAATGTCTGATGCTGTCAAAATGTGTTCTTTGTGGGTCTCCATGTGCTCTCCATTGGTCTGGGACTGTGACAAACTTTATAATAATAAACTTTATTGCACGATTAATAAAAATCTTTGCAATTACTCTTTAAAAAAAATGGAGATACATGATCAAGAATTTTACAAAAACAGGTAAAAGCAGTAGAAAAGTTAAAAATGAAGAAGGAAGAACCGTACAAACTGGTACAGTACAGTACATTTGTATAAAAAAGCCTTTCAGCATTAACTGAGTCTTTGATAATCAAAAGAGAATTATCTTAAAGTGCGAAAGCAGATCTTTTTAAATCAAGTTCAATCGCTAGCCGCTGGATTTTGGATCGTGTTAACTGTTTTCATGAAGCGCACTAGTCTGCAGGCTAGTTGGATATCTTCTCCCTTAAAGCTAATCAGCAGAGCTTGTCTTCGAGTTCGCACACCACTTTGGTTCCAGAGCTGTGTTAGTTGGCCCCTTCGGGCTCTATCTAAAGCTTTGCAGCTACATAACAAGTGCAGAACGTCCTCCTTTGGATTGTCGCAGAGCCTACACTTGGGGTTGGACTCCAGGCGTTTCCATGGGGGGGAGATGTTCTTTTGGCAGAATTACCCCCATCCTCAACCGCAGAAAATCTTCCTTCGCCTTCCTTGAGAAGCAGATGCTGAGGTATGACTGAGGTAAGGCGCTGGTATAGCCTTGGATCATGAACCACCCGTGGCACCTCCTGGTTAGTGCTGCTTTGTCTTCTTCCATGGAAATTATTTTCACAGATTTGTTGACCAGGCGCTTAAAGCATTTGTGTTAACAACTCGAGTCCCAGAGGTCTTTTAGTGCAAGGGACTTTATAGCTGTTTGGAGGTAGACCATTGCAGGGAAGCCCTTGTTTGTCTCCAGCTCTTTCCAAAGGTGGGCATTCAGGGAGTCTGTTTCAGCGTTCTTTACTTTATGCCAACATTTTGCGTATGCGCCCTTGCGTGCAATTTGCTGCTTCTGTAAGCCGAACTCCAGCCTTAACTGTGCTGGGGAAGTGTACGGAGGGAGTGTAAAGAGTATTCGGAGTGTTTTACTGACCACATTGTCTAAAGTGCCCTCGTCTCGCCCTCTCATGCATTCACTGCTGTATGTTATTGATGGTAGCAGTTTTGCGCGAAATATGTCCAGCAAGTGGATTAAGTTTGGGCCCGCTATTTTGTTTTTGATGCTTTTTAAAGCGATGGCCAGTGAAATCCCTCAGTTCTTTATTGATGTTTCTTGTCGCTGGAATGAGTCGTTGGAGTCAAAAATGATCCCCATATATTTGCATTCTTTAACTGTTTCCATTTTAAGGTCATGCAGAGACCATTGAAATGCTTGCTTTTTTGATTTTTGATTAAATACCATCACCTTCGATTTTTCCGTATTTATATTTAGGACGTTGTTTTCGGAAAATGTGCTTGTTGTGTTAATAAGGTGTTGCAGGCCTCCTGGGGTGTGGCTGATTAGTATCAGATCGTCCGCATATAATAAGTTCGACAATGTAAGACCCCCTAACTTTGAGGCATGATGGTTGCAGTTGTCCAGATCTTTGGAAAGGTCAGACTTGAAAAGGTTGAACAGGGTCGGTGCGAGGACTCACCCCTTTTTGAACCCTTTTGTAGTCGGAATTTCTTTTGACAGACAGTTGCCGGCCCCCAGTTTTATTTGGATCCAGGTATCTGAATGCAGTAACATCAATAGATTCAGCAATTTGGGATCCACCTCCCACTTTGAGAGTTTTGCCCACAATTTCCCTCTGTCAATGCTATCAAATGCAGCTGAGATATCGATATAGCACACATATAATGGATTTTTATGTTTGATTGTAGCATCTATCAGCAGGGAGAGGGCTAGAATGTTTGTCGAGGTCCCTAGATTTTTTTGGAATCCAGTCTGATTGATTGGGATTCATTTTTTATTTGATGCCCAGGAGGTTAGTTCTTCCAAGAGTAGCCCCGAAAATTATTTGGCATCTATATCTATAAGGGCTATGAGCCTGTAATTCTTAGCCTCGTTCTTATTGCCTTTTTTGTAAATTGGTGCTATTATTGAACGCTTCCAGGAGGACGGAAATTGTTCGGCCTTCCAGTTTTCTACGAAGAGCGGGAGCAGTTGTTTGGCCCAGTAGGTTGGATCTTGCTTATAGATGATGGGAGGGATTCCATTTGGGCCTGGGGCTCCCTCCTTCCGTCCTTTCGCAATTCGTCCCTTCAACTGCTCAATCGAGCCTGGGAAGTTAGTCTCCTCAACTGGAGGCTTTAGGGCCGTCACGATCGCCTGGCAGAACTGTGGAATTCGGTGGCACTTGCCTGTGACAAGGATCCCAATGGGTCAGATAAGTGTCACGTCATACACATGTACTTCATAATATGCAGTGTCGGAGTCATTCTCAAAAAAGGTTGCCTGGCCATGTGTGATGTGTTTTTACACCTTGGATCCCCCCTCCATCCCTGGGATTGTTATAGGTGCATGTGCAAGGTCAGCAGTCCATGTGGGCTTGGCTGCTGTTCATTGGTGCAGATTACGGTGTGTGGATTTGTAAGCGTTCTCATGTCTAGGACCTTACATACATAGTGGACTCACATCACAACCCATGGCCATGGCCATTTTAGTTTTCTGAGTGAGTGTGATGTTGTTAGAATTGGGGGTCTCTGGTTGGCACAGTGCAGCACTGGCGACAAGCAGGGACCCTCTCCTCTAAGTCAGGGCAAAGGATTACTTACAGAAATATCCCCTGCTTACCCTCTAGGTAGTGTGGCGCAAGCAGTCAAGGCTAAACTCTGGAGTGCATAAGGTTAAACATTTGCAGTATCACACACAATAACCGTCAACCCACCACACAATGACACCAGACTGTATTCCTGTAAAAATATATCCTCTTTACATATATACTTCAAGCAGGCTTTCAAATACAGGCTTTGTGCAGTTCAAAAAATGGTTCCAGTTACTTGTTCAGGTTGGCCACAGTTCGTAGTTGTGTTCTTGTAATACTTATGAAAGGGTTAAAGTCTCTCTCAATACTTTTAAAGTAATGCAGGCAATCAAAACAGTTTAAAAGGAGGTAGCCCGGTCCTCACCAGGCTCCTCCGTGTCGTAGATGGTGCCCTAAGCGTTCTGGAACAGTTCGTTGCTTCCTGTGCGCTTCCTGCTCGCACTACGGGTCTGGCCTGCCAAAGCTCACGCTTCTTGCGTGAGACGCGTACGGCACGGCCAGGTCTAACAGGGAGTATGAGTCGTACAGCAGTGTGCGACTCGTACAAGAGGTGCGAAGCTTCACGAAGCCTATCAGGCGCCCAGGGGACTCGTAGCAGTGCGAACCTCGCTGGGGATGCGGCTCGTACCGCTGCTCGGATTTCACTCTGCGGGGCTCCCGGGGCTGCAAAGGTCAAAGGGCGGTGCGAGCTTCAAAGGGCAGGACGCTCGTACCGCAGGGGCAAACAACAGTACCTTAAAAGATTTGAAGAGGGTTGAGGCGGCAATGCCGAGGGTCGAGGCGGCAATGCCGGGGGTCGGCTCGGAGTCCCGCGTCGCAGTGTCTTCCTTCCTGGGCTGATGAGAGCGACGGCTCGGCCCCGAAGGTTGGCGTTGCGGCGCGGGCCGGGTCAGTTGGGCAAAGCACCTCGGGGTCCATCAAGAGGGGGCACACGCTGGGTGTGGGCCAAGCTGCAGGGCACATCAAGGGGGCCAAGACAGGCTTCACTGCACGACGCGCCGCAGCTGCTCACAGACAGCGGCAGGCGCTTTCCCGGGTACAGTTCAAAAGGGGCAAGTATGCGCAGGGCGAAGTCTCTCCTCACGACGCGAGCTACAGCTCATTTGAGCGACAGTCACAGTGCTTGGGCCAGCAAGGCTGGTCTTTGCGGTGCTTCTGGGGCTTTGACAGGCGGCAGTCACGGTGCTTGGAGGGACGGTAGTGCCCCGGGCCTCTCAGAGTGCGTGGCGGATGTTCACGACGCGCTCCGCTTTTCCCAGGTAGAACTGCAGGGGAAGGCAGAACTCACAGCAGTTCCTCTGTCAGGGGGGTAGCACCCAATGTTCCTGGGACGCAGTTCAGGGGGCAAGTTCCACAGCAAGCCCTTGCAGATCTTTGTAGAAGTTTGGCACAAGTTGAAAGGAAGCAAAGTCTTTCAGTCTTTCTCTCCTGCTCTTCTTCAGCAGCAAGGCACCCACCACAGGCCAGTCTCTTGGGATCAGAGTCAGTACTTCTCCATGTAGCTTTCCTAGGTCCTCCTCTTCAGTTAGAGCTTATTCTTAGTGCAAACAAGATCTGATTTACAAAGAGCAGGGCTCCTACTTTTATACAGCATTTTCTTTGTTCTTGCAGGCCAGGGGGGCCTCTGCATAACTCCTTTCAGTCTCTGAGCACTATGTTGGTGCACTCTGGTTTCTGCTTGCAGTGTGAGGGGCAGGCACATCAGACGCTCCACAGGAGGTGGAGCCAGCATTGTGTGGACAGGGGCAGCCAGGAGTACCTCGTTGACAGTGCTTCGCCCTTCCTGGGCCAGGTGTTGGCTGAGTCATCAGTCGCTCCCCAAGGGGCGGAGCCAGCATTGTGGTGGCAGAGCACAGCCCTATTCAGAGTCCAGGGGCACTCCCACCTCCCACCAATGTGTAATCCTGGCATTCACTACCTGTCATCCACCAGTCCTGTCACTCACATAACCCAGACAGTCAGATACACATCCAAGCAGAGGCGGGCTGAAATGGTTAGGCATGCAAATGCTGACTTTCTAAGAGTAGCATTTGCAAACACAGGATATTAAAATAAACTTTACTAAAAGAAGTATTTTATTATTCTGGGTTCAGGCATACTAAACCTGACTTTCTACCATGTTCCCTGAGCCTGCTGGGATTATAGAGTAATAATTCCAGCATCCCATCTTGGCCTAAGAGAACAGGTAGCCTTACAATAGTGAAAAACGAATTTGGCTGTAATTCACTATTAGGACATGCCACACACATCAGAGCATGTCCTACCTTACACTTACAATGCACCCTGCCCTTGGGCCTACCATAGGGGTGACTAATATGAAGTTAAGGGAAGGTTTCGAGGCTGGCAAGTGTGTGCACTTGCCCAGCCAGCATGACAGTACCAGACTGCACGCAGGTTCTGCAATGGCAGACCCTAGACACATTTTCAAAGGCTGCTTCTGTGGGTGGCGCAACCAGCGCTGCAGGCCCACTAGCAGTATTGGCATTTACAAGCCCTGGCACTCCTGGTGCACTTTACTGGGGACTGACAGTAAATCCAATGAACCAATCAGGAATATCAATCACAGTTACACTTTACATAGGGAGCACTTATACTGCGGAACGGATTGGCCGTGGTGCAGTGTCCTGAGCAGCAGACACCAGCAAAAACATCTGAGGCACATCAGCAAAAAGTGGAAGGGAAACTCACGCCAAGGTGCCAGGTCTAACAGATGTCAGTTGGGCTGTCACTACATGCCACAGTGCGCACATGTGACTGTGCTCCACAGTAGGGTGTACATCCAAATTTCTAATCACAGAGGGCTCATCATACAGGCTACTGTCGCCACAATGTAAGATCCTTGTGTGTATTGATGGAGTGGGTCTGTCTATTGCTGTGTTTGTTGCTGTGCAGCCCAGCATAGGTTACATGTGTGTTTTGTTGAACCGCTGTCACAGTGGCTGATTGCCCACAAAGAGGTAGCCAATGCCTGTGGGACTTATGGGTGGCAGTGTGTGCACATATATCTGATTTGAGTTAAAGACCACATGATGTGCGTCGTATTAGCCTGGGTACACTAAGACACACACACACAAGTTGTGGTGAATATGCATTGTGGGGCTGGCTGGTTGTGTTTGTGCACCTGCACCCATGCATTGCTATGGCTTTTCTAGACATTGCTTGAAACTTGGTTGTAGGTATTACCGTACTGACCCTGGGACTCCTACCTCATCATTTGGCACATTCATGGTTATTATGTTCCATTGCTGCCATGGTATGGGTCTTGATCACCTGATGGCTGCAATCTACAAAGGATTCCTTGGTCTGCGAGTCTGTTTGTCTGTATATGTGTGTATGCATTCTGGTGGCCACTACTTACATTGTGTAATTGTACATTGGAGGCATTGTCAGCCCCCATGTGCACTGCTACTCTGCACATGTCAGAGGTTTCTTAGTCGAGGCTGGACACTTCCACTCCACAGATCTGTGTTTGTTTGCAACACACCCACTACTTCACCCACTACTTAGCCACTACGTTGCTTTGGTGTTACGACCAGGAATCAGACAAGCAGGTTTGCTTTGGCTGTCAAATTTGGATCAGCACTCAAATTTGGCTCACTGTGGTGAGGTGGGGGTTTGCCCCATTAATGCAATGCTCCTGATATGCATGGATTTAAGCTGCCACACTCACCTTTTGGTCACGGTAGGGTGGGGGACTCAAGCCCCATTGGCACAATGTGCCACGTTTAATGTGCTTTTTGACTCCACATACACCTTTTGATCACAGATGTGATATGAGTTACAGTATGTGTTCCCTTTCAGTGTGACTGTTGCAGGGAGTTCACACACAATACATACCTTTGGGATGATGGTAGGATGAGGGTTGTTTGGCCTACAAATCGTATGGGTGGGAATGCTAGTGGTGTTAGGCAGCACCCACCCTGTGAGTAGGGACAGCTGGTTGTGATGACCATCCACCCCTTATGGGCTGATGAATGCTGGTAGTGACAGGCATCCACCCCCACGCAGGTTGGCACTGCTGATAGTGATAGGCATCCCCCCATGTAGGTTGGCACTGCTGATAGTGATAGGCATCCCCCCATGTAGGTTGGGACTGCTGGTAGTGATAGGCATCTCCCCTATGGGTTAAATACTAGGCATCCACCCCCTATAGCAGTGGTTCCCAAACTTTTTTGACCTACAGCTCCCTTGACCAATTGGCCATTGGCCGCGGCTCCCCATTACTATGCTTTTTTTTTGTGGGTGTCTAAATGTAAGTAATCCCGGCCTTGGTAGTGCATCCATCTTAATCCCTGCAAATAATTGGGATGAAGGTAGGGAGAATAGTGCGTGCAATGCAAAGATATGGCTGCTCTCTCTCTCGACAATATTTGTGCACCCTCAGGCTGTTCAGGAAATCCATCTGTTTTCTGTTCATGTGCGCTCAAACTGAAGCTGAACACATCCAGCCCAATCCAGGGGTGCTGCGGTACACAGTTTGGGAACCACTGGGCTAATAGTTCCTTACATCTGTAAGTGATCCACATAGAATACAATGAGGAATTGTAAAGGCTTGTTCAATTTGTGATTTTCCTTTCACATTATAACAGGTCAGTAGCCTACCACTGAGTTTCATTCAGATAACTTCCATGTGTCCACTTCAATTCGAGTAAAGCTATTTATGTCAAGAAAGACAAAGCCTATTTTTGTAGCCATGGATACATGTAATAAAACCAATAAAAAAATACCAAGGCGTTCAGAGTACAGCTGGTGCTATCCCTCCAATTAAGAAAGTTAGGGCTGTTAAATACTGTCTGCCTATATACAAACCACTATAATTAGCAACAAAACAACAGCAATAGCCACAGTATGGAGATGGGAAAAAAACCTGTTAAACTTCCTCGGAACCACAGGATTTTATTGCAGCAGGTCAGTCTTTTTTATGTTTCACGTCTGCAAGTGTTTCACTGTACTGACACATGCAGCAAATAATGTACTAAAAACCAACACATTTGCAATGTAAGTACGCTGCAGGTGAAGGCATTCAAATACCCATTAAAGTACTCAAAATGCCCTAACTGAAAGGCAGAGCAAAAAGCCAGGACGGATAGTGTGGACAAAGCTCTGAATGTGGCTCCAGCATCAGAAAAACACGTAATCAACAAGAAAAAAAAAACACTGCCTGTACAATACAAAAACCGCAATGTCACATCCCCCCAGGATAGGCAATACAGTGTGCTAAAGGCCAAGGGGGTCAGTCATATTGCAGGGCACTAACTAACTTAAAACATTTTTTTATACAATTATATCAAATTTATTGTAGCAATCCTCAAGATAGCAAAAAGCATAATGCATACACATGATAAATATTTAATATGCAATACAATCAAGAAAATCCCAGGCGCAACACTCATACTAAAACCCACTCATACTCTCAGACAAATTTATACTCATTCATTAACACATACATAAAAGTTTACATATATTGTGAGATGAGATGCCAATTCCAGTGGCTTGTGCTCATAAAAGATACCCAAATACCAAACTGTTTACTGTCCTGGCGTGGAGATTGTTCAGCAGATGCTTAAACAAAGTGAAAATACGTTCAATGAGTGCAACGTCTGCCACCCTGTGTTTCTTTACTTAATATATTATTACACTTGGAAATTATTACACTACGATGCAGCATGTGCACCACCTAGTGGTCGACAGGCACTGCGCACCGGGCCTGCATTCCAGAGGCTGGTGTAATTCAGAATAGATTATTATGATCAGCATCTGTGACTGTGGACCCTTGGCTGGTTTTGGCAGCGCACCAGGGTGCCGCGGCACACATTTTGGGAACCACAGCCCTATGGGCTGGAGAATGCTGGTAGTGATAGGTATCCACCCATTGCAGATAGAGTATGCTGGTAGTGATAGGCATCCCCCCCATGTACGTTGTGACTGCTGGTAGTGATAGGCATCCCCCAATGTAGGTAGAGTGTGCTGCTAGTGATAGGTATACCCTCTATGGGTTAAGTAGTAGGCATCCACCCCCTATGGGCTGGAGAATGCTGGTAGTGAGAGGCATCCCCCCCATGTAGGTTGGGACTGCTGGTAGTGATAGGCAACTACTCCATGCAGGTAGAGTATGCTGGTAGTGATAGGCATCCCCCCATGTAGGTTGGGACTGCTGGTAGTAATAGGCATCCCCCATGTAGGTTTCACATCCAGGGTCTGGATGTGTTGTTTGTTGAGACCTGGACAAGAGCTGACAGTGGGGTGGAGCTTGGTCTGGCCTGTCCTCCCGGCTATAATATCAGGCATAACCCTCGAGTGGGCGTTAGAGGAGGAGGTGTGGGGTTTATTTTCATGGAGGCATTTGTCCTGACAGAGTTTGAGGTCAAAGACGTTCAAGGTATCGAACTGATGGGCTTCTCATTTAAAGGTCATAAGGGAGCCCTGTATTCCGGCCTGCTCTGTTATAGACCTCCTGGCAGTGCCATGACAGTTTCACACAACTTGGTGGATCTTATCTATGATCTCTCAAATACTCATGCCAGGCTTATGATTCTAGGTGACTTCAATCTTTTGGTCGAATGGCCCCCTGGACTCTGCTTATAAAGAACTATGCCAGGCCTGCAGTAACATCCACCTCCAGCAGCTGGTGCTTTCCCAAACTCATTTGAGGGGTCATATCCTTGATCTGCTCTTTGCCGATGATATGTGGGTCAAGATTAAGGATATACCTGTACAATGCTGGACTGACTATGCCCTTATCCAATTTTCACTGCAACTCCCTAATGACTCCCTTTGGATAATAGCATAGGTAACAATTTAGTAGGCAGTGGTCTAAATTTCTGAAATGTTCCACACTGTCTACTTTGCTACCTTGTGGCCTCACCCTGGAGAAAGGAGTGGAGGAGAATTATCAGAGACTTTGCCAACGGATTATTGAATCCTTAGATAAAGCAATTCCTCTAAGGAAAGTGAAGGATAGGCCTCAGCATGCTGCTCCCTGGTACTCCAATGAACTCTACCAGCTGAAACTGCGCTGTAGGCAAGCTGAGAGAACTTGGAGGAAGCAATATCTCGAGTCAGATAAAATCCCTTTTAAGCAGATGCTCCTGGGTTATAAAGCACAGATAAAAAGCGCCAAAGCCAAGTACTTAGCACATGCGGCCAATAAGTCACAAACCCTGTTTAAAATTGTTAACAATCTTTCCAACAACTGTTCATGCTTTTTGCGTTTTTATGTTATATATGTGGTATCATTTCACTAATTGTTTGTGTTGTCTGTATTGTTCCACTGCACTCACCACTATTAACACAATTACTTTTGGTTGGACACGTTTCCGTTTAGCGCGATAGCACCGATGATGATAACAGGGCCGTCCTGGTGAGTACCTACCAGGGGTCCCATTGGTGGTGCGCCCGTGAGGTGCTATCGTGCTTGTTCACTTTTTTTCTGCACATGTTGGTGTAGGTAGTAGTACTGTTGTATAGAAGGAGACGGGCTTTTTAAGATGGGCTATTGACTGGTGTATCCCCAACCCTGTACATTAGGAAACGGGTGGTTGTTGTAAAAGAGTGTGACATGAGATACCCAAGTCTTACAAAAAACTGATTGCCTTAGGTCTAGGTCATTTCTGTAGTTGTGACGTATCAAGTGGAGGGCGACCTAGACCTATTTTCCCTCTCAGCTCCAATTTTAGTTTGCAACAATCTTTCCAACCCTGCATGTGCCATCAATAGCATTCCTGTTTCGCAGACACTGTGTGATTCCTTGGCCTCTACTTTTGAGGACAAGATCACCGCCATTTTGAGTGGTCTCTCTGCTCCAAGTACTTTTAACATCCAGCCTACTATTGAATCATTACCTATACAGACCCCAGTTGACACAAGGGAGGTTACTGTGCACTCGGTGCTGTCTAGCTTTACTCTTCCATCTTATGAGGATTTCTGTACTTTGGCCAACAGTGTCTCATCGGGCACTCCATTGGACCCGCAGCCACATAAGTTTTGGAAGCTCTTCCAAGCAGAGCTTTTTCCTCCCCTATATTCAATCTGCTGCCAGTCTTTTAGCACTGCCATGGTTCCAGACAGCTGGAAATTGGCAGTGGTATCGCCTTTATTGAAGAAAGCCACATTAGACCCCCTTTGTCCTGCAAACTATAGGCCCATCTCTTTACTGCCCTTTCCAATTAAAATCTTGGAAAAATATGTCACTAAGTCTCTATCAGGTTTCATAGAGGCGAATGCCTGTCTAGATATAGCCCAGTTTGGCTTCCGGCCAGCTCATGGCACGGAATCTGCACTGGTGGTTGTTTTGGATGATCTTCGCTCGCGTGTTGACAGTGGCCGAGCAGCATTTCTGGTGCTGCTCGACATATCGACTGCGTTCGACACGGTGAACCACGCTACCCTAATCAGAAGACTGGAAGACTATGGGGTGGTCGGCTTGGCCCGGGATTGGCTGGTCTCCTACCTCCAAAATAGACATCAATTGGTGACTCTGCCTCCATTTGGATCAGACACCAGAATGGTAGGGCAAGGCGTACCCCAGGGGTCAGCGATCAGCCCCATTTTATTTAACCTTTACCTCTGCCCCCTGATCAGGCTGATTAAATCCTTTGGCATCACTGTAGTAAACTATGCCGATGACACACAACTTATCTTCTCCTTTGAAGGTAAGGATGCTGTCTCTAAAGAGACCTTTCACCGCTGTATGCTAGCCACTGTGGACTGGTTGAGACAAAATTCCCTCCAGTTCAATGGATCAAAGACAGAGGTGTTGCATTGCTCATTAGATAAAATTCCTCGCCCTCTGCCTGTTGACTTCTGGCCTCCCATAACCTCGGTCATTGTGGAATCAGCGGATGCTGCCCGCAATCTGGGTGTTATTTTTGGCCCACATCTACAGATGGATGCCTTTGTGAATAAGACCATTGGCACCTGTATGATGCTACTACGAATGTTGCGTAAGATCCTCTCCATGTTACCTGCAGCGGCCAGACCTGAGGTAGTGCGTAGTATGATACTCAGCAGACTTGATTATTGCAATGCACTGCTTCTAGGTGACCCTAGTTCCCTGATTAGACAATTACAGCGGATCCAGAATATGGCAGCCAAGTTGGCCCTTTCACGGGTACGTTCACCTTCGTCATCCTTGGCACTAAGAGACCTTCACTGGCTGCCTATACATCAATGGATCTGCTTCAAGGCATCTTGCATTGTCTTCAGGGCACTTTAGACTCTATTTAAATGGTACTCGGCAGCCAGACTCCTACACTCCTCCTCTGCTTATTTGGTGGCAGTTCTCCGAATCCTGAGGACACGGATGGGTGGCCGTTCCTTCAGTTTCACTGCTGCTAAACTCTGGAATTCCCTTCAATTCTCTTTAAGGAGTTTGAACGAACTGTCTCTCTTCAAAAGGGGGCTGAAGTCCCATCTCTTTCCTAGGGCTGTATGATCCCTCTCTGCTTGGGATGTATGCTGAGTCAAAGCGCCAGGATACCCTTTGGGTGACAGTACGCGCTATATAAGTATGTTTTACATTTACATTTTTACATGAGGCACAGGGTCAGACTGATTTGCATATGGCCATGTCTGAACTGGGGTGGCAGAGTGGGCTAAAGAACGGTGATGGATTAAACCCAGATCTTTTGAATGGGTCTGAGTGTTTGATTGGTTCAGATGCTCTGTCCATCACCACCCCCTTTTGTACCCTGATGGTAGTGATAGGCATCCCCCCATATAGGTTGGTACTGCTGGTAGTGATAGGCATCCTCCCTATGGGTTGAGTACTAGGCATCCACCCCTATGGGCTGGAGAATGCTGGTACTGATAGGCATCCCCCATGCAGGTAGAATATGCTTTTAGTGATAGGCATCCCCCCATGTAGGTTGGGACTGCTGGTAGCGATAGGCATCCTCCCATCTAGGTTGGGACTGCTGGTAGTGATAGGCATCCCCCCTATGCGTTAAGTACTAGGCATCCATTCTCTATGGGCTGGAGAATACTGGTAGTGATATGCATCCACCCCATGCAGGTAGATGTACAGTGCAGGGATGACATGCGCGATCGGATACATGCTTGATTCGTCTCGTACCCGCGGTTTGTGTTGTGGCACGAATCGACGCAAAGAGACTCCTGTTCCAGATGCTGAGACGTGCTGTCAGTGCCACACCGTTTGGCGCGTAGGAAGTGCGCATCGTACTTGCCCGGCTGGAAACTGCTGTTTAAATGCCTCCGGACGTGTCTATTTTAGCGGTTATAGTACCAGCTGGTACGGAAAATGTTGCTGGTTTGAAGCCTATGGCTCGGTCGGCGATCGGACACATTTGCACATCGTACTTCCTTGTCCGGGCGGAGGGGCTCCGGGACCGAGTGGGTCGTAAGGTGAGGCTACGGACGGCTCTCGGAGGGCTGTCCGACCCAGATCGGAATCGGACCCTAAGTGTGTTTGCAATAAAAAGCGCCATAGTAAGGCAGGCCCTGGCATCATTTAGCTCAGACAAATATTTTACTACAGCAAGATGCAATCCATTGCCGCATGCTTCTAAAACCAGAATAAAAGCCACTAAACGATGTGTAACAGTAAAGAGTACAGAGGGATCAATCAAATTTGTATTTTGATTCATGGCACCATCAATTACCCTGACACTTTTGTACATCTAGATATGTATGATTCTATTGAAACCATGTGTCGTGTAACGGGACTGGGTACAAAAAGTCAAATACTCATACATTGAACGTAATATATACAAGACATAAACAAATACATAATAATCACATATAAACCATCACATGTATAGTACAATACATACACACAGTATATACAACATTTACAAAGACCCTAATTATAACTTAAACTGATGTACACTCCTTATTCTGAGTAATACACTCTGAGGTAGTCCTTCGTGCCCCTGAAGTTTCACATTGGATTTTTTTCTAATCAATAGCGTGGTGGGAAGAGTGAGGACCGTACTGTTTAAGTTTTGGCGGGGACCCGCGATACAGGTCGCGAGGTGAAGGACCGCTCACCGGCAGACAGGGAGGCTTTGGGTGTCTAGCCTGAGCGGCTGTTAAAGTTGGAATTGCAGGATTCTAATTTATCTATGGATCCATGTGAAATGGGGATTATGTTGATAACCAATTTCCTGGTGGCTATAAAATCCCCAAAGGCATCCATTAGACGTTGCAACACCACAGGGGTCCTAGCCAGCAGGACCGCATCTTCTGTGTACAATAGTACTGGGGTGGGTCCCCAAGCCACTTGGGGAGCATCTGCAAATACGGTTTGTAGGATCTGGTCCACCTTGTTAATAAACAAAGAAAATAAAAGAGGGGCTAATGCACAGCCTTGCTGGATGCCGCTTTTACCTGCAAAACTGTTGGTGCATTTCCCCTCGGGGGCCATAACATACTTTGCTTGCCAAATTCTTTTACAATCTAGCCAGGAAGCAGATACGTTTTCTGGGTGCCCCCACATGGAGCAAACTGGTCCAAAGAATGGAATGATTTACTAGGTTGAAAGCGCTGCTCAAGTCAGCGAAACAAATGTATAATCTTCTACCCTTGGCATGGATGTACTTGCCTATAAGCAGATGGAGGTTCACACATTTCTCGATGGTCCCCAGGCCTTTCCTGAAACCAAACTGGGCTGGTGAAAGTATTGAGCAGTCTCAATCCCATTCTTCTAGTCTTTTAAGCAAGACTTTGCTCATCACTTTTACAAATGAGTCTAGCAATGAGATAAGCCTATAATTTTTGGGATCTGATTTGTTGCCCTTCTTGTAAATTGGAACTATGATAGACGCACCCCATGTGGGAGGAGACATTATCTCTGCAGCCGTATTAAGAACTTCGGTTGAAATTGGTGCCCATAAAATAACATTGTTCTTAAATACATCTACTGGGACCCCATCTGGTCCCGAGGCTTTAACCCCTTTACTTTACCTTCAGGGCCTATTGCGCTTCCTGTATTGTAATATCCAGAAGTAAAGGGGAACAAAACAGCTGATCCTTGTTTTGAGTGGTCATGGTTTCTACTGTTGGAGGGCCAAAAATACCACTAAAATGGGCAACCCATTTGTCGCAAGTGGCGTGTGACAACAATTTGGGAAAAGGAATCATCCTTTAAAAAAGAAGAATTAACAGTATCCTAAAATAATTTACTGTCACCTGTGTAGGCTGCTCGGAACAATTTCGACCAGGCTACTTCTTGTAGTTCTTTTTTCCTAACTAAAAGTACCTCTATATGTTTAGATCTAAGAGATTAGGGGCCAGATGTATCAAAGGGTTTTATCCATTCTGTGTCTATGGAAAAATGTGTTCATACATATGGCCCTTAATCTATAAGCTGTCTCTAGGTCGTTCACAGAGGGCCTGCTTCAAGTCCCTGGTGGCAATGGTCTATGCATGGGCGAACCAGCCCTTGCATTTAGCGAAGCTTTTTTTGTTAGGACGGTTCAGGAGAGCATCTATCATGATGATAATGCCAATAAAATTATAAAATATCTGATATAGGTAACCACATCTTCTAAACACATGATGTAAATAAAACCCTTAATACAAATATCGGACAAAAATTGGGTCTGGTCCACTCCATTCCACTTAATGCGAATCCCATTAGACCTGATTGGTACAATATCAGTAACACAACTAGAAGTTGTCACACTGTGCCTGTCTCAGAAAAAGACAAGATTGTGCAGTTGTGGTCACTGAGACCCGGGCAGACTATTCGTGGCGAGGTACACTACTTATATGTTTTGGCAGTTATTATGATATGGTCGATAACTGACGCTGAATAATAGGTTGGAATATGATCTGCTTTATTGTCTCGGGCACTTACTAGTAGATATAAATCAATCTTGGATATCATGGAATTTAATCTTTTACCATAGTTATTGTGGGGAAATGCAAATAGCCATTACCAGCCTCATCAGTCACCCCACAAACCTGTGTAGTAGAATATGGACATTTATGAATGTTAAAATCTCCAGCCCACATTAATAGAAAACTACTAGTGATGGACTTGAGTAGAGTCTCCAGTCCCCCATCAAGGGCCAAAACCACCTTACCCCGGGTATTATTAAAAACATTATAAAAATTGACCAAGGCAATATCCTGACTTCTCCTAAAAGTGAGTCATAAAATTAGGGAGTGGGGGCCAATGGATAGTTTCCTCTTCAACCTTACCAGGTGTTTATTCGATGTAAGGACCATCAGACCCCCTTTCGCTCTTCCTACTGGGGATGACTCAGCCTCCAGCCAGTATGACGTAAAATCCTTGAAGTAAACCAGCTCGGTACACCATGTTTCTTGGATAAATAATATATCCAAGTCATTATTAAAATCCGTCCACCCTGGGTTACCCTGTTTTTTTGCTAACCCACCTACCTTCTTGTTCACAATTTTGTAGCCACCATCTGTCCAAGGGCTACTACTTCTAGGTTGTAGTAAATTAGGTGTAGAAGCTGTTATGTGTATGGGATCTACTGCATTATCACAAAGAGATGGCCGCTACAACTAGGTTGTAATAAATTAGGTGTAGCACTATTAAATGTGTAAGATCCACAAATTATCACAACGAACCAGGGAAGGGAACAGGTGAAATAGGAATGTCATGATAGACCAAGGGTCCAGTGTGTATGCCATTGTCTCTTCCTTCATCAGGTGGAGGCACATTTGTTGATTATTTCCTTGTCTCAAGTCAATATATCCTGAATATCACTCAATACCTCATCTCTCTTAGATACCACCAAAGGTTGAAATGGGATTGTACTAGGGCAGGGTTATTAACTGTTGGACTTGATCTGCTCATCTGTGGCACAGAGGGCTGGAAATGCCTATAGAAATATCCTAGGGGCTAGAGTGACATGTTGCATTCAGGTTAAAGTGACGTCCCTCCACCATGAAGACACCCTTAGCATACCTAGGTTCCCTGAAATTAATTATGATACAGTCCCCCGCATAGTTTTTTCTCAGGGGGCCAATTCAATGCACTCTCCTAAGGAACAGAATTTTATTGGCATCCCTTACTGGGAAGTGGCAATTCCTATTGAGCAAATGAATCACTCTATTCTTAAGTGAGTCATAAGATTCTGATCCGGGCATAAGGGAGGGACATTGACTATATCTGCCACATGGGGGACACATCCTGTGGGTAAATTGATGGCTGAAAAAACAACAGTTGATGGTAACACGTGCATCTATGACGTTAGCTTCCCTAGAACTGGAATTCCTAGCCTCTTCTTATAGAAGGGCTTGTACTATATAACCATGTGTTAAAGGCATGTTGTCATTAGAAATACGGGGCTGTAGCAGTGTATATGATCTAGATGCAAGCGGTAGCGTACAATCCCTGTAAGTGACTTGGGGTATAGTTCCTGGGACCTGTAACTTCTTTGGAATAGCACTTGGTAGCGCTAGACTGTCCTTCAGAACAGTTGTTGATGTATTTGGGGTTATAGTTGGTACTATTGCCCTATCCTGCCCCTCCTTTGATTGTCCCATTGGGAGTGAAAGGTGGTGTTTCCTGATCTTAGTTACCTCAATTGACAAGGCCTCTAGCTTCTCTAGAATGGGGGCTAACCAAGTTTCCAATCTGGAGGTAATCCTTGACATTAACGATACCCATTGGGAAACCCCCTAATCGCATGGAATAGGCCCAGGCTCAATACAGGAGGGGGGTGGAATCTTAGGTTTGTATAGCCCTTTAGGAACTCTCAGCACAACATAGATATTTTGACATTTCCTTTTCCTTTTGAGAGTAGGTGGGTTAACAGAAGCAGTGCTGGGATATATTATCTCACTACTTAGTGGGGTGGCCGGATTATCAGCAATTCTCCGGCTATCGTCCCTGGTCGTACTATCAGTTGCTGGGGGTATGGCTATTATATCATTAGGTGACTCAGTTGTCCCCCACCCAGACCCTCCGCCAATAGAGAGGCCACATTCAACAAAATGTATCTCCTCAGAGATCACATTTACTTCCCTCACTAAATACGAGTTAATGGTGGACCGGCCAGCATCACATGCTGAGGGGATATTGGCTGCTTTGCATTTACTCATGGCAACCTGAATACATCTGAACACCCACACCAGTCAGTACAAAAAGTATGCGCAAGCAACAACCAATCGTAGCAGCTGGTGGCCAAGTAGTCTGAAGGGGTAGTTCCAGATTGTTAAGCAACAGTAGGTATGCCCCTTCTGTCCAATTATGGGTCAAATGGTTTATCCCGTACTGTATTATTAATATATTGGGCCCTGGTACAGTCCCACGTACCCATTGCTGGAGACACTCAAATAAAACAGTACCTTTGGGCGAAGGTCAGAGGGATTGCCCAGCCCAGCCTTCCCCGGTCAGTGACAGTCAAGGACAGTCAAGGACAGTCAAGGACAGTCAAGGACAGTCAAGGACAGTCAAGGACAGTCAAGGACAGTCAAGGACAGTCAAGGACAGTCAAGGACAGTCAAGGACAGTCAAGGACAGTCAAGGACAGTCAAGGACAGTCAAGGACAGTCAAGGACGGTCAAGGACAGTCAAGGACGGTCAAGGACGGTCAAGGACAGTCAAGGACAGTCAAGGACAGTCAAGGACAGTCAAGGACAGTCAAGGACGGTCAAGGACGGCCAAGGACGGCCAAGGACAGTCAAGGACGGTCAAGGACAGTCAAGGACGGTCAAGGACAGTCAAGGACGGTCAAGGACGGTCAAGGACAGCCAAGGACGGTCAAGGACGGTCAAGGACAGCCAAGGACGGTCAAGGACAGCCAAGGACGGTCAAGGACAGCCAAGGACGGTCAAGAACAGCCAAGGACGGTCAAGAACAGCCAAGGACGGTCAAGAACAGCCAAGGACGGTCAAGAACAGCCAAGGACGGTCAAGAACAGCCAAGGACGGTCAAGAACAGCCAAGGACGGTCAAGAACAGCCAAGGACGGTCAAGAACAGCCAAGGACGGTCAAGAACAGCCAAGGACGGTCAAGAACAGCCAAGGACGGTCAAGAACAGCCAAGGACGGTCAAGAACAGCCAAGGACGGTCAAGAACAGCCAAGGACGGTCAAGAACAGCCAAGGACGGTCAAGAACAGCCAAGGACGGTCAAGTACGGCCAAGGACGGTCAAGTACGGTCAAGGACGGTCAAGGACGGTCAAGTACGGTCAAGGACGGTCAAGGACGGTCAAGGACGGTCAAGGACAGTCAAGGACGGTCAAGGACGGTCAAGGACGGTCAAGGACGGTCAAGGACAGCCAAGGACAGCCAAGGACGGCCAAGGACAGCCAAGGACGGTCAAGGACAGCCAAGGACGGTCAAGAACAGCCAAGGACGGTCAAGAACAGCCAAGGACGGTCAAGAACAGCCAAGGACGGTCAAGAACAGCCAAGGACGGTCAAGAACAGCCAAGGACGGTCAAGAACAGCCAAGGACGGTCAAGAACAGCCAAGGACGGTCAAGAACAGCCAAGGACGGTCAAGAACAGCCAAGGACGGTCAAGAACAGCCAAGGACGGTCAAGAACAGCCAAGGACGGTCAAGAACAGCCAAGGACGGTCAAGAACAGCCAAGAACAGCCAAGGACGGTCAAGAACAGCCAAGGATGGTCAAGAACAGCCAAGGACGGTCAAGAACAGCCAAGGACGGGCCCACCATTGGGCCAGGCATTGCCAGGACATGTCACCATGTGTCCAGCGCTGTGGGAGCCCTGGCCTGCAGATTGGCACATTCTGGCATGCTCCAGATGTTGGCGACGTGCAACTGCCGCTGGGAATGCTGGGGGTTAAAGTCCTCTGCTCCCCTGGTTGCCAGAAAGGTCTTCCACGATGCGGGAGCCCTGGGAAGCAGATAAGTGCCTCCTGGCGCGCTCATGCCAGTCTTGCATGTACCTGCTTTAGAAGTAGTTAAAAAGGTGATTGTTCTGAATTTTAAAGCTTTACATCCATGTTGAACACAAAGGGCAAGTGCTTTGACATCAGCTGAAGTCACTTATCTTTGATCCTTCTTTGCAGACACAGGAGTTTTTACAATATGAACATGGTCATCCTCTTCCATTGTCTGCTTCCTCTTGATGGTTACAAATGTATCATCTATACCGAGGTTTCTGCTCAGCCAGCCGTTGGGTCAAAGCTTGCTTATTCGGCCGCTTGTGCAATAGTAGCTGGTTCAATTGCAAATGCTGATTTTAAGTCTTCCATTATCCATACATAGACACTTGGAGACTGTCCAGCTCAATTGGCAGAGCGGCGTGCTTTGATTTTAGCTCTAGAGTTTGCTGATCCTGATGCTAACACTCTAGTTGGGTGCGATTCCTACTACTGTTTAGAGACCTTCAATAACAATGTATTCTTTTGGTCTCAGAATGAATATTGAGACTCTGAAGGTAGCACAATAAAGTATAAAACGCTTTGGGTAAGTGTGGCAGAACTTAAGAAATGTTTGCCACTCACACATGTTATCCATACTCTTGGCCATCAGCGTGTGTGAACTCATGGTGTTGGTATTTCTTTAGCTGATGAAGCAGCTAAATCTGCAGTAACCCAATGTTTAGTAGAAGGTGTAACTAGGTCCATGATTGAAATTGATAATGATATTCTTGCAGCAATAGCTACTAGGAAGGGTTCGACGGATCCCGCAAGGTTTCCCCTCGAAGTTTTCTTATCATTTGTCACCTGAGCAAGTCCCATTTGCTAAGATACCGTCCGTTGGGGATCGGCCAATTCTCAACGAGGACCGCAGACTTCCTTTGTTATAGCCGCACATGAAGGTATGGCTTCCTCACATGCCTGGGTTTCTACGACTGTTTCCATTTTACAGCAATGTTATTGGTGGCATGGCTTATATAAGCAAACCCATATTTATGTATTGTGTTGTGACATTTGTCAACAGATTAAACCCTCTACGGTTGCACGTCCACCATATACACAACTATGCATTTCTAATCAACTGGTTGGTTGTATTTATCTTGATCAATGCGGTCCTTTGACATCTGACACTGCATATAAACATATTCCAGTTGCAATGGATTTGTGCACTCGATTCCTTTGGGTTTGGCTGCAACGCTGACGCTCGAAATGTCATTAGAGATTAACGTGACTGTCAGCACTTTTGCCTGTGGCACCATCCATTCTGACCAAGGTCTTCCATTTGCCTCTCAGGCTTACAAGGATGCAATGAGGTCTCGGAGGGTGCTGGTGCAGTTTTCGTCTCCATACAGGCCTGAGGGCAATTCTATTGTGGCGCGAATGAACCGTGACCTAAAGCAATCTTTGACAGCTAGAGTCTTAGGTACTGGCAGGGGTTGACTGACTCATTTGTATGGGGTTCAGCTTGCACTTAATCTCCCAAGAAGATCTCTGGGTGGGCAGACCCCATACAAAATTCTGTTTGGCATTAAAATGTTTCTGCTAGACCTTGATGGTCTAGACGTTGTGGCGGCTGCCGCAACATTTGACGTAGATAATCATTCTACTATATTACAGGAACTACAAAAGACCCGTGACACACTGATTAAAGATCATTCACCATCATTCACTGATAAAGCAGTGCTGATTCCGATTAGTGGCTGGCTTCCTAAAGTTGGTGATCTAGTACGAGAATAGCTGGAGAACAAAATAGAAATTGATCCCTCTTATCGGGCATCTATCCCAGTTCTTGGATTAAAGGGTACTCGTACAGTGATTTTGGCTCCTTTGCATGGTGGCAAGGAAAACAGATGTATTTCAATTGACAATGTCAAGGTACACCATATGGCCGATACTGAATAGTATGACTCCAAGTGATCCAAGCCGAGATCTTTTACTGAATCCGATGGCTTCAACTTCCTAAACTACTCCTCTTGTAATGGAGTAATGTGTTGGAGACTTCTATTGATTTCTTGCCTCTTGTAACTTCTACTTCCACCAAACCAGATATCGAGTATGATTCTCCTCCAGTTGAGGTCATCATTGACATTCCTGACAGTTCCATACACAATCCATCTGATGCTGCACAGCCTCCATTGTTTTGTTTGGGAGTAAGTAGTTATTATATGGATCATTCCAGTTTTTCGACAGACTCATCTTGTTCATCCTCATCTTGGACAACCACTCTGACACATACACGTCTTTTCATTGCCTGGTTCAAAAAGACTTACCTAGTCCCACTCTTGACAAACATTTGGATGGTACTCATGCTGATCTTCCTTTTCATGTGGATTGGGTTTGTGACATTGTTCTACTTGCTCATCAATGGTCATTATTTGCCTGAACATTCTGCTGTGAATTTTGTTCATGGAATTTTGGCTTCCCATACATCATCCCATATAATGAAAAGAGATCAAGCCCTCTTAAACATTTCTGCCTTTCCTGTTGCTGATGGCATAGTTTGGGATAAAGTTGCATTCGATATTCATGGTCCAACAGAGGTCCACGTTTCATTAGGAGATGTGGTATCACCGGACATACACTCAGAAAACTGGGATGTTCAGGCAGTTCATACATTGTTTTCTGATTTAAAATATTATGCTGCATTTGAAGCTGAAGATGTATTTTTGAATACAGCCAATTATGCAGATTTACTCTGTTACCAACATTATGGCCATCATTTCTTACACAAAACAAACACGTTAGGAAAATGATTTTTATTTCACACAGTGGGAACATTGTCCAACTCCTTTACAGGGGAGTTCTAATACTTACGGTAGTAAGTTCACATACTTTCCCGATTATAAGAGCTCCAATCCGGAGTCCTATTTCTAAAGTTAAAATTGATATTGCAATCTAAATTCATATTGATGCACACTAAATTGATTTATTCCAAGTCCTTTAGGACTGATTTGGCATTACATGATTACGAAGATTGGAAAGACACCATTGATTTGAAATCCATTTGGGGTGCTAAAGATTGGCAGTTAAAAGGTACTGAAGCTCTGCACCATGCAGGTCAAATTGCGGCTCAAGTTTTATTTTTAAATGACACGGTGCGAGAAATTATATGTTTTGGTTTGGCGACGGCTACAAATTTGAATGTTCCTTTTATTCCCTCATTGGCTGAGTACGATACATGGAATACACAGGCCAATCGTATGATTGATGTATTGATTGCCCTGTTCCAAAATGGTAGTATAAATTCTTCTGATGTTTTACCTTCTGGGTGGTTATTGTGGCCAATAAGTACAAATGTGTGTCAACTGCCTTTTCTTAATGCAACAACAGGTTTCAAGCAAAGCAGACCTGATCCACGTTTCCCACATTCTCATTCAATCCCCTCCTATTCGGTGGGGAAATTGTCTCAGCAATGGTTGGGACACTCCACACTGTCGTCAGTGGGACAACACCTGTACCTTTTGTCGAGTGACATCAATTTGGCTGACTTTGTATTAGGTTCAAGATTGCCTAGATCAAAACGATTTATTTATGAAGCATATGATAAATTGTGGAAACTATTGCAGATGGAAGCTGCGGTGTGTCTGTTTGAAATTGACCAAGCTAATTTGGAAAAAGTTCTTGCAGTGGTCGATAATAGCATTAATGTATTATCTTCCAGTATATAAACCTAGGATAATGTTTCGTCTGTTATTGATATTATACAGAATTATGTATCTGTGTTGTATCAGGATTAAAATCAATTGCTCTCTGTAATGCAATTTTACTGGATATTACAAATGCTCAAAGATTGGGAAAGTTCCAGGGGCTCATTTGAATGCTTCTGCACTGTTTTTACGGTTTAATTTGACTGATAAACAAAAATGTATATCTATGAAAGATCCAACTCACACGTTATTACATATAGAACAATTAGAACAGTTGCCTTTTTCTATAGCAGAGACAGATTCAGCTGTGTGGTTAATACATGGTGTTATTTCACTGCCCTTCTCACTATTTCAGTTTACATCTTGCATGAAACACTTTCCTGTGGGACGCTTGGAGCCCCTGTGAATTGCATTTATTCAGGAATTGTGGTCATTACCTTTCACCTATAGATGTCAGTGTGCCGACATTGAACTTTTCCTGACTGGGGAGCACTCAGATTCCACAGTAGGGCATTCCCTATTCTACAAAAAAGTTAAATTGCACAGTGGCTGTAAATGTGTTGATACTTCTGGCTTTTGTTTTAAAAGGTACGTCCATCCCATCATTTATTACAGCACTAGCTTTGCTTTCTAATGGCAATTATATTATTTTGAATCACCACGAAGGATGCGGCTTACGGACCGCCGTTCTGGATATAGTAATGATTTCACAACGTGTTACTTGTTGTAGCACTGTCCTTTTTCCAACCCGCATGGGATTGTAGGTAGTTCACTTTGGCCTTCCATCCTAACTTTGAAAACAGATTTCAATAAACTAAACATATTCAAAGTGCTTTTGTAACAACAAGAAGTGGCTCTCACATCAGCGCGACAGACTTTCGAATTGAGAGGGCGAGAAAAGCAAATGAAATACACTCGCTACTGTTTGGAGAAATAATACGCCAAGATGATTTTTGGAGTATTGCCGGCCTTTCTTCATTCTATTTTTTCCAGCACCTTCAGAGGGTTTCTATTGATCCTCTTGCTGGCGTGCTGGTACTGCTGCTCCTGTTACGCAATGGCTGGCCATCATGCAGTACTGCACAGACCCGCCCGTTGCAACTGTACCGTGACCGAACAACTTTTTGGATGCTTGCCACTGGCGACGCTTGGAGTGAGTTATGAACTTACCTTTCTCTTCGCCTATTTCAATTGCAAGCAACCTGTGTTCTATTGCTGAATGCCCTTTCTGTTGGGCCTGGATGTCTGCCTCTCCAATACATGCGCTGACCTGGATTATGATCTGTTGGTGGGTCCATTGCTGGCCCATGACCAGGCCATTTGATGTGTGTGGCTGCACTTGGAGTGTTGGCAGGCTGGAATACCTGCGAGGCTGCACAGCACCTCTTACAACTGAGTTTCATCGAGCATCACGCAAGTTGTCCGAAAATGCTCCTAGAGGCATTGGTTTAAGAATATCACGTATGTTCATTCAAACTCCTCAACTGGATGGTGCCCCTCTTTGCTATGAGCGACAGGGAAGACCTTTTGGAACAGTTTGCATTCCACGGTTCACATAATCTGGTGAATTTTCCGGATTTGCCTTATAAGCCTTTTAAACTAGATTTTGGCATTTTTACTATATAGCCTTTTACAAGCATCTTTTGACTCTGCTTACCGTTGCATTCTGATTTTCGATATGCTACAACCTGACCAAGGGGAGGGTGTCATGTGACTGATAGGGACATTGTCGACATCACTAAGTTAGCATGAGCCCAGCGGCCGTGACGCAGCTTTTGCAAACATTACTACATGGATTTATTTTTGCAAGACTTTGTGCCTTTCACATGAGAAAGGTCTGCTCTGTTAGTTATCTGCCTGTTCCTGGAGGTTAGTCTGAACATTTCGAGCAAGGTTGATAAATATTGCCCCTTGTTCTGTTCTGGTCAGGCCCTCGCACCTACATAAAACATACTAATGCAGCTGCTGCTGGAACCTTGAACTTTGATATTACGGGGATGCATGTTTAGGTGGGACACACTTGGAGAGGGAGCTTTCCAGGGAGAAGAGCTATGCTGTTCCTATGATGTATATATTCCATCTAGGCACTAAGGTATGAGGTTTGCTGACAAAGCCCAGAGATCTTCTATTATACAATAAAACTTCTTCTTACCAAGGGGAGGGAGGTTAGGCATTATGATCCTTTCTCCATTGTCTTTATATGATGAAATCTCCGTTTATGTTGTATGGCTAACTGTTATATGCTATGTCTCCTAGTTCCTTGCTGCTCAGGCTGTTTTATATTAGTGTTAAGCATTTTCCTGCTTGTTGTGGCTCGTTGGAGCACGATAGTTGAAATAAATGTATTAAACTATATTCGTTTCATGGTCATATCTTATTGTTGACAGGTACAAGAGTGTGAGTGAAAAGGTGTGTCTTGTTACTGCGATTCCAGAGAGATCCGGGAGTGTTGTGTTCTGGGGTGTCTAATCATTTGCTTCTTCATGAGTGTGAAGGTAAGCGATCGAGACACTATAGCTAGCCGGTCATGGTCTCGTGGGAACTAAGGTGGTGGAAGGCTGAGCCCCTAGGGACCGAGGTCCCATAATCCTACAAATAGTCCTGTGTATGTGCAGAATACCTGCAACAGTAGAGGATAGCTGGCTACCTGTCAGCGAAGAGATGTAAAGATTTCCCTCTTTTGAGCAAGGCCGGAAACAGTGATGCCAACATGTTCTGAAAGACCTGCAAATCCACATTGTCCATTAGCCATGGTGGGAAGTCTGATATAAAGGAGTGCACACAGACAAAGAAAAGCCACAAGTTGTGGGTTGAATCTTCAAGCCGCAATAGCAAAATTACAATTTTTTGGTGAAAGGCAGCCTCTGGCCATGCAGAACTCAGCAGGGCTGCTGCTGAAGGTACATTAGCATGTCCTCTTGCTACACATAATAACAGTTTTTGTTCAATGGACTGGACATCAGCATTATTTCACAATCTCTAATATGAAAAGTTTTGCTGTGCTCGCACCAAGACTGAAGCCTTGATTACAAAAGTACTGGCTCTTCTTGCAATGACCCTAATTCTGACTTGAATAACATTGCTTGCATATCTCAGTCTATTGATGCTTCCAATAGGAAATAAGTTGAATTATTCCCAATTGTCATTAGGTATTTCAAGTACTTTCAGGGTGTTAAAGTGAAGATTTTGAACTTTACCTCCATTCCTGGTGAAACGTATGCAATACTCTGAACAACTGTACCATGCCCTTGAAAAATCAAATTGGCTTGATAAGTAGTTGGGTTTTGTGCAGATAATACTAACACTATCTTTGGGAGAAAGGCGAGAGCTGGAAAGAACAAGCTTAAGGAAGCTATTCCTGATAATACAATACTTGGGATAGTGAATATGCGTCACCGCCGCTGTTCACCTTCAGCACTTGCATCGTCACCTTCACTAATTGTATATATCACCACTCAACAAGTGCTTCCGGGTTGTCACATGATTATCTCTGTACAGTGCTGCCTAACTGTATTTCCATGTGAAACACCCTCCTTTGAATTGGTGAATAACAAGCTTTTAAACCTTTCGAGCCTCCTTGTTTCTTGTTCATGTAATGCTGATTGCATACATCATTTAACTGCCTTAAACTGACACCTGTTGGGAATTGTTATTGTTTATACTACACACCCATCCCGACGTGGTTTATGGGTTTACTCCTGTTGTTCTTACACATACTGTGAGCAGCTGCTTAGCTGCGAGAGTTGTACCTCTCGGTACTTACCATAATTGCCTTAGCAATAAAGGCATCCATCGGTGTATTACCATTAGTCGCGGTTGGCCGGTCCCTCACTGCTTTCGGGAGCGACTACCTCCACTGCCCCGAACACCTCCCGTGTCCTTTTGGATAAACTTGAAAAGTTGAAAAAGAAACAGATCAGGACTGATCTACATGCCCGGATGCTGACGGACTACCTGCGTTCAGGTGTCATTCCTGTGGGCCTACAAATCCGAAACACCCCGGCTATTTTTACACAGGACCCTAAGTTCAGAACAAGCTTCAGCCATTTAGCGACCACTTGCTCCCGCCATTGGATGGTCCTTGGCATAGATACGGCTATCGAGCACAGTCGACTCGAATTGTAAGAAATTGACAAATTGGAGAAACTTATCCTGGCAGATACCTCCCTAACTGACGCCAAGAGTCTCTTAGACAAAATTTACTCAACCATCTCCACATTCAACACTTTTGAAGTCAATAAAAAAGTCAACAAAATAGAAAAAGATATCAAAAACTACAAAGTGGATATTACATACCCCTACCTCAATGAGGAGTTTTTCAACACCCAACAAAATCCCCCAAGAACACGCAACTGGGGACAGTATCGTAATAACCAACGAGTGATCTTCTCTGACTCGTCCAACACTTCCGCGGAAGACTCGGACGCCGCCTCGTCTGCCTCCACCTCCAGACCTCAGCCTCTCTTGCCACCCGGTTTTTTAGCCCGCGGCCGCGGCCAACCGCCACCACAGAATCGCCCAGCCAGGACCAGACAATACCAACCTCAGGTACCAGGCGAGCGCCAAACACGGAACCGCTACTACCAATGGGGTCCTCCCCAGTAACCCACGCACCAGTTACCTCTGGAACTGAAATGATCATCCCCATCTTCAATCTGTCCAACCACATTTTGACACCCGAAGAAACCACACTTCTATCTCGGGGTCTCACTTTCGTACCCACCGTACGAACCAACTTCCTGGAACTACAATCCAATCTCTTAAAATTCTTCAGGAGAATTCGCCTCAAGTATTTTTTTGCTGACAGACTTGACTCAAGGCCAGTCCAAGTCTCTCCCTTCCGGCTGCCTTCCACCTTCAATCCCCCTTCCAATCAAATGACACCTGAAATACTGGCCCTTGAACGGCTAGTCATGAAGGAAGTGATGGACCTCAAAACTACACCTCGGTTCATCCCTTATAACCTTCCCCTTATTGAAAAACAGGCCCTAGACTCCCTCCAAAACAACAGTGAAATCATCATCAAGCCCGCTGATAAGGGCGGCGGGATCGTCGTCCTAAGCAACACCCAATACGACCAGGAGATTAAACGCCAACTCTCGAATGCCGAACATTACCACCCACTCTCCAAAGACCCCATGAATGACATCAGAGAAAAGATTCTATCAACCACGACAGTGGCCAGGGACCGTGACATCATCACTAAAAAGGAGTTTGAATACCTGAATTCTCCACACCCTAGGACGCCCGTCCTTTACATCCTCCCTAAAATACACAAGGACGCCAGGAATCCTCCAGGACGTCCTATCGTTTCCGGATGTGGTTCTATACTGGAACCTCTGGGAAAGTACATAGATTCGATCATCAAGGAATTCGTACCTACCACCGATGCCTTCATACGTGACACAATGGACCTCATCAACACTATAGAGGATAAAGCCTTTGACTTGAACACCCAGCTTTTGGCTAGCATGGACATCGAGCCACTCTACACCAACATTCCTCACCGTGAAGGGCTCGAAGTGATCAAAAATCTCCTGCTTTCCAGACCCCAACCCACAAAGATCCCAACTGAGTTCATCATGCACTTACTTCGCATCGCTCTTCAAAACAATTACTTTCTTTACAGGAACACGTACTACTTACAAATAAAGGGAGTCTCAATGGGCGCTTGCTTCGCCCCGAACTTCGCTATTTTGTTTGTCCATGACATGGAAAAATCACTGATCCTTAACCCCATTAATCCGTACCGACCTCAGATTGATCTATGGCGTCGGTACATAGTTGACATTTTCCTTATCTGGAATGGATCCCCAGACACTTTTACCCTTTGTCGATTGGCTCAACAGCGCACAGGAACACCTCAAATTCACAAGCGAATACAAGATCAATGACTTACCGTTCCTTGACGTCACAATCCATGCAGAAGATGGTGCCCTCGGCACATCCCTCTACCGCAAACCAACGGAGCGTAACACATTGTTACATTATTCAAGCTACCACCCTAGAGGCCTGCGCGACGGACTACCCTACGGTCAATTCTTGCGGATCCGCCGCAACTGCAAATGGCGGAAAGACTACTTCAGGGACGCTGACATATTGGTCACCAAGCTCATTAACAGAGGTTACCCACGATGCCTAGTGACAAAAGCTAAGAAACGCGCTTGGTACAACCACCGTGAAGAACTGCTGACCCCGAACAACAAAAAGACATTGACCAGAATCCCATTTGTCTCCGTATTCAGCCCTGACAGCAACAAGATTAGTAAAATAATCAAGAAAAATTGGCCCATCCTACGTTCCCAAGAACAATTTCAGGAACCCCCCTTGTTCTCATACCAAAGGGGTAACATCGCCAACCATCTTGTACATGCCATCACCTGGCCCAACCAACCCACGGAGAAACATACCATCACAGCGGCCTGGGGCATGGAACCTGTTGTCGGCAACTACAAATGCCAATCCTGCAGTGTGTGCGATCTCACCATTAACACCAAGGAATTTATCTACAATGGACTCACTCACAAACTTAACCACCATTCTAACTGCAAGACTCAAAATGTGATCTATGCGATCCGCTGCCCATGTGACCTCATTTACATCGGCCAGACCACCCAAATGGTCAAGCAACGGATCATTCAGCATAAGAGCAGAATTAATTGCAAAATGTTGACCGCCCCTCTGGTCACACACTTCCTTGAAAAACAACATCTTGATACAGACTTGAGATGGATGGTCATTGAGAAACCTACATTGCCTATCAGAGGTGGTAGTATGTCCAACCTCTTGAATAGAGCTGAATGCAAATGGATTTCACGCGTTGACTAAGTCAACCATGGGCTCAAACACACTCGATGAATGGAACAGTACTATTACCGTTTAACAAAATGACCCTTACCCTCAAACAACCCAACCCCCCCCCATATGTACCTCTGTGCCTCCATTCACCCAGCTATGGCTTGCACACAGACTGGCCCTTTAGTTAGTGTCCTAGTCTGCCTTCCCCCTGTTAATTCAATTTGATCTTGTATTCACTGACCTTACTTCTTAGAACTACCAGTTAATATATGTATACTTTTCTCCAATTTATGAAGGGTTAATTGTTTTTCATGACCTATCCTCACCATCCTGTGTCATTTGTACCCTGTGGTACACTTAAACCACGCTGATTCATTCCCTTTTACATCGATCATGTAAATTAACTTACTGGTTTCATACCGTGTGTTCCTTGGGTCACAACCCCTGTGTAACTGAGCCGAATAACATGTTATTTCATCAACTGTTTATGCCACTACTGCCTTATTGTGTTATTGTGCCTTTGTTCACGTCAGATTTGTTTTATTTCTACTTGAGTTCTTCCTGCTTTACTTCGTTGCTCCGGCAACGCCGTGACACGTCCCCAGCTACGCCCCCCCTTCGCTCGCCACCCAACCAACGTTCATTTACCACGTCTGACCGCTTCCGGGCTCACGGAGCCCCGCATTAACAGCGAGCTGCCCGCACGTTGAGAGCCCTCATCGCCCCTGGCCGCCCTGCTTTACTCAGGTACGACACCTACTGCTACCCGTGTAGCATTGTATGTCATTGGCGACAGCTACAGAGTAATCCGTGTTCTCTCTCTCGCTCCACCCCACCATCTGAGGTTCATTAACCCTGACTGGCTTGTTTCTCGCTTCCACAGGCGCTGCCCCGCTGGTCCTGCCCACGGCGACGCATATTCACTATCAGGTAATCACTCTCTAGATCGGAGCATGCCTACCGAACATGCCGTTTACCGGTCATAACGTCTCCTCTCTCCCCCTAGACGCCGCAGCCTGAGCTACCGCCTGGTCTCCAGCCTTTCACGAGATTGTGATTGCGTGCACAAGTATGTCTTGCCCCCCTCCTGATATCATTTTCACTCACTAGGTGATGTTCTCGTTGAGCACAGTAATTGCTCACTGCCTTACAATCCTTTAACCCCCTCACACCCTGGTTATTCGCCCACACGCGTGCCTTTCACTGCCCCAGTTCGTGCGATGGTCGCTCTTCTGCACACCGCCGCCGATCCGCTGTACTTAACTACTTGTCATTCCACCCCTACACGCGCTAGTATTCACCAATTATCACACGCTGACCTTGACCACACGCCTTCTCTAGGCACCGCTAAACTTTCCTCTCTCCCTCCCCCTCCCCCACTCCCCTCACCCTCGGCACCCTCCCCTTGCCAGCTCAACACCCGCCCAACTGCGCGCCATGGTGTATCTCCCTGTCTCCTCTCACCGGACCAGCCGCCCCCCCTCTCCGCCCTTCTCATTTGTCCCTTTCTGACTCGTCCTTTCTCCCTACAGCACTGTCCAACTTCGACAACCCTGTCCTGATGCCGATCCCGACTCACGGGGACCGAAACGCCGTCGACATCACAGCGCAACTCTATGGCGCATTTTACGTTTTGTGCTCCTGTAAAATTGTTTGTTCCATGATTTAAGTGACTGTAACTTGATCCTGCGGAGCCATCATTGTATTATTTCTTTGTCACCCTGCGCCGTTCACGCTGTTCACCTTCAGCACTTGCATCTTCACCTTCACTAATTGTATATATCACCACTCACCAAGTGCCTCCGGGTTGTCTCATGATTATCTCTGTACAGTGCTGCCTAACTGTATTTCCATGTGAAACACCCTCCTTTGAATTGGTGAATAACAAGCTTTTAAACCTTTCGAGCCTCCTTGTTTCTTGTTCATGTAATGCTGATTGCATACATCATTTAACTGCCTTAAACTGACACCTGTTGGGAATTGTTATCGTTTATCTTATAAAATCTTGGCATCTAAGGGAGAAGGAGAGACCCTCTGGTGGCCTCTCCAGCTGGGTAGGCACCCACTTTGGTTGCAGGGCGGAGCAGTTGTCAACCCCTACAAGTGACATCCAGTGTGTGCTGCTCTCCTTCCCAACAAAGGTGAAAATCGCCCTAATAGACGTTTATTCGCGCCCTGTTAACAACAGCCAGGAATCGTCCAACATCGTGTTGGGAGATTTTATTACAACCTTAGATATGGGGATATGGCTGATTGTGGGGGGTAACTTTAACAGCCACTTCGAACTTCTCACTGATCCCTTACATTCTGCCCCAACTGAAGAAGACCTTCATTGGTCGATTCCCAACCCCCTCATCACCCCCATCAAAGCATAGTCCCCATTGGCCATGCCGTTAAATTCACACACTAACTTTTACATTAAGAGCATGTAATGGTCGGACAAAATCTGACCAACCAGGGCAGACCACATTCAATAGAGTAGGCCAGGCTTCCCACATTGACTACATCCTGGTAAAAACAAGATGTTGGGGAAAGGTCCTTGATTTTCACATTGAACAAAGGCAGGACAGCGATCACAGCGCCTTGATCCTGACCCTCAAACAATGGGACCTAGGCATTGCTAAATCTTCCCCCATACCTGCCAACCGTCATAGTGTCCTAGTAGCAACCAATAACAGAAGACATGTGAGATGGGGCCACATTCAACAGTGCCCTGAGAAGATAGCTAAAATTTACCAGTTAGCATTGCCATCTTTAGTCAAAATGTGGGATGTAGGCTACGTGGACGGTCTCAATATGGATCTTTGCCTTACAAGGCAGGGGAAATACATTCTGAGCTCTCCTTGAATCTGGGGGAGGTTTTCTACCCGCTGACCGGTGTTAGAGAAAATAGCCACAACAAATGCCCCTGGTTTAATGACCAGTGTCGTAAGGCCAAGCGGAGTCTATTGGATGCAGTCAATGCCAATGGCAGGGAGGAGAGATCGGCTATCGAGCCCAATATAGCCGCCAAAGCATCGGAGACCCACTTTGGGTCACTGTACTCCCACATGGACGCTGGCTCTGACACCACTATTACCATCAGCATGGCACCAGAGTTTCAATTAGAGGGGGAAATGGAAATTACCTGCTCCAAAGAGAGGCACGCCTTTTACAAGCTTCACTGTAATAAAGCCCCAGGTTTAGACAAACTGCCAGGGGATCTTTTCCGCAAAGAACCCACAATATGGGTCCCATACCGGTGTGTTTTATTTAATGCGATACTGAGGGGTTCCTAACCCCCTGATCCTTGGCGTGGGGCTGAGACTGTCCCATATGCAAAAAAAGCTTGCCCCCCACTCCCTCCAATATAGGCCGATTAGATTAATTGATATCTCCCAAAAACTCTTTGGCCGGGTGCTCCTGGACCACCTCCAGGGTTTGCTCAAAGAAGAGCAAATACTCGGTCCTTACCAGGCCGGCTTCAGATCAAAAATGTCAACCGTTGACCAGATATTTAGATTACAAGCACTCTACTGGAAAACGGTGAGTATAGAGGGTGGCAGCCTCTAATATTTGTTGATCTAAAGTTGGCCTTCGATCTTGTACCCAGAGATAAACTCTGGAGTATGCTGAGTGATCTAGGGATTCCTCCATATCTTTTAAATGCCATTATGAGGCTACACCTTGATAATTTTGCACAGGTGGGGGTACAGCAGGGATGTATTTTAGCCCCTACTTTATTTTGTCTGTTTATTAATGACCTAATCAACCATCCTAAATTAATAAAGGACAACAATGCTCCAAAGTTAATTTCAGGGAGGGTCCCTGCGCTGATGTTCGCAGACGATACTCTGCTACTCCCAAATTCGCCTATGAGCATCCATCGCATTTTAGATGGTTTTGATTTTTTTTGCAAGGCAAGAGGGCTGGAGATCAACCTAGCTAAAGCAAAATACATGGTCTTCAACCCTCCCCCACACAACCCGGCCAAATCCATCCCTACACGGTAGTCCCCTAGAAAGAGTTAAGATATTTAATTACCTGGAAGTTACCTTGGTAGAGAACTTTGAATGGGGTCCACAGTTGGATAAAGCAAGGCTTAGATAAACACAGACAGTGGGTGGTATAATGAAGCTGTATAGGTCTTCAGTTTTTAAACCAGCCGCCCCAGTGGTGGAATCTACAAAGCCCAAGCGAGGGGTGCCACACTTTACGGGGTGGAGCAGTGGGGGCATTGTCTTACTGGCAATCTGACAAAGGTGAAGAATTACTTCGTGCACCAGTTATTAGGCCTACCCTGCAGCACCCCCCTAATTCCCCTTCCCTTGGACCTCAGATTGAGGGCACTTGATGAAGAAATCGCCCTGAGACCCCTAACTTTCTGGCAGAGGGTGTGGGTGACTCCAGAGCTGCTGCCTTTAGGGCTGAATTATCTAAGTTTTTATCCATTTGAACTATAAAGAAAATCCCATGGCTCTGCCACATAAGGGATCTCGCCCTTGAGCTGGTCGAGCCGGACATCTTGAGTACACCCGAGACATCGTGTGCTAAGCTTTCCACGCTGGACCTAGTCAATTTCTATAGAGTAGCCAAGCTAAAGTCCATCCAAGAAAGACCTTCAAGTGGCCGTCTAACTGCAGAATTCCTAGTGGTAAAGGATGTATATAGCAGGGAAACCTTTTTAGATTTTGTTCAACCCCCACTGGCTAGGAAACTATATATGCAACTGAGGGTGGGGACTTTCCCACTGTCGGCACACACCAACAAATGGGCGAGAGATAATACGGGTGAATGTTCTGCATGTAATTACAAGGCGGAGTCCGAATTACATGTTTTGCTCATCTGCCCTGCCTATTGGTTGCCGCGCAAGGGTTGCTTAATCCAACTATGTAAGAATTTAGGGTTTGTGCGCGCCATAGAGGCTTACAGAGTTTTAAAATATGACATTATCCCACCAATTGTCTTCGCTGTATCACGTTTCCTGAACTGCACTTGTAGATCCTAGGGGGTTGAAGATTTGCATGAACTGGTGAAGAGCAAGCTTGTCTATATTCTATATTCAGGCCCTGCATCGCTGTCCTACAGTCCTATTTTACCATACCATTTTGGTATAACTCTTTACTATTTGTATACTTTTATAATGGTTGGTTGTTTTTAATATTTTTTAATTAACCTGTTGTATTGTAACTGCCTGAGGTTATAATATATATGTTTACATCCCTGCTGTACCTATGTAGGGTGCACTTTAGGCCATTTCAATTGGTGGGTCAATTTTTATACATGAAGATCTTTGTTAATAGTTAGTGTTTTTTAAACCAGATGTGTATACTGTGTTTCATTTGATGCAACTTAATGGCCCAAGAGGCCGAAATAAAGTATTAATGGAAAAACTCTAACAACTACCATTTACTGTAGTTGGAACTAATTCTGCAGCCTGGTCAATACATGGGGTCATTTTGCTACCCATCTCTAGGTTTCAGTTTATTGCTTGCACAAAACATTTTCCTGTAGGCAGATATGAGCCAGTTGGGAGCAGTTACAAACATGAGTTATGGTCTTAACCGTTTACATACCACTGTCAATGAGCAGACAGAGAAGTTTTTCTTACAGGGTTAGAGTGTGATTCAACTGCTGGCCATTCTCTTGTATGTTAACTAGTGAAACTACACAGCGCTTGAAATGTTTCTACCCCAGATTTGGCTTGTTTTCTAAAAGGAACTCAGTTTCCCGCTGTTATTTTCACTCTCAAATTGCTTTCCAATTGCTGTTATCTCATCCTTAATAATAAGGACTGCTGAGGTCTGTGGGCTGGGATCCCGTACATAGTGACAGTTTCTTAGCTAGTTACAACAGTGTCCTGTGTCCCCCTCCACACAGCAGTGTAGATATTACTTTGTAGCCTTCAATTCCAGCCCTGAAAACAGATTTCAATAAGCTAAACAGACTCAAAGCGCTATTGTTTCAACAAGAAGTAGCTCTCATATCAGCCCTTGATAACTACAAATTGCTGGTGGTTAGAACGTCAAGTGAAATACAATCATTTTTAAACACAAATCTCCCCCTTCATTTTGGAGAATTGATAACTTATATATTTAATGGATCTAATTCTACAGGCCTGACAGACTTTTGGAGTAATTCCTGTGTTTATACATTCTATTTTTTCCAGCGTGTTTGTTGGGCGCCACTGCTACTGATCTTGACTTTGTGGTATCATTGTCATCTTTCTTCTATCCCGCTATGGCGGCATGATCTGTGGTTCTGCCCGGACGGGAGCAGCTGTAGCTGTATTGTGAGCGGATGCATCAGATTTTTGGATTGATGCCACTGGAAGCTCTGGATGTCGATTTCTGTCTGACTTTCCTCTATGCCTATTTCAACTGTGTGCAACCTGCATTTTACTGCATCCAGTGCCCCTTTCAGTGGGCCCTGGATATTTACCTGGCTACAACGTCCCACACTGCCCTGGATTATGATCTGTTGATGGGTCCATTGATGTCTTATAACCAGGACTGTTCCTTGGTATGCTGCTTGTGTACAACCCATCATTGGGGTCAATGGCCGACGTGGCTTCCTACACAGGTGCACACAGACTCTTGAATCTCAGTTTTATTGACGTCAACACAGGTTCTCCTTGGATGGTCCAGGCAACCACTGGATATGTGGAAAATGTCTGTTCATTTGTCTTGCTCAATTGGATGGCTGCGCTTTTCACTTTGGGAGGTTCAGGTGCCTTACTGGAGTTGAAGGCGTTCCACTTGGCTGCATACATATTCGGTCTTGACAACATGCTGTATATGGATATATTTTTGTGTATGAAAGATTCTCCGTCCTGCTCATTCGGCTGTATACTGTCTTGTGTGCTCACCCGCAATGCTTTGGATCTGTTTACTAGTCATTTCCACAACCATTACCTGCTACTGTCCTGACCAAAGTGAGGATGTCCTGTGGTCCATGTGGCCATTGTCATTTCCACTATGTTAGCATGAGCCCGTGCCAGACTGTTTTCTGCTTTGTGCACGTTACTAGACGAACATTTTTGCTTTGTGCCAAACTGCAAATTTCACACAGAACATACTGTTTTTTGCATTCTGCTATTTAGTGGCATTTAGTCTGAACACTGCAGACAAGGTCGAACAATGCCCCTTGTTATTCTGTTCTGGTCAGGCCCTAGCACCTTGTTGTTTGTGAACATGTACTTTGGTCATATAGGTATACACGTGTGCATAACGCACAGTTGGAGAGGGATCTTTCCAGAGAAGGGAGCTTGACAGCACCTGTGATGTTGATCTTCCATCAATAGATTAAGGTACGGGGTCTGCTATAAACACCCATAGATTTTCAGATATATATTCATTTTGCTTCTGTAGAACGGGAGGGAGGTTAGGCTATGCAGTCGTATACAATGACAGCAAAACACACAAGATGATGGACGGAATGTTGCACAATGGCAAAACATTCACCCCCAGTCACAGATCTGGGTTTAATCCATTATTATTTTACTCACCAAGCCACCCCAGTTCAGACATGGCCATATGCAAATCAGTCTTGACCCTGTGCCTCATGGGAACAGTCCAGACCGAACTTCCAAGCCATGTCTTCCCTGGACCGGAATCAAGCATCCTAGGACCGGTTTCTGGCCATCAGCCATCTTCAGCCAGGATAGCTTGACTCCAGTGGTGTAGTGAGCAAGGGACACACGTCTGGGCATACCCTTCCCACATAGGGTGAACAGAAAAACACACAAGATGATGGACGGAATGTTGCACAATGGCAAAACATTCACCCCCAGTCAAAGATCTGGGTTTAATCCATCGTCAATAGTTCTTTTTGCATTTGTCACCCCGAGTTGGAGGGGTATGCTCAGTCGTGGGTCCCGTGCTCTCCATGCCACTGGAATCAAGCTATCCTGGCTGAAGAGGGGTGAAACCCCGAAACCGGTCCTAGGATACTTGTTTACAGTCCAGGGAGAACCTGGCCTGGCAGTTCGGGCTGGACTGTTCCCATTGGGAGCAGGGTCAAGACTGATTTGCATATGGCTGGGTCCAAACTGAAATGGCATGGTGAGCAAAAAAACAATGGATTTAGGCCCAGATCTCTGTACTTGGGGGAATGTATGACATTGTTCTGCATTCTGTCCATCAATAGTTCTTTTTGCATTTGTCATCCCGAGTGGGACGGGTATGCTCAGACGTGTGCTCTCCATGACACTGGAATCAAGCTATCCTGGCTGTAGAGGGGTGAAACCCCGAAACCGGTTCTAGGATGCTTGTTTACAGTCCATGGAGGACCTGGCCTGGCAGTTCGGGCTGGACTGTTCCCATTGGGGGCAGGGTCAAGACTGATTTGCATATGGCTGGGTCCAAACTGGAATGGCATAGTGAGCAAAAAAACGATGGATTCAGGCCCAGTTCCCTGTACTGGGGTGAATGTATGACATTGTTCTGCATTCTGTCCATCAATAGTTCTTTTTGCAGTCGTATACAATGACAGCACATTTTATGATTTACGGACTGCTTGCTATGCTAACCATATTTGTGTTAGACATTTTTCTAACTTGTTGAGGCATTTATACTGCATACTAGGGCATGATAGTTAAAATAAACATTTTAAACTTTCCTCAAGTCTCTGTCAGATCTTATTGTAGCTCAGTGTGAGTGGGAGAAAAAGGGTGTACTGCAACAGCGATTCCTGAGAGGGTCAGGAGTGTAATATCACGTGTTCCTCTGTGAGTGAGTAGGAGAGCAAGTGGGACACTTTAGCTCATGGATACTCAGGTGGTAGGATGACTCCGTCCCTGCTAACTAAGGTTCTATGATCTCCAGCATAGTTGTGTGACTCCGCAGAATACCTGCAACAAGTGGATCAAAATGCCTTTGCATAAATTTGCTGTCTGCTTGGTGCTCACTATTATTAATTTATGGCAGTTATTTCCACTCAAAACAAAATAGCAAGTTTCTCAGGAAAAGTTGTGATTTATATACAGAGGAGATCTATGCAGATTATGGGCGATCCTGTAATATAGCTAGATCTCAATCGTAATGTGGGTGTTTTTTTTTTTTACTGCTTATTCACATGTATGGTTAGCATGTTTCCAATTAGTGCTAGGTAATCATTTAAAATGTTTCCAAGAGATTTCTAACACTTTCAACACACATATATTCATAAGTATTCTTTTCCCTCACATGTTCTCTCAATGTGACAAATTAAGAGACAATAAGCAATAACTTTCATGCTGCGCCATTTGTTTTACTTGCATGTTAACTAGTGCTTTTTGATGAGCCTTGGATAGGTTTCTGGCCTAAGTCTCTCGCACATAAAAACTAAAATTTGTAAACTTTCTGTTGCTAAGGATTATTTTTGATTTGTTTAAAACTCAAAAGAAATAAGCAATTTAGAAAACACATCCTATTGTGAAGGTTATTCTACCCTATTAAAAAAGTCTTAGAATCAGAATCTATTATGTACATATATATTCACATATATAGGGGAAGTATGACAGTAAACCATGCAATACAGTCCAATTTTGTCATGTAAATGTCACCAGAGCCTGAGATGCTTATCTTAGACCTTATAATAAGTTACTCATTTATTTTTATATACATTTTAATTATCTTGCAGTTGTTAGCTTGAAAAGTTGTTTTCTTCAAAATACAGCTAACATCTGCCACTGACAACGGTCAATGATTGGAATTTGACGTTTTTTAATAAATTATGGAAATGGTGAAGGCCATTGGATTTATGGCTACAGTGTTTACCACATAAACATGGATTTTTGCCACATAATTTGCAGATGTCATAAAATGTTGTTCGCAGCATAAATGGATAAACATACTGCCAGGAAATGTGCCACAAACTTTGCAGTTTGACAAGATTTAGAAAATTCTGCCTCAAATTGGCAATCCATGCCAAATAATCCTATTAGTCCTGTCAATGGTAAAGCTCCACATGCTGGTTTAGGGATAGTTATTATAATGATGAAATGGATTATAGCAAGGGTCCTTTTGACTTTAACCTTTCTTTTCTTTCTATTTTCAGGCGTGTTGTTCTCCCCTACTTTCTCTTCTTCACTCCTTTCTTACCTATCTTTGTAGAATTCTATCATTTTTAACTCATGCCTTATTTTCTGGTCATGGTGTCCATTTGTATCATCTTTCTAACTTTCTGTACAACAGCAATATGTATCTGTAGTTATGCATTTGATTCAAACTTTATTCAGCAGAGAATGCCATAAAAGTGTATAATAACATTCACAATAACATTTCATCTCATCTTTAAAGCAACAAAGTATTAAAAAAACTTCCAGCTCTGGACAGTATGTACCTATTTCTGACATTCTAGTACCTAAATATTTAAAACCAGTTAAGAGGAATACAACCTCCTAATACTCTATACACGTCTAACAAAAAACAAAACAAAAACATAAAAAATCAATAACTGCAGTACATTTTTCAAGAGTCCAACTGCTGCAGGTATTGGAAACCCAATCTGTGTGACAAAATTCATAGGGTGCAGAACTGGAAAAAGAAAACAGATTTGAGCAGACTTATACAGTGAACAAAACAATGTTAGGTGAATAGTACATTGAACAGAACAATTGTAAAAAGGACAAGGGGGAAGGTTGTCAGTCCACGTGCCTTGATGCTAAATAAATGTTACATGTGCAAACAAAACCTAGCGAGGTAAAATCTAAATTGACCGTTTTCTACAAACAATAAATAAAAATCCACTTAGAATGTAGGATCTCTCTAATGAGGGCATCCTTAGAGCATCAGCTCTAAGAGAGCCCAGGTGATAAATCATAAAAAATGACTTAATCAGAGCTTTTGTAGCTGAGACTATCAGCTCTTGATTGTTTTATATTTCAGGTAGTTCTAAGGATAAGCAAGTATTCTTGATATAACATAGCCAGGGAATCTCATCTCTACCTCCCTTTCCAGGGCCATACAATCTCAAATAATGTTTTTTGTCAGGCCAAGGTCACTCGATTGCCATATCCTGACCCATAGCAAAAGAGGAGGCAAGATCAAGAGGATCTTCAAGATAGGACAATCCAACCTATAAGTGGCAAAAAAAGTGTCTCTGCCTGCGGGAACCAACAGTAATACTTTAAGGAAGCTATTTTGTATTTGATGAAAATTATCAGCACTACAATTCAAACAAAGTCATCATTTCCTTTATGGGTTTATGTCCCAGAGTACATGCAAAATGGAACATCCCTTCAAAAGCTCCCGAAAACTGTTGGGCTCTTTGCATTAGCAGAGGTGCTCACTTAAGTTTAGAATTGAAGAGAATCCCCAAATAGTTAACATTGTCATCCTTTTGGACTAGAGATCCTTTTATATAAAAATCACTTGGTTTGATCTGTTTGGGTTCACAGGTTAAAATAAAAGACGTGGATTCATTAACCTCAAAATCTATGAATTCGTCCAGCAGGCCATTAGCAGTCCTAGCTAAGAGCACCACATCCTCATCTTAGGGAAGCATTGGTATACAACTGTTTTCCACGCACAGTATAGCCAGCATTTTCTGCAATAGATGACCCTCAAGGCTGTTTCAATCAATTAAAAAAAGAAAAGGGGCTAAAATACAGCCTCGAAGTCACCCTGTTGACATTTTATAGGCAAAGTAAGATCTCCAGTTTGGCAATAACGAATTTTAAACAGAGGTATCCCAATAAAATCTAGGTAACAGTAGTTATGCATTCACTTTCAATAATTTCCTGGAATGTTATGGGTCTTCGCAGCCCAATTAAGAAACAAATGATTATTACTCACTTATCCTGATTAAAATGCCAAATAACCCCTCCGCAAGCCATGCATTTGATTGAAAAAGATTTCAATTCAATAAATAAACCTGGATGAGTCACTTCTTTTGTTCCCCTGCCAGGAAGAACAAACAATGTATGTCGTTATTTTACTTCACAATTCTTCGTTGATCATAGCAGAACACAAAGAAAAGGATGATGAGGGTAGAGGCATCTTGCTCCATCTTAAGATTAATGATATATTGTTATATCTGCTGCTCAACCAGTATGACTGAGCTGTGTGGAATTTTGGTGCATGGTGATGCGTTGAAATATTAGGGTGCCTGTGAGGTGCTTGAGAGTCAGATGGAGAATGGGCTGAGCAGCAGGGAGGCTGCTCCTGGTGGGGCTTACTATAGAGCATTATTATTCAAGCTTTCACCTAACTGCAACCAAGATAAATAAATCATACAGAACTTACACCTCAGCTTCCAGACTTCGTTTATTTACAAAGTTTTGCTGACAATTTCGGAAAAGAAGCTGAGTGGGAGGAAATCACAGAAGAAACTACAGAAACCAACTTTACATGAAAATAAAGCCTGAAGAAACTACAGAAGGAAGAATTTTAAAGGCAACCTAAGCAAACTAAAAGTACAGAAAAACAGAATGCCCTGCAGCTCCATCAGTGACCTCTCCATCGGTCGGCCCAGCCAAGGCATGCTTCTGTTATTTACTTGGTTTGATTTCCATGTGAGTGGAGACTACTCTCAGTGTCCTTTGCATAACCAGCTACATGGTGTTTTAGGGATCAGTCTGTGCCTGTGTGAAGGAAACCGGCAGTGCTTTATTTAAGGAACTTGGTAAAGCAGACAAGGGGAAGTGTTATTGTTGCAAGTTTGATCAGCATTTCACCAGTGTCCTGTCTCATCAGACAGCCTTAAATCAGGGCATGATTAACTGTCAGCTTTTTGTGTGGAGGAAGCCGGCAGCGTAGGTTTCACAAGAGCTGGTTTTGTTGAGGAATGTAAGCCAACGTGGTGATATCGTACTGACACCCTGTGCTGTGCTGTGCTGTGAGACCTATCAATCACACTGTGGAGCTCGCGGCGGGCTGCCCTACCAACTGTAACTGACTCACCATTGGACTCTTCAGCATCAGTGAGAGCCATGAGCTCAGAAGGGCACGGGCCCTGTCTTTCACCTAGTTTCTATGCCGACCAGGTTTTGCAGTGAGCTTCACAAGCGCGGTGTTCCAAACGTATTCACGATTTGAAAAACAAAAATAAGAAACACAGGAGATCAACCCTTATCGACCAAGAATTCCCCGCCCTGCGGAGTCACACAGAAAAATGTAAACGAGCCAACTATCTGAGTGTTTTCCAGACACCGGCACACTGGCCGATGGTCAGAATCATTGAAGTCCAAACCCCACGGCATAGACGTTACTTCATCAATGTAGGAGCTACTTTGGGCATAAACAACACAAGGTCCCATGGACTAGAATTGTACTGCCCTGATGAGAGTCCTGTGAGTTACCAACCAGGATTCGAAACGCGTCGGCATTCGTTCTTGACATTCAGGTCAACGCTATTGATGCCAAATTGGGCAATTTTCCTGAACAAAAATGATTTAACCTGGTTCAGGTTTTTGGGAGTTGGTTTTGTTCAAAAAATTCAAAAAATGAAAAGAATTCTCCCCTTGTTTGTGATTTTTGTATTGTGAATAGCTTTATTTCATTCACATTGTCCATGTTATGAATATGCACTCACGGTCAAAATTTGATCTGTAACAAACACTAATTGTTGTGCTTTTTCACTGTATATATGCACGAATTGTTTTTTCAAATTGTTTTTTCAAATTGTATATGGCTAGACATGAGGTTGATAGTGATCTTAGGTCTGTTTTTGTAAAATGAACACAACTTTGTGTGAACTAAGTGATAATTAAAAGACATAAATCACTGTCTGGGTAAACTAATAAATTGTTGTTTATCCTCACTCGAATCAGTGTGTAATTAAAATTTGGAGGCATAGGCAAACAATTCTTTATTGACCAGGTTACGGCAGTATAAGACTCCAAATCCAACAATGCTCTATCCTGTAGCACTATCCTGCGTGTGTTAGAATTGAAACGTAAAATTGCCTTATTACTCTTATTTTACCCAATAATTATGTTATCATTATATAGCTAAATTATTCTATATGCATACTGCATGTATATGCAATTAGTAATTGCAAATGTTGTGTTTGTTATGTTGACAACTGTGTCATTATTTTAGTTCTAAAACACGCCATTTTGTATTATGATCAAAACTGTTACTTGCTTATTTACAAGAAATGTTCTTTGGTAAGTTTTGTTTCTCCAATGTTGAAACTTGCTCATTAACGCATGCCTTTTCTGTTACATAGAGACCTTCTTACACCTGTATAAAGGGGAGGATAGGCCAGGCTACTTAGGGTAGTAGGTGACTTGTACCAGGCTGGAGAACGGAAAGCTCTGTTCTTTACCCCCTTCGCATCACGAATTCTACCAGTGTTTTTCCATAGTAGGCTGGTCTTTGTGGGCTCCACGTCAGCCATCATAGGAGGATGGTTACATTGGGCTCCACTGGAGTGTACTTTGTGACTAAACTGGTTTGCTTGTATTCTCTACTGTGCCATTGACTCTTCATTAGTGGAAGGCTATGGGAGGTCGAGAGTGACCCAGGTGGCCCTAATTAGGTCACTTCCGTCAGTTGGCACCCGAACAGGAACTCCACCAGGTGGCCCATCCCGCCCGTAGTCGGGCTGTGGGGTCGGGGTTGCGTCCGGTCAGATAGGCAGATCGGGGATCCCCGTATAATAGAGCCTGGTTCTCATGGCTGCCCCGCCTGTCTGATTGGGCAGCTCCTCGTCTAGTGGTCATATCGGCTGAGGTCCTGAAAAGGCAAAACCCTTGGATCTGACTGTTTGGTATGAAGAGTCAGCAGTGGAGAATAGTCTTGTTTGACCTGTGTGCACCAGGTTAGTTTACCTTGTTTTGTTTTGATAAAAGCGGTGCCATCTTGATTTACTTGGTGGGTCTGTGGACCCTTGTTATACAGAGCACGTTTGAATTGTCTGCCAGGCCACTGGTTGAATTTGGCTTATTCTTGAAAAAGACCTCGGGCTAGAACCTATCTTGTCTTGGTGCAGTCTGAGGACTGTTTTTGAGAGCTCTTTGTGTGTGTCTTTATTGCTTGAGTGTGAGTATTAATTGAGTGACTATGTGAATGTATCTGATGCTAAGATGCCTTGTTGGAGTAAAGTGTGGTGCTTGGGGTGCTGCTTTTGTTCTACTGAGCAACGGCTGGCGGAGAGGCAGCCTGCACCTCCGGAAGGCACTCCAAGCTTGGAGAGTATGTGAAGCACGGTATTGGCCCTAATATGTTTCGTACATTATGATACAAGTGTACAAGGGACAAGGCTGAGCTTCAGTGGCCACTGGATGTTACCTTTGACGAACAAAAATTGAATTATTTACAGTGCAAATTATTTGCTAGAAGACGTAGACCGTCGATGTTCGATACTTTGCAAGTATGGCAGAAGGAAGCTAAGCAGAGGCGTATATGGGCCGAGAAGGAATCTAGGAAGAAGACAATGCAGACAGTGGTGCTGAAAGCTGCAGCTTATGATAAAGAACAAACAGAGAAAGGTATTGAGTGTGCAGATAGGAAGTTTTGATTACAATGTAATAAGTCTTATGTTGTTCGAGAGGCTGAGGATCCTTTTGTGGAGGATCTGCTGGAAAGTCGTCCCCCCGCCTCCCTATGCCCCGCCAAAAATATATCCTCTTGTTCCGTTGTCTCAGTCTGCTGTTGATTCCCCACCTTCATCTGGTCCTTCTATAGATTTGACTGCTTCCGCTCCAGCCCCGCCAGCCTCCTCTCTAGTTTCACAAGCTGCCAGTGTGGTGACTGCAGGAACCCCTGCAGCGTTTGCTGATCCTGTTTATGTTTCTTCTCCTTCTCTTACACCTGCAACTCAGGCATTATTAACATTGTCACCTATGTCTCTGGTGTTTTCGAGTATTTCATCTCCAGTATTGTGTAGTGTTAGGACACCAGTTCGTGGATCAGATGTAGGGAATTAGGCAGCAGCGAGTATTGATTAGATCCGATGTGGGTGAGGAGGGTAAAAAATGGTGGCAAATCATGCAGCGCAATGGGCTCGGAGTCGGATTTATACTGTGGAGGATATATGGAGTGTGATGAAAGATTTCAAACCATCTGTGCAGCAGCATGCCCTTCAGCATATATGGGCTGCATTGATTAGTTTGTGGGAACAATGTATTGGTGGTACAGCTCCTAAATTATTTATGACAATTGAGTGTGTTTATTCAGCTGATATGGCCCATACAGAAGTTTTAAATAATGTTGGGATACTTCTCGGTTATCAGAAGAGATTACATCATCAAACCCTGACTACTGTGTCCCAATTTCAGATGAGGGAGGTGCACCCTATTTTTCATCCTGAGATACCAGAGCAGCGGAACCAAAGAGATGATGTGGTCCAACAGCGGGTGGCTGCTCACTTCCAGGAACAATGGGTTTATATCCAGTGGAAGAGGAGTGAGGTGTTAGCTCTTAAAAGTCAGTTACCAGATCTTAGGAAAAACCCTACAGCATATTATAAAGAGTTAACAGTGGCTGCCTCCTCGTCAGTTATGACTTTAGTAGATATGGAGAGGTTTTTCTGGCTGTTGGTGCCCGTGGACATATGGAGGCAGGTGCATGCACAGGATCACAGGGTGTAATTTGGTGGCTCTTGGGATGAGATTAAGGCAGGGGATAAGAAACGAATGCCCACTGAGAAATCTAGAGCTGAAATTCTGGCTTTGTCGAGTCGTAATATCACTTATATGCATTCTCTTATCCCATCCAGATGAGTAGATTGGGATCAGCTGACGGCATGTCACCAGAAAAAAGAGGAGAGTGTATCTGATTTTTTTACTAGGTTTGAAGGAGTATTCTTGGATTTTAGTGGACAGGATTTGTCAATTGAAGGTGGTGTTATTTTGTTTGGTAACAGGTTTGTCACAAATTTGCTTCCGGAGATTGCAGCTCTGTTTCAAGCTTCTGAGAGTACTTGGACTACCTCCTCCCTTTCGGTGATATTGAGTATGGCTCAGTACTATGAGCATTGAGAAAACGAGGAAAAGCACAAGTTGGACAAGAAAAGTAAGGATTTGAAAATGAGGGTGTTGCTACAGCAGGTTGCAAGAGGATCTAGAAGGGGATGGGGCTTTGGTCCGGCTCAGAGGTTGGGGGGTGCCGGTAGAGGCTGTGCACCCCTAGGACTGAATCAGTGTGCTAACTGCAAAAAGGAGGGACATTGGCTTAGTGAGTGCCCAGATTTATTACAGAAACTTGCAGTCCCTAGAGGGCGAGGTTCGGGTGGAAGAGGCCTTTATGGGGTTGATCAGGATGAGGTTCAAGCAGGTGCATCCTCAGGGGGTCGTTCTGATCAGAACTATTTTGATGACCCGTGGGTAGGCAGTACTATAATGATGATTATAATATGGATGAAGCTGCAGGGATGACCTATGGCTAGGACAGCCTGGGGCAGGGAAAGGGACCAGTTCAAGTTCCTGTAGCTCAGCGTGGTCCTTATGTCACAGCAGATTTACATGGTTCGGCACAGAAGTTTTGGGTGGATACAGGTTCAATTAATATCTCTGTTTCTCATTCGCTGGTCCCCGGGTCAGCCCCGTCTGGCCGTAATAATGTTTCTGTAGTTTTTTCAGGCTTACCAGTTGTGAGCCCCATTTCCAAACCTCTTTCCTTGACTGCTGGTCTTTTGACCGTGCACTCTTCTTTTTTGTTGACGGCAAATTGTCGGGAACATTTATTAGGATTGGATTTGTTGAAGAAATTACATCTACCGATTATTGTTCCCCGGATGATGTTTACTTGACTCTTGAACTTAATGTGATTAATGCAAAACAGTGTTTGGCAAAGGATGCACTGCTTCCTGTTGAGTTTAAGGATGTGCCGTCCTCATTGTGGGCCACGGGGGATGCAGATGTGGGGTTGTTGCAGATCCTACCAGTTTCTATAAAGCTCAAAGATAACGCTGTGCTCCATTGCATTCCTCAGTATAAAATATCCCACGCTGGGGAGTAGGCTTTGATGCAGATTATACAGGACCTGATCAAATCGGGGTTGGTTGAGGAGACAGTAGCAAATGTATGCAACCACCCCATTCACCCTCTTCTCAAGAAGGCACCTTTGGGATCCCCTGATGCACATCCTGATGTTTATCGTTTTGTGATTGATCTCCGGGAAATCAATAGGATAGTGGTTCCTCAGTTTCTGGTGGTACCAGATATTACTGCCCTCTTGACGATTATTCCATCTACTGCTAAATTCCTTTCTGTGAATGGTTTCTTTAGTATTCATATTCATCCAGACAGCAGATATCTGTTTAGATTCGCCTTGGCTGGTAGAAGTTGCCAATTCTGTCAAGCTCCTCAGGGGTATACAGAAAGTCCAAGTATTTATAGTCAAGCTATGGAAAGTCAATTGGACTCTCTCTCTCTTCCAGCAGGTAATGTATTATTGTAGTACATGGACAATGTTTTGATAGCCTCCGATACCAAAGGGAGTTATCCGGATACCCCGGTACGATTGTTAAAGCATTTGGCACACAAAGGACAAAGTGTCCCTTTCCAAATTCCAATATTGATAACAGCAGGTCACCTATTTAGGTCACCTGCTGTCGAAGGAGGGTTGGAGGCTAACACCTGAATGAGTTGACGCCATTGTTAAGATGCCTGTCCCTGTGACTCAGAGGCATGTGCGTGCTTTCATAGGCATCGCCAGGTATTGCCACACTGGATTCCTGCTTATTCTTTATTAATACAGCCCCTGCTTTGTCTTACAACTAAAGATGTGCATGAACTCTTGCCTTGGACGCATAAATGTCAGCCTTCTTTTGAACAATTAAAAGTTGCGCTTTTCTCTGCACCTGAGCTTGGTATGCCTGATTATAGGAAGCCTTTTGTGCTGTATGTACACAAAATGGCTGGGTGCGTGCTCTCAGTGTTAACACAAGCCATTGGAGGTAAGCAGAGGCCGTGTGCGTATTTTTCTGCCACACTTGACCCTGTCACCAGAGCCCTCCCGAGTTGTTTAAGGGCCACCGCAGCTGTGGCAGTCTTTATTGGACAATCAGCAGGGCTTGTTCTCAATCACAATCTCACAGTAATGGTACTGCATGCTGTGGATGTACTTTTGAACAAAACAAAGACGCAGCACCTCACTAGTGCTCGTCTGACTGGTTATGAATTGACACTATTCGCACCTCATATTGCTATCAAAAGATGCGCCATTCTGAAACCTGCCACATTACTACTCTTTCCTTCAGACGATGAGGACTAAGATGTCCATGATTGTGGGTTTCGGACTGAGAACTGTAGTTGAGACATCGGGTGTTCCTCACCAATCAGCGCAAGCTGCGGAGCTGATCGCTCTTTTGCGAGCATGTAAATTCAGCGGAGTGACAGTCAATATTTATACTGACAGCCAGTATGCCTTCATGGTGCCTCATAATTTTGGATGCCTATGCGCAGAGAGAGGATTCTTGACTTCACATGGGAACAAAATACAACATGGTCCATTGATAGAGAGGCTTTCGACAGCTTTGACTCTACCCAAATGACTCAATAGTGAAATGTAGTGCTCATAAAGCAATTACTGATGATGCGGGAAGGGTAAATGCCTTTGCTGATCAAATAGCGAAAGAAACCGCTAGGTCGAAAACGACAAAAAAGTTTGTGACAGGACTTGCTAGATGGGTACCAGATGTTGCTATGTTTGAGAATTTGTTGGAGAGTGTGAGGGAAATACAGAGTGAGGTAATTCTTGAGGAGTTGGGAGTGTGGCAGGAGAGTACAGGGCATCTAGATAATGAAGGATGCTGGACTGAAAAGTCCGAGAAACAGATGGATGCTTCCCGATGCATACATATTTCCCATAGTTACCGTGGCGCATAGTCCAGCTAATATTAGCAGACAAGGTATCTGCAAATTGCTAGATCCTGTATGGCAAAATTACAATAATTCAAAGGTTGCTGCTAATTTAGTGAAACGCTTTATGATTTGCTTGAAACTCAATCCTGGGAAGGGTACCCCCTACACTTTTGGCAATTTTGCACCCCCTTCTCCCCCTTTCGAGGTACTCCAGATGGATTACATCGAGATGCAACAAGTTAATATTTAAAATGTGTTAGTGGTGGTTTTTGCATTTAGCAAATGGATCGAGGCTTACCCAACAAAGGAAAACACTGCCATGGCAACTGCGAAGACTCTTATTAAAGAGTACTTCCCGCAATACGGTTTCCCCTTTTTGCCTTGGAGTGACAATGGAAGTCACTTTAATGCAAAAGTGATCCAATTGGTGTGCGACCATCTGCACATCAAGCAAAGATTTCATGCAGCAACTCACCCTCAGTCAGCAGGTTTGGTTGAGAAGTACAGTGGTACTCTCAAGCTAAAAATAGCTAAGATTAAGGAAATTACTGGGCTACAATGGCCAGGTGCATTAACCTTCGCTCTGTTGTCCACCAGAAGGACAGTCCATTCTATAACTGGATTATCGCCATATGAAGTGGTCTTTGGCTGTCCCACGAATGTGTGGGGTGTTCCTGGACCGGAAAAAAATCCGAAATAGATGATCCCCTGTTAGTCGATTATTTATATGATCTTCCTAAAAGTCTGGGTTCTAGTCACCAACAGATCCATAAGGCTTTGCCTCCAGCAGCAGAGGGGCCCGGGCATACCATACATACAGACAGTGATTATGTACTTGTGAAAAACTTCCAGAGACGAGACAGCTTGGAGCCCAGGTGGAAGGACCATATCTGGTCCTCATCACGAAAAGGACGGCAGTGAGAGTGGATGGCTAGAAGCATTGGATCCACACCTCCCACTGCAGGCGAGTGCCGCTTCCCCTCCCCTATGATCATTGGGTGAAAGAGGGTATAGGGGACCACGAAACGGAGAAGGTTCCATGTTTTGTTCCCTTTTCCAACACCCAGCTGACTTGGGCACAGACGGAGGAAGAGAGCGAAGCAGCTTTGACAGAGGCAGTGCCCCCGGAAATTAGGGCTACACAGACTTCTTCATCTGATTCGCAGGAGCCTAAGTCTCGGACTCCAACACCCCCTAAATTTCAGATTATTTTCTGTGAGGAGACTATACCTGGAGTAAAAAGGTATAATTTGTGTCCTTGATGGAAGGATAGTGCACAAAAAGAGAAGTGAGTGTAGCAGGGATGGACTTTGTGAATAAGATTAGTGAAAATGTCCCTTGATTCTGCTTCTTTCCATTAAATTAGGGATCAGAAGATTGCTGCACTGTCTCAGACGAAAGACAGGATAAGTTTGAGGGTATGTTCCAAGGAGAGACAGCTCCCTATCCCGAGAACAGTGAACATTTGCTGATGGGCTGCAACAGTGTGGCCCCACTGTGAACGTGCTCAATAGCACCACTGAGGATTGAACAATAGAAGGCTGCCAGGGAGGCTTGTAACAGACACTGATCTTCTCACCGTTTTTAGGTCGAGGACCTAAAGACTGCGCTTGCGCAGTCTAGTCGGAGATATAATGCTTTTTAGACGGGGCTTGAACCCGCCTCTCTCCTCCAGCTTTTTTCCATTGGCTGGCTTCCTAAACGGAGGCCAGCCATTGGAGGAGAGGGGCATCACTCCAATAAAGCCCGGTCTCTTTCGGATTCGGGGGCGTTTTCGTTCTCTTCTCTCCACTTTTTAAGCCCCGTCTCTTTTTCAGCGGTGGGCGTTTTTTTTTTTTACAGGGCCGTTCTTCTGTATATTTTGTTTCTTCCTTTGGTGCAGGTAAGCCATTTTGTCTTTTGTCCGTCCATACTCGTCTTTGTTTCTCATTGTTTAAGTAACTGTCTTTTTGTTATTTTTTATAGGTTCAACATGCCCCGTTTTGTGTCTTTGCAGCGCTTTGCATGGAGTGCTTCTTATGGCTTTGACGGTGTCTCCCTGTACCGTCGTGCATGGACTGCTTTGCCCGGTATATATGCTTCTGTTTGCATCTTAGAGGTAAGCCATTTTGTCTCTTTTAGTTATCTATTTTTCTTTTTGTTTACTTTGTAGGTCCACCCCGTGTCCTGTCATCCCCTTCTACCATCGTGCATGGACTGCTTTGCCCGGTATGTATGCAGCTCTTTGCCGCTCTTAGGTAAGCCATCTTGTGTCTGTTTCTTAACTAATGTTTTTTTTGTTCCTTCTACAGGTTTACCCCGGTCCGTGGATGTTCCGTGTAGCGTCGTGCAAGGAGTGCTTTGCCCGGTATGTATGCAGCTCTTTGCCGCTCTCAGGTAAGCCATCTTGTGTCTGTTTCTTAACTAATGTTTTTATTTTGTTCCTTCTACAGGTTCACCCCAGTCAGTGGATGTTCCGTGCAGCGTCGTGCAAGGAGTGCTTTGCCCGGTATGTATGCAGCTCTTTGTTGCTCTTAGGTAAGCCATCTTGTGTCTGTTTCTCAACTAATCTTTATTTTTGTTCCTTCTACAGGTTTACCACGGTCCGTGGATGTTCCGTGCAGCGTTGTGCAAGGAGTGCTTTGCCCGGTATGTATGCGGCTCTTTGCCGCTCCTATGTGAGCCATCTTGTGTCTGTTTCTTAACTAATGTTTTTTTTTGTTCCTTCTACATGTTTACCCCAGTCCGTGGATGTTCCGTGCAGCGTCGTGCATGGACTGCTTTGCCCAGTATGTATGCTGCTGTTTGCGTCTTAGAGGTAAACCATTTTGTCTCTTTTTTTCTTCTAATGTGTCTTTTCGGTTTACTTTGTAGGTCTACCGCGTGTCCTGTCGTCTCCGTCTACCGTCGTGCATGGACTGCTTTGCCAGGTATGTATGCTGCTGTTTGCGTCTTAGAGGTAGGCCATTTTGTCTCTTTTTTTCTTCTGTGTCTTTTTGTTTACTTTGTAGGTGTATCCCGTGCTGTGACTTCTACAATACACTGTCCGTGATCCCGCGACATACAGGTAAGTGTTATATTTTTTAATACTTCCAGATTGCGTTTGTGTTTTGTTATATTGTAGTAAGTTTTTCTCTTGTTTTTATCAAATAGCTATTCGTTACAAAAAAATAGATATTGTTGACATCTTTTTTAATTAGATGCATTTTTTGACGAAAGTGCTTTTTTTCGCGTTTCGGGGATTGGATACGGCAAGGTGGGGCACGTTCTCATTATAAACGGCATTCAGCAATATCTTTCGGCAAGTTCGACAGGTAAGTGCTATTTCTGTGTCATGTTAATCTAATAATGTTTTTGTTTCTGATCTAAGGTGTTTTTCTTCTTTTTACTTTTCAGGTATTCACTGCACGTGTCATGTTTGTGTACCGTCCGTCACAGTTCTAGACTTCACCGTCGTGATGCTGCAACATACAGGCAAGTGCAATTTTTTTATAATAATATACTATTGTAATAGTCAATGTGTTTTGCCTTTTTAAAATGGTATATGTATGATTTTCAATGGTATATGTATGACTCACTATGTTATTGTACTATGTTTGTTATTGCTATTTGGTGATGTACTTTTAATATTTATACAGTTGGTTATTTTGTGTGAGGATTTTGTCGTGTTTTGCATTATATCGTGTATACATTTTTTTTTATTATAGCTGGTAATTTATTTCCAATTTATTAATAATGTTTGCAGGTATTCATGTTTTTAACGAAAGTGCTGTTGATAGTTTTTTAGGGGGGTACCTTATTTGAATACGGCAGGGTTGGGCACCTTTTCCGGTAAACGGCAGTTGGCGATATCTTCCGGCAAGTTCTACAGGTGAGTGCAATTTTTGTGTGATGTTGATCTAATGTTTTTGTTTCTGATCAAATGTTTTTCTTTCTTTTGTTTCTGACCTAATGTTTTTTTATCTTTCTACTTTTCAGGTATTCACTGTCCGTGTCGTGTTTGTGTACCGTCCGTGAAATTTCTAGACTTCACCGTCCGTGCTGCTGCAACATACAGGTAAGTGCTATATTTTTATATATTTGGAGATTGCGTTTGTGTTTTGTTGCATTATATTTTATCAGGTTTTTATATTGTTTAAATGTTTTTTAAATGGATGCATTTTAACGAAAGTGCTTTACTTCGCGTTTCAGGGATAGTCGTTAATTTAATATGGCAGGGAGGGTACGTTTTACATTTAAACAACAGTTAGCGATATCTCCGGTGGACTCTGGAATTCACCGTCCGTGATGCTGCAACATACAGGTAAGTGCATTTTTTTAATTATAATATACTATTGTAATAGTCAATGTGTTTTGCCTTTTTTTAATGGTATATGTATGATTTTCAATGGTATATGTATGACTCACTATGTCATTGTACTATGTTTGTTATTGCTATTTAGTGATGTACTTTTAATATTTATACAGTTGGTTATTTTGTGTGAGGATTTTGTCGTGTTTTGCATTATATTGTGTATAAATTATTTTCTTTTTAGATTATAGCTGGTAATTTATTTACAATTTATTTATTAATAATGTTTGCAGGTATTCATGTTTTTAACGAAAGTGCTGTTGATAGTTTTTTAGGGGGGTACCTTATTTGAATACAGCAGGGCGGGGCCCGTTTTTCCGGTAAACGGCAGTTGGCGATATTTTCCGGCAAGTTCTACATGTGAGTGCAATTTTTATGTGATGTTGATCTAATAATGTTTTTGTTTCTGATCAAATGTTTTTCTTTCTTTTGTTTCTGACCTAATGTTTTTTTTATCTTTCTACTTTTCAGGTATTCACTGTCCGTGTCCTGTTTGTGTACCGTCCGTGACATTTCTAGACTTCACCGTACGTGCTACTGCAACATAGAGGTAAGTGCTTTTGTTGCATTATATTTTAGCAAGTTTTTGCTTTTTATTAAAAAATAGCTAACAGTTGCTTAAAAATATATAGATATTGTTTAAATGTTTATTAAATAGATACATTTTGATGAAAGTGCTTTACTTCGCGTTTCGGGGATAGTGGTTATTTGAATATGGCAGGGTGGGCACGTTTTACATTTAAACAGCAGTTAGCGATATCTCCGGTCGACCCTGGAATTCACCGTCCATGATGCTGCAACATACAGGTAAGTGCATTTTTTAAATAATAGTATACAATTGTAATAGTAAATGTGTTTTGCCTCTTTTAAAATGGTATATGTATAATTTCCAATGGTATATGTATGACTCACTATGTTATTGCACTATGTTTGTTAATGCTAATTAGTGTTGTGCTTTTAATATTCATACGGTTGGATATTTTGAGGGAGGATTTTGTTGTGTATTGCATTATATTGTGTATAATTATTTTTTCTTAATTATAAATGGTAGTTTATTTACAATTTATTAATAATGTGTAGGTATTTGTACTTGATGGTTTTGACGAAAGTGCTGCTGATAGTTTTTTAGGGGGTGGACCTTATTTGATACGGCAGGGTGGGGCACGTTTTCCCGGTAAACGGCAGTTGGCGATATCTTCTAGGAAGTTATACAGGTAAGTGCGACTTTTCTGTGATGTTTATCTAATAATGTTTTTGCTTCTGATATAATGTTTTTTTTTCTTTTGCCTTTTCAGGTATTCACTGCCTGTGTCGTTTTTGTGTACCGTCCGTGAGATTTCTAGACTTTGCCGTCCGTGCTGATGTGACATACAGGTAAGTGTGCTTTTTGCCTAACTTTATTGTTATCCAATTGGTATTGTGCTTGGTTTTTGTTACTCTTTAATTTTAAATTGGACATTTTATGTAAATATATAGCTTATTGTTTATTCTATTTATTATTGGCTGTTTTTTTGCGAAAGTGCTGTTCGTGTGCTTTGTGGGGAAGGTACCGCATTTGAATACGTCAGGGAGGGGCACGTTTTTCATTTAATTAGCGGTAAGCTCCATCTTTCCGAGAGTTCGGAGCTTAAGGTAAGTGCTGTTTTTTAAGACTGTTTTATTGAATTTGTCACTATTAGATGTACTTGGTGGTTGTTTTTCCTTTATAGGTAACTGCAGAAGCGTTGTTCAACGGGACATCCAGGTAAGTGTGATTTTTGCCTACCTTATTTGATATCCGATTCCTATTGTTCTTGTTTTTGGTTGGTATTTACTTTTTACCTTGGCAATTTATTGTACATATACAGTTTAGTGTTTATTACATTGATTATTTTCTGTTTTTAGCGAAAGTGCTGTTCGTTTGCTTTTGGGGGAATGTACCGCATTTCAATACCTCAGGGTGGGCCACGGTTTTGAATTAGAGGTAACAGCCATCTTTCTGAGAGTTCGGACCTTACAGTAAGTGCTGTTTGATAAGAATGTTTTCTCAATTTTTTAACAACTTTTGATGTTTGGGAAATTATAACAGTAGTAGGTACTCTGTTTGCCAAGTTTCACCCATCTTATTTTTTGTGCTCCGCAACTATATTTTCGTGGCGTCTCCATGGAAATCATCCTATGTTTAATGCTCTTTTAATGTGCTTTTGCGTTTGTTTTACAGATCGATCGCAGCTCGTGTCGTCTCTGTGCAGTCTCTGCGTGTAGTCTGGTAAGACATTTTGTGTTTAGTCCTCTTCTAATGTATTGCTTTGTTTGTTTGCCAGTTTCTTTTCCTGGTCTTCACAGGCTCATCTCCAGCTCATGTCGCCTCGGTGCAGCGGATGCTGTTTGCCCGAGTCAGGTAAGCCATCTTGTCTTTTGGCCTCTTGTAATGTATTCTTCGGTTTTTTGACTCTTGTAATGTTATTTTATGTTTGTTTTACAGGTCGTCCCCGGCTCCTGTGTGTATCGTGTTGTCACGGTGCAACCACTAATGTTTGCACGTGCAAACTTTACTTTGTGCTCCTCTAATGTACTTTTTTTTTCTTTTGCAGGTCCATCTCAGGTCGTGGCATCTCCATGGGAAACATCCTATGTTAAAAGCTCTTTTAATGTGCTTTTGCATTTGTTTTACAGATCGATCGCAGCTCGTGTCGTCTCTGTGCAGTCTCTGCGTGTAGTCTAGTAAGACATTTTGTGTTTAGTCCTCTTCTAATGTATTGCTTTGTTTGTTTGCCAGTTTCTTTTCCAGGTCTTCACAGGCTCGTGTCCAGCTCGTGTCGCCTCTGTCAGGTCTTAACATGCTCCTCTCCATCTCTTGTCTCCTCGGTGCAGCGGATGCGGTTTGCCCGAGTCAGGTAAGCCATCTTGTCTTTTGGCCTCTTGTAATGTATTTTTCTTTTTTGGGACTCTTGGAATGTTATTTTATGTTTGTTTTCCAGGTCGTCCCCGGTCCTGTGTGTATCGTGTTGTCATGGTGCAACCACTAATGTTTGCGCGTGACTCCTCTAAAGTACTTTTTTTTACTTTTGCAGGTCCATCTCGGGTCATGGCGTCTCCATGGAAAACATCCTATGTTAAATGCTCTTTTAATGTGCTTTTGCGTTTGTTTTACAGAATGATCGCAGCTCGTGTCGTCTCTGTGCAGTCTCTGCGTGTAGTCTGGTAAGACATTTTGTGTTTAGTCCTCTTCTAATGTCTTGCTTTGTTTGTTTGCCATGTAGTACACAAGTTGTGTCCAGCTCTTGTCCGGCTAGTGTAGTCTCTCTACAGCGCCTGGTGCTTGCGTGTGTTATGTAGTGTTTGCAACAACTTTAAGGTTTGTTTTGTTTTCTTTTGAAGGTGGTCTCTCTGCTCATGTAAAGTATTTGTATGTTGGTTTTCCTGCTCTTCTCCGGCTCGTGTTCAGCTCGTGTCGCCTTTGTCACCTCTTTACAGGCTTGTGTCCCATCTCGTGTCTCCTCGGTACAGCGGATGCTGTTTGCCAGAGTCAGGTAAGCCATCTTGTTGTTTTTGCCTACTCTGATGTATTTTTAGGTTTGATTTATACGTCTATCCAATATCGGGTACTCTCTGTGCAGCAAAGTGTTTAAGGTAAGCAATCTTGTGTGTTTGTTTTACTTTTCTCAGATTGAATTTAACAGCACGTTTTCTTTTTTTTTTTTTACAGGCAGACAACTTGGAGCCACGTCGCTTTCAGACGAACACCATGCTTTGTGATTCAAGTTAGGCAGAAGTTGCACATCCCCACTAACTATTCTAACAAGTCACAACCTCTACAATCCTTTCATTCTTAAGGACAGCCTCCTATCTACAATTAACATATAGCTAGACAGCGACATCCTCACTAACAATTACATACACTTCGTACCTAGACATCCCTTTCATGGTTACAAGGAAGCACCACACCCCAACATTAACATTCGGCTACACAACATCTCACCTACATGCTGTTCTTCAACACTGAGTGTTGCCCTCCTTTGTTATTTAATTTAAGTAACTGCCATTTTTTTGCTTTCACAGTATTTAAATGAGTAAAGCAACCGTCGGAAACATTTCTTGAAGCGACACCGCCCGGTATACTTCGAGACAGCGGACCTATGCCTGTTACCCAAAACAGTAAGTAACTTAGTGCATAGCAAAATAAAATAGGCTCTCGTATCAGCGTGTTTGCATTTCTTTGTACTTTTAGCTTTGCTTTCTGTACTTGAAACAATTTTTTAACTTTGCTTTGCTTACCATGCTTTACGTGCAGGGTGAATTACATAACATAATTGTATAGGAAATTGTGTAAATTACTTTAAAAACACGTTTACCAGTATGCAACTGTTTTAATTTCTCGGAAAAAAAATCTACATCTGTTCCTGTTTTTGAAAAAAGGATACAATGTATTTGAAACTAGTTTAACAATTTCTATAGTGGTAACAATGTACTTTTTGGGAGAATGTGTCGCATTTAGATGGTTTCATTTTACAAATTGTACTCTCATGTTCAGTTTACAGACGAAATTATTGCAATCTGTTTTTCTTAGCTTGCGCTTTTCACGGAGAAAAACACTTGTAGGATAGCTATTTACGTGCGCAAGTTTCTATGTTTTTACCCATTGCTTTTAGTTAACTTTTGCAGTCTAATATATTTTACACTTCATTTTCTCTACTCTTTACAGAGTTCTTGTAGTTACATTACTTTCATTTTGCCATTTACGTGTGCAGTCATGAACGGGTTCTTAACTGTTCCAAAAATTAGCTGCCTTTTTATACAAACAAAATGGTCGTCATGGGGGGGGGGTTAATCTAATACCATTGCTTCTTTTCAAAAGTATATATTATGTTCCCCAAGCATTTACTATATATTTGAAATTTCTTCGCAAACACTACCTTAAGCTGCTCTTATATAATTAATATATACTTCGCCTACTTGCATTTACTTTGCCATCTTACATGCGACACTCGCTCATTTTATAGTACGTAGAATTTAAATTAGAATTTTGTTGCATATAACATTTACAGAGTCTTAAGCATGCCTTCTTAGATGAATTTTTCATTCCTTATTGTAAATTTGTTGAAATTATCTCACAAACAAGCTGTGCCGTGATGCGGAGTAATAGAAGGCTAGGCTAGTGTAAAATACGTGTAAACAAATATTCACTTTAATGTAATGCTCAAAGGTAGAAAAAACATTTTGTTGCGCGCGCTGCAGCACCAAATTAGACACATTGTGCGCAACAAAATGTAAAAACATTAGTTTTCACATTAGTTGACGTAAATATTCTGTTAGCTACATTTTACTCCACAGCACCCCCACCCTCGTCACAGACAAGCTGTGCCATAATGCGGGGTAATGGAAGGCTGGGCTGTTCCTGTTTTCATTTAAAATGATACAATGTATTTAGGAACTAGTTTACCAATTTCCATAGCGGTATCAAAGTATATTTGAGAAAGTGGCGCATTTAGATAGCTACCTTTTACACATTTTTCGCTCATGTTCAGTTTACAGACGAAATTATTGATATCTGTGTAAATATGGAGTCTTAAGCATGCCTTCTTAATGTACTTTTCGTTCTAGTTTTTAATTCATTTGCAATGTTGTCACAGACAAGCTGTGTCATAATGCGGGGTAATGGCAAGCTGGGCTGCTCCTGTTTTCGTTTAAAATGATGCAATGTATTTGGGAACTAGTTTAACGATTTCCATAGCGGTAAAAAAGTATATTTAAGAATGTTGCGCATTTAGATAGCTTCCTTTTACAAATGTTTCTCTCATGTTTAGTTTACAGACGAAAATATTGATATCTGTGTAAATATGTTGTGTTTCTTAGCGTGCACTTTTCACAGAGAATAATTTTTTAGCATCACTATTTACGCGTGCAGATTTCTATGCTTTGTACACACACATACCAAGCAGTAAGGTGACGCGGGGAATTGGCACAGTGAGGTCAAGTGAAATACGGAAGTAACACAGGAAGTAAACCCCCCCCCAAAAAGGAACTATTAGTTGCGCGCGATGCAAAATGCAATGCGCTGCCCACAACAAAATTCAGTTTGCTTTTTTTTTAAGTTACTTTCCGTAAATAGTCCATTTTGCATATTTCACAACTCCAGCACGTTAGCTGCTAAGGTTCAAGGGCTTGGCTACGGTTGGCTTTACGCAGTATCCATAATCAATGTACTGTTTTATTTGCTTGCACTCGTAATCTATTTCTAGCACTCTTCTTTACTTACACAGGAAAAAAAAACTCCAGCCATTTGGTACAACAGCACTATCTACTATACATCTTTAAAGTTCGTTAATAGAACATGGTACGTTCATTATTAAAAATGCTTGTTTATTTAAGTTGATGCCTTCTTCCTTGTGTTACTTGCTGTGTAAGGTAAGTCTGTACTATGCATCCTTTACTGCATACATTGTACTACACGCTGTACACAACACACACACGCTCTCTCTACACACGCTCTCTCTACACACGCTCTCTCTACACACGCTCTCTCTACACACGCTCTCTCTACACACGCTCTCTCTACACACGCTCTCTCTACACACGCTCTCTCTACACACGCTCTCTCTACACACGCTCTCTCTACACACGCTCTCTCTACACTCGCTCTCTCTACACTCGCTCTCTCTACACTCGCTCTCTCTACACTCGCTCTCTCTACACTCGCTCTCTCTACACTCGCTCTCTCTACACACGCTCTCTCTACACACGCTCTCTCTACACACGCTCTCTCTACACACGCTCTCTCTACACACGCTCTCTCTACACACGCTCTCTCTACACACACTCACTCTACACACACTCACTCTACACACTCACTCTACACACACACTCTACACACACTCTCTCTACACACACACTCTCTCTACACACACACTCTCTCTACACACACACTCTACACACAAACTCTCTCTACACACGCTCTCTCTACACACGCACCCTAGTGTAATATGGATTCATTTTGATAAAGAAAATGTTGGTAAATTTACAAGGCTAGAAAATAAACACATATACCACTAACATTTTGCCTCATTGGACACCAATTCATACTATATCACGCCATTTTCAATTTACACAATAATATATAACAATTATACGCAAGCAATTTCCTCTACGCAAGCAATTTCCTCTACGCCAATCATCTGCGCGCACTATACATAGGAGACAAGGAGAGACTATTGAACCACTTTACATCCACTTTAACAATAGCAAAGTACATCATTTGCATTATGTGGCTTTAAGCAGAGCCAAATCATTAGCTAACATCTATATTAGAAACTTTCAGCAAGACAAAATAATTGTCCATCCAAAAGTATATGAAGAAATGGACAGATTAAGGACAGATATGCAATTGCAAATATCAGTCCCCCAATTATGTAACTATAGCCAACTGTGTAATGTCGTACAGAATATACTGTCACTGCAAAAAAATTACACAGCACTAATATCAGACACAAATATAATGAATGCAGATATTCTATGCTTCACTGAAATAAACACTACTAGAACATCAGATACCAATACTTTATTAGAACAGTACCATCTATTAATATTTGATAAATTCCACCATCACATAACTAAGCATGGAATAGCAATTTACTACAGAAAAAATATTTTCTTAATGCCAATATATGAAACACAACACGAAATTGATATTCTACATTTTACTCTACATCTTAATAATTGCGACTACTTATTTGTTATGCTATACAAGCCACCACATGTACATATACAAACACTATTCCAGGTTTTAGGTACCAAATTAAACTTTTACCCTAATTATAACTACATAATAATGGGTGACTTCAACATAGATTTAACACAAGAATCACAAAACACAGCACTACTATTACAATATATGCTGAACGAATTTAAATGTGACCAGAAAATAAAGGAACTTACAACAGACTACAAATCAACATTAGATCATATCTATACTAATGTACACTTACCGCACTATGCTGTATTAGAATCATATTATAGTGACACCAAAGCCTTATAAGTAGCAATTTAATAAGCATAATATATAATTTAAGATGTTTTTTGCAAAAATTTGAAATGCTTTCACAAGTTATATCCAGGATGTATACTCACAATTTTCTCTCATTTCTGATGATTTCTATACAAGAAATTAAACAGACCAAACAAGACGAGAGCAAACCATATCAGAAAGCAATACGAGCCAATATAATTACATGTTCTTCGAAAACAAATTACAGAAATGCTAAACAAGAAAGCAGAATCTTATACCATCTTGCCCTAGCAGATGAAAGTGGTTCTATTAAAGGCACTTGCTATATTGACGAATTTTACAAGCAAACAAAAGAAGGAAGCGGAATTATTATTAGGAATTTCCTTACACAAAACAATGTAGTGCTATTAACTAAACAAACAAAGATCTCAAGGATGCCATCTTTAACACTTCCAAGTGCAATTATACAAGAAGCAAAAAACATAGTAGAACCACCAGCTCCACCTATTAAAACTGTAAAAGAAGCAAAATTACGGTAATTAATGACGATAACAGGGACAATATCTGAGGTATGTTTCTTAAGAAATTATTTCAAATTAAAATACACGACACTGTAATACACACTCTCTTCGCCACCCTCTCTTCCACAACAAAATACAACTTATACTGTCACTATATACACAAAATAAAAACAAATTATACAAAATATGTTTTTTATATTTTACAGGAAGAAGAAACAAAAAACATTTTTGTTGCGGGACAAGAAACAAAACTAAAATCAATAACAGTTATTGATACAACAGACTCTGTTAAAATAACACTATGGAGGGACGCAACAGATTTCCCCATAAAACTTGGATAATATGTGAAAATGACACTTGACTGTGCACGAATTTAATAATGAGAAAATGTTAAATACTACTCAGAATACTCAATTGGAAGTAAGTACTAAAATACTTTAGCCTTCCTTCTAACTAGTTTTGCTTGGCTGCATTTATTACTGTTTTAGTCTACCCCAACATCATAGCCACAAAATGTCTGTACATTTTTAATGCAGCTGTTAGCCCGCTTATATTTTTCGAATTTAAAAAATTTCAAAACTTCACAGTCAAATGTTTCCTTTAACTTCAAATTTATAGTAGGTGCACTGCCTGTTATTTTTTAATAATCTCTCTGTTAAAAGTGGAACATCATGTACATTGTACCTAGCATTATCTTTTGCCATGACGCAGGCACCTATTCTCTAAGAAAGCTAACTACAGCTTACTCTTTTATAAGCGAACTCAAATCTTAACATCTGTAGTACTACAATAACTAACAAAAATGTAAATACACAGTAAATGCCTCAATTAACAATTATTTTTTCTTTTGCAGATAATAGAACCACCTAAAGAACCCATAACAATTACGACCGAAACGTCGACGCTCTATCACCCTTTGTTTGTAAAAATGAATTGGTTTTGACATATGAATCAGACTGAGATTGTCTAAACTGTGATTATTGTATGGCAAAACTGTTGAGGGGCCCATACATATGTACAGAGTTGATATGTTAATGCTGTAGAGAGATAACAATATAACAGCATTTTTTTGGTTGCCATTGATGAATTGTATAGATATCAATGTGTATGTATAAATCAATGATATACACTGTGGATTTGAAAAGAAAAAATATTCACTATTTTTTGACTAAAGGATTCAAATATCAGTTTGCCTTGTGCATTTCATTATTCGATGATATTATAACTAAGAAATAATTGTGAATAAATCCTCAAGGATCTTTTGTTGTACAATTATATATACCCATTTCCTTGGGGAAGATTGGGTTGCCCTATCCTATAATAGTTCATGAGCGCAGACGCTGGTCTGCAAGGGCCCTTTTCAAAAAAGTGGTTGGATTTGTTTGTTTTGTTGTTCTGCCTACTTTAGAACCACTACATTTTTTGTATTTATGTATGGTATGTATTTTTGTTGTTTGCTGAATTAATGTGAAACATTGTTAACCACTGTATATTATGATGCACGGTGAATCACTCTATACACGTTTATGTTGATATTAGGGTAACTACTATACTGGGGGACAGTTATCACAGAGTCCTCTTTTTCCTCCATCAATGTCTGAGAAAGAAACATTAACCTACTCGGATGAGTACATAGCTAGAATCGCGGGTGGACCATCCCTTTTGGGTCCCCAAATCTAGAGACATTACACAAGAAGCTAATAAGAACGGAGCTTCACGCTAAATTTCTGACTGATTGTTTAAATAACAATATCATACCCATAGGCCTGCAAGTACGAAATATCCCGGCAATTTTTGTAGACGATGACCAATTCACGGTAGGATTCAGCTTCGTCTCGAATAAGTGCTCAAGGAGTTGGATGGTCTTGGGTATTGAGACTGCCTTAAAACACAGAGATCATAAAGAAAGAAATAGCGGAATTACAAAAACAAATAAGGGAAGATCCAACAACAACTGATGCTGAAGAATTTTTGAAAAAATTGGAAAACACGATAGACTTCCAACGCAACAATATCTTAAAAAAGACGGATAAACTCCAGAGAGATCCAAAGAACTATAGCAAGGAACGCACATACCCATACTTAAAGAAAGATTTTTTCCAACAAAATCCAGGGCAATCTAACTGGGCACCTAAACGTACAACGTTTTCCGACACAGCATCGTCAAGTTCAGATGAGCAGGGAGGACAAGGTCCCAATACCAACTATAGATCGGGTAGAGGACAGAACCAAGATTTTTTAGCGAGAGGCCAGACCCCACAGAGAGGGAGGGCTCGGAACACACGAAGGGGATGGTTCAGAAATCAATATACCCCAGGATACCGCCAAACGAGGAACAGCTACTACGAATGGGAGCTCAGAAGAAGGTAGTATGCTGGAAACTGCAAACAATCGCTCTATGGAGGTAGTTCCGATTTTTAGCTTATCATCCCATGTCTTGAGTACGAATGAAGTGGAACTACTGAGTTATGGATTATCATTCATTCCCACAAATAGAAATGATCCTTTCACTACAAAGGTTGAGCTATATAGATTTTTTAGAACTTTACGTCTTAAATACTTTTTCAGTAGAAACCCTTTGGCCATACAGAATGAGATCACTGGATTACGATGTCCATCCACTTTCTATCCAGCAACAAACCTGATGCCAAAGAAATTGACCACCTTTGAAAACATCGTGCTGATGGAAGTTGAACAAATATTCCAACCAAAGAAATATGTAAAATTAAATTTCTCTAAGGACCAACATTTGACCTTAAAAAATCTGGCGAGTCGGGATGATATTTTGATCAAACCGGCCGACAAAGGGGGCAGCATCATTATCCAAAATAAATCTGATTATGATGCTGAAGCCCTCAGACAACTGAATAATACAGCACATTATGTCAAATTGGGAGGGGACCCTACCAATAAAATAAGACAGAAAATACTAAATATGACTAAAGTGGGACTAGATGGTCTCTGGCTAGGTAAGAAGAATTTGACTATTTAAACCAGAACGACTTCTCAATACCTGCATTTTACACGCTACCAAAAATTCATAAGAGTGAGGAACACCCCCCCCGGAAGACCTATTGTGGCGGGGTGTCAGTCAATCTTACAACCCTTAGTGGAATATATCGATTTTTTCATTAAACCCTTTGTTCCATTAACCAAGTCCTATACAAGAGACAGTATGAGTGTAATTACACAACTCAAAGGGATATCCTTTGATGAATCCAATGATATTTTAGTCACGATGGACATCGAGAGCCTCTATAGTAACATCCCACAAACTGAGGCTCTCTTAGTGATAACTGATGTCCTAAATAGTAGACCACGCCCCCATCAGGTTCCCACTGAGTTTATTACCGACTGTGCCAGAATAGCACTGGGTGACAACTATTTCCTCTTTAATGGGGAATTTTTTGGCCAAATTAAGGGGGTGGCGATGGGGGCTATTTTTGCCCCAGACATAGCCAATCTCTATGTATCAGCTTTTGAGGATTACACTATTTATAACAACCCATTTGAAGTCCACATAAAGAAATACCTTCGTTATATTGACGATGTGTGTCTTTTATGGGAAGGCACTCCCGATGAACTCAGTGAATTTCATAGATGGCTAAATGAACGTAATGTGAATTTGCAGTTCACTATGGAATTTAATAGCCAATCGATCAGTTTTTTGGATCTATGCATTAAAAACGATGAGGGTAAACTTACAGTGAGTCTCTTTACTAAACCAACCGCGAGGAACACCCTTCTAAAATATCAGAGCCATCACCCGCAAAATCTGCGAGATAACCTCCCTTTTGGGCAGTTTCTCAGGATTAGGAGGAACTGCACCAAAAGGGAGGATTATTTCAAAGAGGCAAAAATCTTACAGACGAAACTGATGGCAAGAAATTACCCCTACAGACTGGTTAAACGGGCGCTAAAGAGAGCGTGGTATTATGATCGAGATGATCTGTTACAAACTAGAGTGAGGGATCCCAACACAATTGACTCGATCACATGTGTCACTACATTTGGACCGAGTCTAATATCATTAAAAGGGTAATTAGCAAGAATTGGCATTTGATACAAAAAATAGAGCCACAGTTGAAGTGACCACGTTTTGTCTTCAAAAGAGGTATGAATCTGAGGGACCGTCTGGTGAGGGCATATAAGGATCCACCATCAAACACAATACAAAACCTTTGGGGTTTAGGACCAGTGGTAGGCCATTACCCATGTGGACAATGTAATGCGTGTTCCACTACCACCACTGTTAAATCATGTGTATTGAATGGGAAAGAATGGATTTTGAAACATCACTCCAACTGTCTAACAAAAAATGTGATTTATTGAATACAATGCCCCTGCTCTCTGAAATATATAGGGAAAATGAGTCAGGAGGTAAAGAAACGAATAATGCAACACCAATCAAGAATCAGATGTGAAATCATGACTGCACCATTGGTCGAGCATTACCTGGAAAAATCACATGACCCTATGGAAATGCACTGGTTTGTACTAGATGTGGTTAAACAATCAAAGCGTAGACATGACGTTGGTAGTCTACTCACATTAAAGGAGAACCGGTGGATCTGGCTAGCAAAGAGTGTGGAGAATGGGTTGAATCAGTTTGTGGACTGGCAGACATTGGCGACCTTATAAACCGGACATTCTATTGTCTATAGATAAGTTTTTGATTGGTTTTTGGTATACCACAACCATAAAGAATACCGTGGACTTTTGTACACGATCCATATGGCTTATGAGCATATTGGATTGATAGTTTAATACACTTAAGATGGCCGCCACTGGTAGATATATGCCTCGCTATAAAGGGTTGGATCACCCGTGGAGGCATGCATGATTTCCACCTAGATGGGAGGAAGTATACTCATAAGAATATTTATATTCTTCAGTTATCATGATTAGTGTAAATATGTAAATAAGAGTAACTTTTGTAATTCAGTGCTATGTGTAGAAGTTTTGACCAATCTAAGATGGCCGCCACGTTTTAATACACGTATTTGACGTTTCGGCTATGTCTTAACACGTTAGTCTGGGAGTTGACCCACACGAGAACGAGCGAGGCTGGATAATTGACGTTTGCAAAGTTACGGCCAGAAAGTACGTTCGCCTTGTATACGGCATATTGGCTGTTCCTTTGTTTGTTTCGGTTAACGACAGAGGTCTCAGGTGGTAGAACGGTAGGTGACCGGGTCTATGTTTTTAATGTACACTACAGAGTTCGGATCCATCAGATGAATCCGGCGTCGTAGGCTGAAAAACGGCGTTTATTCACTCCACATACGACTGTAGTCCCAATCGAGGTAAGAAGTGGGGAGTGTATATAACTCAGTGTTCAGATAATGATGGTTGGAGGGGAGTAATGATATTGTGTTACTTACCCCACAGAGGACTGAAGCCTCACCCGAGTGGTTCCAAGTGAGTAATTTCAAATGTATTTGTTACACAAAGTTGGACTTAGTTTAATATAGTCACTGGTAGAGTTCGTTATCACTATGTTGGTTGGTCAGTGGTAGTAGCATTATTAGTTGGTTGGTGATGGCACCGAATTTGCACATTTGTGGTGCACCTGGTTTTGGTTTAATGTGGGCAGACGATCACATGTGCACTAATAGGTAGACTGATGACTGTATTATTTGGGCTGATAAATGTATATATGTATATATGTTTTTTAGATTGTGTCCTTGTCCTGAGGATGGTCTTGTTGAACTAAGCTGGGGGAGACCGAAACGTCGACGCCCCATCACCCTTTGTTTGTAAAAATGAATTGGTTTTGACATATGAATCAGACTGAGATTGTCTAAACTGTGATTATTGTATGGCAAAACTGTTGAGGGGCCCATACATATGTACAGAGGTGATATGTTAATGCTGTAGAGAGATAACAATATAACAGCATTTTTTTGGTTGCCATTGATGAATTGTATAGATATCAATGTGTATGTATAAATCAATGATATACACTGTGGATTTGAAAAGAAAAAATATTCACTATTTTTTGACTAAAGGATTCAAATATCAGTTTGCCTTGTGCATTTCATTATTCGATCATTAATTTGACGATATTATAACTAAGAAATAATTGTGAATAAATCCTCAAGGATCTTTTGTTGTACAATTATGTATATATATATGCATGCCAAATATTACACAGATACATATATACATACATATTAACAAATATGTATCACTACTTTATTAAAGGTACAGCTTTAAAAACTCTACTAACGATATAAAAAGTACAGCTTTATAAACTCTACTAACAAACATTACACACTCTACTAAGTATCAACTTATCACTATTTGTACTCCCTCTATTACTTACACTACAACTATCTACTGTGTATATAGCTCTGTATGTATCTAAGTCTGTGTGTAGCTCTTAGTGTCTGTGTATAGCTCAGTGTGTGTATGTGTAGCTCTGTATGTTTGTATCAATTTAATAAGCATAATGTATCATTTAAGATGTTGTTTTTTGCAAAAATTTCAAATGCTTTCACAAGTTATATCCGGGATGTATACTCACAATTTTCTCTCATTTCTGTTGATTTCTATACAAGAAATTAAACAGACCAAACAAGACAAGCGCAAACCATATCAGAAAGCAATACGAGCAAATATAATTACATGTTCTTCAAAAACAAATTACAGAAATGCTAAACAAGAAATCAGAATCTTATACCATCTTGCCCTAGCAGAAGAAAGTGGTTCTAATAAAGGCACTTGCTATAATGACGAATTTTACAAGCAAACAAAAGAAGGAAGCGGAATTATTATTAGGAATTTCCTTACAAAAAACAATGTAGTGCTATTAACTAAACAAACAAAGATCTCAAGGATGCCATCTTAAACACTTTCAAGTGCAATTATACAAGAAGCAAAAAACATACTAGAACCACCAGCTCCACCAGTTTCACCTATTAAAACTGTAAAAGAAGCAAAATGACGGTCATTAATGACGATAACAGGGACAATATCTGAGGTATGTATCCTAAGAAATTATTTCAAATTAAAATACACCACACTGTAATACACACTCTCTTCGCCACCCTCTCTTCCACAACAAAATACAACTCATACTGTCACTATATACACAAAATAAAAACAAATTATACAAAATATGTTTTTTATATTTTACAGGAAGAAGAAACAAAAAACATTTTTGTTGCGGGACAAGAAACAAAACTAAAATCAATAACAGTTATTGATACAACAGACTCCGTTAAAATAACATTATGGAGGGACGCAACAGATTTCCCCATAAAACTTGGATGATATGTGAAAATGACACTTGACTGTGCACAAATTTAATAATGAGAAAATGTTAAATACTTCTCGGAATACTCAATTGGAAGTAAGTACTAAAATACTTTAGCCTTCCTTCTAACTAGTTTTGCTTAGCTGCATTTATTACTGTTTTAGTCTACCCCAACATCATAGCCACAACATTTCTGTACATTTTTAATGCAGCTGTTAGCACGCTTATATTTCTTCGAATTTAAAAAATTTCAAAACTTCACAGTCAAATATTTCCTTTAACTTCAAATTTATAGTAGGTGCACTGCCTGTTATTTTTTAATAATCTCTCTGTTAAAAGTGGAACATCATGTACATTGTACCTAGCATTATCTTTTGCCATGACGCAGGCATCTATTCTCTAAGAAAGCAAACTACAGCTTACTCTTTTATAGGCGAACTCAAACCTTAACATCTGTAGTACTACAATAACTAACAAAAATATAAATACACAGTAAATGCCTCAATTAACAATTATTTTTTCTTTTGCAGATAATAGAACCACCTAAAGAACCCATAACAATTATGACCGAAACATCGACGCTCTATCACCCTTTGTTTGTAAAAATGAATTGGTTTTGACATATCAATCAGACTGAGATTGTCTAAACTGTGATTATTGTATGGCAAAACTGTTGAGGGGCCCATACATATGTACAGAGTTGATATGTTAATGCTGTAGAGAGATAACAATATAACAGCATTTTTTTGGTTGCCATTGATGAATTGTATAGATATCGATGTGCATGTATAAATCAATGATATACACTGTGGATTTGAAAAGAAAACATATTCACTATTTTTTGACTAAAGGATTCAAATATCAGTTTGCCTTGTGCATTTCATTATTCGATCATTAATTTGATGATATTATAACTAAGAAATAATTGTGAATAAATCCTCAAGGATCTTTTGTTGTACAATTATATATACCCATTTCCTTGGGGAAGATTGGGTTGCCCTATCCTATAATAGTTCATGAGAGCAGACGCTGGTCTGCAAGGGCCCTTTTCAAAAAAGTGGTTGGATTTGTTTGTTTTGTTGTTCTGCCTACTTTAGAACCACTACATTTTTTGTATTTATGTATGGTATGTATTTTTGTTGTTTGCTGAATTAATGTGAAACATTGTTAACCACTGTATATTATGATGCACGGTGAATCACTCTATACACGTTTATGTTGATATTAGGGTAACTACTATACTGGGGGACAGTTATCACAGTGTCCTCTTTTTCCTCCATCAATGTCTGAGAAAGAAACATTAACCTACTCGGATGAGTACATAGCTAGAATCGCGGGTGGACCATCCCTTTTGGGTCCCCAAATCTAGAGACATTACACAAGAAGCTAATAAGAACGGAGCTTCACGCTAAATTTCTGACTGATTGTTTAAATAACAATATCATACCCATAGGCCTGCAAGTACGAAATATCCCGGCAATTTTTGTAGACGATGACCAATTCACGGTAGGATTCAGCTTCGTCTCGAATAAGTGCTCAAGGAGTTGGATGGTCTTGGGTATTGAGACTGCCTTAAAACACAGAGATCATAAAGAAAGAAATAGCGGAATTACAAAAACAAATAAGGGAAGATCCAACAACAACTGATGCTGAAGAATTTTTGAAAAAATTGGAAAACACGATAGACTTCCAACGTAACAATATCTTAAAAAAGACGGATAAACTCCAGAGAGATCCAAAGAACTATAGCAAGGAACGCACATACCCATACTTAAAGAAAGATTTTTTCCAACAAAATCCAGGGCAATCTAACTGGGCACCTAAACGTACAACGTTTTCCGACACAGCATCGTCAAGTTCAGATGAGCAGGGAGGACAAGGTCCCAATACCAACTATAGATCGGGTAGAGGACAGAACCAAGATTTTTTAGCGAGAGGCCAGACCCCACAGAGAGGGAGGGCTCGGAACACACAAAGGGGATGGTTCAGAAATCAATATACCCCAGGATACCGCCAAACGAGGAACAGCTACTACGAATGCGAGCTCAGAAGAAGGTAGTATGCTGGAAACTGCAAACAATCGCTCTATGGAGGTAGTTCCGATTTTTAGCTTATCATCCCATGTCTTGAGTACGAATGAAGTGGAACTACTGAGTTATGGATTATCATTCATTCCCACAAATAGAAATGATCCTTTCACTACAAAGGTTGAGCTATATAGATTTTTTAGAACTTTACGTCTTAAATACTTTTTCAGTAGAAACCCTTTGGCCATACAGAATGAGATCACTGGATTACGATGTCCATCCACTTTATATCCAGCAACAAACCTGATGCCAAAGGAATTGACCACCTTTGAAAACATCGTGCTGATGGAAGTTGAACAAATATTCCAACCAAAGAAATATGTAAAATTTAATTTCTCTAAGGACCAACATTTGACCTTAAAAAATCTGGCGAGTCGGGATGATATTTTGATCAAACCGGCCGACAAAGGGGGCAGCATCATTATCCAAAATAAATCTGATTATGATGCTGAAGCCCTCAGACAACTGAATAATACAGCACATTATGTCAAATTGGGAGGGGACCCTACCAATAAAATAAGACAGAAAATACTAAATATGACTAAAGTGGGACTAGATGGTCTCTGGCTAGGTAAGAAGAATTTGACTATTTAAACCAGAACGACTTCTCAATACCTGCATTTTACACGCTACCAAAAATTCATAAGAGTGAGGAACACCCCCCCCGGAAGACCTATTGTGGCGGGGTGTCAGTCAATCTTACAACCCTTAGTGGAATATATCGATTTTTTCATTAAACCCTTTGTTCCATTAACCAAGTCCTATACAAGAGACAGTATGAGTGTAATTACACAACTCAAAGGGATATCCTTTGATGAATCCAATGATATTTTAGTCACGATGGACATCGAGAGCCTCTATAGTAACATCCCACAAACTGAGGCTCTCTTAGTGATAACTGATGTCCTAAATAGTAGACCACGCCCCCATCAGGTTCCCACTGAGTTTATTACCGACTGTGCCAGAATAGCACTGGGTGACAACTATTTCCTCTTTAATGGGGAATTTTTTGGCCAAATTAAGGGGGTGGCGATGGGGGCTATTTTTGCCCCAGACATAGCCAATCTCTATGTATCAGCTTTTGAGGATAACACTATTTATAACAACCCATTTGAAGTCCACATAAAGAAATACCTTCGTTATATTGACGATGTGTGTCTTTTATGGGAAGGCACTCCCGATGAACTCAGTGAATTTCATAGATGGCTAAATGAACGTAATGTGAATTTGCAGTTCACTATGGAATTTAATAGCCAATCGATCAGTTTTTTGGATCTATGCATTAAAAACGATGAGGGTAAACTTACAGTGAGTCTCTTTACTAAACCAACCACGAGGAACACCCTTCTAAAATATCAGAGCCATCACCCGCAAAATCTGCGAGATAACCTCCCTTTTGGGCAGTTTCTCAGGATTAGGAGGAACTGCACCAAAAGGGAGGATTATTTCAAAGAGGCAAAAATCTTACAGACGAAACTGATGGCAAGAAATTACCCCTACAGACTGGTTAAACGGGCGCTAAAGAGAGCGTGGTATTATGATCGAGATGATCTGTTACAAACTAGAGTGAGGGATCCCAACACAATTGACTCGATCACATGTGTCACTACATTTGGACCGAGTCTAATATCATTAAAAGGGTAATTAGCAAGAATTGGCATTTGATACAAAAAATAGAGCCACAGTTGAAGTGACCACGTTTTGCCTTCAAAAGAGGTATGAATCTGAGGGACCGTCTGGTGAGGGTATATAAGGATCCACCATCAAACACAATACAAAACCTTTGGGGTTTAGGACCAGTGGTAGGCTATTACCCATGTGGACAATGTAATGCGTGTTCCACTACCACCACTGTTAAATCATGTGTATTGAATGGGAAAGAATGGATTTTGAAACATCACTCCAACTGTCTAACAAAAAATGTGATTTATTGAATACAATGCCCCTGCTCTCTGAAATATATAGGGAAAATGAGTCAGGAGGTAAAGAAACGAATAATGCAACACCAATCAAGAATCAGATGTGAAATCATGACTGCACCATTGGTCGAGCATTACCTGGAAAAATCACATGACCCTATGGAAATGCACTGGTTTGTACTAGATGTGGTTAAACAATCAAAGCGTAGACATGACGTTGGTCGTCTACTCACATTAAAGGAGAATCGGTGGATCTGGCTAGCAAAGAGTGTGGAGAATGGGTTGAATCAGTTTGTGGACTGGCAGACATTGGCGACCTTATAAACCGGACATTCTATTGTCTATAGATACGTTTTTGATTGGTTTTTGGTATACCACAACCATAAAGAATACCGTGGACTTTTGTACACGATCCATATGGCTTATGAGCATATTGGATTGATAGTTTAATACACTTAAGATGGCCGCCACTGGTAGATATATGCCTCGCTATAAAGGGTTGGATCACCCGTGGAGGCATGCATGATTTCCACCTAGATGGGAGGAAGTATACTCATAAGAATATTTATATTCTTCAGTTATCATGATTAGTGTAAATATGTAAATAAGAGTAACTTTTGTAATTCAGTGCTATGTGTAGAAGTTTTGACCAATCTAAGATGGCCGCCACGTTTTAATACACGTATTTGACGTTTCGGCTATGTCTTAACACGTTAGTCTGGGAGTTGACCCACACGAGAACGAGCGAGGCTGGATAATTCACGTTTGCAAAGTTACGGCCAGAAAGTAAGTTCGCCTTGTATACGGCATATTGGCTGTTCCTTTGTTTGTTTCGGTTAACGAAAGAGGTCTCAGGTGGTAGAACGGTAGGTGACCGGGTCTATGTTTTTAATGTACACTACAGAGTTCGGATCCATCAGATGAATCCGGCGTCGTAGGCTGAAAAACGGCGTTTATTCACTCCACCTACGACTGTAGTCCCAATCGAGGTAAGAAGTGGGGAGTGTATATAACTCAGTGTTCAGATAATGATGGTTGGAGGGGAGTAATGATATTGTGTTACTTACCCCACAGAGGACTGAAGCCTCACCCGAGTGGTTCCAAGTGAGTAATTTCAAATGTATTTGTTACACAAAGTTGGACTTAGTTTAATATAGTCACTGGTAGAGTTCGTTATCACTATGTTGGTTGGTCAGTGGTAGTAGCATTATTAGTTGGTTGGTGATGGCACCGAATTTGCACATTTGTGGTGCACCTGGTTTTGGTTTAATGTGGGCAGACGATCACATGTGCACTAATAGGTAGACTGATGACTGTATTATTTGGGCTGATAAATGTATATATGTTTTTTAGATTGTGTCCTTGTCCTGAGGATGGTCTTGTTGAACTAAGCTGGGGGAGACCAAAACGTCGACGCCCTATCACCCTTTGTTTGTAAAAATGAATTGGTTTTGACATATGAATCAGACTGAGATTGTCTAAACTGTGATTATTGTATGGCAAAACTATTGAGGGGCCCATACATATGTACAGAGGTGATATGTTAATGCTGTAGAGAGATAACAATATAACAGCATTTTTTTGGTTGCCATTGATGAATTGTATAGATATCAATGTGTATGTATAAATCAATGATATACACTGTGGATTTGAAAAGAAAAATATTCACTATTTTTTGACTAAAGGATTCAAATATCAGTTTGCCTTGTGCATTTCATTATTCGATCATTAATTTGACGATATTATAACTAAGAAATAATTGTGAATAAATCCTCAAGGATCTTTTGTTGTACAATTATGTATATATATATGCATGCCAAATATTACACAGATACATATATACATACATATTAACAAATATGTATCACTACTTTATTAAAGGTACAGCTTTAAAAACTCTACTAACGATATAAAAAGTACAGCTTTATAAACTCTACTAACAAACATTACACACTCTACTAAGTATCAACTTATTACTATTTGTACTCCCTCTATTACTTACACTACAACTATCTACTGTGTATGTAGCTCTGTATGTATCTAAGTCTGTGTGTAGCTCTTAGTGTCTGTGTATGGCTCAGTGTGTGTATGTGTAGCTCTGTATGTTTGTATCAATTTAATAAGCATAATGTATCATTTAAGATGTTGTTTTTTGCAAAAATTTCAAATGCTTTCACAAGTTATATCCGGGATGTATACTCACAATTTTCTCTCATTTCTGTTGATTTCTATACAAGAAATTAAACAGACCAAACAAGACAAGCGCAAACCATATCAGAAAGCAATACGAGAAAATATAATTACATGTTCTTCAAAAACAAATTACAGAAATGCTAAACAAGAAATCAGAATCTTATACCATCTTGCCCTAGCAGATGAAAGTGGTTCTAATAAAGGCACTTGCTATAATGACGAATTTTACAAGCAAACAAAAGAAGGAAGCGGAATTATTATTAGGAATTTCCTTACAAAAAACAATGTAGTGCTATTAACTAAACAAACAAAGATCTCAAGGATGCCATCTTAAACACTTACAAGTGCAATTATACAAGTGCAATTATACAAGAAGCAAAAAACATACTAGAACCACCAGCTCCACCAGTTTCACCTTTTAAAACTGTAAAAGAAGCAAAATGACGGTCATTAATGACGATAACAGGGACAATATCTGAGGTATGTTTCCTAAGAAATTATTTCAAATTAAAATACACCACACTGTAATACACACTCTCTTCGCCACCCTCTCTTCCACAACAAAATACAACTTATACTGTCACTAGATACACAAAATAAAATAAAATTATACAAAATATGTTTTTTATATTTTACAGGAAGAAGAAACAAAAAACATTTTTGTTGCGGGACAAGAAACAAAACTAAAATCAATAACAGTTATTGATACAACAGACTCCGTTAAAATAACATTATGGAGGGACGCAACAGATTTCCCCATAAAACTTGGATGATATGTGAAAATGACACACTTGACTGTGCACGAATTTAATAATGAGAAAATGTTAAATACTTCTCAGAATACTCAATTGGAAGTAAGTACTAAAATACTTTAGCTTTCCTTCTAACTAGTTTTGCTTAGCTGCATTTATTACTGTTTTAGTCTACCCCAACATCATAGCCACACAATTTCTGTACATTTTTAATGCAGCTGTTAGCACGCTTATATTTTTCGAATTAAAAAAATTTCAAAACTTCACAGTCAAATGTTTCCTTTAACTTCAAATTTATAGTAGGTGCACTGCCTGTTATTTTTTAATAATCTCCTTGTTAAAAGTGGATCATCATGTACATTGTACCTAGCATTATCTTTTGCCATGATGCAGGCACCTATTCTCTAGGAAAGCAAACTACAGCTTACTCTTTTATAAGCGAACTCAAATCTTAACATCTGTAGTACTACAATAACTAACAAAAATGTAAATACACAGTAAATGCCTCAAGTAACAATTATTTTTTCTTTTGCAGATAATGGAACCACCTAAAGAACCCATAACAATTACAATCTATGGACTGGAAAATACCACACAAGAAATAAGTTCAATAACAGTACAAATTAAAGACAATGAGCATTTTAAATCTATGGACATACAAAATACGATTATAATGGACTACCTCGATATTCCAGCAGACGTAGAAGACTTTGCAGATGCTCTCATGGATTACTTACCAAAAACAGTAAATGTCATTTTTCAAAATGGAAACGTTATAGAAATAATTGAAGACTCTTAAAATCAACATCGAAGAAAAAATATAAAAATGCAAATTTTCAAAAAATTTACAATACTTTATGTTATACTTAAAAATAATAAAATATGTTAAAACTATTTAAATACTCATTATTTTCAAGCAATAAAAACAAATCTTTGTACTTCAATGCATATGTATGCAGCGCTCTACTTCAATAAATGCATATGTACATATATATGCATGCCAAATACTGCACAGATACATATATACATACATATTAACAAATATGTTTCACTACTTTATTAAAGGTACAGCTTTAAAAACTCTACTAACGATATAAAAAGTACATTTTTATAAATTCCACTAACAAACATTACACACTCTACTACTAAGTATCAACTTATTACTATTTGTACTCCCTCTATTACTTACACTACAACTATCTACTGTGTATGTAGCTCTGTATGTATCTAAGTCTGTGTGTAGCTCTTAGTGTCTGTGTATGGCTCTGTGTGTGTATGTGTAGCTCTGTATGTTTTTTACACTCTTAATATAGGTGGCTCTGTGTGTATAGAGCTCTGTGTATGTGTAAATATAAGTGTGCCTCTCTATGTGTCTATGTCTTTGTGTAGCTCTTAGTGTCTGTGTATGGCTCAGTGTGTGTATGTGTAGCTCTGTACGTTTGTATCATTTTAATAAGCATAATGTATAATTTAAGATGTTGTTTTTTGCAAAAATCTCAAATGCTTTCACAAGTTATATCCAGGATGTATACTCACAATTTTCTCTCATTTCTGATGATTTCTATACAAGAAATTAAACAGACCAAACAAGACGAGCGCAAACCATATCAGAAAGCCATACGAGCAAATATAATTACAAGTTCTTCGAAAACAAATTACAGAAATGCTAAACAAGAAATCAGAATCTTATACCATCTTGCCCTAGCAGATGAAAGTGGTTCTATTAAAGGCACTTGCTATAATGACGAATTTTACAAGCAAACAAATGAAGGAAACTGAATTATTATTAGGAATTTCCTTACAAAAAAAATGTAGTGCTATTAACTAAACAAACAAAGTTCTCGAGGATGCCATCTTTAACACTTCCAAGTGCAATTATACAAGAAGCAAAAAACATACTAGAACCACCAGCTCCACCAGTTTCACCTATTAAAACTGTAAAAGAAGCAAAATTACGGTCATTAATGACGATAACAGGGACAATATCTGAGGTATGTTTCTTAAGAAATTATTTCAAATTAAAATACACCACACTGTAATACACACTCTTCACCAACCTCTCTTCCACAACAAAATGCAACGTATACTGTCACTATATACACAAAATAAAAACAAATTATACAAAATGTTTTTTATATTTTACAGGAAGAAGAAACAAAAAACATTTTTGTTGCGGGACAAGAAACAAAACTAAAATCAATAACAGTTATTGATACAACAGACTCCTTTAAAATAACATTATGGAGGGACGCAACAGATTTCCCCATAAAACTTGGATAATATGTGAAAATGACACACTTGACTGTGCACGAATTTAATAATGAGAAAATGTTAAATACTACTCGGAATACTCAATTGGAAGTAAGTACTAAAATACTTTAGCCTTCCTTCTAACTAGTTTTGCTTAGCTGCATTTATTACTGTTTTAGTCTACCCCAACATCATAGCCGCAACATTTCTGTACATTTTTAATGCAGCCGTTAGCACGCTTATATTTTTCGAATGAAAAAAATTTCAAAACTTCACAGTCAAATGTTTCCTTTAACTTCAAATTTATAGTAGGGGCACTGCCTGTTATTTTTTAATAATCTCAGTTAAAAGTGGAACATCATGTACATTGTACCTAGCATTATCTTTTGCCATGACGCAGGCACCTATTCTCTAAGAAAGCAAACTACAGCTTAATCTTTTATAAGCAAACTCAAATATTAACATCTGTAGTACTACAATAACTAACAAAAATGTAAATACACAGTAAATGCCTCAATTAACAATTATTTTTTCTTTTGCAGATAATAGAACCACCTAAAGAACCCATAACAATTACAATCTATGGACTGGAAAATACCACACAAGAAATAAGTACAATAACAGTACAAATTAAAGACAATGAGCATTTTAAATCTATGGACATACAAAATACGATTATAATGGACTACCTAGATAATCCAGCAGACATAGAAGACTTTGCAGATGCTCTCATGGATTACTTACCAAAAACAGTAAATGTCATTTTTCAAAATAGAAACGTTATAGAAATAATTGAAGACTCTTAAAATCAACATCGAAGAAAAAATATAAAAATGCACATTTTCAAAAAAAGTGACAATACTTTATGTTATACTTAAAAGTAATAAAATATGTTAAAACTATTTAAATACTCATTATTTTCAAGCAATAAAAACAAATCTTTGTACTTCAATGCATATGTATGCAGCGCTCTTTTTCAATAAATACATATGTACATATATATGCATGCCAAATACTGCACAGATACATATATACATACATATTAACAAATATGTATCACTACTTTATTAAAGGTACAGCTGTAAAAACTCTACTAACGATATAAAAAGTACAGCTTTATAAACTCTACTAACAAACATTACACACTCTACTACTAAGTATCAACTTATTACTATTTGTACTCCCTCTATTACTTACACTACAACTATCTACTGTGTATGTAGCTCTGTGTGTATCTAAGTCTGTGTGTAGCTCTTAGTGTCTGTGTATGGCTCTGTGTGTGTATGTGTAGCTCTGTATGTTTTTTACACTCTTAATATAGGTGGCTCTGTGTGTATAGAGCTCTGTGTATGTGTAAATATAAGTGTGCCTCTCTATGTGTCTATGTCTTTGTGTAGCTCTTAGTGTCTGTGTATGGCTCAGTGTGTGTATGTGTAGCTCTGTACGTTTGTATCATTTTAATAAGCATAATGTATAATTTAAGATGTTGTTTTTTGCAAAAATCTCAAATGCTTTCACAAGTTATATCCAGGATGTATACTCACAATTTTCTCTCATTTCTGATGATTTCTATACAAGAAATTAAACAGACCAAACAAGACGAGCGCAAACCATATCAGAAAGCCATACGAGCAAATATAATTACAAGTTCTTCGAAAACAAATTACAGAAATGCTAAACAAGAAATCAGAATCTTATACCATCTTGCCCTAGCAGATGAAAGTGGTTCTATTAAAGGCACTTGCTATAATGACGAATTTTACAAGCAAACAAATGAAGGAAACTGAATTATTATTAGGAATTTCCTTACAAAAAAAATGTAGTGCTATTAACTAAACAAACAAAGTTCTCGAGGATGCCATCTTTAACACTTCCAAGTGCAATTATACAAGAAGCAAAAAACATACTAGAACCACCAGCTCCACCAGTTTCACCTATTAAAACTGTAAAAGAAGCAAAATTACGGTCATTAATGACGATAACAGGGACAATATCTGAGGTATGTTTCTTAAGAAATTATTTCAAATTAAAATACACCACACTGTAATACACACTCTTCACCAACCTCTCTTCCACAACAAAATGCAACGTATACTGTCACTATATACACAAAATAAAAACAAATTATACAAAATGTTTTTTATATTTTACAGGAAGAAGAAACAAAAAACATTTTTGTTGCGGGACAAGAAACAAAACTAAAATCAATAACAGTTATTGATACAACAGACTCCTTTAAAATAACATTATGGAGGGACGCAACAGATTTCCCCATAAAACTTGGATAATATGTGAAAATGACACACTTGACTGTGCACGAATTTAATAATGAGAAAATGTTAAATACTACTCGGAATACTCAATTGGAAGTAAGTACTAAAATACTTTAGCCTTCCTTCTAACTAGTTTTGCTTAGCTGCATTTATTACTGTTTTAGTCTACCCCAACATCATAGCCGCAACATTTCTGTACATTTTTAATGCAGCCGTTAGCACGCTTATATTTTTCGAATGAAAAAAATTTCAAAACTTCACAGTCAAATGTTTCCTTTAACTTCAAATTTATAGTAGGGGCACTGCCTGTTATTTTTTAATAATCTCAGTTAAAAGTGGAACATCATGTACATTGTACCTAGCATTATCTTTTGCCATGACGCAGGCACCTATTCTCTAAGAAAGCAAACTACAGCTTAATCTTTTATAAGCAAACTCAAATATTAACATCTGTAGTACTACAATAACTAACAAAAATGTAAATACACAGTAAATGCCTCAATTAACAATTATTTTTTCTTTTGCAGATAATAGAACCACCTAAAGAACCCATAACAATTACAATCTATGGACTGGAAAATACCACACAAGAAATAAGTACAATAGCAGTACAAATTAAAGACAATGAGCATTTTAAATCTATGGACATACAAAATACGATTATAATGGACTACCTAGATAATCCAGCAGACATAGAAGACTTTGCAGATGCTCTCATGGATTACTTACCAAAAACAGTAAATGTCATTTTTCAAAATAGAAACGTTATAGAAATAATTGAAGACTCTTAAAATCAACATCGAAGAAAAAATATAAAAATGCACATTTTCAAAAAAAGTGACAATACTTTATGTTATACTTAAAAGTAATAAAATATGTTAAAACTATTTAAATACTCATTATTTTCAAGCAATAAAAACAAATCTTTGTACTTCAATGCATATGTATGCAGCGCTCTTTTTCAATAAATACATATGTACATATATATGCATGCCAAATACTGCACAGATACATATATACATACATATTAACAAATATGTATCACTACTTTATTAAAGGTACAGCTGTAAAAACTCTACTAACGATATAAAAAGTACAGCTTTATAAACTCTACTAACAAACATTACACACTCTACTACTAAGTATCAACTTATTACTATTTGTACTCCCTCTATTACTTACACTACAACTATCTACTGTGTATGTAGCTCTGTGTGTATCTAAGTCTGTGTGTAGCTCTTAGTGTCTGGGTATGGCTCTGTGTGTGTATGTGTAGCTCTGTATGTTTGTATCACTCTTAATATAGGTGGCTCTGTGTGTATAGAGCTCTGTGTATGTGTAAATATAAGTGTGCCTCTCTATGTGTCTAACTCTGTGTGTAGCTCTTAGTGTCTGTGTATGGCTAGGTGTGTGTATGTGTAGCTCTGTATGTTTGTATCACTATATATATATGGGTGGCTATGTGTGTGTAAAGCTCTGTGTATGTGTAAATGTAAGTGTGGCTCTGTATGTGTCGAGGTCTGTGTGTAGCTCTTAGTGTCTGTGTATGGCTTTGAGTGTGTATGTGTAACTCTGTATGTTTGTGTCACTATATGTGTGTGTGACTCTGTATATGTATAAATATAAGTGTTGCTCTGTATATGTGTGTAGCTCTATATGTATGTTGCTCTGTGTATATGACTATGTATGTATGTATACATCTCTATATGTATGCCTCGGTCGGTACGTATGGCTCTGTGTGTCTGTGACTATGTATATAGCTTTTAAAATATGTGCCTCTATGTCTGTGTAGCTCTATCTGTGTATGTGTAGCTCTATCTGTGTATGTGTAGCTCTATCTGTGTATATGTAGCTCTGTCTGTGTGTGTGTCTGTCTGTATGCCTCTGTGTAAGTATGTAACTCTCTGAAAATAGCTTTTTTTGTAGGTGATTATATGTAAATACTAATATCTGTGTGACAGTGGCTCTGTGTAACTAACTCTGTGTGTAAGTAACTATGTGAACAACTCTGTTTAAGTGGCTCTATATGTGTGTATGTATAGTTCTGTATGTAACGATTCAATACCACATGCATATGCAAAAGAAAATTATATTTGCATTGCAATAACAATGCCATTGATTTACCGCTTAAATTATTGCCAAATAAAAAGGTAATACTATATTTTACGATTTATTAAAAAAAATCTAAAATAATAAGCAATACCAATAGCTCTACCTTTAATAATGCCGAGACCATTGCATTGTAAATGCTTGTTTTTTTTGGTATCCTTTCCACAGTTGGTTCCATTATAAGACTTCTCTTTCTCTGGTGTTTTTATTTGTAATTCTATAGCAAACATGTATCCTTTTGGTCGCCGTGTAAAAGATGAACAGTTTTTTGTTGCCCTACGACTGGGGCAGATCCGTTTTGAATGGTTTCACAGGAAGGAAATGTTTTGGGCTGTAGTCATATTGTTTTTCCTGGTAGGAGGGGGGCTGTTCTGGAAATTGGAGTGTTCTGGAGTTTCCTCATCATGTGTTTTATATCAGACGGTTTCCTCAGATCATAGTAAAAGAATTATGCATAGCAATGTTTTCTCAGACACACAGCTTGTTATTCCGCTGATTTGGTTACAAGTTTATGGACCGCTTATGCATTATCATTGGTAAATGATTAACCCTGGGTGTAGTCGGCATAGCGGGGCTACTCTGAGTGCCACAGAGATGGAACCAATCTTCACACACTCCTCCTAGCTTCGCAACCCACCACCTGCGCTATTAAAATGTTTTAAAACCCTATTCAAAAGACCCAGAAAAGTCCTTAACTTATCGGCGGCGGCCCTAGGCTGCCCTCTTCGGCTATCACACCTTCATGAAAACTGAGCAGGCGCCCGTGCAGTTTTCATAAGTCATGATAGCGGAAGAGGGCAGTCCCAGGCCGCCGCCGATAAGGTAAGACGTTTTCTGGGCCTTTTAAATAGATTTTTTAAACATTTTAATAGCGTGGGTGGGAGGCCAACTCCGCTGCGAGTGTGCAGAGAGTTGCCTGCTCCGCCTACTTCACAGAATGCGGAACAGGCAAAATTCCGCACATTTGGTGGGCGGAACAGAGTTATCCTCCTACCCTTATAAATTACTAGCAGCCCGTCCCGACGTTGTCCGGGTATGAAATAGAATGTGTGTAATGTGTGTAATGTGTGTATTTGGCAAGGGGAATTTATTTTAAAATCTCGCGGTAGACAACATTTTTTGTTTCATTAGAATAGGGACGGAGAAGGGCCAGATGCAGCCCTGGTTGATGTTAGCAGGCGCATGTAATTGGTGTAGTGATCAGCCGTCTGAGCCCGGCTACAGCCCTGGTTGATATTAGCAGGCGCGTGTAATGTCGTTGAATGAGAGAGTTCATTGACAGCGAGTAGGAGAGGCTGCAGTAATTGTCCCCGCAGACACGCTCATTTGCGTGTTCCCTCGCTTGAGGCCCAGATGCAGGCCTGTTTAATGTTAGCAGGCGCGTGTTCCCCCTCTTGACACCCAGCTGCAGTTCTGTCGATGTTATCAGGCACGTGTAATTAGTGTACTGATCCGCTGCCTGAGCCCGGCTAGAGCCCTGGTTGATGGTAGCAGGCGCGTCTAATTTCGTTGAATGAGAGAGTTCAGTAACAGCGCGCAGGAGAGGCTGCAGTAATGTTACTTACCAGGCCTCCAGCTGAACGCGTTTGTCATGCCCCCAGCACACGGCCACAGCAGACGATCTTCTGATTAATGTACGAACCACATGGCATGAAGGGCATGAAGGGCATGAAGGGCGGCACGTGGCACATGCCCCCAGCATTTCTCACGCCCCCAGCGTGCCACTTGATGCAGTGCAATTGTGTTCACATGGCATGAAGGCCGGACACACGCCCCCAGCGTTCCTCACGCCCCCAGCGTGCCCCTTGATGCTGCGCAGCAACATAATTGGCGCTTGTATGTACGACTCACATGACATGAAGGGCGGGCACACGCCCCCAGCGTTAGTCACGCCCCCAGCCCACGCCCACAGCACAACGCAGACATGCCCACAAGGGACTACTTTGCTGGCACGGTTCTTTTACCTTTTAAATGTATATGGTGTCCTACAGTACAATTGTATGTCTTGCACTGTATGATTGTGATGAACACCACTGTTTCTTGAAAAGTTAATAAAAACAATTTTAAAAAAATGTATATGGTGGCCGTCTGCATAGCCTATGTCCTTCTGCTGCAATTGCTCTTGCCAACGCTGTATTGGGTGTTGTGATTGGTGCTGTGGTTACTGAGATTACCCGCCTCAAAGGTATGTGCTCTCTATTTATAATATTAGTATGGATACATATGTTCTCCCTCCCCATTTCATAGAGACAAAAGGTGAATTCAGCCTGAGATATCCTGGACCTTCCTTATACAATAGAAAGCCAAGGGGGACCGGGTACCCAGGGTGCATGCCCAAAATATATTGTGTTGATTTGTACCTTGGTAAAAGAAATATCACCCAGACAGGTTGGCACTACCAGGATCTGACTATCACCCACGATGCAGGTATTTATCCTGCGTGTTGCCCTGTGATAAATAGTACTGATGCGTATTTGTATCTCAATTTCTCTAGAGAAGTAGTGTACAAAAACGTAATGTGTTTTGGAAGAAAGGTGGATCCCAGTATGAATGGGATGAATAGTAGATATGCTCCATTAGATTATCAAGGTCCACTTTATGCACATCCAGGATTTTATTTTTTATTAAATGGTACGTATTCTAATATGTACAATGGGACTGAGGATGTGGCATTGGGAATGGTTTAACCTCTTGGGGCGCTTCCAAATAAAGGAAACCAAATATAAGATGGGTAAAAAGAACATTGACCAAGCAATTTTGTGAGGGCGTTACCGATTTGGAAGTTAATAATTATAGTAATGGCATCACTTTTGAATATATCCTTCCCCTATCAGTACATTCAATGGCACCGCCATGGCCAGGGGTGAACGAGCTAGAAAGTATTTTTGGTGTAAGTTGCAAATGTTATCTAACTCTACTATGGCAGCTTTATGGGACATTACCCCTCAGCTGGAAAGTATGCACATATACTCTGAACCAACAAGATATTCAGTTGACTTTATTTTAGCTAAGAATGGTGGTGCATGCACAATTATTCGAGAGCTGTGTATAGTTGGTATCACAAATCTGGAAAAGATATCACTCAGCATATTCTAGATATTTTGGAAAATGTTAGAGGAATGGAGCTGGTCCTTATTTGGTAGTTGGGGTTGGATTCTGGAAAAAGTTATATATTTTGTTGTCCTTTTAATTTGTTGCTGTGTCTTGATTCAGTCCCTTATGCTGCTCATATTGTGCTACTTATCTCACTCCCAAAATGATTTCAGTTCATGATACCAATGCCACTATAATGCTGCAAAATGAATTTGATACTATTATGAATATCGACAAAGCGGTCTTTTGTTCTACTACTTCTCTTGCAGGTTCAATTTCTGATGTTCCTGACATATTGTTTGGATGACTGTATTCTTCTCTTTACTGTTAGAATTGTAAAGACCCTTACCTGATATCAAGAATAAAGGTGTCCTGTCCGTATTTAGCATTTAATGCGAAAAGGAGGGTCTGTTAGAATTGAATCGTAAACTTGTCTTATTACTCGTATTTTACCCAATAATTATGTTAGCAATATATAGCTAAATCATTTTATATGCATACTGTATGTATACACAATTAGTAATTGCAGATGGTGCATTTATTAAGTTGACAACTGTGCCACCATTTTAGTTCTCGTAGACGCCATTTTGTATTAGAATTAAAACTGTTACTTGCTTATTTACGAGAAATGGTCCTTGGTAAGTTTTGTTTCTCCAAAGTTGAAACTTGCTCATTAACGCATGGCTTTTCTGTTACATAGAGGCCTTTTTCACCTATCTAAAGGGGAGGATAGGCCAGACGACCTAGGGTAGCAGATAACTTGTACCAGGCTGCGGAATGGTTACCTCTATACTGTACCCCCTTTGTATTATGACATCTACCAGTGTTTTTCAATAGAAGGCGGGTCTTTGTGGGCTCAGCAACATGTATAATGTAACTTTATGCTTGTGAGAGTCAGTCCCTCGTCAGCCATCATAGGAGGCTGGTCAGATTGAACTCCACTGCAGTGTACTTTGTGAAGCTTTACTTTTCTGCGTCATTGACTCTTCATTAGTGGAAGTCTAGAGGAGGAAGAGAGTGACCAGGGTGGCCCTAATTGGGTCACTTCCTTCACATGGTTATATGTGATCTGAGGTCACAGTTGAGCCAGTACGACTGGGATAGTGCGCAAGTGGAAAACTGATGCACTGTCAGCACTATCGTGCGTGGCCGCACAGGACTCTGTGAGGTCACAGTCATGCCAGAGCAAAGGTGATAATCCATAAATGAATTACTGAACACTGACCTATGCAGTGTGCTGCACAATATTGTGGGAAATCATAGGCATTGCTGACTTGTTTTCTGAAATATTTCAAAAAACAATTACTTGGGGAGTCATAGGTAATCAAACTGTAATGGTAAATGTGCATGCCATTTGCATATGTGGTTAAGTTGTTAATGTATACAGTAACAACAACTCCACACACATGATGCAATATCGGCGTTATGTCAGCCATTTCACAAGCCCTCAAATTTCGAATCACAATGTTCAACAATGGTCATGTCAGATGAAGTAAGGCGAGCTGGTGTATGGGTTACAGTTTTCGTTCAGGCCATCTGTAGATCATAATGGACAATGTTTTCTTGACACAGTGTAATCATTGGTAAATAACCATACTAGTTTGCTGTATGTCCAGGGCCAAAATGCTACTGTTCCCTTCAACAGTAGACATGTGTGTGCTGAGGTTAGCAGTTAGGAGATTTCATACCACCTGTGTTGTTCTCCCAGCCACAGTGTAGTGAGAGGTGTTGCATAGTCACTTAGGGCAAGGTCAGGTTAAAGAGTGGTGTCAACAGAAAATGAACATGTCAATACATCTGTAAATGTTGCATGTTTGACAACAGGCGCAATGTTGAGAAATCTAGTCTGCTTACTTGTATATGGTTCAAGAAAGCTGTTCATGACCTGTGACAAAGTACCTGGATATGTACATCTTGCATGTGTACTAAGTACCTGATACCATGTCATCCTTACAGGTCAAAACCCATCAGAAGGTGTTCCTGTGGAGGACCATCGCTCGGAAAGGGCATTACATGGGGGGGGGCTCACACGTCGGCACAGTGACCATTGCCGAAAACACTGGCAGGACATGAGAGGCTGGGCCAAGAAGATCGCTGAAGTACCACTGGGTCTGGCACCTTCAGGCAGGAGGGCTGCGTGCCGCACATTGACCCCCCTAATGCTTTGCATCCTGGCGGTGGCCTATCCCAACCTCAATGGGCAGTTGAGAGCCAGAAGAAGCAAAGAGGGGGTGAGTATGTGACTTGATGAACTTTGTACAATTCCATGCATGTTCATGTATTACAGCCACTGTTCTAACTTTTAGGTTTTGAGACTATCAAGACTCATGTAATGTATGAAATGTAGCGTATGCAACAATAGAAATAAGTGCATGGTTAGGTCCCTTAAATGTATTTATTTACCATTTATAATGCACCTGGTTACACCCATCGGTTTGTGTCCGTGCCTAGATTCTAACCCCATAAGAAGGGAGCGATGGGAGACGGTAGAGGGAGATAACCCGAACCTATAAGTGAATAAGGCAATAGAGTGAAGAAAGGCTAAACATTCCCTGTCTGAATACAAAAATGCCAGGTTTTAAGTGCTTTGCAGAAAGTCCTTTCCATAGGTTCTGATCTCAAATAGGCAACAAGTTATTCCACGTTTTGGCCGTAAGATAGCTAGAGGTTGGGGCCCCTATCCTGGCCCTCTGCACTCTTGGCACGCTCACAAAGTGAGCCCCTACAGATCTTAGATTACATGAAGCTGTGTAGGGTGTTATCATGGCTTTTAAGTAGCTAGGGCCTGTGTTCATCATGATGCTATGGCAGTAGCACATGGCTTTATAGATAATCCTCTTCTCCACTGGTAGACAGTGTTGAGTAGATATATGCTCCTCTCTGGAGATTTAGTACCAAGCATGCAGCAGCATTGAAAATGCATTGGAGTTTAGTTAGAATTCCTTTGGTGGAGCCAGGTAGAGGATGTTGAAATAATCTACCTGTGACATGACTAGGGCATATACAACTGTTTTCCTGACCTTTATAGGTATTAGGTCCAGGAGCTGCCTTAGGACTTTAAGGTGAGAAACAGAGAAGGTTTTGGATCCTACATCTGCCCAGCCCGGATCTCAACGACAAAGAAAACAGAGGAAGTTGGCTGGACAGGACAATTAACACAAAAATATTCTACAGGCACGTAGTCAAATTATACCACGTGGCCACTGGATTTATATTCCAAACACATTTATTTTTCTTTTTAACTGAAATTCCCAAACGTTTCAAAAACAAGGGCAAAAACAAGAAATCGTCAGAACAGTTGGTTCATGTATACAATATCTACAAATATACAAAAATACAGCATATACAACAACGAATCAAACGAAGCTGATGATGACACACCGAACAAATGAAAAACATACAGTGGAACAATTAAATTGCAGTTATGTACAGTGCATAATTAGTGCATAAACAAAAGAAAGACAACCAGTCCTTAGAACTCGAAAACCAGGGGACAGGTGGTATACAGATGGAAAGTGGTGCCTGCCTGTCACCCAAAACCTGTGGCAGAGTGAGTCTATGGGGTTACACTGCTAGGGTCCTAAGTCAAGAAGTGATTATATCCTAGCGGCACCCTTTGAAATTGCCACAGGGTGGAAGTGTCGACGCGTTTCGAACCTAGATGTTATAGGTTCTCTTCAGGACAGGGACTGGGGACGGTGATTCTGCAAGAGAATACGGAATTGGTGTCAAATAATAAATCATAATGCTGCAAAGGTCTCATCTGGCTCCAAGAGAACAGAAGCTATATTACCTGCACAGGGGCACAAGGGCTGCCGTAGTGTAGGTAAATCTCAATGCACAGTCAATTCTGAAAAAACATACAAAGGAGTACTCAGCATGGTAACAAAGTGTGGTACCTCAAAACAGAAGTCAAGAAGGGGTGACATGGAGCTGCGTGGATATAAATCATACCTGTGATAGGCGTGATCATGGACTGAAACCGTAATGCCCGCCGTGCGGTGCACACTCGTGGTGATGGACAACTCACATATTGTAGCGCAGGTTTTGTTGGCTACATGCGTGACGACAAAAACAGAATTCCCAATGTCAGCATGGGTGCAGGATGTTGCGACCCAGATTACACGGCCAACAAGTGACCCAGAACGCAAGAGAGGGAGTTCCTACCTGAGTTGAAGGTTGAATGACGTGAGCGCCGGGTCACTGAACCGAATTCAAGCCGGCAAGCGGTATCGGTTACACCGCGGCCCGCTGCAAAACAGATGGAAGCGGTTTTTTGTTAGTTTGACCCCCAGGACATGGGTTCGCTGCTAACAGAACCGCAAGTCACAACCAAAATACACGAAACACTTACTCGTGTAGAGGAAATCAATCCGTCAAACCAAGCAGGGTTCAGTCTGTGGGTGGAGCGCCGCGCTCACTAAGATGTATTTAAAACAACCGGGTCACACGTGGCTGGTCGGTATGGCCAGTTGAAACTGCTAAGGGATGCTGGTAGATGTAGTTCGGGTTGTGCCACGCCCACAGCGTGGACAGTAAAAATTATGTCACAGTCTGCCATCCTCTCGTATAAATCAAAAAAGGCTCAGACTTCACCATAATCGTTACAGCACTATACACATTTCGAACATTTGATTTCATATGATACATTATGACACTCAAACAAGTGTTCTGCATATAGTTTCATAATACAGTGTAGCACTCCCAGAACTAGCATGCGTTTTCAACATACCAGCACAGCGTAAATATCTTCACAGTATTACAGGTAACACGTATTCACATATTGTCAACCCGACTCTGTAATCTCATAGCTGAGGTTTAAATTTAGTTGACAAAACACAACTAAGGAAAGAGATGAAAAAAGTGAAAAGAAGAGGTAAGATGTAAGATGCAGCGCAGCCAAGCTCAACGGCATAGATCAAACCATGAAAGTTCATAAGCTGGCAATTTCAGACATTTCGTTCAAACCAGAATTAGATGTGTCAAATTTCAGTATGAGATAAGCCTTTTTTTGGGAAAGGCGAAAGTCCGGATCTCCACTGCCACCCCTGATAACAGCTAGAACAGTCCATCTTATGTCGTGCGAGGAGTGTTTTTGTTGCAGGAAATGGGAGACCAGGGAAGCTGTCATGGTTTTGTTGTTAATCCTTGACCGGTGTTGAATAATTCTTTGGCGAACCTCCTGTGTAGTTTTGCCAATATACAGCTTCTTGCACGGACATTGTATTGTGTACACAGTATACTTGGTCTTACAGTTCGTATGTTCACTGTGGCGCCAGAACTTGTTCCCATCCGTGAACAGGGAGCCTTCTATTGTTAGGTCGCAAACGGAACATGTCCCGCATTTGCGGTGCCCCTGGACTGGATTGGCTCCAAAAATCGTACTTTGTGAGTCCCTCTTCGGAGGTGGACGAGTAGATGTAATCATTTGGCCAATACTCCTGTTCTTCTTAAGAGCAAACAAAGGAACCCCTATATCTGGAAGGATTTCCTGAACCAGGTGCCAACTTCTTTTGATGATTTTTTGGAGTTGGTTAGTATGAGGACCGAATGTGGAGACACATACCATCCTGTCCGTCACTGGTCTGGGTCTTTTCTCTAGAAGATGTTCCCTTCTAGAGAAAAGACCCAGACCAGTGATGGACAGGATGGTATGTGTCTCCACATTCGGTCCTCATACTAACCAACTCCAAAAAATCATCAAAAGAAGTTGGCACCTGGTTCAGGAAATCCTTCCAGATATAGGGGTTCCTTTGTTTGCTCTTAAGAAGAACAGGAGTATTGGCCAAATGATTACATCTACTCGTCCACCTCCGAAGAGGGACTCACAAAGTACGATTTTTGGAGCCAATCCAGTCCAGGGGCACCGCAAATGCGGGACATGTTCCGTTTGCGACCTAACAATAGAAGGCTCCCTGTTCACGGATGGGAACAAGTTCTGGCGCCACAGTGAACATACGAACTGTAAGACCAAGTATACTGTGTACGCAATACAATGTCCGTGCAAGAAGCTGTATATTGGCAAAACTACACAGGAGGTTCGCCAAAGAATTATTCAACACCGGTCAAGGATTAACAACAAAACCATGACAGCTCCCCTGGTCTCCCATTTCCTGCAACAAAAACACTCCTCGCACGACATAAGATGGACTGTTCTAGCTGTTATCAGGGGTGGCAGTGGAGATCCGGACTTTCGCCTTTCCCAAAAAGAGGCTTATCTCATACTGAAATTTGACACATCCAATTCTGGTTTGAACGAAATGTCTGAAATTGCCAGCTTATGAACTTTCATGGTTTGATCTATGCCGTTGAGCTTGGCTGCGCTGCATCTTACATCTTACCTCTTCTTTTCACTTTTTTCATCTCTTTCCTTAGTTGTGTTTTGTCAACTAAATTTAAACCTCAGCTATGAGATTACAGAGTCGGGTTGACAATATGTGAATACGTGTTACCTGTAATACTGTGAAGATATTTACGCTGTGCTGGTATGTTGAAAACGCATGCTAGTTTTGGGAGTGCTACACTGTATTATGAAACTATATGCAGAACACTTGTATGAGTGTCATAATGTATCATATGAAATCAAATGTTCGAAATGTGTATAGTGCTGTAACGATTATGGTGAAGTCTGAGCCTTTTTTGATTTATACGAGAGGATGGCAGACTGACATAATTTTTACTGTCCACGCTGTGGGCGTGGCACAACCCGAACTACATCTACCAGCATCCCTTAGCAGTTTCAACTGGCCATACCGACCAGCCACGTGTGACCCGGTTGTTTTAAATACATCTTAGTGAGCGCGGCGCTCCACCCACAAACTGAACCCTGCTTGGTTTGACGGATTGATTTCCTCTACACGAGTAAGTGTTTCGTGTATTTTGGTTGTGACTTGCGGTTCTGTTAGCAGCGAACCCATGTCCTGGGGGTCAAACTAACAAAAAAACTCTTCCATCTGTTTTGCAGCGGGCCGCGGTGTAACCGATACCGCTTGCCGGCTTGAATTCGGTTCAGTGACCCGGCGCTCACGTCATTCAACCTTCAACTCAGGTAGGAACTCCCTCTCTTGCGTTCTGGGTCACTTGTTGGCCGTGTAATCTGGGTCGCAACATCCTGCACCCATGCTGACATTGGGAATTCTGTTTTTGTCGTCACGCATGTAGCCAACAAAACCTGCGCTACAATATGTGAGTTGTCCATCACCACGAGTGTGCACCGCGCGGCGGGCATTACGGTTTCAGTCCATGATCACGCCTATCACAGGTACGATTTATATCCACGCAGCTCCATGTCACCCCTTCTTGACTTCTGTTTTGAGGTACCACACTTTGTTACCATGCTGAGTACTCCTTTGTATGTTTTTTCAGAATTGACTGGGCATTGAGATTTACCTACACTACGGCAGCCCTTGTGCCCCTGTGCAGGTAATATAGCTTCTGTTCTCTTGGAGCCAGATGAGACCTTTGCAGCATTATGATTTATTATTTGACACCAATTCCGTATTCTCTTGCAGAATCACCGTCCCCAGTCCCTGTCCTGAAGAGAACCTATAACATCTAGGTTCGAAACGCGTCGACACTTCCACCCTGTGGCAATTTCAAAGGGTGCCGCTAGGATATAATCACTTCTTGACTTAGGACCCTAGCAGTGTAACCCCATAGACTCACTCTGCCACAGGTTTTGGGTGACAGGCAGGCACCACTTTCCATCTGTGTACCGCCTGTCCCCTGGTTTTCGAGTTCTAAGGACTGGTTGTCTTTCTTTTGTTTATGAACTAATAATGCACTGTACATAACTGCAATTTAATTGTTCCACTGTATGTTTTTCATTTGTTCGGTGTGTCATCATCAGCTTCGTTTGATTCGTTGTTGTATATGCTGTATTTTTGTATATTTGTATATTTGTAGATACTGTATACATGAACCAACTGTTCTGACGATTTCTTGTTTTTGCCCTTGTTTTTGAAACGTTTGGGAATTTCAGTTAAAAAGAAAAATAAATGTGTTTGGAATATAAATCCAGTGGCCACGTGGTATAAATTGACTACGTGCCTGTAGAATATTTTTGTGTTAATTGTCCTGTCCAGCCAACTTCCTCTGTTTTCTTTTTCTTAGGACTTTAAGGGTCAGGAAATACTTGCCAGCTACACTCCTTATTTAACTCTTAAATGACAGTTTAGGATTAAACCACACACCCAAGATTTTGCTTTTCCCTATCGGGACAGGGGTTTGCCACTAGGCCGATGACCAAATAGGAGCTTTCCCGACTATCATTACCTCAGTTTTATTGCCATTAAGTCATTAAGTTTTAGGCAGTTGTTGGTCATCCGGGAAGCTAGCTCTTCTGGACAAAGAAAATTGTGCTGCAGCCGCCTCCCCATCCTGTGATTGAGTTGCTATAAGCTGCATATCATCCACATATGACAGTTTTTACCTTGTACTTTCCAAGATTTCCACTAGGGGACCATTATATAGATTAAATAGGGTTGGGCTCAATACTGTGCCCTGTGGAAATACTTGTTTAAGAGAGATGCTGTCTGACTTATGTGGATGCTGGACAACTTGAAAGCTCCGCATTAGAAAGAAGGAGGTCATCCATTGTAATTCTGTACACCCAACCCGGCACCGACTTAACCTCTGAAGGAGTAAGTTATGCGATACGGTTTCAAAAGCCACACTAAAGTCATGTAACACCAGAGCCACTGTTTGTCCTTCATCCGCACACCTTTTCAAGATTTAGGTGGCAAGGACCAGGGCTGAATCCATGGAGTAAGAGGCCCAGAAACCTGATTGAGTGGGGTGAAGTAGATCATTTGAATTGATATAGTTTGTGAGTTGATTATTCAGTTTTCTCTGTAATTTTAGTCAAGAATGGCAGAAGTGAGATGGGACGTTGATTCTCTAATTGCATGGGATCAGAAGAGGGAATTTCTGCAGGGGGAGGACTATTGTGTGCTTCCATTTTTATGGGATTTCGCTTAAGCTAAAGGACAGAAAAATCAGCTAGTTTATGTAGGAGAGAATAGCCGCCAACCCTGGCACCAACATTTTAGGTGGAGCACTATCTAGAGGGGATCCTGATTTAATGCTCATAGACAAGCTCTTCTGGTCTTCCAGAGTGGGGGTCCTAAATTCATTGAGACTGTTCACCTTAGCAGATTCAACCAAAGAAGTATCTATTTATACAACTGTGAACTTCTACAATAAAGTTGTCCTATATCGCAGCTACTTTAAAAGTGAAAAAGGAAGCAAGCTTGTTACAGCTTTCTATAAATGATGATATTGGGGCTACAAAGCATTCTAGGGAGGACAGAGAATTAAGGATAGAGAATAGTTATTTGGGAGAATTATTAGCATTATCTGTTTTCATGTTGTAAAAGTCACAGCTTGTTTTCCTAATGAGCATATGCTACCGTTTTAGTTCCATTTTATACCTGGCTCTGCTGGTTGGACAGTTGTCCTTCCTGAAGATGTGCTTGAAATGTTTACAGTTTTTTTTGGCTGCAATTAAAACATCACTAAACCAAGGGGCATAATTCTGGGACCTGTATTTGTTCTTAGTAGTCATAGGGGCTATCTGATCAAGGGCTTCTGGTATCCATTTTTCCAGCTTCAGTTTAGCAGTATTAACATCCTCCCCAAGCTTAAGATCAGTTTCCGAGAGAGTTTTAGGCAAGATCTCAGAATTGAGCCTTGCCCACTTTCTTGTAGTAATCATACAATTAGACATGGTGGTGGGTGGAGGCTTGCGCGATGGCATTGTGAAAGCTACCAGGTAGTGGTCTGACCAAGGAATGATTAACAGTGTTTCGACCTTAATAGTGGGACAGTTAGGAAATATAGGGTGTAAAATGTGGCCCGATGAGTGGGAGCACTCACTTTGTGAACTAAGTTAACTGTTAAGGGATTGTGTCTCTGAATTGAGGCAGTTATCGAAATGCATGTTGAGCCTGGGCGAAGAACTACGCTCCGTTCGCGGAGCTTGCGGAGTTTCGGCACCTCCGCGTTCTACGGAGAACGCGAAGCTGTCGATTACTCCGCGATCCGGTGCGTAGCGTAGTTCTCGCGCGCTGAATAACATTATTGCGTGCGCGTCAATGGCTTACCTTGGTTCTGCGTTCGCTTTTTCCTGGTCGCGTGTGCCACCATGTTTGGAAACACTCTCGCACAATCCCGTGCGACTGTACGAACGCGATAACGTCATTTGGATGCGCGATAGCGTCATAAGGATGCGCGAGGATGCTTGTTGGTAAGATCGAGTTGCCGAACACGCAGAAACTGCATTCTTGCACAGAATAACTCGCGAGCATGTTAAAACCATGATAAATTACCATTTTGGTTAGCAAAAAAATGAAAAAACCCTTAAAGTTGTACCTTTGGCTGTATTTTTTGGGGGGAAGGAGTCCTCTTTTTGTTTCTACTCTTTTTTTGAAGAGTAAGGAGGAAGGAGGAAGGGCCCTTGAGTTTACAACTTCCTGTTCCTGTCCACCAGGCTCCTCCCAGTGCTTTGTCCATGTGGTGCTCACTTTCCTTTGGATTTTGAGCTGGAAGGATCACTTTCTGTGTGTGTTGGCTGCATTACTGATTTTTCTTGGATTTATTGAGGACTTTTGGATTTGGAATTCTCTTTTTCAAGTAAGTTTGTGTAATGTATGAGTGAGTATGAGGTAGACTTGTGTTTGTTTGATTTGAGTTTTTTTTAACTACAGTATTCAATCCTGGAATTAAATTATTGATGGAGGCCTGTACTTTTATGAGGTCCCAACTTGTATTTTTTTTTTTATTTCATCCAGGCTACATAGAGAGGTACCCATGGGTCCAATCATGTTTCTGTAGTCTGTGTTTAAATTTTTATTCCAGTTTGTAAACAAACATCATGGATGGCATTGGATTATGTTCATTATGCAATAGCAATGTCTGTTGTGGAATTTCTGTTTGTGGAATTTGAAATGTTTTTATTTTTTAACCCAATAGCTGAGCCTAATACTCCATGTAGTTAGTGTGTAGGCATGCTTGAGTTCATTGTATTAACTTTCTGTGGTTGGCCTGGCCATGTGTTGGTGGCCATTTTATGTTTCCAGCCACTTTGCTCTTGCCATAGGCCTCCAACCTTGTGGCCTACTCTGCCAGAGGTACTACTCATAGGGTCATGAAAGTTAATCAACTGTTTTTGTGGTGTACCCTTAATTTGAAAATCATGGATGGCTTGGATTGATGTAGAAAATCTTATTTTTATGTGTGGGGTATTTCAGGTTTTGGGTGTGTTTAAATACTCTGTCAATTTCTGACATTAGGTAACCCTAGGAATACAGCTTGGGTACTTTTGGTAACTTCGCACAGTGTGAAAACGTGACCTTACATTTTTTGTCTTGTTCGCGCACTCAATGTACTTGCTCGGGAACGCGAAAACGACGTTCTCTTCCATTCGCGCTGCCGAACACGCCGAAAATGTTTAATGTGTTTCTTGTGCTATAAAAAGTCCTCATTTATGTTGTCATTTGGTTGTAGTTTTCTCTTTTTGGAGCATGGACCACTTCCATTTTCTGTCCTCTGTAATGATTTCTTGTTTATGGGTGGGGTGACCAATTTGGGCGGTGGTGGTGTGTCCATTTTGTGAAGCAAAGCATTGTCCCTTTGCCATGGGCATTATTGTCTGTCTTCTCTTTCTTTTCATGTTGTTGTTGGTGGCCAGGCCATGTGGTGGCGGCCATTTTGTGTATGCTTCCTTTGTGATTTTGCCATGTTGTTGTTGGTGGCCAGGCCATGTGGTGGAGGCCATTTTGTGTATACATTAAAAATTTTAATGTTGTTGTTGGTGGCCAGGCCCTACGGTGGCGGCCATTTTGTGTATGCTTCCTTTGTGATTTTGCCATGTTGTTGTTGGTGGCCAGGCCATGTGGTGGAGGCCATTTTGTGTATACATCCTTTGTGAATTTTCCATGTTGTTGTTGGTGGCCAGGCCCTATGGTGGCGGCCATTTTGTGTGTCCTTCCTTTGTGCTTTTGCCATAGGCATCCACGGTTTTTGACTATTCTGGCAGTAGGGCAGAGTTACTACTACTCATAGCCATAGGTGCATTAAAGTTAATCAACTCTTGACACGCGACATTACATTTTTTGTCTTGTTCGCGCGCTCAATGTACTTGCTCGGGAACGTGAAAACTACGTTTTATTCCATTTGCGCTGCCGAACACGCCGATTTTGCATTCTCGCGAACAATATGTCCCGAGTTGCATAAAAGTTTCTCGAAAATGTTGCATGTGTTTCTTGTGCACCCAAAAAAACTGAAGTTGTCATTTGCTTGTAGTTTTTGGAGCCTGGAACAATTCCTGTGTCTGTCTTCTTGTTTGTGGGTGGGCTGACCACGTGGGCAGCGGTGCGGCTACTTTGTGAAGCAAAACAAAGCATTGTCCCTTTCCCATAGGCATTTATTGTCTGTCTTCTTTTTTCTCTTTCTTTTCTTGTTGCTGGGGGTGGCTAGGCCATGTGGTGGCGGCCATTTTGTAGGTACTTCCTTTGTGCATTTATCATTGGTCTCCCAGCTTTTGGTCTGATCTGACAGTAGGCCAGAGTCCCAGAGGTAGTAGTTAGCGGGGGTGCTGCCTTTATGTAGCTGTTTTAATTCGGTGTATGCAATTAACATCATTAGGGCATGTGTGTATGGCATTGCATTCCAAAAAGTGTTGTCTGGGCAGGGGTTTTGTATGTGTTTTTGCGGTGTAGGTTTACAACCTCTGTCTTAGCCATGGGGTAATTTTATTCCTTGCATTAACCTGTCATGTGCAGCAGGCATCCTCCTTTTTTTGTCCATATTGGTATAGGCCTGCTTGACTTTATTGGTTCTTTCTGGACTTCATGTGGCTTGGAGCTGTGGTGCTGGACTGGTAGTATTAGTCTTCTGTTTTGTCTTTTATACATTGGCCTGTGTGTCTTTCAATTGTTCATGTTGCCTTACTGCTTGTTTGACTGATGTTCTGCCTTCTTTGCTTGTAGGTGCACAAAAAAAGACTGCGGAGGTGCTGGTTGTTTTTTCATCCATCGCCCGTTCTACTGCCAGACGGACGTCCTTCAGTTGTACGCCACGTGTGGTGTGTGACTCATCTGACCAGACATCCCTGCAATTTGTGCTGCTGTGAGCTGACATCAGAAGAAGATGGGCCCTAAGAAAGCGACGAGGTCCTCCACCACCAAGAAAGTTGCTGAGAAGAAGGAACAGAAGAAGGAAGTGTCACTTAAGTCTGGTATGGACCCCAAAACCTTTTTTGGGACCCCAAAAGGTACGCCTGCAGCAGCGGTGTCTGGGGTGCAAGCTGGGACCAGCACATCCGCATTAGTGGGGGCAAGCCACCAACCCAGGGCCAAGCACATGATGAGGGGCGAAGAGGTAGCCAGCTTAATCTTTGCAAGCAGTGATACTGAGCCTGAACTAAACTTATCGCTGTCTCAAAGTAGTATACAATCCACGCAAGATGGAAGTGCTCAACAACCACCGCCAGCAGTAGATGTTCAACAACCACAACCACCGCCCGCAATAGGAGTTGTTCACCCACAACCACTTCCCGCAACAGTTGTTGAACAACCACAACCACCGCCCGCAACAGTTGTTGAACAACCACAACCACCGCCCGCAATTGGAGTTGTTCAACAACAACAACAACCAAATCCCACAATAGTAGTTGTTGAAGAACCACAGCCCGCAATAGTACTTCCTCAAGAACAACAACCACCATCTCAGCATGCAATAGTAGTAGTTGTTCCTCCCGAAGTCGCGGCAGTTCAGGAAGTAGAGCCTCATTCAGAGCAAGAAGAAGAGGAAGCCACTTCTGGAGGTGATCTATTGTCTTTGAATTCACCAAGGGAAAGGAGGGTTAGTGCATCGAGCTCTTCGCCAAGCATCCCTTCCGATGACCTTGATACGGATTGGCAGCCACAACTATCTGAGCATTCAAAGGAGAGACATCCCAAGAAGACCAGGCTAGGAAAAAGGAAGTTTCCAGCAAGGCTTGAACTTATGGAGGCCGATGTAGGTGAGCAGGATACTGCTGGTGATAAAGACGGGTCTGACACTGTCATCATCACGAGCGTTATTCCTGGTGCAGAGGATGCAGAGACCAACATTTTCACCCTATCCAGAAATGCTGCGATTAGTGATGAGCAGGTAGCACGCATAACTCCTACACACTCAACACCCAAAGTAACACCAGCTCCCATTTTTTCATCAGCGAAGGCCTGGCAGCATCCGACATCCAGCAGAAGCGCCACTTCAACAGAAGGAGGTAGTGGCAGTACTAGGACTGAACTGTCACATAGTGAAATTCAACAATCCTCCAGTCCATCCGGCATTGGGAGTGGGTCCTCCTCTTCCTATGGCAGGAGACAAAAGTTTACCTCCCCAGTGTGGGACTTCTTTACGGTTCACCCAGTTCAGGAGAACATTGCTGTATGCACCATTTGTCATGTCAATGTTAGTCGTGGTAAGATTGGTACAAACTATGGTACTGGAGGCCAAACGACCCATTTGAAAAAAACACACTTAATCAGGTGGGAGAACCACCTTGCAAGCTTAAAAAATGTGAGCACTGGTGTTGGTGGGGATACAGTGCTACAAGGTCCACTCATGGTTGACCAGGAGGTAGAAGAAGAGGGAGACGATGACCTTCTATCTAGGAGTGGTACACAAATGAGCCCTGTCGCCAGCACTGGAGTGGTAAAGTCCACATCCTCCGCATCAGCAACTTCTCAGTGGCACCAGAGTCAGCTGGAGACACCAAGGAGTGCAAAGTCTGCGATGCAAGGTGGTCCGTCTAGCATAACTGAAAGAAATACAAAGCAGCGTACCATTCCTAGCATGTTTAGGCAGGAGGGAAAGTACGAGCGGAACCACCCAATAGCACGTTTGTACAATGCGAAACTTGCGAAAATGTTGGCACTGGACCTTCTCCCATTTTCATTTGTTGAGGCTGTTGGATTTCTGGAATTAGTGACAACCCTCTGCCCAAAATGGAACGTTCCCAGTCGCTACTATTTTGCCCGAGTTGCTGTTCCAGCACTACACCACGACGTGCTGGAATTGATTGGGAAAGCCTTACAACAGAGTGTTGTCCATTGTATCCACCTGACAACAGACATGTGGAGCAGTTGCGATGCTACAGATTTCATGTGCATCACCGCACACTGGATCTCTTTTGCAGGTATTAAAGACAAGTTAACTTCAGGCCTCCTTGACGTTGCTGGGATTTTTAATGATACGCGCAGACATGCAACTATAGCCATGTTTGGTATGGAGAAAAGTAATACTGCTGAAAACATTTTGTCTGATTTTAACACCAAGGTCTTTGAATGGCTGAAACCAAGAAGCCTTAAGATTGGTTTTGTTGCCACCGACAATGGCAGTAATGTAGTGAAGGCAATGAGAGAAGGACATTATTTCAGGGTACCCTGTTTGGCACACTGCATTAACTTAGTCGTGCAAGACTTTCTGAAAACTGAAGCCAAAGTCAGCAACATACTGATCATCTGCAGAAGAATATGCACACACTTTAACCATTCTTTTAAAGGACGGAAGCTGCTACGGGTCATTCAGCGTGAGCATAATTTGCCAGTCAAAGCACTGATCCAGGAGGTCCCAACACATTGGAACTCAACTTATTTCATGCTTGAGCGTCTCTTTGAGCAGTACATACCACTGAATGCTTATGTCATGTCAAGAAGATTAGGGGATCCTACTGTTAATCTTAAAGCCCTGACCATTGAGATGTGGCAGTGGGACCTCATTTAATGCATCACAGAGATGCTACTACCCTTTGAGGTCTTCACACGTGCAGTTAGCAGGGAGTACTGTACTATGGGCCAAGCCATCCCATTGTTGTACATGCTTGAGCAACAGGTGAAGGAGGTCTGTCAAACATACGAAGGTGACAAACAAAAAGTTGATGCATATACCTTGGCCAAGGGCTTAGCCAACCGCTTATCTGTAAATGCAAGGCTTGAAATGATTGTGTCAGGTGAACATTACATAACTGCAACAATGTTGGATCCACGGTACAAATTATTTGTCAGCAGTAGCGCAGTAATTCCTTTTTCAGATGAGGATGTTGCCAAGTACAAAACTTACATAGCTGCGGAAGCTAATGATTTAGAAACTGAACGGCTGTTACTTAAAGGCCTGCCAGTGCCAGCCCAGGCCAGTCCAAGTACTCCTGACGCAAGTTCTTCACAGCATGAGAGCAGTGCGTCTGCTTTCCAGCAGGCACCAACAGTACCAAAAGCAGCACCTACACGATCTGATTCAGCAGACCCAACCAAAAGCATAACTGCTTTTTTTCTACAGAAAGGGATGGGTAAGTCCGTTGCTGTTGCAAAGGGGAAAGAGGACCAGCAAAGCCGAGCCCCAATGAACACTGAGCGGATGGTTCAGGCCTATCTGGATGACACAACAGAGGTGTTCATGGAGCAAAGCCCATTGGTCTATTGGTATGAAAGAAGGAGACAGTGGCCAGTGCTGAGCAGGCTGGCGATAAAGTATCTGGCTTGTCCTGTAGCCAGTGTCTCTTCTGAGCGGGTTTTCAGTGCTGCTGGTGCCATTGTGACATCGAAAAGGACTAGTCTCTCCCCCAAAAGCGTGGAGAGGCTGACAATGAAAAAAATGAATCAACGCTTCATACCACCAGACTATAAAGTACGTGAATCAGAGCAGGATGAAGAAAGCGAGTCCGAAGACCTCCTCACTACTGGGTTACATGACCTACTTCTGTCCGAACGCACAGAGTTTGAGGACGAGCTCCTCTTCCCTGACAACTAGGCTTTTAAATTGTTACTTTCTCCCTTCCTTTATTTGTGTTATTTTCTTATTAACAATGGCTTTCTGGTGCTAAACTGCAAAACCACAACCAAATCCATCCCCACCACTGATTCTTTTTATGTACCTACTGGAGTTGCACACCTGTGCATTTATTTTCACTATCTTTTTATTTACCTACTGTAGTTGCACGCCTGTGCATTTGTTGACTGCAGCACTCCTCACAGTCTTGCTCCATCTTCTTGCCTCCCACTCAAGTCAATACAATTCCATCTTGCCAGCCATACATTGGATGTTGTATAGATGGAGTATAGTACAATAATGTAGCCTCTAACAGTCCCTCCATAACAAGTGAACCGTACAGTCGTGACTACAGCCATCCTCTATATCATTTGAAATCTGCAACTCATGACTGTCTTACTCTTAAGGCTACCACCTCTGTCTGCAGGCATTCATAGACGACTCTTCAGTGTCAATACTTGAGCAGGCATCCACAACTGAAGTCAACTTGTTGTGACTCGTCATTATTTTTAAAAGGCTCGGCAGCATCTGTGATCAATCATCTGATAGTGAAAGACAAGAGCAAGACAGGTATATTAAATGAATGATGCAATGCATTGCATAGGATGTTTAGCTGACTCTGAGCAAATGTGCATGGAATAGAAGTATACTAGTAAGTTCAACTTCAGACTCACGTGATGGGCAATTTTTCCATGTTATTTAATAATATAAATTATTTACGCACTTGTGATCCTACTACTACAGGTGCAGTCAGGACTTAATTTATCGTTCGTAGTCACTCACTACAGAGTAGACTGAGTTGCTGGTGCTGTTGGACTAGACGTGCCAGACCTGATAATGATGGTGACACCACACATATCATTGCACGCTGTCAGGCAGTTGGATCTGCGCTGATTGATGTACGATGTTTCTTGGAGTGGAATACAAGGTAAATACAAATAAGAGGCACAGCACAGTAGACCCAGGCTACTTCATGTGTGTGCACTGTGCAGTGGTACAGTACAATAGTGGTATGATTGGTGACTGAGAATGACGCATTGATTTTGTTGATTAATTTTGAAAACGCTAGGTTGCTTTTTTAATTTTTATGCCCCTTTCTCTGGCTCAGTCAAATTGTTAGGTAAATGCAGTTTGTGTTACTGGCGACCCTGTGTCGTGGGTCTGTTCTGTGCTGGCTCCTATCTTTTCTTGTACTTCTAGATTAATAATAATGATGTGCAACTAGTAGACTTATACATAACATATTGTATCAAAGCCGCCTCAGTCTGAAAGTCCTCTCTTTACGACTACTCCGCTTGTATTATTTTTTTGATCTTCACTGTATTTCAAATACTTAGGTCATTCACATTCTTTTGTATTTGCCTTTTCTATTTCAATCCACACAGGCTGGACGTTTTTCACCCACTGCTATTATACTATGAGCGTCTACTCACCATTACCACTAATCATCATCATCAAGCAATTGGATGGCGGGAAACAAAGAATGATATTCCGCGTATCCTGTTTCTACGTTTATTCCTTACATTCATTGGCTAGTGGATCAAATTCAACATCTTAAATCATCGTCTTCATTGTTTTGCTTTTGTTGTCTACATGCGTACTGTTTTTATTTCTCAAACCTTTCCGAAAACCCCCGTACCCATCCATTCAACAAACCCTAACCCTCTTCCCCCGGGCTGCGTGGTTTCATTGAGGTGCGATGTTTGTTACATTAAATATACACCAACAATTTGATCACGCGCTTGCTGGGGCAGATGTGGTGAAAGCAACAATTGTGTCATTTCAACAAGGCATGGCCGGGATCTTCTTCTGCTTCCCAACTCAAGCTCTGTGTATAATGCCAATTAATTTACCATTACCGTCAAACAACGAATACGTAATGAATTGGCGTCATTGTTTGTGTATAAGTTTACAGCATTATGATTTAGAAAAGTTTGACGTTGACGTGAGTACTACAACTACAGTTGAACTTCTTATCTTCTCTTGCACTTACTTTCCAGTCCCCAAAACCATTGTTTTGTTTCAGTTTAGCAGTTGTATTGGGTCAGTCGTGTAATGTACTGTACTTAATACTTATACTACCCCCACATTGTCTATCACGAAAATGACTGCCTCTTTCTTTGTGTCTCAAAATGCTACTGGCAGGGTCTGTCTACTACTACTATCACAGAAGTTCAGAACAACAGATTCTTATCCATTGTCTTGGGAAACAAATGCAGCCCACTTCATCATCAGCAATCACAGGTAAGATACGTTTGCTGTGAGGTATAACGCAAGACAGACTGGTAGTTCTTCTAATACTACAAATATAACTCGGTGAGGGTTTACCGCATCTATCTGTCTGCATGTGAAAGATGTGGCCAATATATTTTTTAATTCGAAAGCACTGTCCCCTGACCTGCATGCCCAATTAAACGTTGTGATGTTGCACAACGTACATTATTTGGTGAAACAGTCCCCCCTCCACCCCCCCCAACAAACACAAATGAACTTCAAATGTTTTCTTTTGAAAATAACTTTGTCTCATTTTTATTTTAACATAACAAAGAAAGATGATAGAAAAATAAAATATATATCAAATCTTACCCCACAGCTGTCCCTACCCTCCCCTAACCCCAACGAAATTTGAAAGTTAAATGTAAACCCCAACACCCATCCCAAATCCCACCCACCAACAAAAGGATTTAAAAAGGGGCAAACAACAGGGTCCATCTCAAAGCCGGCGGGCTTTCAGGTGTTTGTCCACCATGACCTTGACACGCTCCTCTATTCCTTCCTCAAGCTTCTTCCGCTCCTCCTCCAGCCTCGCTACCCGGCGGAGAATCTTTGCTTGAAATTCCCGGCACTTACATTTGCACGCATGTTCTGGGGGGGCCGCCGATGATGTAACAATTCGGCGGCGGGCGGCTTCCTGACCACGGCGACGTAGTCCTGCAGGCTTGGGGGCCGGGGCATTGGAAGAGGCAGCAGCTGCTGCCTCCTCCTCCTCCTCCTCCTCCTCCTCCTCCTCGGCCTGATCTACCAGCCGGCGGTAGGCCTCTACGATGGCCTGCAGTTTCCGCTGCCGGGCCCGGACTGCCAACTCCTTCCTCGTTGGTTTTGAAGGAGTAACTATAAAGAAAGAAACAGAATTGTTGTAATCCAAAATCCCCGCAAATCAAGAACACAACATTGATTCAACACATAGTGGCACAGTAGCACTAGCAAGCAAGCTGAGTACAAAAAATTGGGTTGCATCTATCTTGAACATTCTACGGCCTATATAATTAATTTGTTGGACTTTTTGGCACGGCATTATGCCTGCCCTAGTAGCATGGGTGTACTTCAACGGTCACACACATTAGAACGAACACCTGTCTTTTTCATATCTCGTTTTATATTATATACTCTGATTCCGGGAAGGCGGGAACAGTCTCAAACTAACATTAATTAACAGGGGCAGCTTGTAGTACATGTCTAGTAGAGACTATCATTATTTATATCGCGCAACAAACCTTATTTGGTTTGTGTTTCACCAGCAACGACCCATGCATCCAGTCGTCCCCTCCTTCCCTTGCCTTTGGGTTTGACCAAAACACCGCTGCTGCTGAGACTATCCACTAACCACCGATATTGGGTGTGTCTCCCAACCACGCTGGCAGCTGTGTTTTCCCCTTTCCATGCTTCAACAACAGCCCATGCATCCGACTGCTATCAGCCACCTGCATTACTGTAGTGGTAATGCTAAGCATGGTAATGACAAGTAAAGGTAACATCATATATTGTCCAGTAGAGTACAGTGAGGAAGTTTTCCCCTCCCACCAAGTAATGCGGATCACTATTGAATGTAACTTACCATCGCCCACCGCTGTTGGCTCCCCCCCCCACTGCTGCTGGTGCTGGTGTAGGTGCCTCTGGTCCTCCTGTCCCCGCCGGGATCGCTGACGCTGCGCCGCTGTCCCCGTCGGCACTGGTGGATGGTACGGGTTCTGCGCCTATAAAAATAAGTACACCTTTTTAGATGGATGCACAGCCCCCATTGTACTTGTTCACCAAGAATGGAGTTCTTCAAAACAGTTAAGTACAACGTACGTAGTAGGAGTCCACATTGCATAGTACAGCAGAGTCACTACACATATTAGCATTCATTGTTATGGTATGGTACCCAAGCTCATCTCATCTGTACTGCTACTCTAGTCCTTGGAAATTTGAAGTGAACTATGTAACCTTTGTACATCAATGTATCCAGTTTTGCGCATGCTACCTCGCAGCTTGTTGCGCAGTACGAGAAGACGCCTTTGAGGCAACATGATTGTTCAATGCATACACCTGAAGAGGTTGGAAAATAAAAGGGCCCGTATTTAAGTTTTCTATGTGGATTGTGGAATAGAGTTTGCTTACAGGTTACAACTTCTTTTTAGCATGGCTGCATAAAACTGGCCTAAATGTATTTCATTCTGTCTAACGTGCACCACTTTTGTCATTAATTTTCGGCAGATGAGAGGATTTCCTTCTACGAAGCTGACATTCCCAGAGCTTACCAAAAAGAGGCATATGTAACCAGTATACGTTCAATGGTGAGGGGTCTCCGACATTTCCCACATTTCCCTATCGTGCACTAGTAGCTGTACAAATGTTGATTACTTTATTCTGCCTTTTTTAACTCTGGATTTTTTCTGGTGGGCCCCTCGACGTATTTCACGGAACAACTTAAAAACATTGATGTTACTTACTTACTTCTAACAAAATAAAGCTTTTGAAGTACCACTTTGACTCTGAAGTTTATTTTCAGTGTCTGTTGTCTTGTAGACTCACACGAGTGAGTGAGCAAAAGGGGGTTTCTTAGGTAATGGTTTGTGTAATAAAAGCATAGGGCATCTTGGTATTGGGGTTCAGGAGTGTGATAATTGAATAATTGACCAATGACTGAGCCCATATAGGTTGTCGTTCAGTGAATTGTGGGTTCCTCAGAGTTCTGTGACTGAGGTGTAAGTAAGGTCCAACCTGCCTATCAGCACCAACATCAAATTTTCTGGTGCATACATAGTTATGTAATATGTATGTATATGACTCCATAGAAGATAGAATACCCACAAGACTAGTAGTGGTATACTAACGTTTACAAAATACTAGACAAACATCTGGATGCATACTTGGTTGGTGTCAATTGCCAAAGCAGAGACATTACAGAGGAAAAAACATAAGACAGGAGTGGACCCTGTGCCTACAGCTATTCGAATTTTTTTTTATCACATATTTATGGAAAAGATTAATACCTTTTCTAAAGAGTCAAAATTTCTTTAGGAAGTAAATGTAATTAATCGGTTGAAAAAAAATAACTCCGTTACAAAGTTAGGGAAATATTGTTCCAAAAGAAAGCACTGTTGGACTTACTGGGGACAGCAGCAGGATCCTCAGTAGAGGAGCTCTGTGCCTGTGGTGGTTCACCCGCCGACTCGGTCCCAGCATTCTGCTTGCCCCTGGGTTCTGTGGTTCATGTAAGAAATATTAAACAAAGAGAAAAACATTGAGTGCTGTGAAACATAGACATCATTTCAAAAACCACTGCTAGAACATTAAAAGAAACAAACATTGATCTACCAAATGACTACTGCCTTGCAGGATTCACTGACTGTATACTTGTAGAAAACAAATCAAATGTTCCATAAACATTCTGATTGCAGATTACTAAGTAACACAGAGGCAGTAACACCTGAACAACACCACCGATTCAAGAGATTCAAGAATGGGGTAATCAATTATCTGTGAGTAGTCATTTCTTTTTCATTTTTGCCAGCAAAATGCATAGATCACAAGGAGGAGACATGCAGAAATTGTGTGCATACACGAAATTGTACGTTTGTTGCATCATATTTTGTTCTGCTACTGACTGAATGCTACTGCTGCAAAGCCTACCACTCATTAAACAAACTACATCAGTTCTATGGAGGGCTGAGGCAGGGGTGGCTCTAGGCTCATGGTGGTCCTCCTGGGCAGGGAGCGTAGGCAGGGGGCCCCGGAAGAAGAGGTCGGGGCGGAGGACGGAGGACAGTGAAGAGGGGGAGTCAGTCAGGGTGTTTGGAAGTGGAACAGAGCCGGAGGCAACAAATCCCTGCCAGGGGCCGCCACGCAAATATGTATCCATCCTCAGAGGATTATTAAATTAAGGATATATATTGGTGCGGTGGCCCCTGAAGTTTGGTGGCCCTGTGCAGTTGCACAGCTTGCACATGCCTAGAGCCGGCCCTGACTGAGGTAAGAAGAACAAAGTAACTTTAGCATTCATTGCCAGAGGAGGATTCATGCAGAAGAGAAGGCCGTGAAAAAAATGCTACTATATGCAAACTACGTACAATTATCCATCCACCGCTATTTCACTGACGGACAAAGGAAGGACAAGACTCTATTAATAGCATTAACTAACTTCAGTTCTCTACAATAAAGAAAATCTCACATCAATAAACAGCAACAGCTAGCGCCAAGTTGAAACAACACGCAAGAGTCAGTGAAGAAGAACAGTGTCATACAATTACAGTAGATATACCGGAATACATCGGAAATGTAACTAGGAGCAACAGTCATCGCGTTACTTATTCAGCCAATATTTACAAAGATACAATAACAATATTTATACTACTATATATATAAATATATATATATATATATATATATATATATATATATATAACTATATATATATATATATATAACTATATATATAACTATATATATAACTATATATATATATATATATATATATATACTGGTCCAGAGATAATTTGGAATTTCTTGACCTAGAGTTAAAGGTTTCTGACAACAAATTAGAAACATTGTTGTACAGAAAAGAGACCGCGGGAAATAGTATTCTCCATGCGCGTAGCTGCGACTCCAACTCCTTGATTAGGAGTATTCCAGTAGGAGAACTTTTGAGAGCGAAACGCAATTGTAGTACCAGAGAAGCCTTTGAAATCGAGGAATGAAACATGGTTGCAAGATTTTCTGAAAGGGGCTATTCGAGGAAAATAATTCTTGAAGCCCAAAAAACAGTGAGCAAACGCTCAAGAGAATCACTATTACAGCCTAAGAGTCAAGAGGTACAAAGTGAAGATGATAATAAGACACGCTTTGTTACTACGTACAGTAGTCAAGCAGGCATGCTCAAAAAGAGTCTTATTAAATTCTGGCCTTTACTACACAGTGATTCTGATTTATCTAAGTATGTCAATGACTCACCCCAGATTTCATTTAGGAGGGCAAGGTCCCTTAAGGATCAACTATGTAGTGCAGTTATTGCCAAACAAACCAAAATTTCAGGTGTACAAGGTTTCTTCACATGCAGGAACTGCAAAGCCTGCAAAAATAGTCGGAATAGAAAGAAGGTCCAGTTTACATCTACATCAGAGACTTTCACGATCAAAGAACACACATCTTGTATTAGTGACTATGCAGTCTATGCATTATTCTGTCCCTGCAACAAGGCCTACATAGGCAGTACTATTAAGCAAACGAAATTAAGGGTATTGGAGCACTTACGGGCAATTGTTAATATGGATAAGACATATCCAATAGCCCGCCATTTCCACAGCCACCATAATCAAAATGCAAATTTGTTGAGTTTTTGTGTATTATGCACAGTAAAATTCAGTGAGAGAGGTGGAAATCGGATCCAAAACCTGCGCAGGCTGGAATCAAGAATGATTATTCAGTACAAAACTATGACCCCAGGAGGCCATAACTGTGATGAGGAAATGGAAGTTCACCTGGGTTAATGAATTAATTACCATGCAATTCCAGTTTCTGATGAGCCTTCTACAGTTTTAGTCCAGTAGGGTTCTAATTGGTGATATGATCAAATGAATTATTAGTTTGCCCTAACTGTTTTTAAGTTCTTATGTCTTAAAATTTAGGATGTGAATGGTTTTATGTAAAATGAGGAAAAGTTAAAAAAGTTTTCTATTCAATAGTCATGAATGTATATTTCTATTGTTCACAGAGGCGGTGGTTTTTTAGGTCTCGCCTGTCGATGCGCATGCGCATCGAGCAAGCGAGAGTATTGGGACTTATCCACTCTTTATCCACTGCAAGGAATCGTGGCGATTCCTTGCAGTGCCCGTGACTTTTAAGCTCAATGCGCATGGAGCTTAAAAGCGCGTGCACGTCCGTCTTGGTTTACCCGCTCCGCCCCCTCCCCTTCCCGCCGTGTCGCATTTCTCCTCCCCCCTCCCCTCTCTTCCCTCCGTCTTGTTTGTTATTTTACCCGCTCCGCCCCCTCCCCTTCCCGCCGTGTCGTATTTCTCCTACTTCTACCGTGAGGTGAGTACGATTTGTTTCATGCTTCTACACGGAGGCACTGCTACTTTTACTTATGGCATAGGCGGGCTGACGTGTTATAACGATTGCCGTTTGCTACTGAACACCGTCAAAGTCGCTCCAAACGTGTCCTGTGTGGGTCACAACAAGACACTTTCATGAGCGTGTGTTTTCTGCTTTGCATGCTGGTTAAATTAGGCAGTCGGCTTTAGCAAGCGCATGCAGCCTTTTAACTTTTCCTGAGGGCTCATTCTTGTTCTGTGTTCCCATGATGGGCTCCCGAGATCCGCCAGGACCTGCCAGTGTTGTAATGCCGCGTCGGTCTTGGTTGCATCGACGTGCGGTGTGTGTGTGCGCGCAGCTGACGTCACTGGTCCTGGGCCTCCTGCACTGGCAGCGTAATGTCGCCACCCGCAAGGGAGGCACCGTGCAGCTGTTGGCATGGTGCCGCGAACCTCACTGAAAGCGTTAAATACTGCGCATGTCTAGTGGTGCTCATTCAAAAGGATACGTTGCAAGCATACTAGAGTTAAGCGCTTCTTTCGGTTTTTTCGTTTTCCTCAGCACGAAGAATAAACGTGCTTTTAGGGAGCATTAACCTTTTATGAAACCTAGATGCTTTATTATGTATGTGACTTTGCGACTTTCTTGGCCGCTAGCTGATCAGACTTTATTTTCAGTGGCATTGGCCTACTGTACGTCACCCAGCCCACTTTTTAACATCTACACCGCCGGCGGTGCGTGTAAGTAAAGAGGAGTTAACATTCAGGGCATGTCATCTCACTCTGAGCGGTGCATTGGAGTTCTGTCACTGTGAGTTGAACCCCGTGACGTGTGGGGTTTCAAATGGAACCAATTTTCCCTGCAACAGCACGAATCCTTTCAGTAGGGTTTCCCTTTATCGGATATTTAAAAATGCCTGCTGTGACGGCGTATAGAATGTATTTAATGAGCTGAGAGGTTTATTAATAGATCTTCGGAGTGAGACCATTATTTCTAATTAGTTATTAACCTTTAAATCCTTTATAAGGCAGGTGACCTAATACATTTCACGTCTCATTCGCTGTTCAAGTAATGTGTTTTTAGAGTTGCCGATCTGTGCTACCCCGATGAGGATGTTTGCAGAACCTCATGTGCTAATTTTCACTTTGTTAAACGCTTTCCATCTACGCTATTTCCTGTTCTAATTTCCTGTAATTACTAGCACCCTCACCCTCACTCACCCTCACCCTCACTCACCCTCACCCTCACCCTCACACTCACCCTCACTCACCCTCACTCACCCTCACTCACCCTCACTCACCCTCACTCACCCTCACTCACCCTCAACCCCTCACTCACCCTCACTCACCCTCACTCACCCTCACTCACCCACCCTCACCCACCCTCACCCTCACCCTCACTCACCCTCACTCACCCTCACACGGTGCAATAGGTCTCGGAGCATTTGAGTTAGAGCTTTTAGAAATGTTTATGGCTTTTTTTTTTTATTCTTTAGCATTGGCTACAGGAAACAAAAATGCTAAAGATTTACAAAAAAACCCATAAACAATTCTAAAAGCACTAACTCTAATGCTGCGAGACCTATTGCATTTCCAATGCTTGTCAAGACTTGAATTTATTTTGGCACAAATTGATCCGAACGATTGAAGACAGTAAAGTTGGCAGAATATGGTACAGATAAAAGGACAAAAATGCCACTATGGCTATAAAGTATCCGCAAAATTGGAAGATGTGAAGGTTGATTTATATCAGAATGACATATGTAAATGTAGTGTATATGACCTCCCACTTGGGAAATATTGACATATTAATGTCTCATATGTATTCATTGGTTATTATCCACTGGAATTGGAGAGTAATAGCCTTCATGTTTACAAGAGATGACTGGAAGTCCGTTTTCTAATTTACCGGTCAGACATGCAAAAACGCGTTAAATCAGTGGGATCAACTGTTTAAGATGTATACAATGTTTGGGACATTGTTTATTATTTGGAAAAAGATTTGCCACCATTCAAGTACAAACGCTTCATTTTACATCGCTCTGTGTAATACATGATTTTATGTTCGTGCTAATGCGCGAGGAGTATTTTCTTTATGTTTATGCACACTGTCATGACTATAACTTTAGCACACCAATCACTGTTCACTGACTCGTGATCAAGGGGAGGAGCCCCGAAACGCGTCGAGTGATACATTGTTTCTACTGCCGAGAAACGCTGAAAGAAGTTTCTAAAGAAAAAACGCCGATTGTGTCCGTGATTCATATCGTCCTAACACAGGACTTTGGTGTGGATTTTCGAATTAATTTGGGCTCGCTGCCCAGCACGGACCGCTGTTGAGAGTGGAGGGGCCATAGCGAGGTGTGGCGGCTGCTTACACCGTGGTGGATAATATTGATTTGGCCCAACCCACGGAGATTAAGGATTACAAAGGAGAGTGGCACACGGAGAACGAAGGTCGTATGTGACTGCAAGAATACGATTAAAGGTACTTGTCAGTTCTTCGACCTTTTAAAGGATGCCGTATCTTTCCTGATGGTATTTAAACCTGATACTCCGTAAACAGAGATACGCTTCTGTGTCTAGAATACTTGGAGAGGGAAGCGTGGCGTGAATACAGCGTTGATAAAGTGAATGAAGCGAACACACAGCGTAATGGCAGTAGAAAGAAGAGAAAAATGGGCAAAAGCAGCAAACGATATGTTTCAAGACTGCGACAAAGCTATTACTATAGCTAGTACAACAAGTATACAAAAATCACCGAAAAGAGTCTTATGGGACAAATTGTGGAAGGCACTCAAACTGGAACAAAATAAATGGTGGGAGGCAACCACCTTACAAAAATACATTGAGGTAGGGCGAATCCCTCGAGGGCTACGTATTTTTGTTACTCCGACATTCCAAGACCCTGACCCTGAACTGATCGAAGGGTGGGCAGCCAATAACCACGAATGCTCATTGAATATGTTACGTATGTTGGTCAAATTTGCTTCCAAAAACATGGAAAAATTAAAAATAGAAATTGAAGGATTAACCAAAGAATTACAAGAAATATGCGCAGAAGATGAATTCAAAACGGAAATGGATAGAATAGAAACAAATTTGAATAAAATTGAGACCGACATCAGAAATAGGAAACAAAGAAAATTCCACAGAGACCTGGTGGACTACCAACGTGGGCAAATTCTAACATTTTCAAAAAAATATGATAAAATGCGAGCTGTAATGCAATCACCGGCAATGCCAACTAATCAAATGGAAGAACCCGCAAGTACATCTGAAAACTTATCGGAAGATGGCTTACAGTCTATCACAAGTGGCAGTGATGTTTCAACTAGTGCCATGTTCTCTGGAGTAAAAACCAGTGTTTTAACGGAATTTTCAATGTTGATGCAAAACAAACAAAGCAACAACCAAAGATATCAAGGGCATGGAAGAGGCAACAGAGGAGGAAGAGGCAAAAGTACATCTACACTAGGAAACTTGGGAAGCCCTATGGGAAGTCGCACAAGGGGCCAGCTGAAGGGGAAATGATGCAGAAAAGGACTGTCATCAATCTGTCAGATCGTATACTGACCACCCAAGAGGTAGAGTTGTTATCTTTGGGATTGACTTTTTGTCCTTCAAATAATTTCAATTTGACTCAGACTAAAATTGACTTATTTTACTTTACTAGAAAATTAAAAATAAGGAAGTGGTATGCAACGAAAGTGGATAAAAACAACCCTATTGTTGTAGACAAACCTTATGACCTGAGCATTAGAGAGGCCCAGCTAACACACTCACTCAATGTATTAAATGAGGATTGGGAGGAAAGTCATGATCCATATCAGGATCTAGTAGCTGCTAATGTAACATTGGGATTGAGTGCTAACACTAACTTTAAGCCAAAATCGATATTTCTCCCGCAGATTCGAAATGACACTATTGAGGTTTTTGAGAGATGCATGACAAAAGAACTAATGAGAATATCAGACCATAGACATCGCCAGGGGTGGAGTAATGTCACACAAGCACAGAAAAAAATCACTGGATGATCTAAGAAATGACCACACTATAGTGATTAAGAATAGTGATAAAGGTGGCAACATAGTCATACAATCTAGAGAGAACTATGTGGCAGAAGGTTTAAGACCGCTATCTGACACAAATAGTTACTGCAGAAGCAATCGCATGGAATACGAGAATTCCATTAGAATGTTTCACACGCAACTTACAGATTGGAGAAATAAGGGTGTGCTTGAAGAAAATGAATATACATTTTTATTCTGCAAATTTCCCAGGCTGCCAGCCTTGTACCTCCTGCCGAAAATACACAAGAGCACCACTAATCCACCAGGGAGGCCTATTGTTTCTTCGAATGGTAGTTGCTTTGAGTGTGCTTCCCAGTATGTTGATTACTTCTTACAGAACTATGTCCAACAATTGCCATCCTATGTGAGAGATTCAGGTGATTTTTTGCAAAAGGTGGAGAATTTGAAATGGGAAGATGAGTTTTCTCTGTTGTCACTTGATGTGACAAGTTTATATACTTCGATCCCTCACCAACAAGGTCTTAATGCATGCATGCATTTCTTATCCAAAAGATCTGTATCTTATTTACATCATACACAGATGCTGATTAGGATGATGGAATTATGCCTCAGTCAGAATTTTTTCCTGTTTGATAACAAAATTTATAGGCAGACTCTCGGTACCTCTATGGGGACTTGCTTTGCTCCTTGCTTTGCGGGTCTCTATATGGGGTACTGGGAGGAATCTGTAGCATACAAGTCATCCATGTACCACAGACATGTTATTAAGTGGATGCGTTACATTGATGACGTTATGGTCATCTGGAAGGGAACAGAAGAGGAGGCTCACATTTTTGTGGATGAACTCAATGCCAATGATTTCAATTTGAAGTTCACAAGCAATTGGTCCAGAGATAATTTGGAATTTCTTGACCTAGAGTTAAAGGTTTCTGACAACAAATTAGAAACATTGTTGTACAGAAAAAAGACCGCGGGAAATAGTATTCTCCATGCGCGTAGCTGCCACTCCAACTCCTTGATTAGGAGTATTCCAGTAGGAGAACTTTTGAGAGCGAAACGCAATTGTAGTACCAGAGAAGCCTTTGAAATCGAGGAACGAAACATGGTTGCAAGATTTTCTGAAAGGGGCTATTCGAGGAAAATAATTCTTGAAGCCCAAAAAACAGTGAGCAAACGCTCAAGAGAATCACTATTACAGCCTAAGAGTCAAGAGGTACAAAGTGAAGATGATAATAAGACACGCTTTGTTACTACGTACAGTAGTCAAGCAGGCATGCTCAAAAAGAGTCTTATTAAATTCTGGCCTTTACTACACAGTGATTCTGATTTATCTAAGTATGTCAATGACTCACCCCAGATTTCATTTAGGAGGGCAAGGTCCCTTAAGGATCAACTATGTAGTGCAGTTATTGCCAAACAAACCAAAATTTCAGGTGTACAAGGTTTCTTCACATGCAGGAACTGCAAAGCCTGCAAAAATAGTCGGAATAGAAAGAAGGTCCAGTTTACATCTACATCAGAGACTTTCACGATCAAAGAACACACATCTTGTATTAGTGACTATGCAGTCTATGCATTATTCGGTCCCTGCAACAAGGCCTACATAGGCAGTACTATTAATCTAGCGAAATTAAGGGTATTGGAGCACTTACGGGCAATTGTTAATATGGATAAGACATATCCAATAGCCCGCCATTTCCACAGCCACCATAATCAAAATGCAAATTTGTTGAGTTTTTGTGTATTATGCACAGTAATATTCAGTGAGAGAGGTGGAAATCGGATCCAAAACCTGCGCAGGCTGGAATCAAGAATGATTATTCAGTACAAAACTATGACCCCAGGAGGCCATAACTGTGATGAGGAAATGGAAGTTCACCTGGGTTAATGAATTAATTACCATGCAATTCCAGTTTCTGATGAGCCATCTACAGTTTTAGTCCAGTAGGGTTCTAATTGGTGATATGATCAAATGAATTATTAGTTTGCCCTAACTGTTTTTAAGTTCTCATGTCTTAAAATTTAGGATGTGAATGGTTTTATGTAAAATGAGGAAAAGTTAAAAAAGTTTTCTATTCAATAGTCATGAATGTATATTTCTATTGTTCACAGAGGCGGTGGTTTTTCAAGACTTGAATTTATTTTGGCACAAATTGATCTGAACGATTGAAGACAGTAAAGTTGGCAGAATATGGTACAGATAAAAGGACAAAAATGCCACTATGGCTATAAAGTATCCGCAAAATTGGAAGATGTGAAGGTTGATTTATATCAGAATGACATATGTAAATGTAGTGTATATGACCTCCCACTTGGGAAATATTGACATATTAATGTCTCATATGTATTCATTGGTTATTATCCACTGGAATTGGAGAGTAATAGCCTTCATGTTTACAAGAGATGACTGGAAGTCCGTTTTCTAATTTACCGGTCGGACATGCAAAAACACGTTAAATCAGTGGGATCAACTGTTTAAGATGTATACAATGTTTGGGACATTGTTTATTATTTTGAAAAAGATTTGCCACCATTCAAGTACAAACGCTTCATTTTACATCGCTCTGTGTAATACATGATTTTATGTTCGTGCTAATGCGCGAGGAGTATTCTCTTTATGTTTATGCACACTGTCATGACTATAACTTTAGCACACCAATCACTGTTCACTGACTCGTGATCAAGGGGAGGAGCCCCGAAACACGTCGAGTGATACATTGTTTCTACTGCCGAGAAACGCTGAATAAAAGAAGTTTCTAAAGAAAAAACGCCGATTGTGTCCGTGATTCATATCGTCCTAACACAGGACTTTGGTGTGGATTTTCGAATTAATTTGGGCTCGCTGCCCAGCACGGACCGCTGTTGAGAGTGGAGGGGCCATAGCGAGGTGTGGCGGCTGCTTACACCGTGGTGGATATATATGCCTTTCTTCTTTTTCCATGGTAATGGGATTTCCAAGTCCGCCTTGAAGCACGGAAAGAGGTTAGCGGCGTTGAGGCAGTTAAACCTCACCATGGACGGCGTGCACTGACAGGCTGTCCCCGCTACAAACATGTCCGGACTTTGGGGCTGAGGTGGTCGAAGGGGACCGGAGGAGGCGCATTTTTAATTCACAGGCAGGACATTGGTTCTAATGTGCACGTATTTGGACTGTGCACTTCCGCGCAATCACAAGATTTCATTGCCAATATCCCCGCATCACCCACCTGGTAATATGAGGATGGATTCTGGGTAATGCAGTTCACAAGGACATCGCGACCAGCATCAGGTGGGTGGATACTGGAGGGGTGGAGCGGACCTTGAACTAACAAAAAGGAGGCAGGACTTACCAACAGCTTGCATAGAACCTCCTGACACTTTGGGCGCTGAGGAAGGCTGTATGAGCAGCCGAAATGCATTCGCCATTCCAATTGAAATAAATGCTGCTTCCAAAAGTTTCCCCTGTTGTGGCCTCTGCTCTCTGAATAGGAGGGGTTCTGCTGCATATATATATATATATATATATATATATATATTTTCAACATACCACACTTTCCATCAAAAGAAGGCGCTGACTCCGTGTATCATAATTCAAGCGTTTTATTTTCAGTTACAGCTTCTGCTCAGACGCGTTTCGGCGGCTCTCTCCCGCCTTGCTCACTAACATCTGACCATCACTCAGTGCATTTATATATACATATAGCGTTTGGGGCACAAACGTCACACACATAATTGGCATTGCTAGTTGCTATGGTGATTCAATTACATCTTGGCTATTTACGTCACAGTTTTCTACAATTAGCACATTGACTGCATGGCCGTGTATTATTACTGTTTAGCCACTTATGCGATATTTCAACATTCCGTCATGTCTCAAATATGCCACAACTTTCATTATTAATTTCCCCATGGACGGCTACAAATACTGAATGTACAATGCGCCTATTTTAACAGGTTGATCTAATTATTTCTCCGTCCTGATTGTGTCATCCACATTCCGCCCTCCCATGTCAGACCACGTTAACAATTCCTGGATTCCGATATGTCAGCTTCAGTAGGCTGGGAGACGTGTGGGTCCCTGATTGGCTAAGGGCTATTGTTGTTTGGTATAACCTTAGCAACCACGCCGACAACTCTGGTTTGCTTCCTAATGCGCGGAGACAGTGTGCCCGAGAGTCATGTCGGTCGGAAGCGAGGTTACTGATAGCGGCATAGTGCCGGTAAGCTCCTCTAGTTACGGGTGTGTACCTACCCTGGCGGCTATTACTCAGGTGAGAGCGGGATGACAGATTGCACCTCGGAGAATTGTATATATATATATATATATATATATATATATACACTTTTTTTTTTGGGTAGCCACTCACCAAGACCCACAACCTCGACACCAAGCAGGTCCAACAGGTCCTGCTCCCGGTCCAAAATGTCGGCCCAGCGGTGGGACAGCTGATGGTGGGTACGCCGGATACCGGAGCAGCGGAAGACTGCCCGGCGCACCTTCGCCCACCGCCGGAGAGGCTCTTCAATACGCCGGTAGCCAGAGCCGGGCCTGCCGCCAAGGTCAAGGGGAGGTGGCGCTGGATAAAAAAGACCAGGGCAGCCACCTCCTCCTCCTCAAAAAGTTGGCGGGGCGTCACTCCTGCGGGGCGCATTCTGCCACAAGGCAGCCGGGTTTCTTTGGGCACAGCCGCCTTGCCCTTTGAGCCGCCCATGCTGCTGGCACCCTTCACCATGGTTCTGGGTGGAGGGGAGAAGAAAAGTTGAAGAGAAAAAGGTAGGGGAAGGAAGAAGCAAGGTAAAAGAAGGAAGTAATATAAAACAACAGAAAAGTTGCAAAAAAGTTGTAAAAGTAGAAATAAAATGAAAAATATAAACCTAGGCACAGAAGTAAAAGAAGGAAGTAATATAAAACAACAGAAAAGTTGCAAAAAAGTTGTAAAAGTAGAAATAAAATGAAAAATATAAACCTAGGCACAGAGAGAGATAGGTAATAACAAAAGAAAGTTTGAAAAAGTGAGTGAAAAGACCAGGATTGAAGAGATGAGTTAGATGCAAAAGTAGGCCCAAAACCATAGCCAGAGTGTGAAATCCAAGATGGCTCCGCCCGTCGCGACCGCCTGGGTAGGTTCGCGCGATCACGCACTTTTGTAGTGCGAACGAGAAGATGAGTTCCCGAACATGTCTTACACAACGCGAACACGTTACTTGTGACCCGGAACAGGAAATAAGGGAACGCAAGCGGGCGGGACAAACCTCTTGAGTAACTTAGCGCGCTATCTCGAGCATGCAGGCAGCGCCCCAAACACGCGCACCGCGCTCCCGAAGACGAAAAACGGCGCGCAAACGGGTCTAGCAAGCAACTACGCATGTCCGCGGAGCTACGCGTAGGTCGCGGAGTGCAAGTGCGTCTTCGCGTAGCTCCGCGAACTACGCCCACCCTTAGTTGTGACACAGTGTAGGCTGAAAAATATTCTCAGCAAGGCTAGAGATAAACTGGGTATTTGGCCCTGGAGAGTGGTAGATTAAATAACCTGTTAGGGCACAGTCTTCTGCTAGAAAGAGATTAGCAGCCTTAATGGCACACTTCAGTGTCAGTTTATAAATAATTGCTATCCCTCCTAACCTCTATAGTGGACGGTCACATTTTAATATACCAACACCTTCCATGACAGCATCTAAGATATCCAGTGCTGATGTCTCAGTGAGCCACGCTTCCATCAGTAATAAAGCTTCTGGCTGCTTTTCCGTATGGACCTCAAAAAGTGTTTTTGTGTGTTTGACCAGTGACTGGCAATTACTCAAGGGACGCTACCTCCGATTACTCCAATAAGAACAATCTACAGATCAACAATAAGAAGACTAAAATGCTGGCGGTTCGTCCAGGGAAAGCTAAGAAACTGTTTTGGACCCTGAATAAGGAAAGCTTTGTAGACTCTAAGTGCCATAAGTATCTTGGAGTCATCTTTAACAACAACAACAGATATAAATCTCAGTTAGAAGAACAAAAAAGGAAGGGTGCAGCACTTGCCTTCGCAATTGGATCCGTCCACAAGAAACTACAAGGCCCAACTTTTGCACCTACCTTACAGGCCGCTCAGGCAAAAATCATTCCCACACTAACCTATGGTAGCGAAGTCCTAAAAGGACTGGACCGTGGCCAACTGGACAAAATAATTACAAAGATCTATAGAACAGTGTTCAAACTACCAATCCAAACATCACCGGCACAAATCAGGTTGGAACTGGGAATCTGCCATCAACCATTCTCTAGAGCCATGACTTTTCTTGTGTGCTGTCACAAACTGAGATCCTCTAAGGAAGGCAGTCTAGCACACCACCTTTGGGCTAGTCTCGATATGAACTCATGGCGGGAAGGGAACGATTATTGGAAAAAAGGCCTAACAACCTTATGCCTCAATGAACTTTGGAGCATGCACGTAAGCCAAGTGGAATTTAAACGGCTAGCGAAACTAAGTATGAAAAAGTTGTCAATTGTGGAAGACAAGGCACGGCTGGCAAAAAGCCGTCATGGGTGGTTGACTCTGCAATCCTATGCTCTGTTGATTCCACAGCAGTATTTAACCGTATCTTTTACTGCACGAACTAAATCAAAATTCCTAAAATTGAGACTGGGAGTTATTAATTTGTTTGCCCATTACCCAAAATGGAAAAGAGATCATGGACGAGAACTTTGTCGACTCTGCAGGAATCACAAAGAAGACATCACGCACATCTTATGTCTTTGTCCAAAACTGCTGAATGAAAGACGGTGCCTTCTGAAGCACCTTTGGAACACAAATATGATCAGATCATGCAGAGCAGCAGTTCTGGCCTGCTTTGATCCCAGGAACACCAAATTAAACTGTGCCTTGGTAAGGTTCATGGACCACGCGAAAAAAAAAACTTTGCGAGGGGCCAAAAGCCAGTGATCCGTTGTTGGCTTAAAGTTCTGGCAAGCTCCATAGGCTGTCCCTATCCACATTGGACTTAACTTAAATCAGTCTCCCCTTTTTAAATGTATCTTACAAATTTTAAGATTCCGTATTTGCAATGATTTTCTTTTTAATGACGCAATAAAGTTCTTTTTTATTATTATTATTATTATCAAGGGAAACTGCATTTTATGCTCTGAGCTCAGGGGAATCTTCCCTTGCTCTAAGTTTAGTCTGCAATGAGGGTGTTTAGGAAAGGGAGAATCTTCTTTTAACAGGTGCAGGCACTCTTCAAGGTGAAGAAAATTGAAACCTTCTCAGGGGTCTCACCGATACTTGGTCTTTTTAACCGCATACGTGCGGCATTTTTTTCGCGCTGTGTGGCGTTTTGCGAAAAGCCGCGTTACATGACGAGCTGAGCTCGTCATGAGCATGCGAGCAGCGCAACTCATGACGAGCTCAGCTCGTCATGAGCATGGAAGGGGTTAAACCAACAAAGAAGAAATTGGCAGAGAAGCTGAAATATAAAAAGAATGCATTTATTCACCTCAGATGAGGACGACTACGTCACACAGAAGCCTTAGCAACTGAATGAGGCAGTCTAAGGAATACAGAAAACTGGGGCCTTATATATGCTTAGGGTTACATGGTCCGCATTAGACCAAGGGGCAGTCCTGGCTCGCGTAAGCATGCAAAATGCCTAATATGTTCATGCAAGATCTGCTGCCGCAACAAAGTGGGAGGAGAGTTACTTCTCCATACAGTAGCAAAAATACCCTGACACCTATACATGAGAAGCAGGTGCATTCTACTAGCTAGGCCCTTCTGAGCATTTTCAAGGGTCTGAAGAGGGAAACAGCACATGGCGAGCACATGGTTAACTAAAATGGCTGCCACAATACCAAATGGACTTCAGCTCATGCTAACAAATCCCTCCCATCTTTTAACAGATAGTCCTTTTAGCATGAGCTAAAGACATTTCTATGATCCAGTAGGTGGGCATTTTCCATTCTAAACACTTAATTAAGCGGGTATATGTGAGGAATAAGCACGAATACAAAGGGAACAGAGCATCGGGTCATAATTAACATTCAGATTGCAGGAGAGAATAATGACCACTATTACAAACAGAATTATCAGTTCTCCTAGTCCTAAAGAAATCAGAAAACACAGTCTAGTAAAAACATTTTCAGGGCTCCTATGCATTAGACTTCAGTTTTTGTCAAAGCGCCAGGGACGAAGGGAAGAAGAGGAGTTGCAGAAACCATCTGTAAGACGTTACATCACATTATCCATGAATAACCAAGTTTAAGCGATGGTAAACCTTTCCATTGTTTTCTTTTAACAAGATTTCGTCTGCAGATGGCCCATTGGCTTCTATCCGTACCTCAAGGTTTTTATAAATCAGGCACTCTAAAAGAGTGCCACTTTTTCTGAACAGGACATCCTACATTTTTTCTTTTTTTGTGATTATTATGCCCCCTTGCGTAAGAAATTTATGTTACCACTGCTCAGAGATTGTCACTTTGTACAAGTCAGGCCGGCCCTACTGTACCTTAAGATGCTAGCATCCCCTATGGTCTGTTTTGGGGTGGCAAGTTTCTTACCTGGAGCTATTAGGCGTAGGGAAAAAATTGTCTTTTAATTGTTATTATGGTTCTTAACATGTTTTGTATTTGGAGGCCCATTATGTGTTATAATCGGGATCGACCTAACATGTGAGTTTGCCCTATTGCACTTAGCACTTTATATAATGTTTTTTTACTGTGTGTAGAGCAAGACCTGGTACTCTGTATGGTCGCCAGAAAAAAATGACTGGTTTACCCTGTTTTGGAGAATATCCTTTTAGCACTTCACACTTTATGAAAGTTTTGCACTGTACGATGGATCATAGGGAAAGTAATTGAAGTTTCGCATTTAAATATGTTTGCCAATTTGCACTTTAAATCTTATTCAAAAGTTTTTAATGTGTACCTTTCCCGAGGCCAATTATGAGCTATAAATAAGGATAATCCTAACATATGATTGCCTGATTGCACCTTGCACTTTGTAAAATGATTTTGTACTGTACGTATAGCAAAGTTTAGCTTTACAAGATGGATTATAGGAAATGAAACGCGTGTTTTGTTTTTTAATATGTTTTTGTCTACTTAAACTGAGTTGTGCTCAAAAGTTTTCAGTTTGTATGGATTTTTATGAGTTAGTTACTCAGCTAACATCAGGAAGGCTTTTTTATCAATGAAATGTAGTATTGTATGTTATGTTTACTTTTATGACATTAAGTTGTCGAATAAAGTTTTCCTGACTTACTGCTTATGTATCCTCAGTATGAAAAATCTTTTAGAACGCCCCCCTTCTTTTTCTACCTTGAAAGGTTTATACCCGTGCCTTTAAATTCCGAGGTTCAGGTGAGCATTAGTGTTTAATATCCGTTGGATATTTTATGATGGCCGCCTGTTTAAAAATCACATAGACAAAGTATCTACCTATTTCGTCCTTTATATTGATCGGTAATTGTGAAATATGCCTTGCAGATTCCAATATGGTTGCCGTTCCACAAACACTGGGATGGAGCATCTATTCAGTCCGTCCTTTACCTCAGTTGAGAAGTCCTTTTAAAATACGGTCCAGCGTTCACACTCATATGGACGCCAACTGAAGTGCTAGCAGCGTGTTGGAGCAGTTTCACTTTGTCTCTTGCTCTGTACGTTTGGGCAAGCATAATTATTTGGCTATTTTGCCACTGCTTGGAATGTCTTTATTGGCTCGGGCTAGAGCATACCGTAACAACAAAATGTTGTTATCTTGTTTCATAGACTTTTGCGAGCATAATCACCAGCTAATTCACTATGGCAATTGTAAACAATAAGGGTAACATTTCGAGATATATTGAAATAGCGGGTTATTCGATTAGATATCAATAACTAGGATTGTGTGAAAATGTGTGCAGGGGATGCTTGATATAATTAGCTCAAGCATGAATAGAAAATAGAGCAAATACATGCCTCAGCCCATGTTTACAAGTTATTACATCAAACACTTATAGCCTGGGAAGCTCGCAGAGTGATTTCTTCAAGCATTTGAAAAAATGGGTCACTATGCGTCATATAGTAACTGCAAAGTTGTCATCTGAGATCCTTTAGAGAGATTTTAAAGTCATAACATCAAATATCGAATGGGGCATAGTATCTATAAACCCATTTGCTTCACTTGAATACTGGATGTGGAGATGTGGTAGCCTAACCTCTACATGCTAGATGGTCACCATTGCTGTGTCTCTCTATAATTTTAGAACACTGAACCAGGTATTATCTTTTTACTACCACCTTCATTAATATAGGTATAACATCCAGTTCTGTGTTTTTGCAGAACTGTTGCACTGTAACTGCAACAGATGTTTATTCACTCTTGGGTCTATGTATGACATGTTATGACAGTCGTAGTTTCTACACACTCCTGAGTATACGAATTAGTAACTGAGAAGTTAGGTCTACCCCTTTTTTCCCTTCTAGTTGAGAGGTGCACCAATTCTACGAGCCTTTCAATAGCTTCTTCCCCTTCTGTGTAAATAACCAGGAAGTTTTATTAGTCTGCGGATTCAATCACGATTGGACATTCCTAATAGAATGTTCATAACTAAGTTTTTAATTACTGTTATTTTATTCACCACAACTTCCTAAACCTCTTATCTTGGTTGGTGTCTCATCCTTCAGTGCCTTTTGAAGGTTACCCTTTTAGTTCGTTTTTACCACTACTTTCTTTAGGGTTGGTGTATTCAAGCCTCAGTGTTTTCTATAGGGCGTGGTTTGAATTCTTTTTGCCCATTTTTAATTAAATTCTTACAGGACAAGTCACTGTCTCTTTCTTTTCATTCACAGGTGTTTACCTTCTGCTTTAGTGTTAACTTTCATTGATGTATATTTTGATTGAATATTTTGCTTATACAGGTGTCACACAACAGCCCATTTCATCATCCTGAAGACGGTCTAACAGATGAATACACCAACTAGACCGAAACAACCTCATCTATTTCCTTATTGTTTAGTTCTCCTTTTGAATGTGTTTTCAGCTTTGTTCAGTCTCGCTGTTCTGTTTGTGTATTTTTGGTTTGGAAAGATGCTTGCAGTAATGATGCGGAGGTACTAATAGCACAACATTTCTTTGTAATCCTCACTCATTTTTTTGTTTACTTCAATCTTTTTGTTCCCTTTATATTCATATTACATACATTTTGATTAATGAATAATTCACACCCGTTGCATCAGTATCTTTTGTAGATCTTTTGGGAAGAAATTGAAAAAATTAAGTTGAGATCATGCTCTTATCACATTTTATGTTACCTGCACAAAAACTAGAAAAATGAACAAACACATTTTACCAGAATTTGCGTACAGAGACTGGAAAGCTCTGGAAAAACTGAGTTCCTCCACCACTGTCTTCAATATGGAAGATAGCTTCTCATCAACTAACTCGGTTGAAAACAACTACAGAGCCTTCAGCATGAAGATAGTATTCACTACGGACTCTATTGTTCCACTCAAACGGTGTAAACCTAAAGGCAGAGCACCTGCGCCATGGTATAATGATGCCCTGAAGAACCGCAAGCTCGCCTGCAAACAGGCTGAGAGGAAGTGGAGACAAGATTATTGCGATATTAATAAAATCATTTGGAAAAACAAGCTCCTAGAATATAAATCTGCCATCATAGAGAGCAAAACGACCTATTACTGCTCCACTATAGTTAACGCAGCTAATAGCTCAAAAAGTATATTCCAGATCCTTGATAACCTCATCCACCCTGACTGCGCTAAGAAAATCATCCCCCCCTCACAGACCCTCTGCGACAATCTCGCCCAGTTCTTCACGGACAAAATTGAGACCATCATTAATAATTTGGCAATTCCCCCACCGCAAATCAATCTTAATTCCCCCGTAGTTGACACTACCAACTGTGATCCACCAAACCCTGGTTGCCTACCTAGGGAAGGTCTACCAGCTCTCCCCCCCTATCCCCGAGGAGGATTTCAACAGACTGGCACACGGAATCACCTCTGGGTCCCCCCTTGACCCACTGCCCCCAAAAACCTGGAAGGCGTGCGGAACAGAACTATTCCACACCCTCCGGAAGATTTGCAACCAATCGCTGGGTTGCGGACTCGTCCCCACCCCCTGGAAGCGAGCACTCATCACCCCGTTGCTGAAAAAACCATCTTTGAGCCCAGAATGTCTTTCCAACTTTCGACCTATTTCGCTTCTACCCTTTCCAGCGAAAGTGGTGGAACGCTGGGTTAGCGCCTGCCTATCAACCTATCTCGAGCAGAGTCACGTTCTGGACGACTTCCAATTCGGATTTCGACCAGCACATGGCACCGAAACAGCAGTGCTCACAGCCATGGAAGAACTTCGTATGCGCGCAGACAGGGGCCACGCAGTGGCCTTAATCCTATTGGACCTGTCTGCCGCATTCGATACGGTTAACCACGTGATTCTGCTAAAGAGACTGCGAGAGGCAGGGGTCGGTGGCACAGCTTTGCTCTGGTTCCATTCTTATCTCAGAGATAGGAAACAAGCTGTATCCCTTCCCCCTTTTCAATCCGCCTTCTCCCCAGTCCCTCACGGTGTACCTCAGGGTTCGTCTATTAGTCCGATCCTTTTTAATATTTATTTACAACCATTGGTCACCTTAATCAGAAGTCACAGAATGAAAACAGTAAATTATGCGGACGATACCCAGCTTATTCTATCTTGGGAGGGAGAAGACTCTATCCCCATGGAAGCATTCCATGATTGCCTAAGAGACACAGCCGGCTGGCTGCATTTGAATTCCCTGCAATTCAATTCCTCGAAAACCGAGGTCTTGTTCTGTCCCAGGAGCCGAATCCCTCGTCCCTTTCCAGTGGAATTCTGGCCCCCGGAAAACTCTGATAAACCACAGCCGGTTACCAGTGTCCGCAATCTGGGCGTTATGCTCAATAATAACCTAAGCATGGAAACACAGGTAACCAAAACTGTCTCCACCTGCTCGGCCCTTATGCGTTCTTTACGCAAAATTCTGCCACTACTCCCCGCCCAGGCCAGAGCGCTGATAGTCAGGTGTACTATTCTTAGTCGCCTGGACTACTGTAATGCTCTCCTGCTCGAGTCCCCAGCTGTACTATTGGACAGACTCCAACGTGTCCAGTCGGCAGCAGCCAAACTGGCCCTTGACTGGACAAGGAGATCTTCGGCCACAGCATCCTTAGCCGAGCTACACTGGCTCCCTCTGAAACAACGGATAGCATTTAAGGCTCTCTGCCTGGTCTTCAAGGCTTTACATGGATCAGGCCCCAGATCCCTACAACAGATGTTTTCCTGGTACACCCCCACCAGAACTCTACGATCCGCTACAGCCTGCCTTGTGACGGTACCTAGATTCAACAAGGTAAGGACCGGGGGAAGATCCTTCAGAGTGGTTGCTGCTAAACTGTGGAACAGTCTGCCTGCAGACATCCGTCAAACTCCACAGCTTCTACCCTTCAGAAAGCGAATCAAAACGTGGCTCTTCCCCTAGTTTTTTTCCCGCCACTCCATTCCCCCCTTCCCAAACAGTCCCCCATTGCTTCCAACTCAGGTGTAAAACTCTCAGCGCCAGGATACCTGCCAGGTGACAGTTGCGCTTTACAAATGTATTAAATAAAATAAATAAATAAATTGTTTAACTACAGGTTACCGGCTGCAACCTTGATATATCATTGCATGAATTGTCAGACTGAGTGTGCTTAATTATTTCTGAGCCTTCTCTAGATTATGTTTCTTCGGAGCTGATCTCTGCCACACTAATGAATGCACTGTTCTTATTAGCGCATACCTTTCCTTTAGATGTAAGCCTTCTCCCACGTGTCTAGTGGCAGGCAAGGGCAGAATGACCTTGAATAGCAGATAACGTGTGCCCAGCCTCAGAATCAAAACTTATTCCTTTGTAATTTACTGTCCAGCTGCTTCTCTTTGGAAAATTCCATGGTTGAAGTGTTTTCATTGATATTGAAATGTACATAATATATAGTTATACTTGTTGATGTCAGTCCCTCTGCAGCACTCCTAAGCGACTGGGCATATTAGGCTCCGCTCTGAGAGTACTCTGAATAAACTATTATTGGTTTGTATTCTCTACTGTCTGACCAACTCTTCATTTGGTACAGAAGGCTGAGAGGAGGTCGCGAATGACCTGGGTGACCCTAATTGGGGCACTGCCTTCATGACGCAAGGCTTTGTTTCAGAATTAATGCAATACATCGCAAGCATATGTCTTGTGGCACCTGCTGCATGTATTCCTTGCAATTTGTGACTGATGAGTTCTGCAAGATCTGTATTCCTTGAGTGACTTAGTAGTTTTTGAAAAGTATTTCTAGCCTACTCCCTTGTTCAGACTCCTCACATATATGTTCTTCTTTGCCATTAGGTGTTTGTGTATAGAAGATGGCCCAGTTACAATGTATGCACAACTTTCTACATGAGCGTTTAAACATAGTTGACCTCCATGATTGATTGATTTGAGGTGTGTGGTATGTTCAGTTTGCACTTACCAACAAGCAGTCCCTTTCCATAGATGCCATTCTGGAATCACTGGTTGATGACCGATAGGTGGAAGATAAATGAGTCATGGATACTGCCTAGGTACTTGGCTAAAACATTCACGAACAGACCAAGGTGGTCAACTATTGCCCGAACATTCATTGAGTATGTGTGCTTCCTGTAGATGTGTCCACTGTCCACAGGAGGCAGAAGTTGCACATTGATGCAGTCCATTGCCCCCAACACATGCAGAAAACAAAAAATGGCATGGAAGCCTTGCTTGTTCGTAAGTTTTTCTTGTGCAGTGTTGGGGGAAGTGTAGATGCAGCGCAGTCAGACTGGTGATGGCATCCAGACCAGTGGGGAGGAACCTGGAGAAGGATGACTTGAAACTCCACCCACTCTGGCAGTGTTCAGCTGAAAGGTGCCAGAGCGAGCATGTGCAGCACAGTAAGCAGCTTTGTCTATGGAGGGATGCTAGTGCTGCACTGGGATGTGGCCTGCAGCCTTGGCACAATCTGGGTGTGGAGGCGGATGATAGAGCTCCATTTTTGCCAGTTACGGGCTACGACCTTCTTTTGCCAGAGGTGTACGAGGGTAATCCTCTGGTGATAAACCCACTCTCTTTGGGGGTGCTGCTTCTGAGGTGGGGGGTGATGGTGTGGTTGTCTTCTTGGTGCTCCAAGTTGCAGTAGCAGTACCTTCATGACGTTGTTGCAGTGACCAATGATGATCTGGGATTGTCTTTATATGCAGGTGTGTTTGTGATAGAGCGCGCAGGTCACCCAACCAACAATTTTACCATATACGTATCGGGCCCATAAACTTCAATCTATTATATACATTAATCAGGTGACCTTACACTCTACTACCAGTAACCCTGATTCCTTCCTATTTTATTTCTACTGTACCCGACTTACCAATCCACCGTTACGGGTACCAATGACCACTATGGATCAGGGAGCTAGCTGTAAAAGAAAGGCAGGCAACATAAATACCAACTTTATATTTCTTTGTATTCATAAAATGACCACAAACCCGAGAAGTTTTAAAGGTTTTATCTAGAATTCAGATTCGGAAAGCATACAGTTTACAACCAAAAGGCAATCGATGATCAAGCTAACAAAGAGCACATAGCCATATAAAAAATAAATCAGGGCAACCATTTATGAGTCTAATGTGAGGTAAGAACAGGGAATATGCTAAGCAGATTTCAGAAATGGAACTCAAGAATGGATAACTATAAATGAGCAAACTCAAAGAGCATACATTGAATATCACTACTGAGATAATGCTTCAAAAGCTTGGGTGAGAAATTTGTGAATCCTATACATCTATAGGAAGGGTAAAAATGGAACACGCTATAGTTCTAGAAACCTTACTTCAATCAACTTAGAAAGGGAAAATTATAAACCACATCTATATTTCAAAAACAGTATGAAGAGTTGTGCTTAAAGGAAGGGTAACATAGGGACATGCTAGAAAACAGCAATAACGTATGAGCTTTCATTCAGTAGCTTTACGAAAACATGGAAAATCAATTATGCGCAAAAGTATGTCTTTATCAAAGCAAAAGACAGAAAAATAGAAGGTGCAGCATAGAGTTTCAGCACTATATATTTACCTAGAATGGTGTGAAGACCAACCCTGGCCACAGATCAGTCAAGGACAGGAAATACCCCAAGGAAGGACAGTCATCAATGGGACAGCAGGTGCAGAATGGACACCCCAGGACAGGACAGGAAAACCAGATTAGGATCAGGACAGGACCACCAAGGAACGACCAGCACCCGCAGTTCGGAAGCAACGCCTGCGCTCCACCCTCTCTGCAGCTAACAGTCAGAACCCCGATTGGGTTAGCGAATTCTCCAGAAAAGTGCTCCGCCAGCACTTAAGGTTCAGTAAAACCTCTTGAGTCTATGGTATATTTCGGACAGAGTGCTCCGCAGCGCTCTGTATCAGTCACCTATTGAGTGCGTCGGTTACCCGCCCCATCCTTTTTAATCGAGATGAGGTGGAAAAAGCCATTAGATCCACTACAAAGCATAAGGCACCTGGCCCTGACGGCGTGCCTGACGACTTTTTTATGTACTCCCCAAAATTGTGGGCTGAAGTTCTGGTAAATGTGTTCAATGCAGTTAATGGTAATCCTGTACCTGCATCATGGAACACCTCCACCATAGTCCACATCTTTAAAAAAGGTCAGCGGGATGATCCAGGCTGTTATAGGCCTATATCCCTCCTGGATTCTTCAGTAAAAATTTTGGGAAGAGTTCTTTTATCCAGGCTGAGGGAGAATGTTGAGGGCTGTGGTGGAGTGTCCGAAATCCAATATGGATTTAGGGAAAGAAAGGGGACTATTGAACAGTGTGTCAACTTACATTTGCTTATTTCCAAATACACCGTAGCCAAGGAGGGGTCTGTATATCTTGCATTTATGGACCTCTCCTCGGCATTTGACCTGGTCAATAGGACAAAGTTGCGGTCTATTTTGCTGGAGATGGGGATTGATGAAGCATTGGTCACCTTTATGGCCTCCCTGCACCAAGAACTCTCCTCAAGTGTACGTGTGACGAACGAGGGTAGGCGCACCCCTCTCTTTAGATCATTAAGGGGGGTGCGGCAGGGCTGCATTTTAGCCCCCCTGCTCTTTACCATCTATATTAATGGCCTGGGCGCACACCTAGGAGGGCAGGAAGCCGACGTCCCGCGTGTAGGAGCCATAAAGATCCCGGCGCTCCTATATGCGGATGACGCCGTGCTGATTGCCCGCACGGGAGTTGGTCTCCAGCGCCTACTGAATGCCTTTGGTTCGTTTATGGAGCAACTAGATCTTAAAATAAACTTAGCCAAGTCACATACGATGGTGGTGGGCCTAGAGTGTCGTAGGAAGAGAAACAAAACATTCACATGCAGGGGGGACATGGTCTCTAGGGTATCTACATTCCCATATTTAGGTGTACTGTTCGATCAGAAAGGGTCCTGGGGCCCGCAGGTTAGAGCTAAGAGGTTGTCTGTTATCAGATCATCATCAGCACTTCTGAGCTTTGCTGGTAGGCTAGGGGCCAGGCCTATGGAAGCTATACTAAAAATCTATAATAGCAAATCTGTGGCTATTGCATTATATGGTTCCGCATTGTGGGGATATGCAAATGTGGAACCAATCCAGAGAGCGGAGAATGGATTCATCAGAACCCTACTCTCTGTACCCCAGTCGACCCCAACGTATTCTATTCACAAAGAAGTTGGTTTACAGTTTCTTTCTGATAAGTTGAGTATGGCCCCCTTGATTCTTTGGTTAAAAATGTGGATGAATGAAGAACTCCCATTAAATCATAAGATTATGTCCGATGTCCTGTCCCTTGATAAATCCAACAAGATACCTTGGCTGGCCTATTTGGCCAGGGCTTTTTTGGACCTAGGCCGCCCGGAGCTTTTTACCTCCCCAGAGAATATTAGGATTCAAGATCTTGCTTTTGTAAAAAAGTCTTTCATGGGAAGGAGGGAAGCCTGCCACGAAGAACGTGAACTAGTAAAGTCGGCAGTGAGGGATCATTGTTTGTTGGTCACCTCGCCATCACTCGCACCTTATCTTGGTTTTGTTACAATCCCCTTCCACAGGTTTCTTTTAACCAAATTTAGATTTAATTTGCTGCATTTTTACTTAGGTTCTTTTAACAATTGGCAGAAGGTAGAACTAGCTCCGCCCTGTAGCTGTGACCAGTTTTCAGTGCAAGATACAATGCATTTTGTTATGTTTTGTGGGTTGTACTTAGAGCCAAGGAAAAAAAATTTGTTGCCTATCCTTAAAGAAGCGGGCTTCACCCAGGTAAGACCGGCTTTGCTCTTCTTACAATTACTGCCTAATCCCCACATTACTTTCTGCATTGCTAAATTTCTAGTAGCCGCCTCAAGGGCGAAAGCTGTCTGTCAAGATTAGTTATCTATGTCAAACAATTCTTTTTAACTGTCTGTCATAATTTTAAAACTTGCTGTTAATATTTAATATTATGTGTATTATGGAAAAATTTTGTATGAAATGTATTTTATCCTTTTTCTCTTTGTATGGTTTTTAAATAAGCCGAATAAAGATATTTTGACTGACTGAGTGCGTTGGGTCAGTGACAGGTAAGCTATTCGGACAAGTCGGACAAATTCTCTAGCTAAACCTAGGCTACTTATACTGTTTTCGGGTCAGTGTACCACCCCCCAAATGTTGCAAGTGTCAGAATCCCCAATTTCGATTGGTCCTCAAGTAGGATAGGTCAACACACCAATCACATTAACTTTCCACAAGCCTAAATTTGCATTTTCTGGGACCGCCTAGCAAATTTGGGGTTCCCATGAGATATTCTACAGAATACAATGAAATAAATACATTTGTATCAATTGCAGTACAGTTCGACTTCTTCGGCTGGGTGAAGGTGCATCTTCCCAGGCACGTCTTGGCTGCCACCTCTGGTTGGCAGGCGTTCAATGTCACTGGTCGAAGTCTGTCATGCGCAGTAAAGTGTTTCAATATGGATCCCGAACATCCCATCAGCCCCTCAATACCGCGGTACATGAAAAGTAAGCGAAAACAAATTAAAACATAGAAATAAATGAATTCACTGTATACCATGAATAGCTACTCTATACCCCTTTACTTAATATACTATGGCATTACAGTTTAGTGCAACAGACAATAACATGAAAACATCAGTGCAAGCTTCACCATGTGAGTACACAGACAGCCATTTTAAAAGCAAGTGCGCAGGCGCAAAGATTCCCACCAGAACTGCAAGTACGTCACGTCACGTGAGTGTGACTAACGCATGCGCAGAAAGAAACCCGCCAAGCAGCGGCCATTTTTAGTTACAAACGTTATTGAGTTAGTAAACACATAGGCAAGCGTCTCTAGGACACCCAAATGTCAGAATAAAGGGAAATTAGTAAGACGAACAGGTTGAATTACATGGTTATAAGTTATTTGAGGTTCTTGAATCCAAGCAAATCGCGTAATATGTGAAACCTTGCTCCATCATTTGCACCATTTTTAACACCTGTTAAGCATTCACATTAGAAAACTGCCACTAATTTGAGTTAGCTTCAATTTTTGGGGAATATTGAGGTGCTGGGATTTCTTTGTAAATATTGTTTTGTGTGTTTAGCAGCAGTTTTTATGGGAACGCCTACCTTGCATCTCATTTTCGTTAAGTTCCACTAACAGAAGTGGCAATCTTGAATACTCACGTTTACGCTGGGAAAGTTCAGCTAACACCGGTTAGCAGCAACTTGTAAATTCAGCGATAAAAAAAGCTGCATTAATGTCAGAAAATTGGCACTAAGGCAGCGTTAAGCTCTTGTACATATGCCCCTTAATTTTACACAGTGCAGACCAGCACAATTAATATTACAACAATTACATATTGCTATTGTGTGCTGTGTTAGGTCTTCTTACTTATGGCAGGTATTGAAAATAAGGAAAAGCAGTCAGGGTTTCTCCTTATAACTAAAGTACCCCCTTGGATAACTGTTGAACTTTAAATGAGTTACTCGATTGGAGGAAATTGGTTTCCCTTTTAACTGGTTATTCTCGTTATAGTTTAGAACCAAATTGTGTATATGAGGGCTTACTTCTAACATTTTAAGCTGGTTTAATTGTTTTGTATTATATGTTTATGCTACTGAAAAGTACCAAACAAAGTTATGATGGATTGATATTGTATGCATTCATAGTTTAGGCAGATATCTAAATCCATTGCGCAAGTGTGTCAATGGACAAAACTCAATCAATCAATCAAGATTCTTTATTCGGTATTTGAACAACACCATAAAAGTACATAATTCACACTATAAAAACACTTCATTATGAAGAAGCAGAAATAAACTAATCAAATATACAGTATTCGGCCACATCCATATTTTTTCCATTTGCAATCACAAAGATCAAATTCATTTAGTAGACCTTAACCCCTTCGATGCTGATGACGGAGCGGTTCTGTCATCAGCATCGGTTGGGCTGTGCTGATGACGGAACCGCTCCGTCATCAGTGCAGCCCTGGGGGGAGCGCTGGCGCTCCCCCCTGGGGCATCGATCGTGGTCATTTTAGCAGGAGCGGAAGACTTTCCGCTGCCACCCCCTGGCCCCCCCACGCTTCCTGGTGACGTCAGCGCGCATAGCGCGCGCCAACGTCCTCAGGAAGCGCTGGACGCGCTGGAATCCATTTCATTACAGCGCGTCCAGGAGACAGGTTCATGTTTGCTGCTCCGGTGGGGTGGGGGGGGCGTTTTTTGGGTGCCTTGAGGCATCGGGGGGGGGGGGAGGAAACTGTGTTTCCTCTCCCCTGATGTCCCAATGCAGGGCATTCCTGGTGCACGATCGCGCACAGCGTCGAGATCGTGCACCAGGAATGCCCCACTAGACACCAGGGATTATGTGTGTGTGTTTCTCTATGTGCTGGAAGCGACCCCTTGGGCAAGGGTCACTTCCATTTTGGGGCCAAATTATTTTTTAGACTTTTCTGCCCCCCCCCCTGGGGCAGATCGGCCGTTTTTTGGGCGAATCCTCACCCAGGGGGGGCAGAAAAGCCTACTAGACACCAGGGATTTGTTTATAATTGTAAAGGAAGCGACCCCTTGGGGAAGGGTCGCTTCCTAGTGGCCCTTATTTATTTTTAGACTTTTCTGCCCCCCCTGGGGGCAGATCGGCCGTTTGTTGGGCCACATCTGGACCCAGGGGGGCAGATCGTGCACCAGGAATGCCCCACTAGACACCAGGGATTATGTGTGTGTGTTTCTCTATGTGCTGGAAGCGACCCCTTGGGCAAGGGTCACTTCCATTTTGGGGCCAAATTATTTTTTAGACTTTTCTGCCCCCCCCCCTGGGGCAGATCGGCCGTTTTTTGGGCGAATCCTCACCCAGGGGGGGCAGAAAAGCCTACTAGACACCAGGGATTTGTTTATAATTGTAAAGGAAGCGACCCCTTGGGGAAGGGTCGCTTCCTAGTGGCCCTTATTTATTTTTAGACTTTTCTGCCCCCCCTGGGGGCAGATCGGCCGTTTGTTGGGCCACATCTGGACCCAGGGGGGCAGAAAAGCCCACTAGACACCAGGGATTGAATTATATTTATAAAGGAAGCAACCCCTTGGGCAAGGGTCGCTTCCTTAGGGGGATAAATTATTTTTCAGACTTTTCTGCCCCTCATGGGGCAGACCGGCTGTTTTTTAGGCCGATCTGCACCCGGGGGGGGCAGAAAAGCCCACTAGACACCAGGGATTTGTTTATAATTATAAAGGAAGCGACCCCTTGGGGAAGGGTCTATTCCTAGTGGCCCATAATTTTTTTTAGACTAGTCTGCCCCAGATCAGCCATTTTTTGGGCCGAGTCTGGACCTAGAGGGGGCAGAAAAGCCCACTAGACACCAGGGATTTTATTATAGATATAAAGGAAGCAACCCCTTGGGCAAGGGTCGCTTCCAGGGGGCAATATAAATATTGTAGACTGTTCTGCCCCCCCCTGGGGGCAGATCGGCTGTTTTTTACCGTTGATGGACCCGGGGGGGGGATAGAAAAGCCCACTAGACTTCAGGTTTTCTTTTTTTTTTATAGGGAGCGACCCCTTGGCCAAGGGTTGCTTCCTTGGGCCCATTTGTTTTCAAAAGTATGTTCTGCCGTGTCTTTATTTGGCCTCTCTGCCCTCCGTAGGGTTGCTTCCAGGGGGCCCACGTTTATAATGATTTATATTCTGCCCCCCTTGGGGACAGACACCCCATTTGTGACATACCCTGTGATATAGCCTGTTGTAATGTGTGTTGTTTTTGTTTCTTCTAATGTGTATTGTTTTTATTTTCTCTTTAGATTGTTGCAGTGTGCGGTTCTGTTACTGGTGGTTCTGTTGTTCTGCTGTTTCTGTAGTTGCATGTGTTTGGTAAGAGACCTGTTTTTTGTTCAATTGTAATGTAATTGTTTATTTTGCAAAGTGTATAGTAATACGAGTATGTTTGGTTTCTGTTTTTTGTGTTTGTAAAACATGTTTTGCATTTGTTTTTGATGTGTCCTTCTGTAGATGTAAGTTGTTTTTTTTCTTCTTTCTAGTGGGATATCGTTGCCTATTTGCTGTGTCTTTGCAGAGTAGGTGCTGGTGAGTGTAGTTGTCTCTTGTAAGTGAATTGTATATTTTTTCTAAATATAGATATTTGTGATAAAGGCTTACATTTTTTATCTTACTTTGCACAGTGTTGGGGTTGTTGAGTTGTTTGTGCAGGCTCTTTTATTTGCAAGGATAATGGCTAGCCACCGGATGACTTCTCAGCAAGTTGTTGGAATGCTTTTTGATTCTTCCTCTGACCATGGTCCAGAGACTGACTCTGATTCTGAGCCAGAGGTGGGAGGAGAAGATTCAGGTAGTGAGTTTTCTCTACACATGGCTTCATCTGATGAAGAAGACTCTGAGTGCTGATGAAGCTACTTTTGGTGTGGATGAAGTGCCTGTGGTTGCGGAGGACATTGCTGTGCCAATAGTGCGGCAAGAGACATCTGGGCTGCAGCCTGGGGCTGCTAGACTTCCAGTTGGAATAGTGAGACCAGAGGCAGCAGCCTGCGGCTACAAGACTTGACGTTGAAAGTTCTGACCTCTGGGTTGCACCAGGCATGGTGCAGCCGGCATTGCCTGAATTTACTGGTGTTCCAGGGTGTAGGGTGAACACTGAAAACTTTTTGCCTATTGATTTTTTTAAAGTTGTTTATGGATGATGTGTTTTTGGCAGGGATTGTAGAGCAGACTAATTTGTATGCTGAACATTTTTTGAGGGTGAACAGTGCCAGCCTTAACCCCCACGCTAAGCTACCCGGTGGACTCCCACAAATTTGGAGGAGATAAAAAAGTTTTTGGGTTTAACTTTTTTGATGGGCTTGCTTAGGAAACCATCAATGGCTTCATATTGGTCTACTAGTCCCTTGATGGCAACAGCTATATTTCCGGCAGTCATGAGTCGTGATAGGTATTTGCCTCTGCTTCGATGATGCATTTTGTTGACAATAGTCTTGCTTTGCCACGAGATCACCCTGATTGTGACCGTCTTTTCAAGATTCGGCCTGTCATTGATCATTTTGTTGATCGATTTCCTGAGATCTTTTATCCTGGGAAAGAAATTGCAGTGGATGAGTCTTTGCTGTTGTTCAAGGGCCGCTTGGTATTTCGGCAATACATTCCTAGTAAGAGGGCATGCTATGGAATCAAACTGTATATGCTGTGTGACAGTGAGACTGGATATGTCTCTAATTCCAGGGTGTACACTGGTAAGGAATCCAGGATTAACCCCCCTGGTTGTCGTCGACTTTTGGAGTGACTGAGAAAATTATGTGGGAACTTGGTTGTGGATTTTTTAACAAAGGCCATCATTTGTATGTCGATAACTTCTACACTGGTGTGCAGTTGTTCAGGGAATTGGCCAAAGTGGACACTGTTGCTTGTGGCACAATCCATTCAAACCGTAAAGGTTTCCCAAAAGAACTTGTTTGTCGAAAGCTTGCTCGGGGACAGTGCAGTGCATTGCGTTGTGAGGAGCTTCTAGCTGTGAAGTTTTCAGTCAGGAGAGATGTCTACATGTTGACTACAATACATGATGAAAGCACTGAACCGGTGCCTGTTTGGGGTCTGGTTGCAGAAGTGCGCAAACCTGTGTGCATAATGCACTACAATAAGTACATGGGTGGTGTTGACAGAGTAGATCAGAGGTTGGAACCGTATGCTGCTCTTCGTAAGGCTTACATTTGGTACAAGAAGTTGGATATACATCTTCTCCACTTGGCAATCTTTAATGCTTTTGTTGTGTTCCAGAAATCTTGTCCCCAGTCAAAGATGACTTTTGTAAAGTTTCAGGAGTCTGTAATAGGCAGCCTTGTTTTAGTGGAACAGGCAAGTGTTCCTAGAGTTGGAGTGGTGGAGGATGTTGCCAGATTGAAAGATCGCCACTTTGCTGATCAAATTCCTCCTACAACCTCAAAAGACTTTCCCAGTCAGAGATGTAGAGTCTGTTGGCGAAGAGGTTTGCGGAAGGAGGTTCGTATGTACTGCCCCGACTGCCCTTCAAACCCCGGGCTGTGTGTACCTGCTTGTTTTAGATTGTACCACACGCAAAATAATTTTTGGGAGCATCCATGAGTGGTAAAGTGAACTGGTTGGTCTTTATTCTTTAAAACTTATTGTTCAGTTTCAAAGTTGGCATTTGTGTAGTCTTTTTAGATTTAGTTGTTGAGTTAGTTGATTTGTATCAATTTGTAATTTGTTTTTGTTTCTCTTTTATTTTCAAAAAAATCTAAAGTATGATGTTGGTTTGCGTGTAGTATCCATTGTCTGACGGTGTGCATGGTTTGGCGCTTGGCTGCCGGTGTCTGTGGACTGGTGCTTGTCTGGCGGTGTCTGTGGACTGGTGCTTGGCTGGCAGTGTGCGTGGTCTGGTCTTTGGTTGGCGGTGTGCGTGCTCTTGCGCTTGCCTGGTGTTGTGTTTGGAATTGTCCTTGGCTGGTGGTGTGGGTGGAGTGGTGCTCTGCCGGTGGTGTGTGTGGAGTGTCGCTTGGCTGGTGGTGTGCATGGAGTGGTACTTGGCTGTCTGTGCACGGAGTGGTGCTTGGCTGGCGGTGTGTGTGTGGAGTGGCGCTTGGCTGGATGGTGTGCGTGGAGTGGTACTTGGCTGTCTGTGCACGGGGGCGGTGCTTGGCTGGTGTTGTGTTTGTGGAGTGGCGCTTGGCTGGTGGTGTGCGTGGAGTGGTACTTGGCTGGCGGTGTGTGTGGAGTGGCGCTTGGCTTGTGGTGTGTGTGGAGTGGTACTTGGCTGTCGGTGCGCGCTGAGTGGTGTTTGGCTGGCGGTGTGCATTGTCTGGTGCTTGGATGGTGGTGTGGGTGGACTGGCACTGGGCTGGCGGTGTGTGAGTAGTTACTTTCTGTTGGTCACTACACACACTGCTAGTTGAGTGACACTCCACGCAGTCCATTTTGTGTAGTTGCAGTGTCAGAAATGTGGGTGTGTGAAAGTGATGAGCCCTTGAATGGCGCTGTTTGCTGGTGTGAGTGTTGAAATGTGATGGGTCCGTGGCTGGCGGTGTGAATGTTTTGTATGTGTCACACGTACGAAAGGTGTATGAATGGCCTGTAAAGAGGTTGGTGCCTTGACGTGGTTTTACAGCTCACGAGCTGTGAGTCAGTGGTTCAGTTAACATACTTTCAATTATACGCAGTGTATTTCATTTTTGTGAAATTACTTGCGAATACAATTGTATGTACTGAATCATCACTCACCCTCGTGCCAAATCCAACCAGTATATGTGTGTGTGCTTGCGGATTAGATGGCTGTGCAGTAATATTTGTTATTTTTCTCTTTCTGAAGTAGGGTGTACCTTGTCCCTTATGGTGATTGTTGTAATGTGTTGCTTTTCCTTCTGGATGATGTCAATGGTCTGGTTTGTATCAGGTATGAAAGGTGCGTGAATGGCCTGTAAAACGGTTGGTGCCTTGTCATGGCTTGACAGCTCACGAGTTGCGAGTCACTGGTTCGGTTTTTATGCATTTATTTATTGACAGAGCATTTCATTTTTTTGAAATATCTTGTTAATAAAATTTTATGTACTGAACCATCACTCGCCCTCGTGCCAAATCCAACCTGTATGTGTGTGTCTTTGAGGAATAGATAGCCGTGCTTGAATGTTTGACTTTTGAGTAACTCTGTTAAGGTGTACATTATAGCTATAAATAACTTACTAAATTTAGATATTATTGTTAAACCATGGGAGTATATGGTCATGTCTTTCTGGTGAATTCTATTGTTGATTTTTATCCACAATCTCCTGCAAACTTGAAATTGTCTGTCACAATTTCCATGCAATATTGTCCCAAGAATCGCACGCTCTCAAATTGAAAACTTAATTCTCCACCGTACGATTTGGACCTTTTCCTGTTGCAGCCACTATGCCTACCCACACAAGTGAGGTACCATTTTTATTGGGAGACCTGGGAGAACGCTGGGTGGGAGGAAATTTGTGTGAGCCCAGTGATGCCACGCTTTCCCACACAAAAATGTGTGAAAAATCTGATTTTTTTTCAGCTATAATCGAGATTTGCAAGGGATTCTGGGTAAAGGAACGTTGGAGGATCCACGCAAGCCATACCTCCTTGGAAGCCCCCGGGTGTCTACTTTTCAGAAATGTGTGGGTTTGGTAGGTTTCCCTAGATGGCCGTCTAGCACGGGGCCAAAAACCCAGGTAACCCCTCTTGCAAAAGTTGGTGGTTTTGACATTGTCACCATTGTCTAATCTTTTGGTGTGTGAAAGCGTGGAATCACTGGGCTCACACAAATTACCTCCCACCCAGCGTTTCCCAAGGTCTCCCGATAAAAATGGTACCTCACTTGCGTGGGTAGGCATAGTGGCTGCAACAGGAAAAGGCCCAATTCGTACGATGGAGACTTAAAAATTACCTTTAGCAAAACTATCTTATTTTTTGAGTGGGTCACCTGAGTTTTTGGCCCGGGGCTTGGCGGGCATCTTTGGAAACTACCAAACCCAAACAGTTCTGAAAACTAGACACCCGGGGGAGTCCAGGGAGGTATGGCATGCGTGGGTCCCCCAATGTTTTCCTACCCAGAAATCCCTGCAAACCTTAAATTTAGGTTAATAAAACCACTTTTCCATACATTTTTGGGTGGGATCTCCCTGCCGGCACAAATGTCCTACCACCCAGCATTCCCCTTGATCTCCCGAGTAAAATGATACCTCACCTGTGTGGGTGGGCCAAAGGCCTGTGACTAAGGTGGGGTGCTTAATTTGTCAAACCTAAATACTAAATTTTTAAAAAATTCATATTTAGCCTGTTCTGCTTTGGGGCACCCACACAAGTGAGGTATCATTTTACTAGGGAGAACAAGGGGAACACTGGGTGGTAGGACATTTTTGCCAGCACGGAGATCCCACGCAAAAAAGTTTGGAAAAGTGATTTTTTTACCTAATTTTAAGGTTTGCAAGGAATTCTGGGTAGGAAAACATTGGGGGACCCACGCATGCCATACCTCCCTGGACTCCCCCGGGTGTCTAGTTTTCAGAACTGTTTGGGTTTGGTAGTTTCCAAACATGGCCGCCGAACCCCGGGCCAAAAATTCAGGTGCCACCCCCCCAAAAATCAAGGTAGTTTTGCTATAGGGTATTTTAAATTCTCCACCGTACGATTTGGACCTTTTCCTGTTCCTACGTGAGGTACCATTTTTATCGGGAGACCTTGGGGAATGCTGGGTGGGAGGAAATTTGTGTGAGCCCAGTAATGCCACGCTTTCCCACACAAAAATGTGTGAAAAATCAGATTTTTTTCAGCTATAATCGAGATTTGCAAGGGGTTCTGGGTGAAGGAACATTGGAGGATCCACGCAAGCCATACCTCCTTGGAAGCCCCAGAGTGTCTACTTTTCAGAAATGTGTGGAAATATATAATTCGTGAATTCCCCTGGGTGTCTAGTTTTCAAAAATGTATAGGTTTGCTAGGTTTCCCTAGGTACCGGCAGAGCTAGGGTTAAAAAACAAAAGGTAGTCTCTTTGTCCAAAAATAAATCAAAAATTTACGCAGCTTTGCAAGGGATTCTGGGTAACAGAACCTGGTGGTAGGCAGTCGAGTCACCCCATCCTGAATTCCCCTGGGTGTCTAGTTTTTAAAAATGTATAGGTTTGCTAGGTTTCCCTAGGTGCCGGCAGAGCTAGGGTTCAAAAACAAAAGGTAGTCTCTTTGCCCAAAAAGGGCACGATTTCACTGCGAAATTGAGGTGCGACCACGTTGCGTTTTGCGCTGTTTCCTGTCGCAGGCACTAGGCAGACCCAGGCAAGTGAGGTACCATTTTGTTTGGGAGACCCAGGGGAACGCTGGGTGGGTGGAAATTTGTTGATCCACGCGGATTCCAGAACTTTCCACAACAGAAATGTGAGGAAAATGCGTTTTGTTTGTCAATTTCTTACTTTGCAAGGGATTCTGGGTAACAGAACCTGGTGGTAGGCAGTCGAGTTACCCGATCCTGAATTCCCCTGGGTGTCTAGTTTTAAAAAATGTATAGGTTTGCTAGGTTTCCCTAGGTGCCAGCAGAGCTAGGGTACAAAAACTACAGCTAGGCACTTTGCCATAAAAGGGTAAATTTTTAACTGCAAAATTGAGGTGTGACCACGTTGCATTTTGCGCCGTTTCCGGTCGCAGGCACAAGGCCGACCCACACAAGTGAGGTACCGTTTTTATCAGGAGACTTAGGGTAATTCAGATTTGTAAATCAACTGTTATTACCAATTGAGTTTTTATGCATTTCTCCATTCCCAATTAAAGACATTGTGTAAAAAAAAATCTTTTTAAAAAATGACCAATAATTCTCATGCTAGTATGAGTATTCCGAATTTTGAAAATGTGCAATTATATACTGTTTCTAAACTCTATAATTTGTACCCAATTCAGAAATACATAGGCATATTTCATACAGATTTTTCCATGTATACATTTTCCAAGAAAAAGTGCTCTATACCCAGTAAATAAAAAAATACCATTGCAAGTTGCTGCACAGTTTTTGGATCTGGGTTCGTTGGGTTCTTGGTGAAACTACAAGTACTATATATCCCCACATATAGGTGAAAACGTTGAGACAAAAGGCTTTTTTTTCCAACAAATTTTCAAATATTCCAATATTTAACTGTTAGTTTCTATAAAGAAACCTTCATGGATTTAGACAAATGACCCCTTTCTGAATTCAGAATGTTGTCTACTTTTCGAAAATGTATAGCCTTCTAGGATCCATTATTGCTTTTAAACTCATTTCTACCATTAACTGGAAGGAGGTGGAAAGCTCTAAAAATAGCAAAAATAGGCTATGTCCCAGAAAAATGCCACAAATGTGTGTAAAACGTTGGTTCTCTGACAAAAGACTGTCATTCCCTAAAAGCTGAGAAAATTGAGATTTTAGCCCCACAAACCCTTTTTTGATAACATTTGCAGGGAAAAACCCAGAGGCTTTCATTTGCAGCCCGTTTTTCCCATTTTTCTGAAAAAACAAAAATGTCACTATATTTTGGTTAATTTCTGGGACCCCTCCAAGGGAATCCACAAACCCTGGGCACCTTTTGAATCCACATGATGTTGGAAGAAAAGGACGCAAATTTGGCATGGATACCTTATGTGGTCAAAAAGTTACAGGGGCCTAAGCGCGCACTACCCCAAATCGCCAAAAAAAGGCTTAGCACAGGAGGGGAAAAGGCCTAGCAGCGAAGGGGTTAATCTTTCTGCAACCCTCAAAAAATTAATCACACAAAAAAATGTCAGACAAAACTCAAAGAGATGCAAGTTGCGCATTCATTTGACTGTACAAGTGATTCTTCTTGTCAATACATTTGGAGGCGTTTTGACTCTACAAACATAATTCCTTTAGCCACACAGGAACACAGAGCAATGTGTGAACTGCAAATTGCGACTTAATAGATCAGGGCCAATTGGTGATCCTTTAGGGCATCTTGATAAGTACTTCCAATGATAAACGTGACATGTGGATGCCACTTTGTGCCAATATGTGATGTAGGTATGAATCAGGCTGTGTCATGGCCCTGTTGTCTTCCAGGACTTCCTTTAAGTTGGTGATCCATATTGTGCAATGTGTCTATGTACCGTGGCCTCTTTTGTAGTGAAATGTGGATAGTTGTAATGTCATTCACATTAGTTGTCATTTTCATGTGGCTAGTGTGTGTGGGTCCATGACAATCGTTAGTGAGTTAGACAGTGTCTGTACTTGCTAATTCACTACTGATGTGCTAGTTGCATGAGGACCTAGTTTATGGTACAGGAATAGGTGTCAAAGGAGTTGGTAGTTATAAATTAGGGTGTGACGGTTGTGTTTTACACTATACTGCAGACATATGTACATAAGCTTCCGGTCTTAGCACAGTTCAAGTATGTGACTGAGTCTGTTCACATACATTATCAGTAAATTAAGCATAGGCCACATCCTGCTGATGTGATGTGCCTTTATATTCTGTCTTTGTGCACACATGGCCCCACATTTGATCTTCCACCCAGAAATATAATGCACTATACTTGACCATGGTTACCTGCATGATAGGGGATGTATGTGTTATCAGAGGGTCATATTTGTTGTTAATTTGGGTAAGGGGTGTCAAGGAGTGTGTGTGTGTCAAGGAGTGTGTGTGTGTCAAGGAGTGTGTGTGTGTCAAGGAGTGTGTGTGTCAAGGAGTGTGTGTGTGTGTCAAGGAGTGTGTGTGTGTGTGTCAAGGAGTGTGTGTGTGTGTCAAGGAGTGTGTGTGTGTGTGTCAAGGAGTGTGTGTGTGTGTCAAGGAGTGTGTGTGTGTGTGTCAAGGAGTGTGTGTGTGTGTGTCAAGGAGTGTGTGTGTGTGTGTCAAGGAGTGTGTGTGTCAAGGAGTGTGTGTGTGTCAAGGAGTGTGTGTGTGTCAAGGAGTGTGTGTGTGTCAAGGAGTGTGTGTGTGTCAAGGAGTGTGTGTGTGTCAAGGAGTGTGTGTGTGTCAAGGAGTGTGTGTGTGTCAAGGAGTGTGTGTGTGTCAAGGAGTGTGTGTGTGTCAAGGAGTGTGTGTGTGTCAAGGAGTGTGTGTGTGTCAAGGAGTGTGTGTGTGTCAAGGAGTGTGTGTGTGTCAAGGAGTGTGTGTGTGTCAAGGAGTGTGTGTGTGTCAAGGAGTGTGTGTGTGTCAAGGAGTGTGTGTGTGTCAAGGAGTGTGTGTGTGTCAAGGAGTGTGTGTGTGTCAAGGAGTGTGTGTGTGTCAAGGAGTGTGTGTGTGTCAAGGAGTGTGTGTGTGTCAAGGAGTGTGTGTGTGTGTGTGTCAAGGAGTGTGTGTGTGTCAAGGAGTGTGTGTGTGTGTCAAGGAGTGTGTGTGTGTGTGTCAAGGAGTGTGTGTGTGTGTGTCAAGGAGTGTGTGTGTGTGTCAAGGAGTGTGTGTGTCAAGGAGTGTGTGTGTGTGTGTCAAGGAGTGTGTGTGTGTGTGTCAAGGAGTGTGTGTGTGTGTGTCAAGGAGTGTGTGTGTCAGTCAAGGAGTGTGTGTGTGTGTCAGTCAAGGAGTGTGTGTGTGTCAGTCAAGGAGTGTGTGTGTGTCAGTCAAGGAGTGTGTGTGTGTCAGTCAAGGAGTGTGTGTGTCAGTCAAGGAGTGTGTGTGTGTGTCAAGGAGTGTGTGTGTGTGTCAAGGAGTGTGTGTGTGTGTCAAGGAGTGTGTGTGTGTGTCAAGGAGTGTGTGTGTGTCAAGGAGTGTGTGTGTGTGTGTCAAGGAGTGTGTGTGTGTCAAGGAGTGTGTGTGTGTCAAGGAGTGTGTGTGTGTCAGTCAAGGAGTGTGTGTGTGTCAGTCAAGGAGTGTGTGTGTGTCAGTCAAGGAGTGTGTGTGTGTCAGTCAAGGAGTGTGTGTGTGTCAGTCAAGGAGTGTGTGTGTGTCAGTCAAGGAGTGTGTGTGTCAGTCAAGGAGTGTGTGTGTGTCAGTCAAGGAGTGTGTGTGTGTCAGTCAAGGAGTGTGTGTGTGTGTCAGTCAAGGAGTGTGTGTGTGTGTGTCAAGGAGTGTGTGTGTGTCAAGGAGTGTGTGTGTGTGTCAAGGAGTGTGTGTGTGTCAGTCAAGGAGTGTGTGTGTGTCAGTCAAGGAGTGTGTGTGTGTCAGTCAAGGAGTGTGTGTGTGTCAGTCAAGGAGTGTGTGTGTGTCAGTCAAGGAGTGTGTGTGTGTCAGTCAAGGAGTGTGTGTGTGTCAGTCAAGGAGTGTGTGTGTGTCAGTCAAGGAGTGTGTGTGTGTCAGTCAAGGAGTGTGTGTGTGTCAGTCAAGGAGTGTGTGTGTGTCAGTCAAGGAGTGTGTGTGTGTCAGTCAAGGAGTGTGTGTGTGTCAGTCAAGGAGTGTGTGTGTGTCAGTCAAGGAGTGTGTGTGTGTCAGTCAAGGAGTGTGTGTGTGTCAGTCAAGGAGTGTGTGTGTGTCAGTCAAGGAGTGTGTGTGTGTCAGTCAAGGAGTGTGTGTGTGTCAGTCAAGGAGTGTGTGTGTGTCAGTCAAGGAGTGTGTGTGTCAGTCAAGGAGTGTGTGTGTCAGTCAAGGAGTGTGTGTGTCAGTCAAGGAGTGTGTGTGTCAGCCAAGGAGTGTGTGTCAGTCAAGGAGTGTGTGTGTGTCAGTCAAGGAGTGTGTGTGTGTCAGTCAAGGAGTGTGTGTGTGTCAGTCAAGGAGTGTGTGTGTGTCAGTCAAGGAGTGTGTGTGTGTCAGTCAAGGAGTGTGTGTGTGTCAGTCAAGGAGTGTGTGTGTGTCAGTCAAGGAGTGTGTGTGTGTCAGTCAAGGAGTGTGTGTGTCAGTCAAGGAGTGTGTGTGTCAGCCAAGGAGTGTGTGTCAGTCAAGGAGTGTGTGTCAGTCAAGGAGTGTGTGTGTGTGTGTCAGTCAAGGAGTGTGTGTGTGTGTGTCAGTCAAGGAGTGTGTGTGTGTGTGTCAGTCAAGGAGTGTGTGTGTGTGTCAGTCAAGGAGTGTGTGTGTCAGTCAAGGAGTGTGTGTGTGTGTCAGTCAAGGAGTGTGTGTGTGTGTCAGTCAAGGAGTGTGTGTGTCAGTCAAGGAGTGTGTGTGTGTGTCAGTCAAGGAGTGTGTGTGTCAGTCAAGGAGTGTGTGTGTCAGTCAAGGAGTGTGTGTGTCAGTCAAGGAGTGTGTGTGTCAGTCAAGGAGTGTGTGTGTCAGTCAAGGAGTGTGTGTGTGTGTGTGTGTGAGTCAAGGAGTGTGTGTGTGTGAGTCAAGGAGTGGGTGTGTGTGTGTGTGAGTCAAGGAGTGTGTGTGTGTGTGTGTGAGTCAAGGAGTGCGTGTGTGTGTGAGTCAAGGAGTGCGTGTGTGTGTGAGTCAAGGAGTGCGTGTGTGTGTGAGTCAAGGAGTGTGTGTGTGTGTGTCTGTCAAGGAGTGCGTGTGTGGGTGTGTGTGTGTGTGTGAGTCAAGGAGTGGGTGTGTGTGTGTGTGAGTCAAGGAGTGGGTGTGTGTGTGTGTGTGTGTGAGTCAAGGAGTGGGTGTGTGTGTGTGTGTGTGTGTGTGTGTGTGTGTGTGTGTGTGTGTGTGTGTGTGTGTGTGTGTCAAGGAGTGGGTGTGTGTGAGTCAAGGAGTGGGTGTGTGTGTGTGTGTCAGTCAAGGAGTGTGTGTGCGTGTGCGTGTGTGTGACACATGAAAGGTGGGTAAATGGCTTGTGAAGTGGCTGGTGGCTTGTCATGCCTTTACAGCCATGAGCTGTGTGTCACTGGCTGAATATTCTGAAATTTTAGTTATGGTATTAGCAGTGATTTCTGCATTTTAATTTTTGTGATGGTACTCCCATTGACCCTGGTTTGAACAATGCCTGTTATGGAATGTCTCGCCTTGACTTGCTTCAGCATTACTGTAAACTGACCCCACATATTTAATCAATTTGGACTATCTGGAAGAGGGGAAAAGGCAATGAAAATGACTGAGCTGATGGAGAAAGTCAAAGATACTGCTGGCAGGACAACAGGATACTGAAAATCTGGAAATTTTCCAGTTCAAGAAAAACAATAGAAATACTTACATCCTGGGAGTTGCGGTGAGTATCCATCCATTAAATTTGCAGGGCTGCAACAATTTCATCAGACCACACTTTTGTTGGACATTCTCGGCTGAATGATGTGGGCGACTCGCGGCGGGTCGGGACTCTTACCCTTTTGAAGCCCGGAGGAGCCGTCCAACTACCTGGGGACTGTTTAGGCTGCTGTCTGCCCCTGTTTGCTGTTTGCTGTGTCCCCTTTGGTTCGAGGATTCGGCGGGTGCGGCGGCCGGGGACTGCGAGTACCAGCATTCCCTCGGACCGTCAACAGCTGGTACTCTTCCCCTGCCGGCCCCGCCTCCTGCCTGCTATTACCTCTTGCCGCCCCCGCTGCGCGGGTGCGACTCGAGGTGGGTCGGGACTCTTACCCTTTTGAAGCCCGGAGGAGCCGTCCAACTACCTGGGGACTGTTTAGGCTGCTGTCTGCCCCTGTTTGCTGTTTGCTGTGTCCCCTTTGGTTCGAGGATTCGGCGGGTGCGGCGGCCGGGGACTGCGAGTACCAGCATTCCCTCGGACCGTCAACAGCTGGTACTCTTCCCCTGCCGGCCCCGCCTACCTGCCTATTAAATTCACTCCTTGTTTCCGTCCCGCGGGACGAAGCGCGGGGCTAAGCCCGGGCAAAGGGCGGGCCCTCTGTGGCCCTCCGAGGCACGAAGAGGCCGGGACGGGCCACCCCACTTGGTACCACCATAGAGGGAGGTATTGTGTTTTAAACATTACTTGTTATTCTTCATGGCTTTCCTCTAAACTACTCCAATCACGATGTCCATATGGGAGGATCTCAACGCCCTGTGCGGTACTAAGTACGTCCCTGACCTTATAACCTCCCCAGCTGTGGATTCCTTTTCTCAAAGTAAATGGCCCCGGTGATACAGCTCATAACCAAGTAAATGCCGCGCCCCTGGGTTCCTACAATAGATGGAAGCATGACATTGAAACTAACTTTGGGAACAATACAAGTATACCATCACTTGCTAATCCAATAGCATTTATCGAGGACCCAGCCGCGGACAAACCAGAGGTTCCTCTTTTGTCTTTCAACACGACTTTACTGGCCAAAATTGAGCAACTGTTGGTTGCTACCATCTCTCCCTTGGTCACAAAAATGAACGATTTAGGGGAAAGGCTGACCAATATTGAGTCAGTAATAAGAAAGCTCCCGCTTCCAGCTACTAGTATGGCTACATGCGTCTGTCCTAACCCTATCACCGCCCCCGAAACGTATACATCTGGCAATGGGGCCACCCAAATACAGCCATTGCGCACACCCACTCAATTAGGCCCGAAAGTATTTGTTAAACCTGCATCAAAATCCTATACAGTGGCCAGACCCACCTTGGCAAGATTGCCACATATCAACCTGCCCCCTGAGGCTGCCCCGTATGTGTCTGTCCTCTCTGGGGTTCCTGCCCTCACCCAGGGAACACGCGAATCCCAGCAGGATCTGCTAAATAAGGCCATCTATTGGCTAAAAAAGAATAGACCGTTGCCGCCAGGGCTAGATGGGGGTATCTTGAGTGTAAGGAGGGTGGGATGGTTAGGGACGCTGCCCAAATGCATTGCTGGGGATCTGGTACTAATTAAATTTAAAAATATCAATGTTGCCCCTTTTTTACGAGTTTGTACCCCCAATGAAAGACAAGGCACAATCCGCATTTGGGACTTACATGATTTTTACCCGAGCTCCCCTCACATTACATAGGATAAACTCTTAAGTTTTTCTTATGGTAACTGAATTTCGTACAATAATGGTTTTACTGTGTATATGAAATGTAATGTTTATGGTTATTTTTTGTTTGCATTTTTGTATTGTTGATGCTTTTATGATTTTTTTCAAAAATCGAATAAAGCTTACTAATAATAATAATAATGATGTGGCAGACATGTAAAATGATTTCAGTAGAGGGGTTCCAAGCTATCATGATTTGTTTTTCTTTACTGTTTTTAGTGTTCCCTCAAATTATTAGATTTTGGGTATTACAGATTTAAGATCCTTTGGATGGTCTGCTCTTTAGATTGTTAAAGGAGTGCAGCGTTCATATAATTCATTGGTAATTACTGGGACGATGGATGTAGGAGTAATGAAACGGTTTGTTACCTGTAATCTTAATTTGCATTAGACCTTCTCTTCCTCTTCTGACATACATCCCACCCATCGTTCTTTGTGAAGGCTTGAATACATACAATATTCAACACAATAGAGCCACCCGTTAATCCTATGAGGACTGGGTATCATTAATAACAAAAATGCAAAGCGTCCCCCTAGGGATTATTTTACAAATATTTGTTCTTTACAAACAATCACAAACGTGATCATATTTTTAAATATGATCACATTTGTGACTGTTTGTAAAGAACAAATATTTGTAAAATAATTCCTAGGGGACGCTTTGCATTTTTGTTTTGAATACATACAGGCAGTGCATTAAAGTGTCAACATGGTTATGGTGGTAGGCACCTCACTATTAATAACTAATAAGGACCAGAAGAGTATTCAGTAATGAAGCTTACCAGTAAGTAACCAGGCTATTAGCTGCCCCAGATATTAAAACGTGCTAGATGCATTTGAGCTCTCCTCACAAGCAAAATGTTCACACATGGTTCATCCTTCTGGCCTGGCAATCTTCACTTACTCCAGACAGTACTTTAATTTTAATTCTGCTCCTAATCAGACCCTCCAGAATTTCACAATTCGTATATAAAAAAAAAAAAAAAAATTGTACAAAAAATGTGCTAGGTTTGTTTTGTACAAAGCTTGTGCTTCACAAAAGTGCCCATAAAATTTGAAGAATACATCTGCCTCCTTGAATTGGTCCAGTGGTTCGCCTCTGGACCAATACAAGGAGGGTCGCAGCAGCGATCGAGGTGTTTATTTACTCCTCACCTGCATGCTGTTTCCCATACTTCGTTGGCTCCCACCTGCTGCCATCAGACCAGAGACAGACAAGGAGCTTCTGCCTAGTCAGCAAATGTAAATTACATCAATGGGTATAGATATGACTGTTACTGTTGATATTCCTACTGGTGCTGAATGGGTGATATCTATACCCATTGATGTAATTTACATTTGCTGACTAAATAGTGACTATAGGTGTGCTGTCCGAGCCCTTTTTTTTGTGTCTTTGTCAAATGCACACTTTGTATGCAACTAACACCGTGGCGTAGTGGGTGTTGTTAGGGCTAATTGAGAACCCATCTTCTAACTTTGATTACGTAATATATGAATTCCACGTTTATATTGTGCCACTTAATATAGTGAGGTCAACGAATGTGCAGACGTTTCTCTATCTAGAGAACACTACTACCCACCTTTTGTGATGTTAATAGTTTAAGTGAGTCTTTGCACTTCAGTTCTTTTTCTTTGCATACATGGTCTGGTTAAGAATTCTTACCAGAATATACATAGGATAGTGAAAGACAAGGGATTATGGCCATCTTTGAGGATGACCGAGATAAAGTCTTTATTGATATCTTCGCAGACAAGGGGATCCAAAGTAAACCCACAGCAGCAAAGGATGATAAACCGCAGGGTTTGAAACAGCTATTTATCAAATTGGAGCGGCTCCGAAAATCGGAACTGTCCAGATGGTTGGACCTTACCACCCTCAAGAAGTACATTGAAATAAAACAGATACCAAGGGGGCTTAGAGTGATCATTTACCCCACCTTTGAGGATCATGATCCAGACCTGTTGGGGGGTGGGAGAACCTCATTTCAGGGTCGTCTTTTGGCATGACGGACATTCCAGCCGCCATGCCGAGAGGAAAAGAGCTAAGCTAGTAACAGAGATAGAGGCAGTTGAAGATGAAATTAACCTTTTACCCTTGACTGATGTCACAGAAAAAACTATAAGCTACTCAAGGAGATACTAAGTTCGCACCAAAACTACATTAGAGATAAAAAGATAAGGAAATTAAAACGGGACGAGATGGACTACAAAAATGGCAGGGTTTTTACGTTTGCTAAATGTTTTGATGAGGTTAAACCAAGGTTGGGGACAGCCTCACTCAAAGACGCTAGAACTGATAATGCGACATCTGCCAGTGAATCTGACCTAACTAGTGAAATAAGTGAGATCAGTGATAGAAGGAGAGAGTCTTCCTCCATTGCTGGGCCTTGGGAGATGACTGTCTGTGGTTTGTCTTTTTTTATTAAAGCTGGAACGGTACCGCAAAGGAACCAAACCGGGCTTCAACCGGAGGGTTGTAGGAGGAAAAGAACCAGGAGGGGCGGCAGAAAAAACAGAATCAGATCAGAACCAGAGAGTAACCAGATCAGCATCACGTGTGCAGAGAAAAAAGACTGTACAACTGGGTCCATACTGTCATGTACGCTGCGCTTTGCCGCTCCGTAGTCACCTCTAAACACGATCGGCAGCTGGTATCCTCACTTCCGGTTTTGTGCCCTCCGACCGGTCTAGTTGTACACCTATCCAACCACTGCAGCAGAGCACTTCTGGGGGACATGCATAAACTCTGCGTATTCCCGCCAGGTCACTGCTTCGGATTCTTGCCGGACTACGATTGCAGTAGAGATAAGGTGGACGCTTATCTCTTATCAACTGCCTTTGGTTTCCGCTACCACGGAAACACCTGTTCCAGATCCCTGTGCTGATACACTTTCAGGTATCCTGCTCATTGCCGTCTAGGGGGTGTTCTTACGCTCTGAAGCGTTTCTAGGGATTGCCACGTTCCGCGCTGGAGCGCTGTGTTCATTGGGGATGGCAGCACACGCAGGAGCGCTATTAATTTGAGTCCCGCTGCAGCGTATTGTTTTTGGGGCTTTCATAGCACGCTCTGGAGCGCTTTGTTTTGGTATTGTAAAAACACGCAGGAGCGTATATTTTTGTTTGTTTACGTGACTTTCTCTTACTCGCGCTGGAGCGCTTGTATTTGGGACAAATGAAAAGCACGCAGGGGCGTGTTTGGTGTGTATGACATTGCTGCGCAGGTGCAGGATTCAAGAGCCTACAGCGGTACTCTGTTACACCATATTTTGCTTTCCTTATCAAGCGCAGGAGCGCTTCCTTCAGTCCTTAAAGGAGCACCTATACTATTATTTGCTGCAAGGTGATCGCAAGCCGTGGTGAGTTCCTTTTTAGTTGGCTCTCATTAAGGAGTGTTTAGAGGTGTACATAGGAATAAGGAGGGGTCTGGGTTCTTTTTCTAAAGGGTCTCTCTTGTCTTCTCCTAGTATACATCACGGTCCTGCCAGAACTGCTGACTCCCATCTCCGTCCCATATTCTTTTGCTCCTTTCCCTGGTTTCACCTCATCCCTGCCAGGTACATCATTCCGTACGGGGTCAGGTGGGTACAGGGGCGGTAGCTCTTGTCATCTCTGCGGAATCTCTTCACAAGCAGAGGTAAGCCTTGTGGGGATCCTGACACATACAGGTTGGATGTAATGCCGTTAGTAACTTTCACTCTACCTTGAACAATACGAATGAAGATGTTTCTATTGTTAACCTGTCGCAAGTTGCTTGAACAGAATGTGAGAAAACTGTTTTGAAGAAAGGTCTGAATTTGTGTCCGATGTCAAAACCTGATTTTACCTCTTTGCATATTGACTTGTATAAGTTTGTTCGCTGGCTGAAGTTAAAAAAATTATTTCATGCAAATAAAAAACCTTGTAAAATCCCGTTGTATACTATGAATGAGAGGGGGCAATCAATTGAGGACATACTGAATGTGCAAATGTTACTGGAAATGGATGACAATTTGGAACAGGTGCCTACTGTCACAGAGATCATGCAGGACCTGGACATTGAGAGTAACCTTCATACTGACAGTGGGTTAAGACTCAAGTCCACCTTTTTACCAATAACAGCTGCTGATACCCTAATAGACTGATTTTATAAAGCGGTCACTAATGACTTATATAAGCTTGAGGATAAAATCCAGGGTGTGTATCTAGGACATAGAGACAATCTCAATAAGGAAGAGAGATCAGCACTCAAACAACTAACAAATAACCTACAAAAATGTGGTTATAAAGGAGGCAGACAAGGGAGGAAACATTTACCTTATGGACAATGTGGATTACATCGCTGAGGTAGATCGCCAACTGTTGGATAGAAACTCATATACACACATATTGCACAACCCCATCGCAGATGTCAATCTACAATTATTTAAGATCCTTAGATACTGGCACAGTGCGGGTCTCTTGTCAGACATAAAACTCAAATACTTGTTTATTCCAAACCCTAAAGCAGCATACATTTACGTTCTGCCGAAAATCCATATAAGCATCACGGCCCCCCAGGCAGACTTATTATATTAGGGATAGGTGGGCCCATTGAACGTGTGTCGGAGATATAGACATCTCGTTACAGCCTATTGTTCAGAATATTCCATCATTTATAGAAGACACCAAGGATTTGCTCAACAATTTGGAGGACCTTGTATGGACTCGGGATTTCATCTTAGTGACTTTGGACGTTTGATAATTATATAAATGAGTATTCCCATAGACAAGGGCATGGCTGCTCTTATCTACTTTCTATCTAAACAAGACGCCACACTGTACAAACACACAGATGGTCATTGACCTAACACGATTTGCGCTGAACAACAACTTTTTTAACCCCTCGGCTGAGCCGCCGATTTTGCGGAAGTGCGGCACTTCCGCAAAACGGGCGGAGCCTCGTCCGCCATTGGCAGACGGCAGCACCAGCGAGGTAGTGCTGCCGTCGGCCAATGGCCGACGGCAGCATGGAAGGGGTTAAACACCAAGAGACCTGGTATCAACAACACTCAGGCGTTGCAATGAGTGCGACATTTTGGCCCTCCTTTGCGACTATATATATGGGTTTCTTTGAAGAGCATCATATATGGAAACAAGGCCCAACTGATCTGACCAATTTGGTCATTTACTGGTGTCGTTTTATTGATGAAATTGTTATGGTTTGGGGAGGTAACGGCTTGGAGCTTATGGCCTTTCTTGACCATATTAATCAAAATCAGTACAACCTAAGTTTCACTTCAACTGCTAGTCGTAACAGTATAGACTTTTTGGATGTGACTTTGTTCATAGAGAATGGTAATTTGGAATCCAAACTATACAGAAAAAAAACCTTATGTAACGCTGTGCTACATGCTAGCAGTGCCCATCCAACGAATGGTAATTTGGAATCCAAACTATACAGAAAAAATACGTCATGTAACGCTGTGCTACATGCTAGCAGTGCCCATCCAACATCTCAGATCTGTGCCATTCCATTTGAAGAAATGACAAGGCTAAGACAGAACTGTAGCACTGAAAGCCAATTCCAACAGGAGATTGAGACCTTAAAAAGGAGGTTCTTGATCAGGGACTATGATAAGACTTTACTAGATAAAGCACATGCTAGGATTAAAAAGACGTGGAGACTTACTTCTGCCTGAGCACCAGCTCCTGTTCTAAGCCACAGCGGTATTCCTGCGAAGAAACAGCGTCATCAGCGTCCCTGCTCTCCGCCTACATCTCGCAGCACCCGCTTCGCGGGTGCCGCTTCGAGGGAGCGGTGGACACAGTCACTCCGGGGCCATCTTGTGGAGGTAAGGCGGCAGTGGGTGTGAGGCGCCAGCGGGGCTGCGAGTGTGCGGGGACTTCATCACCCAGAAGTCCCTGCAAGACCAAGGAAGAGCTTCCGGTCCGCTCTCCCTGCTGGCCCGCCCCCCACGCCCCCTATATCTAAACTTCCGCCTCCCGCAGCGCGGGACGCAGCCCGGGCGAAGACAGGGCAAAGACTGGGCCGTTTGAGGTCGTTAGAGTACGTGAGAGTCCGGTCCGGGCCTCATCTCTTTCGCCTGCATTCTGACACTCCTGAATATTTTCCGTAATGTGTACACGGGAAACCAGGAGCAAAACATCCCTGCTTGCCGCGGCTGGAGCGGTCAAAGGCCCAATCGACACCTACTTTGCCAAAGCGGGATCCCTCCTGATCGAGGAAATTCAGGTTTTGGAACGTAGAATATCCCAAGAAATAGACTGGGTAAGGAGATCTTCGTTGGGCCCAATGGCCCAAGCTAGAACCCCAGATAACAGTTTAATAATACCAACGTCTTCCAGTTCGGATCAGGTAATATGTCACCCTCCGGACACCACAAACGATACTCCGGAAGACACTCTTGATCTGCAGAGTGATCTAGATGACATGAGCCTGAGGGGTTTACCTTCTATACAAACCGTTCAACCTACGCCTACTGAGAATATAGAGATAGTTTCTATTACAGAGGCTAACACAGAATGCAACAAGGGATCCAGAGAGGGGGCAATTCCGAAAAAGAAATTTGGGCTGCAAAAAATTTAGAAGAGCTCAGGCCTAATACTCCCCAATCCAAACTAGCTAAAGGTATTGGGGGGAAAGCATTTATACCTGCCTCAGTAGCGCTGAGGCCGGGTTTGATAGCTACTCCTAGACCGCCCAAACATCCTCTGTCCCCATATTGCACTAATATTATGCAAGCGGACACCTCCTCGGATGATATTACATTAGAGGACATAGGTTCACTGCTTAGGTCTCTATTAAGCCCCCTTGAGGCAAGACTGATTAAGATTGAAGCAAGACTAGTCACTATTGAAAAGGCAACTGTGCAACGTGCTGATGCGAGCAAAATTGCTACCAGTGGGACCAAAACATCAAAAGAGGGTCTGGGGTCGGATCCCAGCAAAGATAAAAGTCACCTGGCATTTTCTAATAACAAACCCTCAGATTCAATCCCCATAACCACTGCACCCCCAACTAAGAATGCACCACAAGCCCTAGCTGCAGATAAGGCTGTATCGCCCTCAAAGCAACCAAATATCGCCTCTCCAAAACCAGTCCCCCCCCCCGTCTAAAGAAAATTCTAACCCCCCGCTAAAAACCAAGAACGACCCTCCCCTGGATGGAGAGAAATCACACACGAAACGAAAATTACAGTTCATAAACCTCCCCCCAGAAGCCTCTCCTTATACCGTCATTATGGCAGGGGTGCCTGAACTTAATCCCCCCACATTTGAATCAGCCACCTCACTTAAGAACAAAGTGATAAACTGGCTCTCGGTTAATAGACCACTTCCAAGAGGAACAGCGAGCGACATAGCCACGACCAGGAGAGTAGCTTGGGTGGGGCATACCAGGAAATCCATAAGAGGAGATTGCATTCAGGTTTCTTTTAGAGACCCCAATTCAGCTGCATACATCTGCTTCTATGTTTCGGATGAGGACTTTGGCAGTATTATACAAACACTTCCACTTGCCTTCTTTTACCCCTCCGATTCATATAGCTCTGAGGATCCAAGATGGGGGCATCATCAGGACCTATTGGAGGGCTGGGAAAACTGCCCCAGGGAGACAAATAATTATCCGCCATACAGGGAAAGATCTAGAGAGTACTTCCCTAGCAGGGGGGGTGAGGCTGGTTGGGGAAGTACAACCTCGAGGAGGGAGACAAATAATTATCCGCCACATAGGGAAAGAACCAGAGAGTATTTCCCTAGTGCTAGGGATGAGGCGGGCTGGGAAACTGTCACCAGAAGGAGGAGGGGGGATGGCGAATACAAGAGGGGAATTCCCGGGCCATATAGAACCCATTACCCTGCTTATTTACCCATACAGAATCGCTACAGCAGTTTAGATCTGGTAGATTGACAGGAGGTTGATCCGGGGAATGTTACTTGTGCAACTGCCCCTCTGGGAAGTCTTCCTTCTCAAGACCAATCACCTGCTACTATTACATCTAAAATCCCTGATTTAGATCTTGGGGCAGGTAGCATAGTTGAACTTAGCCCGACCTCAAGCAGGTTGTACCCCTTCCCATCACTGGCTACTAAACTACTGGGTAAGAACCGACTTATCTTAGAGCCTAGGGTATACCCTGAGTTCACTGACACCAACATGGTTCCTATTAGTACTCCACACAATAAATCAACAGTTATTACAACTATTTCTTGGAATGTGGCAGGGCTCTCCAACAAGTTGGATTGTCCTGAATGGGGTTCCTACATTAGATCTAAAAACCTATTACTCTTCCAAGAAACATGGGCGCGTGAAGATATAGAATTACCAGGGTTTGCGTCCTTCTTTAAAGCAGCCAAATGGGGGGGGTAGGGGCAGGCCATCCGGGGGACTAATGATAGCGGTAGCAACGGACCTAGGCTGCCAAGCTACCTACTCAGAGACTGCTTCGGACGATTTGCTGGCTGTCCTACTTGAATGGCCTGACTCTAAGAAGCTATTATTGATTAATATTTATTCAAGGCCGACACAGATGCATAAAGAGTCGAGTACTGTGGACGAGTTAGCTAGTTTTCTAGAGGGCGTTCCACCTGAACTTGCTTGTTTGATTGGGGGCGATTTCAACTCCCATTATGAACCTCTGCCTGGACTACGTGATGGTCCATCGTTAGATGAAGATTCTTGTTGGTTTATACCTGAGACGGTGGCTCCTCCCCCAAGGGCTTGGACTCCTCTAGCCCTGCAGATAAATGCATTTACGCTCAACTTTGGTTTCAGGGCGTGCAATGGCCGATGTCAATCGGATATACCGAGTAATCCTACCTACAATAAAGTTGGTAGTGAGTCCAGACTCGATTATATCATGGTCAAAACTTTCATGTGGCCTGCAATAGTTGATTTTAAAGTTTGCCCAAGAACAGATAGTGACCATAACCCCTTGGAAGTGTTATATTCACTCACTGGGAGGGAGGACACTTCGCAGGGATCGGGCAATGAAAAGATGGGCCTCCTACTTGAAAATAACCGTAGGAAAGTGAAGTGGGAGAAGTTGGCGAATAGCACAGATAGTATACCCCGCATATATGAAAGGTTAACTCCCCTGCTTGAAAAAGCCTTCTATTTAGGAACCAAGGTCCAAGATGAAGACACCAGAGGAGAACTAGCACAAATACATAATAGTATTATTGTCTCTTTAGAACAAGATTTGTTTAAAACCACAGGGAAAAGGAACGCCCACAAGCCGAAAACCTCCTGGTATAATGCCACGTGTAGGGAGGCTAAGGCCCACTTGTTAGCTGCTATCAAGGGACACCTTAGCAAGGAAGAAATCCGCGCTAGGAGGAAAAGGTACAAATCCCTTCTAGTGAACGCGAGGGCGGAATGGGACTCCGATTACTGGGAGAATCTCATGAAAGCATTAGCATTTAGAGACTCCCGAAAATTTTGGTGCATAGTGGCGAATGGCACGGAGGACCTATCGTCTGCAATTGAGCCCAATATTGCCCCCTCTGTATGGCAGGCCCACTTTGAAGCACTGTACGCGGAGGGCAGTTGGGAATTAAACAGTGTCAGAGCTGCAACCATGTCATGCCCCCCGGATATTCCCATTACTGAGAAGGAGGTGAGGGATGCCATTAAAGGGCTAGCTCCAGAAAAAGCACCGGGCCTGGACGGGGTCCCAGGGGACCTGTTTAAACAGGAACCAGGGATATGGGCTCCGTACCTGACCTTAATATTCAATGCCATTTGGGGGGGGATGATGGTGCCTGATACTTGGAGGGGAGCAGAGGTGGTCCCAATTTATAAAAAGGGATCCCCCCTGCTCCCTTCCAACTATCGGCCCATCAGCCTGATTGACACATCACAGAAACTCTTTGGCAGACTGATCCTGAATCGTCTGCAGGCGTGGACTGAAGAGATGAACATCCTATCTCAGTATCAGGCAGGATTCAGGGAGGGAGTATCTACCATAGACCAAATCTTTAGGCTGCACCTTCTCTATTGGAGAACAGCGGTAATCGAGGGCGGAAGTTTATATACCATCTTTGTAGACTTACGTGCCGCCTTCGATTTAGTTCCCAGAGCAAGGTTGTGGAAAGTCTTGGAAGAACTGAAGGTCCCTGCGGATATATTGGCAATCCTGATGAGACTTCATTCCAACAATTATGCCCGCGTAAGATGTGGCAAAGGTGGCCAACTAACCGAAAGGTTCCCCGTTCGCAGGGGTGTGAGACAGGGGTGCGTGCTCGCACCTACCCTGTTTTGCATCTTTGTGAACGGGGTTGTCGCCCACCTTAATGGGATTGCCAATTCCGATGCTCCAAAGTTGACCGGCAACAGGGTGCCTGCTATCATGTTTGCAGACGACACCCTGTTGCTGTCTAAATCCCCGATGGGGATCCAACGCATCTTGGATGGTTTCCTGGATTTTTGCTCTGACCGGGGATTGGAAATAAACCCACAAAAAACAAAGTTTATGATTTTAAATCCCAAATCCCGAAAACGAACACCACCTATGCTAGGCACTGCCCAATTAGAAAGAGTGCATAATATTGAATACTTGGGGATCACTATAAATGAACATCTAACTTGGACGCCGCATCAGGCCCGAGTGACCATCAAACTGGCACAGTTGGCGGGTGGCACTCTGCGCCTGGCAAACAAATCATGTTATCGTCCATTTACCCCAATTATTCATATATACAAAACACAAGCACGAGCGGGGGTTACATATGGGGGTGAGCTGTGGGGTCATATCCGATATCCAAAGCTACAGACAACTGAAAATAAATTTCTGAGACAGGTAGCTGCCCTCCCCCAGAGCACTCCTTTGCTGCCCCTTAGATTAGATCTGGGAATAAAACCTATTACAGAGGAGCTAGGACTCAAACCCCTAATTTTTTGGAGGCGATTGTGGAGCAGCCCAGATCTCTTTCACTATAGGGAGGAATTACAGGATTTCCTCGAACTACGGAATACAAGGAAGATTCCGTGGTTAATGTATGTGAAAGGGAGGCTCGATGAATTGGGCTACCCGGAATTGTGGACAGACCCCTTAAACTCATGTACCAGGATTCCAAAAAAGGTCATTGCGAGTGCTTATTATGCTTTGATGTTGACTAGAACAATTAATGACACTCGAGAAGGGTCCTTGACAAACTTATTTTTGAAAGTGAAAGACTCATATTCCCTCGAAAAAACTTTAGACGAGATAGCTCCTCCATTAACGAGGAAACTGTTCCTACAGTGGCGTTATGGATGCCTCCCACTAGCTTCATTTACAGCATCCTGGAAATCGTGCTCCACTGTAGTATCCTGCCCAATGTGTGCACATCCAAAGGAGGATGATATGCATGCTGTTTTCTTCTGTAAGGGTTACGAGCGGAGCAGGAAATACTGGCTAGTACCATTGCTCAGGAACATGGGATTTAGATCACACCAAACCGCCTATAGAGTTTTAAAAATAGATCTTTCTGCTGCTGTGGTTTTTGCAATTTCAAAATTTTTAACATCACTCTGGTTTATCCGCAGCCGAGCTATGAAAAGACTGGTATAATGCTCCCTATCACTTGATTTGTATCTACTGTCTCATATGTATTTTAATTCAATCATTTTTAACTGTTGGATCACTCTGGTTTAATAAGTTTTTAACTGTATATATTGATATGTATCTTTTATGATCAGTGATCGAAATAAAGATTTTTGAAATGAAATGAAAAAGACGTCAAGGGAGGATTCACTGAAATGAAAATGTAAAAAATCCAAAAGAGAAGCAAATGAGAAAGTTGCATTCATCACGCAATACAATGCCATCAGTTCACAGATTTTTGGAACTTAAAAAAAAGCAATGGCACCTTCTTAAACTTGACCATGATCTGAATAGATATGTGTCGGATTAGCCCTGTATTGTCTACAAGAGGGGGAGGACCTTAAGAAATCTATTAAGTCCTTCATTTGTCACGAGTCCGTCAACAACTAATCAAAAAATGTGGTTACCTAAAAAACCAGAGGGCTTTTACAAATGCACGCTGTGCAACATATGTCAATTTGCGGAGGACAAGAAAAAGACCTTTTGTTATAACACCAAACAAACCCTTCATATAAATGATTTCATAAACTGCAACTCTAAGTACGTAGTTTATTGCATTGTATGTCAATGCAAATTAATTTACGTTGGGAGTACAATTAGACCTCTCAGGGAGAGGATACAAGAGCATGTCAGGACCATCAGGAACCACAATGCAAACTTCCCTCTGGCAGTACATTATAATGATAGACATGCCAATACTGAAATCTTGGCATTGAGATTCCATGGAATTGCCCTTGTGAATACCAACCCAAGGGGTGGAGATAGAACGGCTGCACTTAGGAGATTGGAATCTAGGTGGCTGATCAAGCTCAGAGCAGTGGATATGGGCCTAAATACTGATCGTGAGCTGCATGTGTTTTTACGTGACTAAACAACTAGGAGGGCTGTTAATAAGTGGGATTATGTGTATTTACTGATGAAATCTCATATCCTGCAATGACTAAGATATAGCTGTCAGGGAGTAGGCAATATTTCATGTTGGAGAAATTTGCTTACTTACTGTTTACGATGTTCTGTCTCCCTTGTCTTTCTTTTATGAGTTTGGGTCAGATATTTTCCATTTCTAATACCCACTTTTCGTGATCTGTAGAATGGATATGGTTGCTAATATTACCACATGATAGAAGAAGGTTGTGTAATAATTAGGATCTGGTTCTAATTTGAGATGCTCTGAACCTAACTTGAGGTAAACTTAATCTATAACAACAATAAATGGAATTGGTATAACCTATGCTACAACATTGGCTCTACCTGGTTATGCTGTTAAGAATTATAGACATACCAATGTGGCCGCTGTTTTATACGCAGGGCTAGTGACGTTCTCTTTAGAGTTGTCCTATTACACTAAACCCAACCGTTTTTTTGTTTTTTCTTGTTTTCTACTTAGTGAGCCTGTATGTCAGGTTGCCAGTAGCACAAGAATATATGAAATGCCACTAACCTTTCACTTGTGTCCAGCAGAGACGATGACAGACATAAATCCCCCAATTCCCTTTACCGCATCCCCCAGAAGGGGAAGAAATCCTGCTGCGTGAGATTGTGCCCAGGGGAAAAGGGAAGTGGATAAAATAAGAAACTAGCTGTAAGTTCTTGGGTCTCTTCAGGGTCTGTTCTAGGAGTTGGTATGACACCCATAGATAGGTTACCCTGCAGGACAGGAAGACAACACAACAAGCGTGAGTAGCTCTCTTTTTGGTCTGGCACATAGAATAACTAGATACACATCTCTCTACACCCACTCACCAGTAGTTGTGCAGCTAGATACCAAATGATTAAAGTCATCAAGGCTCAATGATAGAGCGACACTCTACTGAAAGGGAATCCGAAAATGTAGGGAAAGTGATTGTCTCAAACCATAATATATAGAAGGAAACAAAAGGTACTGTTTAATTCACAGTCTCTCCAGTAATTCACATTGCCCTGTGCATAGTGTCGTATCACCCACAAATCACTATAATGCAAAAATTATGCTTTTTCTATTATGAAAAGAAACGCTTTTAACATTCGAAATTAAACTTCCCTCAACGAGATGGCAAGCAGCTTGGACACTCATTGGAATTGGCACTCCTCTACTGGAAGTCAAAAGTCACAGGCAAGAAACTTCCGATATACTTTGTACAATAAATGAATGCCAAATACTGCGAAGAAAAGATACTCTAAAAGTTAGAGCTGACACACGGTGTAGAAACAGAACGGACCGCTAAATGTTTGGAAGTAAAGAAAAGCACGCCGGCTTTTCTTTTTACAACCGCAATGAAAAACGAGCTAAAGTACTGCAATGTCACGGAGGCGTGGCAACAATAAAGCACTCCAGCGCGTCTCGTGTTACCGCGGCTCTAAATATTCAGGAAACACCAAACACGGGCACACGAAGGAAGCGATCCCGCACTCCTTCTGGAAATACCTGAACCTCGGGGGCACACTCGGGAACATGGACTGAACAATGGTCACGCGAAATACAGGATAGAAGCTGCAATTCTTCTCGCTGGAATCCGGCGGGGAATACCATCTGCCATTCTCTGTCTTCTGGGTGATTGTCAAGCACCTTCCTCTTGCGGAGGAGGTGATTATATTCGGCCCGCCCTTTGCCTCACCTTGACTCGCTCCATTGCTTGTTGGGACTTGTAGTTCAGGAGACTTTTTCGTGTTTTACGCCTGGGAGTTAGTTTAGACATATAATGGTGAATTGCCTGATGGGTGGTTATCGGCTATGACATCGCTACACTGTATAATACCATAGTAGACTCCACGAACGTTGTGTTGGCTTTATAGATCACGATGCCTAAGAAATTTGCGTCACAAATAAGGGCGGGTCTTTGACTTGACTAGTATCATATTTTTGTCCTTGCCGAATAAGGTTTTAATATCCGTCGAGCCAGAATTAAGGTTTGTGACGAGATTTAAATGTGTCTGTTAATAGGTATAGCTTTGCACCATATCACAGTGGTACTTTTAAGATGGCCGCCTAAACTGACAGCGTAGATCGGCCTACGTGGGCATTACTAACTAGTCACTGGGTCGGGATGGCGGGACTACGGCGGCTTCACAAATAGGTGCTCTTAGAGCTGCCCGTTCTTTATTCCGACATGCTGAGATTGCGGGAGCAACCCCCATTAGGTGAGTTTACTACTGCAGAAGTTAGTTGGTTGTGTGGGATTGATACAATGTAGTCGTATTAGGTGCATGCTGTTTTAACGAGATATTACGACACGAGCAGTCCAAAGGTTATCATAGGAATATAGATAGAATGGAAATATTGGCTCGTTTCAAACGCGCTAATAGGATGCGAGTAGTATACTATACTCATAGGATTATAGTTATAATGGCAATCTGGGCTTTTTACAACTGTAGCCTAACTAGGTCTAAGCTGTCATTTACGCGCCTTTTTAATATGTTATGAATGGTCCAACTGAAATGCAGGACTATAGATAGCAACTATTGTTCATACGATTTGCTGAACTTTTGCTATATACTTTTTTGTTTTGACTTTCTATTTTTACTGTTGTTAGTCTGACACGACCTTGTACACTTCACAGGAGAGGATAACTTGATCAAACAACATATCGGTAGTGACTGTGGTGAGTGTGACTATGAGGGCAACTTTTTTAACTTTTGGTAATTTTAGACTTATTATGGCTGGTTCAATAAGTGACTCTTATGTTCATACCTATATAGGTTGATTTGACAGTTTTAACAGAAGGGCCTTTTTTGGACCAGACGGAGTATCGAATTATTTATTCATCCTATATATATTTTTTGGTGAGTGTGTTAATTTTCTCTTGTCTTTTCCCAATGACCAATCTGAGAATTCTTTCGAGCATTCAGAAAATGCAAGGTTCATGGTTGGGGTAGCTTTAAGCAGCATTGTCTTTTTATTGATTGTTATATTATAGATGATCTCGCCAGTTAAGACAAGACTCCAGAAATACTATCTGCTTGGACAGTGTTCGAATCTCAGATCCTTGCAGTGTTCTAAAAAAATGTTTGTTGTTGGTGAGTGTACATTCCTTCTTTTGATATGTGGAACATAGCTGGTGCTGTTTGGCTGTGCAGAGAAGTTTAATCGAATGTCTGTGGCATGCAGTATAGGAGAAATGTGATCAAATGCTGTATTTTTCCTCTTCATTTGATGTAGGTGACGTCATCAGCTCTGAATTTGTAACCAGAACGTTTAGAATACAATTTGTTTCCTCTTTGAGTAACACTCCATGGCTTATTATTGATGAGTGTGGTTATGTGTTCGTGTCTCTGTATATTAGTGCAGTTGTTTTTCAATCACAAATAAAAGGTTCAAATATGGGGATTGAACCTAGTTGTTTATACAGATCGTACTTGAAGTACAATAATTAAGGACAACTTATGCGTATGTGAACTGATGGTGTGAGGATTGAGAGCCTAATGAAAAGGGGCTGTTGTCGAACTGTGCTCGAGGGTGGACAACTTTGTCTTCGTGAATGATCCGGTTGGTGACAGCAAATTTTCTTCTCTGTATCCATTATACCGCAGTAAAATAATTTATGCCTACAAGGTGGCTGTATATGAATGTTACTCTACATTTGTGACCAGCTTCCACGCCTACGGTGTCAGATTTCAGGACAGTGGGCATCTATTGTTGGTTGGTTTTGTATTTATTTGGAACATCACATTAGCTAAAGGGTGTTTTCCTTCTTTCTTCTAGTATGGTTCACACATCTTTCTATGCTTTTTCTTTAACATGATGTACTTGTCGCCTTCCCATCCAGTTTTAAGAATGCTAATGTTGCTGCCATGTAACCTTAAATATATTCACATTATATTTGTGTTGAAATACTTAAGCAAGTATAATCATTGATTGTTATTTCTATGTTCATGTGTATAATCTTTATTCTCCACCCACAATTTCTGTTTTCTCTATATGTTTTATATATAATGGATTTTCCTTATATACAATGGATTTTTTATATATGCAATTAATTTTATATAGAGATATGATTATTTTATATGTAAATGGCAAATGTATGTATTGAAATGGATTCATTTATGATGTGTTAGATTCACCTAGTTGTTTGTACAGAACACTTATTGGTGTATTATTTTGATATTTCCAGCCTTGAAAAAGTCTTTTTGAAAGACGAAACATGTCGGCAAGTCGTGTGCTGGGAAGTTTTAATGAAATGATTTTGGAATAAAGACTATCAAGACTGCTACATGCCTTGGATCCTTATATTTTGACTACTGTTACTGTTACTGTTGATATTCCTATTGGTGCTGAATGGGTGATAGACTATACCCATTGATGTAATTTACATTTGCTGACTAAATAGTGACTATAGGTGTGCTGTCCGAGCCCTTTTTTTTGTGTGTCTTTGTCGTGTGCAACTAACACCATGGGGTAGTGGGTGTTGTTAGTGCTAATTGAGCACCCATCTTCTAACTTTGATTACGTAATATATGAATTCCACGTTTATATTGTACCACTTAGAGAGCACTACTACCGACCTTTTGGGATGTTAAGGAGCTTCTGCCGTCCCGGGCCCCAGTGGAGGGTATGGTTTCAGCCCTGAAGATGTCCAGGGTTAACGCCCTATTGATGAAACAAGTCACTTGAATAAAGACAAAAAAAAATACTTCAAGAGACACTACTTGCCTCCATCTTTTCTCTAACAATACTTTGAACTTTCATGTTTACTTGTATGCGTGAGCATAGGAACTGATCATATCCATTTCTGACTCTTGGGTCTCAAAACCAAGGGTTTAGGGGTTTTCCCTCACCTGTGGCACCGCAAATATCATATCTATTTTATTTACCTCACAATACTTGGCTAGCGCCATGACCTATTTCCTGTGTTAATTAATCCCCCACTTTGCTTGTACCTTTTTGTGTCAGGAAAGGTGGCGGCCATGTGAGATAAACTTAGCTATGGACAGGGATAGAATAGGCGAGGAACTTTTTGATAATCTAGCTAAGGGGAGTACCTCTATCCCCACTTCCTCTCCCACCACCTCTGTTCTCCTTTTGAACACAAGGTCCACTGTTAAGCACCAACTTGAAATATTCAGCCTTTTGGATTCTAACTCACCAGACCTGTTGTTTTTAACTGAAACATGGTATCGCCTGGACTCCTTACCCAGCGTCCTGGTGGCCCTCCCGCCCCACTACTTTGTACTCCGTGCTGACCGACCGGAGGGGAAGGTGGGTGGCGGAGTCGCCCTGATTGCTCGCGAGGGACTCCACTTTCAGATACTTGCATCGCCCGCGATACCAGCAGCAGACTGCCTTGTAGTGCGTTCTGTCTCCTTTAAGATTCCAATTACATGTGTGTTACTGTACCGGCCACCTCAGCTATCCCCTGGTTTTCTTCCTGCCATTCAGAACTTGCTGGCCACCCTGGCAGTTAACAGTGCCTCAGTCCTAGTCTTGGGAGATTTTAACTTTTAGCCTAATGATCCTGCCGAAGATACAATGTCCAAAGACTTTACCCAATTGCTGCTCAGTCTTAATTTTACTCAGCACGTCCATATGCCCACTCACAACCGGGGCCACACTCTTGATCAGATATGGACATTAAATATTCCGATTTCCGCCCCTATCATTGCGCCCTGCACATGGTCTGACCACTCCTTGCTTGCCTTCTCCTTGGATCTTAGTATCACAAAAACACCTCTTTTCCCCAAAAACACCTGGGCAAGGAACTGGAATCGAGTCGATATTCCGTCTCTGTGTGGCTCATTAACTACCACCTGCCCTGATCTGTCGGGTTCGGCTCTACACTCTCAAGTAACCACCTTAGAGCGCTGGCTTACCAAAACCTGCGACCTGGTGGCCCCTCTGAAGCGGGTTACCATCAACCGCACCCATAATGCCAACAAGTGGTTCAGCCCTGGCCTCAAAGCCTAGAAACTGGAGGTGCGACAGGCTGAACGAGCCTGGAGGCTAGCATACTGCCCGACCCACAGACAACACTTTATTACCATCCTTAGTGAATACCAAAAAGACATCTTAGTAGCCAAGACAGAGTACTTCTCGGGGCGTATTCTAGCTGCGGAAAGCCAGCCGCGTGAGATTTTTGCCACCGTCCACGAGCTGGCCTCATCGGATAGAACTCTGCCTAAGATCCCCCCTTCTCAGGCCCTATGTGACTCACTCAATGAGTTTTTTATTGAGAAAGTAGTTCACATTAAGGCCAATATCCCTCCCCCCTCGCCCACCTACACTGATCCCCAACCGCCAGGCAATAACCTGCCTCTTACACACATTCCTGCACTGACTAGAGAATCCCTTCTCCCCCTACTTAAGCGTGTCAAGTCAGGTTCTCCGGCTGACATTTGCCCGGCCCGCATTCTCTGTCAGATTTTTTCAGACTGCTCATCTCCTGTCCTCACTCTCCTGAATGATTCCCTCACGTATGGCATTGTCCCTGTCCCTTTCAAAACCGCCACAATCATTCCAATATTAAAAAAACCCGGTGCGGACCCAGCCTCCCCGGTAAACTATCGCCCTATATCCCTTCTCCCGTTTCTGGGAAAGGTTGCTGAGTCCCATGTCACCCAGGTGCTCAGCTCTTTTATAGAGGATAGTAACTACCTTGCACCCTGCCAGGCGGGTTTTCGTCCTCGGCATTCCAACGAAAAGGTGGTCATTTCGGTCATGGATCAACTCAGGGAGGGGCTCGATACCAACACCCACCAGGCCCTTGTCCTCCTGGACTTGTCCGCCACCTTTGACACTGTTGACCATTCCATTCTCTTATCCTGTGTCGAGGCGGCGGGCATAGGGGGACCGATATTGGCCTGGCTCGGCTCCTTCCTGTCTGACCATACGCAAGCTGTCCATCTAGCCGAGTTCTCTGCCCCGCCTCGCAGGGTGCAATGCGGTGTCCCTCAGGGTTCCTCCCTCTCCCCTCTTTTGTTCAACCTTTATATTTTTCCCCTTATTTTTGCGCTGCAACAAATGGAGGTCACAGTGTATAACTACGCTGATGACCTCCAACTCATTTTTAATCTGTCCCCCCTTACATCAGGTATCACTAGCTTCCAGTCCATTATGCTGTTTATCCGGGATTGGATGAATGCGAACCACCTTAAACTCAACCCGGATAAAACAGAGTTGGTTTTGACTGGTGGCAGTGGTAACCCTTGGTCCCCCTCGTTTTGGCCCCCTTCTCTAGGTTTACCCCCGACCCCATCACACTCAGTCAAAACCCTTGGCATTATACTCAATCATCATTTGACACTTCACGCCCACATTAGTTCTGTTGTCTCCTCCTGTTTCTTTACCCTGCGTACAATTAGGAAAATATCTCGGTTTTTCTCTCCCCTTGCACTTAAACTGATGCTAATGGCTATGGTCCTATCTAAAAACGATTATGGAAATATCATTTATAACGGTGCCCCCGCTTATGCACTCCAAAGCCTCCAACTGGTGCAGAACCAGGCAGCACGCCTGGTACATGGCCTATCCAAATCCCACCATTCCTCTCCCTTGCTTATCGCTCTACACTGGCTCCCTATTAAACAACGGGCCCTTTTTAAACTGGGATGCCTTACTTTTCAGGCCCGTGCGGGCACGCTCCCGCCTTTATAAATTCGGCCATTACTAACTACTGCCCTCCTAGAGACCTGCGCTCGTCCTCCAAATCGCTTTTGGTAATCCCTCGGTTTAAGAAACTAAGATCGGGAGGTCAGAAATGTTCGGTCCTTGCTCCTACCTTCTGGAACGCACTCCCGTCCCCTGTCAGACTCTCATCCTCCTACATGGAGTTTCGCAAGGCCCTTAAAACTTTTTTGTTTCAGCAAGCGTTCAGCTCCTAGCCTGCTGTGCCTTTCTTGCCCCGTAAAATAACCCCTAGCGCCAAGAAACTGCATAGTGTACGTGCGCCTACAAATTCTTTTAAATTCAAATTCAAATACCATTAGCATGAGTACGGGGAGTGGGAACCAACAACGAAAGGACCGCCTTTGGGAGAAATTCCTGAGGCTTGAAAGACTCAAGAAAAACTAGAAATCCAAATGGTGGGATGGGGCCACACTCAAGCAGTACCTGAGATTGAATAGGGTCCCCAGGGGTCTCAGATCTCAGACTATCCCCACCTACGAATATCTGGAGGAGGACCTCCAGAAACAAAGGGAGGATGCACTTACAATTAACTCCAACACACTCAAGGGCATCTTGATCGAGAATGCCGAAAGGAAGGTTTCCAAACTACAAGCAGAGATTTCCCAGCTCGAGAGAGAAATTAGGGACCTAGACCTTAAAGAAGCAACCAAAAAAACAGTCATTTTAAATGAGATCCTACTGAAACATCAAAATGACATTAAGGACAGGAATGCCAGAAAACTCAGACGCGAAGAAGTACGACCAATTGTTTCAAGCTGGTCAGGAGAGGGACAAGTCTCATAGGTCGGATACAATTTCAGTCTCTTCCAGTCCACCTCTCTTAGTGCCCCTCCTCACTAGCGACAGTAAGGCTAATAATTTGGGTACGTCAAATGAGGCAAGACAGGGTAATTCTTTTTTTAAGAGAGGTACAGAGGATTTGAAAGGGCAACAGAACACAAACCAGACAAGGAGATCAGGACACAAGACCCACAGAGGCAAAAGGGCAGGTCAAGGAAGACCACAGAAAGAAATTAAGATCAGGGGACGAGAGGAACAAGTAAACCAAGACAAGGGGTTGGAAGTGATCAATCTTTCCTCAAAGACACTAACCAAGGCCATGTTCTCCCTTTTGGAGAAAGGTTTAAGTTACAATCCCAAAGATGAGGGGGACATATGTGGTTTGAAAATTGACCTATTCAAAGTTGTGAGAAATCTGAATTTGAAGAAATTTTTCAGTAATAACCCTGCACCTAATAAAAGAAATCCGAACATTCCAATTGGTCTCTTATCAGATGTACTGAGTATACAGGATGTGCACGATATGCATTTACTTTTATCTCTTACAGACACTGATCATACAGCACACCACATTGACTGACTCTTAGAAGAACTTGAATGTGGACACAGATTGCACACTAGCAAGTGTTTTGAAAAACAAATCCAAATGGACACTCATTCTACCAGGTGGCAACTCAATCGACACGTTTCACAAATTGGTTTAGGGTGACCGACAGATTCAGTGACGGGAGAATCAACAATAGGAGCAGAAACCATGGCAATCTTCTATCTGGGGAACGTACAGCTCTCAATACACTAGCCACTGGCAATGAGATCATAATCAGGGAGGCAGATAAAGGGGGCAACATTGTAGTAATGAACAAGGTAGAGGACAACCAAGAGATTTTGTGTATGTAACATGCTATGAGAGCTTGACATACAATCCCATCGGACCTCTGACTGTCAAGATTAACAACTGTCTCACTGAGACCCACACTGTGGGTCTCATTGATGATAAGGAACATTTATACCCAAGAGTGTTTGGGCCAAACTTTCAGTGTCTATACACTTTATTGAAAGTCCACAAACACTTACCTTTTCCCCATGGTAGACCTATTGTTTCGGGAATAGGGGGACCCACTGAACGACTTGCGAAATATGTGGATCTTTTTCTTGGACCTTTGGTGCAGAATCTCCCTTCCTACATTAGGGACACAAAACACATTCTGAGCATTCTTACAGATCTCAAATGGGAGCAAGGTATGATCCTCGCTACCTTGGACGTCGTGTCCCTTTACACGAGTATCAAACCGGATCTCGGCATAAGGGCTATACAACAACTTCTACATAAAGATTAGCAACACAGTTGCAGTGTAGCAACATGCTCAAAGCTATGATGGAACTGATCCTGGACATCTATGTCTTTCTATTTGAGAAGCAATGGTATAGTTAGAAAAGAGGGGTCGCAATGGGTTTGAAATTTTCACCATCTTTTGCAAACCTCTTCATGGGCAGCCTAGAGGAGGAATTGATCTGGGGTCGCAAAGGCAGCCTTTTCAGTGATTCCATTCTTTTCTGGGGTCGCTACATTGACAATTGCCTTTTAATCTGGTCAGGTACACCTGACAAACCAACAGTTCTGCACATACCTGAATACTAGCACGTATTACATCAAATCCCCACATTAGATCAGTGAGACTAACATCACCTTTTTAGATGTGGAACTATACATCAAAGGGAATACTTTGCACAACTGCCTGTACTTCATGCCACTAGTGCTTACTCACAAAATCAGATTCAAGCCATCCTATATGGCAAATTTACCAGGGCTAGAAGAAACTGCAGCGATGAGGAAGATTTTGAGGTGTGTCTATCAGCAATGAAATTGAGATTTAAGAACAGGGGACGACACACATAGTGAAAGTCGAAGGCAGAATTAGAAAGGTGCGCCGTGAAGAGACTGAGGAATAAGGAACTTAATACTGATTGGAGACAGACAGTGAGACTCATTACTGACTTTAATGATCTCAGTTGTGTTTTAACTAAAAGGCTGAACAAACACGGGAAGTTACTAACTACCGATGTGTCCCTTGCTGACCATATCACCAGGCAACCACAAATCGCATACAGAAGGGGCAGAACTTTGAGAAGGAGAACAATCCTAGTTATCCAAAAGTTCAAAAAAATGAAACTTAGCTCACACCACACTCGCAGGGGTTCACAAATGTGGCTCCTGCTGTATTTGTAGATGGGCTGTGGATAACAAGAAATAATTTACTGGCTCCAACAGAAAGTATGTCATCAGATCAAATATTAATTGCAACACAAAGCTGGGACTGGTTTTCCCCCCCACCCTGTACCTACAGACAAAGGGATTTACAGTATAAGAAGGGGCTGTGTCCCCATACAATTTGTTCTCTGCCAGGATCCTGCCAGAGGGGGCTGCTGCTGTTGCTGGGGCCAGGAGGACCGCCACTTGGATGGTCTCCCTGCCTGGAGACCCAGTGAGCTGGCTCTGGGCCCAGCCTTGCCCCCTGCCTGTCTCCAGACTTTGCTGGAGCTTTGCTGTTGCCTTCAGCGCTGAGAGCACTGAGAGCACTTTTCATTTACCCCTTAAGCGCTTGGGAGCGCTGTATTTCTATTTCAAGCGCTGGGAGCGCTTTTCCTCTGGTCCATAGCGCTGAGGAGCGCTTTATTTACAGAAGACGGTGCCCACCCGGCATTGGACCCGTTTTGCCGATTTCTGGCCAAGCGAGTGCCCACCTCGCTTTATATTTTAACTTGGAAGCCGGTGCCCACCCGGCATTGCCCCTCGACAATCACCGCCGCAAGCCCAGGAGTGTGTGCAGCCCCCGCCGGGCCGCCGCGCTGCCTGCGACGACCCGGAAGTGCTGGGTCAGCCGGCCAATCGCTGCTCGGCCCGGGAGAGGCAGCCGGAAGTCCCGCCCCCGCAGCCGAGCAGCAAAGCCAGCGAGGCTCCGAGGGAGAGCAGCCCAGCAAGGAGAGCCGTCCCGCCAGTGAGAGCAGCGCCATGGACGCTCGGTGAGTGTGGGATTCCCGAGGGGTGTGCAGCCTGACTGTCGAGCGGCCCCGCCTGATCAGAGGGCCGCTCCAACATTGTTCTAGGGCCAGAGAGCGAGTGAAGGGAGGAGGGCGTCGGGGCACATTGCCGGTGCCCGACCCTCCCCATCGGTGTGTAGAGCCACGAGGCTCTTGGGGCATTATGTGTTTCTGAGTCCCCCGTGAGGGACTCCAACAACCCTGCATTCCTGATTAGGAGCCCCGAGGCTCCTGGGGGCAAGTTGTGTATTTTGAGCCCCGAAAGGCTTCTGGGTCCCATTGTTCTTTCAGGCCCCAAGAGGCTCCCGGCCATATTTGTTTTACGAGTCCCAAGAGACTCGAGGGGCCAGGTCCTTGTTCCTTGAGCCCGGAGAGAGGCTCAGGAGCATTTCGTGGTGGTAGAGGCCAGCGAGGCTCTTGGGGGACAGTACTTTTGGCCAGAGCCTGCGAGGTTCCAGCATTGGGCCATCATTGTCTACTCAGCTGGCCAGCACTTCGTGGGCAGCTGACACGTTTAGGCCCCTGACTTTGGACACAGGGCGTCCTAGCCCTAGAGAGGCCAGTTGGCATAGGGACAGTCACAGGTGGTGACTAAAGTGAGTTTGGCACAATTGTTCATTTTCTGCACCTCTGAAGGTGTTTTTATGCGTCATGTGCCTTGTTCTTACACCTCTGAATGTATTGTTGATGCATCATGTGTTTTCCTTCCTTACACCTCTGAATGTATTTTATGCATCATGTGTTATGTGCTTACACCCCTACAGGTATTGCGATACTTAGGTGGTTGTTTTTCTTCCTAGTACAGGTGGTGCTAGCGAGATCCTGGTTACCAGTAGATACTGGTTGTGTGCTCTATTTTTATATTCTGTGCTACAGTGAGTTCTATGCAATGTTCTAAGTGCTATTTCTAAAAGTGTTACTTCTAAAAGTGCTGATTCCTGACAGTGGTCCAGGTGGCCCTGTCTTGTACATATCCCCTGTAAATTCTGCCCGTGCCTCTGGCACATTGTAAAGTGTGTGTTTTTCATCTAATGTGTTTTGGTGTAATACAAAGGCTATTTTTATATAACCTTGTGTGGAGTTTCCTTTGTGGTGGGCCTTTGGGTGTTGTTGCTGGGGTGCGTGCGCAAATACTTAACTCACATCGCCTCCAGGTTTAGCCTTGCTGCTCGCGCCACGTTACCTAGAGGGTGAGCAGGGGTTATCTTGGCGTGTAACTCCCTTGCCCTGACTTAGGAGTGGTGGTCTCTGACTGACTTTGGCGCATGCCCTGGCCAGCCAGGGATCCCATTTCTAACAGATTCCCACTAGGTGACAAGGTCACCACTATTTTATAAGTTTTTTATAAGTTAGAGTTTGGCACATCTCCCCACTATCAGGCTCACACTTGTCACACCAGTTGATATTTTGGTGTGTGACTTCATAATTATGTGCATTCCTTTCTGTATTGTTTTAGCCCTGAAGAAGGCAAGGGTTAATGCCAACGTGCTGGTTAGACTTTTGGTTATCACTTTAATAAAGACATAAAAATACTTCAAGAGACGCTACTTGCCTCCATCTTTTCACCAACAATACTTTGAACTTTCATGTTTACTTGTATGCATGTGACTAGAAACTGCTCTTATCCATTTCTGACCCTTGGGTCTCAAAACCGAGGGTTTAGGAGTTTTCCCTCACCTGTGGCTCCGCAAATTTATCAGTTTTATTTACCTCACGACACTTGGCTAGCGCCATGAACTTTTTCCTCTGTTAATTAATACCCCATTTCGCTTGTACCCAGATGAGAGAGGACTGGCATTGCTGTCTGCTTGGAGACGAGAAAACCAAAGATCAGGTAGGTTATTCCAGTATTCCCAGCCTACTGTAGCAATCTAATATACTTCCATTTTCTTCACCCAAACACCTTAGGTGTCTAGGGTGAGGAAATGGAAGAGGTAGGACGAATGTGAGGCCAGCACAAGTGTTGTGGGGTAAAATAACTTTTTAAAACAGGCCTGCGCTGGACCCAAGAGTTCACTTTTTTAGGCTTCACCTGCACGTCGCTTGCACTGTGCTTGTGAAATCTCCTGTATTTAATATATCTTAAAAGGGGGCTCTTACCAGTTCCCATTGACAAATTACTGAATTCACTCACTTTTGTGTGGAACTTTTTTTTGGTTAACTTCCACTGGGTGTACGCATTTAGTATCTCATCGCACTTGCTGGAATGCTTGCTCTTTATGACTTGGTTGTGTAAAGTAGATGTGTTTGCCTTAAAACCATAGTGGCATTTCCTATTCATGCCTCAGTACTTTTCTTTGCTCTTTGTAGGCATTATCGGATTGATTTTTTTCAACATAATCTATTTATTCATTTTATTAAAATTCTAAATGTTGTAATAAACTTTGAATGTTAAAAATAATGTTTATACAGAGCTATGTTATATTTTACTACTAAACAGACACTCCCAAGTGCAGTTATCTTTCATGCAACAGGGTCATCATTTGAATGGTGTAGCAGGTGCAGTGTTACTGGGCCCAAACGTTACCAGAACTCCTCTAAAACACCTAATATAGCTATATTTAACTACTAAATTAACAGTCATAAGTGCAGTTACCTTGGAGGCACTAAGGTCATGATGTCAATGGTGCAGCAGGTGCAGTGGCACAAATGTTGTCAGAAATCCTCTAAACGGCAAATATTGCTATATGTTACTACTAAACAGGCAGTTACAAATGCAGTGGTCTTGCAGGCACTAGGGGTTGTCAGAAATCCTCTAAACATAATATTGCTATTACATCAGTGAAATCTATTATTTTCCTCTATCATTTTTCAAAACTTTGCTATACCACTAGTAACAGCATAACATATTGCCTTTTTGTACATAAACAAGGCATAAAACTTTCACAGAACTACTCCGCAAGCTACAACTTACAACATAAAGCAGCTTATTATTAATTACATAGGCGAAACCTAATGCAGTTACCAACGCTTGTTTGAATTAAGTTTTGGGCCAGCCGCCCAGAGGCCATATTTTTAACTTAAATCTAGGGCCAGCGCTCATGAGGATGAATATTTTTTCATTGAATTTTGTGTCTGCCACCCACTGGGCACATGGTGTGCCCAAAGGGGCAACTTTTTTAATACGCTATGGGACCTTTTGTGAAGTCTTTGGCACTTATTTAAATTAAGTTTATTTTAAACTTCAAGTTCATGGGGTATGTGGCAGGTGCAGGGGGGCTTTTTTTTGTTTTTAAAAAAAGTGGCACTTTGCCTAAAGGATACACAGTGGGCCTTGGCAGTCAATAAGGAATGCATAGACCTGCCACCCATGAGCATGCAGCAGGTTCTAGGCTGAAATTTGAATTTAGGAGCCCCACAATCCAGGTGCCAGTGCTAGAGGGTGAGGTTCAGTTGTGCTCCGATACAGTGGTGGGGGCAGAGGATGGTGTTTGGTTGTAGGAACGGTGGAAAGGTAGTGGGTAGGTTTGTTGGGGTGGGGAGTGGTAAGGTTGAGGGCAGTGTTTGGCAGAAGCAGACAGCATAGTGTTTCACAGTAGGTGGCCGTATTGGGGGCAGTGGTTTTTATGAGTAACGTGATGGGGTAGGTGGCCGTAATGTGGGGTAGGGTGCAATGGTAAAGGGATAGCGGGCTCTAAATCGATTTAGTTCTTTTGTAGAGTCTCGGAGGAAATAGTATGCGGGCTCCAGAGCAACTGGGCTATCTGGTAACTGCAATATATGCTTGCTGCTGCTCAGCTCATGTCAGGTCAGTTGTGGGTTCTGTACACTTCTGGGGAGATAATCATTTGCTATAGCGCAGAACATTGAATGCTGGATCCATATTTTTTAAGTCCCTACTTTAAATGAATGGGAGGAATGTGGGTGCCCCCACACACTTTGCATCATGTCTATCCTCTCTATTCTAGATAATCCTTTCAAGGATTGAGATGGGCATCTTTTCACTGGAGGGGTATTTTTTTTATTTATTTTTTTACAAATGGATACATTCTTTGGGTTTTGAGAAAGTATGATGTATAGCGTTTGCACAGATGACATTGCAAACTTTTTATATTGGGTGGGAGGGTTGCAATTTTGAGCCCATGCTTTCATGTTTCTTCCTTTATACATCTTTAGTTAAGACTCATCCACCACATTCCTGTTTAACTGCATTTGTCTTTTTTTTTTTTACTCCCCCCCACCCCCAATCACTGGAATTGACTTTTTTTTTGTTTCAGTGGATTGTTCTGTTTTAAATCTGCATTTGTGGGTCTGTTCCAAACTGTTCCATGTTATGCAATACTTGGAACCACCACCGATTGAATAGAACCTGGGTTTCAGTGCTTTTTTTTCGTTTTCTGTTTAGGGTGGTTCGCAGCATCTAAGCCTGGTTACCTGATCTTATTCTTTTTTCCTCAGGAGTATAAAAGGTTTATAGTGTTACTACCCCAATCACACATGCAATTATTAGTCATGTTATGAAAATAATTTTTAAGCAAACAACTTTTGTTCATTTCTTGTTTTCTTTATATACTCACTTTTTAGCCGCAAACACTAGTTTCGTCATGACTGGGTTTACCCCACCACCTCTTCGGGGCTAAACGTATAACAAACAATATAGCATACTTGTTGCAGTGTGTAAATTACAGACATTGAGTTACAACTGTGATATGTGCAATTACATTGTCACTTGAGGTATTGACAGAATCATTTTGGTGTGATCCTTTGATTCACATGTTCTATAGGAGGAAGAGGAATCTCCCTACATTTAGCACAGTGAAAAACCTATTCAATAGGGATAACAGTGTGAGACAGTGGGTGAAACCTATAGTAACCCTAGCCATATTCACACCCACAGGAAATGCTTATAAAAGTTTAATGTCCTCCTATATTTAAACTCTGGCTTATACAAATTTGCCTAAAAAGGATTGGTTTCCCTTCCTTTGCAGGTGGCAAATCCTACCCTTTTTTGTTCTCTCAGCGGCCATGCAACCTCATTTGAATAACATGCCTATGTTTCCATTGTCATTCCATTTCTGTCTTTTTTATTTTATTTTTTAGTAGCAGGCACTTTAGAACATACTTCGAAGCCTTTTGAAATAATTGTTGCATCTGTGTATGTTACCACAATCCATTCCCATCGTCCACCACAGATGACTTGGTTTTGAATGGTTTTACGTTTTTCTTACAAACAAACAAACATGCTATTTTTACACTGCGTTTGCTCAGCTCCATTTGAGGACTGCAGTATTTCATTGTTGCTTTGTTTCAGAGAGTTCATTTTGTTTTTCTATATTTGAAATTGCTTCATCACTGTTTCCTTTAATTGGTTTTACTTTCTGTTCAACAATTGCGTTGCCTTTTTCCTTTTGATAACATGAAACAATTTTTAACTTTTATTTTGAAGATCCTTGTAGAGACTCAACCTCATTGCTCGAGCACATAAATATTTTTTTATTTTCCTATTATGTAAAGTCACCCACCCACCCATACGGCAGGTCCTACCTTGGACAGTATTTTTACCAATTTTAAAGGAACTGGTATAGAGATTGTACTCACTTAGTTGGGCGGAATAGGCAGTTATTTTTAAGGTCTTATTCTCTGCAATCTGTGGTAAGGACAAGGCCTGCCCAATCTAATTCTGGGTCCTGCAGCAATTTAAGCACGATTACTTTGACAGGCCTAGAAAAGGTGCTCAATATTTCCATGACCAGCAATTACTTCCCTAATGGCCATAGAGCAGAAGGCTTTCATGGTTCGATTACGGCTGCTTTAGACATTGTGGCACAATTTAAAGATAAACCATATACTAGAAGCAAACCCACGGTGTCTTGGTTCTCAGTAGAACTTAAGTCTAAGACAGCTATGCCACAGACCAGAGGGAAATGGCAGGCGGATTTAGCTCCTGCAGAAAAAGAGTAACAAAGCTCTCACTTTGCTATAAATGAGCTGTAGTTGAAGCCACATTTTTTTAGTACTGAGAAAAATCAGATTAGTGAGTAATTTATGCAAGAAACCTTTTTCAGTGGAAAAGGTGCTATGTAATCCTCCTATTCAAAGTTCCATGGACACTTTGCAAGTTTCCTGTGATAAATTAGCAGCTCCCTTCAAAGATAAAATTCTCAATATTTTTTCTGAATTTAACTACTCGACTAGGGACATTCCAGTAGAGTCTATAACTACCTCTGCCTGTTTCTCCTTACTTTTTGCTTTTTGCCCCATTTCTGCTCAGCAAACAAAGACATTATTGATGAGCATTAAATCAGGGTCCCGTGCCAAACTTTGCAATTGGCAACCGATTTTATTTCAGAATATCTGAAGAGAGTTTTCAATTACACGTTGGACACTGGAATGTTTCCTAGATTATGGTTAGCTATCCTTTTACAGAAGAAACCAAACGCTTTCCTGGATGATTGAAAGAAAATGTCTGCTCCATCGCTTTGATGGCCTCACTGGCCAAAATATTAGAATACAGGAACCAAAAATTAGCTAAATTGATTGACACTCATGACATCCTGGACCACCAATGAATGGGTTTAGGATTGGACATAGTATAAAGACAGCACTAATTGTGGCAGCAGACAGTATCCGGTGCCGGGTAGATATGGGCAAGGCAGCTATTCTGGTGCAGCATTTGATACCGTCTGGCATGTCAAACGTTTCAGAATGTTATTTCCTTCAAAAGACAATGCGCCAGACATGCTAAAGGCATACAACATTGTGTTGTGAAATCTAGATGCAAACTGAATACATATCACCGGCTTGGCACACATCATGATCCTTGTTAGCGAGTCATCCTGGAAGAATTTGTGGAGTTAAATTCTTTCCTGCTGTACTTATGGTGTACCTTCTACATGGCTGGTAGCAGAAAGTGACAGTACATGCAACACCATGCTCAGAACCATAGCCTGAAACCACGGATGGCATCTGACCCTTGCAGTACCAGCTGGTATTCTTGGTTTGCTGCTGTCCAGTACCAAAGCAAGCACTTTGATGCCTATGCTGGTTTTGTTGAGTCTGAGATGCATCTCAGCAAGTATGCCCCAAATAGCTCAAATATCTACAGAGGACTTTGAACAGTGACAACAAGATCTTTATTGAAGTTAAATTGTACATTGTAGCAAAACAAACTATTAAAACATTTGATGTCTGATGGACTTATTCCAGAGTCAGGCACCAGTGACAATTAAGGTGCATGATTATCTAGAGGATCTCCTCATGAAACTCACAAATTATTAAGTCCTCACTCTGGAATCACTGTGACAATTCCTAGAGACTAATGCAGTGGCTAAATTGACTAGAACAGAAAAGTCAACAGCACAGCTTGATGAAGCGTTTCAAAATGCCTTTGAAAAGGTGGGCAGTACCTTGGGGAGATCCAACCAGGAATTTGATCTTTTAAATAAGAAAAAAGCCTTTTAAATCCTGCAGGACTCTGCATCCTACCAAAGGACAAGAGTGCATTTTTGGCCATCCCTGCTTTGAGGGAAGTTTCTGATCAGGAGCATCACCTCTATGTTGAGCATGTAGGTCCAGAAGCAGTACAGGCGTCAGTTTCAGGGGTTATTTTCATTGGCCTCTTTTGGCGTGGGATTGATCACTGCATTCCAGTCCTTTCAGAGCTTGCAGCTGTGAACAAGGACTATAGGACCAGTTCTGCAGATGCTGAAAGGAGGGACACCATTTACAAAACTATTGTTTCAGCCAGATTTCTGTCCCTCTAAGAACAATCCATACAGGCATTATTGTTTTAAAATATAAATCAGCTGCAGGATATCAGGTTAGCTTTAGGCTGGTCAGAAGAATTTCTAATACATAGCCAAGACTAAAACCTAAAGGAACAAGCAAACCGGTTCGGTGGGCCTTATTCATAAAGAGGTTTATGACATATGTAGATGTTGAACAAAAAACAAATCTTCTCAGTGGTAAATTTGAAAAATACACATGGGCTTCTCCTTGGAAATAATTACAGTTGTATTCTCTACAAGTATATACAAAGCCATAAGTGGCAACAGCGCAGTGTGGAAGGAGAAAGATGTTAATATAAATAATACATAACTTAGCCAGACTTGGCATCAAATACTGTACACAATGCCTTGGTGAAAACTTCCATGTCCTATTATACCTTACAAAAATAAGATCTGTACTGAAAGAATGGCAAAATAAAGTGCCACAAAATGTCCATATTTGTGGTTGCAAAATGTGCTAATCCATGCTGCAATATCAAGGGAGTCATCTTAATTGTGAAAACGATAAGGGCATGCAAACTGAGTAGTTGAGGCACTTTCAATTTCTCTTTTGCAGAAGTAACATGTCATTCTAGACAAAACTAATGTAGTGCCTAATATAAGTTTGATCTAGTTAGCATAACTATGCCATATTAACAAGAGTGCTTGCCACATTGCAGAAAAGTGCATGTTTATTCATTGCGTAGACACAGCACACATTAATGTGTTAAAATAATTTAAATTCAGCTGCAGCCATGGTCTGTGTCCTTATGCACAAGTAGACTATCACTGCCTTTTTCAGGAAGGGAGTACGTGTGTTGCAGCATTACAAGGCTATGATCTAAAGGTCATTTATTTCGAATGTACAGAAGCAGTTTTGTTTTCTCTTGTTTTTACATTAATAATATGCAGGATTTATTTTGTGCAACAAATTATGCATTTAACAGCCAATGAAAGTAATGCGTAAGTACGTGTTTAGAAATTATGGTGAATGAAGCTGTGCAAGTAACATTTTAGTGATGCCTCTACATAAAATCATGCAATAAATGTGCAAGCTTTCTTTGTTCAGAAAATTATGACATGCATTTGGCAAGTAGCCAGACTACTCCGACTTTCCTGTCGGAAGTTTCTGCGAGGGCTCCATGCTTGTGGACCTTTCTGTACTTTACTATTTCAGTTAAATGTTTAATTTAGGGACTCACAGTATACACTTAAATCATAGACTGCACTTGTGTACAAGAATGGTCACTGTAGGACCCTTTTTTGGGACTTCTGTAACCACTATTCGCGGTCACTGCAGATTTTGCATGCATCCTTGTCTGTTCTACTTTAAGCAAACCACAATTAGGTGACCATTGTTATTCTTACTGAAAGTCTCAAATGAGTACAAAGAATGAATCAGAATGATGTTACCTGCCTTATTAGTTCCCTGACCATATTTGCACTTAAAGTTCGCCCTAGGGCCCGGCGATGATACATTTCAAAGTGTAGTCACCAGCACAGGCAAAAAAAGGAGGCCTGAAATAGCAGACTACACCATTGGCACAATGAGCACCCATGGCCTATTTAGCCAGTACTCCTGATGGTCATTTGATTTGGAAAGTTACCATGGAATCTTAAATACTATATTAAAAATTGTTTTTCAAAAAAGTTCCCTCTATTCAGAATTGTTAACACATCATTTGCATCCCTGTTTTAAAAAGGACTTAGGATGAAGCTCTTCAGGCAGGTATATATGTTTTCATGAAGACGGGCTAAAAATGAAGTGCAGACGACATTGGCCAGACTCGTATGATGCACGGTGACATGGAAGGGTGCAGCTTCGTGGGTGTGGTGTTACAACCCCCTTAATAAAAAAGTTTTTTACCAAATAGTTGGGTATAGGTGCTTTCGTCCGGTATGGTAAGGTGTCTCAAATTTCAACAGAAATGTTTACCTACACAGACAAAAACTCGTGCACTCTTTCCCCTTCCGTTTTGTAAGTCTTCTACAATGTTAGTATTTTTACAAAAAAATGTTCTCACTTAGTACTCCTTCCAATCTGCATAATTCTCCCTTTTCATTGCCCCTTTAGCCCCTCGCATCTGCTCTATTTCTCATATAATGAATGTTAACATTATATGCCAGCGTTATTGTTGCGAAATCTGTAGCATACCCCCCCCCACCCCAATCTTACTGACCAAGCTACACCCCCTGGTGACACGCTGCAATCTACACTCCATCATTTTCAAAGTTCATCAGCTTCCACTGTCAGTCAGCAGCAGCGGCGGCGGCTGCGGCTCCTGTGTTAGGGCATAGGGGATGCGTCCCTCCCATCTGCAGACCCTCTGTAACATTTACTTTTTTACATGTATCTTTTTCATCGCATTCTGTAAATAAAACAATACGAGCCTATCCTTGAAAAAACTCTATCCAACCTAAATAACTGGCAGGGGTCGGAACTGTCCTCCTTCGAGGCCTTTATGAAGGAGATTATTTCTGCTGTAAAAAAATCCAATTTAATCAGGAAAAAAAATACCCTCCCTAAAGCAGTTGTCTCCCTTAATAAGGAAATAAACAAATTGGTGAGGGAACAATATATATGTGGAGCAGCAGAAAATATCTCTCCTTAAAAGAAGGAGAAGTAGGATAAAGAAAAAAAAGAAAAAAGAAAAAGAGGATTCGTTATGGATTGGTTTGCGGGAAGCCGCTGTGCAAGGGAACTCTAGACAGTTTTGAACTCTCATTGGGGAGGGTTGTGGCTCAAGAGTGCGTCCCCTTCCAATTCCTATTTCACAACAAACCTGGGTAACTATATTCTAAGTTTGTATGCCAAGAATGACCTGCATGTGGAACTCAGGGGAATTGGGGAAGAACCTAATTCCACAATTGAATCCCCTTCAGAATTAGCCATAGAATCGGCCATTAGGGATATGCGTCCATCAGGTGCTATGGGCCTGGATGAACTCCCGATATCAGTCCTGAAACAAGATCCAGTATCTTGGAGTAAAATTTTACACCCTCTATTCAGGATCTGTTACATTAAAAAATCTATCCCATCCTCTTGGAAGGGAAGCATTTTGGTCCCCATGTTTCAAAAGGGCGATAGAAACCTACCTAATAACTATCGTCAAATAGCCCTCTTAGACGCAATTGGGAAGGTTTTCTCTAAATGCCTATTGTCTCTAATTAACGATTGGGTGGTTCTAAAACAAATTTTACCACTAGAACAAGTAGGCTTTCGTAAAGGGCATGGAACCCTGGATAATCTTTCCGCCCTTCAGATCATTACTGATAAATATATATGGGTACGTGGCGGAAGAGTGTACGTGGCCTTTATAGACTTCTCCACAGAATTTGATAAGGTTGATCGCCCGCTGCTGTGGAGAAAGCTATCTGCTCTGGGAATGCCACCCCAACTGTTAGATATGATCCAGGTACTACATACAGACACTTGGTGTCAGGTTTTACAAGGAGGTGATAGGGGACTATCTAAGATTATCTCTTCAGTTAATGGCCTTAAGCAAGGTTGTCTCCTTGCCCCACTACTTTTTTCATTATATATTGCAGATTTACCTGCCTCTCTCTCTGCTTGTGATGGCATAGCTCCAGTCTTGGGCGGAAAGCACATCTCATGTCTGTTATATGCGGATGATATTTTAATAATGGATCTTATGCCTAAAGGTCTCGCTAAACGCCTCCATGCCCTACATCAGTATGTAGAAACTCATTGCTTAAAAACTAATGCATCTAAGAGTAAAATTATGTACATCTCAGGCCGGAAAAAACATAAGTTTGTGAATTTTATCTGGTCTGTGGGAGGTGATAAACTTGAGGCGGTAAAGAGCTATGTTTTCCTAGGAAAATTAATCTCAGACACTTTAAGTGATAAACCCCATACCGATAACAACGCCCGGAAAGCTTTATCCCAAGGGAGAAGCTTAAGTGCATTATACTCGGCAATGGGAAGAAGGCATTTTTTATATTTTTTGGAGGTCTTCAGGGCAAAAGTTCCCTCTACCCTTTTGTATGGATTAGAATTAATCGATATAAAGCGTTGGGATTTTTTAAACACGGTTGAGGGAAAACTGTTAAGAGGCGTAATTTCCATTAGTTCTGCCTGCTCAGTGGCTGCTTGCAGACTTGAGTTTGGCCTACGCAGCATGTGGGTGCAGGGCCTGGCAGCTGTAGTACGCTGGGTCGCAAGCATAGCCAGAGGAGAAGAGGGGACTATGAGATTCCTCTTAAAGGCAGAATTATTGGGAAGTTTAAGAGAATATTACCTAATTATTAATAACTTTAGAAAGGCTGTATCGCTTCTGCAGTTGGAAGAGAGTATTCTCTTTTCCTTATCTACATCCCAGTTAAAGTCTGTTTTGAAAGAGGCCTCCTGGGACCTTAGTTATAGACTAGACAGTGCCGCAATCCTTGCTAGGAAAGGTGTTAATCCCCTTATAGACTCATTTGCAAGAAAATTTGTGCAACCTTACGTTACTTGGAATTTGCCCCACGGGGTTCGGAGATTCTGGTTACTCTTGAGGCTGGACTTGTTACCTCTAAATAACCTTTTGTTTAAATGGTACGGAGTCCCTGCAATTTGTAATCTTTGTCAACTGTCCACTCAAGATCGAATGCATGTATTCTTTATATGCCCAGTGTTGCGTCCATATCGTTGTAAATGGTTAAGGCAAATCTGTTTGCAAATGGGTATCTTAAATGTTAACTCTTTTATGTCTGCCATATATAACCCCCCAAATGAGAGATTTTGTTTTAATATTTTTAACTTCTTTAAATGCTTTTTAGATATTTACTGAAGGATAGCGTATGTATCTATGAGCTACTTTGTATTGCAGTAGTTGTTATAAATTGTTTCTTTTTTTCTTGTAATGATTTGAGTTTGTATTACGTGTTTTCTTTATGTGGACCTCTATGGAGTTCCAAAACATAATAAAGATTGAATTGAATTGAAACAATACTACCTTGCTGCTTGATCTGCCGTCCCATTGATGCAGCAAGCATAGACACTAATGTTGCACATGTGTGTACGCACTGACTATCTTTGACAAGGTGACATCATGACTTAGGATTAATTATTTTCAGCCCTTTTATTGTATTAAGCAAGGTAGCGCCAGTAGTGGTGAATAGAGCTGAACATATAAAGTATGGTTGGGCGCTGTACGTAGAAGCCCAGCGTGTTCTTTCCCACGTCTTGCATGGGCTGTCACTTGAGCCTTTTCAAGCTCACTACGTAAACTATCGTCCCTTCACGCTGTGCATCAGTTCTCACTTTTTGAGCAAACAGAATGCCTGGGGCTGCTACTTTTACACTCTTTGCCATGCTGCATCAGGGATGTGGAATTCCCTTAGCCTGACGCCCAGGACATATTGTTTGGGATCAAGGGCAACTAGTTTTCATGTGTATGTCGTCCTTGGGACAAGTTGGCCCAACCCCCTGCAGCACAAACACTTTGGCTGCCAGTTTGCAGTACCACATTATGGATCAGGGAAGGCCACTGCTGCAGTTAAGGTAATATATTTTTTCATATATTAATGCTGTTCAAACTTGTATTCATGGCTCATTAATTGAAAGCCTTTATTATTAGGGTGAGCGCTTTAAGTAAAAGTTGTAAGCACTGACTGCACTACGGACAGTGGTTCCATTATAAAAATGTGTACACACGTTTTCAAAGTTTAGCAATACTAGGCTATGCTTAATGCTCCAAGAATGTTTTCTGATTTGATGCAAATATTTGCAGAAGCTTGAAAGCAAGATTGCATCTTTTCAAAATTAAATGTTCATAGAAAAATGAAGCAAGAAAAAATACATTTAGCTGTACTGTAAAATGCAGAGTATCATTTCTTTGCAGCATCATTTAGTAACATGTGTTGATGCATGCTAGTATTTTGCAAAAATATTCATAATGGAAAATCAGTGTAACAAATTCCAATAAGGTTATGGGTAAAAAAAATAAAATAAACAAGCATTAGCAAAGCCAGTAGGTCTGAAATTGGTGGTCGGCTTTCTAGATTGGTCCATGTGTGAATTGTTTATGCATGGTTTTTGTAAAACCTTACTGGTATGGGACCTGCCGGGCCCTCACCATTATAAAAAACATTGGCAAAAGGAAAAATTGTTTTTCATCCCAAAAAACACACACTGCCACAGGAGTTACTGGCACTGAACAAAACTACTTTGTGTTCCGGTAGGCTCCTTGTGAAAGAGCAGTAAGCTGTCATTCTCAGTGAAGCCAGCCGATACAGAGAGAGACATAAATGTAAAAGATCATGGTCAAAGCAGGACCAAGTTAGGGGCCCAATTACTAAAGAGTCTCAAAAGTGCACCCATGGTATATGTCCTTGGATTAAGTGCAGCTATACGGCTTTCGTGAATTTACAGCAGCAGGACAAGAAATGGTACTCCTAGAAAATATTTGTTAACTACAGTTTAGCATGTGCAAAGATGTAGATGTAGATTTGCTCATGTGAAAATTTGAGTTTGCAAGTTCACTTTCCCTCCAACCACTTTTTTCCCCAACTCTGCAATTAGGTTTACGTCTGCCATTGTCAGGAGTAAATTTTCAACAATTCTCAGTATGGGAAAAGATTAAAGAGGAGTTGTTAAAAACCCTTACAACATGCAAGTTAGTGGGTTTGCACAGACTCAAAACGGCATTCTAACCCTGGAACTATTGCTTACCACTACCTTCAAGCCCAGGATGTAGATCTGCAGAAACATGGCAACATAAGGGGATTGCAAGTATTCAAACACTACTATGGTATGAGCCCTGGCTTAATCAGAGAGGCTATTTCAGACCTCTTTTATAATCAGATTGCTGCCTTAACTTGTCGCTGCACTACTTGGCACCAAAGGACAAGTGGATTTTGTTAAAGGACAAGATGTTTTGTGAAGCAACCTACCCCAAGGACAAGTAGTTATTTTATACATTCCACACCCCTGTGCATGCATCCTATTGTTTTATTTCACCAAAGGCACCTTTACAGTCAAGGGAGAAGAATGATTTGGGGATGTGACTCTTTACTTGTGTTGGGAAGACATAAAACAAGAGGCCTATTCCAGCGTCGTGCTGGGAGTTTGCTGTGTATCTGGTGCACAGAGGACTGCGCAACCAGTTTAGGGGTTTTCCTTGGCCTCCACATGGTAAGCTTCCCACCTTTTTCACTTCTGTTTGTCATTACAGTCACATTGCCATTCAAAAAGTCTTGTCTTACAACTCTCTACAGGGAGTTGCTGCAACAGCATCCTTATGTTTTGTGAGTCTCCTGAAGGCCCCCATGCGCTCTCCCTGCCTCCTTTATACATGTCTTCCAAACTAATGGCCTCTGTTACCTGAGGGCACGGTAGAAATACGACATTTACTGCAGTGGCTGTAAAGTTCTTTTAAGCACACTGTAGGTTTGCTTCCAAGCGCTTGATGGCCTATGATGTTTGCGTTGTTTTTTATCTGACCTCACTATGTTGAGAAATTAAATGTTTCATTTAAAGCAGGCTTTCAGAATCACGTCACTGTTTTAATCACCATGTCTTCACATCCATTATGTGTTACCTTCGCAAGACACGTTTTTAAATTGGTGTACATATCTGAAATGTTCTTGAATTCAGTTGTATCTGTTTTAACATATTCTTTCTTGGCCTAAGATGTGTCTCTGCTGTGTGAATTATGTACTCTTTTCGCATTATAGGTTAACTCATGCAGCGCGGTTTAATAAATAATATTATTTAAGAGATATTTTAATATGACACTTTGAGAGTGTGTGGCCAAAGAAAATGAAGCAGAAAGCAATCAAGTAAATCTCTGCACTGGATTACAAAAATATAGCTGAATAGATTCATGATTTTGTGGAAGAAAACTAAGTTCAGGCTACACGTTCAAATGTCAACATTTTAATCTTTCTGAGACCACAGCCTACCATTCAGAAGAGTAATAGCAGGAGCTATACTAGGTTTCAGGTTATTTTATTTTCAGTTTTACCTAAATGATTCAGTCTCAACCGAGGGTGAAAATGTGCATGTGGATATATTGGTTAGACTGTATGTGCATTTCTTATATGCGTTTGATCACTGGACTTGGATAACCCTGGGGTACATGACATATTACAGCTATTGCTGGGTGCATACTAGCTAGTCCCAACACAGTGATACATCATTTATGATATATTCTAGGTATGCTTTGGGACACGCGTGGAAGATTGGTAAAATGGCAGCAGAATATTTTATATATTGTGAGCATTTTTCCCTGACATATTTAGGGGCCTTTAGTGACACACTGTGTGCATCCCATGGGACATGCTGGCTAACCCCAACATAATATTTACACAGTGTTGCCTGGAATCTTTGGCGGCGGTGGGGCTTGTGACCAGAACACAGAGGGTAGCTATGAACCAGCAGTGAAAGAGCTGCTTTACCTTTGGCCCAACCTTATAAAGGCTGCCTAGTACGCCCACAGCGGTCTCTTTCTAGCACAGTCCCCACTCTCTAGTAATTATCACTGGAAACACATTTTTTCATGTCACCAAAAAGGGTCAAGTCCAACTGAGAGTTTTTCACTGTCAGAACATAACACACACCTCAGTGTATGTTCTGCCTTACCTACACTGCACCCTGCCCAGGGGTTACCTGGTACCTACTAAAGGGGTGCCACATGTGTATGTAAAAGGGAAAGGCAGGCCTGACAAGTGGTTGCACTTGTCAGGACTACATGCTAACTTAGCATTCTGCGCGCAGGCCCCACCCTGAAGGCCTGAGTTCCCTTCTCTGCACGCCTTTGCATTACTAGCCCTTGCACACACAGTGCACTTCACTAGGGACTTTTACAAGTAAGGCAAACATACAAATCATGGCCAACCAATCACTATACTGATCAGCAGTGGCAAAGTACCCACAGCATCTAAATTGGCATCTCTAGGTCAGGAAAACAGTCTAGGGGGAAAGCAAACATTTTTAGAGAACTTTAATCCAAAAAGGCCAATCCTACAATGACCTTGAACTTCTTTGGTTTTCCTCATGAACTAAATTTCATCTGCAACCCACAAGGATAAAGCAGATTGAACAACACTTCATGCCTGATGAATTTATTTAAATATTAGATTAATTGATTCTTTTTGGTTTATACTTTTTAAAATGGTTTCTGAGGGTTCAGAGGTGGTGAAGCTAAGCTGGAATGACGCGATTATTAGCAGGATAGGGTGCTGGGGTAGTTTTTTAGGCTGGTGCAGTTTTAGGGCTCAGGGGTGGGTGTAGTCTTTTGAGCTTCAGACTGTATTAGGGCTCAGGGGGTAATTTATTTGGGCTGGGGCGTATTAGGATTCAAGGCGGGGGCGGGGGTAGTTTGCTGGGTGGGATGCATTGCTGGGATGGGGGATAGTTTAGGGCTCAGGGCGTGGGGGCGAGGTAGTGTTTAGGACTGGGGCACTGGGATAGCAGAGCTGGTTTTTAGGGCTCAGGGCAGGTGATGGGGTGTGATCTTTACCACACATACCTTTAGAATGAAATTCATGGTAAAGACGCGGTTCTGGTTGAGACCGGGTTTAGACGTGTGTTTAAGCATACAACCCTCTAGGACTGGCACTAAGGTGCAATTTCCTAATTGCCATTGTGCATATTTCAAAATTCACAAATGCTGCTCATCTTTATTGTAGTCAGAATGCAGTGCAGCTTCTTCCCTGTAGGTGTTAGATTCAAGTGGCCGCCCTGGATGCTGGCTGGCCGTTGGTATTTGGAAGCAGCATGAAGAGTACTGGCGAGGGATAGCAGGGACCCTCCCACCAGCCTCTGAACCCCCCAAAAAACACTATTCGTCAGCATCCTGGTAAAGTGTACCAGGTCCTTGACTGCTGCAGATAGAGTTTATGGGGTTACGGATAGTATGCTTTTCTGAGAGTATGGGGCCATATGCAGAGTTTGTGGAGTCTCAGCGTTACGGACAGATCCTCATGACAGAAGTAGAGTTTGGGCGTGCCTGTTCCGCTAGGTCCTTTTAGCTGGTGCATTACTCACTCATAGGGGTATACTGCATGTCAGCTGACGACTGAACCTGAGCAACGATTAAGAGATAGAAAGCTGCTGCACAGGTTTTTGGGGAAGTGAAGTCTGAAGCTACTTTATATAGTCTAGGAAGGGTGGCAAGCCTTTTTAGTTACCACATGGCAATATTTATCTGCATCAGAGCACTCCGCTTCCTGCCCTGAATGTCCAGTTACTACATTCCAGCAGCTTTATCAAATCTCCTATAGTGATCTTGAAGGGAGGGGGGTGAAAACGAGCATGCACAAGGAACGGGGGCAAATCCCTTCCAACTGCCTTCTACATGGAGATTGTGCATCTGAGCTCAGCATGTATCTATTGGTTTTGAAGGGGTTCTTGCACACGTTGTCTGGAGCGGATCACTTTACAGAGGCATCACAGAGTGGATGGAGGCCGAGACTACATCTTTACAACCATGGCACAAGCCAGCACCCTGAAATGTAGGCGTTCTTACTGATACCAAGCTGAGGAGGGAGAAGCTTCAGAACTTCAGAAATGTATGTATGTATACTTAATTTGTGCAGTTAATCAAAACCATTACAAAACGCATTATTATTATTATTTTAAACAGGAGAAAAACCACTTTTAGAAATGTAAAATAAAGGTGTACAAAAATTTATTAAAAACCACCATTTGTTTTTGTTGAATTTCAGAAATGTGCAGGATTAAATGTTTAAGCATTTTTCAAGTCATATTTTCATTTCACCATCTTTTGATCAATGTGATGGGAGTGAAACTGTTAAAATGCTGAATTTTGCTGTATCTGCTTTTAAAAACATACAAAAGCTAAACCCCAATTTCAATTGGTCTTTGAATCCTTATGGCTGTCGACCAATGTCGTAAGTGAGGAATACTTAAAATGTACTTCTGCCACAAAATTAAAGAGGTACGTTGACCACAAAATACATTCGAACCCTATCCACCACGCAGCCGCATGTTGCTTATTCATCACGAGAGTAAGTTTGTCTTTTTTTGCTTCACTGGTTTACTTTTTTGTCAACATCTACGTAGCCCTCAACTAAATCCAATTCCATACATTTTGGCCCATTTACAATGGTTCCCGAGTACTCATTGTTTTGACTGAGTGTTAAAGATCATGAATCTCCCTTTCCTGCCCATGGTTATTCTTTAATTGCCATCCACCTAATATTAAAGTAAAAATACCTTACACTTCAATTCTTTCCCCGGTGTAGTGCGGTTTTCTGTCCCAGAAACGTACCTAGTTTCCGGTGTTAATTATTGCAACCTCCTTTCCACAAACCAACACAAAGGTCACACCGACTGAATATGCAAAGCCTAGCACATCCAGAGGAACTTTTTTTTTTTTGCAGTTTCAAAGAGCGCGAACGACCCAAAAGTATTGGAGCGCTTCATATGAGCACCAATTTCATTACATAAGGTAAAGTAAAGTAAAGTCCACATTTGTAAAGCGCACAATCACCCGTAAGGGTCTCTAGGCGCTGGGGGGCCGTCGGGAAGATTAAGCGAGCTATTGCCCAGAGTCACATGGTGCTGGGCTGACCTGCCGCCGGAGCCGGGGATCGAACCGTGGTCCCCAGATTCCAGCGTCAGTCGCCCTGGCCGCGGCGCCACACCTCTTTTAATGCACGTGGAATTAAGTGATTTCCCCGGAAAAGAAAACATGTGTATCTCTTTTGCGCTTTAAGGACGTTTCGGTCCAAAAGAGTAATGGACAGCAAACGACAGGCAAGCGAATCAAAATCATAGTTTAAGGACTACTGCATAACGTTTTTAAACATAATATCGTGTAAAAATAAATGTCGTTTGTTAAACCCAATGTATATGATCAAACAGAACGATGCAACCCAATAATTGCATAGCAGTACTACAATAAACGTTTATCCACATGGTTTCATTGTTAAAATAAATCCGCGATGTTAGCGGAGAAAAGCTCAAAAATTAAAGCTGAACGAACTTGGTAAAGTTAAAAGAAGAATCTGAACATTAAAAAAAACACACACACAATTCCATCTGCTTCCAGCAAATTCTCTCCTTTTTCTATCCTTCTAGGTTTTTTACCGCCACACTAGTAACATTTAAATGAGCACATTTAACGCAAACTAATTTTTCCTCTACGTAGCGCTTTCAGACTTCAATCCGCTTCCTCCCTCCACCCCACCTCATAATGACAGCCCAAACCAGAGTGCTCTCGAACCGCGAATTTATCGTTTTCAGGCTTGCTTGGGGCGGAGACTGGCCCAGCACCCTCATTGGCCAATGAAAGACGAAGTGCAAAAGCCACTTCTCGCACGTGTGGTGTATTACAGCCTCTTTCTCACTCCTGAGGTGTAACTTGAAGCTGAGACTGGCGTTGGAGAGGGTGGTAGTTTTCGGATGTTTTTTTTTAGCTAACTGTGTTTTAAAGGAGTTGACATGCTCCCGATAGCTTTACATATCGGTCCTGAGAAAATAAAGACTGAACGAGCTGGTCTCATCCTATCAGAATTTAATTGAATCAGTTTTATCCGAGAATAGCTACCTAGTAACTCCACGTCACCACAGTCGGACAGTGACTTCATTTTTTTAGCAGCCTAAGCTTAAGCTTAAGCCTAAACTTATTAAACAATATTTACACGGCTACAAGTTGTTCTGGAAGTTCTAGAACACAAAGCGCCATTAAATAAAAAATACCTCTGATGATGTGACATGGGGGCTACTTGGCAGCATGCTGGGGAGACTCAAATTCTTATTAGCATGATAGGAGTAATAAATCCACGCGTTTTAACTCATGAGTGACTACACATACCAGAATGCAAGGGAAAAATCAGGACTAAATGAAATGTACGCGCCTGACATGCGGCTGTTCGGTATTTTCATACCCCCTCCCAGGTGGCGAGTTGCCTCCCCCTCCCTTAGTCCTTTTGTTTGACTGCGCCCTTTTGATCTTTAAACACATCATGGACAACTTTCTTGGTGCTGAGAGAGCACAAGTTTGAAAAAAATGTATAAGTACGCCATATTTACAAGCACGTAGTTAGTTTAAACATGTTTTGCACACGAGTGTTTTATATCCAGGAGTGAAATATACAGAGTGGTTTATATTCAGTAGTGAAACGTATAGAATGTTAAGTAGAGTAACTATAATTATAACGGTGTGAGATTAATGTAGAAATGTTGGAATACATGTGAAAACCTCATGTTCTCATGTTAAAAGAATCATGTCCGAATTAAATGTAACTTTGAAAGTCCAGTATTATGTGTAGGCCTTAGGGCAATTCACAGCAAACCTGAACGTGCTGCTAAATTAATGTGAGATAAGGTTGACATGGTTCTTCCAAATGTACTATTGAACTTAGGGAAAAGTATATGCTTTATAGATGTGTTATTTTAGAAACGTATGCTAGTTAAGAATGTTTGCTGTTTAAATCAAGTTAACGTTTTAAGAGTGCAGGGACCTGCTGCATGTAAATCAAGTAGGCCAGAGGAGATAATGTCATGTTGTGTAAATCGTCATGTGCTCGTTAGAGAAGAGGTCGCGAGGTGTCCAGCACCGAGCTTTGAGAGTGTTTTATGACTAAAGATATGGTGGAGTCTGGAATTTGAGGCCCACTGCAGGACGAGCTGCATGCAGGTGCGAGGGTCCTAATCAGCTCGAATGAAAGGGACTTTGTTCAGTGGCGCCTTGCGCAGGCCTGTAGGAGTTTCCAGGAATTTCAGGGGGTATCAGCGCACGGAAGAAGAAGCCTGGGAACCAAGGTCAACTATAACGAGGGTCTTCAAGAGTACCATCATGGAGTTTGCCGCGCAAAGATGTACCACGTGAGGGGCGTCCCAAGGGGCGGTCCTATCAGAAATGTGATTTGGTATTAGGGAAAGAGACCCGGGAGGAGAGCAGAGCAGATGATTTTGGGAGCCTAAGGAAGCGGATGGGTAGGCAGATAGGCTGATCAGGAGAGACCCATTATCAGAGAAGAGACAAAGAGAAGTGCGTGATCTTCTTAGGAAGTCACCACGGCTGACACCTAGAGGGTTAAGATCTTGCTAAGTAGGGATGACACTTAGTGTAGTGTAGGGACAGACTAACCTTAATTTTCTTTTCTGTAATGACTTTGAGGTTGCAACTTGTATCCATTTTGGCAACCCTGATGGTTTTCGAGCTTGTACTTATTATTCTGTTTTTCAGACTCAGACTATTCAAAAAGTTCATGTTCATAGTGATACCGATATACCTTTTGAATCTCATTTTGAGAAGTTTGTATCTTCAGTTATCTTTGACTTTATATTAAATCTTTAAAACTTAAATTTGGTCAGTGGTCATTTAGAGTGGTGTAAGTTCTTAAATTGATTGACTTATTGCGAGATTACCTTTTACTCCAAGACAGGTACCAACGATTCAGTCGACATAGTTTGGGATTTGGTAAGATAATTAGTAACCAGTAATCCCGCGTTAGCAGTTGGTAGCAGAGTGAGGATGGTTATCTTCTTGAGGAAGGTAATCTAGAGAGGTTAGTTTACCCCAAGGCCCGAGACGCCGAGAGACGAGCAGCGGAAGAATCGTGTGCCGAAAGGTGCAGACGGTGCGAGAAAAGCAGCAGTATCGGAGAGTGAGTATAAAAAGGGTCATGCGTGAACAGATTGCGGTGTTTTGTGTTGTATTTGTATTGTAATGTCTTGCGGAGTTGAATGCCTGTAGTGTGAATGAGAGAAGGTTGTGAGCGCGCGCAACCTGGTAAGCTGGTAACCTGGTAAACGGGTGAACTGGTGAAATCTTAAGTTCAGGCCAGAGCTTAAGTGGTTTTGGGTGTATCGAACATCCAGGGTAGTTGTCGACCATAGTACGGAGGTCACGAGGTACCATTGACCGCCGTGGATCCAAGATAGGGGGAGTGTAAGAGTGAATGTATGAGTAACGGACGCTGGTCGAAAGTTACTGCGTGTGAGTAACCTATCGGAGAAGGCGATTGTCTGGAAGTAAACGGAAAGACATTTTGCCAAGTTAAGGTGACAACTACAGAAAGACTGTGGGCGTACAGTCAAGAAAGGTGATCGCTTGGACGGAAGTAATCATTTTTCAGAGTATGAATGGGATGCGTGCATGACCGAGGAGACGAGCTGAGAAAGGAGGGGAACTGCTGCGAAGGGGGACGGGTGACGTCGGCTGGAGCCGCGCTCTGATTGAGCGGTTGGTGTGACGTTAGCTAGAGCCGCGCTCTGGTTGGGCGGCTAGAGTGACGTCGGAGGAAAGTCGCGTACGGATAGGCCAGTTAGTGAGAACGGGGCTGAGATTGGTGGAATATCATCAGGAAGTAAACAAACGCGGAGAAAAGAGAAATCATGAAGTGTTTTAAGTGTTTGAAAGGGATTTTTAAACGTAAACGAAGTGAACATTATTACGGGGAAGAGGCTCCCCCAGAGGGTACACCAGCTCATTATATGGCAACGAATGTGGGGCTGCATACGATATTGTGGATTGGGGCTTGGAATAAGCTTACGGAAGGGAATGAGGAAATGCAGTTCCCGAGGTACGGGACATTTAAATTAGAGGTGTTACATCGGCTAAAAGCAACCATGTCCTCATTGAAACCCTCGCCCAGACCAACACAGTTTGAGGCTCTTAATGCATGGATTAAGGCTGCACACGACCGAAATTTGAACAGGCGTCAACAAAGGCTGACGCGATCGGTAAGGGCAGTGCGAGATTCCAAATGGGATGAGGAGGAAAAGCGTTGGAGGGTACAGACTATTGAGGTGGAGAAAATGTATCCGATGAGGGAGGTGTCAGGAGGAGGAAACCTCATGGAAGAAGACGAGGAAAGCGAGTCGGAGGACAATCTGATAAACAGATTGTTAATGGATAGACCACCTCCGAGAGTGGAGTTGATAGAAGATAGAGGGCTCGCAAGGGAGGATGGGAATGACATAGAGGGATATACACCACTCCCTATATCGGAATGGACACCTATCAAAGGCGGAGAAACACCTCCAAACAACACTGTACAGAGTGTAGTGGGAAGGTTTGTGGTGCAGAAAACGCCAACCACAGAAAGGGTTGAGTCTGTGGGATTGCCAGACGCTCTTCAAGTGCCTGTTACCATAGGACCCATAGTTTCGATCTATAATTCTGAGAGAGATAGAGGGGAACAACAAAGGCAATTGGATAGGGAAAGGATTGAGATGGAAAGGAGGAATAATGTGACAAATGCATGGAAGCAATTGCCAGGATCGGTAACATGGAATACCCCATTAGACACGACTGTCGGTCCCAATTCAGAACAGGGAGGTCCAAGAGGACCAATGGATCTAAGGGGACCGCGGCCAAGATCTTTTTCAGAGTTAAGAGCTGATTTGAGGGAATGGGACGGGTCCATAGTATCTCCGAGTAACAGGACAAGAACGGAACCAGAGTGGGAAAGCAGGGGTAACGGGACTGTATCTCATTGTGGGGCCAGCGAAAGCAGTCAGGGCCGGGAAGGCCAAAGTCAAGAGAATAGAGGGGATGCATGTCCTACAAATCAGAGAGAACAGCCGGAACAAAATACTAGGATTGTAGAATGTGAGGAAATGTCCCGTCTCTGGGGGAAAGGAGGAGATGAGGCGGTACGGGCTTTTCAGAATAGGTTTAGGTGCCTTCATCATACACTCGGGGAAGACGTTCAACATTGGAGAAAGGAGAACAGCGATAGGTCCCGCCACGCCTCGAATAAACAGGAGTCACAGGGGAGTAGGGAAGAAAGAGGGAGTAATGGAACATCTTACCCTGCATCCCGTGAAACTAGCCCGGATGGGGAGAGAGGGGCTATGAGGCATGAAGGAGTGTTTCACCACCCACCCCGAGAAGATGGAAAGGCATGGGATCTAGAGAGATGGGAACAGGGGAGGACTCCCTATAATTCACCAATACCTAAACGTAGATCTCGGAGCTGGGATGGGAGAGATGCGGATGGAGGAGCTAAATTGAGTGTCTTGAAAGCTGAAATTAAGGCAAAAAGGCTTGATGTTACCAGTTTAAAATCAGATGTTGATGAGATAATAGATGGAACATTGCCTTTGGAAAGGATAGAATTGTATGAACAGGATGAGTTATTGTTCATGGCAAAGGATATTACTAGGAAAGCTAGAGCGTTTCATGAGAAACTGACTGATTTGGCAGATAGATATGCCGTGGATTTGTCTAGGACAAGGGCATTGCAGAGTAACCACAGATTACAGTACGCAGACCAGGATCTAGATGAGAAGAGAACTACTGGATTAAAAACACACATAAGAGAGCTGGTAACAGGGATACGAGTGTGGAGGGAACTGGATAAATGGGAAGAAAGGTGGTCGAAAAAGGGCACAGTTAGGCGAAGTACAAACGTGATGACCCCTGAGGGAAGGGTAATGCAGATGGAGGCATTCCCTTTGCGAGAAATATCAAACGGAAATTATGTACATGTGCCCTGGAGTAGAGGAGATTTAGCTGCATTTACCAACTCATTTCCGAAGTTGCGGGACAATCCAGTCGAATGGTATAAACAGGTAGAGAGGTTTGTCAAAATCTCGAAAGTACTGTGGATTGATTTGAACACGTTGTTTGACATCGTGGTCCCATCTGATCTGTGGACCCCTTGTAAGACTAGTGTCGAATGGCCAAATGCTGAACCATTGAGGGATGCTCGGACTAATGGACCGTCTGAGATTGTCATGCGAAAGTATGAAAGGGTAATAGCATGGCTGAAAGATAAGGTACCACCACAGGATATAGATTGGGTAAAAATAGACCGAACAAGGCAGGAACCCAAGGAGACAGTTCACGAGTTTTATGAAAGATTATTGAAAACATTCAAGCAATACAGTGGACTAGATGTAATGGATCCCAAAGATATAGGGCAGTTTGTGTCAAAGTTTGTCTTGGGGTTGAGACCTGATATTTGTTTGATGATACAGCAACATTTAATCTGTTGGCAGAACAAACCACTAGATGAGATTTTACGATATGCGAGGTACTGCAGTGACGAGATAGATTCTAAAGCCAAGAATCTAAAGGAGAAATTGATGGTGGTGCAAATGCAGTCCGCTGGGAAGGGTGGCCAGCAGAAGCAGGGGATGGGACGAAAACCAAACGGTCAGAATAAGGACAATGAGGAAGGGCAGAGACCTAGGATAGACTTTGCCACTTTAAAGAAAACGACAAAGTGTCATCAGTGTCACCAGGTGGGGCATTGGCGACGCGAGTGTCCCTTTAACCCTGAAAATGGAGAGCTAGAAGTAGAAGAACAGGTCCAAGAAGACCCAGTGCAAAAGGTGACAGTCCCAAGTAGTAAGGTGGCCAAAGGGGGGACTTCGGCTCCACGGGCCCAATTCCCACAGCCACCGAAGATAGCAGCTGGGGGAAAGGTCTTTAAACAAATGCCTCTGTTTATCGAGGAAGAAAAGTGTTATTACATTGACCCATTGACAGGACAACGGGTGAGCAGTGAAGAGGATTGTACCCTCGGGGCAGTCCTAGAAGTGGATCAAAGAGGGCCATTTGTTGAGGCAGAAGTGGCAGGGTGTCCCACTACGTTCTTAGTGGATACTGGGGCTACTCGTTCGACTCTGAGATCAGCGGTGGTTCCAGACTTGCCAATGTCAGGGGAAACAATCCAGGTGGTAGGAGTCGCAAATAAAAGAATGACTAGTCCCTTGACAGAACCAGTGTCTGTGAAAATTGGAAACCACATGAACGAACATCAGTTTGTGGTTTGTGACTCGAGTCCGGTATGTCTGTTAGGAAGGGATTTGTTGTGCAAATTGAATTGCACCATATACTGCACCCCACAAGGAGTGGAGGTACAGACTACCGACGATGATGCTACCTTTAAGGTGGCCAATTCAAAATTCTGTGTAGAACTATATCCTACTCTGACTGTAGAAGATCTTCCACAAGATTTAAGAGATGCAGTGGCGTCAGAGGTGTGGGATTTCACAGGAGAAGATATAGGATTGATTAAAGGGGTAGAACCGGTAAAAATTCTGGTAAAACCAAATGTTGAGTTTCCAAGAACGCCTCAATACAAATTGTCCCAGGAAACGATTGCGGGAATAAAACCTGTGATCGAGTCAATGATACAACAGGGAATACTGAAAGAAATTGTGGGTAGTCCTTGTAACTCCCCGATTATGGGTTTGCAGAAACCTAGTGGGAAGTTTAGGATAGTTCAGGATTTACGAAAGATTAACAACATAGTCGTTTCATGTTGTCCCGTGGTACCGAATCCATCAGTGATACTGTTTCAAATACCATGTCAAGCAGAATGGTTCACAGTGATAGATCTTTGTCAGGCTTTCTTTTCAATCCCATTGGATGAAGAGAGCAGGTACCTTTTCGCTTTTAAAATGGAAGATCGCGTTCTAACATGGTGTTGAATCCCACAAGGATTCACAGATAGCCCATCCATCTTTAATCAGTTGTTGAAGAAGAATCTTGAGAATCTAGTACTGCCACAGAACTCGGTTCTGGTACAGTACATAGATGACCTACTTGTTGCGTCAGAAACAGAGGAAGCTTGTAAAGCAGACTCAATTGCCTTACTGAACCATTTAGCTGAAAATGGACATAAGGTATCTCCGAGCAAGTTGCAGTATTGTTTGACAGAAGTACAGTATCTAGGGCACAGGTTAGAAAAAGGGAAACGTAAGGTGTCCCCGGAGAGGATTGAGGCGATAATGAAAATGAATGCGCCTACAACACAGAGAGAAGTTAGAATGTTCCTAGGAATGGTGGGTTACTGCCGACAGTGGATAGTTAACTTTTCACTGAAAGCAAAGCCCTTACAGAAACTGACGCACAAGGAGGTGAGTGATCCGGTACCATGGGATGAAGAATGTTTGGTGGCGTTTTTACAGCTGAGAGACGATTTATGTCGTGCTCCGGCTCTGGGAATGCCAGATTACGAAAAGTCATTTTCACTCTATTGCTGTGAGAGAGAGGGATGTGCTTTGTCAGTCTTGGCACAGACTCACGGTAATGCCCGTAGACCAGTTGCATATTTTTCGGCTACATTAGATCCAGTAGCCGCAGCGTTGCCCGGATGTCTCAAATCCGTTGCTGCAACGGGTGTCAGCATTGAAAGGAGCGAGAGTATTGTGATGGGACATCCAGTAGTGGTGTATGTACCACATTCAGTTGAATTGTTAATGACCAGGACGAAGACGCAGCATCTGACCAATAGCAGGCTCACGCGATACGAGCAAGTTATACTTGCCGCAGAAAACGTGACTCTCAGGAGATGCTCTGTCTTGAATCCTGCTACTTTGATGCCATTACCTACTGTAATAGAAGGCGAAGGATGTGAAGACCACGATTGCCTTGATGTGACTGAACTATGCACGAAACCCAGACCAGATATTGTGGATGAGCCATTGTCAGACCCCGATGAAATTTACTTTGTTGATGGCTCATGTTTAAGAGACGATACTGGTCGGTTGAGAGCAGCTTATGCTGTTTGTACCATTACTGGAGTTGTGGAAGCCGCTTGCCTGGAAGGAGTACATTCCGCACAGGTAGCAGAGATTATTGCCCTAACTCGTGCCTGCATAGCAGGAAATGGAAAGAGAGTCACCATCTACACGGACAGCCAATATGGTTTCGGTGTGGTTCATGATTTCGGGCAGTTGTGGTCTCAGAGGGGTTACATGACCTCCTCTGGTTCGCCCATTCGAAATGGAGAATTTGTGCGATTGCTGATAGAAGCATTACAAGGTCCTGTTGACATCGCAGTAGTGAAGTGTGTAGCTCATACTAAGAATACAGATTTTGTGTCACAAGGTAATAGATATGCTGATGAAGTCGCACGCTATTGTGCGGAACAAAGTTATTCTTTCTCAAAGGTGGAAATAGAAGGTGCAGAAGAAAAGACTGAATTAAGTATGATGTTAGAAACTGTAGACACTTGGGAGGATTTAAGAATAATGCAGGAGAACGCACCTGAAACAGAGAAAAAGGCATGGGAAATAGCAGGTTGTGTGCGAAGTGAAATGGATTTTTGGGTTTCAGCAGATGGGAGAGCTGTGTTACCTGAAGAATTAGCTAATCCCATGGCGAGAGAAATACATGGTCCAGTACATCTAGGAAGGGATGCTATGATGAGAGTTTTTAGGCAGACTTGGTATTGCCCGAAATTCAGAATAGCAGCAGAATCAGTATGTAAGCGATGTGTTACTTGCCAACAGCTGAACGTAGGCAAACGAACACCAGTCACACTGAGTCACATTGGGAGGTCGAGGGGGCCTTTCAATAGGATGCAACTAGATTTCATCGAAATGCCAAGAGTCAATCGCCTTCGGTATGTGTTGGTGATTGTATGCGTATTTTCCAGATGGGTTGAAGCGTACCCTACACGTAGGTGCGATACACTCACAGTGGCTAAATTGTTGCTCAGGGAGTTGATACCGCGCTTCGGGGTGCCTGCCTCTTTGGAATCTGACAGAGGAAAACATTTTAATAGCGAAATAGTGAAGATGTTGTGCTCCACACTGAATATCGATCAAAAGCTGCATTGTAGTTATCGACCAGAAGCTTCAGGAATTGTGGAACAAGTGAATGGAACTTTGAAGAATAGATTGGCTAAAGTAGTGGCATCCACATCCTTGAGTTGGCCAGATGCTCTTCCTTTAGTGCTCATGAGCATGCGCAGCACACCTGATAGGAGGACAGGTCTCTCTCCCCACGAGATCCTGATGGGGAGGGCCATGAGACTTCCTACAGTTCCAACTACTGCTCTATTGAATATTACAGATGATCTGATCTTGGATTATTGTAAAGGACTGTCTGACGCCATCCATTCTGTGTCCCTTCAGGTGCATGCGGCTGAAGTTCCAGCAGCGAGGAACCTGTGTCATGACCTGAACCCAGGGGACTGGGTCTTAGTTAAAAAACACGTCCGGAAGAACTGCCTAGATGTTCGCTGGCGTGGGCCCTTTCAGGTAATCCTGATAACGAACACCGCGGTGAAGTGCGGGGGGCTGCCAAATTGGATCCATGCATCCCATACTAGAAGAGTTCCAGCACCTCTAGAAGGAACAGCTCCCATCCCAGACGAAAGCCCGGAAGTGGAAGAAGAGTCGCAAGAAGGGATTGAGGCAGCTGAGGAGGTGTCGGAAGAAGTTGGGAACGCATCGGATTCAGAAGAAGAGCGAAGGCAGGACGGCAGTGAGACAGAAGACGCAACTGAAGGAGAGAGCAGAAGTGAATACGACTCAGACTCAGATCCGTATCGGAGCGACCAAGAACCAAGTGGGAGGACAAGGAATAGGAGAATAAGGCTTGGAGCTGCCACTTGGCCAACTAGGAGAAGAAGGCTAAGTTTGAGGTCGGCCCAGGAAGAAACGCTTACTCCTATATCCGAAGACTCAGATCCAGAAGAAGATATCCAGGATCAAGCCGAGGAGGGTCTTAGAAGATCAAGGAGGGTGCGAGTGCCTAGTAGAAGATACTCTACTCCCGACTGGACCTACCTCGTTGCAGATGTCTGGGAGACACAGAACAGGGAGGATCAGGGAAGTGGAACTGATCAGAACTGACCCGATCATCACAGTGCAAATAAGGTTTCTACTACCAGGAGCGGAGACCGAAAGGTTGCTGACACTCAACATCGTTCATCCTGCTCTCCTGAGTGGAATAAGAAAATTGATTCTAGAGACAGTTGAGTTTCCAGTTTGCTGTTCACGATATCCAATATTGGAGGGAACTCTTCTTCGTTTGGAAATGCTTGAGCGAATAGTAGAAATGCTAGGAGCGCTTATTGTTGTGGATTAATACCTTATTGTGAATGTCTTCAAAGGGGCGCAGAACTGGAAAGGTGAAGAAAGTGATCTTGATTAGAACGGACCCCTTTGTAATTGTGGATGTAGAACTGATAGTACCAGGAGTGGAAATTGAAAAAACGCTAACTCTCAATTTTGTCCGTCCACTTGTCTTGAGCGAAATAAGGAGAATAATCCTAGAAAAAGTTGACTTTCCATGTTGTGGTACGAACTGTCCAGAACCTGAGGGAATGATACCTCGGATGGACATTTATGAAGAAGTAGTGTCACTCCTTGAGTCATACCTAACTTTAGATGAAAACAAGACTTTTGAAAAGAAATTGTAAACTTGTTGCAAGATAACCTAGCGCCGAGTGGAAGAAGAAAAGTGATAGGGGTTTCATTTTAGTGGATGGAGAAGGGCTAGGGTTGTCTATTTTCTACTGGACTTTGAACTGTTTTGCGGAAACAAATTGTCAAGCTTCCAAGTGTTCAAAGAAAGACATTGCAAGAGAGAAAGACTTTGTTTGAAAAGAAGAGGAAGTGAATGCTGGAAGAAAGTCAAAAACTACACTGTTTGAGAACATGGAGGCTGGCAACCCGAACCGCAGGGCAAAATGTATAGCTGTTACACTTTTAGGAGTAGTGGTTTCTCTTATAATTTTAGTGGTAACTGTTTCATTCCTAGCGGGACACGAAGGGGATGAAACCGCAGTTAAGGAGGATAAGGGAGTATCAACACCGAAAACTACCATTATTAAAGAGAAGGGAAACATCAATGAGAAAGACAAAGCATTGTTAGATGCAGAAATAAAAAGGCTTCACACCGACGAGTCACAGGGAAATTACAAGTCAAATGCTTATGCTAAATTGCTTTATGAATATGTTGATGCCATGGAAGTGAAGGATTGTTATGTTTGTATGCAATTACCAGCTTCAGTGGAGGAGGGTATCAGATACCATCATCTTCCGTTGACATATGGAATAACGTGCAGTTTATTGTTGAGCATGTTTTATGGACGAGAAGGATTCGAGTATTATTTCTCGAATTTCGCTTCGACATTGCCAGAGGTCCCGAATTTCAAGCATTTGAACAAATGGGACTACTACAAAAGCGAAGACAGATTACACAAATGGTTTATTCCATGGAAAACGTTAGATACTTCACATGCTCGAAGAAACAATCTGACTTGTCAAATATCAGAAGTTGAGAAAAAGTTTATAGCACAGGTAGATACTAGATACAGGAGGCAGAAGATTTTGAAAGCATCAGGACAATGGGAAACAGATTGGACCAAGGAGGAGAGGGCACATCAAAGAAAAGGTAGTATTGGTCCAATTGCTTTGGATAAGGATAAACGGGGAAAACTGTGCATTCACAGGAGTTACTCATATTATGAAAACTTTTATGTAGGTCAAGTCCATTGTGAACATGCCTTTCAATTGGAGTATTACTCTAAGAACTTTATGAAAGGGATGCAAGCAATACCAAATGTATATTTTGTATGTGGAAGATATGCCTATGTGAAGTTACCAGATAATTGGTACGGATCATGCTATCTGGCTGTTGTCTTCCCTAAAATATATCATGTTGAGAATTTAGACACGCCTAAGAAAGAAATAACGACTAGATGGAAGCGAGGGCTGGGTGCAGCAGAGGTAGTTGGAGATGTACTAGGTGCTGCATTCCCTTTCTTAGGATTGATAATGAATGACATTAAGATCAGGAGGTTAGCTACAGTCGTAGATAGGCTATCTGCCAGTACTGCAAGATCCTTGATGCTGATAGAAGGGGAGATGCAATCGATTAGGGCGATGGTTCTTCAGAACCGACTTGCTTTAGATGTTCTGTTAGCAAAAGAGGGAGGAGTCTGTAAGGCCTTGAAGGTCCGGGAATGCTGTACTTACATTCCAGACAATTCAAAGCCTCTAGAGAAGTATATACAAAACATCACTGCCATACACTACGAAATTGAGGACCTAGCAAAGGTAAATGTGTGGGAAAAAGTAGGTCATGGAATGGGTAAAGTTGGAAGTTGGTTTGCCAACTTAGGAAAGGGTATCGTTTGGTACATATTGAAACCCATCATCATAATTGTGATTTGTGTAATCACTTTGTGGGGATTGGTGCGTTTGTATCAATGTTATAGAGCAAATAGGTTACAGAGAGCTATGAAGAAACAGGAAGAAGAGTTGACAGCGATGCAGGACACTCAATATAAGAGTCTGAAAGCATTAGAGAGTATGAAAAGAGGTGGAACTGCCCTGTCTTCACTTTAAAAGGTTCTACATTTTTAGTGTCTTGGTGATGATGACCCCTGAAGGTCATCAAAGGGGGGACTGAGAGAGCACAAGTTTGAAAAAAATGTATAAGTACGCCATATTTACAAGCACGTAGTTAGTTTAAACATGTTTTGCACACGAGTGTTTTATATCCAGGAGTGAAATATACAGAGTGGTTTATATTCAGTAGTGAAACGTATAGAATGTTAAGTAGAGTAACTATAATTATAACGGTGTGAGATTAATGTAGAAATGTTGGAATACATGTGAAAACCTCATGTTCTCATGTTAAAAGAATCATGTCCGAATTAAATGTAACTTTGAAAGTCCAGTATTATGTGTAGGCCTTAGGGCAATTCACAGCAAACCTGAACGTGCTGCTAAATTAATGTGAGATAAGGTTGACATGGTTCTTCCAAATGTACTATTGAACTTAGGGAAAAGTATATGCTTTATAGATGTGTTATTTTAGAAACGTATGCTAGTTAAGAATGTTTGCTGTTTAAATCAAGTTAACGTTTTAAGAGTGCAGGGACCTGCTGCATGTAAATCAAGTAGGCCAGAGGAGATAATGTCATGTTGTGTAAATCGTCATGTGCTCGTTAGAGAAGAGGTCGCGAGGTGTCCAGCACCGAGCTTTGAGAGTGTTTTATGACTAAAGATATGGTGGAGTCTGGAATTTGAGGCCCACTGCAGGACGAGCTGCATGCAGGTGCGAGGGTCCTAATCAGCTCGAATGAAAGGGACTTTGTTCAGTGGCGCCTTGCGCAGGCCTGTAGGAGTTTCCAGGAATTTCAGGGGGTATCAGCGCACGGAAGAAGAAGCCTGGGAACCAAGGTCAACTATAACGAGGGTCTTCAAGAGTACCATCATGGAGTTTGCCGCGCAAAGATGTACCACGTGAGGGGCGTCCCAAGGGACGGTCCTATCAGAAATGTGATTTGGTATTAGGGAAAGAGACCCGGGAGGAGAGCAGAGCAGATGATTTTGGGAGCCTAAGGAAGCGGATGGGTAGGCAGATAGGCTGATCAGGAGAGACCCATTATCAGAGAAGAGACAAAGAGAAGTGCGTGATCTTCTTAGGAAGTCACCACGGCTGACACCTAGAGGGTTAAGATCTTGCTAAGTAGGGATGACACTTAGTGTAGTGTAGGGACAGACTAACCTTAATTTTCTTTTCTGTAATGACTTTGAGGTTGCAACTTGTATCCATTTTGGCAACCCTGATGGTTTTCGAGCTTGTACTTATTATTCTGTTTTTCAGACTCAGACTATTCAAAAAGTTCATGTTCATAGTGATACCGATATACCTTTTGAATCTCATTTTGAGAAGTTTGTATCTTCAGTTATCTTTGACTTTATATTAAATCTTTAAAACTTAAATTTGGTCAGTGGTCATTTAGAGTGGTGTAAGTTCTTAAATTGATTGACTTATTGCGAGATTACCTTTTACTCCAAGACAGGTACCAACGATTCAGTCGACATAGTTTGGGATTTGGTAAGATAATTAGTAACCAGTAATCCCGCGTTAGCAGTGCCAAAAAAGGTTGCAGTTTATTAAACACTTAAACATTTTATGCATTTGTTTCTCGTGGTCAAACATAACATTTTTGTTGCCTTGTTTAATGCTCTGCCATTGTGGCTTATTTCATTCATTTTTGGTTGTTATCTGCTTTCAGACATATTACCTTTTGGAGGGTGGGCCCCAATACTAGGCTTCAACTTGCTACCGATTGGCTACCGATTTGGTGGGTGTCCGTCCGGACTTGCCTGGGCTGCAAGTGCCATTACTTGGCCCCTCCCTGCTCTTCAGGGTCCCTGCCGTGTGGCATCCCAAGGACCCTATGTGAGCACCTCCTCTATCCAGTCTGCAACTGAGTTTTACCTCTTGCTTATTTGGTACCCCTGCCATGAGGCATCCCAAGGGCCCTGCGGGAGCCTTCTATCTCTCTCTGTGGCTACTGTCCACTTTTTGCTCCCTGCGTGTCTCTGCCGTGAGATATCCCAAGGACACTGTGTGAGCCTTCCATCTACTTCCAGCAAATTCTCTCCTTTTTCTATCCTTCTAGGTTTCCCGATCGGAGGGAGCCCCCCTCGCCCTGCTATGCTCGCCCGCCATTCCTGCGAACCCCATTTGCTCCAGCACTCCCACAATATTGAGCAGGCTTGGCCTCTATTTCAATGGAGCCTCATCCAGTCCCCATCTTATTTTGTAGTGCTGTAATGAACTGGGCCGCATTAGTGAGCTTGCTGACAGGTGTGAGAGATTACCGCGCTTGCTCCTAATCGCGTAATATTGGTGGGATGTAAACCTGTGAATGCTCACTAATGATTCAGCTATCGCATCCTATAAAATGAATGTCTCTTTTTCACGTATTATAGATTACGGCCACTATGATGTTGTGATCTTGCCAAACAGTATCGCCCCGTCCCGTCCCATGTCCCTAGTAAAATCCCTTGCAATATAAGCTGTATAAAATATGTCACTATTGGCTCTCCCGAGTTGGCAATTGGGGCACTAGCGAGGTGTTTGTGGAATGAGGCAAGGAGTCCATTTACGTAACAATCATCGTACTGCCCTTGGTACCTGGGAAATTAACCACCCTGAAAGCCCGAAACCTGCGAACTTTAGCGTGCCGGAATGTTGCAGATACAGGTCTTGGAAACTACTCGAGCACGGCTACCCAGACGTTATTTTGGTAATCTAGTGCAAACTCGACATGAAAGCCTTGGCGTACTTTATACGAGTGCCAGTTCCATTACTCCGGGTCACTGGCTTTGCTTACTCTATACAAGGATTAAGTGATTTGCACAGAATCACCAGCTGTTAAACAACGCAGAGACTCGACCGGCTTCCCCTGGTTCTATATTCGGCCTCACTGACCATAAACTCAAGTCCTGGGTCAATTGTGATACTATCGATCTTAGGAAAACATGCATTCTGCAAAGGGGTAACTTCGTACTTTCCCCTTTGTCTACGCTGGTTCAAACCAGCCACCGGCTGTGACTGAGGAGCCATTTTTGAGAAAGTGGGACCGTGTCCACCGACCGTCTCAATTTATCAATGCCAGCTGTTCAGGCATTTTCGGAGACCCATTTGTGAGGAAACCCCTTGAAAAATCTCACCATGAGTGCGCCCATTTTTCCTGCGCACTGACAAATGACACAAAGAAGACGTATAAGCCACACAATCTTCAATATTTTTAACACAAAGGGCCTAGGTGCCACTTGCAGCCCTGTCCCGGTTGCGCACGTATTCTGCTTACTAACAGTGGCTGTAATGCACCCCAACCCCTGGTCCATTACTGTTAAAGAAATACCGGGCCGTGCTCACCTCGTCGCGATAACACCACCATCCTCAGGGGCACTGTCTCCCGCTCCGACCAATCCTGTGGCGCGTGATCTGATCACCTTCCCGCAAGACTGGGACACAATCTTTTTGCTTCCTGGCTGTGTGCTTCTGATCTGCCATGTTAACTCGAGGTGCCCCTGTAGCGAGCCTGCTGTCTGCAGCCTCGTCGGCCCTTAGAGCCCTGGTCCCTTTGGGACATGGCTTGATAGGTCCAAGCACCACCGTTCTGGTGTTATGTTTTATATAGAGGCCTAGATGCCCTAATATAGGCATGATTCCAGATGCCCTTATATAGGCATGTTCTTTCACCTACATTAGTTCCCCACAAAAACACAATAATGAGCTCTGAGAATTGAACCTTATCTAGTTTCAGTTCTGGGTGCAGAAGGAGGCTTTTTCCCTAACAAAAGCCTCCTATAACTTCTTCGATGAGTTCATACATTATGCATGAGGATTGTTGGAAACAAAGCAGAAACTACATCACCTGCATAATAGCTATGTACAAGGTTCATCCCTTATGTCTTCCTCAGTCAGACAATGGCCCGTACAAAACATCTAGATAGGCATCGTAGGAGTATGCGCACTTTTATCATGCATTTTAGATTCATGTATTTATTCATGCTTATTGCAAGATGGTAGAGCTGTACTATCCTTTTATATTTATCGTACTGCAAATCATATATTTCTACTACAGTCTATTGGTTGTTGCAGCACATATATTCTACACGAGAATAACAACTGTTCAATACATCCTTATTGAAACGCTCAGACTATTTATTCTTTGTATTACTGAGACAGATAAGTGAGCATGAGTGATTGAGCGAAAAGTTGTACATTGTTTCCACGATTCTGAGGGATCAGGGTTATCATGTTCTAGGGTTGCCAGAAACTATTCTCTCCCCGATAAGAGGAGACTCTAGTGGCACTGTAAGCTAGCTAATAGGAAACAGGCTAATATTTCTCAGTGGGGGTGCTCAGAACCAGTGTGCCGCCAATCCTACTGTTCATGTTATCCAAAGGCTCAGAGCCTGTTTAGGTCAAATAGGGACTACACGACATGGCGCCACCAACGTTGGTTGGTTACTTATTTAACAATAGAATCTGAGTAGTTTAGTCGTGCAAATTCTCAGAGACCCCTACTCACAAAACACCAGAGACGTCTGGAGTGGGTGGGCACAAACGCCGCCACAGCTGAGTAGGCGTCAAATCCTATTTATTAGCTGTTGGTTGTTCAAGCTTGAAAGGGCAAAGTGTTCCTAAATTGTGCATAAAACTTTATTTTAAGTTCCCTTAAACAAACTCCTTTAGATAATGATGAGGATGCAGATAACCCAGTGGTGGCTCGACGCATTTCAGTGGGAGAGGAAGAGGTGGATGGTATCCTCATTGACCCTAAATTCAGACATACTATCACCCTGAAACTAGTAGAAAATGGTTTAATACCTAGGGGTGGCTTAGTAGATTTTGTGATTGAGGCACACACATCCCACAAAAGAGAGGTATTCTATTTGTGGGTTACATTCCCAGCAGCAGATGCCAGAACACAGACATTTCACTTCTACACAGAACGAGATGCACCAGCGGAATACGGTCTATTAGATGACATAGAGATTCCACTCACGTACCAGGAACATTTTTACTGGTTTAAAGGCACCCTACCCCATATAAGAAACAGAGTAAGATTAGATGCCCTCGGAGAAGAAAGGGCAACATGGCCAATATTAGCAGCTTACACACCGCATCCTGACAGTGATATAATGCCACAGTCAGACTTACTCCTACAATACAAAGATTTAAAAAAAATTACAGAAACTTGACACAATTCATCATGACGACTTTCACAGTCCAACCAGCAACAGTTGCAATAAATGGAACTCAATACCAGGGTACAGCAACTAAAATTACTCCACAAACACTACACGCGGTAATGGGCAAAATGCTGTCAAAATATGAATGAATGCCATTATGGGTATCTCAGAAAATAACTCAGCTAGAGGCACTATTCCCAAATACTATCCCATTTGAAAAACACAGAATGCTAACAATCTGCATGCCCATGGGGATAACACCACAAGTAGAGGATTGCACCTCTTGGGGTACAGTCTTTGCTGCCGTATGAACCAGAAACCATGATATTCTGTTGTTCGCAGTAGTACCTAATGCATTAAGACAAATACAAAACAAGTGCGGAGCACCACTTGCCCTAAACTTAGGGATGAAGTTATTAAATAACTATGATCTGGTATCAGCCATGATATTAGCTAATATTAAAGGCGAAGCAGCTTCAGTGGCTATCGGACAATGCCTAAGAGAGTTCAGTTTGTTAGATCAACAACATGAACTACCCAAAACAATTGAAACTGTATATGCAGAATTAGGCAGAGACAGTTTGGGTGGGAAAGCTTTAAAACCCACAACTGATGGGCAGTTCTGAAAAGGACACTACTAAGCAGACATTTAGTTGTTCTCACAAACCACCTTTGTTACCTCATAACCACCTTTGTTTTGCTGTTTCGTGGACTACAGTGCAGCTTTTGACAGAGTTGATCGTAGGAAGCTATGGGGAAAACTTATCAACTGGTCATTCCTCAAAAGCTGTTAAAGGCAATAATTGCTCTTTACAAAGGGATTTGGGTGCGCATTAAAACCAGCCTAACATCAGTAACAACTAAGGTCCCAACCAACAATGGCCTTAAACAAGGGTGCGTCCTTGCCCCTTTACTTTTTAATATCTACACAGCTGACTTGGGACAAGCCCTGGAGGGGGCAAATCTACTCATTCCAAAGCTGGGGAACATGCGGCTCCAAATTCTCCAATATGCTGATGACCTTGTTATCTTGGATCACACTAGGACAGGCCTACAGAAACCCTTAGAAGCGCTGCACAGATTTAATCAAACGAATAACCTGCTGGTAAATCAGGAGAAGACCAAGATAATGAACTTTGGGAAGTACCATTGAAAGAAGACAGCTCAATGCCGCCTAGGTGACCTGCAAATCAGAACTTGCAAAAGCTATAATTATTTGGGTCTCAGGCTTTCAGAAGGGGCTAAACCATCAGCACATTTGAAACATTTAAGAAGCAAGGGGGCCGGTATCATCTGCAGCCAGAGAAGTCTCAATCAAAGACTACACAGTCTGTCCACTGTACCTATCCTGAAAGTTTTAAAAGCAAAAGTAGTGCCCTCCATCAACTACGGCCACCTAATCTTTCCTGGTGCGCTTACTAACTTTCTTATGAGCCACCAAATCTCGGTATACAAGAAAGTATTAGACATCCCACGACAGGCCAGGAGAGAAAGTGTAAGGCTGGAGCTGGGTCTAACTCGCCCAGACATTACCTGCCTTGGGGACACTTTAAAATACTATATTAGCATCCTGCGAGTCCCAGCAACATCTTTCAAAGTGCAATTTAAAACAATTTTTGAAGTAAGTGGATCCCCATGGCAGGTACAACTGACAGCGGCCATAAAATTGTTAGAAATTGAGGCGCAAAATTTGGACAATTCAAACATTCTTAACCAGACAGGTTAAGAAAATATCACACGAAAGAGATCTGGAAAGCTTACACCGTCAATCCAATTTCTCATCACTGGATGCCTCCTACATAGTGGGAAAACCACAGCCTTATTTCGAGCAAGCACTGACAGTCTAAGCCCGAAAAAATATCACCTACATGAGACTTCTTGCATTGCCCATTGTGGATTTTAATCAAGGTGGGGCCCGGCAGGATAATTTAGCTGCATGTCGACTCTGTAATTACCATCAGGAATCCTGGTTCCATCTGCTGTGCTGTTGCCCCAAGTTAGCCAGTGAGAGGCACCGACTAGTTCTTCCTATCTCCAGAGCCCAGGGCCTTGTATGATGCAGAGAAGTTTCAGACTTGTGTTTCTCTTCTAATACAGCTCAAATAGTTGCACGGCTGGGGAAACTTATAGAATCAATTCGAGGCGCACTGTCGCTGAAAACAGAGCCACAAAAAGAAAACAGTCGGCTAGGAAGCAAGGGAGTCCTGGACATACCTCCCTTATAAGTCTAATGCATTTTGCACTTGTACTGTATAACCAGACTGTGATGTTAGTTTTAAGGTTTTATGCCCTACCAGGTTGTAGTAACAAGCATGGAATTTTAACTCTCTTTCTTTTAATATTGTTAGTATATTGTAATGATTTTAAGTAATTGATCAATAAAAGCTTAATGTTAAAAAAAAATGTTAGTTGTTCTAAAAAGAAATGGGATAACAAAAAATAAAAAATAATTCTACAGAAAAGAGATCTCAGTCCCGAGGTAGGCCTCCTCCACAGGAGCCCTCCGAAAGGAGGTACAATCTCAGGAATAGGGATAATATTCGGAAACCTGACAGGTATCAGGCTACTGATATACGTTCCTCTCATTCCTTTCAGGGCTCGACGAAAAACTCAGAGAGAGAAGGATGGTCAGAACATAAAGAAGAGTGTACAAAGTCCAGAGACAAGCAGCACGCTCATTACTACATGTCTAAAAAAGAAGACAAACAAAAACCTAACATGCCAAGAGTTCTGAGGACTCAGCTTCTGAACGGAGAATGGGCTCTGACGATGCTAGACAGCTTGGCAGAAGTGACAATAGTTCACCAAAATCTAAAGAACATTTCTGGTGACAGCGGTCTTGAATGATTACATCATGGTAGAAACACAAGATTCGAGTGTGAGCACCCCACATAAGTTATATGAGATAACACTCCAAATGAAGGGGGACAAGCCCAGGATAGTTAAAGGTCTCTTTTGGGAAAAATCTGTCATATGGTTATGACATCCTATTAGCAGAACAAAACTGGCCGCCTGCCTTCGTTATGGAGTGCCCCAGGGGAGAAACTGTAATTTTTCCAGCCTTCTCCGACCTAGTTCCCATACATCTTAAACATGCATATGCATGGGAGTGGGCAGTAGCCCTAGCTCCAGCATTGTACAAAAACCATGTCGGATGGGATGAGGATTCAACCCACCACATGATCCCGTTAAAGTTTCAGCAAATGCTCAAATGTAATACCCAATAAAGCAAGAAACTAAAAAAACAGGCCAGGGAGATCTTAGATCAACTTGAATACCAGGGGGTGATTGAAACATGCACCTCACCAATGAACAATCCTTTGTTTCCTGTCATGAAACCCTACAATACATATCGTCTAGTTTTAGAATACATACATTTAAACACTTGCACCAAGACATACGCTGTCCAAAATGCACGTAGTGCCGCATTCATGAATAACATTGTGCACATAAAATACAAGACAACACTTGATATCTCAAATTAATTTTTCTGCCAAAATATACACCTGAAAGCAGGTATTTGAGCGCTTTCTCTGCGTTAGGGTCCCAGAAACAATTTTGTTGTCTCCCCCAAAGGTATAAGAACAGCCCGGGGATATTTTCAGCAAGAGTAACTGAGTTACTACAAATTTTGATGAAGAAGCATTGTCCTATGTGGATGATATTTATCTGATGGACGATGACTTAAAGAGGCACTTGACCAGGGTGAGCACCATTATTATGGGATTCGCCTTTGAGGGCTACAAATGTAACTTTAAAAAATCAAAAATAGCCCGCCTCAGTGTCCTACTTTTAGGATACAAGCTTTCATGTGAAGGAAAAAACCTGGCAGCTAACTTTTTAGAAAAGTGTGTGCTGCTTCAACCTTCAAAAACATTACAAAATCTACAATCAATACTGGGATTCCTAAATTTCGGCAGAACATACATTTTAGATTGCACAGAAAGAGTAAATCCTTTCTACAACTTAATAAAACCTGACTTTTCAGTTAGACACTGGACACAGGAACACTCAAATATCCTGCGTTCACTACAAAAAAACATGATAGCTTCCAAACACAGACACGCGTAAACGTACGCTACCTAGTGATCCGTGTAATAGCGGGTCAATGCAGGTACACTTAATTAACCCCTTTGATGCACAAATCATGCGTCACGGTAGGCGATTGCGGAGGACAGCCCGGGTCCGTCCGAATCCCGCCCACTATATAAATCACCCGCACAGGGCGAAAATGTGTGCAGCACCGAAGGGGTTAACCTTTAATGAAGGGAAAACAGTACCAATCGCATACAAATCACACTTATACACCAACGCAGAAATGCATTTCACTTCAACAGAAAAAATCCTGACAGCAGTAGCAAGAGAAAGAGCACTGGCTCAGGGGAAACGCATAATTGTTGTAACTCCGGTACCAGCGTTAGAAGCTGTTATGAAGGCTAGCATTCCAAACGCAAACGCCTTACATCCGAGATGGATACATTGGGCTAATTCTCTTACTGCAATGGACGTTGAATACAGATTTGATCCAAGTCTTAAAACACAAGCTTCCTGCAATACGAACAAGAATATCCTCTACCAAAGGAAATATTGCCTCTATATCAGTATAAATACATTATTTACACTGACTGATCTGCTCATTAGGCCATCGGGAGTAAGCAACAATACAGCTCAGCGTGTGCAATCATTAAAGGTCAAAGTGGGATGGGAAGTTCCATCCAAGTTGCACAAAAACGCAATCTCTAGGAGATTGCACGGCACAGTTAGCAGAATTAAAAGCACTGATACTGGCACTTGTAAATACAGGACACGAATTCCCCACACTAAGTGTGTGTGATTCCTATCACTCTGTACATTCACACAATGAATACTTACATCATTGGGAACAAAACAGGCTTAAATATACAAAATGTGGCACAATTAAGCAAAAAATGCCATGGGAACAGGTAGTTGAGTTGAAGAGCGAACTACCAATGGCTCACTTGATCCATACACTGAGTCATCAAAGTGATGACGTTCACCTTGAAGGAAATTCATTGGCTGATGAAGCCGCAAAGAGGGCTGTACGCATGGCTTCCAAAGCTGCAATCACACATTCAAAAACAAAAATAGACAGCAAGATTATGGTGGCTGTAAATGCTTCACGCACAAACAGCAGAGCAGTAACTACAAAATATCCACTCAAGTACTCCTACAAGTTGGATGCAAGCAACATTCCATATGCTCAGATTCTTGGAGTGGGGGATAGAGTAATACCAAATATGGATCGTAGGCAAGGTTTAATACTAGCAGCACACAAGAGTTTGGGTTCTGCTCATACAGGCATTACAGTGACTATTTCCTTGTTGAAATAGTGCTATTGGTGGCCAGGTCTAACAAAACAAACTATGGGGCCAATTATGATGGCGGACGGACCTGAGTCCGTCCGCCACCATAGAGTAGGAGGGACCGTCCGCAGGGGCAGCAGCGGTCCCTCCATGCAGATTAGGATGTGACCGCCAGGGTGGCGGTCACATGCTCTATTTTTAACATTGCGGTGGGTGCAGCTTCAAGCTGCACCCGCCGCAATGTTAAAAATGCATGCACGGCATTTGCGTGCACAAAGCAGCAGGCACAGTGCCTGCCGCTTTGTCCACGCAAATGCAGGGGGGTACCGTGCACCCCCCTTCACCCAGGGGGCCCGCAATGGGCCCCCGTATTGAAGGTCCGTATGCTTTTCCACGGCGGAAAAGCCGCCGTGGAAAAGCATACTTCCTACTCCATCATAATATGGCTGGCGGTGTCTGATAGACACCGCCAGCCATGTTAATGTTTTTCCGCCGCGGTCGGAAGGCGACCGCGGCGGAAAAGCGGCGGACAGATTCAAAGACCCACCAGCCATCCTAATTTGGCGGTGGGTCTTTCATTCATCCGCGGCGGATTTCCCGCATCCTCCGGGCCGGCGGTGGCTACCGCTGGCGCGGAGGATGCGGGAAATCCACGATCCTAATGACCCCCCTAGTCTTGAAATGTGACATCTACCAGCAGATGAAAGGCTCCACCGTAACATGCCCGGCGCAGACAGACACCATTACTGAAATCAGTCAAACCTCTTGCATGTGCTTATCTGGACCACTGCAGCCCCTTACAATCTTATGGGGCTTACAAGTATATCATGGTTGCAGTGGATTCATGCTCAAGATTCCTGTGGGTTTGGCCTCAGCGATCGGCTGACGCTCAAACTGTTATAAAAGATTTGCGAGTCTTTATCGGCACATACGCAGTTGGCACGTTACATTCTGACCGTGGCCCGGCATTTAGCTCTCGGGCTTACAAAGAGGCCATGGAAAGTATGGGCGTAGCATTGCAGTACTCCTCTCTGTACCATCCTGTGGGAAATTTGGTTGTGGAGAGTAAAAACTGGGACTTAAAGCAATCTTTAACAGCTATGGTATTAGGCAAGGGCGGTAATTGGGTCAACCACATTTATGGGGTTCAGCGAGCACTTAATACCCAGCCAAGAAGTTCTCCAGGGGGTGTCACTCCATATGAGGTCCTATTTGGGACAAGAATGTGGGTACCTGATCTTGATTGTGAAGGCACAGTGGCCGATGAGAAACCATTTGATATCCATTATCGTTTGGCTGTTTTACAGGATCTAAATGAATCCAGGACACAACAAAGTAACATGCTCCAGAAACAGACCACCACTGGGGATGTCAAGGCAGTAACGGCAAGACCTGTCTGTAACCCAAAAGTCGTGGATCTGGTCAGAGAGAAAATCTCGGAAAAAAATAATTTGGACCATTATACAGAAAGCCTTTACCTGTCCTAGCAATTCAAGGAACAAGAACTATTCTTTGTCCGCCTCTTGCCAGAAAAAAGGAAAAAAGGTTTGTCTGAATTGACTTAATCAAACCACACTATGTGGCCGATACTGAACAGTAGGCTTCGTGGACTCCATAGTAGCAGACGCCCTACTCTAGCTACAATCCAAGTAGTTCAAACAGAAAGACCCATCACGTTTGAAGAGCCTCCTGTGCGGAACGATGGACTAAGCAACGATGTTATGGAACTCGTTCCCCTTGAACCAGAAGTTCAACTTCAAAACCAACCTCAAAGTAACACACAGGTTGCAATATGACCTAATACAGATGTCTACATCAACATGCCTCGACGAGAGCAATCTATAATTTCAACAAATCCTGATGCAATTCCAACAATTGATTGGACTGCTTCTGGTTACTTCATAAACGTTGATACGTTATCCTTGGATCCAAGTGAGCCGTAAACAATACCAGCCCAAAAATCACACAAACAGCAAGTAAAAGACTTTTTGAACTTCCTAAGGAAGACTTACCTTGAATCGCCTTGGGTAGAACTATGGATAACTACTAGGATACTGTTATTTCTTTTCTGCTTATTAATGGACGATACCTTCAACAAAGATCTACAGCCAAAAGAGTGAATTTGATTTTAAAACCGCATCAGTCATCACATCGTGAATAAAGAGACTTGTCATCAGTGAACATCACAGCAGTTCCTACAGCGGATGGTATAGTATGGGACAAGGTTGATTTTGACGTATTCAGTCTAACTGAACTTTTAAAAATATCTAATTTTCTAATTTATTTAAAATTTCATTAAGTGATATCATATGTTGTTATGGTGTTAGAAATGGGATTTCTGGTTGGCTAAAGCTTGCGCCAAAGCCAGGCAGAAACCACCACTCTAGTCAGGGCAAGGGGGTTACACGCTGAAGATAACCCCTTCTCACTCCTTTGGTAGCTTGGCACAAGCAGTCAGGCTTATCCCAGAGGCAATGTGTAAAGCTTTGCACAATACACACACACACACAGCAGCAACACACTAGGCACACCACAATGGAAACTCAACACAAAGTTCTATAAAAAATAGCCTTTGTATTATCATAAACACATAGAGTAGTAATCACACATTTACACTGTGCCAATGGCACGGGCAATATCTGCAGGGGATTATATACACCTGACAGGGCCACTGGGACCACTGTCAAGATCATCACATAGTGAACTTAGCAAATGTAGGAAATATAATACAGGTAGAATACAACCAGTAACTACTGGTACCATAATGACCTCAGCATTATCATATTAGCATAAATCCACATTAGGCCCAAACTTCATCAGCATAGACATCATCAGAGACATAAACAATGGTGCCTAAATCACATTATACATACATGATTGCAAGCATAACATCAAGCATGATTCACATTACGCCTAGACCTCATAGCCATATCTATAGGCATAAACACATGAAAGGGGTATCACATTAGGGCTTTGCGCCCTACCAACAACCAACCTGTCCCCCAGGCCAACAGGCCTTCTCTGGGCTCAAATGCCCTATGTCCCGCAAAGTCAGGGCTCAGCTGCCAATGCAGCAATTATGAAAGTGAGCCACGGGCTCTGGAGCCCCTCTCTGGGGCTCTTGTAGCCAATTTGCACCCCCACGTTGGAGCAGCCCACTGCCAGGTGGGGCAGCTCAGGAGATCCCATTACTGCCTGGGTGCCCCGTGGGACCTACAACATCAAGACCAGCCTCAGCCCCTTCACCAGGGTATGTTGGGGAGCCCCTCCTCCTGCTCTTTACCGCCGGGGCTACTAACTGCTCACGCGAGCCCCACTCCGACCCACCACTCAGGCACCTCCTCTGCTTTCACCCGGGACCCTTCCTGGGACCCAGGACTTCACTGTGGAGACTGTGAGGCTCCAGAAGACTTTCCTTGGTGGGTGGAACTTCCTCCTTCCCGCCGACAGCTTCGCCCCAGGCCAGGCAGACGTGCCTGACTTCTTGGTCGCGCTGATTTGGCCAGAATCCCCTCTGCGGCAAGAATTAAAACTGGGATCGGGATGCAGCGGTGAAACACAGGGTGGGCTCCTACTTCAATTATAACTCATAAGCAGGGTAGGCTCCCGCTAGGTAAATCAGCAAAAACGCGGTGTGGGCACCCGCAATAAAATAGAAGATAAAGCGGGGCGGGTACCCGCAATCCACATTACAGGAGAATCTCTCTCAAAAGGGGATGCAGCGCTGTGGTGCAAAGCCCATACTCTCCCCTCCATTTAGGGGCCATTAAATTAAGATAAAAGCAGTCACAGGGCGCTAAAAGCCAGAATCTAGCATTTTTAGTACTTAAGACTCTGGAAAATAAAGATAAAAGTGCTCCCAGGGTGCAAGAGGCTTCCAAGGTCCAGGGACATAGCTGGGCACAGGGAGGCCAGCACTCACGGCCCTACAGCAGGGGGGCAAGCCCCATGGTGGTTCCTCCTGGGCCCCAGCAGCAGCAAGCCCCAGCACGTCAGGAACAGCACACCATCAGGGAAGAGAACAATTTCATGGGGTCCCAGCCCCTACATTTATACCAACATTTGCTTTGTCTATAGTGCAGGGCATGGGGGAACCAAATGCAACTGGTTCAGGAGGGATTTAGAGCACTTTGTTTTCCAATCTCCTCTTCCCCTTTGTCAGGTGGGGGCTAGGTGATCAGACACATCAGAGGGGGTGGAGCCAGCATTGTACAGGGCAGTAACACTCCTATTCAGAGTCAGGGGATTACTCCTCCCTCTACTTCCAGCACAGAAGTCCTATTCAGCCCAGCGCTGATTCACCCTGCCCCTCCTGGAGCCATACACACCTCCCAGCCCCTGTCACTCACAAGCCAGACATGCACTTCAGGGTATGCTGGGGAGCCCCTCCTCCTGCTGGACTCCTCCAGGCAGGCAGACACATAGCACACAGAAATGCCAACTTCTAAAAGTGGCATTTCTAAAATAGTTATAATGTATCTGCGCATACCTTTGTGCAGCATTTATTATCACTATTCCAAATATACCAAACTTGACCACGCTGCGCTTCTCATATCAGGAATTACCACTGAAACACTTATCAGGGAATCGCGAATGCATTCATATGGGAGGGCAGCCCCACAGTAGTGAAAAAAACAAAATGGCTGTTTGTCACTACCAGGACATGTCACTGTTGTGAATGTATCTAGGACCCTAATTAAATATCCCTGATTCATGCCCTTGTGTGGTTATAACAAAACATATCCTTATAAAGGCATAAGAATCATGTCCATATTTAGTCATAGCCCATGCAGTCCAAATACGGCAAGGCTACTCCCATAGACTCCTAGAAAGCACAACGCGTTCTTTAAACAAACCAAGCCTCCAGTAGCCCGGGAATTCCCCCTGCTTTTGTTTTGATTTGCACAAGAACTCCTGGAGTCCAGAAAGAACTGTTAGTTCTTAGTGACGTCTTATGTCCAACCTTATGTCAAACACGGCACCTTTCAGGTATAAATATACCAACGTTGCCATAAGCAAACACACGGTGGTTTGGAGCAGAGCGGCTATCTACTTGCCCGACGCCCAGCTGATGCGAGTGCTGAAGGAAGCCGACCCTCCCATTTGACGCACTGAGAGAGACGCTGTCTTTTCTCCTGCCGAGAAATCCAGCTCCGGTGTTTCCAGTCACCCTTGCGGGTTGCTGGGAGATCGAGTCCTGAGAGAGAGATACAAGACCTCCTTCATTCTATAAACCAAGGTACGGAGCTGACTAAAACCTTAAGAGAATTCTTGATTCAGATTCTTGGCAAAAAAACAACTTAACTTAAACTGCAACTTACTTACTCCTTCCCACGTATTAGGCTTAGGTCTGGTACAACGGGGTAGGCGTATATTAGAAGCACCAGTTGAGTAGGTTAGTCAATGTTTTTATGTATGTATATATTTTATCCATTTTAAAGTATCATATGGCTAAGAAACCATATCAATGCTTTTACAGTATTATTTCATAATACTCCTTTTACTGTACGCACTTTACTTCATGATAAGTATTGCAATTGTGGCAATTCATTTCTCTTGCATGAGAAAGAAGACTGCTCAATAAATAACAACTTTTATTGAAAACGCCCGTCTCTCTATTTCTCTGCACTCCTGGTGAAATTAAGCATGCACGATTGACTGAGTGAAATAGCTGTCTATTGTTTTCACACGACTCTGGAGATATACTCTTTATTCTGAGGGAGCAAAGTTGTCATGTTTATGCGGTTGTCAGAAGCTAATCCCTTCTTGTCTATTCAGGGAGGTTAACACCTCCTTGTTTACTCGAGAAAGTTTCTAGTGACCTCTGAGCTAGCTTTCAAACCTAATTAAGTCTAACATAGTCAGTAGAGACCTAGATGACCTCAGTCCTACGTCTAAACTGCTGTTTATGTTATTCCAATGCGCAGAGCCTATTGGGAAAATAGGAACTACACTACATGGCGCCCAACGTTTGGTAAGGCGATAATCTAACGCAAGACTCTAGAGTAACTCAGTCGTGCTTTTCACACAGACCTCTTTCTCCCGTAAATACTCCAAAAGACGTCTGGAGTAGGCAAAAGGTTAATATCCGCCGGAACTTAGTAGGAAGAGATTCCTATGTATTAGTTTTTGGTTTAGTCAACGTTGAAGGATACAGTGTTCCAAAATATTGTGCACCTAATCTTTATTTCCCTTGAAACTTGCTCTGCAAACAAAACTTTCTGTCATTAAAATGGGAGAAAGTGAAGACGAAAGAGAGAGAGATAGAATAGCAGCTCAACTCCTAGCGGATGACACAAGTCTCCGAGAAGAAGACCCGAATGCTATAATCATTCCGGTAAATGTAAGAAGAACTATAACTGTTAAACTTATAGAAAATGGACTATCACCTAGAGGTGGTACAGTCATATTTGTGGTAGAGGCCCATGAATATCGGCAGACAGAGGTATTCTATTCATGGATACATTTTCCAGCAGCACACGCTGTGACACAAGATTTCCACTATCACAAAATAGAGGAACCTCCGGATGAATACGCTCCTTCGAGGACGTTGAAATTCCACTAACATACCAAGAACACCTGCTCTGGTTTAATGGCGCCCTAAAACATCAAAATCACCAGGCTCGGTCCACTAGGTAGACCAGGAGCCCGGTTCTAGCTAGCTACACACCACATCCCGACATTGAAAAGATGTCAGACTGAGAACTCTTAGCTCAGCTAAAACTATTAATTAAAATACACATACAATTGGTCCAATATGTCATGCGGACTTCAACAGTCCAAAAAGCAATAAAAATTCCACAGACCACCCCTCACCAGGGGAACACAAATAAAATCACACCACAGAATATACAATCAGCCATTGGCAAAATTCCCGCAAAACGGGAACAGATTCCATTCTGGTTAGCCCAGAAAATCCCTCAAATAGAGGTGGTATTTCCTGATACTACACCTCATGAGAAACACAGAATTCTGACTATCTCTCTTCCAATGGGGATCGCACCACAAGTGGAGGACTGTGACACTTGGGGCATAGTCTTTGCTTCGATTTAAATGTAAAAATGTAAATGTACAGGAATTTATATAGCGCAAATCACCGAGCGGTTTCTAAGCGCTTGCTTAGGGAACCCGTCCTGGTATTCCCCTGTGAGATAACCCCGGCAGGGTATCCGCAAGGTGAAAGCCAGGCATCCCGCAGCGAGGGGCCGTTGTGGAGATTAAGCAAGCTATTGCCCAGAGTCGAAGAGTGTGAACCCGTGAATCGAGTAGGCACCGGAGCAAGAATTGTCAAGTCCATGGACATTTTAGGACTCAAGATCCCGCCGAGCCGGGAATTGAACCCTGGTCCCGGGCTGACCTCTGCTTCCAGGTCTGCCTCCTCTAACCAGTGAGCCACACTTCTCAAAAACACATGGTGTTCCGTCCATGGCGGTTATACCAGACGTACTAAGACAGATTCAAAATGAATACGGTCTAGAACCTGCTTTAACTCTAGGTATGAAATTACTAAAAGACTTTAAGCAAGTCTCGGCTATATTACTAGTCAACATAAAAGGAGAAGCAGCTTCTGTGGCGATCCGCCAAAAATTGAAAGAAACAGATATAGCAGAACAACCTTTTGAACTTGCCAGAATCATAGAAAAATCCTATGAAGAACTAGGTAGAGATAGTTTGGGTGGGAAACCACTAAAACCCCAACTAACTGAAAATCCTGAAAAACATTTATTTAAAAAATTCTTAATACTTCAAAAAAGAGTTGGGAGGGTAATAAACAATCCACTCCCAGAGAAAAACGGTTTCAGTCCAGAGGAAGGTCTCCTCAACGAAGAGATAGATCTCCAGAACGAGGAGGCGTCTCCCCACAGGGAGCCCTCTGAGAAAAGATACAACCTTAGAGATAGGGATAAATTAAGGAAACCTGACAGATATCAAGATATTGATACACGTCCCTCTCGATCTTTTCAGAATTCTTCACAGATATCGGAAAGAAGAGGACGGTCAGAACACAAAGAAGAGCACGTCAAGTCCAAAGACAAGGAACCTGCTCATCAAAGTAAAGAATTACAATTTCCAAAGAAAAAGGTAGCTAGTATTAAAATAAAACATGCAGAGGATTCTGAGGACACAACTGAAAAACGGAGAGTGGGCCCAGACAATTCTAGACAGCGCAGCAGAAGTAACCATAGCTCGCAAGATCCTGATGAATCTTCTGGAGACAGTGGACACGAATGAATACATTCAAGTGGAAACTGCAGACACCAGAGTTAGCAAACCCCATACATTTTATGAAATAACATTACGTATAGAGGGGGACAAGACTAGGAAAGTAAGGGGTCTCTTTTGGGATAACCTTTTGAAAGGCTATGACATCCTGTTAGCTGAGAAAGACTGGCCACCAGAGTTTGTCAGGGAGTGCCCTCATGGCGAAGAAATGATTATGCCTGCCTTCTCAAATCACATTCCAATTCATAAAAAATACACATTTGCTAGAAAATGGGCAGTGGCCCAAGCTCCTGCATTATATAAAAATCATGTAGGATGGGATGAGGATTCTCCTCACCATAAAATTCAGTTAAAAAATCAACCAACTGCACAAAGGCAGTATCCTGTTAAGCAAGAAGCTAAAAAACAAGTCAGGGAGATCTTAGATCAACTTGAATATCAGGGGGTGATTGAAACATGCACCTCACAAATGAACAATCCTTTGTTTCCTGTCTCTAAGCCAGACGATTCATATTGTCTAGTTTTGGACTACAGACACCTAAACTCCTGCTGCAAAATATTTGCAGTACAAAACTCACACAGTACAGCACTAATGAATACCATCGTGCGCAAAAAATATAAAACGACATTAGATATCTCAAATGGCTTCTTTTGTCAAAACATTGCACCTAAAAGCAGGTATTTTGATCGCTTTCTCAACAATGGGAGCGCAAAAACAATTCTGTCGACTCCCACAGGGATTCAAGAATAGCCCAGGATTATTCTCAGCAAGGGTAACAGAGCTACTACAAATGTATGATGATGAGGCATTATCATATCTCGATGACATCTATCTTACAGACGACGACCTGGAGACACGCTTAAAAAGAGTGAATACCATAATACTTGGGTTCGCAGCTGAAGGGTATACATTCAACTTTAAGAAGTCACAAATTGCCCATCTAACTGTCCTGTTTTTAGGATATGAATTATCAAGTGAAGGCAAAAGCCTAGCAGACAATTTCTTAGAGAAATGTGCAGGACTCTAAGCTCCAAAAACGCTGAAGAACTTACAATCAATACTAGGGGGCCCATTATGATGGCGGGCAGATTGCCCCCGCCAGCCTGGCGGGGGCAATCCGCCCGCCATCATCTCTAGTTCCCCCCCGCCATATTAGTATGGCGGGGGGACCTCGGCGGACGGAAATACCGTCCGCCGCTTTTCCGCCCCGGTCGCCTTGCGGCCGGGGCAGAAAAGGAATAATATGGTGGCGGTGTCTATGAGACACCGCTAGCCATAATATGATGCCCAAATTACAATGCCTTTCCGTGGCGGTGATGCCGCCATGGAAAGGCATGCAGACTTCACTCTGGGGGCCCCCTGCGGGCCCCCAGAGTGAAGGACAGTAGGGGGGTGCACACGGGGGGTACCTGTGGTACCCCCCTGCATTTGCATAATCAAAGCCGCAGGCACCGTGCGGTGCCTGCCGCTTTGATTATGCAAATGTATCACAAGCATTAATAGCATTGCGGCAGGTGCTGGTGTGAAAACCGCCCGCCGCAATGTTATTGATGCATGATGCGCCCGCCGCTGTGGCGGGCGCATCCTAATGCCCACATCGGGACCCCCGCCCTTTAGGCGGGCGGTTCCGTTTACCGCAAGGGTGCCCGCCCGCCATCATAATGGCACCTAGGTTTCCTGAATTTCTGAAGAACATACATCCTAAATTATGCAGAGAGGGTTAAACCTCTCTATGAATTAATAAAACCTGATTTCAAACCAATTAATTGGACTCAGAAACACACAGAAATTTTAAGATCATTACAAACAGACATGTTAACTAAAACAAAACTGCAAACACGCGCAAACGAACGCAACCTTGTAATCCGAGTCATCCCAGGAAGATGCGGATTAACGTACCTGACCTCTAATGAGGGCGAAACGGTACCAATAGCTTATAAATCACACGTGTACACACAAGCTGAAATGAAATTCAGTTCTACTGAAAAAATTCTAACTGCGGTTCAAACTGCTGTAGCAAAAGAAAGAGCCCTAGTCCAAGGGAGAAACATATCTGTTTTGACAGCAGAATCATCCCTTGAGGGAGTAACAAGACCACGCATTCCAGATGCTGTGGCTTTAGATCCAAAATGGATACAATGGGAAAATTCTCTTGCTGCAGAAGACGTGAAACACGCTTTTGATCCAAAAATGAAAAAACGAAAAGATCTAGAATATGCACATTAATGTCCTCTGCCGACCGAAATCTTGCCTCTCAAACAATACAGCTCCGTAATCTACACAGACAGATTTGCACAACACTACGTTGTGGATAAAAAATCTTACAATGCAGCGTGCGCGATTGTTAAAGGTTGCTGGCGCTTAGGTAAATTCAGACCGTTAATCACCAAAACTGAATCACTCAGAAACTGTACAGCTCAGCGAGCTGAAATAAGATCTTTAAAGATGGCGCTTGAAAATGCCGATCGCGTATTCCCCACACTAATAGTGTGCGATTCGCATTTCTGCGTCCGGTCTTACAATAATGACATGCAGACTTGGGTCAAAAACGGTTACAAAGATGAGACAGGTGCCACAATAAAGCATAAAAAACTCTGGGAACAAGTAGTTCTTTTACAGAAAGAACTACAAAAGACTCACGTGATACATACACTGAGTCATCATGGTGATGGCGTTCACGTTGAAGGGAATTGATTGGCTAATAGAGCCACAGCGGCAGCGGTTCAACCGGCTTCCGTAGTCACAAAAAAGCGTTCTAAATAACACATAGATGGAGAAACCATGCTGGCAGTAAAAGCCTCATTAAAAGGCGACTATGCATCATTACCTCTCAACTATCCACTCAGTAATACATACATAATTGATGCAAACTCCGTTCCTTTTGCTCAAATCCCTGGAGTGGGGGACAGAGTAATTCCAAACACGAACCGGAGGGCTTACTTGATTCAAGAAGTACACATGGGACAGGGTCTGAGGCACCAAGAGATCGTGAAATCTCTTAAAGAATTACAGTCAGAATACTGGTGGCCGGGGATGAGCCTGCAAATTTACAACTTTGCAATGGATTGTCAAGACTGCAACAGAGATCGCAGTTGTGAACCGGACCAGACTACTGCCAGGACACCTTTATTAGAAAGCATCAGGCTATCTATACGCAGAAATCCAGCCGGAGAAATGCGTTCCCATAATTATTAAGACTAGATTGACTTCCAAATGTAGGCCCCAGCGCTCGGCTGACGCCAGAACTGTTACAAAAGATTTGCGAGTCTTTATCGGCACATACGGAATTGGCATGCTACATTCTGACCAGGGTCCTGCGTTTAGCTCTCGAGCTTACAAAGAGGCCATGACTAGCATGGGCATTGCATTGCCGTACTCTTCTCCCTTCCATCCTGAGGGAAATGCGGTAGTGGAAAGAAAAAACCGTGACATAAAGCAATCTATAACGGCGAGGGTATTAGGTTCGGATGATGGGTGGGTCAAACATCTAACAAGTGTCCAACGTAGTCTTAACAAACTGCCAAGAAATTCTCTAAAAGGTGTCACTCCTTACGTACTATTGTTCGGCAGTAGAATGAAAATCCAGGACTTAGATTGTCAGACTTCAGAGGTAAAAGAAAAAGCCTTTGATATCAAAGATCGTTTGGCTGTTTTACAGGACTTAAATGAAACAAGAAGCAGTCTTAGTAACATAAAGTTAATGCCAACAGCCACTGAAGAGAAACCACCTGTCCCAGCAAGACCTGTCTAGATTGTGGATCTAGTCAGAGAAAAGATCGCGGTGAAGAAGGAATTTGGGCCTTCTTACAGAAAAGCAGTACCTGTCTTAGCTGTCAGCGGAACAAGATCAGTAGTACTACCGCCCCTTGCTGGTAAAAAGGAGAACAGAGTTGTATCCATCAACCTGGTAAAACCACAATCATGTGGCCAATAATAAGTAGTAGGCCCAGTGGACTCACAAGAAATAGCAGAAGACCAAATCTTGCTACAATCCAAGAGGTTCAAACTGAGAGACTAATCACTTTTGATAAACCTACAGTAAATAAAAAAGGACTATGCAACAAAGCCATGGAACTTGTGCCTCTTGAAACCCAAATTGCAACAGTTCGTCAAGAAACACCTGTCTACAATGATGTAGCATCGGACTATACTAATGTACCAAAGAAAGATCCAAAGACTAAAGAAAATCCGGAAGCAATTCCAACAATTGACAGAACTGCATCTGGGTACTTCATCAATTTCGATGACTTTTCTGATGATCCAAGTGAGCATGAAGAAACGCCAGCAACAAAAACTTTCAAAGAAAAAATGACTAAACTCTTTCATCAACTAAAAGAAACATATCTGATTTCACCATGGATTGAATTTTGGATTGTGTTAGGTGTACTTTTCCTCCTACTTTGGCTCATCATGATTTTATGTTTGGGTAGATTTATTGATGGAAAATATGGTACAATGGACACAGCAAGTCAGAACATCAACTTGGTCCTAAAACCTCACAGATCTTCACATATCGAAAAAAGAGAAATGTCGTCAGTAAACATCACAGCCAATCCTATACCCGGTGGGGTTGCATGGGACAAAACGGATTATGAAATCTATGGCCCGATTGGGCTCTTGAAATATCCACATCAATTCAAGGTTTTCATAAGTGACTTTGTGACACCAAGTACTTTCTCTGATGATTGGGACTTTGAAAATATTAATAATATGATGTCAGATTTAGAAATGTCAGCAAAATTTACAGAACATGATTATTTACAGGGTTCATCGAACTATGAAGAAATGTACTGTTTCAATCACTATGGTCATCACTATTTGCATAAATCTGCTCAACCTAGAAATGTTCTAACTTATAATCAATGGGAACATTGTCCAACACCGCCAAAAGGCAGCTCAAAAACATTTTATGAGAAATTCACATACTTCTCAGGGTTTTTTTTTTTGAGTCCTCATTTCACCATTGGCAAACACAAATAAACACTAACAGCCCTTGTTATGTCCTGGGCGCCTCGGGCTGAAGCTATTGCTTATGCCTTAGGCCGGCCCGGCCTGCCCATTATATCCAGGGCATGGTGTAATCATAGGACCCCGAGGCTTTAGACCAACCTCATTTCTTTTCCCCACTCTAACAAAGGATCCAACACCATACTATTGACATTTTGTGTAATGTCAGCTTCAAGGCGTGCCAATCTCAATACAGCTCTAAGCCAATTCTCGTACAGGGGGGGGCTCGGGTCTTTCCAGATCTTACAGATTTCTCTGCGGGCAACAAGAACAAGGTTAAAAAATAAAGCCACCCGTGTTTCCCTAAACCTACAAACAAAGTCTGTGTCTAACCCCAAAAAAATTCTAACTGTGTTCAGCTTAATTTTAACCTTATAAATGCCCTCCAAAGCTCTCTCTACATTGGCCCAAAAAAGATCTAAACTGGGACATTCATAAAATATATGGATATCATCGGCCTCTAGTACACCACATCTAGGGCAGCAGCATGGTGAAGAGGCAAACTTAGCTATCTTTTTGGGGGTGTAATATAATCTGTTTAAGACGAAGAAATGTTTTTACTTAAGAGAAGTAGACCTGACAAATCTGTAAAGATAGTGGAGAGATGCTTCGTATAGTGTGCTTGAAGCAGCCTCTAAGGTAGATGAATTCCAAACAGTATGCAATGATGGTATATGCACTTCCTCAACCTCAAGCATGCTTCTATACCAAAAACCCACTTCTTTTTTCTTATACCCAGGTGTTAAAAGGGCGGATTCAATATCCCAGTTGCCACAGATGTTAGGTTTCTCTACAGAAAACCAAGAACAGAGTTGTATATATTTGAATCGGGAGAAAGAATCTCCAATCTTCAGCCTCAGCACCTCCCAAGGAAGGACCCCTTCCGATGTTACCAGGTCAGACCACACTGTTATACCAGCTCTTTTAATAGGAATAGAGAGACTATCTCTAAGGCATGTTGGTAAGCCCGGGGAATCCCAAATTGGAGCTAGGTCGGAATAGTATTTTATGCTCCATCTTGCCTTCACTGTAGTCCAAACTAAAAAAGCCATCTTCAGAACCTTTAGACGTACCTTTTTATAGAACTTTGGTGCCCCAAACTTATACAAAAAACCAGGCCCTCCCCCTTCCTGACGAACCATAATCCCCAAGATCTTTCCCCAGTTGGATTTATTAGGGTTAGAGAGGAGACTACGGATACTCTTTAGTTGGAAAGCTAGGGCATACCCCAGGACATCTGGAAGAGCTAAACTTCCCTTTAACAGTCTTCTTTTCAATTTCTTCCACGATAGTCTGGAATTCTTATTAGCCCAGATGAAACTTCCAATTTTTCTCTGAATTCTACCAAGCATTTTTTCAGGGAAAGCCAAGGGAATCATGCTAAAAAGGTATGTTAACGTGGGCAATATCACCATTTTAATCAGATTGACTCGGCCATATATCGTTAGAGGGAGGTTCTGCCATCTCAAAAATAACTGATCAATGTCCTTGGCCACCCTCTTTATGTTTATCAGGGGTATATTAGTTATGTCAGGAGTTATTAGTATGCCTAGATATCTGAACTGTCTACTTTGAACTCCATGCTAGTTGTTAGTCCCCCAACACATTATTTCAGTTTTTAAGGTATTAATGAGGTAACCTGAGTATTGGCCAAAATCAGACATAATCTCCTCTACTCTGGGGAGAACCTCTGCAGGATTGTTTGTATAGATCATCAGATCATCCGCGTACAGCGCAAGCTTACAGCTGTACTCATCCACTTTGTACGGAGTTATCCGCTTATCCAACCTCAACGCTTGCACCAGGGGCTCAAATAGAGGTTGAACAGGAGGGGCGAAATAGGACACCCCAGCCTTGTTCCCCTGCTGATGTTAAAACGAGATGTCAACAAACCGTTCAACAGAATATTAGCAGAGGCACCTTGATAGCAGCCTCTCAATACATGGGGAAAGATTGTTCCGAACCCCATGACATTCAGGACATCCCATAGGTAGCCCCAGTTGACAAGGTGGAAGGCCTTTGTGGCATCAAATGCTGCCACAGCCAAGGGCTCCGACCGTGCCACAGCCAGATCTATGCTGCCAATCAGCTCGGAAGTCAACTCATGGATGTGCCTACCAGGCATAAAACCCTTTTGATCGGAATTAATGAGTAGGGGAGCCAGTTTGGCCAATCTCCCTGCCAAAATGCTAGTGAAGATCTTATAATCTGCATTTAACAGGGAGATTGGCCGAAAAGAGTCTGCCTTTAGAGGGTCCTTCCTTGGTTTAGGTATAAGGACAATTGTGGACTCCTTCCAGGAAGGTGGTGCCCTACCCTCCAAGCTATAGATGTAATTAAAAAGTTGACAGAGTCTTGGGAGTAAAACATGCTGGAGAACTTTATATACATCGCCAGGGAGAGCGTCAGGACCGGCTGCTTTGTTATTTTTAATCTTTTTTATATGAAGACTAACTTCTTCAATCGTAAATGGTCCATTCAAGATCTCACGCCCTTCATCAGTCAATTTAGGTAGGGCCTTGTTTTCTAGCCACTGAAGTGTATTTTTAGCACTTGGAGACTGTTCTTCTTTGTATAATTCAGAGAACATGGTAAGAAGGCATTCCTCCATGTCCTCTTGTTTGGAAGAGACAGTGCCCTGGTCATCGATAATTAATTTGTTGATGTTATTTCTCACCCGGTCTGCCCTTATCTTACTTGCCAGGGTCGCCCCTGCTTTTTCTCCATACTCATAGTTTTCCATAGAGTAGGTAGCCCACTGTGCCTTGACTTTCTGATCCAACAATGCTCGATACTCAGATCGGAGGCGTTCTAGATCTACCAGGATCTGTGGTAAGTTGTCTGCATGTGATTGCTGCCTTAAACTCTCTAAGTTGGAGATTTTGTCTTCTAAGATTTTAAACTTCAATCTCTGTTTCCTGTTATTAGAACAGATCAAGCTATGGAACTGGCCTCGAATATAGGCCTTGTATGTGTCCCATACTATTTCAGTTGGCGCTGATCCCCAATTATCGGAGACGTAGTTGGTAGTGGATACGGTAACCATAGTAACCAAATCTGGGTCCTTCAGAGCTGTACGTTGTAAAGTCCACCTGGAAGTGGTTGCTCTGATAAACACCCCTTTTGAAAGAGTAAACATCACAGGGGCATGATCAGATAATATACTAGGCAATATTTCTACCTCTACCAATTTGTCTAGACATAATCTATCCATAAGAACATAATCAAGTCTAGAGGCATGCCCATGCTTTTTACTAAAATATGTAAATCCCGGCTCATTTCCCTTCTTAACTCTCCAGGCATCGGTTAGACCAAACTCGCGCATCATGTTTTTCATGGCTCGTCGAGTTTTCGGAGCTGCAATGTGGCGGCTATAGTTGGAACGGTCCTGCTGGGGGTCGAGGAGGACATGAAATCCCCCTCCTATAACTATAGGGGTATTAACCTGAACCAGAGTGGACTGTATGTTTAATATGCTAGAAGGATCATCTATGTTTGGTCCATAGTATGATATAATGGTTAAATCCTTTCCACTAAACTTGGCCCCTGCTAGGACCCACCGCCCTGACTGGTCTGTTGAACTAAATTTTAAAGTGCCACCGCTACCCACTTTAATCAAAATGGCTACTCCTTTATTAATGACAGACTGCCCGGAGCAACAAAATGAGGCTATCCATCTGATTTTTCCCAAAAATTCCCTTGCCTCAGTGATACTTAAATGAGTCTCCTGAAGTAGAATTATTTTAGCTGGGGACTGCTCTAAATATTTTAAAATTAATGTACGCTTCCTTGGACATCGAAGCCCATTGATATTCCAGGAGATACAGGATATGTTATTATCCGTCATCAACTAGTCTCTATCCCCCTGGATCATGGAGCGCCCACTTTTCTAAATATAGACACCTACTAACTATTGTGAAATAAGGACTTTTTTTATTTTTCTCCTACCATCACACACCCTCTCCTCCCCCCTCCCTCCCTGGGGAACCCTCCCTTCCTTCATGAGCTTTGAGCTCCTTGACGGGACCCTCTCCCTCCCCCTGATCTGTATGGATTAGTAAAAGAAAAGGTGCTTAATTATTATTTTTTTTTTTAAAGTAAATCAGCTTAATTTGGTGTATCAACAGTAAACACATTGAAAATGAGGAAAAAAGGATACCGAAGAAAAGAAGAAAATATGAATATACTATTCGTACTATTCGTACTATCCCTACCGTTTGACTACCAGCTGCATTGCCTCACCGTTCCCCTCTTTCCCGCCCCCCCTGATTTTTTCAATCAGACTGTCTGCTTCTTCTACATAACGAATGTTGTACATGTGATTATTCCACATTACGTGGAGTGAGGCGGGGAATCTAAGCTGGGCAAACGCCCCATATGAGTTGAATATCGTAAGTCTCTTCCTCATCTCCCATTGTTTGGACGCAGTAATATGAGAAACATCAGATCGTATTGTAAAAGACAAGGGGGTAGAAAAGGATGTTGATCTTATTGAGCCAGCTTTAAGGGCCAGGGAAAGGATCATCTCTTTGATGGAATATGTCAAGAAGTTGACAAGGATCTTCCTGGGGCGTTCCTTCGCCGGGTTCCTTCTGTACGGATCCCGATGAACTCTCTGGATGTCCATCAATAGATCCTGATCAACATCAGTTGAGTCTTTTAAGATAGTAGTTTTGAGGACAGCAACAATAAACGCCTTTATATCTTTTCCCTCGAGATCCTCGGGCACATTCAAGAATTTTAGATTGTTCTTCCTTGAATGATTTTCAAGTCTTTCAAGGTCATCCTGCATTTCTCGATTTTTTTGAGCCAATTTATCCATGGCGTTTGAGGAAGCGGCAATTGCTTCTTTGATCTTAGGGAGCTCTGCTTCCAGGGCGTCAGTCCTTAAGGAAACCTCCTCTACCTTTTTGGCCACGGCCTCACACGAGGCCTGAATGGCCATCTGGTTCGACTCTGATATGGAGAAACGCTTCCCTATGTCCTCCCTCAGGCCCAATAGAATAGCTGCCAAAGACCCCGGGATAGAATCTATCGGAGGGGTTTGACTAGCAGATGAATCACTATTAGTTGGGCCTGTGCTCTCTGGGTTATGAGGACTGCCGACCTCCTCTTGATTAGATGAATCATTCTTGGAATCTCCTGGATCTCTCACAGCTATATCCTGCTCACCTTGATCATCATGAACATCATGGGTATCTAGGGCGGAAAAGCTATTGGAAAATTCAATTGCGGGGTGAACAGTGTCCACTAATGGTGATAATGACATCTGATTCTTGTGGTCAGATTTCGAAGACTCACCCTCAGTGTTCAATGCCCGGGATGCCGTATCCCCCTTGTTTTTTTCTCAGAGTAGGCGTGACGTTATTTACATCAGTTTCAGTTTGAATAGGTGCGGTACTAATTGCAGCCATTGTTTTTGACTTTCCAGAACCAGAAGAGGAGAGGACCTTGTAGTAGGATTTCAGCGACGGTGTCACTCGCTGAAGCAGAGGTGCCAGCTTTAGCTTTCCTCCAACCTTTCCTACTTCCAGGGGGAGTATCTGCTCTGGAATGCCCCCCTTCCCTTTCCCTCTATGTGAAGTAAGCTTAGCCTGAATTATAGGTGGAGAAATGGATGGGGTTTTATTCTGTGAGTTTTGTGGAGCAGATGTTAAATCAGCTGCCCGATTTCTTAGCATATAGCGGGTGACTCTCGTTTGATGTATCTTCCTTTGGTCTAGTACTGGTATAGTTGCCAAGCCCAATTCTAGTGCGGGAGCTTCGAGGCCACAAACCACTGCATTTTCGCCTTCTGTCTCCATACAAAACTTCTTCCTGCTATCACAAAAGAGACCAGGGCGCAGACACCCTCTGGCAGGAAACTGATTAGATTTGTCTCCAATATCAAAACTTGTTATGTTTCAATTGCCTATTTCCTCGCTCCGATTCCAGGCTTCTGCTTTCTTATGATCCTGAACCTCCCCAGCCTTTAGCAAAAAATCCAGCAGCTCCTCAAATATGGGATAGCTATAACGGTACACTCGAGGGGGTTTCACATGGTCTGCGGTCACTGCCCCCGCTCCAGAAACGGGTCCGATCAGCCTACCTGTGTTTTTCCGCCACAGTAGTGCAGCGCCTAGCTCTTGGAGCCAAGCCGGCTCTGAAAGGTGGCCGCCCCCTTCACACAAAACCATCCGTGTTTTCCCGCCACTCGTGACAGCAGGAAGTCTAAAAAATTAACGAAACCCCTACTATCGTAAAAAAATAAATAAATAAAAGGGGCTTCAAAAGACAGAAACTGAAAGAGTCCAACTTACAGGCATCAAGTCCAGGTCGGCTTCGGCGTATGCGGCGTGCACAAAGAAAGAATCACCCCCGTCAGAGCCTCAGGAGGGACCCAAAGAAATACCAAAGAAATACCTCTCACGCCCTGCTTCCTCTCCTCTCCTCTCCTCTCCTCCACTGCACAAAACACCGAGCAGAAACGTAGAAACACACCAAAGACGCACCAAAACATGAAGAGACCGACAAGCTGCTGCTGGGCTCAGAACGCCATAGTCTCCATACTCAGGGGGAGGAGCTCCGTCACGGCCATTAGCTTCCGGCCGTCATACTTCTCAGGGTTTAACAACAGTGATCCAGAAACGTTTTATTTTAAAATGTTAAATAAGACAGGAATGAAAACAATGTTGACAAATACTAAATTGATTTATTCTAAAAAGTTTTATGATAAAATGTCTACAGTTGGTTTTGAATTTTGGAAAAACAACATTGAAACAAAAACTATCTGGGGTTCAAAAGACTGGCAGGTACAAGGTCTAGAAGCATTATTTAGAGCCTGCATGATCCCAGAACAGATAATACTCCTGAATGACACCATTCAACAGACATCCTGTCTTGGTTTAGCCAAGATAACAGACTTAAACCAACCGTCTAGTCCAAAGCCCATACCTGATAGTAATAGCACTACAGATGTGGAGATAGACGTATCCCATATTTTACACCAAAACAGAACAAATCGTGATTGGAAAAAATGGTTGATCTGGCCCACAGACACATATAACTGTCAAGATAGATTCCTGAACAAAACACAGGGGTTCAAACAGAACAGGCCAGACCCAAGATATTCTCAGAGACAACATCCAAGGATAGTTACAACATATAGTGTAGGAAAACTCTGCCTTGAGTGGCTACAGAAATCCACACTGCCAGAAATTAAGCAACACTTAACTTTACTTAAAGAAGGTGCTGACTTGCGAGATTTCATATTGGGACCTCGCAAACAGCGTCAAAAACGTTTCATATACGCAGCTTACAATGAGGCTTGGAAAGTAATGCAAATTGAAACTGCTGAAAAAATACGAGAAATTGATTGTATAAATTTGGAAAAATCCCTTTCTGTAGTGGACAATGGGTTAACGACTCTGTCCTCCAGAATGTATTCACTGGACAGTATTGTATCATCTGCTATTGATATAATAGAGCAGGACTTGCTAATGTTACAACATGGTCAGTCCCAATTATGTTCTATTGTACAGCTAGGCTGGACGTTGCAAAACCTGCGTTCAGGCTACGTGCCATGGCGTCTAATCAACACAACGTCATTATTTTCTATCTCTAACCTTACTGATAAACAAATCAGTTTGGCACAAAAAGGAGCAGACTATACGATTCTGAGCATTGAAAAACTTGAGAGATTACCATTGACAATGTCAGAGAGACCTGTCATTGAATGGATAATACATGGAACGATTACAATCCCAATAACAACTTTCCAGTTTAAATATTGCCAAAAGTATATACCAGCAGGCCTGTATGAAAGGTTGGGTAAAGGATACATCAAATCAACCTGGAAATTACCTTATACACATAAATGTTATAGTGTAGGGAAAAAAGAGGTATTTCTTAGTGGTAACAATTGTAAAAAATCACTAAGCGGTACACTTAGAGAAGTGTGGCTCAATGAATAGAGCGGTAGACCCTGATGCAGAGGTCTGGCCCGGGACCTGGGTTCAATACCCGCCTCGGCGGGTCTTGGGCTCAATTTCCTCGGACCTGATAATTCTCGCCTCGGTGCCTATTCTAATCATGGGTCCCACTCTGCGACTCTGGGCAATAGCTTGCTTAATCTCCACAACGGGCCCAAAAGTGCTGGGATGCCTGGTTTCACCCTGGGGGTGCCCAGGAGTGGGCACTCACAGGGAAAACCAGGAAGGGTTCCTAAGTGGTATACGGACAGCGCCAAGACACTACCTCTGGGAAGTAGCTGTGCGCTCTATAAATAACGGTACATTTACATTTACATTTACTTCTGTGTCAAAGTATTAACTTGCATGGAGCCTGCGAAGGTTCATCAAATAACCTTTCATGTCACCTGCATGGCACTCCTGCAACACAGATAGAGCCTTTTTTCAGACAACTTTCCAACGGCAGCTACGTTCTAATAAGTGACCACAGCTGTTGTGGCATGGTGCCAGGAAAAGCCTATCTCGTAACCGTTACTTCCAGGGACATTTGCTGTATGCAAGTATTGTATCCAAACGGCAATCCAGACATAGAGGCTGCAATATGGCCTTCTTTGAATATCTATTCTATTCAAATTGATACTTTAAGCAGAATGAAGTCTATTATTTTACAGACAACTGTGCATTTAACCTCATCCAAAGAGACGTATGATCTGCAAGTTGCAAGGACAGCGGCAGAGATACATTCCCTATTATCAACAAATTTCCCCGTGCATTTCGTAGAAATGTTAGGTCAAATTTTAAACATGTCTGATACCAGTGGCATCGCACATGTATTTAAGACAATTTTTTCGGGACTGTTAGTACCCTTTGAAACAGTTCTGGGCATCTTCCCGAATTTTGTGCATTCTGCATTTGGCGGCCTGCCTCTTCTTTTGGGACTCGTAGCAGGAATTGGAATTTTATTTTTGATCCTTCTGCTCCGATATGGCAAGCCAAGCCACAGACAAAACTCCAGCTACAATGGAGGATACGATCCTAGCAATACGCTACCGAGACCGAATCACTAGAGTCCTCGGATTGGCCGGGCTAAGAGATCTGAGTGCAACCTGGTTTCTTTCATTCAGACCAATCTGGCAAGATTGCATCTTACCTGTGCTTCGATGTCTGCTATGCGGAGAAGAATGCGTGTTGGACGTCTGTCTTACACTACCATCAGCAGTACCTATAGATATCGATACTTTGCTAGGTTCGGTAACGGCTCATGCAACGTGTTGTCTCCAGCGGCTACCTATTCTGATGACGGCATTCGTTGAGACTTCATCATTACGATTAGGTGGCGGTGAAGTATGAGATGAAAGCAGCACCACACAGGTACAACATTCTGTGAGCATTGCTGATCCAGACATCGATGATAGCAATGATTCCCACATTTGCACAATTTCAGCTTTTTCGAACTTGGTCGAACTCTCACCTACTGTTGTAGACCAATTTTTCGCAAGCCTGTCTGATATGATGTTCTCTCCTAACAACGAGAATAACTTTTAAAACAACGAGCACGTGGCGTTCCCTGAACTTTGAATTCGGACTTCAGTTTTTGATAAACAACACTACTGAAAACAATTGGAACTATTTTTCCCCTGAAAACGAAATTATTTTTTCCATTTCCAAAATATTTACCTTTTTTTGGCACATGGTACTCTGCTTAAAGTAGAACTATTCTTAGAGAACAGAACTTCTATTTTTAGAGACTCTAGAGACAATATTTTACCTCAGCCTCTAGCACATGTACAGTGTTGTATAAATATGTGATGAAATGGTCTCGACCTTCTTTTCTGTACCAAGAGCCATTTCATAAATGTAATTTTCGCAATTCATTCAGCAAATATTTATGTATGTATTATCTCAATGATTGAAAAACGTACAGTGAAAAACGCTTGAAAAACGTACAGTACAAATACTCATTTTCGTGTATATACCATATACCATTTCAAATGCAATTTATGTATTTTGGGGTGTGTTGGAAAACACATGCATCGTTATATGTTTAGTATTGCTTAGTATTTAGTAATGATGGACATTAATACGTGGAGTGGGTGTTGTGAATGTATCTAGGACCCTAATTAAATATCCCCGATTCATGCCCTTGTGTGGTTATAACAAAACATATCCTTATAAAGGCATAAGAATCATGTCCATATTTAGTCATAGCCCATGCAGTCCAAATACGGCAAGGCTACTCCCATAGACTCCTAGAAAGTACAACGCATTCTTTAAACAAACCAAGCCTCCAGCAGCCCGGGAAATCCCCCTGCTTTTGTTTTGATTTGCACAAGAACTCCTGGAGTCCAGAAAGAACTGTTAGTTCTTAGTGACGTCTTATGTCCAACCTTACGTCAAACACGGCACCTTTCAGGTATAAATATACCAACGTTGCCTTAAGCAAACACACAGTGGTTTGGAGCAGAGCGGCTATCTACTTGCCCGACACCCAGCTGATGCGAGTGCTGAAGGAAGCCGACGCTCCCATTTGACGCACTGAGAGAGACGCTGTCTTTTCTCCTGCCGAGAAATCCAGCTCCGGTGTTTCCAGTCACCCTTGCGGGTTGCTGGGAGATCGAGTCCTGAGAGAGAGATGCAAGACCTCCTTCATTCTATAAACCAAGGTACGGAGCTGACTAAAACGTTAAGAGAATTCTTGATTCAGATTCTTGGCTAAAAACCAACTTAACTTAAACTGCAACTTACTTACTCCTTCCCACGTATTAGGCTTAGGACAGGTACACCGGGGTAGGTGTATATTAGAAGCACCAGTTGAGTAGGTTAGTCAATGTTTTTATGTATGTATATATTTTATCCGTTTTAAAGTATCATATGGCTAAGAAACCATATCAATGCTTTTACAGTATTATTTCATAATACTCCTTTTACAGTACGCACTTTACTTCATGATAAGTATTGCAATTGTGGCAATTCATTTCTCTTGCATGAGAAAGAAGACTGCTCAATAAATAACAACTTTTAATTGAAAATGCCCGTCTCTCTATTTCTCTGCACTCCTGGTGAAATTAAGCATGCACGATTGACTGAGTGAAATAGCTGTCTATTGTTTTTACACGACTCTGGAGATATACTCTTTATTCTGAGGGAGCAAAGTTGTCATGTTTATGCGGTTGTCAGAAGCTAATCCCTTCTTGTCTATTCAGGGAAGGTAACACCTCCTTGTTTACTCGAGAACGTTTCTAGTGACCTCTGAGCTAGCTGGCAAACCTAATTAAGTCTAACATAGTCAGTAGAGACCTAGATGACCTCAGTCCTACGTCTAAACTGCTGTATATGTTATTCCAATGCGCAGAGCCTATTGGGAAAATAGGAACTACACTACATCACACACTTACGGTACACGTCCCATCCTTTACCTATAATGCATCCTGCCCATAGGGCTAGTTAGGACCTACCTTAGGGTGACTGACATGTAGTAAAAGGGGGGTCACGGACATGGCACATACTTTAGGTGCCAGGTCACAGCGGCAGTAACACTGCGTGCACAGGCCCTTATAATGGCAGATGCCCGAGATAGGTTTGAAAGGCTACTTTGGTGGTTGGCGCAATCAGTGCTGCAAGCCCACCAGTAGCATTTAATTTACCAGCCCTGGGTATCTGAGATACCACTTTACAAGGGGCTGACAGGTAAATTAAATAGGCCAAACAGGTGTAGACCAATCTTACCATATTTATCACAGAGAGCACACACACTTTACACTGGATAGCAGCGCTAAAGTACCCAGAGTCCTAAAACCCCCGACACCATGTCAGAAAAAAGGCTAGGAGAAAGGCAAAAAGTTTAGGGATGACCCTGCAAAAAGGGCCAAGTTCAACAGATGGTTATTCAGACTATGACACGTTGTACCGTTGCCAACATAATGGACATCATTTCCTGCACAACTCTATTTCACCTAGAAATGTATTTGAGTACCATCAGTGGGAACATTGCCCTACACCACCTAAAAGTAGTTCAGCAACGTTTGTACAGAAATTCTCATATTTTTCAGGTTTTAACACCACTGAGCACACGCCATTTCATTATAAATTTACACCGACTTCAGCACTGAAAATTATGCTGACAAACACCAAACAGATTTACTTTGCTTCCTTTATTGCCCAACTGTCTGAACAGGGGTTTGGCTATGGAAAGATACAATAGACTTAAAATCAGTCTGGGGTTCTAGGGACTGGCAAGTCCAGGGAACAGAAGGGCTATTTAGAGCATGCTTCATTCCACAGCAGATGATATTTCTAAATGACACTGTGCAACAGATATCCTGCAATCGACATCCTTTGCAAGGTGTGATCCTCGTCATCTGCAGTAGCAAGCAACAATGCCGTTACTTCTCCCAGCCAGAACATTTAATCCCGGATAGGCTCATCGTGTGCTGAGAAAGAATTCGGCTTCATCCTTCTTCTCGTAAACAAAACGCACGAAAATTGGAACATTTCCTAAATTGACACTTTCACTGGAAAAAATGTGGCCTTCATCTGCTTGTAATAATATACCTTCTATAAAGAAACTAATTGGACATTTAGCCCGAGTGGCAATCCAAAAGATCAGAACCTTTTCTTTTTAATTTTTTAAAGACACAGTTTTTAGATATTTTTAAAATGGTTTTAATAGCGGTCTAATTTTATTGTGCGCTAGTGACCTGAATACATAGTGGTTTGCTAGCATTGATCATTATCGTCTAGTTTGGAAGAGGAGTGGGTGTTATGTTTTATATAGAGGCCCTAATATAGGCTTGACTCTAGATGCCCTAATATAGACATGATTCGAGATGCCCTTATATAGGCATGATCTTTCACTTACATTAGTTCCCCACACTACACAATAATGAGCTCTGAGAATTGAACCTTATCTAGTTTCAGTTCTGGGTGAAGAAGGGGCTTTTTTCCCTAACAATGGCCTCCTATAACATCTCTAATGGGTTCATACATTATGCACGAGGATTCTTCGAAACAAGGCAGAAACTACATCACCTGGACAATATCTATGTACAAGGCTCATCGCTTACGTCTTCCTCAGTCTGATAAAGGATCATACAAATCATACAAGGGACAAAGAAGCCCTAGATGCTTTCGGGTATAAATACAACACATCTTACCCAGATAAGGCAGAGGGAACCGAGACTTCCAGGCCAACACACTGACCAGAGATGCTGAGGCTCCTGCATGCCGACACTCCAGCTGACAGTGGTCTGAATATCCCTTGCGGGGTGTCCAACTCGAGACAAGAGAGGGCTCCTACATTCTCACAATTCAGGTAAAGGGGTTCGACTTAATCCTAGAGGGAATCTTGGCTACACACCTACTCACATGCTAAGTGCACTGAGGTACAGCTAGATATTCATCGTAGGGGTATGCACACTTTTATCATGCATTTTATATTCATGTAATTATTCATACTTATGACAAGATGGTAGAACTCTACTATCCTTTTATATTCATTGTACTGCTAATCATATATCTCTGCTACTGTCTAAATGTTGTTGCAGCACTTATCTACCACACGAGAATAACAACTGTTCAATAAATCCTTATTGAACCGCCCAGACTGTTTATTCTTTTTATCTCTGAGACAGATAAGTGAGCACGAGTGACAGAGAGAAAAGTAGTGCATTGTTTCCACGATTCTGAGGGATCAGGGTTGTCATGTTCTAAGGTTGCCAGAAACTATTCTCTACCCGATAAAAGGAAACTCTAGTGGCACTGTGAGCTTGCGAATACAAAACAGGCTAACATTTCTTGGTGGGTGTGCTCAGAACCAGTCTGCCACCAATCCTACCGTCCATGTTATCCAAACACGCAGATCCTGTATAGGGCATATAGAGACCTACACAACACTGGCTCTAGGTGCTGGTGCCGTCATGCCTATGTTTCGTTGCCTCGCCAGCGTCCCTGCTTCTTCCCCAGCACGTCAACTTCTTCCACATTCCTTCTCCTCCCGGTGGATGCACGGTAACTTCTTCCACGTTCATTCTCCTCCCTGTGGATGTTGCTTCTCCTTTGCTGGGATTCCTGATGGCGGTATTCCTTTCTTCTCCTGCCATCGGAGGGGATTGAATGCTCGAGGGGGCTGCTTGCCCCCTTCATAACCACCTCTGCGGCTTCCGGACTGCTCCCCCTGATTGGCCTTCTTTTTCTAGGGCTTGCCCCCCTGGGGGAGGCTTCCCCCCTCTGTGCGGCATTTGGCCCGGGCCTCCATTGGTCCAGTTTTGCCTTACCCGGCTCGGGCTCTTAACTGCATAGAGGGAAACAAATCACTAATTTAGGATGGATAACTTGGCAGTTTGTTATCGGTTTTCTTACTCGTTTCAGAACTCTCACGTTTCCTAGTTTCAGCTCCTTCAGCCCAGGAATTTTCATTGAATCCTGGGACTTGTAGTTCTTGTTTTGCAATGGATTAAAATATGACTACAAGTCTCAGCATGCACGTAAATGACCTGGACTGGATGAGCTGCACACGCATGGGCATCAAGAATTGCTCCAGTCCAGGTTTTTGCTTTGCATTCTCAATTTTGTAGTAAATGTCATCTTTAGCGCAATATGACCACTGCCGCTGCCCCATGCACCAAACTCGGGGGATTGAAAGATAGTACAATCTGGTGGGGTGTGACAGGCAGGACAGCAGCCTTATATTTGAGTGCAGAGCAATTTACACTGTAAAATAATATCAGTAATATAACTCTGGTGGTTAATGTACGTGCTGGAGAGATCTGTGTTTTGACTAGTCACAGTTATGACATCTTAAAGTAGCACCAAAGGTTGATGTGCCTGTCTCAAAGCACAACCTGTAACATGAAACTCACTGACTTGTATTTTAATTTGACAGCTCAGTGGGTTACTACTTTGGTCACCGAGGTCTATTTGTGACTTGTGTTTCATAATTTAGAACACTTCTAATATAGCACAGTGAGCTACGAACCATTTAAAAGGGCGGCATGCAAGGCGTAGGTTCAGGACCTTATTGTGGGCTGGATTCTAGTGTTAATTTCCCAAATATTACCACTTTCTTTTAGCTATTTGCTTTGCTAAATGGGGTCACCTATTTTGAGCCTGGGCTGATTTCTATTTCTTATCCCAGTTCAACCTTGTACTTATGCTAGTGTGGTATGTGTGTATGATGTAAAGCACTCTGACACCTACAGATCAAGATCTTTTATTCGGTGTCATAACTATTAAGGGTACAAAACATCCATTTAATTCATATAACGATTTGCTTGATTCAGTAAACTTGATTCATAATATATCTAGTAAATAAAACAATACAATGCAATCATAAAATGTTTCCCCAGCAACATCACACAGTACAATTTTGTTACCAATGTTACTCTCAGACCATCAACATAATCCCTCAAATTCTCATTTTATCTCTGTGATCATTTTGAAATGTTCCGGGTTCCTAGTGGATAAAACTTGTTATGTATTAAAAAGTGCAATGTGCAGAAAGTTGTTCTAGAAAAAAGTAGCCAATAAATATTAAACTTGTTTCCTCAGGACAGCTCATGCCCTAAAAATGCTAAAATTTACAATGATTTCTAAAATGCATCTCGCTTAATCCAAATGTTAAACAAGAACCGACTCACAGAAAAAACAACCGGACCAGATGTATCAGTCATTAGTATTGTTTTTGCCTCTTGAAAATGTAATATTCCCATGAATAAACAAATCTGGCGCAATCATTTTCTGCATGCACCACGATATTCAGGACATACAAACATAACATGATCAAGGGTCTCTGGATTCATGCTACAGGCTGGGCAGGAATCAGACGAGAAGTTATTCAACTTTGTACTGAACGATCAAAGGGGCAAACAGCCTATTCTAAATCTGATAAACAAGCTCCCAGCCAGCGGTGGTGTAGGAATGTCCATATCGTTTTCAAAAGCTGGAATAGGTTTAAAGGCCAATAAACGCACAGTACGGTGGACCAGAGAGCCCCTAGTTATCTCTTGCCACACAAGGGACTAATAGGTTGATTTTAGAATCTGCTTATCTGCCCTACAAAGTAATCCAATCAAGTCCCTCATTCTGATCAAACTCATTTTTTTTTGCACCAGCCACATACAAACTTTAACAAAGTAATCTCCATGGTGCATCACTCAAGGAATCTCTATCTTCTCCTAGCTAAGTTCAAACCTGTCAAAAAGAAAAGTTTTTACAAAAACGTATAGGTTTCAAGAATGCTACTTATCTCTATTTCATTATTTCTAGGTATTTATACATAGAGTTTGACTTTGAAACTATGTTAGCACAGCTCCCAGCTACTACTTATGCATGCATAGGTTGTGGCTCTGTCATATCATAATATTTTTTAATTATCTTTGTTACTATTATGCCCTGCTATCAGGACTATCTCACATTAGCCTCCATTCTATCATACACAATGGTTAAGAGGCTGGAACTTGGAAAGATATTGTGTATTTTAATTTCTAAATCATTTTAGGTTTGGCCTATGTGCTTTTTGCTGGAAAGTTGACAAAGCATTCTCTACGTTTCATGTTACAAGTCAGGAAATATATTAGGTAGAAACTTAATTCAAAGTATGTGTTATCTAGTAAGTTCAATCTGCTGCACTTTGCCAGCTTTCATACATTTGGCACAAAACTATGTGGGAGAAATTTATTTTTGAATTTATAGTATGTTTTCCATTTTCATTGCAACTATATCAGAGAACATCACATCATTTTTTTTCATAACTCAATAACTATATACGATAAAAACGTAATTTAAACTGCTTATTATGTAAATATCAGTCCTCCGCAGTGTGCCAAGATGCATAAATTTAGCTCATAGCTAAGAAGGACAAATGTATTTTTGAGATTTTTAAGATTTACCCTCAAGGCTAGGGATGCCTATTGCTCATCTTCTTTTTCTGTTATCATATTAAGAGACTGAGTTGGTTCAGATGAAGACTTAGCATCACTAGTTACAATCACCTTAGGCTTCTGTTGGAACTGGACAGCCAAATCATCTAAAAGAGAGATAATCTGTGATCCTCTCTTTGAAGCCGTAGATCTAGCATATATATTTAGTATAACCATTTTCAAACCAGTAGGGAATTCAAGCATTACCCCCATTAAATCAGGTGTGTCTACCTCCAATAATTCAAGAGTATAGAAAATGTTGGTCTTTACCAGCATTAATAAACCACCCGCCACCCGCTACCCGCCACCCGCCCAGACTTCCTCGGTGGTATGCTTCCACTCGGTACGAAAAAACAAAAACTGTCCAGTGCCCAGGACTGTTGGAATAAACGAACATCATAATTCCTAATAAAAGAGAACCAATCTTGCTCTATGAATTTTAAATTCAAATTTGTTTTATGGATTTCAAAAGTGAACACAGACAATACATTGCAAAGGGAGGGCACTTCATATAGATAGCGTTTGAGACAGACAAGCATGTCTTCTCCATAGAGCAAACTGTAATCGAGGTGCATGTGCCAAATCGGAAGCGCGATGCAAGAACTGTAAGTGCTGGGTCTGATAAAGAGACAGAATTTCAAAACCAGAAACCAAGAACCCCCACCCCCCCATCCCCCCCACCACAACCAGTGTGCCATACCAGTAGAGCAATCGCCAAGGTGACCACAGTTTGTGCAGCTTGTCTCGTCATGAGATCATTGAGGGTCATGTGGAGTCTCTGTAAGGCGTAGTAAGCGTAGATTGCTCTATGAATTTTGATTTGATTCCAACCAGCTTCCAGGAAATTAGTGAGAGGCCTTCCATATTAATAGAATATATGTGTGACACAATGCCTTTCATTTCTTCCATCCCCATCTTGATAGCGTTAACTGGAATGGGAGTAAGTACACTCCCCATCATATTGACATTAACTGAAGAGATGGTAAGTGCACTAGAGGTATTTATAAATCCTAAAATTAGAGCCTGGTCAGACTGGTCAGGCTCTGTGCTAGCCCCACCAGCATAAGGTGGGCTGTCACTGTGTAGTAATGATTGGGTCTCCTGCAAGTCTCCACGGGAGGCCTCTCTAAGTCAATCTATCAGGCTAAGAAGGGAAGCAGGGCCATTGATACCTGCAGGCATTAAAGGCCTGGTATATTTGAACTGTATGTTGGAATTAGTGGTGGATTAGTTCTATGGTTATGGTCAATCAGATTGTCAGCCAAATCAGAAGAACCTAAAACTAAGTCAAGGACATCCCAATCAGAATTGGAACAGCCTAATTGTTACGGTCGTAACTTCCCCTCTCCTAAATGTCCCTTCCTTGTTCCCGTCCCCTCCGCGCGTCCCTTATTTGCATACATTACGTCTGATAGCGCGCGTTTGTATATTGCCATCTGACAGTTGGTTTACAGTTGATAAGGGCTGTTGCATCTGCCCATGATTGAGCTGGTGACCTGATTGCTCTACCCAGTGTGTCGTATTACTTGAAATAAAGTGACACTTTCAAAAGTACCCTGTGTCTACTTTACAAATTTGGCGACGAGGACGGCACACCGGAGAACCCACCACTGAAGAATTTTCAAGGTTTACATCTTTAAGCGTGTATTTCCACACGAAGAATATATGAGTTGAGGAAAAAAAGAGCCTCCGTGATTTCCGGCAAAATTTTGATATTTGAATGAGTTGAAAAAAAATTCCCTTGTACTTAGAGCGAATTAAATGTGACCAGTAAATAATGAATTAACCTTGGGCGTTCTCGTGATTTGAAATATTGAAGAAAAGTAAGACCCAGGTTGAAGAACACTGGAATCAACGCTAGTTCATGAGGTGAGCGCTTTAAGCTAATTTGAGGAGAAGTGAGCGAAGCAGAGGACAAATCGTTCCGTGTAACCGCATTTATGAATTTAATGTGAATCGGCGCGCAAACAGCGTTCGAAGTGAGATTCTCCTCAGATCTCCGTTGTGCAACTGAATAATCATCAAACAACGGCGCATACTTGAGTTGGAAAAAATTCCCTTGAACTTAAAGCGAATTAAATGTGACCAGTAAATAATGATTTAACCTTGGGCGTTCTCGTGATTTGAAATATTGAAGAAAAGTAAGACCCAGGTTGAAGAACACTGGAATCAACGCTAGTTCATGAGGTGAGCGCTTTAAGCTAATTTGAGGAGAAGTGAGCGAGGCAGAGGACAAATCGTTCTGTGTAACCGCATTTATGAATTTAATGTGAATCGGCGCGCAAACAGCGTTCGAAGTGAGATTCTCCTCAGATCTCCATTGTGCAACTGAATAATCATCAAACAACAGCGCATACTTAATAGCAAGTGTATTAACGCACAGCCGCCTTGTGGCCATTTTAAGACTTATTAACTTTTGAAAAGCAAGAGGCGGAACTAAACGTGACAGCGATCACAAATATTTAAATAAATTTTGAAGTTAAGAGGGAAAATAAGAATGAGCAACTGAATAGATTTGAGCAGCATAAAGGAATCGGCGAGATTTAATGTGGTGATATCGACTAATATTGGAAACAGCGTTCCCTCAGTTGTGCTTATTTGGGACATTAGCAAGTATGGTGAAATCTCCACAGCGTCGATGCTTGAATTAATGTAACTCCTAAGAATAGTGCAGCACATTACAAGTTATGTTAGGAACAACAAGGGACCCCAATTAAGTCAGCATAGGACCTCGGGGGGCATATTTTTGAGAACAACAGCGGTCCCATGCATACAAAATAATACGAAAAAATGAATATAGACAGAATCAATTCTATATTGAGAGCGACATGTCCAGCCGGACAGTGGTCTTCAAGTTTACTCAATGAGTATCAATTTACAATCAGAAGGAATACCTTCGACATTCACCAGTGTGGGGTACAAGCCTGTACCCAGACACTCCTAGATCCCATACAGAGAAGAAGAAGGCTTTTAAGGCAAAATTAACGTTTTCCGTTTCAGAGATTCATATATACAGAAAGATCAAGATGCACCATTTACAATACATTACATATTAATCAAGTTATGTATAAGGTGCGAGGCAGGTCGACGGCGTTTCGGTCCCACTACTTAGATCATGGGGACCATCATCAGGACAAAAAATAATGCCTTAACGTTTTTTAAGCCTCTAATTGCCTAGGAAGGGGAGGAAGAAAAAAGAAATAGCATATGTACATTTTCAACTTATAACATGTTCAGTAACTTATGGTAACCTACTAAACAGGCGCAGTGAAAGCGTGAAAATCCTAGGTTCTATGCCGTGTGGCATTGATGCACTTAAGTGTAGAGTCCCGTCTAAACAGTGTCAGGAAGGTTCAAAGAAATTAAAATTAAAATTAAAATGAACATTCAAAAGGTGGTCTAATGTGGGCTACGGAGAGCAGAGTCCGTGTGAGTATACCTTGATAATAGCGTGGCGAGTAATAACAACCCGTACATACTGACAGAGTGTTGGGGTCGCTATGAGGGGCGATATCCTGTGAATTATGCGCCGTGAAATTATCCTTGACGGGTAGGGTAAAACCCGTGCGCTCGGACCGAGTGTAGGTGCCCGCGGTGTGCGTGAGCCGAGTGCGCTCGGACGGCAGAAGCAGTCTGCGTGCTGGGAGGTACCGGGTGATGCAGTGAACGAACAAACTGGGCCGGGCAATGACTAGGCTTACCGCGTATTAAATCAAAACCGATCGGGCGGCAGCGGGATATTACCCAGTGGAGGGCAGCGAACCTGTAAAGATAGACAAGTGATTTAGGGAGGAATTGACTAATGATGCAGGAGCCATCTGCATGGTGACCAGGTTTAAGTAGAAACTTACCCTGGAATGGATTTGGCGATTTGGACCGCGTTACGATAAAGTAATCAAGCGGTGCCAGGAGTTACCTAAGGATAAAGGATTGTATCAATGAGGAGGTTTGCTGGGGAACAGAGAGCCAGTATATTACAAATCCCTTTGCGCAGTTGCTGCTTACCGGTTTAGTCGGTGAATGTGGCCTTTTTCCTGGCTTCCTCGTGGGGAAGTGGAAAGTGGTCTTAAGAGGGCTCTGGTTGGTTGGGCAGCCGGGGAGGAGCCGGGCCATAAAAATAAACGGCGGACAAGTGGTGGCGGCCATCTTGGGAGTGCAGACACTTTTATACCTTATAGGAAGTGCTCAGTGAAAGTGATTACGAAAATTAAAATCTAGGTACATCACATACTAACATCCAATCGTTTAGACACAAGAATTAAATCAATTTGCACAGAAAATTAATTAAACGTGATTTCAAATGTCTGAGACAGCCAGATTTAGCAGCCAAAGTTCATCGGTGAGCAAGTCACTGAATTAGGGAAGTCCATCCTTCTTGGAGGTTCAGCCCGGAGTTTAGGCTGTCCGTTTTAAGTATCCATTTGAGCTCCTCTTTGTTGAGCATTTGAGCCAGGTCTCCGCCTCTAGGTGGAACGATTACCTGGCTGATCACAGTCCAGCGAATTTCATTCTCGGTGTGCCCTTTGATTGAGAAATGTTCGACAAGGGGGGCATTGGGTGTCTCACAACGGATCCTGCTCCTGTGTTGGGAAATCCGAAGTTTGATTTTCTGTTTTGTTTGGCCTACATAAATCAGATTGCATGGACAAAAGATTGCATATACGATATTACAGCTGTTGCAGTTGGTAAAAGTCCTTAATTTACTTTTAACATCTTTATATACAAATTCCTTACATTCTATAGTGAAATCACACACCACACATGACCCACACTTGGAGTGGCCTCGCAGAGGTGGTAATTGCCAGAGGTCATTGAGAGTGTTGTTCATGGGCGATGTGGATGGTAAGGCAGCCCTGACCAGCTGATCCCTCAGATTTTTACTTTTTCGGAAAGCAAATAGAGGGGTTTCCCATTCCAGTTGACCAGAGTTGAGTATGTGCCAGTTCCTTTTTATACTTTGTTTTATACGATTGGAGATAGTAGAAAAGGTAGTGACACATACCAATTTGTTAGTGGTCGGTTTAGGTTTGGGTTCAAGAAGGGTCTCTCTGGGACAGTACCATGCCCTTTTCATGGAGTTTTTTACCAGGCGGTGTGGATAGCCCCTAGATCTAAGTTTAGCTGAGAGTATGTATGCTTCACTGAAATAATCTTCCCGCATTACAAGTTAGCCGTGTTAAAGTGGAATTGAGGCGCATTTTTGCAGCGGAATCCCTTGGATGTGAAAACTGCCTGAAGGATAGAAGTGTGACTCTCCCCAGCGCAAAGCGAAGAAACTTGACTACACCTTAGTTGTAAATCAGCATCAGCGAGTGTTGACTGTCTGTGTAACACTTCTTCTTAAGGATTCGCAAGGAATAATTAGTTTACTTTGAAGCATCAGTTTCAGGAACGTTAGGTAGACAAGACTATAGTTCCTGGCGGCGCTCTATGGGCGTATCATTTTCCTCTGCATTGTGGCGCGAAAGGGAGAGCGACGCCATCACGTAGTGGCGCCACCTTACCGTTGAATGCTGTAATTGCATCTTCACACGAGAATCCCTGGCAATAATTAAAACGAGCGTCCTACGAGCCATTTTCAGAACAAAATAAGCTGTATGAGCCCAAAGACTGTATCCTTTTAAGTTGAATACTAGGAAAAGTTATATTTTATTGGCATATTTAACACGTATAACAAAAAGAAGTAACATTACTGTTGGATAAAGGTAGAAATTAATAGCGAAATCAACATGGATATAAACAAAATTTATAATTTACCGCCACCTGAGCCGTTTATGAAAGAGGATGGTGTTAATATTGCAGAATGGGGTGAGTGGAAGGAATATTTCCAGAATTATATATCCATTTTTGACGAAGATGAAGAGCCGTTTAAACCAGAGGAAAAGGCTGAAATATTATTACAAAGTTTGGGAGCTGGTGGACGGAAAATGTACTATAACATGGAAAAGAAAATCAATAAGGGAACTGATAGGAATGTGTTTGAGAGTGTCATGAATGTGTTAGATGAACATTATAAGCAAGGGACGTCTGTTGATGTACAAAGATATGAAGTTTTCAAGGAAGTAATGGATAACAAAGAGGTGGTCAACACAAGTAAAATAAACCAAGTGTGTACCATCATCATAGGAGGAGTAGAAAAAGAAATAATCGCTGATTCAGGGTCACATTATACTGTAGTAGGCACTAGTATATGGAATGGAAAATTAGCTGAAACGCTTGGAAATGAATTAAAAGAGACCGACATATCCCTAAAAACGTACACAGGGGAGGACATTAACTTAATAGGATACAAAGAGCTGGAATTAAGTTACAAGAAGAGAAGTACAAGGAGTACGATATACATATCAGATAATGGACCCACTGTACTAGGGTGGAAGGATCAAAGAAAACTAAGAATATCGCTAAATCAAAAAATTAAAGAACACATAAGAGGGCTGGTGCCAAACAAGAGTACACAAATAGCAAAGGATGAGTTGTTAAATGCAAAAACACCACCATCTAAGTTCGTGGTAGGTAAGGAAGGAACTGTAAGGAGAAAGAAAGGGGAAAAAGAAGCAGCTAAGGACAAATTCAAAATAAAACAAGAAACTTACCAAGGAATGGACGACGAAATGAATATAAGCAAAGAATATGAGAGAAAAGACAGTGAAGAAGAAATAGTAAAAAAATGTGAATTTGAAAGAAAAGGAAAACTTGAGGTAACACAAACTAATGGTGAAGAGGAGGAAAAATGTAAGCCTAACCATCTAAATTTCAGGGATGAGCGGCATGGAACTACATTGGCCGTGCCCAAGACTGAAACGAGAGAGGAATATGCCGATGACTTTAACCAAGAAAGGGAAGATGGTATGTGTTTTGTTGAGTCGAAGTGTGACAATAAAAGAGAGTATGATCAATGGTTATATAGTGATAAGTTGGAGGATGAGATTAAGGGAGCGCAAGAACTCTCACAATGTCCACTATATAAAGTTGAGTTAGGGAAGAAGAGTGTGCTCGTAGAATACAAGTGAGAACATGAGTTCTGCGGCCTAGAAGACTTAACGGCGTCCTCTTGCGGTAGTCACTCGATGAAACGGAAGGAAGGACAGGTCTCTGATGAGGCTTGTGCTAATGATGTGGAACTCATTGAAATGAAATTTAACAGTGGCACTGGTACTGATCATGATCAAAGAAATGGGGCTGGAAGATGGTCAAGACCTGACACCGATGATGACACTGAAAATGAGACTTGTTGTATTAGAGGGCGTAGACGCAATATGGTCTGGCCCCGGAAACTACCCAAGAAAAAGGATTTTAATGCTACTATCACTCACCAGGATGGAGAAGATGGTACAAGTAAGAGAAGTGTGGAACACGATAGTAAAATGGACTGCTGGGTCTGGTCAGACTAAGAGAAGCCAGAGGAGGTAAATAAAGAAGCACACAAACCAGTACAATGCCCACACCACAAAGTAAACTTAGGAGCTGACTGGATGCATAATGGTGTTGCAGGTGAGGACAAGTTCAGGGGATCAGAAGACTCAGCAGCATCCTCTTGTGAAGTTTACTCATCCAAGTTGGAGGAGGGTCAGGACATTGCGTTGACCTTTGCGGAACAAATGAACCTCGTATTCAGTAACACCTCCAGTGGATTTGGTACTGAAGATAACTAGAAGTCTGTTGTAGGATAACCACATAAGTTGACAATTGGGTAGTACCTCTCACCCGTTCCTACATAGTCCTTTTGTGGACAGACTCAGGTGTTACTAGGAGCCTTTTTGATTAACTGTTACATGTTGTTGTTCTCTTTTGTTCTCCTCTTTCCCATCCGAAGGAGATGTGTTACGGTCGTAACTTCCCCTCTCCTAAATGTCCCTTCCTTGTTCCCGTCCCCTCCGCGCGTCCCTTATTTGCATACATTTCGTCTGATAGCGCGCGTTTGTATATTGCCATCTGACAGTTGGTTTACAGTTGATAAGGGATGTTGCATCTGCCCATGATTGAGCTGGTGACCGGATTGCTCTACCTGGTGTGTCGTATTACTTGAAATAAAGTGACACTTTCAAAAGTACCCTGTGTCTACTTTACACTAATATTTTAGGACTAACAATGTCATCCAATATAACAGAGCGACACCCTCCAGCATGACAAATCCAGTATGGTTGATTTCCCTTGCAGTGATTTTTTTTCCTCCTTACACAACTAAATGTCATTACTAATGTCACCGAAGGCACTAACCCCGAAAAGCATTCCATCAATTTGCCAGTATCTGGGTGCCCCTCCAATGCTAATGAAGTATTTCCCATTTCCCTTGTTCAACCTTTAAAGGAGGAGGTGGGCTCCCTAAAATTGTTGGTTTTATCTTTAACGTTGATAGTCAACAAATTACTAAGCCCTAGTAGGCCTCCAGTAACCCCCAAACCTTCCCTGGGCTGTGCTCCCACTTCCTCTGTGCCTATATGCCCTTCACATTACTTAACAACTAATTTGGGAAGATGCAATTTGGAGAGATTTTCACCCCAATCTGAAGCACAGAACTGTAGGGAATGGCTCGATTGCTAGTAGCTTCAGTTCCTCGGGCATCAAGTATAAGATGAACAGGGAACATTTTTCAATTTCTTATCCAGCTCATGCTCACAGAAATCTTCCCCGAATCAGGGAGAAACTTCTAGGTCATGGCTACATCAGAATGATCAACACCCCCTCCCTTGTAACTGGAGACACTATGACACCTTACATTACGAAGAGTATTTCTATAAATGGAAATACATACATTTAGAGGGGCTGTGAAGAGATGAGAGGCACTGTTGGGGGGTGGGAGTGAGGGAATCTGTGGAGAAGGAGATCATTTGAGTGGTTGACACCAATGCTAAAGCCAACCCTACTTGTAGTCTTCTTTATCCCATTATAAATCCAGGAGTGCAAGTCTCAGAATGCAAATGAAAAACATTGTACTGGAGCAACTAGTCATACATGGACCGTGAAAAAGTAGCTGCTGTGCATTTTTCATCATTTGTAGAAGTGGAAAAATACCAGTCAGCAAGAAACCTTCACTTTCAGCATTAGAAAACGTATTTGAAGAGATCTTAAGTTCCCCAGGTTCACGTGCAGGTGGATCAGCAATTCCAGATTTTCTCTATTTATTCTAGGATGTGTAATCCTAAATTTACGAGGTAGTACAAGGCCTAAAATGCAAGGAACAAGCATAGACTGGCCCACCTGTGAGACTTGAAAGCTCTGTGAGACTTTTAAACTTTGGAAGTACAGTCATGAAGTGAGTCAGAAAGTTTGGCTTAAATACACTTACCTTTCAAATGAGTTGGCTCCACATCCACAGGTTTCCCATCCCACAGGGTTACCATGATTGCTCACCATAACATGGTATTTACGACCAATTAAGTTTGAGTATATAAATCTATTTGGTTTAATGGGAGTAATGAAACATTCCAAGTCGCTACCCCTGACGTGGCGTCGAATCGCTTTTCTCAGTGAGTAGCACGCTACTCCGGGACCCATAGAGAATTAGTGTTGAATTAGTATAGTGAAACAAGCAAGTAAAATTTAAGTGGTGGATAAGTTAATCAGCTATTTGGATTCGTAAGGATAGCAGAAGGATAGAAGAGGAAAAAAGGTTTGTATTTATACAGCGCTTGTTACCCCTGATGGGGTGTTGAAGTGCGCTACTCAGGAAACCCAAAAAGGATTAGTGGTCAATTAGTTTGATTTGGATTAAGCAGGGTTGGGGAGGGGTAGAAAAGGGATATCAAGTTTGCATTTATATAGCACTTGTAACCCTGATGGGGTGTTGAAACGCTTTATTGGTGAGTAGCACGCTACTTTTGAACCCATAACGGATTAGTGGTGAGTTAGTATAGTGGAATATGGAATTTGAGAAGTGAACATGTTAGTCTGGTCTTTTGATTGAAAAGGATAGGGAAGAGATATAAAAGTGAAGGCTTTTTTTTTAATTATTTCTTTTTTAGGGCATAGCAGTAGGAGGAGGCTTTTGGATGAGTAAAAATGTTTTGGGGAGGGGAAGACTCAGAGGGGAGAGTTTAGAGAGGTTTGTTTTGGGGGATCAGTATATTAAAAGAGGTGTCAGATGATACAAAGAGGGGTAGAGTAGGAGAAAGTCAAGAAAGGGTTATTTTGGGGCTCATTGTAGTGGTATGGGGTTTGGGATGAATGAGAGATTGGATGTAGAGGATATATTGATAGATGTATAGGGCGTGAGATAGGGTAGCGCATTGGAAAGAGAGGAGAAAGTAGTGAGAGATGAGTCAGAAAGTTGGGCTAGAAGATATATTGAGTGAAGAATAGGCTGATAAATAGGGTAGTGCATTGAATTTTGATTTGATTCCAACCAGCTTCCAGGAAATTAGTGAGAGGCCTTCCATATTAATAGAATATATGTGTGACACAATGCCTTTCATTTCTTCCATCCCCATCTTGATAGCGTTAACTGGAATGGGAGTAAGTACACTCCCCATCATATTGACATTAACTGAAGAGATGGTAAGTGCACTAGAGGTATTTATAAATCCTAAAATTAGAGCCTGGTCAGACTGGTCAGGCTCTGTGCTAGCCCCACCAGCATAAGGTGGGCTGTCACTGTGTAGTAATGATTGGGTCTCCTGCAAGTCTCCACGGGAGGCCTCTCTAAGTCAATCTATCAGGCTAAGAAGGGAAGCAGGGCCATTGATACCTGCAGGCATTTGAGGCCTGGTATATTTGAACGGTATGTTGGAATTAGTGGTGGATTAGTTCTATGGTTATGGTCAATCAGATTGTCAGCCAAATCAGAAGAACCTAAAACTAAGTCAAGGACATCCCAATCAGAATTGGAACAGCCTAATATTTTAGCACTAACAATGTCATCCAATATAACAGAGTGACTCCCTCCAGCATGACAAATCCAGTATGGTTGATTTCCCTTGCAGTGATTTTTTTTCCTCCTTACACAACTTGCAAGCTGATCGGCTAAATGTCATTACTAATGTCACCGAAGGCACTAACCCCGAAAAGCATTCCATCAATTTGCCAGTATCTGGGTGCCCCTCCAATGCTAATGAAGTATTTCCCATTTCCCTTGTTCAACCTTTAAAGGAGGAGGTGGGCACCCTACAATTGTTGGTTTTATCTTTAACGTTGATAGTCAACAAATTACTAAGCCCTAGTAGGCCTCCAGTAACACCCAAACATTCCCTGGGCTGTGCTCCCACTTCCTCTGTGCCTATATGCCCTTCACATTACTTAACAACTAATTTGGGAAGACGCAATTTGGAGAGATTTTCACCCCAATCTGAAGCACAGAACTGTAGGGAATGGCAAGATTGCTAGTAGCTTCAGTTCCTCGGGCATCAAGTATAAGATGAACAGGGAAAATGTTTCAATTTCTTATCCAGCTCATGCTCACAGGAATCTTCCCCGAATCAGGGAGAAACTTCTAGGTCATGGCTACATCAGAATGATCAACACCCCCTCCCTTGTAACTGGAGACACTATGACACCTTACATTACGAAGAGTATTTCTATAAATGGAAATACATACATTTAGAGGGGCTGTGAAGAGATGAGAGGCACTGTTGGGGGGTGGGAGTGAGGGAATCTGTGGAGAAGGAGATCATTTGAGTGGTTGACACCAATGCTAAAGCCAACCCTACTTGTAGTCTTCTTTATCCCATTATAAATCCAGGAGTGCAAGTCTCAGAATGCAAATGAAAAACATTGTACTGGAGCAACTAGTCATACATGGACCGTGAAAAAGTAGCTGCTGTGCATTTTTCATCATTTGTAGAAGTGGAAAAATACCAGTCAGCAAGAAACCTTCACTTTCAGCATTAGAAAACGTATTTGAAGAGATCTTAAGTTCCCCAGGTTCACGTGTAGGTGGCTCAGCAATCCAGATTTTCTCTATTTATTCTAGGATGTGTAATCCTAAATTTACGAGGTAGTACAAGGCCTAAAATGCAAGGAACAAGCATAGACTGGGCCACCTGTGAGACTTGAAAGCTCTGTGAGACTTTTAAACTCTGTAAGTACAGTCATGAAGTGAGTCAGAAAGTTTGGCTTAAATACACTTACCTGTCAAATGAGTTGTCTCCACATCCACAGGTTTCCCATCCCACAGGGTTACCATGATTGCCCACCATAACATGGTATTTACGACCAATTAAGTTTGAGTATATAAATCTATTTGGTTTAATGCGAGTATTGAAAGATTCCAAGTCGCTTCCCCTGACGTGGCGTCAAATCGCTTTTCTCGGTGAGTAGCACGCTACTCCGGGACCCATAGAGAATTAGTGTTGAATTACTATAGTGAAACAAGCAAGTAAAATTTAAGTGGTGGATAAGTTAATCAGCTATTTGGATTCGTAAGGATAGCAGAAGGATAGAAGAGGAAAAAAGGTTTGTATTTATACAGCGCTTGTTACCCCTGATGGGGTGTTGAAGTGCGCTACTCAGGAAACCCAAAAAGGATTAGTGGTGAATTAGTTTGATTTGGATTAAGCAGGGTTGGGGAGGGGTAGAAAAGGGATATCAAGTTTGCATTTATATAGCGCTTGAAACCCTGATAGGGTGTTGAAACGCTTTATTGGTGAGTAGCACGCTACTCTTGAACCCATAACGGATTAGTGGTGAGTTAGTATAGTGGAATATGGAATTTGAGAAGTGAACATGTTAGTCTGTTATTTTGATTGAAAAGGATAGGGAAGAGATATAAAAGTGGAGGTTTTTTTTAAATTATTTCTTTTTTAGGGCATAGCAGTAGGAGGAGGCTTTTGGATGAGTAAAAATGTTGATAACCGTTGGATAAACGTAGCAGGTGGTAGCGAATTTCTATTGAGACTGGAAAACATTTTGAATCGGTGTCTCTAAAGAGGTTGGCGTTATGGCATCAATTGGTATGATCTGCCCATTCAATCCTGACCATCAAATCAAAGGCTCAGAGTTCCGCCTGCATATGTTGATTTGCAAGTCCTGATATTTAGGTGACCTAGGAGAGCCGAGCCCCGCCAGAGGAGAGAGCCGAGCCCCGCCAGAGGAGAGAGCCGAGCCCCTCCGGAGGGGAGAGCGGAGCGGCGCAAGATCAGCGGCGAGTCTGAGGACAGCCGAGGCGGACACCGGGAGGAGAGAGCGCAACACAGGGCGCGGCAGCGCTTCACAACTCCTGGCGTCCTGGAGTGGAGTGATCCTGGGCAGAGAGCGGGATCCGGAGGAGGGAACTATAGATTTGCACTAGAGCCCCTGGCTGGAGGAGTTTCCAGGTATGCCACAAGGGTAGCCCACGCCACACGCCGCACCATCTAGGACCCTGCCCCGTACTTGTCCGCCATTCTACCGCGGACCGCCATCGGACAGGGACTCAAAGTCCCAGGGGGCAGTGCGGTCTCACGGGAGGAGCCTTTGTGCCAATTCGGCGCTTAAATCAGTTTGCGCCCGTCAGCGCCAGGAGCCGCCAGGGGAGGGCCATCCACTTTGGCCTAAGTAACCTCGTCCCAGACAGACTATGGTAAAACACCTCAGGGGTTTCCCTGTGCAAAGCTATTGTATGCCTTGTGCCTTGTGAACTGAACTGAACCACCTCTATACTGGTGTGGAGGTAAGCCTCAAATTATAAGTGAAGAATTGCGGGAGCCCTTACTTCCAACCCATTACCTGGCGCAGAGAGGACTTGCTGGGCGCTGGGTGCTCGATCCTTGGTGGTGATTGTCATCTGGGCAGCTGGTCCCCCCCCGCCGCCGCCTACCAATCACGGCCGCCGAGCGGGGGGACTACAGCCCCCACAATCCCTTGGAGCCCCGCCCACCTACGCCATAGGACGCGCCTGGAGGTGCACAAAAGCAGCAGCGCTCCTCCTGCGTCGCGGGACGAGCCGGGCGAAGCCCGGGCAAAGGGCGGGCCGTTTGGGGCCGTTCGGGGCTGGTAGAGGCTGGGCTGGGCCACCCCCCTTCGACCTATATTCCCATTCACTTCACTTTGCGGCTAATATAGAAGTAACTATTACTTTTTAAACTTTGCTTATTAATGTCGTATCATCTTTATTCTTATATTTATCTCGATGCAATCACTGTAGTAACGTGTACTTTTTATGTAAGGTTTTAGTTATTTTATGTTTAGTGTATTATACTCTTACATAAACCTAGATCAATTACTAAAATAACATGGGTAAAAATACTCCTGCCCATGTCACTGGAAAAACTAAAGCTATTGTCAACCCTCCTTTACCTACACTTACAGCAATAGACCGTATGCTGCAGCAGACAATTGGGGTGGTCGCCTCAGCTATTGAAAGTACAGAAAGACGTTTCTCTTTGCCACCTGGCTTTCCTCCCCCTTTACCTAACCCAAACATGTCTATGTTAACTCCCAACTCCCAGGAATCCTTGCTAGCCCCTTCCTTTGCTGCTCTACCCAAAAGAAATAGCATAACTCCAATAAATGATAGGTCTCTCAGGGATACAACGGATGTAAATGTCCCACTGCCCTCAACTACACGGCTATCTGTAACTCCCTCTCTGTGTGCCAGTAACCAGAACAATGATTCTACTCCCCCAAATGAGGAGAACTTAGAAAACGAGGGACAGGATACTCTAGGGAGTCCAACCTCCATCCTAAATGTTAGTGACAGCCCCTGTGTAAGAACTAGAGGACAGAAGGCTAGATATAAGCAAAAACACTCTGCTAGAGTAAGGCAACACAGTAAAATAATAAAACTAATAAAAAGAACACTAAGGTTAAAGAGAGCAAAGTCCCGGGAAATCTAAATGGGAGCAGTATAAGTGAGGACAATTGTCAGCCAACGACTATTCCCCACTTAGTCGTTAATAGGGACTCAATAGATGACTCATTTTGGCAAAGAATGGAAACTCTTTTAATGACCTTTCTGGAACCAATCACCCTAAAGGTCAAAGATATAGAATTGAGGTTATCCAATATTGAGGGTAAGTTTGGAAAACAGCTGTCTCCAAGCAAGACTAAGCCCCTACCTCACCCTTGTGCTACCTGTTCCAAAACTGGTACTCCAGCTTCTGCAAAAGTCCCAGCTCCACCTAAAGTGGTAGCTCCAGATAAAACATCAGTCCCATCTAAAGTGCTAGCCAAATCTAAACATATCAATTCAAAACTTACCGATAGACCTGACCACAGTACCTCAAGAGGAGATACTATTACACACGATAAGGGGCCCGTTGACTCACCTTCTGTAGCCCCGAACGTATCTTCGCTTATACCACCTCACAAACATAGAACATCAGAAGATCAATTCGAGGAAGGAGTAACGCCGAACCTCTTTAATTTAAATCTCCCACCAGAAGCAACACCGAACACTGTGGTCTTAGCAAATGTACCTCCACTTCCACCTAATACAGACGAAAATTGGGCAACTTTGAGAAATAAATCCCTCTACTTTTTGTCATCCAGGGTAGGACTTAAAAAACATCTTTTCTCGGAGTTTAAAATGGTTAGACGAGCAAGATGGATAGGCACTTCAACTAAAACACTGAGGGGGGATTGTGTGGTCCTATCATTTCGATCCCCTCAACTGGTAAACACTGTGTTAGAGAGAGCGGCCACGGGGATTTACGACCCACATCTTGTCAATATTCTTCCCCTTGGCTACTTTTACCCTCCTCCTCGACCAAAGAGACACATTGCTCCCGCCCGTTACCCGATTATGAACTCAGAAGGCTATGGAATTCCTACTTTTAATTATTTTGACACTCTCAGCGGTCTGGAAAACATTGACTAACTGAGGCCAACTTCTATTAACCCTATTGCCCAAGCTACAGATAAAGACTCTTACTGTGAACTCAGCATGAGGGAAAACATAGCCGTACTTGGGGAGAAAACACCATTATTAGTGTTAATCATGTGTAAAGATGGGGAGCCCGAGGGGGAAGGTCTGGTGACAGAAGAGGATATAGGTTGGGGGGACAACCAGCCAGCTCCCCCCTTACATGCTAGCCCTATCCCTCTGTCCCCAGTACCCCTGTCTACCCCTTCGAAAGATCTACCGGTTCTTAAAATTTCATCGTGGAATATTGCTGGTATCAGATCTAAAATTGATCATTCTATTTGGAGGGATTTCGTTGAATTGCAAGATCTGCTTTGTTTTCAAGAAACATGGACCCTTGAACCAGTGCACTTGAACGGCTACAGAACATTTTGCACCGCAGCTGTAGCCGTCGCACATGGGAGACCTAAGGGTGGTTTGAGTATTTATTTATCAAACAAACTCAAGTGTGAGAAAATCATCGAACCTGTTAAAGACACTTATTTTCAAATTTTGGTTCTTGTTCTGGGTTGTGATTTTCCGATTGTTGTTGTTAACATATATAATAACATTCCTGTTGACGATGTTACAAGTGTCTTGAGGAAATTGACTAGGGTTTTACTTAAACAAGAAAAGTCTTTTAAACAGAAATTGATGGTAATCCTGTTAGGAGATTTTAACTGTAATCTGTGCGAATTAACTAAGGATAATAGGTGTGGCCTAGCACGGGATGAAGGCGAGGGACATCTTCATTTCAGGCACAATTTTCAAGGGAATCAATTTAATCTTTTGTTAGCCAACTTTGATTTAGGGTTCGTTAATATAATGTGCATCTCCGCTCCGATAGTGGTTCCAACATTTAATGGTAGAGGTTGTTCCACAACTATAGATTTTATCACCATTTCTAATAGTTGCAGGAACAGACTCGACTCCTTTAATGTTCATGATATAGCGTTGAGTGACCACTTTCCATTATGCCTGTCCATTTTTCTACCTACTGCCTCAATATTAAACAGCAATAGAGAATGCAATAGTCTAGATGCTGATTTGATAATTGGCAAAACCAATGGGTATACTTTAAAATGGGCCATGATAAACGAGGCAGAAATAACTAAAACAGTGGTTGAAAAATGTTCCCTAGAAATTAATAAGTGTTTAGAGATAGATTTATCACCTGAAACTTGCCTTGCATCCTTCCTGGTAATATCGAATGAAATTAAAAATTCCCTTACTAGGCAATTTAAGAATAGGAAGAAGGAGGGAGGATGGTTTGATTCTAGATGCACCAAGGCCTATGCAACTCTAAAAAAGGCCCTGCATAATAATCCTAGATCAACCGAGGAAATTCACAAACTTAGGAAGGATTATAAAGAGGCAATTAAAGATAGGAAAAATACTCTGAGGTCCAAAGCATGGGAAGCTCTTCATACAGCCTCCACAACAAATGACAGTATGAGTTTTTGGAAAATAGTGAGAACTCCCTTTCTTAGTGAAGAGACTGGTCCAAAAATAGATATTGCAATTTGCGACTCAGACTGGGTCAGACACTTCTCAAGAGTCTATGAAGGAGAAGAATATGAAGTAGGTCAAGTGGGGTCTTTGACCTCCCTTGACGATTATCCCCTTAATAGTAACTTGTATTTTACTCTAGAGGAGGTGGAAAGGGCTCTGAGTAGAAGTAAGGGCGCAAAGGCGCCTGGGCCAGACGGGGTCCCCATTGACCTATTTAAGAGTATTCCAGCTCTGTGGGCGCCCCTTCTGGTTCAGGTGCTTAACGCTAGTTGCGTTGCTGAATTCCTGCCCACGTGGGTGGAATCTGTAATCATCCCGATTCACAAAAAGGGAAATAGACAGGATCGTGCCTGTTATAGGCCTATCTCCCTACTGGACTCCTTCACTAAAATTGCGGGCAGAATTATCTTAGACCGACTTTTGGAATGGGCTGAGGAAAACTCTGTTCTGTCTGATCTCCAGTATGGCTTTCGCCCTGGTCTGGGGACAGTAGAGCAGGGTTTGAATTTGCTCATGTTGGTCGGGAAGTACACAAGGGCAAAACAAGGAAACTTGTTTTTGGCCTTTGTGGATCTCTCGGCCGCCTTTGATTGTGTGGTACATTCTAAACTGTGGTCTATACTGGAGCATCTTGGGGTTGAATCCTATATTATTTATTATCTTAAACGTTTTTAGAATAACGCGTCGGCCCGCGTACGTTTTGGCCTAAATGGAGAGCGCACAGACACAATACCAATCAGGAGCGGGGTCAGACAGGGTTGTGTTCTGGCCCGTTCCTTTTTAACTTGTACATAAATGGACTGGAAGGTGTCTTGTGCAAAGATAGTTCGGATCCCCCCTTTGTAGGCGGCCGTCCAATACCAGCACTTTTGTACGCTGTCGATGCCGTGCTCATGTCACGTACTCAGGTGGGCTTACAGCGCGTGGTCGACAGTTTCTGCCGCTTTATGAAAGAGCTGGGCCTGAAAGTCAATACATCAAAGACTTTCACTATGTATTGTGGTAGGCAAAAAAAATCCAAGAAGCCAATTTTCATAGAGGGGCAAAAATTGGAATTTGCTAAACATTTTTCCTATCTTGGGATACTTTTTGCCCAAAATGAGACGTGGTTGCAAGCTATGTTAAAAAGCTTGAGCTTTTGAAGATCTACTGCCGCTCTCAAAATCTTTTCTAGCAAATTAGGAACTAGCGGCCACATGCATCATCCCGGCCGTTTGCGAATTCCAAATTGCGAAAAATAGCGAATCGCAATTTGGAATTCGCAAAACGGGATGCATGAATTTTTTCAAATAATATTAGCGATTCGGTAAAATTCGCATTTTTTTACCGATTCGCTAATATTATGCGAATTCTAATTTGCTAATTCGCATTTCCCATTGATTCCTATCGGCCAAATGGCCCATAGGAAACAATGGGAATTGCGAATTTGCAAATTAGGATTCGCATAATGTTGATGCATTCCATGGGTGCAGGGGGGGGTCCAAAGGACCCCCCCCTACACCCCTGAAATGTATTTTTAAGTGGATGTTTCACACACACATGTCCTAAGGACATGTGTGTCTGTAACATGCAAGTTAAAAAGGTTCATTTTTTTTAAATTTTTCGCAAATTAACACGAGGGTCAACCTCGTGTTAATTTGCACTTCCAATTTCCATTTTCGCAATTTTTAAAAAAATGATGCATTCCATTTAAGGAATCGCACAAATGCGATTCCTTAAATGCATTCGCATTTTTTAGAAATGCTAAAAAATGCGAATTGTGCAAACAAGTTTGATGCATCCCACACATGGTTTTTGCATTCGCAAACGGCCGATTTTACCGATTCGCACCGTTTGCGAATGCAAAAACCAATGATGCATGTGCCCGTAGACCCCCTGTGGAATTGACTAAAATCTATAAAGCCAAATGTGTAGCTGGTGCTACCTATGGCAGTGGGGTCTGGGGTTTTCTTAACCCCGCGCCCATACAGGTTCCTGAAAATTCCTTTTTAAAATACATATTGGCACTTCCCAAAAGCGCATCTAATTTCAACTGCCATTCAGAACTTGGTCTTTGTTACATTACTGATCTTATTAAAATAGAGCCAGTTCTGTTATGGCATAGACTCTGGACCCAAGAAGCGACACATTTAAACAGAGATGTCCTGACAGATATTTTGAAATTAGAGAGCGCTACTAAAATCCCATGGGTTAAATATGTTTTTAACTTCCTAAAAGATATTGGGAGAGAAGAATGTTTACTGAATCCCACAGATATTTCAGCAATTTCACGAAAAGATCTGAAGAAAGAGTGTTTAGCCCATTTGGATTCCAATAGGACTGCTGTGGAAGTCCTAAAACCTTCTACTCAGCAGCATCAATTGGTTTTAGCAACTTTTAAGATTCAGCCCTATTTAATTTATGTAACAAATAATTATGAGCGTTTTCTGCTTACACGTTTCAGATTTAATATCTTCCACAGACTGGTTAGTTTTCCTGCAATTAATAATTGGACGCACGATCTACCCCTCTGCCCCTGTGATAACATCTCCCTCCAGAGTACCATTCATGTATTTCTTTTTTGTAAACTATATGATGAAATGAGGAAAACTGTTTTATTGCCTTTATTAAGAGAATTAGGACTCCATCATTGTCGTGCGGCGATGATAAGTATTCAAGCCCTGGACAATTGTATATCCGTAGCAACAACAACTTTGTTTTTAAAAAATGTAATGATTATCAGGAAACGTAGAGATACTTAATTTGCACTTTATGAATACAATTGTTTTTGTCCTTTGTATTCGTCTTTATGAATTTAATGAACTTGTGTATTTTTTCCTAAATAGCATGTATTTATGATATTTTATCTGTACTTTTATGATTGCACCAAAACATTTGAATAAAGATATTTTGAATTTGAGTAAAAATGTTTTGGGGAGGGGAAGACTCAGAGGGGAGAGTTTAGAGAGGTTTGTTTTGGGGGATCAGTATAATAAAAGAGGTGTCAGATGATACAAAGAGGTGTAGAGTAGGAGAAAGTCTAGAAAGGGTTATTTTGGGGCTCATTGTAGTGGTATGGGGTTTGGGACGAATGAGAGATTGGATATAGAGGATATATTGATAGATGTATAGGGCGTGAGATAGGGTAGCGCATTGGAAAGAGAGTAGAAAGTAGTGAGAGATGAGTCAGAAAGTTGGGCTAGAAGATATATTGAGTGAAGAATAGGCTGATAAATAGGGTAGTGCATTGGAAATGCCAAATTAGAAGAAAGTGATAAATATATAGATCCATAAGTACATTGAAAGTGTAGAAATGCATAAAGGAGGTAAGTAGAGGTAAGTATATGTGGATTAAAGATATTGATACATTTACAGGATGAGAAATGGGGTAGTGCATTGGATATACTTTTTCAGGAGAAAAGTAGCAGACACACTGATCCTAGTACATGGAGGTACATAGATGCACAATGGAAGCAAGTACATGTAGAACAAAGATGATTTTTTTTGTGAACAACATTATTATTCTACATGTTTATACAGAGCAATACACAAAGATAGGTACATATCAATAGTGACAATAAATGCTTATATACAGAGGGATATGCTGTAAATGTCTGTTTGTGTATGGTGCTTATGTAGGGAAGAGCCAATTCTTGAGTAGTTTTATGAAGATAAGGTGGTTGTCGGTGGATCTTATGTTGGGGTAAAGAGTTCCATAGTTCGGCTGCCTGAACAGAGAAGGATGTGCCATCCATGTTTTTATTTTCTTATGTCTTGGGATTTAGAGGCAAGATGCCCCTTTAGAGCAGAGGTTCCTTTGTTGAATATGTTTGGGGATTTTATTCCTGATGAAGAGCGGTCCCATTCCATGTATTGCTTTATGGGTCATACATAGTAGTTTGAACATAGATCTTCTAGCAACTGGTAACCAATGCAGGGCTTTCAAGGCAGGTGAGATGTGGTCTCGCGGTTTGATATGCAAGAGTAGTCTGGCAGCCGAATTCTGAATACGTTGTAGTCTTTGACAGAAGAAGGGAGATGGTAGCTTGGACCTTGTGTGGAAATCCCAAATGACGGAAAATTAGTTGCAGCATTTTTATAGTGACAAAATCTTGATCTTGCTAGTTTGTCCATTTATGCATTCATCGACAGCTTGGAGTCGATGGTCATTACGAGGTTTCTTACTTCTTTAAATACTCTAGGCGGTGATCCCAGTTAATCCGGCCAAGCGGCAAGGGGGTCATAATGTTTCAAATCTCCACACGTCAGTATTTCTGTTTTGAAAGCATTCAATTTGAGATGGCTCCAAGTCATCCACTGATCCACAGCTCTGAGACAACTGAAAATTGGGGATTTTCCAATGTCTTTGGGGCATTCCAGTTGAAGGAGTATTTGCGTGTCATCTGCATAGTTATAGAACATGAGGTGAAATTGATTGATCAGTTCCGGTATTGACTTCCTGTAAATGTTGAAAAGCATGGGCGAGATGATAGAGCCTAGAGGGTCCCCTGCTTTTGTGGAGTATGGTTTGGAAAGAAAGGGGGGTATGGATGACTTTAGTTGTGTTTCGAAGGTAGGATGCAATCCAGTCTCGAGCAGCTCCCTCTATTCTTGCTTCATAGAGTCTTTGTTTCAAAGTGTCATGGTCAACCGCGTCAAAGGCAGCTAAGAGGTCCAAGAGGAGTAGCACAGCAACCCTGTTGCGGTCTACTGTATTCTTCAGGTCAGCCCAGAAGGCAAGGACGGCAGATTCAGTGTCTCTTCCCAGATGGAATCCTGTTTGGAAGTCTGTAAGTATGTCATTCTCTTCAATGAATTGTGACATCTGGGTGAACGCTGCTCTTTCAATCAGTTTGACCAAGAAAGGTCCATTTGTAATGGGTCTGTAGTTGTCAGGGTTCAACGGGTCCAAGTTTGTTTTCTTCAGTAAAGGGCATATGTGTGACTTTTTGAGTGCTTCTAGAAATATTCCGATAGTTAGGGAATTGTTGATGATTGTTCTTACAGGAGCGGCAGCAGAGGCTGTTAAAAGAATTGTCTTGAAAGTTTGTGGTGGACAGGGGTTAGAAGGGCTGCGGCAGGCCTGCTTGCTCTGACCAGGTCCATAAATTCATCATGCAAGATGTGTTGGAAGGAATGGAGAGGCTGGGTTAGAGTATTCTTGGGTTGTTGTTCTGTACAAGGGTTAGTGCTTGTGTTTTGCTTCTGTTTTAAGTACGAGTCCAATGTGTCTGCTGTGTCTGTGTAATGATTTGCCAGTTTGTCTGTGAAATCTAGAGTAACAGGATGTGTTCCTTCTAGGCAATTTGGTTTGCAAAATTCATTGAGTATTTTTTAATAGAATTCTTTTTTTGCACATTTAGCATTTTGAAGTCTGTCTGACTAGTACCTTTTCTTAGCTTTTTTGATAGCTGACTTGTATAATCTGTTAATTTTCTGTAGGTGAACTTTGTCTTGTTTGCCATTTGTTTTGAGCCAGGTACGTTGCAGCTTTCTAACTTGTTGTTTTATGTCTTTTATTTCTGTTTCTCCAAGGCGTTTTTTTTTCTTTTGTTCTGTTCTGTGGTTCTGAGTGGTATCAGGATGTCAAAAGCTTCCTGTCGCCACTCATAGATTTTGAACAGAATTTATTGTTTCCAGATTTGTACTGGATGTTAGTTGTGTTACTAAGTGTTACAAATTGAGTTGGCTCCACGGCTGAAAGGTGGATGGATGTAAGATATTTTTAGGTGAGTGGCTTAGTATTGTTTTATGTTGGAAAGCAAGCAAGTGGTGGTCTGACTGTGCGACTGGAGTTATAGTTTGAAAGGTAACTAGTTCAGTATTAGCAAAAATGACATCTAGGATAAGTCCAGCGATGTGTGTGGGTTTGTGGACAATCTGATGCAGGTTCACTGCATCTAGGCCAGTGATGTCCTCTCCGCCCTTAGCTGAGACACCCGAACTCTGGCTTTTTATAGCCCTAGTAATCAGGTGACCCCTTCAGCCAATGGGAACCAAAGCCCTAACACTATCCAATCACAAAACTAGCCCTAAAATCTAGAACCAGTAGGAGACCAGGACCTTACAGCCAATCTTACCCATCATATAAATACAAACCTCTTTCCCTCTTCTATCCCGCCACCTACCCTTCTCTATCTAAATAACTGAATAACATATCCACCACTCAAATTACTTCATATTTCACTATACTAATTTTCAACACAAATCCTTTATGGGTTCCGGAGTAGCGTGCTACTCGCCAGAGAAGCGCTTCATCACCATCACCCATCAGGGGGTGCTATATGAATGCAAACCTTTCTTCCCCTTCTATCCCTCCGCTATCCTTCTCACCCCAAATAACTGACTAATATCCACCACTCAAATTACTTTCATATTTCACCATACAAATTCACCACTAATCCTTTATGGGTTTCTAGAGTAGTGTGCTTTAACGCCCCATCAGGGGTAACAAGCGCTATATAAATACAAACCTTTTTTCCTCTTCTATCCTTCTGCTATCCTTCCGAAACCAAATAACTGACTAACCTATTCACCACTTAAAATGTACATGAATGTTTCACTATTCTAATTCAACACTAATCCTCTATGGGTCCCGGAGTAGTGAGCTACTCGCTGAAAAAAGCACTTCGACGCCTCATCAGGGGTAGTAAGCGCTATACTAATGCAATTACAATACAATACAATACAATACAATAATGCGTTACGTTGTTAAAAGAAATCCCTTAACATTGCGTCAGTTCCGCAAACTCTCCTGCGATCGCATCTTCATTGCTACGCATGAGTGACTTAATATGTGAGACGTCTATCTCACCAGGAGTCGAGTTCAGGAGGGGAAGAGCCTGGACCAGCTATTTCGTCCCATGATGTCCCTTCCCAAGATCTTGACTTGTTGCAGTCAATGATATATAAAACTGTAGAAGCAGTCTTTGTTGTCCGTGAGGGGAAGCCACTGCCCAAAAGCTGTAAGACACCTGTCCCCTGTGAAACTGACACTGATATCGTGGAGAAGGAAGAACACTGGGGCAGTTACATCCAAGCCTTAAAGCTGAATGAAGTTCTAGCTCACATCAGGAAGAACATTTAATTTCAAGAGATAGGCCCAAATGTAGGAAGATTACTTCTTCTGTTGACATAGAAGAAGGGAGTCAGAGTCACTTACAGTTCATTAGGCCACATAAGTTCTATTAGCTAGGGAATAGTTGGACATTGAGAGAACAGGGGTTTCATGTGGATACCCTCTTCATAATTTTCCAGAGGAATTTCCTTTGTCTGTAAAGGTTGACTTCTTTATGGCTGGCTTGTCATCACGTGGTACAATAACTTTGGAGGATGCTTCCCCATCCAACTCGGTCGATTGAAATTTTTGTCTGTGGTGGCAGCATCTGCTGATTCGTCCATCTCTGTGAATGCTAAACATGTATGACAGTTCAGAAAGCTGATAATCCTAAAAAGGCTCTTTGATGTCATCCCCACTTTTATGGTGTTAAACTCTGAGGCTCCCAACTTGGAAATCTCATTACGAAATTCACCAAATACCACACAATCTTTGCTCCTGCCAATCCAACCTGGTGGAACAAGCAGTTTTTGGTCAATCAACATATAAAGGTGCAAGACTGCCCTTTCATGACAGAGGATGAGACGATGGCCTTCACTTTGCAGATAAATTATGACAACAATCTTAAGTTGCTCAAACTCCTCCAGTCAGTACTAAATCATGACTATCAGCCCAGGGCTTTCAGCAGCTTGGGAGGCAAATGTTTCAGACTCTTTACTGCAGTGGATAATAAAAGAGGATTACAAAATCAAGTTGTGTGCCGTTCTGAACATCTGAATTCGCACAACTGTTTCTGGAAATTCAGAAAAACTTCAGGCCTTGAAAAGCTAAATTCAGGATCACCCTGCATAGCGAGCTATCATACCCGTTTCAAGAGGAGAAGACAGGCAGGGATACTGCTCCCTAATGTTTTTGGTGCTAAAAAATGCCAAGGAATATCGTCCCGTCCTCGACCCCAAGTCAGTAAACCGGTTCATTGCCCATCAAATATTGAAAATGGTGGGTCTCCAAAACATCCTACCTCTAATATTTCCAGGCATATTTTAACTTCAACCGAACTATTGGATGTCTATTTGCACATTCTTAGGCACCCTTCTTCCCAAAAATCCTTTGCCTTGAGCCACCATTTCATTTTCAATTCTGTTACTTTGGCCTCTCTTTAGCACCTAGAGATTTTACTAAGACCTTGGCACCTTTGGTAGGTATCCTCCGATGCATGGGCCTACGTTCTTTTTCGAAGGGTTTGAAAAGCATCAAGCAGATACCAAATTGCCTGGGACATCATGGGTTTCTACTAAATAATAAGAAGTCACATCTGCTTCCTACACAGGAACTTCAATTCACTAGAGTAGTGTTTAATACTAAGGCCTAGATGTATCAAGCCTTTTGCGATTCGTTAATGCCGAAATTCTCAGAATTTCGGCCTTAACGAATCGCAAACGGACATTTTGCATCTTTTGGAATGTATGTGCAATTAGCAAAATAAGGAATCGTAAAAAATTGTGATTCCTTATTTTGCTTAAGCATTTAAGGAATCGCAATTTTGCGATTCCTTAAATACCATGTATGAAGCTTTTTTAAGTTGCGAATTCAGGTTAAGGAATCGCAAATTAACACCAACTTGAGGTTCGTGTTAATTTGCGAAATCCTTTCAAAAACCAAAATTTGGCAATTTTGAGGGTGGCATGTGACACATACATGCCCATAGGGCATGTATGTGCGCCATATGCACACACATGTAAGTTTCAGGGGTGCAGCAGGGTGTTCATGAGACACCCCTGCACCCTTGAAATAATTCTCAAATTGCGATTAGCAAATTGCAAATTCGCAATTTGAGAATTACTTCACAATCAGTCCTAAGGGCCTCCTGGCCCATTGGAATGCATGGGAAATTATTCCTTATTTGTGAATTCGCAAATAAAGAATAATAAGGAATCGCTAAAAAAAAAGCGATTTTTTACATACATTCCATTTTGCGAATTCTAAATAGCGATTCGCTAAAAATCGCTATTTAAGATTCGCAAAATGAAATCTTGATACATCTAGGCCTAAGTGTTTTTGCCTCCTGCGTTTCAACAGTAACTGATGCCTCACCTCCCAAGTCTGTTGAGGCTTCAGGAACCTCCAGTAAGAGAATGGCTGAGGGTACAGTGCGACAAGGCGGCCTTGTTATAGCTAGTGCCTTTGGCCGCCTCCATCTGTACTGTTTGGTTTATCTCCTTCTTTCTCAGTGGGGCTCTCAGAAATATGATGCCCTAGTAAACATCTCAACAACAATTTGTCAGAAATTACAACAGCAGCTCACTGATTCAAATCTGGACATAGTGGTACCTCTATATCCCCCTCTGCCAGTAATACTCACCACAATGAAAGCTATTTGAGTTGGGGAGCCACATTGGGGAGTCTCTCTGCTCAGGTTCTGTGAACAGCGACAGAAACCAGAAACTCATCAAACTGGAAAGAACGAGCAGCAGTTCATAGGGCCCTATTGTATTTTGCTTCGCTGATAGGGAACAATCCAGTTCATATCAGAAAGGAAAATCAGGTCACAAGACCTTATGTGAAGATTCAAGGGGGCAGCCAAGTACATCAGTTAGTGCATTTAGTGAAACAGATTTCGGCTGGGCAGAGAAGAACCTTCTCTCCTTGACAGCGATCTATCTTCTGCAGACAGAGAACATGCGGGCAGCTCAATTCAATCGGATATTCGGACATTTAATGGCAATCCTTATATTTACTTAAAGCTCTCACCATTTATTCCGTTAGACCTACTCATTCAGAAAGATCGATTACTTATTTGATGTCTTTGGTTTAAATAGCAAGGGCAAATGTCCCACTTTTTCCACTTTGAGTAGGTGGGTAAATACTTTTATTTCATTAGCTTATTATCACAGGACTGTTATTTTTCCTTCCTGATAACATTCAGAGGGAATCCCCCAAAGCAGTGCTTTCATCTTGGGCAGTTTGCAATGGAGCCTCTGTGAATGTCATTTGTGCTGCAGCAACGTGGTCAGTTCCCCACACCTTTATTACTCATTACAAGTTGGGAATGGATGATGTTTTTCATCTTTATTTGGTTCTGTTGTACTTCTGCAGGTTCAATAAACAACATGGTGGTAGTATGATTAGATCTGTTTCCAAGAATTTGTTTGAAATCAGAGTGGTCATGTTTGAGGTTACCAAAAGCAATTATAACTCTGGAGTACTATGAGCTAGCCAGAACAATATTTACTGATGATATGAGTAGACTCAGTCTCTATATTGTGAAGTTTGTTGACCTAATACACAGCCCTACTAAATTCGTAGGATCCATATAACAATAGTGTTCCTTGACCCTCAATCCTGCATTTCCTCCCTTCCACCCTGGAGTTATCATGAATGCTGCAGAGAGCAGAGAATGAGAATCGGCCCGTAAGCACTGACATTCAGGCTAAAAAGGAAAATTGCTGCACATGCTGAGATGTGTGCATGTCTGCATATTGAAACGGAGTGCACTTGTTAATGTACTGAAGACTGGCTTCCTGATAGGTAATACCAAAGTATGGGTTAGATCATTACAGCTGAGTCTGGCAGAAGGGTACCCTCATCATGCTCTCTCTTGAGTAGGAACATTAATGATAGATAGGAATAACTAGGAACAATTACCATGGCTGAATTTTTTGTGTTCTTCACCATTCTAATAATGCTTATAGCAACGGTTTGTCTCATCTGTTTAATAATTGCAGTTCATGTTTTATTTACTGGGTTAGACCTGTTCAATAAACATTTGAAAATGCATTATTGTTTCTTTTCTTTATAAAAACTTTGGGCGTGCAAAAGTGACGAACAAAAGGGTTAAATCTGTTTCCAAGAATTTGTTGTGAATCAAAGGGGTCATGTTTGAGGTTACCAACAGCAATTATAACTCTGTAGGTTTAGAAGTTTAGCTGTGGTACTGTGAGCTAGCTGGACAAACATTTACTGATGATATGAGTAGACTCAGTATCTACATTGTGAAGTTTGCTGACCTAATGCAAAGTCCCACAAAATTTGCAGGAACTATACAACAGTAGTGTTCCATGCCCCACAATCCGATATTACCCCCTCTCCCACTTTGAAAGAGGAAAAAGGGAAAAGGGGGAGTTTTTTTTATTGTATATAGCTCTTATGTCAGGCACTTATGTCACACACCACCTTCATGGTTCAGAAGCTAGCTACTTCTGGTGGGAGCCATATTAGGTTGGGCATAGCTTTTAACTTGTGCATCTGAATGCTGTGCACGAAACACAGAGTGCTCATCTAGTAAGGAGTGAGGCAAGTAAGACTATAACTTGAAGTAATTAGTATTACCAGTAAGTAACCAAGTCATTCCTCATTCCTAACCTTTCAGTAAGGAACCTTTAGGACATGCAGTTATCGATAACTTCAGTTAAACAAAATTTTATAAAGTACTTAGTTAGGATGGTTTGCAAAAGGAATGTACATACGTAGAGACTGAGGTATTGGCAGTTGTTGAAAATGACCCTCTCTGAATGGTCACACCAACATTTTTACTTCCTACTCCTCTTTTTGTGACCTTCTTTTTGTTGGCTTTAGGACTCTGGGCACTTTACCACTGCTGACCATTGCTAAAGTGCATGTGCTCTCGCCTATAAACATGGTATTATTGGTTTATATCTTTTTGTGATATTTGATTTACTTGTAAGTCCCTTGTAAAGTGCTATGCTACATACCCAGGGCCTGTAAATAAAATGTTACTAGTGGGCCTGTCGCACTGGTTGTGCCACCCACAGAAGTAACCTTTCAAGCCTGGCTCAGGCTTGCCACTGCAGGGCATGTGTATGCAGTTTACTACCACTTGACTTGGCATTTAAAACTACTTGCTAAGCTTGAAACTCTCCTTCTATTATACATACATCACCCCTAAGGTAGGCCCTAGGTAGCCCTAAGGGCAGGATGCTGTGTAAATGAAAGGTAAATGAAAGGTAGGACATGTGCTGTATGTGTTGCATGTCATGGTAGTAACAAACGGCCGATTTAGTTTTTCACTACTTTAACCACTTGGCTGCTAAGGGTGGTCGATGAGCTTCATTGACTTTCCATTGAAATCAATGGAAAGTCCATGACGAGTTACCCTTGTCATTAGCGCTGAAGGGGTTAAGGCCTAATCCTGTCATAAATTAGCATTGGGAATTGCTTAATACACTTTTAAGCTGTAATCCCCCATCAGAGAATAGTAGCTTTTTCATGTTTCATAAGTTTGAAATTGGAAATGAATCCTCCTTACTGGTAAAGTTCGATTTAGCATTACTATTTTACAAATGCCACTTTTAGAAAGTGGATGTTTCTCTGTGCTTATAACTCTGTGTGGTGTGCAGCCTGTCTTCATCTTCAATACACACCTGGGCTAGGTGACAGCTACACTTTGTACATCCCGTCTAGTCAGCCACGAACATAGGAAGGCTAGTTGTGTCAGAGTACCCATGTGCATACATTTGTACCCTGGTGGTCCTTCCTGGACAGGAAGGGAGGATAGGACTGACACTTAGACTTCAATAGGTAGTGTCCTGTCCCCACAGAAATGAATGATTACCATCGTCTTATAGCCTGGCAGAAAGGACTGGGTTGAAAGCTGATCCAGTGCATTCAGTCTCGCAACACTCGGCCAGATAATTATTTTCCACGTCTAATTTACTCCTCGGCTAGATCGCTTGATTTCATTTTAACCGCTTCCGTGCGGCGCCGATTCCGCCCCTGTGCTGGACATTCCAGAACAGGGCGCGGTCGTGACGGAACCATTCCGTCATCAGCACAGCTCAGCCGTGACTGATGACAGAACGGTTCCGTCACAAGCATGGAAGGGGTTAATTACCTGCCAACTTGGTCCTCCGATGGACATTTTTGTTCCACACTGAGGTGAAATAGAGTTAGCATTTCTCATCTGATCACCTGATTAATAGTGTAACCACTTGGCTTCACAATGAGGACTAGGAATCAGTAGGGAATTCACAGGGTTTTATTACAAGTTAGAAATTAGATTCAAATAAATCACTCTCAATATTAACATTTTTAAATACAATATCTCAATGGAGAAGCCTGAACTCCTAAAGAATTATACAAAACCTTAACATTAGAATCTGATGCTCAGAATATAGTGTAGCTTATTCTATTTTAGGAATGAGCAATTTAGCCCTTTCAAATGCAAGTTACAGCACAAACTAACAAAAGGCAATTGGGATTAGACACAAGAATATAAGTATTAGCGGGATTGTCAGGTCGATGGACGCTACGGAGGAGCTCCACGCCTCCACGTAGCCTGAGCACCTATCCTTGACTCCTTCCCCGCCTCGCCTCGAGGTCAATGGCGTCTGCTGCTGCTTCGGCGTTCGGTGCTGTGCTCAGTGCTTGCTGAGTGTTCCTAAGTTGCAGAGGCCAATTAAGCCGGTACGGATTGGAGTCCCTTCTGAAACAGGCTTCTGGTTGAGACGCGAGCGGAGCGAGGTGAGTGGCGCTTCAATTCATGGACATTGGCTTTGATGTAAGAAACAATTTGTCCGGATAGATTGCTCTCGGCTGCACGTTAATGCTGTGCTCGCTCCAAGCATCTCTACGCTCGTTGCCTGTCATTGCCTCATTGCCTGTTACTTTGGATTGCTACTGCTACAGACATTGCCGCCGAAGCAGCGCTCAATCTGGAAATCGGCTGTAGTGTGGGTCTGCAGTGCATTTCTGTTTTCGCTTTGCCTGCATGGACCTCCGGGCAAGTGTTTTGAGGAGAGTGTGATCAGTGCACTTTAGTACGTTGTTAAGAGGTGAAAAAGCAAGAGGACTGCTACGATTGCTGGGGGAAACGAAGAGAAAGAAACTGGATTTGGGCTTTTGTTTCTCTCTAGGTGCTCTCAGCATTTGACTGTATCAGTGGGCTCTGTACTACTCTCTGCAACTTCGGGCTGAGATGAAAGGAGGTGGCTGTAACCATTCATTTCATTTCAAATAATCTTTATTTCGATCACAGATCATAAAAGATGCATAGTATTTGTACACAATAAAAGTGATTAAACATAGTGTGATCCGATAGTTAAGAAAATATTAAAAAGAAGAACATAGGGTGCAGTAAAAGCAATAGGAAATTCAGGGGTACTGTTATACAAGTCTTTTCAACACTCGACTCCGAGTGAACCACATGGAGGTTAAAAATTTTGAAAGGGCAAAAACCACAATGGGAGAGAGATCTGTCTTTAAGATTCTGTAGGCAGGTTGAAAAGATCTAAAGCCCAAGTTCTTAAGTTACGGGACTAGCCAGTATTTCCTGCTCCTCTCGTAGCCCTTGCAGAAGAAGACGGCATGTGCATCATCTTCTTTCGGATGAGCACACACTGGGCAGAGTTCTGCGGTGGAGCGGGATTGCCATGACGCTGTGAATGATGCTAGAGGGAGGCATCCATACCTCCACTGTAAAAATAATTTTCTTGTTAATGTGGGGGAGATTGAATCTAGAGCACTTTCGAGATGATAAGAGTCTTTCGCTTTGAGGAACAGGTGTGTCAAGGATCCTTCTCTCGTGGCATCAATGGCTTTTGTGAGCATCAATTCATAATATGCTCTCACGAGTACCTTCTTTGGAGTCTTTACACAAAAGTTTAAGGGATCCGTCCATAGTTCCGAGAAACCCATCTCCTCTAGCATTGCCTTGACATAAATCATCCACGGAATTCTTTTAGCGTTCCTTAGCTCTAGAAATTCCTGTAATTCCTCTCTGTAGCTTATAAGGTCTGGGCTACACCACAAGCGCCTCCAAAAAGTTCGCGGTTTGAGTCCCAGCTCCTCTGGTATTGATCAAATTCCCAGGTCTAGTCTGAGGGGAAGTAGGGGGGTTCTCCGAGGTAGAGCGACAACCTGTCTCAAGAATTTGTTTTCGATTACCTGTAATTTTGGGAGTTTGGAATGCCCCCACAATTCACCCCCATATGTGACACCCGCCCGGGCTTGGGTTTTGTAAAAATGAATAATTGGGGTTAGTGGGCGATAAGAAGATTTATTCGCCAGACGCATCGTGCCACCCGCCAACTGAGCCAGTTTGATGGTCACTTTGGTCTGGTGGGTCGTCCAAGTTAGATATTCGTTTAGAGTAATCCCCAGGTATTCAATATTATGCACGCGTTCTAATTGGACAGTGCCTAGCCTGGGTGGGGCTCGATTATGGGGGTTAGGATTCAAGATCATAAATTTAGTTTTTTGTGGGTTGATCTCCAATCCACGTTCGGAGCAAAACTCTAGAAAGCCATCTAAAATGCGTTGGATTCCCATGGGGGATTTGGACAGCAGCAGGGTGTCATCTGCAAACATGATTGCAGGCACCCTGCTGCCTGTCAACTTTGGGGCATCGGTATTGGCAATCCTGTTTAGGTGGGCAACAACCCCGTTCACAAAGAGGCAAAACAGGGTCGGTGCAAGCACGCAGCCCTGTCTCACCCCTCTGCGAACGGGGAACCTTTCGGTTAACTTGCCACCTTTGCCACACCTTACGCGGGCGTAGTTGTTGCAGTGAAGTCTCATCAGGATTGCCAAAATATCCCCAGGGACGTTTAGCTCTTCCATGACTCTCCACAGCCTCGCTCTAGGCACCAGATCGAAGGCGGCGCGTAAGTCTACAAAGATGGTATATAGAGTGCCGCCCTCGATTACAGCTGTTCTCCAGTAGAGTAGGCTTAACCTGAAGATTTGGTCTATGGTCGAGACACCCTGCCTAAATCCTGCCTGGTAGGGGGACAGGATGTCCATCGCTTCTATCCAGGCCTGTAATCGATTCAAGATCAGTCTACCAAAGAGTTTCTGGGATATGTCGATGAGACTAATAGGTCGATAGTTGGAGGGAAGCAGAGGGGATCCCTTTTTATAAATTGGAACCACCTCAGCTCCCCTCCAAGTATCGGGCACCTCCATTCCCCCCAAGATGGCATTGAATATCAATGTAAGGTAAGGTGCCCATATCCCAGGTTCCTGTTTGAACAGGTCCCCTGGCACCCCGTCTAGTCCCGGGGCTTTCCCTGCGGCTAAGCCTTTTATGGCATCCCTCACTTCTTTTTCGTTAAAGGGAACCCCAGTGGCGCTGGATGTACATGTGGTTCCATCAGTGTATTGATCCCCCCCTCCCTCCGCATACAATGCCTCAAAATGACTATGCCATACCAAAGGGGATATATTGGGCTCTATTGCGGAGGATAAGTCCTCCGTGCCATTCGCGACTATGCGCCAAAATTTGCGGGAATCTCTTGTTGATAGTGCTTTAGCGAGATTTTCCCAATAGTCATGGTCCCATTCAGCCCGGGCGTTCTCCAGGAGAGTTTTATACGCTTTTCTCCTGGCACGGATTTCTTCTCTGTTAAGGCGTTCTTTTATGGCATGTAGCAGGTGGGTTTTTGCTTCCCTACAAGTGGCGTTGTACCAAGACGTCTTGGGCGTGGGGCCTTTCCTTTTCCCTGAGGATGAAAACAAATCCTCTTCTAAGGTGTTAATCATATTGGCATGTATTTGTGCAAGCTTATCTCTGCTAGCATTGTCTTGGACCTCATTCCCTACCTGAAAGGCATTCTCCAAGAATGGGATGATCCTTTCATATAGCCGGGGTATCCTGTCTAGACTGTTGGCCAAATTCTCCCACTTGACTTTCCTCCGATTGTTTTCAAGTAGGAGGCCCTCCTTGTCTTTACCTGATCCGTGGGGTGTAACCTCACCTCCGGGCAGGGAAAGTCAATTCCAAGGCGTTATGGTCACTGTCCATTCTTTCAGTGACTTTGAAATCGACTATTGCTGGCCACATAAATAGTTTGATCATTATGTAGTCCAGTCTAGATTCACTGCCAGTTTTATTGTAGGTATGAAGGCTGGGTATATCTGATTTACAACGGCCATTGCACGCCCTTAGACCTAGATTGAGGGTAAGGGCAGTTATCTGCAAGGCCAGGGGGGTCCAAGCCCTCGGAGGTGGTGCCGCCGTCTCTGGGATGAGCCAACATGAGTCTTCCTCATGGGAGGGACCATCACGTAGTCCAGGGAGGGGTTCGTAGTGAGAGTTAAAATCACCTCCTACCAGGCAGGCGAGTTCACATGGGATGTCTTCTAAAAGCCCTGCTAACTCATCTATAGTACCAGATTCTTTGTGCATTGGTACCGGCCTTGAATAAATATTAATAACTAGCAGCTTCGTGGAGTCAGGCCACTCAAGTAGAACAGCCAATAGGTCGTCCGAGGCGGTTTCTAGGTGAGAGGCCTGACAGCCTAAGTCCGTAGCTACCCATGTCGTGAGTCCCCCTGACGGCCTGCCCCTTCCCCCCCATTTAGCAGCTTTGAAGAAAGAGGCAAAGCCCGGGAAAGATATTTCCTCACGCGCCCAAGTCTCTTGGAAAAGAAGTATGTTTTTGGAGCTAATATAAGAGCCCCACTCTGTACAATCTATTTTACTAGCGAGGCCTGCCACATTCCAGGAGGTCACTATTATTTGTGATAATACAGTAGTGGCTTGGCCAGGAATGGCGGGGTTATTGGGGGTAAGCTCAATGGGCGCCGGTTGGATTGTAGGGGAGTAATTCATGCCCGCAGGCTTATTGACAGGGGGTGTAATTAGATTCGTCGTACCACGGACTTGGCTAAGTTCGACTATGCGGGGTGACTCGGGGAGTGTTCTACTCCCATTCATGGGAGCTGCCAGTAGAGCACTCCGCTCTTCAGCCTCCTGTCAGTCTACTGTTTCTAGGCTACTGTATCTGTTGTGCGTAGAGAGATAGGCAGGATAGTGTGTTCTGTATGGCCCAGGGATTCCTCTCTTGTGGCCGCCATCCCCCCCCCCTCCTTCTCGGGACGGTTTCCCAACCGGCCTCGTTCCCGTATGAAGAAAACTGTTCTAGTGGTCTTCCCCTGTATTGCTGATGATCTAATCTCTCCCTAAAACAATTTTCCCTACCCTCCAACAGCTCTTGGTGGTACACCCATCTATAGTCCTCTATGTTATAGAGATTGGAAGGGTAGAAAAATGAGAGAGGGAGTGGTTGAACGACACTACCAGAGTCCTCATCGGGAGCCCAAGTACAAATGTACGCGGCCGTGTTCGGGTCTCTAAAAGTGACCAGAATACAGTCTCCCCCGATGGATTTCTCAGTATAGCCCACCCACGATACCCTCCTAGCCATGGAAATGTCGCTAGTTATTCCTCTCGGAAGTGGTCTATTTTCCGAGAGCCAATTTATGACTTTGTTCTTCAATGAAGTGATGGATTCAAATGTGGAATGATTTAATTCCGGTACCCCCGCCAGAACTAGAGTGTAAGGTGCTACCTCAGGTGGGAGATTTATAGGCTTTGATCTGCGGTTGGTGTTTGATTTCTCTCTAGTCGGTGGTGGAATACCTTTGATGTTAGTCGGGGGCAAGGCCTTATCTTTTGCTGGCGGAATTATTTTTGGAGTGGCGGTCACTGTTTGTGGTGTTGAGATAGAGGCCTTGTTGGCCTCTAATGATTGCAAAGTATTGTTAGGTATAGATTGTGTGGGTTTGGGGTTTGTGGGAGGGAGCTTATTGTTTGTTACTATAGGGGGTCCATTGCCCTTAGTGGGTTTAGGTCCCAGACCCTCTTTCACTATTTTTGACCCATTATTGTCACTTTTCCTAGAGTCGGCCAGTTGCACAGTTGCCTTTTCGATGGTGACTAATCTCGCTTCGATTTTGATCAGTCTAGCCTCAAGGGGACTTAACAAGGACCTAAGGAGAGTGCCTATATCCTCCAGTGTAATGTCGTCAGAGGTAGTATCTAGTTGCACATTGTTAGTGGACTGTGGTAGTGTAGTTTGGTTGACAGTGCTAGGAGAGGTTGGCATTGCTGATCTTTCTGGCATAGGCGCAGCGGTGGCCCCCTTCCCCCCTTTACCTCTAGATTTTTTGGGTGTGGGTGATTTGATCTTATCATCATCTATGTTTAGTGTACCCTGCTTCCTTTTTTTTTGGTATGGCCCCTTCTCTAGTCCCCCTATTGCTATCTTTGTTAGGTTCTATGGCATTAGCTGCGACAATGATCTCTATTGGGGTCGGTTGAGTGGTTTGGATGTTGGGTAAGGCCATAAGGCTCATATCCTCAAGGTCGCTCGGAGCCTCCATGGTGAACTCTGGGTTATTAGTTGTGGGACTTGGTAGTGGACAGGTTATCTGGTCAATGCTATTGCTAGTAGGTACACAAGGTCTATCTTCGGGGGTTCTAGCTTGGGCCATCGGGCCCATTGAGGATCTCCTTACCCAGTCGATTTCTTGGGATAGTCTTCGCTCGAGGACCTCGATTTCTTCAATCAGGAGAGAACCTGCTTTGGCAAAGTAGGTGTCGATAGGGCCTTTGACAGCTCCGGCCGCAGCTAGAGAAGATGTTTTACTCCTGGTTTCCCTTGTACTCATTTTAGTATTATTTCAGTGGCCACGGTGAGGCGGCGAAGAGACGGGGTCCGGACCGGACTCTTACGTACTCGAACGGCCTCAAACGGCCCGCTCTTTGCCCGTTCTTCGCCCCGGCCTGCGTCCCGCGTGCGTCCCGCGTGCGTCCCGCGTTGCGGGAGTATCCAAGTCAGTAAAATACGAGGAGGCTGGGGGCGTGGCCGCCGGGGGAAGAGGCACCAGCTGTGTAGAGCTGAGGCTGCTGGTCCTCGCAGTCCCCCGGTAGGCTCAACGCGCTGGTGGCACAAACAAACACTCACCCGACCTGTCCTCTGCTGGGAGCGCGTGTGCTCTCTGCCGACTGCAGAGCCGCTCACACCAGCGAGGAACCGGCCCAGGGAGCAACTGAGCGGCACCCGCGCAGCGGGTGTCGCGAAAGGTGAAGGGCGAGGAGAAAGGCAGTCAGGCTGGGACAGCAGTCTCTGGTATTCCGTGTGGCAATGAAATCCGGTAAGAAGCACCCAACACAGCCGGTAGATGCAGCGTTTAAGATTGCTGGAGGCTGGGGGCGTGGCCGCCGGGGGAAGAGGCACCAGCTGTGTAGAGCTGAGGCTGCTGGTCCTCGCAGTCCCCCGGTGGGCTCAACGCGCTGGTGGCACAAACAAACACTCACCCGACCTGTCCTCTGCTGGGAGCGCGTGTGCTCTCTGCCGACTGCAGAGCCGCTCACACCAGCGAGGAACCGGCCCAGGGAGCAACTGAGCGGCACCCGCGCAGCGGGTGTCGCGAAAGGTGAAGGGCGAGGAGAAAGGCAGTCAGGCTGGGACAGCAGTCTCTGGTATTCCGTGTGGCAATGAAATCCGGTAAGAAGCACCCAACAATCAGTTGGTTCAGTGCTAATTGCTAACTGCTTGCTACCGGCGTTTCTTCTTAAGTAAGCACTGACAATAATAGATACTCTTGTAGGTGGCTTCTTTAGGGGGAAATAAGACTTCTAAGCGTTAGAAGCATAGCGTGGGAGGCATTGGCACTCAGAAGCAGAAGACTCCTTACAAAAGAAAAAAGCAAAAACTAAAAATAAAAAAAGAGACAAGAGCTGGGAGGTTAAAGCAATTTATACTTCCTATTAGCCCACTGACATCTTTTCATTTTTAAAGTACGGAAAAGAAGCGGAGAATAATAGGGCCGCTTTAATGGGCAAACTCACTGGGGTTCGAGCCAGAGCTAGAGCCCGTCACCTCCAAGCAATAGAAGAAGAAGAAGAAGCAGCAGCGGCGGCCACCAGATTAGCAGCTGAAGAAGGCAAGGAGGACTCTTTCTTGACTTCCGAGGAGGAGACATTTGGGAACATTAGTACCTTACAAGTGCACCAAGAGACTTTGGACGGTAATCTATATTTAAGAAATATGACGACTATTAATAAGCCATTGAAACAGTTTCCTCTGTTTGATGCCAAACTCAATTCATTAGCTGCTAATAATTCCGCTATAACTATTTCTGATCCAGACCCCGGCCCTGGTTCCGGCTCAACCCTAGCAATGGCTGTTTCAGACACAGAGCCCTCACAGATTGACACGTTATCTCTTAATGCGGATACCTCATCGTCTCATCCTTCAAATCTAAGGGCAGTACCCCTTCCAGCAGGGGTGGTAACCACTTTAATGAATAATACAGATAATCTAACAGACTCAGTTGCCACCCATTCGATAATTTGCCCAACTGAAGGAGCAGAAGTACTAAGCCCAATTCTAGATATGGATCCAGAAACCACCCAGACAGTTGGGTCACTGCAACTATCAGTTAAAGATATGTTAAATCTGATATTAGATGAGATACGGTAAGTTAAGCAATTTCAAAGGGCTGAATTGGTTGGGATCCAGAATCGTTTGGATAAAATTGAAGATCTTGTATCCACTTTTCCCCCTCGCCTTCAGGAAGCTGAAGCTAGGATTTCAGTCCTAGAGGATGAGATGTCTCAGGTTAAAAAGGATGGTCAAAATACCGCTAAATCCTTTAAGGCTTTAGAAGTCAAACTTGATGAACTTGAAAACTTCAATTGTCAATCAAACCTAAGAATAGTCGGGGTTCCCGAGAAAATTGAGGGGACTGATATGGTCAAATGGGTGTCCTCTTTTTTGCTACATGAGGTTATACCGGAGTTCAAAGGTGACCTGACGATTACCCGAGCACATCGGGTACCCGCCCAGCCTTTTCCCAATTCTGCCCTCCCTCGTACAATCCTGTTGAATTTTGCTGATATTCGAATAAAAGAGACCATATTATCAAGGGCCATTAAACAAGGCCAATTCGCTGCCAGTGCTACAGCTAAATGCAGGATTTTCTCCGACATGTCTGCGGCCGCTGCTCGCCGCAGAAAGGAATTCGTTAAATTACTTCATTCGTTTAAGGCTAAGGGAGCTCAGGCCGCAATTGCACAACAGTCTAAACTCAGGGTGCTGATCAAGGGCAAATTTCATTTATTAACTGATGTTGCAGAGGCACAAGAGCTGCTTAGTAAAATGTCGTCTGGATACAGATATGTGATGGAATTGTGGAGGCTGTGGGTGGGGGGTTGGGGAGGGGTGCTGGGAGTCAATGGGGTGTTATACCAAGGCACCTCTAAGAAAAGGGAAGAGCACCAGTGGCCAGCGTGGGAAAGACAGGAAGAAGAGGGCCACAGGTGAAAGTGTGGGGGGGGTTGGGATATTGGGGGAAAAATTCGAAAAAATTGAGGTTGTATGCAGTAGAACTATTTTTTGTAAAACTTCACTTTCTAGGTCCTTTGGTGATAAAAGATATTTTTTGGTTAGAATCTCTGTATTATTTCTAGCAGTTAATTATGTATCATGTCGATCAATAAGGGGTTGAAATTGATATCGTTTAATGTGAATGGCTTGATTAATGGTAGAAAAATGCGAGCAATAGAATCTTGGATTAGGTCTGAAAATCCTGCGGTGGTAATGTTACAGGAAGCTCATATTTCTGCCTCCAAAAAAGAGGATTTTAACATGTTTAAAACTTGGGCTTCGTATCATGGTTTTTCATGCGCAATGGGTTCACAACGTGGAGTTGCTCTCTTTTTGAATAAAAATTTAGAGATTGAGATTGTTCAGACAGAAAGCGATCCTTTAGGTCGCTGGTGTTGGGCTTCATGCAGATTTAAATCCTATCGTAATCCAATAACTTTTGTTTGCTTTTACGACCCTACAGAGGATAGTCCCCAGATATACGAAGCTCTGTTTCAATCTCTGTTATTGGTGTGTGGAGACATCGTTATAGGTGGTGATTTTAATATACTTATGAACCCTAAGTTAGATTCCACTTCGTCCTCTAAAAGACAGTCCAAACCCAGATCTTATAGGACTATGTTAAACTATATATTAATATTAGGATTGTGTGATCCATGGCGCCTGATAAATCCTCGAAAAATGGAGTTTACCTGCTGGTCTGGTAGATTTAAATCCTCATCCCGTATAGATTTTTTTTGGCCTCTAGACAGCTCAAATTTCTCTCGCAGAAATTCTACCATAATGGTTTTTCAGACCATGCCATGCTGGTGATTAATTTTGACTATGAAGAGAACATTCAAACTGCAAAAAGATGGATGTTTAATAAAATTTTCTTACAGGATATGAAGTGGGTATCTGCGCTAAAAATAGAGATTACGGAATATATTGATCGAAATATAGGCACAGCCCCTCTTCATATAATTTGGGACTCTTTAAAGGCCTTTATACGGGGTATAGTCATTAGCAAAGATGCGGCTGATGGTCTGCTGTGAAAATCACTAGGAACTCTCTATTACAAAAAATTCAGGATCTTACATTAAGTCAACACTGTAAGCCAAATGGCGATGTATTAAATCAACTGAGAGAGGCCAAACATGAACTTAGTACTCACTATTACGAACAATGCGAAAAGGCCTTCCGAAAACAATAACAAAAAGTATACGAAGAGAATAACTTTACAGGAAAATTTCTAGCTTGGCAAATAAAAGAGCAGGCGGCTTCAAATATGATTAATTCCTTAAAAGATCCTGTTACTCACATCGATACATTCGTTCAGGCCGAAATAAATCCCATTATGCTTCAACACTACGATAGAATTTACACTATAAATCACACTATCGATCACCAAAAATTATCTGATTTTTTGGGGCGTCATGAAATTCCAAGTCTATCTTTGGAAGATCAGATACATATGCAAAAAACATTTGTAAGAGCAGAACTGGAAGCAGTGGTAAAAGATCTGCCATTAGGAAAAGCCTGCGGCCCTGATGGCCTTCCTTCAGAATTCTTTAAAGTTTTTTTAGCTCCTTTAGTGATTTTTTTCTATTATTATTAAACTCCGTGCTTGAAGGAGGACAAATCCCTGAATCCTTCCATGAATGTACAGTCATTAGTTTTTTTAAAAAGGGGAAGGAACCCAAAGATCCCAACTCATATAGGCCAATTACCCTACTAAACTCAGATTATAAAATAACCACCAAACTGCTTTCCCTTCGCTTTAATAATTTCACGGCGGAGTTGATCCATCCCGATCAGAACGGGTTTATCATAGGTAGACAATTATTTACAAATACACATTTTTTAGTTGAGGCATTAGATTACTTTGACTCACGGGGGATACAGGCCTTAGTTCTTTTACTGGACGCAGAGAAAGCTTTTGATTTGGTGGTTTGGGACACTCTTTTGTTTATTTTAAGAAAATTTGCGATTCCACAACATATTATTAATTTAATACAGAATCTGTACACGGGTGCTAGAGCAAACATAATTATAAATAAATCATCAGTAGGCTCAATAGCAGTACAACGCGGCACCAGGCAAGGTTGCCCCTTGTCACCCATTCTTTTTGTTTTTTTTATTGAACCACTAGCTGTTGCCATCAGGATTTGTCTCCAGATCACTCCACCAGTTACCGCCATGGCCAAGATCAAACTTTACGCAGATGATATCATGCTACTAATCAAACCTGATCCTGGATCACAGACACATATACTCCAAATTTTTGAAGAGTTCAAAACTCTGGGAGGCTACCGCATTAATAAAAAAAAAAACTAAATATTAGTTTGTGGGGGGGCAGACCCAGTCCTCCATAAAGATCTACAAGGCTGCATCAATTCAAAACCGAAAAGATATCTGGGGATCCTGTTCTCCCCTAATATCCTAGATTTATATACATTAAATTTTGTTCCATTAATTAAAAAAGTTCAATCAATGTTTGCCCGCTGGGACCCTTTACCGTTATCTATTCTTGGCCGCACTGCTTTGATTAAAATGTCGATTCTTCCACTTTTTAATTTCTTATTTTCATCAATTCCAGTTTATTTACCAGGTTCTTTTTAAAAAAAAATAGAATCTATGTTTTCTAAATTTATTTGGGCAAACAAAACGCCTAGAATAGACATGCGAACTTTAACTGCAGAAACTGAATATGGAGGTCTTTCTTTACCGAATTTGAAAGATTACTATTACGCATATTTTGCGCAGTATCTCGAGAGATTCAAAAGTATAAACCCAGGTACCGGGTTTTTCATAAACTTTTTTTTTGATTTAATATGTTTAGAAATTCAAATCCCATCCCCTTTGCTTGTACCGAAATCACCCAAATTTGTTCGCTATAAGACTTTAAATTATTTTTTTAAATGGCGCGATGCTATGCATAAGAGATATTCGCTTCCCCCTATCCACTTAACAACTCCCTTAATTGGCGCCTTTTCTTTTTTAAGGATTAAGATCGATCCAATTGTTATAGAAAACTGGGGGCAGGCAGGGTTTAAAACATTATCCGATTTACTAAGGAATGGGACCTGGTTCTCTGTCAACGATATGACATGCTTTATTTCCGGCAATTTTTTGTTAATCGGGTCCTACACTAACTTGATATATCCTACATTAATGCAATTAGACCATAGTACTATTACTAATAATTCCTCTCCATTAGCATTAGATCTTTTTGTTAACAACCAGATGAAGAAACCTGGGGCATGGAAACAGTGCCTTGCACAGAGTAGGGAGGATGAACTGACCTCTAAAGCTATCCGTAAATGGGATAAACAGGAAAATCAAGTACTATCAACTGAAATATGGAAATCTATTAACCAACTTAATTTCTGTGTTTTGCGTGGCGCAAATTGGCGGTGAATGCTCTATTTCAGCAAATGGCTATTATACCGTACACCAGTAATCATTGCTAAAATGTACAATGATGCATCTGCCAATTGTTTCAGACATTGCAATTGCATGCAGGGCAATTGGTCTCATATTATAGCGTATTCTCCCAAAATTAAGTCTAATTTGGGAAGAAATTTTTGTTTTTCTGAAAACTTTCTATATGTTATTAATTCCATGTAATGCAAAAATGCTTTTATTTGGATATGATCCTGAATGCACATTTACAAACTATTTGACAAAATGGCCGTTGCTAGATCTTTATTGTTACAGAACTAGCGTTCAACAAAAGTTCCGACGTTTTTGAATGGTTCGAAAAAATGAAAAAAAGTTAGGAGAAGTGAACAATTATATGCTAAAAGAGTCAGTAGTATAAAAAAGTTTGAACAGATTTGGGGTTGTTATTTTGAGTAAATTGTTATATATTGGGAGGAATTTAAAATGAATGTAATTATAAGCGTTTGTGAAATTTTTACTTTGTGATATATAATGTATAATACTAAATACAACTTCAATAAAAAAATTTAAATAAAAAAAAGAATATAAGTATTAGCAATAGCATTGCAGAAGCTTGGTCAGGAGTCTCCCAGGGATCCAGAAATTACTGGTCTAAACCACATTTAGCGTGGTATGAGAAATGTCTCTAAGAGTCCATTTAAAGGGCTAAGGGATCTGAGGCTTTGGGAAATACTAGGAAATTTTTTTAAGGCCAAAGTCTATGGAAGGTTAGGAGCTGAGCGAAAGGACTTCTGCATGGGGTCTGCAAAAAAGTTTGAAATCATCTGCTCGTCATCTGTCACCTGTGTTCAATTGCATCTCCTCTCTTTACTCCAGGGCAGCCGATATCATAATTCATAAGGTACATTGTTAAGTCCCATTTTGGTACGTCGTCAATAGTAGTCCATGCCAAATAGTTTCCATATAGTGTATTCTGCAACAATCATAAAGCGTCCCACACTAGACAGGGGAGTTCCATCTCAGTCCCATGCTCTACAGAGTTCTCATCTGCTTATCATCGATTCTCATTCCCAGACATGTATCTAGTACTTGTTATAAGAAATGTATCGATTCAAAGTAATTGTTAGTGAGAATTCCTGCAACGCAAACAAGTCAGCAAAATGCAAGAACAAAATGAATACTCATGGGAGCAAAACATAGGCTTTTTAGTATAATGCAGCTAACATAAAATATTACATCTTTAGGACATGCCTATATATGTGTGTTCACATTTAAAACACCTATGCAACATAATACTTATTTTTAATACTTTAGTTTAATAATTCACGTAGTAAGCAGTGAAGCTGCATAACATTGGGTATGCTGGAGAAGTACATTCAAGTAAATACATGTAACATAAATGCAAACATTGATGAAACATTTTTGTTTAACCAAATTTAGTATAAGGTACATACAAATTTCTAGCAGTTACACACAAAGGATTTCACCTGTTTATGCATCAGGTGTAAGCTTCAGTAATGAAACACAGATTTGTAAATGTTAATGAATTAATGCATTTTCAAAATATTCTCTTTAAAGCCTTAGTGTACATTCTAATTGAGTACTTGTGATATTCTAAAAAAGGAAGACTCGTTGCATTAGCAGTATCAGGTGCAACACATGCAAGAATCATAGAGACACTTAACAATTGTGGACGAAATGCACGCTCATTTGGTGTGGCATGATTTGTTTGACTTTTGGGTTTTTGAGACTTGAAAAGAGTGGACAGCTTTATGCTGCACCAAAGGGATAGTTGTGCTCTTCAGAGAGCTGCTTTGAAGTCACTCCCACATCAAAGACACTTTTGGGTATAAGTACTGGTATCTGATCCCCCTAAAATCAGACACTGCTTGACTTGTAACAGAAGCTTTGCCAGAAGAACTGCTTTGCTACTTAAAGGACTCAACTGGACTGCTGATCTGAAAGGCCTGCTTTTCTTTTTGTTGCCATGCTGCCTGCTGCTCTCTGACTTTGCTGAAGGAGAGCTGGATTCTGCTTTCTTTTCTAAAAGTGTGCTCCAAGGGCTTGCTGGCTTGCCTTCTGTTGCTTGAGACTCAGGGATATCAAAGTTTGTAACCCTGCTCTTGTTCCTTGCTCATTGAAGTGGACCTAGATACTTGCATCAACGAAACTGATGCAAACCCACCAAAGCCTGGCGCATAGCTGACAGCTCCTTGGAACTAGCGCTAGATTACGCAAAGCCTCTCTACACAGCTGGCAGCTTATTGAAACTGTCATTGGATGGTGTGAAGCCTCACAAAGCCTTGCTGTAGAGCCTCTCAGGACCGACACTGGATGACACAAAGCTTTCCAAAGCCCCACTTCACTGTTTCTCTGAACCAATGACGGACAACATGAAGTCACACAAACCTAGCTACGCAGACTGCATACCAAGAGCAAAGTACAATGTTCAGTGGGCCCAAGTGGGTTCATGTGACCAGCCTGTGCTCCATCGCGGTCAGCCTAATCCTATGACTTTGTCCCTGTCCGGAATGACCAGATAACCCCCATTGGAGCTTATTGCTTCTAAGGGCTAGAAAAATGTGTATTCTTTAAAAATTAATATCTTAACTTTTACCTATTGGGCTGTTGTTGCTTTGGTCTTGTTTTGTTGAGAATATAATTATCTATTTTCCTAAAACTGTGTGGAGTCTTTTTGTGGTATATTAATTTTTTTACTGTGTGTCTGTGTATTGCATAAATACTGTACACATTGCCTTTCTATATAAGCATAACTGCTATTTGCCAAGGTACCAGAGGGCAAGCACATGCTTTCTCTTTGTGTGTACTTAGCTTACCCGAACTTGAGTGGTGCTTTCTGCCTGGCATGGGTGTATACCTCAGCCAGCCAGGAATCCCATTTCTAACAGCAGTATTTACAAAACAGTTATAAATACATATGTAGCTACTTTTTGCACATGAAAGTTGTGGTTTGCCTATCATGGCACTCCCTCTTTGCCCTATGCTGGGATGGGAAAGTCACTTGCATGCTAAAGAGACATCCACCCCTGCACTGAGTAATGCAACAGCATGTGAAACTGGTAACCTGATTTTCTTTTGTGTGTGCATATTGAGAACTAGCCCCAAATGTTCTATGAAACCCAAGGCCTGTCTGCGCCTGACTCTGAGGTGCGGTGGCATGCCAAATGTGTACTCTCTAGTTGACTCAAGAATACCATCTGTGTCACTAGGATATATCATGTGAGCGGCGGATGCAGCAAACTGTTGTTGAATCCAAAGTAGAGGATAGGTCCTTTTACCTGTTGTTAGAAATTGGGTTCCTGCTTGACTGGGGTGAAAGCCCTTGTAAAACAGTGACCACTATCCAGGTCAGGGTAAATCACAAACACACCTTAAATGAACCTGTGGTTACCCTCTGGTAGCTTGGCACAGAGCAGTGAGGCTTAACCTAAGAGCCAATGTGTAAAGTATTTGTGCAACACTTAAAATGATAAAACAGTAAAAGAACCACTCAAAATGATGTAAAATTTGGTTAGAAACATAAAACTTCATTTAATTAACATATCAAGAGTAATACAACAAACATCCAATAAGTAGAACTGGAGTTATGAATTTTGAAAGAATATACCGAAAAGTAGTACTTAAAAACATAAAGTGCCAACTGGGGCTATCTGGCTGCGCTGGACCGGAGCAAAGTCAAAAGTTCCGGCCGACCGCAATGGAGCACAGCCGAGATACAGAGATCCACTCTGGCCCGCTGAACAAAAGTACCTTGATTCTGGTTTTGTCAACAGGGATGTAGGGTGCAGCCGAGCGATGCATTCATGTCCCCCTATGCAGTTGGGGTGATGTGTCAATTTTCTCCATGCAATGATGGCGATGTGCCATTTCCAAAGATGATGCTCTCGTTCCACAAGGTGACGGTTCCGAAGGTGATGCACCAGGTTCCTCCAAGCAGTTGAAGGGATTTGTTGATCATCTCCCTGCAGTGGCGGCGATGCAGTGGTCCAACAGAGTGGCAGTCCTTATGCACAGCTGTTTATCTTCTTGGGCCAGAGGTGTACTGAATTCATGGTGTCAGAGGTGTAGTACTTGTACCCAGTTGTGCCTTTGAAGTGGAGGGACTTTGAAGTACACAGAGGTCTCCCCTTTCTTGCCTGGCTCCAGTCTCTCTACAGTGGGGTATGGAGTCCTTTGTGTGTCGACAGGATGCAGCCTGTTCAAGGGTAAGTGTGAGGCTGTGCCCAGCTCCTCGTTCCCCTCCTTCCAGAAAGATCTATTAAGTCACACCTAAGTTTCCTTTATGTGTGGTTGTCTAGAGGGAATAAACAAAGCCCAGCTGTCACCCTAACCCAGATAAAACAGAGTGCAGACATCAGATGGCTAAAGTAATAAAATGCCAACTTTCTAATTGTGGCAATTTCAGAATTGCAATTTTGTGATCTTAAATTGTGATTCCAGAGACACTCGACTTGTGGGTTGTATCTCTTACTAATTGGAAATTATACATAAAATATGCAACACAGTAATCCTAATGTTATCCTATTGGAGAGCTAGGCCTTGCAGTCATGGAAAATTAATGTAAGAGTTTTTCACTACCAGTACATGTAAAACGTAAATGTGCATGCCCTTTTTTAAAAATTCACTTGAACCCTGCCCTTGGGCTGTCCAAAGCCTACCTTAGGGGTGGCTGATATATAAATATATATATATATTAAAAAGGAAGATTTGGGCCTGGCAAGGGGTTAAACTTGCCAGGGTAGAATGGCAGGTCAAAACTGCATTCAGAGTCCTAAAGCCAAGAAAAACTTGGTCAGAAAAAAAGGAGGGTGACAAAAGGTTTAGGGTGACCCTTCACAGAGGGCCATTTTCAACACCTATTCAAAGTGAGAGTGCAATGCTTACAGTCTCACTCATTACAAGTGCCATTTACAACATTCCTAGATCCTGTGCTGTCATCCCACCATGTAAGTCAAGTGTGTGCATGCATGGGCAATGGTAGACATACTCATGTTGTTTGCAAGCTTGTGAATCCATTTTTGTTTTACATGGTGAATGGAGGCTGAGACACAGTTTCCACAAACGGTTTGTGATTTGCATGCATTGCCGAGCTGAAGGGTATACCCATTGACACTGAAGTATGTGGGAATCGAGACGGAGCTGCCTTCAGAGATCATATAATGGTAACCTTTTAACTGTGGATTTATGATCAGTCCTTCCTGAGAACTGCCCTTTGGCTGAAGGTGGAGTATTGAGGATGAGTCAACATATTCAGTTGTTAGAGAGAGAGGTTTCTGGCAGGGCCTTCTTCTTTTGTCGTCTCCTTGAATGGCCTGATGACAGCCAGGTGCAGTGATTCATGGTTATTGTGCTCATGTTGTGATCAATCCTACTTGGAGCCAGCCTAAGCACTACCGGCTAGGAGATCCATCCCCTTACAAAAAGACTGTCTTATTTGTTGATAAAAAATGAATTGTGAAAAAGAACCACTCCAAATTGGTTCCTAGAATTTAGACAGTGACTCTATATCCCTTCACAGGAAATTGTATTGCTCCTGTTTCAAGTTTTTTCAATTACTAAGGTACACTGCTGAATATGAGAAGAGCTGCTGTGATCCAGTGCTTGGAACATTGAAGATCTGTCTCTCGGATGTGAGAGGACATCACCTGATCGCTTCATATCATACAGCATATCTGTTGGTCTGACTCAGACTTAGGACTCTTCCTGCCTGCAGAAAGGGGGTAAGGAACACCTTGTCCCTCAATAGCCATCTGACCGAGGAAGAGAGGCTCATATCTGAGGTTTGAGAGTGGGGTTGCCCAGGAGAGGTGGATCATTGTGGGAGTGTGCCTGAAGTAACCCAAATATTCCCATGGGAGCGCAGGTTTGATATACAGACGAGGAGGCTGTATGTATTTGCAAACAGATTAAGGTTTATTTTCAGGAGAAACAAATGTTCGTGAGTCAAAATAGTTTTTTTCAGGTTCCTCTTCTAATGGTGGTGGTGAGGGTGATGTTTCCGGCTCCTCGTCTTCGGAGTCCAAGGGGCTCCCCCAGAGGCTCATAAAAGAGGAAAAAGAAGGAGCCGTCAGAACACAAGTTTAGGAGTATCTAAAAGGGTTATCCCGTCACCACACCATGAAGTGTTCCAAAAATCAAAACAAAATATAGCTTCTTAGGGTAGGTGGGTCGTGAAAAGAATGATTTTTGTGCCTAGGGAAAGGACTTTGTGAGGGGAAGCAAAAGACTATAACCATGGTTGAAAACAAAGGCTCTATCTCCTTTAACGCCCCAAAATAAAGAACGATTCTTCATTAGTATCGCTGGTCAGGGTAGGAGTTATCTTGCACCTAGGACCTCTTTCTGTAGTTTTTATGAGTCACAGGTAAAGGGTAGGCTGTCTGGGTCACGGATAAAAGCGTAAACTACCTGGTAATACCCCACCCAGTACTTTGCATCCAATCTCCACCCTCACGCACCCCTCTGTTCCCTACCTGCCTCCCTTGTTCCTCCCTCCAATTCCCGTGGGACGCCCTCACTCACCGGCTCTGCCGCAACTCTCCAGAGTTGAGACCGCTCTACGGCATCCTCTGGAGGACTCCACCACACCTCGCACCAAGGCTTGTCCGGTTCCTCGTCCACGGCGTCTCCTCTCCTTGGTTCCTTCGCGCTGGCTTCCCTGCAGGGATTCTTCTCTTTCGCCTCTCCTCCCGACGTCTTCTCTCCGGTTCCCGCTCCACACGATTGAACGCCTTCTTCCTCGTGATCCTCCCCTTTCATTGGACTCGCCCGATCACTTCCTGTGTCACGCTCGCCCACTTCCGGGTTCTTGCCGACGGCTCTCTGTAGAGAGACGGGAAAGCGGCATGGATTGGTTTCTTCTGGATCTGGAGTTCTCCGGCCGTCACAAGCCCCACAAGTCCCATGCATACCACGGGGAGCCTCTGCCCATGGGGATACACTGGTGAGTCCCTCCTCACAATTCCCAAAAGGCTCCTGGACTCACGACGCACTATGTTCCAAAGATGAACCAATGTGAAACTGCAAGTTGCCAGTCCCCATCAACTGCCACATACGAAAACCAGAGGACCTGCCTGTGCATGGATGGATTGCTTGAATTAATATCAGCCACTGGTAATCACTCAGACCACATCTGAATCCCTTGTTTTTTTGGAAACCATGGCAACTGAGTTTGGCCCCAGCTATAAGCCAAATCAGTCTTGACCCTTTTCCAATAGGATCAGTCCAGCCCACCCTGCCAAGCCAGGTTCTCCCCGAACCAAAACACAAGCAACCCAAGAACAGTTTCACCCTAGTTATGGGCTCATCAGCCTGTTACAGCTTGGTTTCAGCGATACAGTGTGCACAGGACACACGTCTGGGTATACCTGTCCCACTTAGGGCAACACAATAAGTATACAAAACAGTGATGGATGGGATGCTTAAATTAATCTCAGCCACTGGTAATCACTTTGGCCTAACCACAATCCATTGGTATTATGTATACCATGCCACCTCAGTTTGGCCCCAGCTATATGCAAATCATTCTTGGACCTGCTCCAATAGGAAACGTCCATCCCAAACTGCCTAGCTAACTCTCACCCAAACCAGAACACAAGCAACCCAGGACTGGTTTTTCCCTAGTGTTGGGCTAAGCAGAACCTGTTTATTTATGTATTTATTTAAAGGTTTTATAGAGCGTGAACCAGACCTGTGAGGGTATCAGAGCGCTTTACAGGTTTGAGGGTGGTATACAAAGCGTTAGGAAGGGAGGGGACAATTGGGTTAGATTACACAAGAAAAGCACGCAGTCTAAGGTGCCGGCTACGAGAAGGATAAAAGGTTAAAAATAGGTAGACACTTATAAAAGAAGGCACGCAGTCTCAACTCTTGGGAGGGATGCCCAGGAGTGCAGAAATAGGTATCCTCCATAGAACCGTGGATGATGTCAAGGTGGAGGGTGGAAAGATGGGATGTATGACGTTACAACGCATACTTTTACAACGCCTACCTTTACATCGCAAGTTTTACAACGCATACCATTACAATGCATAATGCTTTTGGGCGCTGGATAGTGAATAGTTTAATTTACTATTCCAACTCCAGTCTCCGTGGATAGTAGGGAAGGTGCTGGATAGTACATTAAACCTATTCCCTATCCTAGAGCGTCCCCCAGCGCTATGCGTTGTGATGGTTTGCGTTGTAAAAGTTGCGTTGTAATCGTAGTTCGTTGTAAAAGTTTCGTTGTAAAGGCTGTGTACCGGAAACATGTCGCTACGGTGACTATGATGTAATCATAAGACAAGGATTTGCCCATTAAGAAGGTTTTGGTTTCCTTTTTAAAGTGTGCCAAGGACGGAAGTCTTTTGATGGCGGGTGGAGGGAGTCCCAGATTCTTGGAGCGGCCCCAGAGAAGGCCCGATTGTAGGTTTTTTTCTTCCAGAAGGGGGCCGGTTGCAGCAATAAGTCTTTGGCAGATCATAAGTTTCTGACGCATCCTGATATCACAACGTAATGGGCGAGAAAAGCAGGGGAGTTGGAGTAGAGAGCTTTGTGAGTAATGCAGGCCAGTTTAAAAAGGATTCTGGCCTCTATGTGAAGCCAGTTCAGAGTTTAGAGGTGGGGAGAAATGTGGTCGAATTACTTTGAGCCGGTTAGGAGTCTGGTGGCGGTGTTGAGGCAGCCTTTCAGTGGGGCCAGGGAGTTCTTGAGTAGCCCTGCGATAATAGTCTGGAAATGACTAGAGCCTGGATTGCCATTTTGAGGTTGGAAACCTCAAGGAAGGGTTTTGGGTTTCTTAGGTAGCTTAGGTGGACCTGCCCGGCTTGGCCATCAAGTGTATATGGCCGCGCATGTTCAGGCTGCTGTCAAGGGTTATTCCAAGGGGTTTCGCAGAGTCAACAATGGTTGGAGGGCAGTTTAGTGCTGTTATGCTCTTGATCCATTCCTGGATGTCAGGGTTGGTTATGAGTGAATTCAGTTCAATTTACGTTGAGTTTAAGCTGGTTGGCGGTGAGCCAATGGAATATTAGCTTCAGTGCCTCATTCAAGGAGCGAATGTTCTCAGGGGAGGAGATTTTGATATAGATCTGCGTATCGTCTGCGTACATAAGGTAGGAGATATTGACGGCACATAGTACCTCGGTGAGTGGTTCAAGGTAAAGGTTGAAGAGGGTAGGGGAGAGGGTTGATCCTTGGGGGACTCCAACCGTGGCCGGAGAGGGGTGGAAAGTTTACCAATGATAAGGGCTCTCTGAGAACAGTTTTGTAGGAAGGATCTAAACCATTCAAGAATGGTGCCATCTAATCCCATCCTGAGTTTGAGTCGTTCAAGAGGGATTTCGTGGTTAACCATATGAAAGGCAGAAGATAGGTCTTGAGGATTAGGAGACAGGTTTTGCCTTGATCGAGGGCTTGGAGGGCATCATTCACGATGTGGAGCAGGGTGGTTTCCATGCTGTGTCCAGGTCTGAAACCGGATTGGAAGTCATCTAGCAGGTATAAGTTATTAGGTGTAGGCTCAGCCGCTGTTACACAAATTTTTCTAAAACTTTGGCAAGGAGTGGGATTTTGGATATGGCTCTGTAATTCGCAGCCGAAGCAGGGTCCAAGGTAGGTTTTTTAGGATAGGGACAACTTGGCCAGCCTTGAGTGAGTCAGGAATTGAGCCCTGTTGGAGAGAGGCAATGATTATTGAGGTCCAGGAGGGAATGATAGCCTGCGAGGCGGCAGGTTGGCAGTTAGAGGGGAGAGGATCATTAAAGTGGTTGTTCAGGTTTAAGGAGGCGAGGATTTTCGAGATAGAGTGTTCGTCATAGTATTTAAAGTTGGACCAGTGTGCTAGATTTTTGGGTGAGTTTTGGGAAGATACCGCGTGGAGAGGAGGTGGAGCTGGCAGATTTTGATTTTGCCGGTGAGTTGCGGATTTCAGTTCATTTCCTAGGACAGAGATTTTGTCGCTGAAGAAGGAAGAAAATTAATTACTTGATATTAGGGGTTTGGGTGTTTCCTTGGAGGCTTTCGCTAGTTTGTTAGATTTGTGTTTGACCAAGTCGTACAGCTTGCGAGGTCGGTTTTTGGCATTCTCGAGTTCAATTCTCAAGAATTCTTTTTTTTAGTTCAGTATTGTCTTATTATAAGCATTTCTGGTCTGGCGGAGAAGTTTTAGATGGGCTACTGATGGGTGTTGTTTCCAGTTTCGTCGAGTCTGTCGAAGGCATCTCCTCTCCTTGTTGAGGGATGCGCTGAACCAAGGATTGCTGTCCTTGATTTTTTTTTTTTTTAAATTTCAGTGGTGCCAGGTCATCGAGGATGTCGGTTATGGTTGAGGAATAGTGATCCACTAGGTTGCCGAACAAGGTGCACTGAGGGGGGGGGAGGTCGGTCTCGCACTGAGCTGCTAGTTTCCCACGATCGAGGTTCTTGGTGTCTCTAACCCATCGTTTGGGAATCATGGGTTAAGGTATCCATGCCTTGTGAGAGCTGGTCAGGAGGAAGGTGATGCGTGGTGGTCTGACCAATCACACGGGTCAATAGAGATAATTTTGACCGCTGATTCCTTAGCAATGATCCAGTCTAGGGTGGCGCCCTTCGAGTGAGTAGGGAGAGAACAGGCTTGTGTAAGGGCTTGGTTGGCCAAGAAGTCTCTGATGGCATTGACCTGAGGGTCCTTGGGATCGTTCCAGTGTAAGTTGAAGTCACCAAGGAAAATGTCTATAGAATTTGGAGAAACCGTGGCTGTGATGATTTCCATGAGGAGGTCCGTGAAGGTGTCATTCTTGTCTGGGGGAGTGGTAAAATATGTGAAGTTTGCACAGTTGAGAGATGTTGTAGACGGAGAGTGCGAGATATTCGTAGGAGTCTGTAGGGTCCACCGGCAGTTCCGTAACCAAGAGGTTAGAGCGGTAGATGCAGGCAATGCCACCCCCTTTTTTCTTTGAGTGTCCATCCTTACAATGTTATTATTGGGACTAAGAGATCTAGGTAGGGCGAAGAGGATTCCTGGAGCTAAGATTCCGTCAGGATCGCTAAGTCTGATTTATGTCTCAGTATGAGGTCGTCTACATCAGATGCATGCTTTACTGCTGATCGGCAGTTTATTAGCAGGCCGGTTAGGGAAGGGTAGGAGTGAGCGTCAGGGGTGGATTAGTGATGTGAATTCTAGCTAGGTTGCTATTGACCACCCCTCTGACACGATGGGTGGCAGATCTGTTGGGGTTGGTTGCCACCGAGCGGATGGGGTGTTCTTCCCTCAGGATTGAGGGGCATGGGGTTGTCAAGGCGGACTCATAGCTAATGAGGAGGTCAGCCACTTTTTCTTCCGTGGGTCTGGCGGGTTAACGTGCCATAGGTGGGTTTGTAGGTATGGAGGAGAGCAATGATTTCCTCCTCCGAGAGGTGGCAGGGTTACTTGCGGGCGCAAGTGTCTTAGTGATAGTGGAAGTGGGTGAAGGAGTGGCTTGGCGGGGGGGACGAGGTTTGCGTTCTGCGAGAGCAGGAGATTCGAGAAGGAAAGTTCAGGGATGTGAAGGAGGTGCTTTAGGTCCAGGATGGACTTATGGATTCTTAGGGTTAATTCAGTGGCTCTACGGTTGAGAGGTAGGTTCAGTAAGGCAGGGGGCCAGTTGCAAGGGAGCAATTCTGATAGGATGTGCTGGTGACCTGGGGGTGAGACGTGGAGGGCCAAGGGCCAGTTTCAGGTGAGAGGTTCGGTCGGAGTGTGGGAGCTCGGTCGATCGTCCCTAAGAGAGGGAAGACCTTGCGGGCAGGGTTCCAAAAGGGTGGGAGTTATTCTGTCGGACTGGGTTGGCCACCTAGTGGTGAGGTTAACTAGATCGTAGTTCTGGGCCCTATTGGGCGTTTCCGAGGTAGTGCTGTGGGCCCTAGTAGGCGTTTCAATAGCCCGGAGTGCGGGAGGATTGCGCCGACAGGAGGATAGGGGTTTGGGGCCGCTTCTGATAGCTGGTTCAGGATGTGTGATAGCGGGTCTAGATTGGTTAGAGATTCGGGCCCTATGGGGCATTTTGGAAGCTGATGGAGCGGGGACCGCTCATGGGTCTGAGTTTGGCGGTATGGGCGCGCAGTGGTTGGCCTGCGTTGGTGACTGGGTGACTAGGCCGGGTCGCCCAATGACTTGATCCCTGGCATATGTGGTTAGTAAGAGGTTATGTACACTTGGTGGATTTAGGTAAGAGGTGGAGCGGTGGACCGTGAGGGATGTTCTTGGCTTCCTGTACTTTGAGGAGACTCGCAAAGGCATTATGCCGGAGAAACGTTTTCCTGGAGTGGAAGATTCGGTCGTTGGTGACGGGGCCCAGGTTCACGCAGAGACGATGATAAGATATCAGGGTCTCAGGCTGGCTTTTCAGGATGGAGTGCTTGAGGGATTTAGAGGCGGATTTGGAGAGATTAGGAGGATAGATAACAGTATTGTAGTTGTCGCCTGCGCAGGGCAAGCAGGGCTCTGCCATGCTGAGGAGAGTGATGAGATTACCACCCCAGCGGTCGGTTTGTGTGGGGAGTGTATCGGAGGGTCTGCCATACTGTCAGGGGTTACTTTAGGGAAAGTGCTCCCGCGATGCGAGGCAAGACTTAAAACAGCGAAAACACTTGCAAGGGCTGTTAATCAATTGCCCATCACCAAGGTGGGAGGTTTACTAGGTCTCTTCCAGTAGAATGGATTGAGAGGGCTGTAAAACCTATGCCCTTGCCAAGAGGGCCGCTATAGAAGTCTTTTTTCTTTTCTTATGGTGAGCTTCTGGCTCAGTCCTCTTTCTGTTTTTGTGAAGGCATAGCTCAGTCCTCTTTCACTTTCTATGATTAGGGCATGTGAGGACAGCCTCCACTGTGCAATGAAAGTGCCTTCAAAATGGATGGGCCAGCACACAAAAGTTAAGAGGGCCATCCAATTCAGCATCCATCCTAGGTGTGAACAAAAATAGGAGACTCACAAGTGCCAAGCTAGTACACATAGATTCCGCCACCATAGGCTCAACTAAAATGTAGAATGTAGCGTGGTGCTCACCGTTTGCAGGATCCGGTCACGTGGCAATCCTGCGAGTCGGGAGTCAGAGGGTCACAGGCGAGATGCCCCGCAAGGCACCCCCTGCATGTTCCTGGCTAACTGGGTCAGGGCGGTCCACCGTGAGCTGCAGGGTGCAGATTCCTTCATCTGCACCTTTGGGGAATGCCCCACCGGTCACATTGAAGGCTGCTTTGCATATAGCTGGCTCCAAACTGCGGTGGAGTGGTGTGCAAAAAACAACTGATTGAGATGCACCTGATGTATTTACCAGTGACCTCCAAGCTGCTAGCCCCCACCCAACCAAGGAAGAGATCTACATGTAATTCAGGAAGTTTATAAATACGTTTTACATGGTTAGAAAGCAATAACTGTTCATGGTTTACTTGAAATGTCTGGCATTGTGTTTCATTTGTGTGAGTGTGTTTGCATGCAAATGCGCACAGGAAGATGTGTGACAGATTGCACAATGCATGCTGGCATGTGTGAGTGCATGCATGTTTGGGGACATATGTTGATTGTTCAAGTAATTGAGGTCAATGTGTCCTCTTGTGGGAATGTATGTGTCTGGGAATGCACAGTGTGCTCTATGCACATCCTAATAGTGTGCTACTTTAAAATCAATCAATGTGGATGTGAGGTAACCACAATTCAAGAGGGTATTTGCTTTGACCGTTTTATCCCGGCATATTGTCATTCAGTTATAGTTCTGACAATGGCCACACAAAGTTCACATGGCAGGCACTCTGAGAAACAACCCCATATTAATGAATCCTCTGCCCTAAAGTACTTACCAGTGTGCCCTATACTTTATACCTAGTTTTATGCAGCAATAGCCTCTGCAAGAACTTACCCATTTGTTTTAATATGGGTAATCCCCTCTTTTTTAGACCTATGACCACCCTAACTCCTATATCTTATTCTTGCAGTTCAGTGACCAGAAAATAAATTAAGGGAGAAGTACAAAAAATAGGTTTTTCCATTTTATCTCCATTGGGAAATTTTGATTACAAATTTACGACAAATGCGTCATGAAGGTACCACTTCAATCAGAAAGTGTACTTTTGTTGGTTTGGAGATTTTGTACTGCAGATGTTCAAGGACTTAGTCCACAGTGGTCTGTAGTACCACTCCCAATGCACAGAACTGGCTCACTTTTTTATGGATAAGGTGACTAGTATTCAGTCACAATTGGCAGTAAACCCCAGGGCAGGAATACAAGTTTAGGATTCTGATAGTGTCACTGAGTAATCTCCTTTAATTGGTCCTACTTCTCCTCAGGATATGCCAGGCCCAGCCCAAAAAATTGAGTCATGGGCTCATTTTGACCTTTCTAGATTTATATCCATTCTGCAATCAATGAAATCAGGCTCTACCCTAGACCTGCTTCCTCTAGCTAAGTTGGGGATCCTTGATCCTGACTTCTTGCAAATGGTGGTGGACTTGCACAATTCCTCAGTTTATGAGGGCTGTGTTCCACGGTCCTGGAAACATAGTTTGGTCCTCCCACTTTTGAAGAAGCCCAATTTCGACCCAACTAATTGGGCTAATTTTAGACCCATTTCCCTGCTGACCGTCTTTTACAAAAGTTTGGAAAAGCACGTAAACTCATGGCTCACCACCTTTGTGGAAGCCCAGCACCTTCTTCATTCCTTCCAATCGTGTTTCAGGGCTGAACACAGTACAGAGTTTGCTCTCCTAGGAGTCCTGGAACATCTAAAATGGCCCTTGGATGAGGGAAGAACAGCTGTGCTGATCCTATTAGATCTCAGAGCAGCCTTCAATACTGTGTCCCACTCCATCTTAGTGGATAGGCTGTTGACATTGGGCCTTGGTGGGAGAGGTGTGGCGCCGCGGCCAGGGCGACTGACGCTGGAATCTGGGGACCGCGGTTCGATCCCCGGCTCCGGCGGCAGGTTAGCCCAGCACCATGTGACTCTGGGCAATAGCTCGCTTAATCTTCCCGACGGCCCCCCAGCGCCTAGAGACCCTTACGGGTGATTGTGCGCTTTACAAATGTGGACTTTACTTTTACTTTTGATGTAACAGCCCTAGCTTGCCTGACCTCCTTTTCGAAAGATGGGTAATTTCAAGTCTTTTCGTCAGATGTAGGGTCATAGATCTACGTCTTGACCCCTGGAGAACCCTAGGGTTCCACGTTGAACCCCTTGCTGATGTGGTGGAGAGCTGCGGCTTGACACTGTTTTCTTATGCAGACAACACACAAATTATTTTATCTTTGTTGTTTTCACAAGGGTATAACTCAGGTGCCCTTATTCTTGACCTAAGACGAGTCGCTTCCTGGATGGACAGTAGTTCGCTTAAACTTAATGGTGATAAAACCTAGCTTATGGTTGTAGGCAGGAATCCACAGCTCTGGGGTACACAACACTGGCCTAAGTATTTTGAGGCTCTTCCATCTCCATCTCCCAAAGTATAATGCTTGGGATTCTGGCTGGATGATAATCTGTCTATGCATCCCCAAGTGGCCAAAGTGGCCTTCCCCTGTTTTTTTTTTTTTAGATGAAGTGGCTGAGGAAGATTTTTTAGGTCACTGTTCACTTGGCACAAAGAACACTGATTCAGTCCTTTATCCTCTCACAAGTGGATTACGGTACCATTCTCTACCTGGAAATTAACAAGGCCTTTATTCGTCATCTGCAGTTTGTGGAGAATCCAGCAGCAAGACTATTCTTTCAGCTTCCAAAGCAATCCCCGGCTTCTCTTCTTCTTTTTCATAATTTGCACTGGCTTCCAATTTAAAAGAGAGATCAATTTAAAACAGGCTTTATGCAGCGTGCCCTGAATCCACCTGCCGTGCACAAGAGGTCGCTCCTTAGCATATCTGGGCCCAAAACTTTGGAACGCCCTACCTGAATTCTTAAGATACTGTACATTTTACTGCTATTTCACAAGAACCTTAAAACGTGGTTATTTTAATCTTCCAGTTAAACATTTCTACCTATGCTCAGCACGGGGAAACCCTCTGGGTAGTCGTGGAAATAATAATAATAAAAAAGAAAGGGCTCCCTTAGGTTTATGGAGTTTTCTGCTCTCATCGGCCAGTTTGGGCCTGCAGACACAAAGCAGAGGCCACAAACGGTACAACAGTGATTGCCTGACCTCTAGAGTAGAATGATCCTTGCGCCTTATACATAAGGGGGGCAGGGAGATAAGCATATACTGAATCCCAGGCCAAAAAGTTAGAAGACTCTCAAAATGCCCCCTAAAAGTAAAGAAAAAAAAACATTTCCTTGTGCGATAGTCAGTGTGTTGATTTTCGAGCCCAAGGAATTCAAGCATCTAAAATGGAATCAGCTGTCCATAGCTTCGAGAACTAGGCAGCAAGGTCAATATACAAAACATGGTTCCTACAGTCCACTCCCTTGAAAAGGAGATCATAATCTATGGGTGCCGTCTCAGGTGTACCAGGTGTATTTCCTCTAGGCTACAGACTGAGATTTTAGGTATACTGAGGCCTTGAAAACTAGTTTGCGGAGCACCAACATATTTAGGGGCTATTTAAAATCAAAAGACTATACTAAAGTAAATATATTTAATTAAAATATATCTAAATTACTTTTGATAATTTCTATACATGCGAAGATCTATGGCCTGACCATGGAGTCTCCCTATGGTAAAATATAGGAAATATAAAAAATGCTCCCAAAACAAATACACATATTTTTATGAAAAATATTAACGTAAATTATATTATATATTTAATTTACAAGTAGAACTGAATAGGAAATGCTACAGCACTATGAGCCTAATTTTTAGCTAAATATTTAATTATTGAAAATATAGTAAATAATTTTAAACAAATTATGAAGCTCAAAATAGAAAATAAAACCCATGTTATTTAATATATTAATTTATTTTCTTATTACGTATTAAAAATTAAAAAGATGTATAGAATGTATTAAAAGTAATTTAATTATATTTTTGTAAATGTTACATGCAAAAATGCAATACAATATTTTCGAATTACATTAAAACTACTAGTTTTATACTTTATTTCTAACATTAAATTGTATTTGTTTATATTTTAACCATTTAAAATATTTTAATTAATTTACCACTTTTTACTGTGGGGTTTTATTTTAAGTCAGAAACTTCATTATTTCTATGGGAGGGGTTTGCAAAACCTGTGCCTAGCCATGTTTCACACTAGACTTACTCCAGATCTGAACTGAAGTACTTTACTACACTTTGTTACTCCCTTATTGGGTATTATAACCATGGAATTGTAGTTTGTGAATAGCTCTGGACTTATTTGAGAGTGGGTAGGCTGACGACCATCCCCTGGCCCCCACTGACCCTCCCTGAACCCCTCGTTATAGTGCCTCTAACTCCTCCCATTTATTCATGAGATCTCCCCATTTTCCAACCACTCTCCTGTGTCCTTCCCTCATTTAGTACTAAAATGTTTACTACGTGTGCAGAGAATCTGCAGTTGGCTGTCATATCCCCAATATAGGTGCTATCTGTGGAATATGAGATTAAATAGATAAATCGCTAGATAGATTAGAATTAATTTTGTTTGCAATGTAGTGACTCCCAATGTAAAAGTTGAAAAACTTACCTGCAATGCACTGACTCCTGATGTAGTGGTTGTGATGTAATGACTACTAAGGCAGAGCCCTCATTGTAATAAGAGTACACAGCTACCTAATCAAAGTAACCAATAAAATATACTGTTCTACAGTAGGATAAAAGCAATTTATGACACTCATACCCTTTAGCTTCCTGACAATTACATTTCTTAGACTATTGAATGCATCATTGGTATTATCAACAGCTTCCTTTCTATCAACCACAGCACTTCAAAGGGATTTAGACAATTTGGTGCAAAGGCAAACGAATCAGAACTACGCAGACAATCTATATTTCAATATATAAATGCCAGTAACATACCTTTAGACCTACAGATAAAAATGTTGCAAAAATCTCATAGCCAGTACTAAAATTGGTTTAAAGACACTGAAAAGTCTTTTCTTATACTTAACAAGTTCACCATAACAAGGCAATGCAAAAACCTAAGAGGGACATCTAACTGTATAAAAGTGAAACAACTATCCATACCTGAAAACAAATTACTGCTTTGATCTAATTTATCAAACACGAGTCACGAGTCGGATGATTCCTGACTACATGCGAGAGCGGAGGCTGGTGTGCTGGCAAGGAGTAAAACAAACAAGTAAGCTCCGTGCCGTTCTTGTCTGTCCTGTTGAACCAAGGTCATAATCAGGCTAAATATGCGAGTTATTTATCGGTCCCATTCACTTATTTTACAGAAACATTTGAATTTGAACACGCTCGCAAGCCGAGCTTTGAAATTTTGTCCCTGAGCGACGAACGCCAGAGGAAGCCAAGTGGCAGAACAAGCACATGTTTGTGCAGGTACGATTTCCAGTTGCTCCTTTCAGTATATTTTTCTGAAAATACTGGTGAGGGGCGATTAAGCTCTAAATTAACACGCATTCTCATTTAATAGGTAATGACTACATGCAAGACGCCATCAGCCCAAACAATTGTCCACTAGCAGTACATAACCCTCAAGACGAGGTAGGACTTGCTTCAGGTTTCCATCTGTAATTATGATAATTTTTTTGAAACCATCAGCTTGATACCGAGGGGCTCACATATCTTTCCCCCCCCTGTTTTAGAGAAATTAGCACACCGGCACGGCAATACGGGCAGAAGCAAGAGATACAGCCCTTCTCAACGAAAAGCCCCCTAAATAGACTGCTCCCACAGTGAATCAAACTACAGGTACATGATTGGCAATTATCGTGGTATGGCATAAGAGCAACACGAGATACATGATATGATCGAATAGTGATTTTTTTATTTTCTTCTCACTTCCTACACAGATTGATCAAAAGGCCCTGATGAGAGTTTTTGAACCCTGATGGCCCCAACTCGAAACGCGTCGGCTTACCAATGGGAACACACTTGTATATTAATTATACATTAGGATTTCGCGAATAATCCTTGAATGTTCCCTGGCATTTGACAGTGTCTCTTGATAAATCACGAAGTAGAGAATTAATTGTTTTTGTATAAATGGTGTAATGATGTTGTTAGGTTTGTGTTCACTTTATTAATAATTTTAGTTTTGTATAAATTGTGTATATATGTAGATAGTAAGGTATAAATGTCAGTGTATCTGTTTATTTGTGCATAAACACACGTATGAAATCATCTTTAAAATAAAAAAAGTAATTGGTACAAATCGAGGTACCAGATCTACCTACATTCATTAACGGTGTGGTCCACATTTAAATAATCATGTGTCACTAAATAATAAGGGTGCAGGCATTATTTGTGTTGTATTGCTTTATGAATGGTCCAGCCTGCCTCTGTCCCGCTAGGACCTAACTCCTTTTTGTTTCATTGATCTAATTTATGGCACGCTATCAACTGTTAATTCCAGACGCCATTCTCAAAGTGATTTACTAACTTTTTTTGACTACTCCAATGAGAGTGTAGAATGGAAATACAAAGCCCTACTGCCCCATTCAGAAGTGGCTGCTACCAAAACCAAGAAGTGCGGCAATGCAAGCTGGGGAAGGATTCATCTATTTAAAAAAAAGGACTTACTACCTGGCCCTGCTGCTGACGGAGTCCAGCTTCTTCCTCACACGCACAAAGCTCCCAGACTCCCAACCAATCCGGTGCTGGTATATATAGCATGAGAGCAGTGCCAGGAGTGTTCTGAGTGGCCTTGTTTGCTACTCAGACAGTTCCTGGGAGTCTGTGACATTTCCCTAACCTGGCTGTGCAATACAGCTGGGTTGGAGAAACCCAAGTGCACATGTCTGTTCGGCTGGCCTAAGACGGCCGACCACACCAACATGTGCACTGATAGTATGCAACTCTCCTCCTCCCTGCTCAGACTGTTATCATCCAAGATGATGACGCCTCCTGCCCTAGACTCAGGCCACTCAGCAGTGCCAGTAAAACATAAAATGATTATACATATTTTAATTATCATTTGTTTTTGTAATCTTCTGCCACTGACCAGTGGGACGACGCTCCCCTGCTAAAATGGAGGAGCCATCCCTAACCACATCCACTGAAGAAAACAATACTTACCGAATTTATAAACAGGCGATAAGAGCAACAGGGGATAACATATGCAGAATAATGCACCAGGAGAGCTATTAACTTGCATACATACATTCAAATACTGAGCAGTAATACAAAACATAGCCTTCTAAATATTATGTCTTGAAGCATATTCTTTGACTTAAGTATAAGTATGTAGCAAGAGACTTTGAACTCAGTAAGTGAATTCCACCCACTACACCACCTAGGCACCCACTTTTAAATAAATATATAGACGATGAAGCCCTATATGATTGTACACTATATAAAAGCAGAAAGCCCTAAATGATTAATGAATGTCGTGTATGATAAAAGTCTTGATCACTTCCCCACAAGAAAAAACAAACAAAAGCTTAAATTGCCGACAGACACAGCAGAGGAAAGAGGAGTTTAATTTCTAAAGAACATTTCTTTATAAACTGTCCTAAACTCAGAATACTGGCATTACACCTTCTGCCGAAGCTTGGTAAAAAAATTCAGTTTTTCCAACCAGTTACACTATTGTAACAGGAGGTGTCTGAATTCACAAACAGCTAACTAAATATTTAGGTATTTTCATTGTATCGCTCATCAAAGCCTCCACAGCTAAAATCGGGACACCAGGCATACAATTAATATCACAACACGCCCTTCATTTGACACCAACGATAAGCTATGTATTACATCTTACATAGAATCTCTTTACACTAACCTAAAACAGAATACGGAATAGCAGTGTGCCACTCTATCCTGTATTGATGTTCACAACCACAGTGGTGCACTCTAACACAAACTTTCATAACACAACTGTTTTCTCTTTTAAAATAATGTTAGCCTACACATCTTCAGGGCATCAACAGCGCAGCGCAGCCTTGTCTGGTCCTCAATTTAGTAAACTTCTGATGAATTTATAGTGATAAAAATCCTTTCTGAGCACATCTAAATAGACACCACTGTTACATACATGATTTATTAGTCACTTGAATGGATCACCGGAAGCCATTCTACAATTTCAAGAATTGATCTAGTCATAGAATACCTTATCGCAAAATTGCAATAAATTGTGACAAAAAAGAGAATTTGTTTGGACTATTGATTTGACCCAAACAGAATGATCTTTAAGTAATCCTTATTGCAAAAGCAACGGAGCACAATTCACTTGCAACCTACAAAGTAAACACCTACGTAATGTAAGTGATACCAGTTCTTACACGTAGGGAAAAAATGCTCTAAAAAGATCTTATTTTCTACTCTGAAAGATTTTTCTGAAATGTGTTGCAAGAGGGTTAGAGAAACCTTCTGCGAAAGACCAGAAAGCACTCCCACATGGGAAACAACCTTTACAACGCAGTCATTACATCGCACTACATTTACAACACAGTCATTACATCGCAACATCCTTTACAACGCATGTCACTACAATGCAACCATTACATTGCATGTCACTACAACGCATGACACTACAACGCAGGCATTACATCGCATGTAATTACAACGCATACCATTACAACACATAGTACCCCTACACTATCCGACACATACCCTACTGCTACACCCCCTGAAGTTAGAATAGTAAATTTTACCCCTACACTATCAAACAATTACCCTACTTTTGCAACCCCTGGAGTTAGAATAGTAATTTTTACCCCTACACTATCCAACACTTACCTTACTGTTGCACCCCCTGGAGTTAGAATAGTCATTTTTACCCATACACTATCCAACACTTACCTTAAATGCAATGTAGTGGTATGCGTTGTAATGATATGTGTTGTAAACGTATAATGCGATGCAATGGAATGCGTTGTAATTGTAGTTTTAAAAAATTCATTGCAATGGCATGCTATGTTAATGTATGTGTTGTAACGTCATACTTTCCTCCCAAATATCAACTACATGTATAAGTGTTTATGTTTGGACCGCACAAAACTGGAATTGAGAATCCCATCCTAAGAAAATGACATCTACCTGTAAGTGAATAAATAGGAATGAAGAATTTTATTTTCACTCTCAAAAGTAATAACCTGAAAGATTCTTCAGTGAGAGCAGTTAAAGAACAACCTACTTGCAAGCAGGCTATTACTAAAGCTCCAGGGGCCAGTGCAGAAGGTATCTGGGCACTCTTTTTGCTGTCAAGAGCGTATACATTAAGTCGAATTAGCTCCGAGTTAATGCATGTTTGCTTACTGCATAATTCGTAAGCAAACAATAAATATCATGAGAACTACTGGTGGAGCCTCTTGTGCTAAATGAATACTGCCTCTAAATTGTATGTTTGTGTGTACTTTTGTTTCGTCATATGAGGCTCGGTGCAGGGTATGCTTTTATTGTAGAGTTAATCATAGCAAATATTACAATTAAAGTCTAGGAACATACAAAGCATACAATAAATTAAATCATATTACATAATGAGTAAATGAAATATAGGATTACTATGAGGGTAAAATGAAACTTAGACGGAATCTTTAAAATTCATTTTGTAACGCAATGCAGGCAGCTTAACATCTGATTTCACCCTGGTAGAATTGCCTTATGTTTCTAGAATATAACATTTCAAGATTCTTGTTCCTCATCAAAAGTAAATGGTAATAATTAGTACCAGGGTCAACTTATTAGACAATGAATTTTCCTTTTCTGTCAGATGTTTTTATGTTAATATTGGCGGTTGCTGTATTTTTCTTTTGTTCAAATTTTTTTCTCAGTATTACAAGTTGTTTGGTAACACAGGGGCAGCTTTCATTAGATTTAATGCCTACTGGTTCTTGCAGTGATTCATGCTGAACATCAGTAGCTGCCGGTGCAGGGAGGCACAATGGGACGGTGGGGGGCAGGGGGATGTTGACAGACGACGGAATAGGATTTATTTAATGTTACTTATTCCGTTGTCTGTCAAATTCCCCCCATCTGCCCCACCGCCCACTGCGCTTACCTGCACCGGCCGCTGCTGGTGAATATATTGGGCCTGACTCATAAAGGTATTTTTGGCTGTAGACATAATTTAAAGCCAGCAATACCACCATTTATGCATTCACAGAATTCACAAATATATTCTTGGAAGGTGTCACTTGGCTTATAGCTGTGGATTTCTCTGTCACATTCTTGGAGAAAACCATAGTTGTAAATTCTACACAAATGATGAAAAGTGGTGTGGCATGGTGTGGTTTGACTTGTATTTTTTTAAAACTCTTTTTATTGGTACTTATACGAAGACTTGTACATATAGGGAGCAGTATATTATAACGGTAAACAACCTTTACAACAAAACTTTTACAACGCACTACCATTACAACGAGGTCATTACAACGCAAACTATTACAACGCATTGCGCTGGGGGGCGCTCTAGGATAGGGAATAGGTTAATTTACTATCCAATAACCTTCCCTAGTGTCCACGGGGACTGGAGTTGGAATAGTAAATTAAACTATTCACTATCCAACACCCAAAAGCACTATGCGTTGTAATGGATTGCGATGTAAAAACCGCATTGTAAAGGCAGGCGTTGTAATAGCCTGCGTTGTAACGTCATACATCCTATTATACCATCATTCCATTTGTATAGATTTCTAAGTTCTGTTATACATGTTATGACTTGCAGCAATCTTGAATAGTAATAAGCACATTACTCCCCAGGCTCTGCCAGGCTCCCGAAATGTTCTCCCATTTTTTGGGGCATTCTCTACTCTTGTATATCGTATTCTGTTTGTCAGCACCAGTCTAAATCAATTTCCCCTTCTTTTACTCTTGGGATGGAGGTTGCCCCCATTTCCTTGCTATGGTCTGTTTTGCAACTACAGCTGCCAGCTCTAGCCAGTCTTCATCTCCTGCAATCATCAGCAGAAACCATTTGGTCGCCACTGGGACCTCCGAGCCCACCACTACAGTCATCGTCTCGGTTATGTTCCACCGATATGTCTGCAGGAGTGGGTATTCCCATTTCAGGTGGTAGAAGGACCCTTCTGACTCTCACCCCATGTGGCACAGTGTGTTTTCGCTACATCCCATTTGGTGTAGCACTGACATGGGGTAGTATACTCTGTGTAACACATTCAGTTGTATCAATCGGAACCTTGCAGAGTATCTTCTTCCCTGATATATTCCCGGACGGCATGTCCTAACTGGGTGTATCTGAGCCACTTCCCCCTTCCCCAATTCGTATTCTGTCTGTAGGGCTGTAAACGTGATATATACGACTGTCCTCTCCATATGTCTCCCAGGGTCTTCAAACCCAACAGCTCCCACTGGGCGGAGCCCCCCAGTGTGCATACTCCTTTCAGGTGTTTGCCCGTCCAGAGGGGTGTCATCCCTGTAAGTTTGCCTGCCCACACCAAATATTTTGTTGCTGCAGACCATGCTTTTATTACTGTTCTAGTATGAGCATGTAGGTTCCTCCCTGCTCGCCTGGAATATATTATTGCCTGTGGATCTTTCATTCCCATGACCAGTCTATCGACCCGCAATATGCTGGTTCAGCCTTTTCTCCAAACATCCACCCATTTAAAGTTACAAGTTGGGCAGCCTAGTAGTAACCCTGAATGTCAGGTACTGCTACACTTCCGTCTAAAATGTGCCTAATGCTATTCACGGCGCTGATCCGCATCACAGTAGCACTCAGAGCTCTGAGTCCACCCGTTGGAAGAAGGGTGGGAACCTCATGTGGCGTGTTTTGTATTGCATATAGTAGTCGTGGAAGAGCCATCCTTTTGAACCATGTTTGAGACCGATTTCTGGTTTTACGGTACCCAATTTAGTAGCCACTAGATGAAGGGGAAACCACCACTGCTGTACATGCGAAACTCATGACAGGGGCAGCAGTCTGATGTCAGCAAAATGAGAGCACTTTGGTGCACCGCTCCAAGTCATAGGACAGTTGCAGGACTTTATTTGTGTTAGGGACAAGGGTAGGCCTCTGCATATGTTATATTAGTGTGAGCCTAGAGCCAAGATAAAAAACTAGGGTATAAGTGAGCCACAGCCAAGCACTTAGAACATGGCAGCATGAATACATACCCACAGCAAAGATTCTCAGTCCAACAGCATGTTCTGCAATATTATGTTTTTCCTAAATTGATACAGCTTGTCTTTTGGTCTTTTCACTACATATATGTTTATTTGACTCCTATAAATATGCTATAATAAACAAGTGGTGTTAGAAATGGGATTCCTGGCTGGCTGAGGTATTCACCCTTGCCAGGCAGTAACCACCACTCTAGCCGTGGTAATCTGGATACACATTACAAGATAACCTGTACTCAGCCTCTGGTTGCTTGGCACAGAGCACACAGGCTTATCTAAAGAGGCAAGTGTAAAGTATTTGTGCAACGCACACACACACACACACACAAAGTAACACAATGAATACACTACAAAAAGACTCCACATGAATGTAAAAAAAATAGATTAATATATTCTGCACAAAACAAGACTGTGAGAGGACACCGAACAGGACACGTCCCTGGCCCGTACATTGCAAGGAAAGCCGCTTACCTTCAGGAACTAGGACCCTGATACTGATCTCCAGGAGGATAAACACACCCCTCCGTATTCTGCCAATACAGGAACCACTTCCGCATGACGTCACCGGAGGAGGAGGGAGTTACCCCGAAAGGGATTACAAGGGGGAGGAGAAAAGGAGCCAATCAGCTACCGGCAGGCGCGAAGATGCCGGAGTGAAGAGGAAGATGCTGGAAGAGATGGAGGAACGAGAGGGCGCGGAGCTGAAGGAAATCGAGGAACCCAGAGGAAACAAAGAAGAAGACAGAGAAGAAGACGAGAAGTGGTGTGAGGATTGGTGCATCCCACAGGAAGAGGCTAGAGAGCGGCCGCAACTCTGGAGAGTTGCGGCAGAGCCGGTGAGTCTCTCGGGTCAGGAAGGGGAGGTAGAGTGAGAGGGGTGATTAGGGTAGGGGGGTGGTTAAGAGGCATAGGAGACAGCACAGGCATGAGTGGTTGTTCCCCTCCTCGGTTTGCACGACTCACTGCATTACCCACAATTTTAGCGTGATCTCCGTCTTGTATATATATCGACCTGGTCCCAGTGTAAAGTCTACCACTACCCCTACCACCCGTTTCCTTAGCCACTGTAAAACACCTGTCCCCACAAATATCCCATTCATCTACTAGCAACTTGAATCACAACGGTGTATGGTGACGGGTTAGCCCTAGTATATGGGCATGTAATTATAGAAAAGACTGACGGCTCCTTCTTTCTTTCACTCTCATGAGCCTCCATGGGAGAAGCCCTAACCAAGGAGAAGACTGGACTGACGAGGAGCCCGCAGAAGATGACGTCTCCCCGGAGAGAGAGCCAAGACTTTAGGATACTCAGGAATCCTTGAACCCCACTAGTTCTATGCCTAAGACTGTCATATCAAAGACTGTCAATAAACTTCCCCGACTGGCATACTAAATACATCTTCCTCGTCTATTTATCAGACCCGCACTCCCACAAAGACCAAGATGACAAACATCAAATTAGTGGAAGTAAAAACATGAATTTTTAAAGATTAAATGCAAAAACAGTGCTTATAAGTCACTAGAGGTCAAAAGGTTACATTAGGTTGCGAGGGACTGGTGCAAATCCAAAGTTTAGACTGACCTTGATGGAGGGCAGGCCAGCTACAGGACCTGTGCAGGGCCCGCTGAGAAAGAACCTTGGATGGAGCAAAGTGTCGACGCTGAGGGCACGATGCATTGATCTTTTACAAGCAGTTGGGTCACTGCGTTGTCGTAGAGCTTTGCTGAGATAAAGGCAATGCATCAGTGTCAAGCAGAGTGGTGTCATTGTGCACAGGCTGTAGAAGCGCTATTGCCAAACAGCCTCTGCATCAGCATCGAAGGGTGCTGGTTCGGTTCCAATTGGCACAAAAATGGTGATGCGTGGCGTTATGCCAAAACAGCTGCAGAACCAACTTCTGAGGCCCATACTTGGACAGGGCACCTCAAGCAAGGGTAGGACTCACAGAAGGCAGAGTCCAGCAGCACAAGCAAAATTGCAGGAAGCCTTTTGTGTTCCTGAAACTTCTGAAAACAGGCGACAAACCGGCAAGCCCTTAGAGATCACTTGGAGTGAAGGCAGAGTTCAGCTCACATTCGGCGAAGTCAGGCAGCAGCAGGCAGCAGGACAACAAGAAGAAAAGCAGTCATTCCAGAAAAAGCAGAGCAGTTTAGCCCTTTATCCCCTTTGCTGCTTGCCCCCCCCCGTGTTGAACTTTTTTTTTTACTATTGGGGGTAGTTCGTGCTTAGGCTTCTGTAACATTTTGACCACATAAGGTGTCCACCCCAAATTTGCGTTTTTTTCTACTAACATCATGGGAATTTTATAAGTATGCAGGGTTTGTTGATTCCCTTGAAGGAGACCTAGAAATAAGCCCAAATACAGCAAAATGTTGTTCTTTAGGGGAAAATGGGAAAAAAGTGCTGCAGAAGAATATGCCTGTTTTTTCCCCTGCAAATGATATCAACAAATGGTTTGTGGTGCTGAAATAACCATGGTGCTAGCTTTCAGGGACTCACAGACTTTTCTCAGAAAACCAAAATTCTTTACACGGTTTTAGCATTTTACTGGGACATATCCTATTTTTGCAATTTTTTGTCCCTTCAACCTCCTTCCAGTTAATGGTAGAAATGGGTATAAAAGCAATAATGGATCCTGACAAGCTATGAAATTCAGAAAAGTAGACAACATTCCAAATTCAGCAAGGTGGCATTTGTGTAGGTCCTTCAAGTTTTTTAATAGGAACTAACAGCTCAAAATAGGAAACATTGAAAATTAGTTGAAAAAAACACAGCCGTTTGTGCCAACATTTTCAGCTGTAGCTTCTTATCAGTATGATAGATTTTTTAAAGCAATATACTGTTACATCCGCTGGACACTTCTAGTTTTGGGTGGGATATATGGGACTTGTAGGATCACAAGAACCCGAGGAACCCATAGCCAATCACTGAGCAGCATCTTGCAATGGTTTTTTATTGTGCAGCGGGTATATAGCACTTCATTTGGGAAAATAAAAACTGTGAAAAATCTGTATGAAAGACACATAAGTATTTCCAAAATGGGTAGAAAATATAGAGTTTAGAAACAGTAGTTCTTTTCACATCTCTGAAATTGTGGGTATTTTTTGCACATTGTCTCACATTTGAAAGGCAAAAATGCAGCAAAAGTCAATAGGTAATAACAGTTGCTCTACAATTCAGTGTTTCCCTAAGTCTCCCGATAAATATAGTGCCTCACTTGTGTGGGTAGGCCTAATGCCTTTGACTGGAAATGGCCCAAAACGTAACGTGGACACCCCACATTTAAAAAGTGAAAACAGACCCTTTTTTGAAAAGTGCTTAGATGTGGATTTTGAACCCTAGCTCAGCCGGCACCTTGGGAAACTTAGCAAACCTATACATTTTTGAAAACTAGACACCCAGAGGAATCTAGGATGGGGTGACATGAGTGACTCCAACCAGCTTCTGTTATCCAGAAACCCTTGCAAATCTCAAACTTTGTCAAAATACCGCCTCGAGATGGGTTTCTTGTAGAAGAAAAATATGCGCTTCTGTGTTTTTAAGGAACTCACAAACTCTTTGCTGTTTCTTTCGATCCCCTATTCCATTTAAGTTCCAGGATAGTATCTTAGTGCTCACTGCCATAGCAGAAGCTAGTAGTTATAGCTCGTTGAGATCTGCGTTCATTTTTCAGCCCATCAAAATAAGAACTTCTGACATATGAGGACATTTTTAAAATGTTTACCCCTCCCCCCAGTAACCCCACCCACCCCTCCCACCGAGGAACCCTCCCTCCTTACTCTTATTCGGCGTATCTACGCCCTAGAGAGCCCTTCCCCGCCGTGACACCACATCTAACTTAAACAAAAAAAAAAGAATTTATCCTACCCGTGTTCTGTGTGCTCTATGTGTTAATCATTTTAGCCAGTGACTGTTGTGTCCCTCAACAACCCGTATGCAGTTTTTTTCTTTTTTTTTTTTTTCTTTCTTTTTTTTTCTTTCTCTTTTACCCTTTTTGTCCCCTTTTATTTTCCAACTAAATATAATAGCTACTTTCTCCCTACAATACTATTTACATACTATTGCATATTATATACCAGAATTGGTAAATTGATGTAATATGACTATTTTCTCATTATATCTAGTAGTTCATCAACTTCCTCGGGATAATTACAATTATGCATCTTGTTATTCCACATAATCTTCAGTAGGGCAGGGAATTTCATTTGGACTTGTGCCCCCAAAGAACGAAGTTCAGGCATCCTGGAGCCCAGCTCCCACTGTCTCTGAGCCGTTTTTCCCCCAATATCTGATCTAATCTGATAGGGATTGGCCTGATAATGAAGAGAAGATCTTGCGAGGCACCTACTGAGAATTAATTCTTTTACAGTATATGTCTGGAAGTATACCAGAATTTTTCGGGGAGCTTTACGGTCTGAATGTAATCGAAAGGGATCTCTATGTACACGCTGGATCTCAGCTTCTAAGTCTATATCTGGCCGATCCTTTAATATGTCTTCCCTCAATAACCTGCATACGAATCCTGAAATAGACAGCCAATTCGATCACTCTCTTCTCCGCTGAGGGCTGAGGGCTTCATCAAGCCTACCTCTGGTGTTTAATGCGTTAGAGGTTGGAACATGTAAGGTGGTATTTAGACCGTGAGAAGAAGGGGCGGTGGGTTGGACTGCATGGGAAGTTTGAGAAATGGAAGTTCCCTCATCATCAGGTATGGTTTGGGCCACGGACAGGACCGGAGACGAGACAGTAGTCGAAATTACCGCATCTAGGTTTATGCTTGAGGGGAGAGGCCCATGTCTGCTTGGAGAATTGATACTCAACCTCGTTTCAGGCTCTGGGGGAACAGATAATGTATCATCAGATCCTTCCATATGTACTATTGACCCCAGTGCTGCATACCTATTTTCCAAGGGTAAGGTTGTCAAAATAACAGGGAGGGGGGACTCAGTGTCCAGTTCATTAACCCTTCCGCCTATCTCCACCTCCCCATTTAGAACGGGAGACTCTACATTAGTATCTTGTATTTCTTTTGCTCCCGCGGATGGTTTTCCGGAATTAACCGCCTGCTCCATTATCTTAAAGAAACTTTTAAGTGAGGGGGTACCCTTCTGAGCTAATAGCTGTTTGTTACACTTAACAGCCCCTCCTTTCTTACCCCCCCCCTCTTCTTATTTTTATAGGGGGATACCGGGGTTGGCCCCTCTCTCTCCTGGGTCTCTTCTAAGTCCCAAAGCCCCTGCCTCCTAAGGTCCTGTTTAGACCTCAACTGGTATCGGTTTCTGTTTCTAGTGTCCACTATTCCACCACCACCTGACACTACCCCCTTTGACTGTTTTGAGCCTTTTTCTATGTTGCCTGGAGGATTGGCTACTGTAGTGTCTGTAGGTCGGGTTTTACCTTCACGCACGACCTCTACCTCCATGCAGGCACTCCCACTTAGAACCCCCTTGCCGGCAGTCTTGTGTTCCCTTGGACTTGCGGAGGAACAATAATCCCAGCAGACCGGTCCTTTTGATCGAAAGATGAGCGCTGCTCTTGAACGCTGCCAATGGCCACGGCTGTGAAGTAACCTCGTATTTCTGAGGCTATCAGTAAATGGGATCAACACAACCTCCGTAAAACTGTAACTGCGCCCGGTGTCTCTCAGACGGTTCTGCTCTCCCGTTCTCCGTTCTCCTTCCTTCGATCGGGCACACAGCTGAGCGTCGCGTGTGACGTAGTGCCGAGATTGCATCCCGTGAATCCGGATTCCAGGGTCCTAGTGCCTGGACGTTTTTCTCCGAGAGGAAAAACAAAGCAAACAGCTTAGTTTTCGCGAAGAAGAAAACGAAAACTGAATCGCTATCTATTCTCACCGTGTAACACTGTAGAGACTAGCCGATGAAAATCATCGTTATGTCGGTAGGTTTCCAACGAGCGCTGGTGTCAGGGCGAGGGAGCTCCGCAGCAGCCACTAGCCTGCCGCCGCCATGTTCCTCAATCTCTCCCCCTGGGGATTGCCCTTCTGGGTGATTCCCAAGCAGGGATCCACTAGGGAGGGTACCATTGTAAAGGGGAGATTCTCCCCTTTCCAACAATATCTCACTCAAGTGTTTCGGTGCTCGGGGCTTAGATAGTCCCATGGGCACCTAAACAATGAAACTGAAACTATGTTTCAGTTTCATTTGCAATGCAATGACGTCAGCTCTCCATGCGCGTGATTGTCAATACATTGGAAATACAAAAACTGCCTCGGGATGTTGAGGAAGCTCTTCTCTACCTCCAGATGCCAACAAATATAAAGATAATCCCCCTGTTGTTGGCAGCAGAGGGATTTAGGGCCTCTGTACTGATGGAATAATTCCCTCATGAGCACAGGAGCACTGGTGCTTATGACAGAACCATTCCGTCATGAGCACGTCAAGGGTTAAGAGCACAGTACTCCGTCTGACTGAGGTTAGGTTCAAGTTTCAAAAGTGTCTGATTTTAGGGGGTCAGAGACCAAGTACGTATAACCAAAAGTGCCTTTGATGTATGGGGTGAATTCAAAGCAGCTCTCTGAAATGCACAAGGATCTCATTCAACCCAGTCCTGTCTGCCAGGCTATCTTTGGGGGGTAAATACGTGTTTTTGTGTGGACAGAACACTACCTATTGGAGTGTAAGCGGTGGTCCTCAAAGTAATGAGAAATGATATAGGCTGTTTGTCACTACCAGGACATGCAAATATAAAGGTACATGTCTTACCTTTTACTTGCATAGCACCCTGCCCTTAGGGAGGAACTTAGGGGTGACTTATTTGTAAACAAAGGTGAGTTAAAGGCTTGGCAATTAGTTTTAAATGCTAATTCGAAGTGACAGTAAACAGCACGCACAGGCACTGCAGTGGCAGGCCTGATACAGGTTTGAAAGGTTACTTCTGTGGGTGGCATAATCAATGTTGCTGCCCACTAGTAGCATTTGAAATACAGGCCCTGGGGATATGGTATACCACTTTACAAGGAACTCACCAGTACAACAAATATGCCAATCAGGTGTACACCAATGTCATCATGTTTAGGGGAGAAGCACATGCACTTTAGCACTGGTTAACAGTGTTAAAGTGCTCCGACTCCTAAGGCCAAAATACATTATATCCAATCCAACTGTAAGTGCAGTGGTGCCATTAAGAGTATATGGTGCTGGGAGTTTCTCTTTACGAACTCCACAGCACCATAATGGCTGCACTGAAGACTGGTAAGTTTGGTATCAAACTTCTCAGCACATTAAACCCACACTGATGCCAGTGTGGGATTTAATGTAAGATGCACGACAGAGGGCATCTTAGAGATGCCCCCTGAAACTCGGCCAACACCTAGTGACCTGACTGAGTGGCTGCCTAGGCTGCCACCATCAGCCATGTTTCTGGACCCCTGGGTCGAGAGCTTGCTGCTCTTGGGGGCCTGAAACAATGCACATCCTGGGATGAGGTACCAAGCCTCCTCCCCAGGATGGGCAGGGTTCACGCAAGAGAAGCTTCAAAGGCATACCGCCTTTGTAAGCCTCTCCAGACCACTTGCTGTACTCAGCAACTGGTCCCCACTGGGTCTACCCCCCACTTTAGGCGGGAGACCCGGCGGGAAAAGCAAAGTGAGGAAGAGAGGTGTGCCCACCTCTGCCAACTCCACCCCTAAGGTGGGGGAGGCAAGGTGAAGCAGAACCTTGAGTCCCCGCCATCTTGAGGATGGGGGGACCCAGCCAACCAGGGAATGGCTCCTGCCCCCTCTCACTGGAGAGTGACAGAATAGGGGGTAAACCCACCCCAGGAAAGGGACCCATTGTCCCTGCCCTTTACCTACCTGTAATGCCCCTAAATGTAGTATTTAGGGGCACCCTGAACCTTCCTTCCTCAGATCCAGCAACCACAAGGAAAGGTGGATGAGAAGCCGTGCAGAGCTAACAAGAGGACGACACCCACTGACTTGGCCCCAGCCCTACAGGCCTGTCTCCCCTCGAACCTGCTCCTGCGAAACCCCGGCGTGTCCAGCGGCCAACAATCTCAAAAACCCCAGAGGACCTGCCTGCATTCACTTTCCAAGCTTTTTCTCCTGTGAACACCTTAAATGTTTGAACTGCAGTTTCTGGTGCCAGCCAGAAACAGCGAATCCAGCCCACTCTGCACCCGCCGAGCCCAGCCCGAGTTTGAGTGAACAAACACCACGAGGAGGTCCCCCCAGTGATCCTGACCTGAGATCCGGTGACCCCTGACCTGCCTCAAGCCTCCAGACAACACCAGCATTCTCAATCCAGAGGACCCCACCTAGAGCGAGCAGAGCGGGTAAGAAAATCCTATGTCCCAAGGCACCCCTGCACCTGACCCCCCCCCCGGCCTTGTGTGCCCAACCCAGCAGTACCTAACCAACCCTCTACATCCCTACTTACCCCTCAAAGTGTTGGTCGCTCCAGGAAGAACCTCGTCCCCGAGCCTGCAGTGTTTCTTTGTCCCGGAGAATCTCCATTGAAATAAACAGCACCCTACACCCGGCTGCCCTAGCACAGCTGAGGGTGCCCCTTTGGTGCTAACTTGGTCCCCAACTTGCCCTGAGCTTAACCCTAGGAGCTTTGCTCCCACAACCCCGTGGCCTGCTTGCCAGCCGCCACCAACCGGAGCCCCCCTATCCTCCTTAGGATAACGTTGGGTCTCAACACTCTGCACCCGACTGCCCGAGTGCCGCTCAGGGTGCAACAACAGTGCTTCACTGACCCTGGGAGACCCCTGAGTCTAACCCCAGAACCCTAACCCAAAAGACCGATTACTTACCTCGAAACGGATAACTCATTTTTCCTCATAGGATAACATTGACACTTTTTCTCCCAAAAAGTTTCAAGTGTCGACTTTTCAAAATTACAAATATTCCTTAAAAATCAGCCAAATAACCAAAACGCATTTTCTCAACTGTTCTCAGGAAATTTCCCAGTGCTGAATCTAGGTATCCAGCATTGGTTAATAAAACGTGTTGATAACCTAACTTACCTGCTAAGTGAATTTCCTCCAGTAGGATAACATTGGTGATTCTATGTGAAAAAGTTTTTAAGTGTCAACTTTTGAAATGTAATAATATTCTTTAAAAATCGTACCTTTAACCAAAACACGTTTACTCACCTTTTTTCAGGAAATGTCCCAGGGCTGAATCTAGGATCCAGTCCTGTGTTAGCAAAAGTAATCTGAAAAGTAATTAACTGCATTTTACTTAAAAAGCCCATTCAATTGTATGTACTATACCTGCAATGTGTTGCACACTGCTTACTTAAACCTGTAACCAAAACCAGTACAAGTTACACTGCAATTTTGAACTGTGTTCATACAAGTAATTTACTGCTGAAAAGTATTTTTATGCTTACCTGTACCAGGCTAGCTTGCTTCTAGAAATAAAACAACAGTATATTTTTTATACAAAACAATTGGCATAGAGTTCAGTTCTTGAGTGTGTGGATTCATTTGCTGACTGAGTGTGTACATCAAATGTTTTTCACTGTCCTCTGATACTGCCTTACTGCTCAACCAAGCTACCACTTGGGAGAGTAAGGTTCTATCTAACTTTAACCTCTGCCAAACCTCTGGAGACCTTTGGACTCTATACAAACTGTACTTCACTTTGGTGCAGTATATGTAGAGCCAGTTTCTTACACCCTCCCTCCCCCTTAGTCCACCTCACAGCCTACGGCCCTCCCGGTCAGCAGTGATGTAATGACCACTTTCCGCCGTCTCTCTCTCTTGATGCTTCAATTAAAAAACTCTTAACTTGTAAATCAGGGTCACCCGGCGATCCTTGCCCGGCTTAGTTTTTTAAACTCCTGGCACATAGCATCAATACCCTACTGAATCAGAGAAATCTTCCTTTTAGATTTGACAACAAACTCTCCTGCAAAACCCAAAATCAGGCAAGCCTCCTCCTCATGCTTTAGGAAGCTTCGCGAGTTGCAGAAATTCTTACACTTCCTTCCCCCACAGTTGTCTATGCTCTAATCATATCCCATTAGGACTCCATTAACAGTCTATATCTGGGTGCTCCAGCCTACCTGACTTGGTGTCTGCAGATAATTCAAAATGCTGCTGCCAAATTGATCTTTAAAATACCTTTCCAATACTCTATTACACCCCACCTGAGGATTCTCCAGTGGTTACCTGTTATCAAGCGCATCGAATTTAAAGCCCTTACCCTGGCATTCAGAGCATTCCGGAGACTTGGCCCAGAGTATCTGAGAGCTAGACTCGAACACTACCATCACGACTGGACCCTGCGATCTAACCACCAGTGTTTCCTTGCCATTCCCCATTTTCGCAAGGCCAGGACGGGTGGCAGAGCTTTTGCAGTTAGAACCTCTAAGCTATGGAATGCCTTGCCACTCGCCATCCACTTATCAGAGTCAGAACTAACTTTGCGGCGTGCCCTGAAAACCTTTTTTTTTTACCAACACTTATTTTTCTCTTCTCGCCTGTCTGCTTCAGTCTGCCTCAGTGCCGGGACACCCCCGTTGGGGGTAGCTGTGCGCTCTACAAACTCCTTAATAATACTTAATAATATTAATTTGATACTCCTCACCATCCCAAGCTTCTACAAAGACTCTCTCACATCAGAGAGCAGGGCACATAACTGCAGAAGATTGCATCTTTTCTATCAGACAAATCATCATCTCACTTCTCCCTACATGTCAGCTCCACTAATTTACAACTAATTTTACCAAACATCTCTACCCCCTCTTTAAAAAGTACCTTATATTGCACCCAATCTGCTCCTGTTAAGCAGATAAAGAAAAAATCATAAAGTATGAATGCCCATCTGACTTTGACTCACACTCAATCGGATAATATCTCAAAGTTAAATAATGGATGATATCTAAGCATAGCAAAATAATCATGCTACAAACCAACATATCCATATGCTTTAAATGGATCAAACACCACCCATCAACAATTTGGCCCCAGTAAGTAGGCCTGCCACCAAACAACTGAGCCTGAGTGAGGAATCCAGGGCAAAATACTGACTCCAGTCTGTCACTCAAATAAAGACTGTTTGTCTCGTACGTTTAATGTGGTTTGGCACGTCTTTCCCTCATATTGGCTATAAAGATGTATCTGCCTAGATTGCCTGAAATGCTTGTCCCGCCCCACTGACTGAAGAGTTAGCCTCCACCTCCAAAAGTCAAGTTTAGCTTCGCCCCTGCATGAAGGAACAAGTGGAAAATGCCCTTGAGCGACAGCCAGCTCTGCAGGAAGAAAACATTAGTCTTTAATAATTGTCCTAATGCTCTAATTCAACAGGTATTACCAGCCGAGGAATGTTGCATTTTCTTTCTCAGACCTTCTGTTTTGGGACTTAGGCCAGCTGAGGTCAAATAACTGGCATAATTCACCGGATCTCCAATTATTATTGCTTCGTGATAAAAGATGCCATTTGAAGAATTCTCACCGCTACTGAAACTGATCAGAATGCAGTGAGTCATTGAAGTGCTTGTGTCTGTGATGAACCTAAAAATACAACATCCACTTATTTACTGAATTCCTCTGTTGCAAGAACTGAACTAAAGCACATCTGCTACATCACGTGCATTGTTCAAGTTTTGTTCCACCTTCCTAATTGGCGGTGTCTCATTATTTTACCATATTTCCTAAGGTGTTCTTTCCTTCACTATCCTTGGCTGTTAATTCTACATCAAACATGAAAATTACAGAAAAGGTTAAGATACGGACTAGTTTCTAGAGTGAGAGGCTCGTTTTGGGAAGAGTCAGTCTCATGTTTCATGTTTGCTGCTCTGTCAAAATGGTGGCAATTGGTAGAAAATTAAAGTGTTTACTTTTAACCCATTTTGTTAAAACAGTAATAAGCGTTTCTGTGTGTAGGGTCACATATAGAGAGTGTTTCCGTGCCAGGAAACGTGTTCTACCAGTCTTGTACATTAAAGATATTTTCTACAAAAGTGATTTTTGGTGTGTTAAATTACTTGTTTAATTCAGATGTATTCCCACCACATCTTTTAAATTCGGTGGCATTGCTCGGTCTTCTTGTGAAATAAGTTCTTGGGTAAAAACTGTCTAAAAAATGTAGTAATCGGCGCCTATGAAGTGGGAATGTGATCCTGAGGAAAGATCATATTCAAAGCTTTTGTGGAACTGGCAGAGACCCCTATTAACAGGCCAGCTGGAGGGGTCCTGATGGGCCATGGTACTCTATTTAATAAGAAGTTGCATTGTGGATGGATAATGACCTAGATTTAGAAAGATTTAGAAATATTTGAACCACCACACTGCAGCGATCAAAGCTGCTATTCTTCCTTTTATAAAAAAAAGAATGCTTATATAAGATATGTTATATGATATTTACGATATGGTGCATTTTTCCTCTCACCCACTGCTGGTGCATTTTTGACTGACATGAACCAATGAACACACTTTTGCACCATAGTGCATGGTATGTGTGTTTTCTAATGCACAGTGGTGGCTCCTCCACTAAGGCAAAGGAGCATCACTCCACTGCTTTGCAGCAGTGAAATACAGAAAAAACGGAATGATAATAACTCAAGCTTATTATGTTTGTATTTTTTCCCTGCTGCGGCAGCTATTTTTTCCCTGCTGCGGCAGCTTTGCTGGCGGGGCTGCTCTGGTGACAGAGCAGGGGAGTAGTTTGCCCTCCCTAATTGCGCATGAATGTTTGGCCTTCCATCTCAGACCTGCCAAACAGTCATGCGCACTGTTCATGTTTTCCACACAGGCTGCATTCCAGCCTGGGTGGAGTACATTCCCAGTTCCGATTCCCTGGCATTGCAGCATTGTGATTGGCTCTGGGGAGCCTCAGCCTGGATGCTTCCTGTTCCTGGAACACCGGCCGGGAGAGATGATGGCTGGACGACGGGCGCGGCAAGGGGATAATTTTGTTTTCTTTTTTACACCCCCATTACTTACCCAACCCCCGGTCTTCTCCGCCACCTTTGATCCGTGCCCGACGCTCCTGTTAAATGATAGGTTTTGTACTGGAATAAAACCCTTAAAGTTCAAAAACTGTCATTTAAAACTTTTCCCAGTCTACCATTAAATACTACAAAGGATTTGGGATGTGATGATAAGGCTGATGACCTAATCAAACGTGAAACTGGTACTGGATCAAAGATCAGTTGAATTCTGTCAACCTACTTATAATATGTGGCCCTTGGAAAGAGGAGCAATATAGCCATGCGAATCATATATACATTATGCAGAAAATGCGATAGTATGAATTTGTGAGGACCTTGGCAGCTCATATATCTAGATTTTGCAATCTATATAGGGTAAAGTTGATGCTTGGTGTCGTTCTTATAAAAAATATATAATAAATTAGCACAGTGACTGAGAAACTTCATTTTGTTCAGAACTTATAGCATTAGTAACTCTGTTCAGTTACACGTGGGGGAAACCGATGAAAAAACATATACAAAGTTATTGTCTTCAACAAATAAAGATGTTCATAAATGTCTGTCTTTCCAGTAGTCTCCCTAGATCAAAAGCAGGGAGATAGAGTGGAGGGTATTGGACTTAAGGAAAGGGATTTAAGCAAATGTTTCACAAATGCTGATTTCCAAATTTCTGAAGAGAGCCCTCTTTGTTAAAAATAATAAATATCATATGGAGTTCCTGAAATATATTAGGGCACAGTGGTTCCATGAATCTAGAAGGACAAAAAGGGTTTGACTATGCGAGAGGTGATTTTTTTTGTGTCTGATCCCATTAATTTCATACCGTAATCATTATTTCCGTGTGGGTTAGAATGTCTACCTGAATAATATGATTCAGATTATGATTCAGATTCTTGAGAAACTACTCCTTGTAAGACTATGCTAAACCCTCACCTGGAAAATTAGCAGGCATTATAGGAGTATGAGTGGACTGAATTCTTCAGTATTTGTAAATTGAATTAATGTTGCTTTCCCAAAATTTCAGGCTGCAACACCATTATGTTGCGCTTAGGATATATGAACTTAACAGGACTCTGAAGGCACTTGATTTTTAGTACAAAATGCTTTCATGCCATGTAAGCAGTATGTTCTTCCAAAGTAATAAAAAGTCTAAAATCAAACAATCTCTAGTGAGACTCCTTCATTTCTTAATGTGATATGCCAGTGCGTGTTGGTGAAATTCAGTCAATACCTGTACAACAGTACAAAGTACCAGCCCTTGATAGCCTTATGACCAGGGAGGTAAGATTTCCTAACTAGCGTTTCTCCTTGACGTGTATCAAATGCAGTCTGCCTGCTCTTCCACCCTTCCATAGAAAGACCGTGTTTTCCCATTTGCAAGGACTTCCATATAGTCTAACTTTTTGGGGATCTGAATACCTGTATTTTACATTTGAGGAACCTGTTACATATTGTAAAATAATTAAAACCACCAGGACACTTCATATTTATTTTGAATAAGCGTTCTTCATTATGAACAATGTCTGCAGAAGCTTGCTTGTTTTGCCAAAATAGACTTTGTTTTTCAGTAGTTTATAAAAGGAGAAAAGTCTTGGGTCTCGTTATAAGTCAATCATTAAGGTCCTCCTTTTTCCATAAGCTATAGTTAGATATACTCGATTTTTTAAATGTATATGCAAGAAGTAGGAGGTAGCTTGAACAAAAACTACTTCACACAGAAACAGTTGTGGTGGTGTACTGTGCATCCGCAGTAGTGGAGGATGTGACTGTGTACCAGTGGATCACAACATATGAGAAATGCTGTGGGGTGACCGATGGCTCCTCTGGAGGCCAACAGTTCCAAATCATGTGAGTTGGGGTTGAGAGGGGACCCTAGGTAAATAGGCCTGGGTCCGAGGTGGGCTGGTGGCCCTATTCACCTTGACATAAATGACTGAGGCCAAAATGCTCCTCTGAAACACCTGATGATGGCATACACATCCTACCTTTGAGTGGAGCATGGGGCTGAAGATTGCTGACACTGATACAAGCGTATATTGCCTTACCAAGCACACACATGTCATGGCCCACAAGGAATCCCCATGGAAACACTATGGTCAAGCTGGCCAACTCAGAAGTGCAAACTAAAATAGACCAGTTTGCCACCAACCCCCAGGACATGGTAAGTTGGGGTTGTTCGAAATGTATATATTTCGTTTTTGCACTACTTTGTGAAATTTAGAGTAAATTATGTAAAACAGACGTAATTAATCAAAATTCAAACCCATCATTAAACACCATATCTTGGAAGAAGTAGCGCAAAAAACACAAGTGAGGCAAGCAACAGCTGCTTTCATTTGGCAGGTTTTTTAATTCCTGCACAGTTGTGAAAAACTTTTACTGTGAATGTCGTGTGATTACATGATGTGGTATAATTTCTGAAATTTCTCATGACAAGCATAATACAAAATTCCCCAAATTACATGAATTACACTAGTGTATGTACATTTCATCCAGGCCTAAGGGTGACCCGGTACAAAAGGGGGTGGTAATGGACGGAGCATCTGAAATAATCAGAGTGTTTGATTGGTTCAGATGCTCCGTCCATTACCACCCCCTTTTGTACCGCTTTTGGACGCCATGGGTGTGGCAGGGTATGCACAGACATGATTCCCTTGCTCACTTTGCCTCTGGATTCAAGCAAGCCGGGCTGAAGACGGCTGTAATGCCAGAAACCGGTCCTCGTAAGCTTGTTTTCGGTCCAGGGAAGGCATGGCTTGGCAGTTCGGGCTGGACTGTTCCCATGAGGCACAGGGTCAGACTGATTTGCATATAGCCATGTCCGAACTGGGGTGGTAGAGTGGGCTAAAGAAAGGTGATGGATTAAACCCAGATCTTTTGACTGGGTGTGAGTGTTTGATTGGTTCAGATGCTCCGTCCATTACCACCCCCTTTTGTACCGCTTTTGGCCACCATAAGTGTGGCAGGGTATGCTCAGACGTGAGACCCTTGATCACTTTGCCTCTGGATTCAAGCAAGCCGGGCTGAAGACGGCTATAATGCCAGAAACCGGTCCTCGGAAGCTTGTTTTCGGTCCAGGGAAGGCATGGCTTGGCAGTTCGGGCTGGACTGTTCCCATGAGGCACAGGGTCAGACTGATTTGCATATAGCCATGTCCGAACTGGGGTGGTAGAGTGGGCTAAAGAACGGTGATGGATTAAACCCAGATCTTTTGGCTGGGTGTGAGTGTTTGATTGGTTCAGATGCTCCGTCCATTACCACCCCCTTTTGTACTGCTTTTGGCCACCATAAGTGTGGCAGGGTATGCTCAGACGTGAGACCCTTGCTCACTTTGCCTCTGGATTCAAGCAAGCCGGGCTGAAGACGGCTATAATGCCAGAAACCGGTCCTCGGAAGCTTGTTTCCGGTCCAGGGAAGGCATGGCTTGGCAGTTCGGGCTGGACTGTTCCCATGCGGCACAGGGTCAGACTGATTTGCATATAGCCATGTCTGAACTGGGGTGGCAGAGTGGGCTAAAGAACGGTGATGGATTAAACCCAGATCTTTTGACTGGGTGTGAGTGTTTAATTGGTTCAGATGCTCTGTCCATTACCACCCCCTTTTGTACCGCTTTTTGCCGCCATTGGTGTGGCGGGGTATGCTCAGACGTGAGTCCCTAGCTCACTTTGCCACTGGATTCAAGCAAGCCGGGCTGAAGACGGCTGTAATGCCAGAAACCGGTCCTCGGAAGTTTGTTTCCGGTCCATTGAAGGCTTGGCTTGGCAGTTCGGGCTGGACTGTTCCCATGAGGCAGAGGGTCAGACTGATTTGCATATAGCCATGTCTGAACTGGGGTGGCAGAGTGGGCTAAAGAACGGTGATGGACTAAACCCAGATCTCTTGACTGGGTGTGAGTGTTTGATTGGTTCAGATGCTCCGTCCATTACCACCCCCTTTTGTACTGCTAAGGGTGACCCAGCTCCTTGTTTCATCAGCAAAACCAGAGTCCCAGCCACAGAACAGGACATATATAGGTGCCATTTTACTGACCATACGGGACACTCACTCCTCTGATGATTCCATATCAGGGAGGGTACCTCAGGCATCTCTCCTTTGTGCTGAGATTTATGTAATGCCATTCATCACGTAACAACAGCAGAAGAGCAAATGTCAGAAGCTGAAGATTCATTTCACTCCTTGTAGAGCACAATAAAAGCCTTGTGCAAATGACCTAGACCACAGAGGCACCTATGAGTTGCTTATTTTTATGTTGTACCCTACGTTGCAAGACATTTGCAAATAGCTCCTCTATTTTGATTTACTGAGGTAGGAGGTACATCCATATAGTGCCATATTTAAAAATGCCCAATTCCTTTATGTAGAACAACAGATGTGGGATAACGAATAACACACACCTATGTGCCAACCTCAGACAAACAGAAAAAAGTGTGTGTGAGCAAGATGGCGCCTCACAGGCGCACCACCGACGGGAACCTGGCAAGTACTCATCAGGATTGCCCCGATCTCATCATTGGCACCATCAAGCTCAAAAGAAGAAATGTGTCCAGTGACAAACCAAAATATGTTTGTGAAAATGTGCAGTGTAAATGAACCACAGACAACACAAATAGTGTCAAAACAACATATAAACCACAGACAACACGAATATTTATCTTATTCTGTCTCTTTCGTGTTGGTTGTGGGCTCTAAAAAAGTGAGTATAGCTACTGCTTATCCAACCATACTCTACTTGCCGACATGTTTCATTGCCAATCAAATTTAGGCAATTTCTTCAGGGCGTCACACATTTTTAAGCCACTGCATTGGACATACGTCGTCTTCACAACCTCAATCGACCAACTTTCCTCATACCAGTCGAGAGGACAAAACCCACGTGGGTTTCTGAATAACTCAGATGTGAGTCACTTCTCCTTCCCTTCGAAAATTTTCACGATAGGGAAGATGATAAACGGCGTTTACTCAGCCCGTGTGCCTAGCTAGGATCCAAAGAGAGTTGGGGGCAAGACCCCAGAAAGCTTTATACAGCTGTGGTTGTACAGAAGATATTTCTCCACATGTTCCTGTTGAGAGGTTGTACAGTGTCATCTTCTAATTTGACTAGGCAAGCATGACTCCTGGTCCGCTCTGCAGCATGGCAGCTGCAGCTCAACCAGTCCAAATAAACTATTTTGACAGGAGGAAATCTTCTAACCTTCTTTTTAATATTAACAAGTCTTTATGTAGGACTTGTAACCCAGAAAGCAGGGTACATGGTATTTGAAAGTAGGACAAGTAGACATTTAAAGTTAATATGTCTTTACAGTGATTAGCTCCCGAAGGCTGTTTTCACTGTAGGAAGACTGGTGGCTAATAGAAAAACATTGTGAAACAAGAATACATATTAAGGGCTGGGGATCGGCTAGAAACAGTTTTTAAGATTTATTAAAAATGCAATTCAATGTTAAAGTACATTTTTTATAAATATTAGGGAAAGGGGATTTTTAGAAAGGGGCCTTTTGTCTGCCAGAAGCTCCCGAAGGCTAAAATCATATAACCTCCAACTGTCACCCAGCTGGTGAATAGTCCTGATGAGGTGAGAAATCTGCTCTCAGAGCAAAAACAAAGGCCTAACTGTGGGGAGTTGTATCGATCCTCTGGCAGGAAGACCAGTTGGGCCGTGCCAAGGATCAAACTTTTCTTCAAAGGGGCCTCTACGGACAGATGACATCTGCACATGCGCTTCTTTTGTCCTACCAGTCAAGCAGACACCAAACCCAGTGGGAGGGAAGTTGCCCCAGGACTGATTTCGAGTGACCAAGGAGGAATGGATTGCTCAGTAACCTGCCATCACTCTAGGTGGGTACATAGGCTCTGTACAGTGAGAGAGGGTTACCCTATCTTGGATTTAGCTAGAAAGGGGCACTGTTGGGTTGTTTGCATTTGGGGAGATAGGAACCATTCCAAAGGTGTGTAGGGTTACCACCGGAATTTCTTTCCCTATTGGTTGAGGAGGCGTCTTGAGTCTCCCCAACCCACAAGCCTGGTGCCAGGCATAAATGTGGGACAACTAGCACCCTCCTCAGAACACTTTCTGGACCTGTGAACGAGCTGAACAAGACTGCACCCACTATTTTAGAGCTGTGAGGACACCTGAATGGACAAAGAAGTGGATTCCAAGAGTCAGTTTGATTACCTCCTGATAAGATATGGGGTCGCAACAAGCTGCAAGAGGCCTTTTCTTGAAATGCCCAATTTACCTGTAGCAACTGGACCTGACCTGGATCCTGCTGATGGCCTCCGCTGGAGTGATTTTTGAAATCCAAGTGCTGTTTCTGAGGTCCTGGGACACTTGGCTGTGTCTAATTAGATTTCTCTTAAAATCCCTGAAAACTTGTTAACCCAACAATTTTTGGGACTTGAAGACCACTGGAGTATGAGGACAAACCTGCTAAGCTGATCTGCCCAAGGTCCGGTGCCACTGGGCTGAAGAAACAGGTTCTCCCCACACGGAACTTCTCTGCAGCAGCAAATCAGTTTCAGCTGGAAGGGATCCAGCCTTATGGAGCCCTCTACGGATATAACCTTCCCTCATGGCAGGATTCTCAGACCAAAGGCACACATCTTGACCTGGAAAATTCCTCAAAAGTATCCAACCAGCAAGAAGACTTCAATGGGCACGAAATTAAAATTGTATTACTCTGACAGATTTTCCTGCCAAAATCAAAGTCTTCATCAGGACTTCGTGTAACATCTATCCAACTCCATGGAACCTTCTTTGTATATAGCCTGCAGCCTTGCACTTCTGAAGGATTCTGGCTTCCATAAATAAGTCCTAAGGTAAAGCCTCCAACCGTGTCAAACCTGGCTGGTGTATTCAGCCTGCACTCCATCGGTGTCGGCTTAAAATATACCTAGGTCCTGGTCTATGCACACCTTTGAGTACCATTGGTGCATCACACTCTTTAGCGCTTTTCTAACTTACAATTTAAAAAATAGTGTCTCCTGTTCCTCCTTTTTGGATTTTTGTGTTGTGATTTTGATTTTTTAACTTCATGAAACTTGTTATGAACCTGGTCCCTCACTCAGAGCATCTGCATATTCCCTTTTTTTTAATTTAGATCAGTTTTGGGTTACTCTACAAAGCCCTGTTAATGAATCACAGTCTCATTTACAAAATTACATTAAATAAAACAAAATAATAAAATAACATACTGGAGTTGAAAAGTGAGACAGCCAATCTACCCTGAGACAGTGTAGAAAAAGTTTTCAGCATATAGTCCTTTGGGCAACAGAATCCTAAAGAAACTACCTTTGCATAAAAAGAGCAAAAGCCTGGAACCAAAGGGATCTAAGTTGGTTGAAAATGTAAAGCAAATATGGGACTGAAAAGCACTGCTACATATACTCAGATGAAAATTTCCTCATAGATGATTTAGGAAGGAAATTACATCACAGAAAAATGGTTGGGCACAATTTTGGTCAGGAAATGTTGGGGCATATTATCAAGGACAGGCGATACATTATCGCCGCTTTTATCGTCAGGAAACTGCCGATAAAGCGGCGATAATGGCCTTGATAATATGCTCTATGAATTTCAATCGAAGCCCATGTTAGATGTGAACACATCTAACATGGGCTTCGATTGAAATTCATAGAGCATATTATCAAGGCCATTATCGCCGCTTTATCGGCAGTTTCCTACCGATAAAAGCGGCGATAATGTATCGCCTGTCCTTGATAATATGCCACGTTGTTATCATAAGCTAGAATAACCACCATCTTGGCTAGGGATGGATAGAAGACTAAAGTTGCCCTTGTATAGCAGGAAAAAGAAGAAAAACAGTGCTTGACATCCTGTCATTCATCTATCTGATACCTCGGATCCTCCATACTCTCATGCTCCTTCGTCTAACTCTTAAGCTTGCTGGAAGGGGAAAGCCCATGAATACTCCCTGCACCAAGTGCAGTGATCTTTCATAGAGAACACAACTGTCTTCCACTCTGCTGATGCAGCATCAGATGAACACATTGAAACCTCAGTAAAGCCAGAGCCTCTCACTGATGAGTTCTGTTTGTCTACCATCTAAGGTTTATTGGCTGGCAACGTCATTCCCACTAGCATTAGGGACAAGGACCCAGTGATTGTTATTGCACCTGCCTTTCTGTGAGTAGTTCACTCTTAGTTGTTCTTTCGGACACTACACACATCCTGCTAGGGTAAATTACTTAAGTAGTGTCCCTTTTGGAGATACCACAAGCATGCTGCATGAGGACCTCCCCAAGGCTAAAAATCACTGCTGCACTCAGTTCCTGAGACCACTTTTGGCCAGTGGCAGTTTGTCATTGGCTCTTCCCATTGGGACCATCCCCTTTGCACTGTGAATTGCCCCCTTTTTTTTGTTTTCCAGTTTAAGGCAGCTAGTGTAATAATTTGGACCTGGATATGTTCCGCCAGCATTTCCACTTTTAATATTTCACCCCAGACTATTGCCTCTACAAACACATATCACTAGCTTAAATTGGCCTTCCTCCAGACATTTAGATAGCTCTTCAAAGATATAATTGGTCATAGAAATTAAACTCCCATTCCTCTACAGAAGAATGGAGACAAAAGAATAGAGAAATAGAGAATGTAAATGCCGGTTACACATAGAAATACAAGTCATAAAGAGAATATCTGAACAATGAATGGTCATAGTGCAATCACGAACTTTAAGATCCCTATTTAGGCTTTGCTTTATTCCAACATGCAAAAACAAATCTGTGTTACAAGCTCTTCATTATAATTAAAAAGCAATTGTTATTACAATAGTGCTTTGCCTGTGGCTTTCCTTTAAAAATGATACATCTTTAGGATAAAAACTAGACTTTTTAGTGTAATAGAAAATGTTTCTCTCATTCAGGTTTCTTTTTCGACAATTACTTAGAAATAAGAGATCAGGATGCAATCTTAGTTGCACGGAAAGGTGAGTTTTAGCAACGGAAACAGACACATTTTTATCAGATAATTATTCTAAAATTTACCAGCATATTCACCCTATCTTTCCTGTAGGAGTGCCACACGTAAGAGAAATAAGATGCCCATGAAATATGGTGAGAGAAGTGAAATCGATGCAAGACATATTTAGAATATTCAGTTCGAGTTTCAGGCACAGATTGCAACACCTCATAATCCATGGCCAAGTTGTCCACTGTGAGAATCTGATAGCTACTCACCATAAAACTGTAGTTCGAGTCATGTCAACCAGGAAATATTTAGGATATAATCACATCCATTGTTCTACCTCCCTCATTACTACATTAATACAGAAATCATTCGCAACATATTTCACAATATACAATTTCCTATTTGCAAACTGTGTGCCTTGCTTAAGTAGTTTTTTTTTAAGGTGTGGTATGGAATGATACACATGGAATGGCCCTGCCTGGACGAAGGGAGAACAGCATTGCCAAAATATGTGTCGTATCTCGACGGCAGATTGTAAATGGTCTTTTTCCCCCCTTTTACATCCTCCACCAAACCAGTAAAGCAAGGGGTTTTACAGGCAGGCCTGGGGGTAGTTTGCGGAGTTTTGCTACGCAAAACTCTGCAAAGTTACAAAAAGACTTCTGCGAGTGTCGGAGTGCTGTACGAACTGCAGTTTGTGCTGGTATTCCTGCTGCTTGGGTAGAAATTGGGTAGAACTTACTGTTCGCGATTGTGAACTTACCTTTGACGATCGCGAGTGGGGAAAAAACTCCGCTGCACATCGCGAAGCGGAATTTTCTGCACTCTGTGAGCTCCGTGGAGTGTGGAGTGCAGAAAACTCAGCAAACTCCACGAACGAAGCGAAGTTCACTGCCCAGGCCTAATTACAGGGACCTACCCTGAGTCTGACTCTTTTTAATATCCATTTGGTCTCTCTGGCTAGTTTCATGGAGGCATGGGGTGTAAGGGTCTTCTCATATGCCAATGACATGCAGTTTATGCTCTCAATCCAGTAGAAGAGTATGGGAGCATCAACTGCATTCAAGGAATGTCTGAAGGCTCTCACCGAATGGATGAATGTCAGCTGCCTCAAATTGAACTCTGACAAAACAGAAATACTTATTTTTTGGCACTTACAGTGACCAGTCAATTGAACACCTTCTGAGGTTCCTCTCCCCCCTTCACCTGTGGTAAGAAATCTCGGGGGAAAATTTGATTCCAATCTATCTTATGAACCTCATGTTAGAGCTGTCTCAGACAGCTGTTTCCTCATGCTGGAAATCGGTCAGGAAGATGATCCACTTGATTCCTGAGGAAAACCATAAATCCATCATTCATGCCCTGGTAACCTCAAAACTTGATTTTGCAAAAAGCCTCTACCTAGGTCTACCATCGTATCTGCTTCACCACATGCAGATTATTCCAAATGCTGCAGATTGGCTGATTTTGAAGATTCCTCTCACTCCTCTGTCATTGCCCCTTGTGCAGTTTTCATTGGATGCTCATTGTTAGCCATATCCTATTTGAAAACCTAACATTTGCCTACAGAGTGTGCGACCAAGAATGGCCCTGCTATCTAGGAAAAAGATTGCATCCCTACCATCAGGAGAGATCACTATTCTCCAATGGACAAAAACTTCTATGTGAACCTAGGGTCAGCAAGTCAAGAAAAGTTGGTTGCTCCTTTTACTTCTTAACTGCCAAACTCTGGATCTCTTTGACATCGACTCTTCACTTTGCCCTCACCGAAAATGTTTTCTGTAAACTTCTGAAGACCTATCTGTTTGATATTCAGGCCTCCCGTTCTGGGTTCGATCAACTGCTTGTTTTACTTTAAAGCCACTAGCACTGGGACGGGTCTTCGGATGCAGCTGTGCGCATTATAACTTCTATTGTATGTATGTGTCATTTATGTTATACTCCTTGTTCATCCTTTCACTTTGGCTCTGGTTCTTGCAGATTATTGCACTATCCCCTCAGGGAGATTGTCTGGCCAGGTACCAAAATCCACCTTTGGGATATAGGCAGAACAGACCAGAGAATATCCCGTGTTTCACAAGAGCCGATCATGCCATGTCGAGAGAAGCATGTCTGCTAAGGGTGGAGGACACCACCACCAGCAATTGTGTGACAAAATCCAGAGAGGTTCATAATAATAGTTTGGACATTGGACTGTTGGGAGGTCCATTGAAAACAATGGTGTGCTACGTGCTTCTAATGGCTGGTAGAAACATGGAGCTCCAATATTACAATGTTGTCCTTCACAGCTGTTGCTGTGAACAAGGCCTCACAGAGCCCGAGGGAATTTCACCCCCCTTGGGCTCCGTGAGGCCTTTGTTTTATTTGTTAGAACATTCTGTTTTTTAGTGGTGGAATGTTTTAATAGCCTTATTGCCCTCCGTATCTGGGCTATACTGGCATTAAAGTCTAACTCCCTTGCTAAAGGCCCTTGCCCTGATGGAGCAGGCCTTTAATGACCAGTATAGCCCTCTACTCGGGGGCTATAAGCCTATATTAAAAAGCAATTGTTAGTAGAATTGTGCTCTGCCTGTTGTTTTCAGTATGTACCTCAACATTCCAGCGGGGCACTTTCTTAAGAGTCTTTGAGCAAAGTTGCTGATTTTAATGCGTTTTATTCTGGAATTGCTATCACTATTAGTGGTAGTTAAGAAAAGGAAAATGGATTTTCAGTAATAGCAGATAAAGTCAGTACATATAGCACTGGCCAAATTGCATGAGGTATCCTCAATCTGCCTGCCATTCAACAAAGGTGAAGTTAATCTGCTGTTTCTAAGAAGGGTTTTTTGCTGCTGGATGTCCATTGGGCAGGGTATACACAACAAAACGTCCAGTTGTATCTCTCAATGGAGGTCCACATCCTTCCCACAGGATCACGGAGTGGGGAGAAAGGCAGGAGCAAACATGCAGTGTGGAAGGACAGCACACTAAAAGTGCTGTTTAGAATGGGGACAGAGCAGAGCTGGACACCCACTGCCCCTCATGGCGGCGGCAGTGGTTTCATGTTGTCAAAGAGTGTTAAAGCTGCCTATCTCTCTTTTTTAATACTTCACTAGATTCGCACGGCACCAAGCTCAGATGCCTTTGGAAAATATATTAAAAATATGAAAGTCACCCATCTTTAGAACTTCACAACCACCTGGTTTTCTGTCCCACAGAGATTTCTTAGAAATTCTAAATTTCTGTGACAATACTAAACCCATGGGCAAGTTGTCCACTTAAAGAACCTTATTGCTCGTCACCAAAGAACTGGAGTTTGGGTCAAGTCAACCAGGAAATGAAATATTTTGGATATAATCTCATCACTCATTGTACACCCTCCTTTCTTACAAAAATCATGCAGAATATATGTGACAATATATAATTTCCTAACCCTAAACTGTGCAGCACGTTTTAAGTTTTTATTTTCAAGGTGTGGCATGGAATGCTACACAGGGAAATGAAATACTTTGGATATAATCTCATCACTGATTGTACACCCTAATTTCTTACAAAAATCATGCAGAATATATGTGACAACATTTAATGTCCTAATCCTAAACTGTGCAGCACGTTTTAAGTTTTTATTTTCAAGGTGTGGCAGGGAATGCTACACAGGGAAATGCCCTGCATGACGGAAAAGGATGCCATCATTTAGATATGTCTAATTTGTTCCATGCTCATTATTCGTCTTACCACATCACGATTGAGTCAGTTTCATGATGAATACTGCCCATAACTCATGGGTGGGGCTCTGCGTGGGGTATATAATCACCTTCTTGAGATAGAGCAGGCACAGATCATAGAATTGCTGCTCCAGTTTTCCTTTGAGAGCGGATCGTGCCCACACAGCCTGAAAGAACCATGTCTGCCAAGGGCGGAGGACACCACCAGCAGCACCAGCAACAGCCCCAGTGCCCGGAGCCGTGCCAGCCAGAACCCTGCCAGGAACGTAAGTAATGCCAGCAACAGCACTTTCTTAATTACATATATTTGATTCAGAGGAGAGTGCTAAACAATACCTGTGTTTTGCTGCACTAATTAGCTATTAGCAATGTTCTTCAATGACACCGCATCAGTGACGTAGGCAGGCATTGCATGAAATATGCTGATGCACTGAAAGACTGTGTAGATGTTTCTCTGCTGATGTACCTCGGAATGTACTGATACAGCAGAAAGATCAACGTATACAACTGCAGGTGAAGCTGTACATACAGGACTGTGTGATGAGACTTGTAGAGCTGGGAGCTGGAGTACTGAAAGGGTGTTCAATCTCTGAGTAATAATGGCAACTCGAGGGAGGGGTCTCCCAGAAGGAGGGATGAAAGATAAATACAGTAATGACACGCAATAATGTGTGGGAATTAGGCATGGGGTGAGAGCAAACACAACCTCTTAGACGATGTATTATGTATTGGATTAAAACAGGGGATAGACTATAAACCATATATTGTGTTACACCAATCATGGAAACTGCAAGCTGGATGACGAAGCACTCAAAATTAACATCTATATTCAGTATGTAGGTAAATATTTTGGAACTTTAAATTTGCTTTATCTAGACTGATACATTTGATTAGAAAAAGTGTTTGAAATTGTTAACTGTATATGCATTTTACAATCAGTTTGAAAACATTTGTGGGGCTCTTTTGAGTTTCACAATAGGGCCACCAAACTGACAGGGATCTGCAGTATCAGTTGGGAAATTTCACTGAAAATTCTACCATCAACCCTTGGGGATGGTAGAATTTCCCAGGGACATTACAGTGACAGACAGGAGGCCATAGAATAGTGGTCTGCTAAACATTCATTTTTTGCTTTTCAAGACCATTCGCCCGAAGCTAGTTTATTATTTATGTTTTAAAGCCTGATGTGTCAAACCATTTACCTGCTATCCAATACTTAAGTACACACAGTGTAAGCCATCTATCTTACTTCCTGTGTAAACGGTAAGACTAAATGGAGCCCCAACATCATATTGAGCCATAGAAATCCATAATTATGCAGGAATCCAACAATTTTAACCAGTAGAGTACATCCCTCTTTCAGAGTGTACAAATGATGTACTTGTTTTCTTTCCTTTACATTTAACAACAAATTACATTTGTATAATTCATCATAAAATTGCCTTTTCTTAATATATCACTTGTGAATTTCAAAGCTCTAGGATATCAGGGTTGGCCTCTGCATTGTGTATCATCAATGCAGGTACTACCTTGTGTTCTCTACTGGGTGGTAACATATCAATTGGGTAAAGTTTGGCTTTTCCAGTCAGTTTCTTGATCTGTGAAATGATCAATTTAATACCCTGAATTAATGTGTTTTATATTTCATAGTCTCATTAAGATCCCTCTCTAATTCCGAGGGGGCTAGTCCTGAAAGTTGCTGCCTTAACCGGCATTATGCGAACCGGGAGAACACAATTATCTGCTTAGTATCACCCTGAGTGTGCAACTGCTGAAAGATGCAAACATCCCTGGGTGATGCTGCAGAGAAAAATGGGAATTACTGGGGGAATAGAACCCAGAATTGCTGATTCCTATGATAATTCTTCAGTCCTAAGGAGAACCTCAGGCTGTGGCTTTAAATTCTCCTATAACTCTGTCCCTGTGGTTGCCAATGCCCCTGGTAAAGGGGACCATGTAATGAAGTCCATAAATGCTGAAACATTCAACAGATTTTAACGTTTTTGAGAAAATACAGAGATGACCTATTTGATTTTCAGCTCATTTTATAAATTGTTCTTACTATTAATTTCAGCCTGTACACCAGTTCAACAGTGCCAGGACCGGGTAGTTCAGCAGTGCCAGGACCAGGCCCCAAAGTGTCCTGAGCCAGGTATGGAAGATGCACCACAACTGTCATGTTGATAAACTGTCAATCACCTATTTCACATTATCAACTTGTGCTGCAGTTTCCTAAATGTAAATTATAATTAAATAGATTTTTTAAATTTACCTTTTCCACATGGAGGTCTATTTGTTATGATATGCAATATGAAATAAAGTAATAATGTGAATTAGTACATGGTTAGGTTAATGCGAAAGCACTTGTGTTTGTTTAATCATCTATCAGTTATGAGGTATGGATTTTCAGCGCTCCATGCAAATAGAATTTTGCCAACTGGAGCACTCCCAGTACAATGATTTTTTAAAATAATTGTTTAATATAATTTGTAACAATAACTAGGTGAAACTGTACGGGTTCTGCATTAACTCACACAACAAGAGTGCTACGGTCACTGTTTATAACAAAGTCAATGCAAATTGACCATTTAATAAGATTTCATATGTATTAACCACATACCACTCCTTTCCAGTGAAACCCTGCAACCCTTGCCCGCCCGAGCCTTGCCAGGACCAGCAGAAGCCATCCCACCAGGGTGGATGCAAGAAGTGATGTGTACAGCACTCAGAGTCAACATACCTCACCAGCTCTGCGCAGCACTGGAAAGTGTGTGTTCAGGAATCGCATGAAACTTGCTGGAATGCTATACCACTTGTGATATTCAAACCAGTGCCTTCCTGACTAACCATATATTTAAAATGTGAAACTTTATTTATGATTACTGTTTGGAAATTTTCTAAGCACCAATATTAAAATCTTTCATCAAATAAGTTACCCCATGCTTTTTCTGTGGCCTTGTCAGAGCTCATTACTTAGAAAATGAATCAGCATTATGAACTGAATACAGTACTTCTGATTAAACCTGCTAAATATGGTTGTAAGGACATTTTTGAGGAGAGCATCTCGTATATTAAAGAGCCACAGCAAATACCTGGAGCGAGATTCAGGGAAAGGGAGAACTGATGTTATAAATGTATGTACCAAAAGAAATTAGGCAACACAAGAAATTGCACAACCAGCTCTGAAGGTTAGAAATTTACGGCGTACTGTATCCTCCTAGAATATTCAGGCCCCTCAAAAACCTACATTAAATTGTTTGTTTTTCCTATGACTTTTCCTTCTTCAGAATCCCATGTATGTTATTTCCAAATACTTGAGTGAAATGTTGAGTTGTTTTCCTGTTACTGGAACCTGCTGTGCTGTCCAAGCACTAAAAGTAGTCCCCACCCTTGCTTCTGTGCATGTTCACAAAGAACTGGACATATTTCCAAAAGGAAATTGGCCTCACATTTGAGGCTTCCCTCAGTACAGCAACAGCAAGGGATACTCTAGTGGCTCTCTGAAAATGGTTCAATGAACATAAAAACATTCATGAGACAACAACAAAAAGTGATACAATGGGAACAGAACCCTAATAATATCCACAACCCCAGTTTGTTATCACCCTCATTTTACCTAAATAATTCAGCTCTGGTGTATCCAGTTGATCTAGTGGTTGGAGACTTAACTGCTCGTCAGGAACATACAACTTAGCAGAGGTAAATAAATGACACTCTTGAAAACTTAAACAGCTGAGTTGTAGAGCAAAAATTGGACAAATAGTGAATTTGTTACAGAATTTTCAAAATGTGAGACATAGAAAAATGCATGAAATGCGATGAAGGCCCAATTACAGAAGTACAGAGGGATGACAATTCATAAACCTAATAAACTGTAGTTAGGCAGAACCTAAGTAAAAAATTCTAAGTATCAAATTCATAAAGAGTACTGACAGAATCCCAATAGCAAGTCCTAAGCAAAATGAACAGATCCTTGGAGGAAAATGTAAAATCACCCAGGGAATAGCGAAAGAAACCCAAAGGTTTTATAGACAAATCACAAAAGCTATTAAGAGGTTCTGCAAATTCAGCATGGAATGATCAATGTTAGGGTTCAAGGGGAGGCTCCTCTGCAATGGCGGAGGAGCGGTGCCCTACTGGCTCAGAGCCAGCAGCTGAAATATAAAACAATATTTTATCATTGTTTTGTTTTTCAGCTGCTGGCTCAGCCAGCCTGTGGTGGGAGGGTCAAGGCCAGTGCCATGGGAGTGGGAGCAGGAATGGTTGGTGTACTTCTAAGTGTGCTTGTGTGTTTGGCCGGCTGTTGTAGGCTGGCCAACCACACATGCACACTTAGGTTTCTCCAATCCAGCTGTATTGCCGGGGAGAGATGACTTTGTAGTTATACACTGATTGGGAGGAGCAATGGCAGCAGCAAGTTGAGTAGAACACCAGAAATTACATCTATTTTAAAAATGTTGGTATATTACACAAATATGTGGGATAACTTTTCATAGCATTATTTACACTCCAAAGTGACCTAGGTAATTTGTTTCAAGTGCAACATCATAAGTTAATCATTAAGATTCTATGAATCATTAAAAACAATAATTATCAAGAATACTTTTTTTACAATATTTTTACATTTTACATATTTTGTAAACGCTACAATAATACCAACCATGCCAGAGGTAAAATAGTGAAACCAGCAGAGACTTCTAAATAAGCCAGTACCCCACCTACCTTTTTCGCTGAGGGTTCTTGGAAGCTGAAAGGTTTACCCCATAATACAACAAAACTCAGCTGAGAGTTGTCTTAAATTGAGGCAGTGACATAACAAATCCATAGGATGACAGTGCGTGGGGAGTGGAAACCCTAAAAGAAACAGCTACACTTTACATAGAGGAAATCGTAAATTGTGGCAAGAGGAGTCAATCCTAAAATAGGATAAGATTCTAATGATCATTGTATCCAACTTGCAGAAGATTATCAGCACTTGGCGTCTGGCAGCGCTGGTAGTGTTTTGCCACCATTTCAGGGGTTTAGAGGACTAGAGCTCAGCAAATACATTTCAGCTTTGTCTTCCCATTAGAAGGGAAGAAGCTGACATTCCTTCTAGGTGGGAACATTTCTGTTTTCGCATTAAAAAATTTCAAATGAAGAACAAAATGTGAACTTCTACATCATCACAGCCTAATTGACTGAAGACCACCCCTTTACTTGCTTGATTAGGTCATACTGGCCCACATGCATCAAGCATTTTTGCAGTCGCAGACGGTGCGATTCCTTAAAATCGGCCGTTTGCGAATGCAAAAGTGCTTGTTGGGATGCATCATGCCATTTTAGAAGTCGCATCTTTTTTACGATTTCTAAAATTGCATTAGCATTTAAGAAATCGCAATTGTGCGATTTCTTAAATGCTATGCATCATTGTAGAAAAATATGCTTTTTTTAAAATTGGAAGTGCAAATTACCACGAAGTTCAACTTCGTGGTAAATTGCGAAATTGATTAAATATGCACAAAAATGCATTTTTTAAACTGTAAAGTTACACACACACATGTCCTTAGGACATGTGTGTATGTAACTTATGCTGAAAAGTACATTTCAGGGGTGCATGGGGGGGTCCTTTGGACCCCCCCCTGCACCCATGAAATTTTCTAACTGCCACTCGCAATTTCCATTGACTCCTATGGGCCTTTTGGCCCATAGGAATCAATGGAAATTGCGAAAATTAAGTTAAGAAATCGGTATTTCTTTAGGATTCGGTAAAAAATGCGATTTTTACCGAATCCCACAAGAATACCGAAAATATTGATGCATATCATTTTGCATTTCTTAATTTGCGATTCCTTATTTTTCGCAAATTAAGAAATGCAAAAAGACACAATGATGCATGTGGGCCTCTGTTCCCTGTACTGAGAACTCATATTTGGGTTTCAGAGGACGAGGGTAATACAGAAGGTTTATTGGATATAGAAAAGTGTTTGTTATTTGACACAGATAAATTATTATGCACCACATTACTGAATCTTTATAATAACATTCCCCGTGACCAGATAGAAGGGGTTTTAAGGTTACTAATGTATAATTTACAGAATATTTAGGCCTCTGCTTCAAAGGATTTGATTATTGTCTGGGGCGGGGATTTCAACTGTATGCTATGGAATCATGTGGACGGGGGTCCTTGTGGTATTGGATTCGATAAAAATTCCTATTTTACCCATTTTGTTCATACCCATTACGGTGAGATGCTAAATAACAATTTGTTTGAATTAGATCTAGACTTTGCTAATGATTTATGCCCTTCCCCGGTTCCCTTTAAACCAACGTTCAATGGGCGCGGTACCTTCTCGACAATTGATTTTATTTTAGTGACCAGTAGGCATGCTTAGAGGGCTTCTCAGCTATCGCAGGGCACATTAAAAAGGCTTTATCAATAAACTCTAATAAAAATCCGGGTCACAAGTGTGGGTGGTTCAATTCAAAATGCACTAAAGCCCACTCCCAATAAAAAAATCCCTACATAAAATAATAAAAAAAGCCCAGAGATTGCAGGGGTACGAAGAGAATATAGTCGCACCCTGAAAGAAAGGAAGAAGGAGTTAAAAAACTAGGCGTGGCGTGCTTTGCATTCAGCCTCAGAACTTAAAGATTGTTCTGCCCTCTGGAAGGCAGCTAATTCACCATTCCTGGTGAGTGGAGTTGGGGCCTTTATAGAGATAGCCATTAGCGAGGCAGAATAGATGGAACATTATTCAAAAGTATTCAATAAACCCCACTCTGCTTCCCCTAACAAAGGAATCCCCGTACTAAGCTTAGACCTAGAGCCATTAACTAATTCCTCTAATCTAAGATTCGATCTAGATGGAGTTATATCGGCCATTTCCCTAAGCAGCAGGGAGAAGGCACCAGGGCCCGATGTCATCACCGTGGACCTTTTTAAATTCAACATAGAATTGTGGGGCCCCATCCTAACCCAAGTTATCAATGCATGTATCAAGATAGGTCCTATTCCATCCTGACAGAATCTATATTGGTCCCTATTTTTAAAAAAGGGGACAGATCCAATCCAGCCAATTACAGGCCAATATCATTGCTTGATTCTACAGTTAAAGTAATCGGCAGAGTTCTCCTAACAAGGCTTCAAGATTGGGCTGAGGAGCATTCGATCATTAGCGATTTCCAATACGCTTTCCGTAAGGGACAAGGGACGGTAGGGCAAGGCCTGAATCTGAACATGTTCATTGGCAAATATATAGGGGCAAAAAGGGGTAGACTTTTCCTGGCCTTCATGGATGTATCCGCTGCGTTTGATTGCGTTATCCATGAAAAGCTTTGGAAAATTCTAGAAAATTTGGGAGTGCCTCCACCTATAATTCCTTTTCTAGTGCAGTTGTATCAAGGGGCCAACGCAACTGTCAGTATTGGGGAAGGCGGGAAATGAACCAAACACTTTGATGTGATGCGAGGAGTGCCTCAAGGCAGCATCCTCGCCCCCTTCTTATTTACGTTATACATAAATGACCTGGGAAGGTCGATTGTGGAAGAGTGTCAGGATCTACCCCTAATAGGTAACCGCCCAATCCCTGCATTGATGTATGCAGATGATGCGTTGCTAACGGCCCGCACTCCGATAGCTTTACAGAGGGTCATTTGTAGCTTCGCTAAGTACATGTCCAACTTAGGCCTGAATGTTAACATCCCAAATACATATGTGATGAAGTGCGGGACCAGTAGTAGTAAAACCCTGCCTTTTGTTCTAAACTCAAATAAAAATAAAAGTTCAGACACATTCTCCTATCTTGGAATAATATTTGACAGAATGGGGACGTGGTCTCAGACGGTTAAAGCGAGGAGGCTATTATTTTTTAAAGCCGTAGTCGCTTTAACAAATTTTAGTAGGAAAATTGGCAAAAGGGCCCCAATAGAATTACTACAAATATAAAATGCTAACTGTGTAGCAACTGCTATTTATGGTGCAGATATATGGGGCTATGAGGACGCGACAGCCCTGCAGATCATAGAGAATAGGTTCCTGAGATATTTATTGACCCTTCCAGTTAGCACTTCCTCTTTTATTTGCCATAAGGAACTAGGCATTACTTATCTTACAGATTTTATAAAAAATTCAACTAGCTATGTAGTTGTATAGGATTTGGACCACAGACCAGACAACGTTAAACCAACACATTCTAATGGACTGTCTCAAGCTAGAGGGGGTTAAGAATAAAAAATGGCTGGAATATATTAGAAAGTTTATGTTCAATATAGGTCATCCTGAGTATTTTACTGACCCAACTTCAATAGGCTCCATATCGAAGAAGGATTTTAAAAATAAATGTTTGTCTTTTGTGGAAGATCTCAGAAGAGGGGTAGAATTAAAAAAAGGCTACAGTTCAAGCTCAATACTCCATTTTAACTACCTTTAAAATCCAGCCCTACTTAGGGATGTCCATAGGAGACTATAGTAGATTCCTGTTAACACCTTTTCATTTGGGAACTATCTATAGGCCAATTTTATTCCCAGGACAGAATGATTGGTCCAGGGATCTGTGCAAATGCCCATGTGATGACCTCTCGAACCAGTTGACCATCCATGCATTATTTTTTTGTAAATTGTATCTGTTGGAAAATGGGTCTAAGGAAGGCAATGTCGCCCCGCTTTCCTGGTTTTACAATCACTGGAAGATGAACTTATAATTACATCTGTTTTATTGTTTTTAAAGAATGTTTTTAAATTTAGGAAATCAATTTTACTGTAAACTACAATACAAATTACTGAAACGATCTCCTCTTAACAGTGATTGATAACAAGCATGCTATGATTCTTTTATGAGTTTTTTTAGTGTGCTTTTGTGATTATTATGTGATATAAGAGGATAAAGTGTGTTTGGTTGATTGATTGAAAAGTTAAGAACTCCTGATCTGGCTTAATTCTCTTCATAAGGTTAGTCAAAGATGCTACCATTCCTAAACAAACTTGAGACAGTAGACAGTTGTCCTTAGGAGAACTAAAACTGGGTCTAGGTTAGAAGCTGAAAACACTGAAATGGTAGTCCACACCCACCACATCTTTACATTATCGCTTTGCCACTGTCAGAGAAGGAGAAAAATGTTGGTGCCTAATTTGACTCCAACTTCTCCCATTATACAGTGTACTTGGTGTTTCAGTAGACTCTCAGCTTAACTTCTTTAAGACACCACGCTTGAGGTTTCCTGCATCTTTGGTCAATTGGCTATTCTAGTGCAGCATGTGGCATGACATAATTCCACATAACTACAATTGCAATTGTGTTAACCAGGCCAATCTGTTGCCTACCAGTAAATAAGTGGATTCAAATTGAGGCAGAATGTCAGATGTCAAAATGCCACTACTTTTCATTTTTTAAGTGTACCTATCTTCCATCTTTGATCTTGCTCATGCTGGGGAAATTTAAAAATGAAATTGGGCTCTGTAATGGAGTGTTTCACATAACTGCTCATTCACCAACTGCAGATCTAGCATCACATGACAATGTGATGGGATGGCCCTAATCAAGCCTTTCATGCCAATCACATTGTGTGCGTGTGTGATAGAGATAGAGAGAGAGTGAGAGAGAGAGAGAGAGAGAGAGAGAGAAAGGGAGATAGAGAGCATGTGCATTCGTACTTACATGTAGGTGAATGCATGTGTGCATCTATAGGTGTGTGACTGCTTGTTAAGGCAAGTGAAAGCTCTGCCCATGGGATTTTGGCAGCTATTCATAACATATTCGGGTCCTCCTTGACATGATCATGCTCACCCGTGCCAAAATGATATTCTTAGACAATATATAGTTTTTGTTTCTGAAATAAAAAATTTGTATTTCAAAGCAAAATGTGCACATTTTCTTAAGCTGACAAAATGGATATTTGTGAACAACGTGCCTCCTTTTGCTCAGTAAGTGGATCTTTTAGTGATTATTACAACTTCTGTTAAAAACCCAAATCTGTAAGTGCTGTATAATTTGTTTGCTGTCCTAACCTTAAATGTTCCATAATTTTAGAGGCAGCACTGCTGCTCAATCCTATAACATTTGTCCAGCTCTACATTTCTACCTAAAATGACAAGATTTCGATTTTTTCAGTTTTTACCCTTGCACCCTACAGAGATTCTTAGGCATAATTTGTGATTGTGATCCTACCAGAAACGGGTATGATAGAGACAAAGTTAGCGATATGAAATATAGACAAATAAGTAGACATATTCCTGAAATTATCTTAGAGCAGAAAAACCTTCAACACATCTAGGGAAGATCAGGGTTTGTTGACCATGTTGGAATATTTGATAAGATCTGTAGAATTGTAAACCCTCTCCATCTAATAAGTAGATATCAGGCAACCAAATTTAATCAAAGGGAAACATTTTATTTCCAGTTTCCATCCACAAGAGATATGCACTTGACGTTCTGAAGATCTCTTTCTAAAAGACTTTCAATACAAGGTCGTCTTTCTTCATAGGGTCCTGTGATTCATTCCTTTCCAGTAGGAAAGATTTTTCCTCCCACCTTTTATTTCAAGGCAAAGTCTATTCGGTAGGGCTTTCCCCTTTACTTGAATGAAATAGTTTTCTCCAATATGGGTTGTCTAGCCTAAGTAGATTTGGATACTCCAAGGACTCCATTATTCCTGTAATAAGACAAAGGCCAGTTCTGGGAGATCCTCGTCTGGCCAGCAACTTGTTTGCCTTTTTTATGTGGTATGAAGGTATTCAGTCAATAGGCTATTGGCTCCAGCCTAAAATATGTTCTCTCCAGTCTTGGGCATTGGCTGTATATCCATTTTTCACTGATGTAGCTTCTACCTTTAAAGGTTTTAGCACCACGCTTCTTCTCCATTTGTGTAGTGCTTCCTGCATCATTGAGACCAATTTGCTCACCTTATCATCTCTCCTTTTTCCGAATTGCATACCCCTGGAGCCCCAAGGTAAATCCAATGAGGTGCCATGTCCCAGCTCAACTACCCCTTCCGATAAGGCCACTGTTCCTACAGTGACAGTTGAGTACGTTTGTAGGAGACAAAAGACTTCTGTGTGTTTGTGGCCCTTTCATTTTTCCTGATTGGGGGTGATAACAGTTGAAAGTAAAATGACTTGTCATGGTTAATTACAGTTTCCTGATGTGCCTGTCTAAAAGAAAAAATTAGGATGTAATTTGGATAGCATTCATGGACATAACAGGCTGAGGATGTGGATGCTACAGTGTTCCCCCAAGACGTAGCATTGACCCACGGGCAAGTCATTCAGGTTGTTGTCATTGCCAGAGTCTCTAGCATCAGTGAAGTGTAGTCGACCATACAGGGTTCGACCCACTGATGTTATGTTATATGTTATATTATAAGCACTTATAGAGCGCACGGCTATCCACAGGAGTTAAAAAACAATGACGAGCAAACCAGCAGATTAAGTGCTAAGATGCAATCCAAGGTTAAAACACTGGTAGAAAACAGGTTATGATTAGGAGGAAAGTGCAAAGTTTCTTTAAGTAATCTTAGCAAAACAAAGTTTAATCAAGATTTGACCTATGTTTAACACAAAACTTAAGAAATCAAGCAATGTTTTTTGCATAAGATTCTTCCTCCAAGAATTGTAAGACAAGAAAAGCTGTGCGACATCTGCGAAAACCCAATATTTTTAAAATTGGCAATAGCCAGAACTTCCTAGGTTCTTTATAGAATTTACAAAATAAGACCACATGGATCGGGGATTGAGTGGATAATTCGTCACAGGGACAAGTCAGTAAATTCTTTGACCAATCATTTGTTTGAGGAAAGGTTACCAAGTGATGGAAAATATGAAACCTAAAACGAGTCAGCAAGAATCTTTCATAATCAGTCAGTTTAAAAGTTAAATAAGGTTGAATAACCAGAGTAGTTTGAATGGTTAACATATGCTGAACTCAGGTTTTGCTTGCCTCGGCGGCTAGTCATGATTGGTCCATATGTGACAAACATAGTTTTTTCAACTCCTTTCTAGATAGTTCTGAAATTGTTGTGGGGGAATGGTAATACTTTGCCAAGCCCAAATCATACCAGCATTTTTTGACATAAGCAAGCCAGCCGATCTTATGCCCATTTTCGAGCGAAAGGCAGTCGCGCAAAAGGCTTCGTCAAAGTTCAGTTTTTGTGGACGACCAAACACGATGCCACAAAAGAATTGGTTGAAGTTTAACAATGTCGTATACATATGGCAGACCCAATTCTAAGTGGCAAGAATAAGTCGAAGAACTTTGCGGAACTGCGAGAAGGAATCTCACAAAACTGTTCTCGACTTTTTGTAGGGCGTCCACATTTCCATGTCACCACACCCCGGCTCCATAGGTCACAATGCTAATACATTTTGCCCGTTAAATTTTGATCAATTCAGTAGGTGGCCTTTTACCTAGCCTTAGAGCAAAGGCGGCTAGTGCAGTTGTTGCCCTCATAAAAAGCAGTTTTCTTGCCTTAATAGACTGTTTCCAAGAACACTTGTAATCTATTAAAATCCCTAAGTAAGGGTACGTATTTGTTTTCTCCAGCTTTGTATTTTCAATAAAATGTCCCTTGTTCTCTTAGGTCTAGGTCCTGAGAACATTACAAATGTTTTTTTGATATTTATTCTAAGGTCTAAATTGGCCATAAAACTGTGATACCTCTCCACGGCACATTGGAGTTCCAAGACAGTTCGAGCTAAAATCACGGTGTCATCGGCATAGAGGAGGGCTGGTATAGGGCTTTTTCCAATAAGAGGCAGGTCCTGGCACCCCTTTAACATAGCAAGTTCCAGGCCATTGGTATAGAGTGTAAAAAGAAAGGGCGCCAGGACACAGCCCTGCCTTACCCCCCTCTCCCCGCCGAATGCAGCCGTGAGTTCCCCCTCCAGGCCGTACCTCACACTGGCCATTGCATCAGAGTAAAGTTCACGAAGGAAATTTACCAGGGGGAGTTCTATTCCCATTTCTGAAAGGATTGACCATAATTTGGAGTGGCTTACGCAGTCAAAAGCTGCTGGTATATCATCGTAAGCTATGTATAGGTACCCACCCTTTGCACTAACATATTTACCCACTAAGAGGGTGGGTCAAGTTGAGGGCTTGTTCCACTGTACCCACTCCTTCTCCGAACCCATACTGGAGGTTGGAGACTATATTAAAATCATCTGCCCAGTTCTGAAGACGTTCAAGAATTATACGTTCCACTACCTTGCCCAGGGAGTCTAGCAGGGATATGGGACGATAGCACAGTGGGCGTTGGCGATCTCCCTTTTTCAAGTCAAGTCAAGTCAATAATCTTTATTTCGGTTGTAAAAAACCATAAAAGATATACATACAATATAAAAACAATCAGATTTCCAATTCCGCGCCCATCTGTCCCAACGTAATTTGAGTTTACTAATTGAGAGCCCAATAAAGGTTATTACAGATATTAAAACAATAAATACAATTTTTTAATCTAAAATCATGGAACATCCATCAAGAATATCATGATCGTGACCTTACGGTTATCAAGTCATTTAAACAAACTTTATATATATGATGTTGTTTGCTTCTTAAAAGAAAAAGGTAAGTATATATAAACAAATTATAGGCATTACTGACATTGAACTCATGATTCCATATTGCACCTTTTAATACTTGTTTAAACTCATCTAAGGATTGGGCTGAGAGTCCCTATAACTTCGAGCCGCTTCTCCTCCTCATTAGATCCACAGAAAAGAGGTATCTGCTTATGCTAAAGACAATAGATTGAGTAGTTTCAGTTCTGAATATTCTTTCCGCCTCACTGAAATGTCTAAAACCCCAAAAGGCGGCAAATAGGTTTTATCCATTTTCTTCTAGGGTAAATGAAAGCGGGACAGAAGAATAATACATGTGCTTCATCCTCTTTGGCACCAGTATTACAAAATTTGCAACTAACCACATGTTCCTTCTCTGCTTTACACACCCATTTAGTGGTGTATGCTTTAATTTGCAGGATGCCATAGCGGAATTTTAAATACAGGGATTTAGCGAGGCCTGGTAAAATTTCATCCATAAAAGGCTCGAATCTATTATCTGTTTGCATAGCAAGATACCTCGGAGACAGGGTGCCTAATTTGGGGTTGTTTAGATGGGAATTTAAAACAAACGCCCAATAACTTAGTTTTAACACTTTTTTACAACTTAAAGTTAAACCTTCAGGGTCTTCCCAGTAATGTCTCAACCCCAGCTTAGTAAGCCAGTCCTCGATATGGATCAACCATGCCAACCTCGTATTGTTTTTTATTCTTAGGATTTCTTTTAGTGCCTCTCTGTAATCGACTAATTTGTCAGTTGACCACACACGAACCCAATACAGTAAGGGCCGTAAGGCCGCGTGGTCATCAGTACGATTAATGTCTAAGTCCATTATAAGAGGAAGTAAAGGTGTGCGCCATGGAATACCTAATAATTTCCTAAAGAAAATTTTCTCTTGTAGCATAAAAGTATGATTTGATGTGTAACCCAATAGTTCTGCCCCGTAAAGAGAAGCAGGTTGTGCCTTGTGTTGATATAGCTCCAATGCGGAGGACACAGCCTTGGATTGGCACTCTTATGCCGCCTTGCTATCGGGACTAAGTTCTGAGTAAGGATAGTTTTACTTTTATCTATTTATAGATTTCCAATCTAGTTTAGTGTCTAAAGTAATGTCTAAATAATTAAAATTATGCACACATTCGATCCTTTCTGTGTTAACAGTCAAGGTTTTTTAACATTTCTATGCAGATTAACCTCCATATATTTAGTTTTAGACGAGTTAATCTCCAATCCTTTGGTTTCACAATAAGATCTGAAAGTATCAAGTAAATTGTGTAGGCCTTTGGGTGTCTGTGATATTAAAATAGTATTGTCTGCAAACAGGAGTGCAGGTACGTGGGCCCCACCCATCTTGGGAGAATCATGTTCGCAGCCCAAGAGGGAATATGGTATATCGTTCACATTTAAACATAACAGTGTGGGGGCCAACACGCAAGCTTATCTTACACCCTTGTTTATATTAATGCAGTCTGTCAGTTCTCCATTTGGACCCCATCTCACCCTAGCATAGTAGGCCTCATGCAGCCTAACGATCTGCATCAAAAGTTCTCCAGGAACACCCTGGTCCCTCAGTCTTGTCCACAGGGCGTTTCTGGGGAACAGATCAAAGGCTGCCCTGAGGTCAACAAATGCAATATACAGATGTGCCCTTTTTATTTTCACATACTTCCAAATGATACAGAAGAATCTAATACCTGGTTGATTGTGCTGATTTTTTCTCTAAACCCTGCCTGGTACTTGGTTAGGACACTGTTTTCCTCAATCCAAATTTGTCCTGCAAATACGTTTTGTAGGACATCAGTTAGACTAATTGGTCTATAATGGGCCGGATTCATATGGTCTCCCTTCTTAAAAATGGCTACAATCTCTGCGCCCGCCATGTATCAGGGATAGGAGCATCCTTTGCAATGGCATTACACAGACAGTTAATGTACGGGGCCCATATCTCATTCTCATGCTTCCATAAGTCCCTGGGAATCCTGTCCAGCCCAGGTGCCTTCCCTGATTTAATTACATTTATGGCTTCCATGGTTTCTGACATGCTAAAGGACGATGGTGTCTCACTTAGGTTGAAAATTAGGTAATCATTACAGAGGATAACCTCGTTGTTGGTCGGGGAATATAAGTCAGAGAAATGGTATACCCAAGTATTGGCATCTAGAAACAGATCCCTGCGACAAGTTCCATTACTATTACCCTTAGCAAAACATGGCCTGATCATTTGCTTTACATGCGCGAAGTAACTCGGACCAGATGTTCTCATCCCAGAATTTCTTTGCCTTAAATACTGCACCCTTATAGCACCTCCTTTTCTCCCTTAATACTAAAATATCATTACTTTTTGTTGCCTCTATGAGTTCCTTTTTGTCATTGTGACATTTTTTATTGAACCATAAGTCACCCTTGGGCGGTAAATCTGATTGTCCATTTTTTGGGGGCTTGGACATTTTGGTTAGTATTTGTACAAGTCCCTGTAACATATTGTCATGAATCCGCATAATAGGGATCTCTTCTACTGGAAGATCGATGTATGGGGAGAATGATTCTAAGTATGTCTAAACATTTTTTCAACAGTAATTTCGTTCCCTAATACTAGCGGCCATTTGAGTGCTCTACGATTATTTGAAACCATGGGCTCAATTTCAGTATATATAAGGCTATTTTTTCCCTTGGCAGTTAAGTGGAATAGTGGTGCACGAAGTGTCAAACTGAGAGGATAATGATCACTCTCTGTACGGTTTTCCACTACAAAATGTTTTGCCATGGGCCAGAGTGGAATTAAAACCATTACATAATCTATATGACTGTTGGAACTACCCCGCTTAAAAGTTGGCTGGCTTGGACTATCTGATGGTAAGCGCCCATTACAGGCCCGTAGACTGTGGGCTGCTGCCAATCGCAGTAACTGTGCTACAGCATATGAACAATGGACTGCAGGACTGGTCTCAATTGCAGGAATATTATTTGCATTATCCTCCGCCTCAAAAATATTTTCTAGGCCTACTACCGGCTCGAACTTACGGTTAAAATCCCCCCCACCCCAATAATTACCATAGCTCTGTGATCGAGCATAGAGATAATTTGGCCTAATTGCTCAATTACTTCCACTTCTTTATTGGCTGCGGATGGCCTACTGTAAACATTCAAAAGGCAAACCTCCCTTTTGTTGGGCCCTTTAAACTTGACTCCTACAATATCTTGGCAGTTGGAATCAATTTGCTTAAAATCAATGCCCAGGGTGATTTTTGTCCAAATTACCAGACCTCCAGAGGGTCTTCCGTTGGTTAAGGAAATAGCAGGTATGCTAAAAAATTTAAAGCCCACTTTAAAAGGACTTTCAACAGCCCAAGTTTCTTGAAATAATACAATTTCGCTACTGTCAATATACTCCTGCCACATGGGATCACTTAGATTTTTCCTAATACCCGCTATATTCCAGGACGTTAACTTTATATTAGATTTTATGCCTGTATCGGGTATATTACCGTTTATCCTTATATTATTGATTTCTACTAATTGTGAAGGCTCTGTATTATTACATAAATCATCGCTGGTGTTACAGTGGCCTTTAGTTTTATCGGCCTGATTTTCTATCGCAGTATGTTAATCGTACGCCTTCACTTTTGGTTCTTGGATGTGCATAACTTCTCTCATAGGTCCTCTCGTTAGTTATGGTAAACACAATAGAGACCGTTCCCAGATTAAGACCAAATCATAAAGAGTGGGGTGCCCAGTGATGGTTGGGCATCTCACAAAAAGTGATAGACTGGCATCACACTCCACCCGGAGTCATGCTTCATCATCTGCCAGTCCTCGCCCTCCAAAAACCGCGTTTGATGGAGGGCGGGCATGCACCGGGAGACAGGGATGCACTTCTAAGTAAGTGGGGGCCCAGAAAGAAAAAGTGAATTAAAAAGCCATCACAGTACACCCATAAATCCTTTATTCAAACAGGAGATTGTGTGGAGTTAAAATAAGGAATGCGGTGAATAAGGATACTATCGTCCCATCACCGCTGTGAAGTTTTAAAGATAGTCAACATGTTTCTGCCTGTTGTCCTTATGGGTACATGGCATTCGTCAGGACCAAGTACAAAAGGGGCTCCAATCTTACCAACTGTTTTGGCAGTACCACTCTGTGGGAGTAATCCCTATTACTCTCCACTCGGGGGGTCCATGGACCTGGATGTAACATATAAAATAGAGAAAAGTACATATTTAATGACTGATCATAATTTATGAATTGGGTCTATAACTATTTCAATACATATACTGAAATATGAAATAGTGAATGTACCAGTGCTCAATAGTAGTGTTGAGAACTGGGAAGACTCAAGAAATGTGTCTTACCCTTCAAGAAGGTTGACTTGCCCCATGGGAGGGGGGAGTTTTCTCAGGAGGTACCTGTGGTCACACTATGTTGAGGAGAAAGACGAGATGTAAACTAACTAAGGCTAAAATAAGATTAAAAAAGGCCACATAATTGTGGACTGAGCCATCGTTATAGAAATGTAAACCCTCAGAAAATGGTAGCATTGCTGGGCTCACCAGTGGTCAGGGAATCTCCCGTAGATTCACCTACAATGTGCGTCTCTCCGCCTCCCCGTTGATGATATGGCTTGGTGGAGCACAGTTTGTATAATCATGCCCTAAATTGAGCTAAAGTCCCATTTATTGCAAACGAGCTGCACCTGTGTGAGCGCGCATGTTACTGACGTCGGATTTCCTGTGTCTGAAGGAAACCCGATGGAAGGCCGTCTGATTCGTTATCCTGCCTGAACCTGGAAGTGAGCAAAAGAAGCCATTGCTTGCGCTCCGTCGCAAGAGGACACCGTAACCAATGTACGGTGTCACACGATCGTGTGCCTGAGGTACATGATTCCGCCTACAGTTGTTCTGATTGGTCGGCTGATATCACATGATGAGGCTCGCGTATATAATGGTTGTGTCTGATTGCTGGGAGACCCGCCACCTGAATGTAATAGGCTGAGAATGGTTGTGGGGCGTGTCAGGGGGTGATGTCATCACAGGCAAGATGTTGGTAAATACAGTCGTGATCGTTCTACTATTCCCTAATAGGATGTGTAATTTATTATATTGAGCTCTTTATAGGGTAGCCCGTGTGCTGTTGTTTCAATAAACCCCACGTAAGATCGTATCTTATTACTCCTAAAAGAAGAGTATATTATATTTATTCACATATTGTGCTCTTACCAAACTACCAAGCCACCATCAGGATTCAAGCAAGCCGGGCCGAAGACGGCTGTAATGTCAGAAACCAGTCCCCGGAAGCTTCTTTCCTTTCCAGTAAAGAATTGGCTTGGTAGTTTGGTCTGCCCTGTTCCCATGATGCACTGGGCCAGGGACAGACTAATTTGCATGTAGCCAGGTTCTGAACTGGGATGGTGCAGTGAGCTAAAAAACGGTGATGGATCAAGCCCTGATCTTTTCACTGGGTAGGAGTGTTCTGCTTAATTCAGATACTCTGACCATCACCACCCCCCTTTTTGAATCATTCCATACTATAAGAACATCATCTATGAACCTCTTCCAAGTGTTTACTTTTGTGAGAAATGGATTGATGTTCGTAAAGATGTTGTCTACCTCGAATTGATGTACGTACATGCACGCCAGACTCGGAGCAAACGTGCTCCCCATCGACGTGCCTTGTATCTGATGGTAAATCACGTCATTGAATTCGAAGTAGTTCTCTGTGAGTGCTACTTCTGCGCCCTCCATTACAAAATGTCGTGGTGTTACAAAGTTCCACTCCTGGTCAAAAAGAATTTGCTCTATCACCTCCAAAGTGCGTTTTTGCGGGATACTTGTATAAAGTGCCTCAATGTCCATCTTAATGAGGATATCTTCTCCATGGTTGATTTCCATGTCTCGGAGATGACAGAGGACGTCTTTAGTATCCCGAGGTAGGACCTGGATGTTTGAACTATTGGTCTGAGGAACCAGTCGCAAAATTGTGATAAAGGTTCTAGCACAGAGTCAATGCCAGACACAATTGTTCTGCTTGGTGGTGGAAACTTATTTTTGTGGATTTTTGGTAAGGTGTAAAATCATGGAACATCCATCAAGAATATCATGATCGTGACCTTACGGTTATCAAGTCATTTAAACAAACTTTATTTATATGATGTTGTTTGCTTCTTAAAAGAAAAAGGTAAGTATATATAAACAAATTAATAGGCATTACTGACATTGAACTCATGATTCCATATCGCACCTTTTAATACTTGTTTAAACTCATCTAAGGATTGGGCTGAGAGTCCCTATAACTTCGAGCCGCTTCTCCTCCTCATTAGATCCACAGAAAAGAGGTATCTGCTTATGCTAAAGACAATAGATTGAGTAGTTTCAGTTCTGAATATTCTTTCCGCCTCACTGAAATGTCTAAAACCCCAAAAGGCGGCAAATAGGTTTTATCCATTTTCTTCTAGGGTAAATGAAAGCGGGACAGAAGAATAATACATGTGCTTCATCCTCTTTGGCACCAGTATTACAAAATTTGCAACTAACCACATGTTCCTTCTCTGCTTTACACACCCATTTAGTGGTGTATGCTTTAATTTGCAGGATGCCATAGCGGAATTTTAAATACAGGGATTTAGCGAGGCCTGGTAAAATTTCATCCATAAAAGGCTCGAATCTACTATCTGTTTGCATAGCAAGATACCTCGGAGACAGGGTGCCTAATTTGGGGTTGTTTAGATGGGAATTTAAAACAAACGCCCAATAACTTAGTTTTAACACTTTTTTACAACTTAAAGTTAAACCTTCAGGGTCTTCCCAGTAATGTCTCAACCCCAGCTTAGTAAGCCAGTCCTCGATATGGATCAACCATGCCAACCTCGTATTGTTTTTTATTCTTAGGATTTCTTTTAGTGCCTCTCTGTAATCGACTAATTCGTCAGTTGACCACACGCGAACCCAATACAGTAAGGGCCGTAAGGCCGCGTGGTCATCAGTACGATTAATGTCTAAGTCCATTATTAGAGGAAGTAAAGGTGTGCGCCATGGAATACCTAATAATTTCCTAAAGAAAATGTTCTCTTGTAGCATAAAAGTATGTTTTGATGTGTAACCCCATAGTTCTGCCCCGTAAAGAGAAGCAGGTTGTGCCTTGTGTTGATATAGCTCCAATGCGGAGGACACAGCCTTGGATTGGCACTCTTATGCCGCCTTGCTATCGGGACTAAGTTCTGAGTAAGGATAGTTTTACTTTTATCTATTTATAGATTTCCAATCTAGTTTAGTGTCTAAAGTAATGTCTAAATAATTAAAATTATGCACATATTCGATCCTTTCTGTGTTAACAGTTAAGGTTTTTTAACATTTCTATGCGGATTAACCTCCATATATTTAGTTTTAGACGAGTTAATCTCCAATCCTTTGGTTTCACAATAAGATCTGAAAGTATCAAGTAAATTGTGTAGGCCTTTGGGTGTCTGTGATATTAAAATAGTATTGTCTGCAAACAGGAGTGCAGGTACGTGGGCCCCACCCATCTTGGGAGAATCATGTTCGCAGCCCAAGAGGGAATATGGTATATCGTTCACATTTAAACATAACAGTGTGGGGGCCAACACGCAACCTTATCTTACACCCTTGTTTATATTAATGCAGTCTGTCAGTTCTCCATTTGGACCCCATCTCACCCTAGCATAGTTGGCCTCATGCAGCCTAACGATCTGCATCAAAAGTTCTCCAGGAACACCCTGGTCCCTCAGTCTTGTCCACAGGGCGTTTCTGGGGACCAGATCAAAGGCTGCCCTGAGGTCAACAAATGCAATATACAGATGTGCCCTTTTTATTTTCACATACTTCCAAATGATACAGAAGAATCTAACACCTGGTTGACTGTGCTGATTTTTTCTCTAAAACCTGCCTGGTACTTGGTTAGGACACTGTTTTCCTCAATCCAAATTTGTCCTGCAAATACGTTTTGTAGGACATCAGTTAGACTAATTGGTCTATAATGGGCCGGATTCATATGGTCTCCCTTCTTAAAAATGGCTACAATCTCTGCGCCCGCCATGTATCAGGGATAGGAGCATCCTTTGCAATGGCATTACACAGACAGTTAATGTACGGGGCCCATATCTCATTCTCATGCTTCCATAAGTCCCTGGGAATCCTTTCCAGCCCGGGTGCCTTCCCTGATTTAATTACATTTATGGCTTCCATGGTTTCTGACATGCTAAAGGACGATGGTGTCTCACTTAGGTTGAAAATTAGGTAATCATTACAGAGGATAACCTCGTTGTTGGTCGGGGAATATAAGTCAGAGAAATGGTATACCCAAGTATTGGCATCTAGAAACAGATCCCTGCGACAAGTTCCATTACTATTACCCTTAGCAAAACATGGCCTGATCATTTGGTTTACATGCGCGAAGTAACTCGGACCAGATGTTCTCATCCCAGAATTTCTTTGCCTTAAATACTGCACCCTTATAGCACCTCCTTTTCTCCCTTAATACTAAAATATCATTACTTTTTGTTGCCTCTATGAGTTCCTTTTTGTCATTGCGACATTTTTTATTGAACCATAAGTCACCCTTGGGCGGTAAATCTGATTGTCCATTTTTTGGGGGCTTGGAGATTTTGGTTAGTATTTGTACAAGTCCCTGTAACATATTGTCATGAATCCGCATAATAGGGATCTCTTCTACTGGAAGATCGATGTATGGGGAGAATGATTCTACATATGTCTAAACATTTTTTCAACAGTAATTTCGTTCCCTAATACTAGCGGCCATTTGAGTGCTCTACGATTATTTGAAACCATGGGCTCAATTTCAGTATATATAAGGCTATTTTTTCCCTTGGCAGTTAAGTGGAATAGTGGCGCACGAAGTGTCAAACTGAGAGGATAATGATCACTCTCTGTACGGTTTTCCACTACAAAATGTTTTGCCATGGGCCAGAGTGGAATTAAAACCATTACATAATCTATATGACTGTTGGAACTACCCCGCTTAAAAGTTGGCTTGCTTGGACTATCTGATGGTAAGCGCCCATTACAGGCCCGTAGACTGTGGGCTGCTGCCAATCGCAGTAACTGTGCTACAGCATGTGAACAATGGACTGCAGGACTGGTCTCAATTGCAGGAATATTATTTGCATTATCCTCCGCCTCAAAAATATTTTCTAGGCCTACTACCGGCTCGAACTTACGGTTAAAATCCCCCCCCCCCAATAATTACCATAGCTCTGTGATCGAGCATAGAGATAATTTGGCCTAATTGCTCAATTACTTCCACTTCTTTATTGGCTGCGGATGGCCTACTGTAAACATTCAAAATGCAAACCTCCTTTTTGTTGGGCCCTTTAAACTTGACTCCTAGAATATCCTGGCAGTTGGAATCAATTTGCTTAAAATCAATGCCCAGGGTGATTTTTGTCCAAATGACCAGACCTCCAGAGGGTCTTCCTTTGGTTAAGGAAATAGCAGGTATGCTAAAAAATTTAAAGCCCACTTTAAAAGGACTTTCAACAGCCCAAGTTTCTTGAAATAATACAATTTCGCTACTGTCAATATACTCCTGCCACATGGGATCACTTAGATTTTTCCTAATACCCGCTATATTCCAGGACGTTAACTTTATATTAGATTTTATGCCTGTATCGGGTATATTACCGTATATCCTTATATTATTGATTTCTACTAATTGTGAAGGCTCTGTATTATTACATAAATCATCACTGGTGTTACAGTGGCCTTTAGTTTTATCGGCCTGATTTTCTATCGCAGTATGTTAATCGTACGCCTTCACTTTTGGTTCTTGGATGTGCATAACTTCTCTCATAGGTCCTCTCGTTAGTTATGGTAAACACAATAGAGACCGTTCCCAGATTAAGACCAAATCATAAAGAGTGGGGTGCCCAGTGATGGTTGGGCATCTCACAAAAAGTGATAGACTGGCATCACACTCCACCCGGAGTCATGCTTCATCATCTGCCAGTCCTCGCCCTCCAAAAACCGCGTTTGATGGAGGGCGGGCATGCACCGGGAGACAGGGGTGCACTTCTAAGTGAGTGGGGGCCCAGAGAGAAAAAGTGAATTAAAAAGCCATCACAGTACACCCATAAATCCTTTATTCAAACGGGAGATTGTGTGGAGTTAAAATAAGGAATGCGGTGAATAAGGATACTATCGTCCCATCACCGCTGTGAAGTTTTAAAGATAGTCAACATGTTTCTGCCTGTTGTCCTTATGGGTACATGGCATTCGTCAGGACCAAGTACAAAAGGGGCTCCAATCTTACCAACTGTTTTGGCAGTACCACTCTGTGGGAGTAATCCCTATTACTCTCCACTAGGGGGGTCCATGGACCTGGATGTAACATATAAAATAGAGAAAAGTACATATTTAATGACTGATCATAATTTATGAATTGGGTCTATAACTATTTCAATACATATACTGAAATATGAAATAGTGAATGTACCAGTGCTCAATAGTAGTGTTGAGAACTGGGAAGACTCAAGAAATGTGTCTTACCCTTCAAGAAGGTTGACTTGCCCCATGGGAGGGGGGAGTTTTCTCAGGAGGTCCCTGTTGTCACACTATGTTGAGGAGAAAGACGAGATGTAAACTAACTAAGGCTAAAATAAGATTAAAAAAGGCCACATAATTGTGGTCTGAGCCATCGTTATAGAAATGTAAACCCTCAGAAAATGGTAGCATTGCTGGGCTCACCAGTGGTCAGGGCATCTCCCGTAGATTCACCTACAATGTGTGTCTCTCCGCCTCCCCGTTGATGATATGGCTTGGTGGAGCACAGTTTGTATAGTCATGCCCTAAATTGAGCTAAAGTCCCATTTATCGCAAACGAGCTGCACCTGTGTGAGCGCGCATGTTACTGACGTCGGATTTCCTGTGTCTGAAGGAAACCCGATGGAAGGCCGTCTGATTCGTTATCCTGCCTGAACCTGGAAGTGAGCAAAAGAAGCCATTGCTTGCGCTCCGTCGCAAGAGGACACCTTAACCAATGTACGGTGTCACACGATCGTGTGCCTGATGTACATGATTCCGCCTACCGTTGTTCTGATTGGTCGGCTGATATCACATGATGAGGCTCGCGTATCTAATGGTTGTGTCTGATTGCTGGGAGACCCGCCACCTGAATGTAATAGGCTGAGAATGGTTGTGGGGCGTGTCAGGGGGTGATGTCATCACACGCAAGATGTTGGTAAATACAGTCGTGATCGTTCTACTATTCCCTAATAGGATGTGTAATTTATTATATTGAGCTCTTTATAGGGTAGCCCGTGTGCTGTTGTTTCAATAAACCCCACGTGAGATCGTATCTTACTACTCCTAAAAGAAGAGTATATTATATTTATTCACACATTGTGCTCTTACGAAGGTAGTTTAGATTTGTTTTAAACGTATTATCTGAAAAAGGCACATAAGGTGTGTCTTTGCCAAATTGTTTTTGCAATAGCGAGGTCGTAATACCAATATGCCACACAGTGTATGCGGTTACCAGACAACCCAGATAGTAGGTATTGTGAGTCAGGTTGCGCAGTTTCTAATTGTGAGATATCTGCGCATTGTCCAGCTCCTAAATAGCGAGGTGGATGCATGTTTTATACTGTTTAAGAAAGGTGGGTTTGGAGAAATTATCACGTTGATATGGGGTATGCACTCAGATGTTACTCCCTGAGGGATGCTGCATGATGGGTCACACTTCCATTGTCTCACGCTAGCAGGCCCTGCGATTACTACTGCACTTAACTCAAGATTTAGTTCACCTCATCAACAATCTTATGGTGAAATAGCTGTGATTTTAGGAACTAAATATTAGTTTTAAAGGACCTCATCATATTACAAAACGTTTGTCATAGAGTTCATCAATGCTGTTCCTCAGTTCATTTGAAGCCAGGGTATGTCATCATTAAGGCCGGTTTTTGCGGTATTCAGTCTATAGACCCACCGTTGTTCTCTTACATGGAGGGCATGGGCCAGATTAGTTTCTCTTCTGTATAGCACCTCAAGGACTGTCCACTTTAAGTCACACTCAGTGTGTGCCTTCTCCAGGAAGTGTCTAGTGAGCTTGGTGTTATCTTTTTTGCACCTGAAGGTGCTGCGGTGCTCATTGATGCGAATCCTTACTTTTCTTGTGGTCATGCCTACATACATTTTCTTGCATGGGCAGCTTAATAAATAAATGACATTATCAGTGTTACAGTTACTGAAGTTGCTTAGTACCCATGGTCTGTTGGTGCCAATATCAACTTCTTTCATCGCGTTGGTGAACTGGCAAGCAATGCAGTCTCCACATGGGTAGTGGCCTAAAGGTCGTTGGTGTCCCCAGAGTGTTAGTTGGGTTTCTCTCTCTTGCGTCATGTTCTTGGAGTGCGCAATTTCGTCCTTGATGTTGCCACTCCTTTTAAACGCGAAGAGTGGTTGTGCCCATTCTTTCTGGCCTGTGTTCAAGATGTGCCATTTCTTCCTGATGATGTTTTGAACTGTGTTTGAGGCTGGAGTGAATGTAGTCACACACACAAGTCGGTCAGTTTTCTCTTTCTGTGTGGTTTCCAAAAGAGATTCACGATGATTATTTCTAGCACGTTTCTTCGCTTTGGTGATTCATTTCTTAGGATAATGTCTTGCCACAAGTTTGTTCTCTAGATCCATTGCTTGTCTGTTGTAGTCTGTTAGTTCTGAACAGTTTCTTCGTATTCTCAGGAATTGTCCTATAGGTAGATTCTGTCTCAGTGACTTCGGATGATAGCTCTCAAATAGAAGCAGACTATTCTTGTCCGTAGATTTATTATGTACAGTAGTTCTTATACCTTCCATGGTTAAGGAAATTTCCAGATCCAGGAAGATTGCATGGTTTACATCTATTGTATGTGTGAATTTTAGATGAGGATCGATAGTGTTGATACATTCCACAAAAAGATGTGCTTCCGAAGTTGTGCCATTCCATACTATAAGGATTCAGAAAAGGGGGTGGTGAAGGACAGAGCATCTGAATTAAGCAAAACACTCCTACCCAGTCAAAAGATCAGGGCTTGATCCATCACCGTTTTTTAGCTCACTGCACCATCCCAGTTCCGAACCTGGCTACATGCAAATTAGTCTGTCCCTGGCCCAGTGCATCATGGGAACAGGGCAGACCAAACTACCAAGCCAATTCTTTACTGGAAAGGAAACAAGCTTCCGGGGACCGGTTTCTGGCATTACAGCCGTCTTCGGCCCGGCTTGCTTGAATCCTGATGGTACAGTGAGCAAGGGACTCATGTCTGAGCATACCCTTCCACTCCTATAGTGGCCATAACGATTCAGAAAAGGGGGTGGTGATGGACAGATCATCTGAATTAAGCAGAACACTCCTACCCAGTCAAAAGATCAGGGCTTGATCCATCACCGTTTTTTAGCTCACTGCACCATCCCAGTTCAGAACCTGGCTACATGCCAGAAACTGGTCCCCGGAAGCTTGTTTCCTTTCCAGTAAAGAATTGGCTTGGTAGTTTGGTCTGCCCTGTTCCCATGATGCACTGGGCCAGGGACAGACTAATTTGCATGTAGCCAGGTTCTCAACTGGGATGGTGCAGTGAGCTAAAAAACGGTGATGGATCAAGCCCTGATCTTTTGACTGGGTAGGAGTGTTCTGCTTAATTCAGATACTCTGTCCATCACCACCCCCCTTTTTGAATCGTTTTGGCTACCACAAGCGTGGAAGGGTATGCTCAGCTGTGAGTCCCTTGCTCACTGCACCATCAGGATTCAAGCAAGCCGGGCCGAAGACGGCTGTAATGCCAGAAACCAGTCCCCGGAAGCTTGTTTCCTTTCCAGTAAAGAATTGGCTTGGTAGTTTGGTCTGCCCTGTTCCCATGATGCACTGGGCCAGGGACAGACTAATTTGCATGTAGCCAGGTTCTGAACTGGGATGGTGCAGTGAGCTAAAAAACGGTGATGGATCAAGCCCTGATCTTTTGACTGGGTAGGAGTGTTCTGCTTAATTCAGATACTCTGTCCATCACCACCCCCCTTTTTGAATCGTTTTGGCCACCACAAGCGTGGAAGGGTATGCTCAGATGTGAGTCCCTTGCTCACTGCACCATCAGGATTCAAGCAAGCCGGGCCGAAGACGGCTGTAATGCCAGAAACCAGTCCCCGGAAGCTTGTTTCCTTTCCAGTAAAGAATTGGCTTGGTAGTTTGGTCTGCCCTGTTCCCATGATGCACTGGGCCAGGGACAGACTAGTTTGCATGTAGCCAGGTTCTGAACTAGGATGGTGCAGTGAGCTAAAAAACAGTGATGGATCAAGCCCTGATCTTTTGACTGGGTAGGAGTGTTCTGCTTAATTCAGATACTCTGACCATCACCACCCCCCTTTTTGAATCGTTTTGGCCACCACAATCGTGGAAGGGTATGCTCAGATGTGAGTCCCTTGCTCACTGCACCATCAGGATTCAAGCAAGCCGGGCCGAAGACGGCTGTATTGACAGAAACCGGTCCCCGGAAGCTTGTTTCCTTTCCAGTAAAGAATTGGCTTGGTAGTTTGGTCTGCCCTGTTCCCATGATGCACTGGGCCAGGGACAGACTAATTTGCATGTAGCCAGGTTCTGAACTGGGATGGTGCAGTGAGCTAAAAAACGGTGATGGATCAAGCCCTGATCTTTTGACTGGGTAGGAGTGTTCTGCTTAATTCAGATACTCTGTCCATCACCACCCCCCTTTTTGAATCGTTTTGGCCACCACAAGCGTGGAAGGGTATGCTCAGATGTGAGTCCCTTGCTCACTGCACCATCAGGATTCAAGCAATCCGGGCCGAAGACGGCTGTAATGCCAGAAACCGGTCCCCAGAAGCTTGTTTCCTTTCCAGTGAAGAATTGGCTTGGTAGTTTGGTCTGCCCTGTTCCCATGATGCACTGGGCCAGGGACAGACTAATTTGCATGTAGCCAGGTTCTGAACTGGGATGGTGCAGTGAGCTAAAAAACGGTGATGGATCAAGCCCTGATCTTTTGACTGGGTAGGAGTGTTCTGCTTAATTCAGATACTCTGTCCATCACCACCCCCCTTTTTGAATCGTTTTGGCCACCACAAGCGTGGAAGGGTATGCTCAGATGTGAGTCCCTTGCTCACTGCACCATCAGGATTCAAGCAAGCCGGGCCGAAGACGGCTGTAATGCCAGAAACCGGTCCCCGAAGCTTGTTTCCTTTCCAGTAAAGAATTGGCTTAGTAGTTTGGTCTGCCCTGTTCCCATGATGCACTGGGCCAGGGACAGACTAATTTGCATGTAGCCAGGTTCTGAACTGGGATGGTGCAGTGAGCTAAAAACGGTGATGGATCAAGCCCTGATCTTTTGACTGGGTAGGAGCGTTCTGCTTAATTCAGATACTCTGTCCATCACCACCCCCCTTTTTGAATCGTTTTGGCTACCACAAGCGTGGAAGGGTATGCTCAGATGTGAGTCCCTTGCTCACTGCACCATCAGGATTCAAGCAAGCCGGGCGGAAGACGGCTGTAATGCCAGAAACCAGTCCCCGGAAGCTTGTTTCCTTTCCAATAAAGAATTGGCTTGGTAGTTTGGTCTGCCCTGTTCCCATGATGCACTGGGCCAGGGACAGACTAATTTGCATGTAGCCAGGTTCTGAACTGGGATGGTGCAGTGAGCTAAAAAACGGTGATGGATCAAGCCCTGATCTTTTGACTGGGTAGGAGTGTTCTGCTTAATTCAGATACTCTGACCATCACCACCCCCCTTTTTGAATCGTTTTGGCCACCACAAGTGTGGAAGGGTATGCTCAGATGTGAGTCCCTTGCTCACTGCACCATCAGGATTCAAGCAAGCCGGGCCGAAGACGGCTGTATTGCCAGAAACCGGTCCCCGGAAGCTTGTTTCCTTTCCAGTAAAGAATTGGCTTGGTAGTTTGGTCTGCCCTGTTCCCATGATGCACTGGGCCAGGGACAGACTAATTTGCATGTAGCCAGGTTCTGAACTGGGATGGTGCAGTGAGCTAAAAAACGGTGATGGATCAAGCCCTGATCTTTTGACTGGGTAGGAGTGTTCTGCTTAATTCAGATACTCTGTCCATCACCACCCCCCTTTTTGAATCGTTTTGGCCACCACAATCGTGGAAGGGTATGCTCAGATGTGAGTCCCTTGCTCACTGCACCATCAGGATTCAAGCAAGCCGGGCCGAAGACAGCTGTAATGCCAGAAACCGGTCCCTGGAAGCTTGTTTCCTTTCCAGTAAAGAATTGGCTCGGTAGTTTGGTCTGCCCTGTTCCCATGATGCACTGGGCCAGGGACAGACTAATTTGCATGTAGCCAGGTTCTGAACTGGGATGGTGCAGTGAGCTAAAAAACGGTGATGGATCAAGCCCTGATCTTTTGACTGGGTAGGAGTGTTCTGCTTAATTCAGATACTCTGTCCATCACCACCCCCCTTTTTGAATCGTTTTGGCCACCACAAGCGTGGAAGGGTATGCTCAGATGTGAGTCCCTTGCTCACTGCACCATCAGAATTCAAGCAAGCCGGGCCGAAGACGGCTGTAATGCCAGAAACCGGTCCCCGAAGCTTGTTTCCTTTCCAGTAAAGAATTGGCTTGGTAGTTTGGTCTGCCCTGTTCCCATGATGCACTGGGCCAGGGACAGACTAATTTGCATGTAGCCAGGTTCTGAACTGGGATGGTGCAGTGAGCTAAAAAACGGTGATGGATCAAGCCCTGATCTTTTGACTGGGTAGGAGCGTTCTGCTTAATTCAGATACTCTGTCCATCACCACCCCCCTTTTTGAATCGTTTTGGCTACCACAAGCGTGGAAGGGTATGCTCAGATGTGAGTCCCTTGCTCACTGCACCATCAGGATTCAAGCAAGCCGGGCCGAAGACGGCTGTAATGCCAGAAACCAGTCCCCGGAAGCTTGTTTCCTTTCCAGTAAAGAATTGGCTTGGTAGTTTGGTCTGCCCTGTTCCCATGATGCACTGGGCCAGGGACAGACTAATTTGCATGTAGCCAGGTTCTGAACTGGGATGGTGCAGTGAGCTAAAAAACGGTGATGGATCAAGCCCTGATCTTTTGACTGGGTAGGAGTGTTCTGCTTAATTCAGATACTCTGACCATCACCACCCCCCTTTTTGAATCGTTTTGGCCACCACAAGTGTGGAAGGGTATGCTCAGATGTGAGTCCCTTGCTCACTGCACCATCAGGATTCAAGCAAGCCGGGCCGAAGACGGCTGTATTGCCAGAAACCGGTCCCCGGAAGCTTGTCTCCTTTCCAGTAAAGAATTGGCTTGGTAGTTTGGTCTGCCCTGTTCCCATGATGCACTGGGCCAGGGACAGACTAATTTGCATGTAGCCAGGTTCTGAACTGGGATGGTTCAGTGAGCTAAAAAATGGTGATGGATCAAGCCCTGATCTTTTGACTGGGTAGGAGCGTTCTGCTTAATTCAGATACTCTGTCCATCACCACCCCCCTTTTTGAATCGTTTTGGCTACCCCAAGCGTGGAAGGGTATGCTCAGATGTGAGTCCCTTGCTCACTGCACCATCAGGATTCAAGCAAGCCGGGCCGAAGACGGCTGTAATGCCAGAAACCAGTCCCCGGAAGCTTGTTTCCTTTCCAGTAAAGAATTGGCTTGGTAGTTTGGTCTGCCCTGTTCCCATGATGCACTGGGCCAGGGACAGACTAATTTGCATGTAGCCAGGTTCTGAACTGGGATGGTGCAGTGAGCTAAAAAACGGTGATGGATCAAGCCCTGATCTTTTGACTGGGTAGGAGTGTTCTGCTTAATTCAGATACTCTGTCCATCACCACCCCCCTTTTTGAATCGTTTTGGCCACCACAAGCGTGGAAGGGTATGCTCAGATGTGAGTCCCTTGCTCACTGCACCATCAGGATTCAAGCAAGCAGGGCCGAAGACGGCTGTAATGCCAGAAACCGGTCCCCGAACCTTGTTTCCTTTCCAGTAAAGAATTGGCTTGGTAGTTTGGTCTGCCCTGTTCCCATGATGCACTGGGCCAGGGACAGACTAATTTGCATGTAGCCAGGTTCTGAACTGGGAAGGTGCAGTGAGCTAAAAAACGGTGATGGATCAAGCCCTGATCTTTTGACTGGGTAGGAGCGTTCTGCTTAATTCAGATACTCTGTCCATCACCACCCCCCTTTTTGAATCGTTTTGGCTACCACAAGCGTGGAAGGGTATGCTCAGCTGTGAGTCCCTTGCTCACTGCACCATCAGGATTCAAGCAAGCCGGGCCGAAGACGGCTGTAATGCCAGAAACCAGTCCCCGGAAGCTTGTTTCCTTTCCAGTAAAGAATTGGCTTGGTAGTTTGGTCTGCCCTGTTCCCATGATGCACTGGGCCAGGGACAGACTAATTTGCATGTAGCCAGGTTCTGAACTGGGATGGTGCAGTGAGCTAAAAAACGGTGATGGATCAAGCCCTGATCTTTTGACTGGGTAGGAGTGTTCTGCTTAATTCAGATACTCTGACCATCACCACCCCCCTTTTTGAATCGTTTTGGCCACCACAAGTGTGGAAGGGTATGCTCAGATGTGAGTCCCTTGCTCACTGCACCATCAGGATTCAAGCAAGCCGGGCCGAAGACGGCTGTAATGCCAGAAACCAGTCCCCGGAAGCTTGTTTCCTTTCCAGTAAAGAATTGGCTTGGTAGTTTGGTCTGCCCTGTTCCCATGATGCACTGGGCCAGGGACAGACTAGTTTGCATGTAGCCAGGGTCTGAACTAGGATGGTGCAGTGAGCTAAAAAACGGTGATGGATCAAGCCCTGATCTTTTGACTGGGTAGGAGTGTTCTGCTTAATTCAGATACTCTGACCATCACCACCCCCCTTTTTGAATCGTTTTGGCCACCACAATCGTGGAAGGGTATGCTCAGATGTGAGTCCCTTGCTCACTGCACCATCAGGATTCAAGCAAGCCGGGCCGAAGACGGCTGTATTGACAGAAACCGGTCCCCGGAAGCTTGTTTCCTTTCCAGTAAAGAATTGGCTTGGTAGTTTGGTCTGCCCTGTTCCCATGATGCACTGGGCCAGGGACAGACTAATTTGCATGTAGCCAGGTTCTGAACTGGGATGGTGCAGTGAGCTAAAAAACGGTGATGGATCAAGCCCTGATCTTTTGACTGGGTAGGAGTGTTCTGCTTAATTCAGATACTCTGTCCATCACCACCCCCCTTTTTGAATCGTTTTGGCCACCACAAGCGTGGAAGGGTATGCTCAGATGTGAGTCCCTTGCTCACTGCACCATCAGGATTCAAGCAAGCCGGGCCGAAGACGGCTGTAATGCCAGAAACCGGTCCCCAAAGCTTGTTTCCTTTCCAGTAAAGAATTGGCTTAGTAGTTTGGTCTGCCCTGTTCCCATGATGCACTGGGCCAGGGACAGACTAATTTGCATGTAGCCAGGTTCTGAACTGGGATGGTGCAGTGAGCTAAAAACGGTGATGGATCAAGCCCTGATCTTTTGACTGGGTAGGAGCGTTCTGCTTAATTCAGATACTCTGTCCATCACCACCCCCCTTTTTGAATCGTTTTGGCTACCACAAGCGTGGAAGGGTATGCTCAGATGTGAGTCCCTTGCTCACTGCACCATCAGGATTCAAGCAAGCCGGGCGGAAGACGGCTGTAATGCCAGAAACCAGTCCCCGGAAGCTTGTTTCCTTTCCAATAAAGAATTGGCTTGGTAGTTTGGTCTGCCCTGTTCCCATGATGCACTGGGCCAGGGACAGACTAATTTGCATGTAGCCAGGTTCTGAACTGGGATGGTGCAGTGAGCTAAAAAACGGTGATGGATCAAGCCCTGATCTTTTGACTGGGTAGGAGTGTTCTGCTTAATTCAGATACTCTGACCATCACCACCCCCCTTTTTGAATCGTTTTGGCCACCACAAGTGTGGAAGGGTATGCTCAGATGTGAGTCCCTTGCTCACTGCACCATCAGGATTCAAGCAAGCCGGGCCGAAGACGGCTGTATTGCCAGAAACCGGTCCCCGGAAGCTTGTTTCCTTTCCAGTAAAGAATTGGCTTGGTAGTTTGGTCTGCCCTGTTCCCATGATGCACTGGGCCAGGGACAGACTAATTTGCATGTAGCCAGGTTCTGAACTGGGATGGTGCAGTGAGCTAAAAAACGGTGATGGATCAAGCCCTGATCTTTTGACTGGGTAGGAGTGTTCTGCTTAATTCAGATACTCTGTCCATCACCACCCCCCTTTTTGAATCGTTTTGGCCACCACAATCGTGGAAGGGTATGCTCAGATGTGAGTCCCTTGCTCACTGCACCATCAGGATTCAAGCAAGCCGGGCCGAAGACAGCTGTAATGCCAGAAACCGGTCCCTGGAAGCTTGTTTCCTTTCCAGTAAAGAATTGGCTTGGTAGTTTGGTCTGCCCTGTTCCCATGATGCACTGGGCCAGGGACAGACTAATTTGCATGTAGCCAGGTTCTGAACTGGGATGGTGCAGTGAGCTAAAAAACGGTGATGGATCAAGCCCTGATCTTTTGACTGGGTAGGAGTGTTCTGCTTAATTCAGATACTCTGTCCATCACCACCCCCCTTTTTGAATCGTTTTGGCCACCACAAGCGTGGAAGGGTATGCTCAGATGTGAGTCCCTTGCTCACTGCACCATCAGAATTCAAGCAAGCCGGGCCGAAGACGGCTGTAATGCCAGAAACCGGTCCCCGAAGCTTGTTTCCTTTCCAGTAAAGAATTGGCTTGGTAGTTTGGTCTGCCCTGTTCCCATGATGCACTGGGCCAGGGACAGACTAATTTGCATGTAGCCAGGTTCTGAACTGGGATGGTGCAGTGAGCTAAAAAACGGTGATGGATCAAGCCCTGATCTTTTGACTGGGTAGGAGCGTTCTGCTTAATTCAGATACTCTGTCCATCACCACCCCCCTTTTTGAATCGTTTTGGCTACCACAAGCGTGGAAGGGTATGCTCAGATGTGAGTCCCTTGCTCACTGCACCATCAGGATTCAAGCAAGCCGGGCCGAAGACGGCTGTAATGCCAGAAACCAGTCCCCGGAAGCTTGTTTCCTTTCCAGTAAAGAATTGGCTTGGTAGTTTGGTCTGCCCTGTTCCCATGATGCACTGGGCCAGGGACAGACTAATTTGCATGTAGCCAGGTTCTGAACTGGGATGGTGCAGTGAGCTAAAAAACGGTGATGGATCAAGCCCTGATCTTTTGACTGGGTAGGAGTGTTCTGCTTAATTCAGATACTCTGACCATCACCACCCCCCTTTTTGAATCGTTTTGGCCACCACAAGTGTGGAAGGGTATGCTCAGATGTGAGTCCCTTGCTCACTGCACCATCAGGATTCAAGCAAGCCGGGCCGAAGACGGCTGTATTGCCAGAAACCGGTCCCCGGAAGCTTGTCTCCTTTCCAGTAAAGAATTGGCTTGGTAGTTTGGTCTGCCCTGTTCCCATGATGCACTGGGCCAGGGACAGACTAATTTGCATGTAGCCAGGTTCTGAACTGGGATGGTGCAGTGAGCTAAAAAACGGTGATGGATCAAGCCCTGATCTTTTGACTGGGTAGGAGCGTTCTGCTTAATTCAGATACTCTGTCCATCACCACCCCCCTTTTTGAATCGTTTTGGCTACCACAAGCGTGGAAGGGTATGCTCAGATGTGAGTCCCTTGCTCACTGCACCATCAGGATTCAAGCAAGCCGGGCCGAAGACGGCTGTAATGCCAGAAACCAGTCCCCGGAAGCTTGTTTCCTTTCCAGTAAAGAATTGGCTTGGTAGGTTGGTCTGCCCTGTTCCCATGATGCACTGGGCCAGGGACAGACTAATTTGCATGTAACCAGGTTCTAAACTGGGATGGTGCAGTGAGCTAAAAAACGGTGATGGATCAAGCCCTGATATTTTGACTGGGTAGGAGTGTTCTGCTTAATTCAGATACTCTGACCATCACCACCCCCCTTTTTTAATCATTCCATACTATAAGAACATCATCTATGAACCTCTTCCAAGTGTTTACTTTTGTGAGAAATGGATTGATGTTCGTAAAGATGTTGTCTACCTCGAATTGATGTACGTACATGCACGCCACACTCGGAGCAAACGTGCTCCCCATCGACGTGCCTTGTATCTGATGGTAAATCACGTCATTGAATTCGAAGTAGTTCTCTGTGAGTGCTACTTCTGCGCCCTCCATCACAAAATGTCATGGTGTTACAAAGTTCCACTCCTGGTCAAAAAGAATTTGCTCTATCACCTCCAAAGTGCGTTTTTGCGGGATACTTGTATAAAGTGCCTCAATGTCCATCGTAATGAGGATATCTTCTCCATGGTTGATTTCCATGTCTCGGAGATGACAGAGGACGTCTTTAGTATCCCGGAGGTAGGACCTGGATGTTTGAACTATTGGTCTGAGGAACCAGTCGCAAAATTGTGATAAAGGTTCTAGCACAGAGTCAATGCCAGACACAATTGTTCTGCTTGGTGGTGGAAACTTATTTTTGTGGATTTTTGGTAAGGTGTAAAATCATGGAACATCCATCAAGAATATCATGATCGTGACCTTACGGTTATCAAGTCATTTAAACAAACTTTATTTATATGATGTTGTTTGCTTCTTAAAAGAAAAAGGTAAGTATATATAAACAAATTATAGGCATTACTGACATTGAACTCATGATTCCATATCGCACCTTTTAATACTTGTTTAAACTCATCTAAGGATTGGGCTGAGAGTCCCTATAACTTCGAGCCGCTTCTCCTCCTCATTAGATCCACCGAAAAGAGGTATCTGCTTATGCTAAAGACAATAGATTGAGTAGTTTCAGTTCTGAATATTCTTTCCGCCTCACTGAAATGTCTAAAACCCCAAAAGGCGGCAAATAGGTTTTATCCATTTTCTTCTAGGGTAAATGAAAGCGGGACAGAAGAATAATACATGTGCTTCATCCTCTTTGGCACCAGTATTACAAAATTTGCAACTAACCACATGTTCCTTCTCTGCTTTACACACCCATTTAGTGGTGTATGCTTTAATTTGCAGGATGCCATAGCGGAATTTTAAATACAGGGATTTAGCGAGGCCTGGTAAAATTTCATCCATAAAAGGCTCGAATCTACTATCTGTTTGCATAGCAAGATACCTCGGAGACAGGGTGCCTAATTTGGGGTTGTTTAGATGGGAATTTAAAACAAACGCCCAATAACTTAGTTTTAACACTTTTTTACAACTTAAAGTTAAACCTTCAGGGTCTTCCCAGTAATGTCTCAACCCCAGCTTAGTAAGCCAGTCCTCGATATGGATCAACCATGCCAACCTCGTATTGTTTTTTATTCTTAGGATTTCTTTTAGTGCCTCTCTGTAATCGACTAATTCGTCAGTTGACCACACGCGAACCCAATACAGTAAGGGCCGTAAGGCCGCGTGGTCATCAGTACGATTAATGTCTAAGTCCATTATAAGAGGAAGTAAAGGTGTGCGCCATGGAATACCTAATAATTTCCTAAAGAAAATGTTCTCTTGTAGCATAAAAGTATGTTTTGATGTGTAATCCCATAGTTCTGCCCCGTAAAGAGAAGCAGGTTGTGCCTTGTGTTGATATAGCTCCAATGCGGAGGACACAGCCTTGGATTGGCACTCTTATGCCGCCTTGCTATCGGGACTAAGTTCTGAGTAAGGATAGTTTTACTTTTATCTATTTATAGATTTCCAATCTAGTTTAGTGTCTAAAGTAATGTCTAAATAATTAAAATTATGCACATATTCGATCCTTTCTGTGTTAACAGTCAAGGTTTTTTAACATTTCTATGCGGATTAACCTCCATATATTTAGTTTTAGACGAGTTAATCTCCAATCCTTTGGTTTCACAATAAGATCTGAAACTATCAAGTAAATTGTGTAGGCCTTTGGGTGTCTGTGATATTAAAATAGTATTGTCTGCAAACAGGAGTGCAGGTACGTGGGCCCCACCCATCTTGGGAGAATCATGTTCGCAGCCCAAGAGGGAATATGGTATATCGTTCACATTTAAACATAACAGTGTGGGGGCCAACACGCAACCTTATCTTACACCCTTGTTTATATTAATGCAGTCTGTCAGTTCTCCATTTGGACCCCATCTCACCCTAGCATAGTTGGCCTCAGGCAGCCTAACGATCTGCATCAAAAGTTCTCCAGGAACACCCTGGTCCCTCAGTCTTGTCCACAGGGCGTTTCTGGGGACCAGATCAAAGGCTGCCCTGAGGTCAACAAATGCAATATACAGATGTGCCCTTTTTATTTTCACATACTTCCAAATGATACAGAAGAATCTAACACCTGGTTGATTGTGCTGATTTTTTCTCTAAAACCTGCCTGGTACTTGGTTAGGACACTGTTTTCCTCAATCCAAATTTGTCCTGCAAATACGTTTTGTAGGACATCAGTTAGACTAATTGGTCTATAATGGGCCGGATTCATATGGTCTCCCTTCTTAAAAATGGCTTCAATCTCTGCGCCGCCATGTATCAGGGATAGGAGCATCCTTTGCAATGGCATTACACAGACAGTTAATGTACGGGGCCCATATCTCATTCTCATGCTTCCATAAGTCCCTGGGAATCCTTTCCAGCCCGGGTGCCTTCCCTGATTTAATTACATTTATTGCTTCCATGGTTTCTGACATGCTAAAGGACGATGGTGTCTCACTTAGGTTGAAAATTAGGTAATCATTACAGAGGATAACCTCGTTGTTGGTCGGGGAATATAAGTCAGAGAAATGGTATACCCAAGTATTGGCATCTAGAAACAGATCCCTGCGACAAGTTCCATTACTATTACCCTTAGCAAAACATGGCCTGATCATTTGCTTTACATGCGCAAAGTAACTCGGACCAGATGTTCTCATCCCAGAATTTCTTTGCCTTAAATACTGCACCCTTATAGCACCTCCTTTTCTCCCTTAATACTAAAATATCATTACTTTTTGTTGCCTCTATGAGTTCCTTTTTGTCATTGCGACATTTTTTATTGAACCATAAGTCACCCTTGGGCGGTAAATCTGATTGTCCATTTTTTTGGGGGCTTGGAGATTTTGGTTAGTATTTGTACAAGTCCCTGTAACATATTGTCATGAATCCGCATAATAGGGATCTCTTCTACTGGAAGATCGATGTATGGGGAGAATGATTCTACATATGTCTAAACATTTTTTCAACAGTAATTTCGTTCCCTAATACTAGCGGCCATTTGAGTGCTCTACGATTATTTGAAACCATGGGCTCAATTTCAGTATATATAAGGCTATTTTTTCCCTTGGCAGTTAAGTGGAATAGTGGCGCACGAAGTGTCAAACTGAGAGGATAATGATCACTCTCTGTACGGTTTTCCACTACAAAATGTTTTGCCATGGGCCAGAGTGGAATTAAAACCATTACATAATCTATATGACTGTTGGAATTACCCCGCTTAAAAGTTGGCTGGCTTGGACTATCTGATGGTAAGCGCCCATTACAGGCCCGTAGACTGTGGGCTGCTGCCAATCGCAATAACTGTGCTACAGCATATGAACAATGAACTGCAGGACTGGTCTCAATTGCAGGAATATTATTTGCATTATCCTCCGCCTCAAAAATATTTTCTAGGCCTACTACCGGCTCGAACTTACGGTTAAACCCCCCCCCCCCCCAATAATTACCATAGCTCTGTGATCGAGCATAGAGATAATTTGGCCTAATTGCTCAATTACTTCCACTTCTTTATTGGCTGCGGATGGCCTACTGTAAACATTCAAAATGCAAACCTCCCTTTTGTTGGGCCCTTTAAACTTGACTCCTAGAATATCCTGGCAGTTGGAATCAATTTGCTTAAAATCAATGCCCAGGGTGATTTTTGTCCAAATTACCAGACCTCCAGAGGGTCTTCCTTTGGTTAAGGAAATAGCAGGTATGCTAAAAGATTTAAAGCCCACTTTAAAAGGACTTTACACAGCCCAAGTTTCTTGAAATAATACAATTTCGCTACTGTCAATATACTCCTGCCACATGGGATCACTTAGATTTTTCCTAATACCCTCTATATTCCAGGACGTTAACTTTATATTAGATTTTATGCCTGTATCGGGTATATTACCGTTTATCCTTATATTATTGATTTCTACTAATTGTGAAGGCTCTGTATTATTACATAAATCATCGCTGGTGTTACAGTGGCCTTTAGTTTTATCGGCCTGATTTTCTATCGCAGTATGTTAATCGTACGCCTTCACTTTTGGTTCTTGGATGTGCATAACTTCTCTCATAGGTCCTCTCGTTAGTTATGGTAAACACAATAGAGACCGTTCCCAGATTAAGACCAAATCATAAAGAGTGGGGTGCCCAGTGATGGTTGGGCATCTCACAAAAAGTGATAGACTGGCATCACACTCCACCCGGAGTCATGCTTCATCATCTGCCAGTCCTCGCCCTCCAAAAACCGCGTTTGATGGAGAGCGGGCATGCACCGGGAGACAGGGATGCACTTCTAAGTGAGTGGGGGCCCAGAAAGAAAAAGTGAATTAAAAAGCCATCACAGTACACCCATAAATCCTTTATTCAAACGGGAGATTGTGTGGAGTTAAAATAAGGAATGCGGTGAATAAGGATACTATCGTCCCATCACCGCTGTGAAGTTTTAAAGATAGTCAACATGTTTCTGCCTGTTGTCCTTATGGGTACATGGCATTCGTCAGGACCAAGTACAAAAGGGGCTCCAATCTTACCAACTGTTTTGGCAGTACCACTCTGTGGGAGTAATCCCTATTACTCTCAATTAGGGGGGCCCATGGACCTGGATGTAACATATAAAATAGAGAAAAGTACATATTTAATGACTGATCATAATTTATGAATTGGGTCTATAACTATTTCAATACATATACTGAAATATGAAATAGTGAATGTACCAGTGCTCAATAGTAGTGTTGAGAACTGGGAAGACTCAAGAAATGTGTCTTACCCTTCAAGAAGGTTGACTTGCCCCATGGGAGGGGGGAGTTTTCTCAGGAGGTCCCTGTGGTCACACTATGTTGAGGAGAAAGACGAGATGTAAACTAACTAAGGCTAAAATAAGATTAAAAAAGGCCACATAATTGAGCTAAAAAACAGTGATGGATCAAGCCCTGATCTTTTGACTGGGTAGGAGTGTTCTGCTTAATTCAGATACTCTGTCCATCACCACCCCCCTTTTTGAATTGTTTTGGCCACCACAATCGTGGAAGGGTATGCTCAGATGTGAGTCCGTTGCCCACTGCACCATCAGGATTCAAGCAAGCCGGGCCGAAGACGGCTGTAATGCCAGAAACCGGTCTCCGGAAGCTTGTTTCCTTTCCAGTAAAGTATTGGCTTGGTAGTTTGGTCTGCCCTGTTCCCATGATGCACTGGGCCAGGGACAGACTAATTTGCATGTAGCCAGGTTCTGAACTGGGATGGTGCAGTGAGCTAAAAAACGGTGATGGATCAAGCCCTGATCTTTTGACTGGGTAGGAGTGTTCTGCTTAATTCAGATACTCTGTCCATCACCACCCCCCTTTTTGAATCGTTTTGGCCACCACAAGCGTGGAAGGGTATGCTCAGATGTGAGTCCCTTGCTCACTGCACCATCAGGATTCAAGGAAGCCGGGCCGAAGACGACTGTAATGCCAGAAACCGGTCCCCGAAGCTTGTTTCCTTTCCAGTAAAGAATTGGCTTGGTAGTTTGGTCTGCCCTGTTCCCATGATGCACTGGGCCAGGGACAGACTAATTTGCATGTAGCCAGGTTCTGAACTGGGATGGTGCAGTGAGCTAAAAAACGGTGATGGATCAAGCCCTGATCTTTTGACTGGGTAGGAGTGTTCTGCTTAATTCAGATACTCTGTCCATCACCACCCCCCTTTTTGAATCGTTTTGGCCACCACAAGCGTGGAAGGGTATGCTCAGATGTGAGTCCCTTGCTCACTGCACCATCAGGATTCAAGCAAGCCGGGCCGAAGACGGCTGTAATGCCAGAAACCAGTCCCCGGAAGCTTGTTTCCTTTCCAGTAAAGAATTGGCTTGGTAGTTTGGTCTGCCCTGTTCCCATGATGCACTGGGCCAGGGACAGACTAATTTGCATGTAGCCAGGTTCTGAACTGGGATGGTGCAGTGAGCTAAAAAACGGTGATGGATCAAGCCCTGATCTTTTGACTGGGTAGGAGTGTTCTGCTTAATTCAGATACTCTGACCATCACCACCCCCCTTTTTTAATTATTCCATACTATAAGAACATCATCTAGGAACCTCTTCCAAATGTTTACTTTTGTGAGAAATGGATTGATGTTCGTAAAGATGTTGTCTACCTCGAATTGATGTACGTACATGCACGCCAGACTCGGAGCAAAGGTGCTCCCCATCGACGTGCCTTGTATCTGATGGTAAATCACGTCATTGAATTCGAAGTAGTTCTCTGTGAGTGCTACTTCTGCGCACTCCATCACAAAATGTCGTGGTGTTACAAAGTTCCACTCCTGGTCAAAAAGAATTTGCTCTATCACCTCCAAAGTGCGTTTTTGCGGGATACTTGTATAAAGTGCCTCAATGTCCATCGTAATGAGGATATCTTCTCCATGGTGGATTTCCATGTCTCGGAGATGACAGAGGACGTCTTTAGTATCCCGGAGGTAGGACCTGGATGTTTGAACTATTGGTCTGAGGAACCAGTCGCAAAATTGTGATAAAGGTTCTAGCACAGAGTCAATGCCAGACACAATTGTTCTGCTTGGTGGTGGAAACTTATTTTTGTGGATTTTTGGTAAGGTGTAAAACCTCGGCTTCCTGGGCTCATTGTTCACAAGAAAATCTGTTTCATGTTTGGTTATCCAGTCATTTGTCACTGCTTCCTGGACGATCATCCTAATTCTGTTCAGAAGGCTCGGGGTTGGGTCTCTCTGGTAAACCTCATAGCTGGTTGTATCTGCCAGTAGTCTTAGACATTTGTCTCGATACATGATGGTATCTAGTATCACCGTTGCTCCACCCTTGTCTGCCGGCTTGATTGTAATTTCTTTGTTCTGTTTCAAATCCTGTAGGGCTGATCTCTCTTACTTTGTTAGGTTCTGAAACCCTTTCATATCCTGGAAGTTGATTTTCTCGATTTCAGTCAGGACTGCTTGTTCAAAGGTGAGGACATTACATGGGATGTTCTGTGTTGGTGGGGTGAAAGAGGACTTTTTCCTTAAGTTTGTATGTCCATTGTCCTGTACTGTTTCAGCATCCCCAAAATAGGCTTTTAGCTTGATCTTTCGAAAACATTGGTCCAATTCTGCATGAAGAGTGAACGGGTCATTCTTAGGAGTCGGGACAAAACCCAATCCCTTCTGCAGGATGGATTCTTCACCCTCGGAAAGATGATGTTGGCTCAGATTTACGATGTTAGTCACATCCGGCTCGTTGATGGGGTGTTGATCTTGCCTCTGCTCCTTGTTACTGCTCCCTGGACTTCTTCCACGGGGTCCTCCCAGTGTACTCTGGGTCCTCTTCTTGGCTTTTGTCTTAAAGAGCTCAATATAATAAATTACACATCCTATTAGGGAATAGTAGAACGATCACGACTGTATTTACCAACATCTTGCGTGTGATGACATCACCCCCTGACACGCCCCACAACCATTTTCAGCCTATTACATTCAGGCGGCGGGTCTCCCAGCAATCAGACACAACCATTAGATATGCGAGCCTCATCATGTGATATCAGCCGACCAATCAGAACAACGGTAGGCGGAATCATGTACATCAGGCCACGATCGTGTGACACTGCTCACTCCCAGGTTCAGGCAGGGTAACGAATCAGACGGCCTTCCATCGGGTTTATTTCAGACACAGGAAATCCGACGTCAGTAACATGCGCGATCACACAGGTGCAGCTCGTTTGCGATAAATGGCACTTTAGCTCAATTTAGGGCATGACTATATAAACTGTGCTCCACCAAGCCATATCATCGACGGGGAGGCGGAGAGACGCACATTGTAGGTGAATCTACGGGAGCTGCCCTGACTACTGGTGAGCCCAGCAATGCTACCATTTTCTGAGGGTTTACATTTCTATAACGATGGCTCAGACCACAATTATGTGGCCTTTTTTAATCTTATTTTAGCCTTAGTTAGTTTACATCTCGTCTTTCTCCTCGACATAGTGTGACCACAGGGACCTCCTGAGAAAACTCCCCCCTCCCATGGGGCAAGTCAACCTTCTTGAAGGGTAAGACACATTTCTTGAGTCTTCCCAGTTCTCAACACTACTATTAAGCACTGGTACATTCACTATTTCATATTTCAGTATATGTATTGAAATAGTTATAGACCCAATTCATAAATTATGATCAGTCATTAAATATGTACTTTTCTCTATTTTATATGTTACATCCAGGTCCATGGGCCCACCTAGTGGAGAGTAATAGGGATTACTCCCATGGAGTGGTACTGCCAAAACAGTTGGTAAGATTGGAGCCCCTTTTGTACTTGGTCCTGACGAATGCCATGTACCCATAAGGACAACAGGCAGAAACATGTTGACTATCTTTAAAACTTCACAGCGGTGATGGGACAATAGTATCCTTATTCACCGCATTCCTTATTTTAATTCCACACAATCTCCCGTTTGAATAAAGGATTTATGGGTGTACTGTGATGGCTTTTTAATTCACTTTTTCTTTCTGGGCCCCCACTCACTTAGAAGTGCATCCCTGTCTCCAGGTGCATGCCCGCCCTCCATCAAACGCGGTTTTTGGAGGGCGACGACTGGCAGATGATGGAGCATGACTCCGGGTGGAGTCGGATGCCAGTCTATCACTTTTTGTGAGATGCCCAACCATCACTGGGCACCCCACTCTTTATGATTTGGTCTTAATGTGGGAACGGTCTCTATTGTGTTTACTAGATTTGATTGGAGGCTGACCGTCTTCCAGTACCCTACGGCCTCTCGTTCCCTCCTCAGGCTACTGCCTGATAAATTTTGTGATTTCTCCTCTCGTTAGTTATCTCATAAATCGCAACCTCAGTGTTAGTAGTATTAAGGTGTAAATCCTCTCTGTTACTTTTAGGGGGTAACACAAGGGCCCTATTACTAATGCTCAGAGTTCCTAACACCTTAGAATTTTTAGAGGTCACATCATTACACACACTTACTATTCTGTCGTCCACAGTACCAAAACCTAGTAATGTACTGGATCCTACTGTTCTCAGTCAGTCTACTCCTTCAAGGCCATGTAACAACTCAAAACGGTTAGCGGTGGGAATATTATATTGATTTTTAAACCCACCAAGAGTTCCTACTCGTTGAACCCCAAAAGGAGTAAAGTTAGATGTTACAAAGGGGTTTGGGCGATAACATTAGCTTAAATCATAAGTGTCTACGCCACTCTGGCCTCGTAGGTGATACCGATCACAAATGTGGCCAACTACCCACCTATCCCTAAAATTGACAATAATACAGTCACCAGCTATATCCTTAGGTCTTTGCCCCACCCAGCATACTCTTCGAGCATACAAAATCTCGCCATTTATACGACTCGGGAGGGATCTATTATTGTTTAACCAGAAGGTTACCTTATTTTTTAGTTCAGGCTAAGTTTTTGTTTTTTCGTTCTCTAACTCAGGAACCCCAGTGAGTACAGCGACATATGGGAAGGAGTCTGGGGGTAAGTCAATACATCTTAAAACACATTTTTGCTTTATAGTGTTAGGAGTTTCCTTAACTACAGAAATGCTTTCTTTAGTCTGCCCCACAACACCTTGCTCTTGTACCAATCTCTCCTCCCTCACCCCTGGTCGTCCCTCTCTCTCTAAAGTCATTACCCTACTTTCTATTTAATGCCAAGAAGGATGTATTAATTACAATTGGGGTGGGCAATAGGGTAGCTATACTTGCGGGTTCTTGTAATATGTTATTTTCCGCTGTACATTGCCTAGGAATACACTCAACCAGCTTTTTTAGTGTGCCAAAGTTTTCTGCGGTAGCCTGTTCGAGTGTCCCCAGCCTTTCACTAATTATCTTTGTCCTTTCTAAGAGGGGTAGGATTAGGGACTTAATCAGTTGCCCGACATGCGCCATGAAACCCTCAGTGGTTTGCAGCGGTGGCAAAATGGTGTCAACCATCTTGGTAGTTGGCAACATTAAAGACGGAGTAAGCGTCGGTGCAGATGGTGACAATATGGTAGCTTGTGTGGCCGAGATCTCGTCTATGCCATTATTAGTTACTTTGGAAGTTTTTATTATCTTTGGGCACCTTCCCTTATGAGGGCCCTCTCCACATTTCCTCTTAGCAGTATGTAATAATCCTGCATTTTGTTTTAAAGTTTGAGATTTAGGATTACATTTGGATATAGACCTTGTAGAGGAGCGTGGGACAGCGTCGTTAAGTGTATCATCCATGGCAGAATTATTAGTTAAAACGATATGACCACTCTATTTATCACAGGTAAATCAAGTGGCCTCTCTGTCTGTTGTTCATTACTATCTCCCACATTAGTATGGTATTATATGCTTGCATTTCCAATTGGTTTGGTGAAGTAGCCGACATTATAGTTCCCAAAGACGATCGTCTCAAATACATCGGTTCTAATGAGAGGCGACGTTCTATCAGGGCTATTTCGTGCTCTAGCACTGATGTTGCCCTGGTTATGAATTGATCTAATGTACCGTTGATGGGTCCCCCCGCCGCAAACCTCCTCCCTTTCCATGCACGTGCCGCTATCAATACAATAGGTTACGCTGTAGGTAATTACCGGACTCACCTAGCCTACCCCTGAACTATAAACTAAGAATCAATCAATTTAACACAACAATTACAAACAAATTGTTAGTGTCCTTACAGTTCTGACGATGTTCGGGGGTGGCCCAGCCCAGCCTCCTCCGGGCTATGACTGGCGCGGACGGGCCTGCTCTTGGCCCGGGCGCCCGCGCACGTCCCGCGCTGCGGGAGCCCTCGGGTGAATTTAAAGCGCCGCCCGGCGCTTGAGTGATGACGCGTAACTAACGGTGGAGGACACTGGGAGTTGTTGTCCTCATCTCCGTGATGCCTCAACAAAATCAGTGCAGACCCTCCTTGGACTGCAATGACGAGCAAGGATCGTGTGGCAGCAGCAAGGTTTCAGCACAGTCCCTCCTGGGGCTGTTATAAGGAGCAAGGAACGGTGCAGTCCCCCCCTGGGACTGTTGTAGTGAGACCAACAGCAGCAGAGACCGTTGCAGTAAATAAAAGAGCCAATTCTCAATGAGGGATCTCCCTTTTTAAAAATGAGGACAAGGATTGAAGCTGACCATGATTCTAAAACATTAAACAGTATGAGGCTCAGGTAAGAACCCTGAGGTACTCCACACTTGAGTGGAAGAGGTTCGGAAAGACCACTGTCTTCGAAGACCTGAAAAGCCCTGTCTTGCAGGAATGATGTAAGCCATAAGAGGGCAGTTCCTGAGATTCCAATGTTCATCAGTCTTTGCACAAGGATGTTGTGATTTACGGTTTCGAACGCCGACCTTAAATTGAGCAGGATGATGGCGACCAATCCTCACTGGTTCATTATTCTCTTGGATTCATCAACCACTGCTAAGAGGGCAGCCTCTTTAGCAAGAAGGGGCCTAAACTCTGTCTTGGTAGGGTGGAGTAGGTTGTGACTCTCTAGATGATCGGAAATAATCTCGTTAACAGATATTTCCTCTATGTTGCTAATAAAAGAAAGGAGAAAAATGGGTCGATAGTTTCGCAACTCCAGGGGTCCAAGTTTTTTTTTTTCAGTAATGCTTTCACCTTAGCGAGTTTCCAGGACATAGGGATATCACCTGAGGTGAAAACAGATTTATCACTTTACACATGGCAGGAGTATCTTATCACTGGCTATATCTGGAATATGTGGGGGGGCCAGGTTACACAGAGAGCCAGATTTAATTTATAGGAAGAGCTCTGTTAGCTTGTGAGAATCCATTTCAGGAAATTCCATTAATCCTAAGCCAGAAGGAGGCAGATGAGCATTATTGCACAGAGGTGATGAGGTGGGGTGAGCATGAAATAGGCCATGAATATCTTTAAGTTTCCTTAGAAAAATTTGGCTAGATCGTTACACCTTCTGGGTTGCGGTGTTGGATTAATGCATCTGGATGATGAGTTAAGTAAAGTTTTGGCAATGTGGAAAATTTCCCGTAATTAGTTGTCTTCCAGAGTGATTTTTCTTCAAAGTAAAATGCTTGAGCTTTTTCAATTTCTGGTAATCCCTCTTTGGGGGATGATCTGATCCAGAGAGGATGTAATCCAATTAGCATATTTGTCATAAGCGGAGGTAGGATTCTCATCTAGGGTGGGTCTGAGACATTGTTTCCAGAGTTCTGGTAATGAGTACTACCTTAGCTGTAGGCATTTTGACACATGAGCCTTCTTAAAAACCATGGCTCTATGTTCAAATAGGCTACAAAAAGCACAATTGGACTTTATTTTTCGTATTGTTCTCAAATGGGAGTATACCCAGAGGCACACCCCACAGTTACTTTCACATAGTGGGATAGTGTGCACCTGAAGATATGGGAAGCTTAGGGCCTGTTGTAATTATCATGTTTTTTCTCTTGTAGGTATCCTCCTTTTGACATTTTATCTGTTAATCATTGAAGTATAAATGAAAAATCCAGAATGCACATTTGTTTAATGTCACTTTTCCTTTCAGTGTGATAACCAAGTCTGCTCAATATATCCACAGTAATTAATCTGAGCTACATCTGTGTTCTAAATGTTTTGTTGTGAACAAAGTTTGATGGAAGCTGAAAATTTAATTTCTCTTTAAAAATATAAATCAAAGAACACAGTTTCATAGAATAAAAAAGAGTACAATTGAATCAGGGTTCTTTCTGCTAATTGTTTATTGTGAAAGATTCAATATCAACCAAATAATGTTATGTAAGCTAGAAACATCGTGAGATGGGTTAGAGAGGAGCTTCATGCCAGGACATTGAGTTGACACAGGCCGTGCAGAAATATTTCACCGCCATTCCCTGAAGGCTAACAGGAAGTACTTTGTGCCTTCAACTGCTGGGGCCATATCAGCCTTCAATCCAGCAGAGACAAGAATAGTAGACTAAGCAATTAAACATTCCTAATATCTTTGCATTCATTGTGCCAACATGGCCTCAGAGAGGGTTTCACCCAGAGTGTCTGTTCTTGCCTTTGGTCACTTATGTATTTTTATTGTTTTGCAGTTCTATATATCGCGAACTTGACCAGCTTGGAAACTCAACTTAGGGTTTTCTTTTGGTGCTGAGTTTAGCATAGTAAAATATAAGGTTGAGGCGGATCTCAAGTTAAACATCCAATATGCTGGAATATTTACTGCTCAGTGGGTTGCGAGGTGGTGGCGAGCTTTCTGTCGCATGCTGGTACATTGACAAAATCCAAGGGGTATTTCCGTTCCTGTATTCTGCAGAATCCAGAAATCATACCAGACTGAGAAGATGAGATCGCCCATGAACCAGAGGGCGAGGTTTATCAAAGGCACTCCAAAGAAAGAGTGTAAGATTTGATGGAACAAGCCCTGAAGACCAACAACAATCCTGGGATTAATTTAATTTTATTCTTCAATCCTTTACAAACATCTCCACAAGTCAGAGGTTCAAACAGTTTAAGCGGGAGCTCCAATTGCCCGTGACATTAAGCTGTCCTCGTCTAGATTCAGATTTGTTTGGAATTGTCTGCTGGCTTAATGTGCTCAATCTGGCTTTGAAAAACGTTGCAACTAAGGAGGAGGCGGATTCCCTCCTTAATATCTAAAAACCTTAATCTAGCGTATCCTTCGAGTACAAAATACTATGCTAGGCACGATGCAAAGCTCTTCCCACTTTGCATACATGCTGCACAGTGCAGCACGCATGGAAAGTGGAAAAAGCACGGAGAAATGAATGCATTTCTTATGTTAGTGCCTCCTTTGAAGGGGTGTACCACCCATGTAACGCCCCCTCGGCGCAAAGTAACGTAAAGCAGTGCTTTGCGCTGCTTTTCGCTACTTACAGGGTACTTTCCAACACCAAACAAATTTTGTGCTGGAAAGAAGATAAGAAAAAAAAATTGTGCTAGTTTGCATCACTTTTGTGGCGCTACACCAACGCAAAAGGTATGCAAATCTCCCCCTTGATGCGGTCCTGCCTCAGAGGTTCACCTGTCAACACCTGAACCATAAATAGACTGTATTAACAGGATTATTCTTTAAGGGTGAGGTTCTATTCAGCTGAATGACCTGGTAGCTCCGGCAAAATGTCTGACAGAAAATGTAATAACATACAACAATGTCTCAACAGGTAGTATTCTAAGGACAAATTATAAACAGTAAAATAAATTACAAGCGTACGAACAGAAATAAGAGAAACACCACGGTTGACTATTGCAGTCTGTATTCAAGATAGGGCACAGGTATACATTTAAGACAACAATATCAATTTTACTTGTAAGTAAGTGTAATCAGCAGAAAAGTGCTCACATAATACTCGTGAATAAATGAACGGCGCATGTGAGGCACTTGGTGAAAAACCGAGAGAAGGCGAGACTTTAAAATGGTCATAACATGAGACAACTGGGGAAGCTAATTTACAGGGACATGTTATGTGCCAGAGGCTGTAGGTATGCTGTGTTTTATTGACAGCGTTTTGACCTGTTTGATTTCGGGTCATCTTCAGGACAAGGATCTCAGAAATCACTTGCAATTGCTGTGCATCGTCTATAAGTATGTATGCATGCGGGTCCGGGAATTGGTTTTGGACCTCACCAGGAGGTAGGGGCGCCAAGAGTGGGTCACCCAGGTGGGACAACGCAGGGACCACTAGAATCTAGTAGAATCATAGATTACATGGCAGGACACTGCAGAGTTTAAAGAATTCAGGTTGTCAATCAATCAATATCAGATTGTAGAATTGAATCATCCTGCCCAGCATGGTGAACGGGGGAGGTAAGTAACTGTGCAGGATGGAAGGGATCCTGATCCGGGTTGGAAGACTGTGTGTGGCTGAGTTCTTCAGGGCTGGCAGACACTCTGCCTCGGCAGTGCAAAAAACCAAAAACTGTAAGCACAGAGAGAAATATACCCTCACTCAGTGATGAAAATGTACCCAATAGCTCATTTCTCAGGCAAGATAAACAGTCATGTATTCATTATATGTGTCCCAGCTCCTCCCTGCTACATTTGATAACATTTGTTTAACAGTGCATTCTTCCCACTGCAGATACACCCTTGAGAAATACTTGCAAATGCCAGAACGAGAATATCATATCTCACTTCGTGGTCTTCACATGCCATCCACAGCTAGATCTGCAAAATACCTTTAATTATTAGTTGGTTGAAGCTTATGTGTGCCTTAGTGCTGTGGCAGGGTATTTACATGTCTTTAAGCTTGATGGAGTTGGTACTGTGTTCACAATTTCTGACCAAGTGTTTACACATTGTAGAGCCAGAGCTGGCAGCCATACCACTTCTGCAGAGGCATCAACTCCTACTTGCATGTCTTACCATGGTGCATACCAATTAAAATAGTAAAAAATATACACAAAACATACAGGATTCATCAAAGTTTCCTGCATACTGATAAAGCTACATAGATTCCTGCTCCTAATGAGATGTTGTTCCCCACATGGGGATAGCAGATGCAGTGAGTTGCTGGATGTAGGGAAAATGGAGGAATTAGGGTAGAAGCTGCCATTGAATGCAGACTGATGCTACTGTCACGCCTTCCCCCACAGGAGCGCATCTGATCAAACCATTTTCACTGGAGGCCAAACTCACCTGTGGTAAAAGTATGAGGCAAAAAGGCAAAGCAATGAGGACTCTATGGCATGGAGAAGGATTCACCAAATGCGGCAACCAAAGCTTGTCCCTGTAATGCGGTGTCAGACTGTGGGCTGTTAAGTGCTGGAACTTGATGTGCAGATGGTTGCAAAGGAACAGGCCTTTCCCTGTTTCTGCTGCTGTACTCAGAGTCTGCGTCCAGGGAGTGCAGCAGTGGAAAGAGTGAAAATAAGAACTTGTCCAAGGGAGACCTGCCGCCCCTCTTTGTAGTAGTGCAAAGTGGCATATCAGAGATCCAAGGCAGATAGAGCGCAGTTGGTCATATTGGAATGGGTGGCAGCCCAGCAGCCAGTCAATGGTTAGAGGATGGCTTTTGTAGGTTATGCTAGAGCAATGGATCTGAGGTCACTGCAAATCCCAGACTCCCATAGGGAGACTTTTTATTAATGATGTGCTATGAAGCACTAGTGGGTTCATGGAATCTATAACTAACTATCCTATTACACTCTCTTTACAATCACAACATCCTAGGTTAAAAATAGAATGCCAATTTCCAATGTTGGACTTTTGTGGTGGTTGCAGGATTGCAAGGGTAAGCTTTGTGGAGCTCATGGAACTTTAAGGTAGTGCCCTTGCTGACTGCAGCCCTCTGTGATGCTGCACATTTGGCTGAGAGTGTTGGTTGAGGTTTGCATCATGTTAGGAACGCCCAAAGTGTGACATAACTATGGTTCTTTTGCCTCCTGGCATTGGGCCGCTTCTTAGAGAAAGGGACTGTTGACTCATTCAGATAATACAACTGGAGCTACAGTGTGGGGTATGCACCCATGTTTTGGGAATTTCAACCGTACTGTGTTCTCTAAGACCCATATCAATGGAGTGCGGAATCATTAGAGGGTTTCAGTGAAGGACCCAACATAAGTAAAGAAGTTTACCTAGGAACTTGATGAACCCCATTCACTGGGTTGGGCACCTTTACCTTTCTCCTTGTGAATGATTGAACCCCATCAATCATATCAATGGCCAAGAATTTGCTCCCAAGCAGTTGCTTTTCAAGTAACTCATGTCTGGTAAGGGCAGCTAAAACTATTAACCCCAACCAAACTAGAATACACATTATGCCAGGGTCAGTCTGTTAAAGATGGGACTCACCAGCATCAAGTCCTCCATTGATAAAGTGAAAACCAATGCTTCAGTCACTGCAGCAGAGTTTAACCACTCCATTCTGAAATCTCCTCCTTCAACCTGAGACTGGAAATATTGGAATGCACAGCCGTGAACAGCGTGGACCAAGCAGGCATGGCCTTCGCACTTTTACTGCCTTGGACTTTCAATCATGTAACTAGCATTGATGATGAGTGCGAAAGGCTAACACCAACTACTAGGAGAAAGGTAGGGAGGGACCCAAAGCATGCAATGGTAAAAGATAATGGTAAATCGAGGTCCCCTATTAAATCTTCTTAACAAGTGTTCTACTTAGTCACGATCATATAGGACATATCTAATTTCATTTTCGTTTTGATTATGCATCTCTCTGCCTGTATACACATAAGCTTGCAGGGGATTCTGTAAAGCTCCACTTGTCCTGGCAAGATTAATGTATCTTAGCTCACCTTCGAACTACTCTCATTAGGCATATTTTGGGCGGCAGTTGTTTAAGCCCATTGCATAAACAGGGAAAGGTTGGTGATTTAATCTTTTTTTTTGTCTTGACTGAGTTCTCCTTGTCTACATAGGACTCGTCGAGGTGGGGTGCTTGCTGATTTTTTCAGCCTTTTGACTGACAGTCAACATCTGGCCAATTGCAGTTTTTGTAATACCTTGTGATGGTAGGGGTCTGGGAACTTGTTAAACTCACCTATATAGGAGTTTTCAGCGACTCATCGTTTTAGAGTAGATTTCTCCAGGATCATTGCTCCGTTCCTGGTTCCGATTACAATATTTATAATTATTTGACCTTACAAATACCTACCTGTTGGCATCATTGTATCTCTACATCTGCCCTTCTGCCTGACCCTCCTGGTTTCTACCTGCCAGCCAGAAGAAACTCAGTTCTACAGGAGTCACTTGCCCCCTCTGGTTACACACTTCAGATAACCACGGCTAGTGTAGCATGAGTCCTGCCTTTTAAAGGTCTCAGTACCATTATATACAATGGAAATTCTGTATGTGCCCCGTATGGAAAGGCACCTTTAACACAAGGAAGACTAGTTAATTCAAACCAAATCCCCTAGTGAAAAAGGCCATTATGCATAAAATCATAAAGCCACATTCACAAGTTTAAAAATAGCAATCTCATATCCAGAACAATAGAGTCAAGCAAAATCCAAGGAAACATTTTATCAGCCATATTCAAGCGCTGCCAATCTCTACAGTAGCGCCCATTTTATCCGCTTCACTTTAGCGACGACTGTCCAATAAAAGAGGCTCTACTGCAGAGATTGAAAGCACGATATATCCAGGTGTACACGGTACATACGTATACATACTTTTTTGTAACTCTAGGAATATGATGTAACATTCTTAGACAGCTATATGACATTGTGGTACTTGAATTGGCTAAGTTGGATACACATATGAAATATGACATACTAGGCCTAATTGTATACTTTCAATGGTCATATAGCTGCTTGCTCTGGGCTCTGGCACAATGTAAGAACATTCCTAAATATTCATTTTGAAGGATTTGTTCACATTGCTGGTGAGAGTTTTAAATGAGTTGCCCTTGTGATTTCCCACACTTACATGCCTATATGGGATACCTCTTATATTAGGTTTCCTGTTGATGTTCACCATTTTAAGATGGAGAGATGTATCCATACAGGCAATGAAGATGGCACCTGCCTTCCAAATGCTGACAATTGCGCCCACATATATGTATGCACAATGGTAAATACTTATTTTGGATGAATTTTTATATTTCTGTTCCAGGATTCTGAGTTGTCCCTGATACCATCAACAAATTCATGCTTACATGGGATTCCATTCACACAGTTTTTTCAGTGGATACACAGTATTCTAAGATGGTGGATCTATAACTGATACTCCGAATCAAATCAAACGCATTTGTGTATCAATCAGATTTCCATACACTGTGAGAATTAGTCCATGGTTCATATTATTGATCGAAAGTTTGTGTTTTATTATTCTTTTTTCTTCCTTCCACACTTGAGTTTCCACCAATAAAACAATGCAGCCAACGAGGGCTTGCAACTGGGTTATTTGACTAGAACTATCCAGAAAACATATCATGGATTGGGGGCGTGGCTTGGCGGCCAAAGGAGATGGCGGCGCTCGAGTGAGGCTCCGGTGCGAAGCCGGGGGGAGCCCGTTCTGTCCCTATTTGTTCCTGCTTTGAGGCGATATCCTGATGTCGGAACATTCGTAGACGGCCCTGAGACGTTCACAGACTTCTGGAATGCTACAGCGATGTCGCACTTCACCGGAGTGAGTTTTGGCGTGCCCTTGTCATCGCGGCCGCCATTTTACGTCTTTCTTCTGAGGTAGCGCACTTTCATCCCTTTGTTGCGCACTGGGCCACATATCTATCGAGGCAATTTCGGAGGACCTCATGACGTCCAGAGACTCCCTCCTCACCCCGTAGCCAAGCTATCAATTGCAGTGTGTGCCTTTAATGACTCTGCTGTCTTGGTGGCCACCATTTCGCAATTAGTGCACAATGTATCCTGCTAACTGGCTTCTCAACCATTTGTGTGATGCAGCAAGCTCGTTCGTTTGGCCCTTCCAGCTTCTCATGAAACTTTGCCACAATAATGCCTCATAGTTTCTGTTGCCTATTTCCTGCATTGTGACTGCAGCAACTTCCTTTTTTGTTCCATGGTTACTGTGAACGCCACCCTGTGACACTTCAGGCTATTCCTCAGGCATGTCCTTTGCTGTTTCTGAGAGGAGGAGGGTCCTCTCTTGTTTGCTTTTCACTGGCAGTTGTTGCCCTTGACACGTGGAGGACATCGTGATCTACGACACTGTCCCCCACTTTCGAGGCTTCATGTGCATGGCTGAGGCTGGGCTTGCTTTACTCTGAGTGGGATGTGGTTTTCGTGACTCTCCTCTTTCCTTTCCTCTGTGGTGTTTGCTACTCGATGATCGTTCCTCAATGTCCTTAAAGCACCTGTAGCTCACTCTTCGGATGGCCTCCTTCACCCACGACGATCTGTTCTTCTTTACAGATAGGCACCTCATGACCTCTTGCTTCAGCAACTGCACGTAATGGATTTTGCCTTCCTCGTTTGTACTGCATTATGAGGTTTGCTTTGCCTACTGCACATCTTCAATACCTTCTCTAATATTTGCACTCCTCTTTGCCATATCTTGCTCCCTCCTTCCTCTACGTTACTCTTTGTGTTTTGGACGTAATCCCTTTTGGGCTTCACCATCCTCTCCCGTGCATTTTTCTTCCACAAACTGTTTAACCTGTTCCATGCTCATGACAAGGTCAGCTCGTCATGCAGTGCACTGATCCTGTGCTAATGACGAGCTGACCTTGTCATGAACAATGGGGTTTTCCATAAATCAGCACAGGAGGGGAAAAGCCTTAGCAGCCAAGGTGTTAATGGCATCGGCATAATTTACATCACATGGGTAGGCTCAAGTCTTTGTCACACCTGCCTCATACGTCAAAGACTGTTTTTGTTAAAAACTCGAAAGTCTTCTCTGCCTTCTCTAAGTTGGAGGATTCTCTCACGTCTTCAGGTTCCGATACTGCAATGGAGTCCTCCCAACCTACATCGGGGAAATCCACTATGAAAAGGCTGAAAAAAGACCCCCTCTCACCACCCAAACAACCTGCGCCTGTCTCCATGGAGCTTTTGCTGGATGAGATCCAGTCTTTTCGCCCCTTTTTGGAGGAAATTAGGTCATTACGCCCTTTCATGGAGGAAACTAATGTCAAACTTCAGGTTCTGACGGACAATTCGTCTCAAATGGAGACAAGGGTTTCTTCAGTTGAGCACTCAGTCACATCCCTCCAGCAGACTTGTTCTACTGTATCCCACTTGAATTCCCAAGTGTCTGCCCTCCAACGTCAGGTAGAGGAGTTGGAAAATAGGAATAGACGGAACAATCTCCGCATTTACGGTCTGGCGGAGGGACTTGAGGGTTCAGACTCACTCTCCTTTTTCAAATCGTTCCTTCCCAAACTGCTTCGTCTGCCTGAGGGTACCTGCCTTAACATCCAACGTGCGCATCGTTTGGGACATCCCTCTACCTCTGCCTCCCTCTCACAGAGACCCAGGGGTGTCATTCTTTACTTTCTGGAGTGCACTGACCTTCTGAAGGTTCTGACAGCTGCCAAGTCCTCTCCAAAGTTGACATGGTCTGGATCCTCGTTGTTTTTTGCCCAGGATTATGCAAAGGCTACTGCCAACCGCCGTAAGGCTTTCTTAAGCATGAGAGATGACCTCCGATCAATGGGAGCAAGTTATGGCCTCTATCACCCTTGTTTATTCAAAGTCACCTATAATAACAAGACGACCACCTACGAAGATCCTGTTCGTCTACAGAGTTTCATTAATGAGCACAAGACTTCCTCCATGGACTCCTCTGGACCTTCCTCCGCTTTCCCTGACTGAGTTGGAGCTTTCCTAGTTGCTGTTATGATGATGCATTTTGCTAGTTTTATTCTTTGAGAAGTTTTCATTCATTTGTTGTCTTTGATCTTCTTCAAGTTTTGGTGATGTTCATTGTTATCTACCTTTTTGTTCCATTTTTGTCCGTACCCTAACTCCTGTTTTCCCTTCCGTCTCTGCAGGATTTCTTCCTCGTCTGATGATGTCTCCCTGGCTCTCCGCCCAGCCGACCTTGGATGTATTGCCTTCCCCGTGTGGCCCCATTCCTCCCCAAATCCTTCTCATTATCTCGTCTCGTAGGTATGTTTCCCTTTTGTCTCTCCCTTTTGTTCTTCTTTTCGTTTTGCGTTTTATTCTATTTGTTTCTTCTCCTTCACTTACGCATAATTGATTGTCAGCTTTCCTTGGGTTCTATTCCTGTCCTTTTATCTCTCTCTTCGTTTCGACTGTTCTTTTTTCACTGTCTCTATTCCTATTCTTCCTTTTCCCTCTTTCCCTCCTCTTGCACTCCACGTCTCTTTCCTCTTTTTTTTCCTTTCCATTTTTGCTGCTTACTTCCCTTTCTTACCTTCACTTTTTCTCTTGGGCTTCTCTCCCGAATTTTGCTAATTTCTTATTATGAGTTACTTGTTATGATATGTCATTGAATATAGTTACATGGAATGTTAAGGGTATTAATTCTCCCATCAAACGTCAACGCATTTTGTCCCATTTGGCTAAGTTGAATGTTGATGTGGCTTTTTTGCAGGAGACTCACTTCTCTGACGCTGAATCTGCAAAACTTAAGAGGGTTTGGGTGGGTGAGGTCTTTTACTCACAGGGTGATGGCAAACGTAAGGGTGTGGCAGTTTTATGTCGCAAATCTCTCCTCCTCTCGATTATTTCTCAAGAATCTGATGTTAACGGTAGATGGACTTTTGCAAAGTTGTCTATTAGAGGAGTTCCAGTCTCTTTTCTCAATGTCTACGCTCCTACCGTGGGTGAGCCCCTTTTTTGGGCTGAATTTTCCCAACATGTTTCCCGCTTTGTAGATGATAATTTCATTCTTGCTGGCAATTGCAATCATCCCTTGGATCCCTTTGTTGATAAACATTCAGCTGCTGACCACATTCCTAATAAATCCCACAAGCTCTTTGCCCAAACTATCACACACCACAAGCTTATTGATGCATGGCGTTTGTGCAATCCGACTTTACAGGAGTTTACTTTTTATTCTCCAGCTCACCACTCACAATCACGGATTGATTATATTTTTGTTTCGCACCGCATTGCCCAACCCTCAATACTGCTGAAATTGGTCAGATTTTGCTCTCAGATCATGCCCCTGTTCTGGTCAATATGGATGTGTTCCCCAAATCTGCTGGGCCCAAGAGGTGGCGCTTTAATAACGCCTTGCTTTTGGACCCTAAGTTCACCTCCTCCTTTCAGGCCTTTTTTGATGAATTTTTCCATTTTAACGACACTCCCTCCATCCCCACTCACACTGTCTGGGACGCTTTTAAAGCTACAGCACGGGACTTTATTATTCACTTTGTGGCAAGGAAGCGTAAAGCTGCTCAACAATTTACTAGAGACCTCCTCTGTGACATCAAGAGACTGGAACACACCTACTTCAGCTCGCATTCACAGGATAGTTTGACTGCTCTTGTGTCTGCCAAAATGAGTTTTAATAAGAAATCCACAGACGATGCCTCATTGTATTTGCTGAAATCCAGTGCTAAGTTTTACGGAGGAAGGAATAAGGCTGGGAAGATTCTTGCCAATTACTTGAAGGTCAAACATAACAAGTTGAACATTGAATCTATATATGATAATGACTCTGTTCTCAAACACAAAGATGCTGATATTCTCACTGAGTTCTCCCTTTTCTACAAAACGTTGTATTCTTCTGAAACTCAACCTTCTCTCCAGTCTCTTACACATTTCTTTTCCAACATTCAGAAGCCTGCACACTTTCCTCTCGACCTCTCTCCTTTAGAATCAGATGTATCTCAGAAGGAATTACTCCATGCACTCCAACACCTTAAATTGAACAAAGCCCCGGGCCCAGATGGCTTCACTGTTGAATTCTACCTCCAATTATCCAAGTTACTGATTCCAAAACTATGCTCTCTTCTGGGCGCGTTTACTGCCCTTGGTGGCTCTTCTGGGTCCTTCTCTGATGCACATATCTGCTTGATACCCAAGGAAGGGAAAGATGTCCATTATTGTAAGAACTACAGACCTATTTCTTTAGTGAACATCGATTATAAAATATTTGCCAAGGCGCTGGCGATCCGTCTAGATCTCTTGTTACCCGATCTCTTAGGTGAGGAGCAGTCCGGTTTCGTGAAGGGTCGCTTTATCACTGATAACACTAGACTTTTATTTAATATTTTATCAAAATCCTCACATCTACAGCATGCCCTTGCAGCGATTGCCCTGGACGCTGAAAAGGCGTTTGACAGGGTCGAATGGTCCTACCTTTTCCATACTCTCCAATGGTTTGGCTTTGGTCCCAATTTTATTTCCCTGGTTTCTCTGTTGTAATCCTGCCCGCCTGCAGCAGTTTGCGCGAACGGTCAAGTTTCTTCCTTTTTTGACCTAGGCAGAGGCGTACGTCAAGGATGTCCTCTCTCCCCTTTCCTGTTCAATTTGGCATTAGAACCTTTCTTGTCCAGATTGCGTCAAAACCCAAACATTCATGGTTTTCAGACCGCAAATTCCCACATTAAAATTGCCGCCTATGCAGATGATATTTTACTCTTCCTCTCCAACCCCACGGTCTCAATTCCAGCTTTCTGGAAGAAGATCAGAGTTATTCCTTGATATCTGGCTACAAACTTAACAATGACAAAGGCGAGATCCTGCCCCTCACGAAATTTACCTTTAAGCCTGACTTTAGCGCCTCCAATTTCACTTGGAGCCCTTCGCATGTCAAGTACTTAGGTCTACATGTTACCCCTTCCATCTCAGATACTGTGTCCCTCTGCTTGACCAAATGCATTAAAAAGATATCGGATTTAGTTACTCGATGGCACCCTCTTTATCTGTCCTGGTGGGGCCGCCTTGACACCATCAAGATGATGTTGTCTCCTATAGTCCTTTATACAATTTCCAATATACCAGTACCTATTCCCTCCAAATTCTTTAAGCAAATTAACAAGGTTTTGACTTCCTTTCTTTGGAACAACAAAAAGCCTCGGATGTCCCTTGCCAGATTAATCCATCCTGTTTCAGAAGGTGGGGTAAATTTCCCAGACTTCCCAGCCTACCAGAAGGCCTTTTTGCTGGGCCAGGCTTCCTTCTGGTTACAGGACCCTGCTTCTCCTTGTCCTCTTTGGGCTAGGGTTGAGCGCCTCTTCCTTTCCCCTATCTCATTTGTGGAGTATTTGTCCTTCTCCCGTAAACCCTCTTCGATTTCCACTCTTATCCATAAATTCACCACCAAGCTCCTCCTTTCCTCCAAGCCTCCTCCTCCCGCGTCCATCGCTGACCTCCTCTCTTCCACAATTTCGCATAACGAGCATCTTTTGATTCGAAATAAGCCCTTTTACTGGAAGTCCTGGAGACAAAAAGGCCAGGTTTGGGTATCGCAACTATTCTCACATTCCACTCTTTTGCCTTTCTCGACTCTCTGCACTTCATTTGGTCTACCTGCATCTTCTGCCCCCAAGTACCTTTTGCTTAAAGAAGCGGTGATGACTGCATATACCCGGTTACTGCAAGCACAGACACCTCCCTCTCCCCTCACTCGTACTACACAACTCCATTCTCTTCTTCAATCAATCAATCAATCATGCCATTTGTATAGCGCACTACTCACCCGGGAGGGTCTCAAGGCGCTTGGGGAGAGGGGTATGCTACTGCTCGAACAGCCAGGTCTTGAGTTGTTTCCTGAAGGCGAGATGGTCCTGGGTCAGCCGAAGGTGGATGGGGAGGGAGTTCCAAGTCTTGGCAGCCAGGTAAGAGAAGGATCTTCCTCCGGCGGTGGCTCTTCGGATGCGTGGTACGGCTGCGAGGGCGAGGCTGGTGGACCATAGCTGGCGGGTGGGCGTGTAGAAGGTCAGGCGGTCGTTGAGGTACTTGGGGCCCAGGTCGTGGAGAGACTTGTGTGCGTGGGTGAGGAGCCGAAACGTGTTCCTCTTGTCGACGGGGAGCCAGTGCAGGTTCCTCAGGTGGCTGGAGATGTGGCTGCATCGGGGGACATCCAGGATGAGTCGGGCGGAGGCGTTCTGGATGCGCTGGAGTCTTTTCTGTAGCTTGGCTGTGGTTCCGGCGTAGAGGGCGTTTCCATAGTCCAGTCGGCTGGTGACGAGTGCCTGGGTGACAGTCTTCCTGGTCTCGGTCTGGATCCAGCGGAAGATCTTCGCACTACCCCTAAAGCTTCTACTCTTTACAAATACCTTCATGCTCATGAATCCCTCAGACCCAAGTCCAAGCTAGAGGAGCACTGGGAACAGGACCTTGGCACTACTTGGGCAATTCCCGTATGGGACAGAATTTGGACCAAGATCCGTAAATCGTCCAGAGCGGCGACCCTAACGCAATCTCTGTTTTTCATTTATAATCGTTTGCTTCATACTCCCTTAACTCTCAATAAGAGGTTCTCTACCACCCCGGATGTGTGCTGGTCCTGCTCCTCTCCACAGGCTTCCCTCTTCCATATGTTGTTCCTTTGTAAGTCTGTAGACAGTTTCTGGATACAGGTGTGGGCCCAAATTAATGTAATTTTTAACACTCAAATTCCCCTTTTACATGCTCACATCTTCTTGGGTAGTCTTTCACCTTGTTGGGAAGATGTTGATCTCGATGTTCGTATTGTTGACTTATTGCTAGCTGTTGCATTTCAGCAGATTACTATTAATTGGAAGGATGCATCTAACATTTCTTTTAAAGCATGGTGGTACAATGTTTGTCATAACCATAGATTAGATACTACTTTTGTATTCCCTATTAATATGGCTGCCAAACGCGCAGAATTATGGCTTCCTGTTACATTGTACCTAGATAAATGTGCATTACGCTCTCTTTCTCCACAGCCTACCCAGCAAGAAGAAGTCCTCAACCCGCCTTGAATACCCTTACATTTCTTATTTCTTTTGTTCATACCTGTTTTTTGAATATTTCTATTTTATTATATGTACAACCACTGTATGTTCATGCTCTATTTTAATGCCCATGTTTTGCTCATATCATTCATTTTATTGTAATATTTCCCTGAGTGCTTTTGTTTTCTTTTTCCTTCCCATGGTTTCCCCTTCTACTTTCTTGTATTGTTGATGACACTTTGTATTTTAATCAATAAAATTTTCTTGAACTTGAAAAAGAAAACGTATCATGGCACACGTTACTCCAGCTACGGTTTGCTGAATTGCGATAGATGACAATTCATTTTCATGGGATAAGCTAGGATTTCCTCTTGTTTTTCAAACACAATGTGGGTTATTAGCAGGGCTTTAGGTGGGCCGGGCCCTTGCTGTGCTCAGCACCGCACCGCAAGTTTTTAAAAGCATCTGCAGAGATGGGTCCCGATCGTGACCTCCATTTTTACCCTCATTGTAAAAAAAAAGTCACTGCTTTTTATGTAACTTCAAAGATACTCGTTTTTTAGTTTTATATAGCGCAAAGACTTTACATGAGCCCCAGTTACATTGCACAAACACATAATAGTTTTTTGTATCACAGGACGTCAGGCTCGAACCTGATTTCTCAGCTCGAATGTCAGCTGCTCTAGCCTTAGGCCACAACCTCGCCCACAAGAATTAAACCATTTAAAATATTATACACAACAAAGTCCTTGTTGTTTCTTATTTCTCTTATGCAACTTACAACCACTGACAAAGCCAATAGTCCCGATTAGTTGCAGGTGTAATGGTTCTTGTGTTATATATCTGGAGAAATGGACAAAAGCAGCAAAATACCAGTGATGGAGCAAGGTTTCATATATTCCGAAACTTGCTTGTATTCAGCCCTATCTAAAGAACTTGTAATATATTAACCAACATGTTTTGTTTACTAATATTTGCATTACACGACATTTCTAGCATTTTGGGGAAGCTTGCCTATGTGCTTTTACTAACAGTAACTCTAACACATTAAAATGGCCGCCGAAAACGCGGGAAACCTTCTGCACATGCGTCTGTCACATCTACGTGGCATGACATACCTCCCTGCTTGGTGAGAAATCTTTGCTTCTGCGCACTAGTGCCAGAAATGGCTTCTTTAAATCTCACATGCTAATGCTTATGCTGCAGCTTGTACTAAGTTTGTTCATTCTGCTTAATTATTAAGGCACAAGTTAAAATAAAGTAATGGGAATGGAGTAGAGATAAGTGGTATACAGTGCGTTCATTTATTTCTGTATTCTAATATGTTTCTTTTTGACTTGGCTACTAGGTCGTACTTTGGGCATGACCACTGACACATCTTTCATCTTGCATGATTCTGCACAACCGCACTCTGACTCTGAATTTGCTAAAACATTGGCATTGAACTCCCGCCAGCCACTTCTTGTCCACGATTTGCCTGGGAACCTGATCATCTGACCTCTAGAAAGGAAGCTACCAAATACATTGTATTCAAATGTGTACCAATATTGTTGGGCGGAATAAAGTCATGGGAAAGTAAATTGTGAATGGGGATTCAATCAATATGATTCCAATCGAAATTACATCATCTTAGTATGGTGTGATGACCTCTCCTCGTCTTTCCAACCAATCACTGAAGGGGAACACATAGATTTGCAACATTTAGGGGTGGTACATTGTCCTCAAAATGGTATAACTAAGGTAGGCTCAGATAGAGAAATTGTCCGACTTGTTAGAATAGTTGATCTGTCACTGACCCAACACACTCAATAGGCTATCGAGAGCAGAGGTGCTGGCCGAGCACTCTGTCAGAAGAATTGATTACCCAATCGGGGTACTAATTGGCTTTCCTAGATCGAGGGGTGTGACGCTGGCATTGCACTTACCTGAGGTCACCTGTCCTGATCTGCACCTGTCTTGTCGCCTGGGCACCTGATTAGTCGGTAGTCTGGTCCTTGTCCGTGTTTTGCCCCAGCCCGTGGCCAGGTTTGGTCATTGCACCATTCTAGGTAAATATAATCTATGTGGTATGTCCTTGTGCAAAATTCCCTTTCTCACCATTCCCAGGTACCAATGTCTAAAGGTGTTACTGTGATTTCCTACAAAATTTATGTCCTACTGGTTATATTCCTGCTTGTAAAAATTATGGTCACGAGGTTGTGGCCCTTTTCATTTGACTCAGAAAATCTAACATAGATAAAGGTTTTAAACTTTCCCCGAGTATGTGGTTATTATAAGAAAAGTAAATGTGTTTAAATATTGCCTGTTTATTCTAACTCCTTCTGATTCAAAGGACTTATAGTAGGTGACGAGGATTGGTAAGTCATGGTTTACAGGTATAAGTCCTAAACAGATCTCTTGGCAAACTGATACAGTGATTAAATGAGTAAATTAGTTAGGCATGACTGCTAGTTCGAAGTGTGAATGTTATATGGGACCAAGGTGAGTATGGCAAAATTGAGCTAGTTGGTCCCTGCGCGCTCTATCAGTATACTTTTCTTGGTAGCAGTAGTATGGTTAGGGATTAGTTAATAATAGGTAGTTAGTTGTGTATTGATTGTTAAATTATTGAATATTGATTGTTAATTGATTTTCAAGTGCTAACCAAAACTGTTTTCGTGTTGTTAAATGTTCTTTTGAATATACCAGGATAAAGAAAACAGTTGGTAAATAGAAGCCATACTTTTGTGAGGTTACTTGCCTTGAGGAATAGGTGTGTAAAGTTAGGTAAAACTTGAAGCACTAGTTAGGCTTTATTTTTCCTAAGTATAATTGTGAGAGTGATTGGTAGCAAGGAGTAGGCTGGTGAAACTTTAGTCTTATATCACCTAGAAAGGGTAATTCTAAAGGCGTAACAGGTTCTTTTTGCTTAAAGTGAAGAGTAAACGGAAGGTTGTTTTACTCCCGGCGTATGAAGAGTATGAGGAATTAGGTTTACTTGTTGTAAAATATATATATATTTTTTTAGTCAATCAAGCATAGTAGCGAATGCTTTATGTTGTCAATTAATGAAATGTATAATTGAAATTTGAACAGAAATTGAATTGTCGTATTACCTTGCAAAGGAGGGAGTCAGTCGCTGGTGCTGCACTGATGTCACAGAGAGCGGTGCTGGGATTGGTAGAAACAGCGGATGTGTAGCCGTGAGAAAATTGTAACGGAGGGGTGAGTGCAGAGAGTGAGATTCATGTCACAGAAAAGCCGCGCAATTATTGGTTAACGCTGCTTGTAAGTCTAAACCTCATTTTGCATTTAAGATAAGAGACGCGCTGTTATTGGAGAATTATTTCTGCAAAATAAACAAACAAAGTTAATTGAATTCATTGACATTCATACAAAATTAAATAGTGGTATATGTGGAATTTAGATCCAGCAGTTATAGGAAACCGTCCTGATAGAAAACATTTAGGTTTTGCAAGAGAACAACAAATTATTTGAAGACCTTATATCATGTACGGAATAAAAAGAAAGATGTCGCTTTTCGAAAGAATAAGGAATTATTTAAAAAAAGACAAAGTTATTAAAACTAGAGAAGGGATTATTATTCCACCACCTAATACGCCTGCATCATACATGATGGTAGAAAGGGGCTACCACACCTGTGTGTGGTTAGAAAACTGGATAGAATATACTAAGGAAGACAGGTTTTTGGCATTTTCAGAATATGGTAGAATTTTGTACAACTTGAGAAATCGTATGAATAAATTGGATCCCAGACCAAGATTAACGTAATATGAAGCTCTAGAAGAATGGGATGCAGAGGCGTTTGAGCGAGACAGGTCCAGAAGTGACAGTAATTGGAGTAAGTTTTATCCCAGATTCCCAAAAGAGACACGAGATAAGCAAATGAAAAGGTGGAGACAGTCCATGCCAGTGGAAGGATTATACCTTGTTTTTACCACAGGAGAACCATCAGGAAACAAAGGTACAGGGAAAAATTAAATAACTAGTGGTGATTCGGATGACGATTTATTAGATGACTTGTTAATGAAAAATCCACCACCTTATCAAGTAGAAAGTCAGAGAGTTACTCCTAGTGCTCCTTTTTTACAACATCCTTTAGTTCCGCAGGTTATACATGAAACCTCATTAGAAAATGTACTTCAAGAGAGAGAAAAGGAAGCATTAAATTAACAGCGTAGTGAATTAATTCAGAACATTTCCCAATTAAATACAAGTCCTGAAGCCCTGACAATACCCGTAACCATAGGTCCTGTGTTCATTTGTATTGAGTTAAGCAAGCTAATTCTAAAACTCCTGTCGTGACTACACCCATAGTACAGCCAAGGAAAGAAACTCTGATAGTTGATGGTCAAGCAAGTGAGTGTGAGTCGATAATTTCCTTAATGGATTTACCTATACGAGAACCAGTAAGTGACTCGATCAAGAAAGTTACATACCCATGTTCAAAAGAGGTACAGATTGAAACATCCTCAGGAACGAGGCATGCAACTGTAGTAAGTCCAGAAGAATTGGATAGATGGACTCAAAATTTAGAAAAGCCTAAATCACAGACAAAGGTATTGGACATATTCAAATTGAGGGTGGAATTAGAAGAAATGGTAGCAGGAAATGTGGGACTGGACAGACTGAACTCATTTGATGAAGATGAATTATTGTTTATATGCAGAAGTATTACTCGCAAGACAAAAATATATCATGAAGAACTAATGAATTTGGCTTTGGAAATGGGAATTGACATCTGCAAATCAAAGGTATTGCAGAAACCATATAGAGCTGAATTTTCTGACAAAGATTTGGAAAACATGAATGTGTCAGGTCGTACATTGCAGATAAAAGAATTGTTGTCGTTGTTGCAAAAATGGGGAGATCTAGACAATTGGAAAGTTAGATGGACAAAGAAAAAGGAAGAGGCGCAGGCAAATAAAATGTCTTCTGAATACTTACTTAAAGAAGCAGAAAAAGTCGAAAGGTTGTGTCCGATGAGAGAAGTGCCAGGAGGAGGTTATGTACATTTCCCATGGTCCGACAGGATATTTTATCATTTACTAATGATTTCCCAAAGCTCAGAGGAAAACATGTAGAATGGTACTGACAAAGTTGAAAGGTTTGTGAAGGTGTCGAAAGTATTGTTAAAAGATTTAGATGGTTTATTTGACATTGTTGTTCCAGCTGATTTGTGGTCCGAGTGCAAGATCACTGTAGGTTGGCCTAGTGAGGAATACCCTAGAGACCAAAAGACAGGAGCTCCTTCAGGGGAGGTGATGAAGAAATATAATAAGGTGATAACTTACTTAATGGGAAAAATTCCCCCTAAAGAAACTGATTGGACTAAAATGGACAGAACTACCCAAAATAAATATGAGTCTGTGCAAGCATATTATGTACGCCTCTTGCAGGTATTTAAACAGTACAGTGGTTTAGTAAACATTGATAATAAGGATATGACACATTTTATTTATTGTTTTGTGTCTGGGCTAAAACCTGAAATACCCCAAACGATTAGAGAGCATAAATTGTGTTGCCAAAGCCTGTCAATGAAATTCTCAAGTATGCAAAATACTGTGAGGATGACATTGACAATAAACGAAAGAAATTAGAATAAAAAGTAATGTGGGCTCAAGTTAAAATGGCAGAACAGCAGGAACTTCCGTTAAGTCAGCAAGCAATTAATCAGAAAAGAGGGAAGGCCAAAGTGAAGGAAGTGGGGGCAAACCCAGAGGGAAAATGAGTAAAAAAGAATCAAAGACAAAGTTTCCTTGTCATGGGTGCGGAAAATTAGGGCTTTGGAGAAACGAGTGTAAATTAATACAGAATAATAATGTCAAACACAAAATTTTAATCCACAGACGCAGAATGAGGTGTCAATGAGACAGCAGCAACAGGTAATACAGAATCAATTACCTGACGCCCCTATGCCAGATTTTGTGAGTCAACCCAAATACAGTGTGGACACCGGATTTCGAGAGGGAAGTGGTGAGAAAAATACAGCAGCACCACAGTTTCTTTTACAGGACACATTTTTTGGGACGGAGGATGACACATATTGACGGTGCCTGAGAGGAGGGGAGGAGGATTGCATTCTTGGAGCATCCTTACTGGTAAATCAGTCAGGTCCTTACATTGAAGGGAAAGTGGAGGAAAATTATGTTACCTTTTTGTTGGAAACTGGTGCTGCCTGTTCTACTATCAAAACAGCAGACATCCCAAATCCAGCTGTGATTCTGTACCAAATACCATGGGGAGCAGGATGTTTCTCTGTAATTGATTTATGCCATGCTTTCTTTTCCATCCCGCTGCATCCGGATAGCAAATTTTTATTTTCATTCAAATTTGTCAACCATCCTTACGTTTGGAATTGTGTCCCTCAGGGGTACAAGGAAAGTCCATGCATTTTTAATCAGATTCTGAAAAAGTGCCTTGAATCACTGGTGCTGCCCGGAACATCTGTCCTGGTGCAGTCTATCGATGACCTATTGCTGGCATCGAGAACAAGAAATGACTGTGTGATCGATTCTATTGCATTGCTGAACCATTTAGCAAAAGGAGGACATTAAGTATCTCCAGAGAAATTGCAATACTTTACAACCTCAGTAAAATATCTGGGACACCAGATAGAAAGAGAGGTCAGGAGAGTGACATCTGAACGAATTCAAATAATTCAGTTCATGAAATTGCCCCAAACTCAAAAAGAAATCAGAATGTTTCTCGGAGTTGTAGGTTATTGCAGGCAGTGGATTGTGGGATTTGCAGTGCTTGCAAGCCACTGATTCAGATGAAAAAGAAAAGAGCAAAAGATCCAGTCAAGTGGGACGATGAAAGCATGACTGCCTTTTTAAAATTGTGTAACAGTCTATGCGAAGCTCCAGCATTAGGGATGCCTAACTATTCAAATGGCTTTGCACTATTTTGTGACACGAGAGACAATTGTGCACTTTCCGTCTTAACACAGACCTGTGGCATATTTTTCTGCAACATTGGACCCAGTGGCATCTGCACTGCCAGGTTGTCTGAAAGTAGTAGCTGCAACATGCATGAGTCTTGAGCAAAGTGAATCCATTGTCATGGGACATCCTGTAACAGTGTATGTTCCACATTCAGTCGTGATTCTGTTAACCAGAACACGCACTCAGCACCTAACACCTAGTCGGATGACTAAGTATGAAATAACTATCCTTGGTTCAGAGAATGTGACAATAGTGAGATGCACTATTCTAAATCCAGCAACCTTGTTGCCCAACTCTCACTTTGAGGAAGTCAGAGAGGAAGTCGAACATGATTGTATCAACTTAACTGAATTCAGTACTAAACCTCGCGCAGACATACAGGAAGAACCATTAAAAGACCCATACCATGAGCTATGAGGAAGGAGGACTAAGCGCTGCTTTTGCTGTATGCACTTTATCGAATATAGTCGAAGCATCCTATTTACAGGAGTCAAGTCTGCACAAGTAGCCAAATTAATTGCTTTAATAAAAGCATGCAAAATTGGGAAAAATTGGAGAGTAACCATTTACACTGATAGCCGGTATGGTTACGGGGTTGTGCATGACTTTTGCCAGCTCTGGATGCAAAGGGAGTTCATGACTTCTTCAAGAAGTCCTGTCAAAAATGGAAAATATGTGAAGGAATTACTTGAAGCGATTCAATAACCTAAAGAATTGGCCATGTCCAAATGTGCTGCTCACCAATCTGGCACTGACAGAGTGACAGCCGGTAACCGATATGCTGACCAAGTGGCTCAACATTGTGCCAAATAAAAAATGGCAATAAACAAGAACATTGAATCATGTAGAAACAGCTGCCAACTTATGCTTTTGTTTTGTGTGAATACATGGGAGGAAGTGAGAGATTTACAAGGTGAGGCAGAGCCCAAAGAAAAAGAAGACTGGCAGAAAATTGGGTGTCGAGTGAGACCTGAAGATGGCATAATAGTCTACCTAGATGGTAGACCAGTGTTACCTGACTGTATGCTTGCACCAATAGCCAGAATGTACCATGGAAACACACACATAGGGAGAGATGCTATGGTGAGACTGTTTAGAAGAGACTGGTTCAATGCGAAGTTCAGGAACGTAGCAGAGAGTCTTTGCCAGAGATGCCTTACATGTCAACGATTAAACCCTGGTAAGAAAACTGTAGTGTGCCCTGGGAAAATTGGGAAAGCAGAAGGCCCATTTATTAGATTACAAATTGGTTTTATTCAGTTACCTGCTTGTCGAGGATTGAAGTATATTTTGGTCATTGTCTGCCTATTTTCAAAATGGGTAGAAGAATACCCTACTCGCAGGAACGATAGCATAACAGTAACCAAACTTTTCTTGAGGGAACTCATCCCATGGTTCGGTTTTCCATTAACAATTGAATCAGACCGAGGAAGGCACTTTAATAATGAAATAATCAGGCTAATTTGTGAAGCATTTAAAATTGAGCAAAAACTGCACTGTGTATATCGCCCAGAGGCTTCTGGAGTACTAGAACAACTGAATGGCACAATTAAAGCAAGATTGGGAAAGATGTGTGAATCTACCAATTTGGAATGGCCTGATGCTTTACCTCTTGTTCTGATGGAATTCAGAAGCATTCCAGACAAGGAAACAGGCTTGAGTCCACATGAGATATTCATGGGAAGGGCAATGAGGCAAGTATGTGTGCCAGGACATCAGCTGTTAAATATATCTGATGATTTAGTGTTGCAGTACTGCAAAGAGTTGGCTGACCAAGTGCGTTCTATCTCTCACCAGGTTGAGGAAGACGCAGAAGCTAGACATTCAACTCCAGCACATGACTGGAACCCTAGAGATTGGGTTGTGATAAAGAATCACACTCAGGAATCTTGCCTAGCACCAAGGTGGGGAGAGCCACAGCAAGTGATATTGGTTACCACAACAGCTGTAACGTGCAAGGGAATCCCAAACTGGATCCATGCCAGCCATACCAAACGGATACCAGAACCTGACGAAGTTGATGCTGAAGATTGTGCAGCTGAAGGGTCTCAAGAAGTTGATCCTGAAGTAGTTGACGAAGAGCAACTGAGCACCAGTTAGGATGAGTGGATCCCAGTGGTTGACATACCTGAAATCAGAGTGAGAACAAGAAGTTAAACATACTTAGATAGTCAGACTGATTGTGAGGACGAGATAGGTATAGAAGAACGTACTCAGATCACAGAAATCCAAGCCAATGGTAATCATGAGGAGGACCAGATAAGGAAAGAGCAATATACTCAGACCAACTAAACATCTACCAGAACTCCATTGTCTAAGGAGGGACAGATAGGTACTAGCCAAAACGCATAGGCAGAAGACAATCAAGAATCTGCAAGACCCGTGCTGGACCAGACAGGATTAGTAAAAACGGGTTCAGGACGAAGAAAAAATTCCAGGCCCAACAAAGTCATATCCTGAATCAGGTCAGATTAGTGTAGAAGAATCCATCCAGGCGGAACAGTCAACAGTAATAAGCCCTGGACAAAGTGAGTTAAAGAGGAAACCTGAAGTTGACGAAAATCAAGTTGTGCCACAATTTAAAGAAAACAAAAGAACACTTGAAGAATCAGAAAGCACAGTGCCAGCCAAAAGACTTGGAAAAGGTGATAAATGGCCTGGTTTTGTTAAAAGACTGAAATATCGCCTAGTGACGATAGATGAAGAACCTGAACAGGTGAACGAAGTCAAACTGAACCATCCACAAGCAATCAAAGAAGGAGAAGTCCACGCCTGAAAAAGCTGAACAATAAATTCAAAGTCCCTGAATGGACATACATCATCCTTGAAGATTTCGATAATCTAGAAATCAGTGATGACAGGGATGAAGAATTGATTGCTGATCAAGATATTGAAGAAGTGAGGCCAACTTGAGATAAAACACAGGATAATTCTGTGAAAATTCTCAAAGAGGGGTTAAGCCTCCTTAGTAAAAAATGGCTGATAAAAGAGTTACTGGAAACTCGAAAATAAGTTGTATAAAGACATGCTGTAGGATATGCATATGTAGTGTATTGATAGAGCTTATAGTATGGCTAGGACTGACAATAGCAATACCGTACTTGATGGCTTCTAAGCAAAATTACACTAGTATACACGGAAAGATAGCGCACAACAAACAAGATAGAGTAGACTTAGAAGCTCCTGATGAGATAGAATTACATCACATTAGAAATAGAAACGAAACTGAAATTAATGTTTTTGCTAGTCTATTAGTACATTATGTAGAGACTATGCAAATTAGTGATTGTTATTTCTGTATGAAATTACCTACTTCTGGAGCTGAAGGTGTTACCTACCATAATTTACCCCTGGCCTCTGGAATTTCCTGTAGCATATTAACTAGTTTGTTTTATAAAACTGGAAGGTTGCAGTATGATTATTCTAACATAGATGTTATTTTTCCTGAGATTCCTGTCGGTAGAAGAATGAATCCTGTCCTTAGTGCTAAAGATGCCCAATTCTTTGGTGAATTTTTCCTAACAATGAAAGAAATAGATATAGCTAATGCACACAAAGACAATCTAAAATGTAGTTTACATGAAGAAGAAAATGTATTTTTAAACTTAGTAGAGAAAAGGAGGCAGGATTTCCATAGAAAAGCCACTGAAACGAAACCCCAGATACCCAAATGGGCTGAAAGGGAAGAATTTATGGCAACTGGCAAACCTCATGCTGCTATGTCTTTGGACTTTGAAAAGATGGATAAAATCTGTCTCCATAGAAAGAAAACTGAGTATAACAATGTATTTATCTGTTCCAGTGAATGTGAACACAATTTCCTCATAATTTGTGGTTGGGGACTAAAAGGGGGAACTGATCCAGTATTTCCTGGAGTCTGTTACATTTGTGGGAATAAAGCTTACTTTAAGCTGCCTGATAATTGGTATGGGAATTGCTATTTCGGAATAGTATTCCCAAAAGTATACCATGTTAAAAGAATCACTGGAAGCAATGAACCCAAAAATGAACTAACACGTTATAAAAGAGTTAGTTTTGCAGAAATTGTAGGTGATATATTTAGTGCATTGATACCTTCAGTGGGAGCGGTTCTGAATACTCAAAGAATTTGTAAATTGTCTACAGTAGTGGATTGCCTATCGACAAACACTGCTGGAGGATTCTTATTGATCAATACCGAATTGGTTGCGATCAGATCAATGGTTTTACAAAATCGACTTGCTCTGGACATATTATTGGCAAAACAGGGCGGAGTCTGTAGAATGTTGAAAGTGCAACATTGTTGCACTTACATACCTGATAAAAGTGTTGAAGTCGGAAGGTATGTAAGGAACATCACTCAATTGGAAGAAGAACTGAAACCACTGGAAGTGACTTACTGATGGACTCTCCTCTATTGGTACTTAGATATCTAATGTAGGTAGAAGTATTGTAGGTAAAGTTCTGATGCCAATAATGGGAATATCACTAATAATATTGGTGATAATGATTTGGTGCAAATGCTACAGAAATAGAAAAATGTACACTATTAATGAGAAAGCGAAGAAACGCAAACATGATGAAATTCAAATGGAAGAGTTAAAGGGAGACATATATAAGAGAATGAAAGTCTATCAGAATAACGGTAAAAAGAAAACTCCCCAAGTAATTGAAGAAATTTAATTGGGAAAGTGTTGAAGTTGGCATCTGGTTCCTTAATTTGTGATGATATAAAATATCATCAAAGAGGGGATTGATGGAGCAAGGTTTAATATATTCCGAAACTTGCTTGTATTCAGCCCTCTCTAAATAACTTGTAATATATTAACCAACATGTTTTGTTTACTAAAATTTGCATTACGCGACATTTCTAGCATCTAGGGGAAGCTTGCCTATGTGCTTTTACTAACAGTAACTCTAATGCATTAAAATGACCACCGAAAATGCGGGAAACCTTCTGTGCATGCGTCTGTCACATCTACGTGGCATGACATACCTCTCTGCTTAGTGGGAAATCTATGCTTCTGCGCACTAGTGCCAGAAATAGCTGCATCTCACAAAATCTCACATGCTAATGCATGTGCTGCAGCTTGTACTAAGTTTGTTCGTTCTGCTTAATTATTAAAGCAGAAAGTTAAAATACAGTAATGGGAATAGAGTAGCGATAAGTGGTATACAGTGCGTTCATTTATTTCTGTATTCTAATATGTTTTCTTTTTGACTTGGCTACTAGCTCGTACTTTGGGCCTGACCACTGACACATCTTCCATCTTGGACGATTCTGCAAACACGCACTCTAACTCTGAATTTGCTGAAGCATTGGCACTGAACTCCCGCCAGCCACTTCTTGCCCACGATGTGCCTGGGAACCTGATCATCTGACCTCTAGAAAGGAAGCTACCAAATACAATGTTTTCAAAATTTGTACCGATATTTTTGGGCGGAATAAAGTCATGGGAAAGTAAATTGTGGGTGGGTATTCAATCAATATGATGCAAATTGAAATTACATCATCTTAGTATGGTGTGATGACCTCTCCTCGCCTTTCCAACCAATCACTGAAGGGGCACACATAGATTTGCAACATTAAGGGGTGGTACATTTCCCTCGAAATGGTATATCTAAGGTAGGCTCAGATAGAGACATTTTTTTCAGACTTGTCCTAATAGCTGACCTGTCACTGACCCAACGCACTCAATAGACTATCGAGAGCAGAGGTGCAATCGGGGAACTAATTGGCTTTCCTAGATCGAGGGGTGTGACGCTGGCGTTGCACTTAGCTGAGGTCACCTGTCCTGATCTGCACATGTCTTGTCCCCTGGGCACCTGATTAGTCAGGAGCCTGGTCCTGGTCCACATTTTGCACCAGCTCGTGGCCAGGATTTGTCATTGCACCATTCTAGGTAAATATAATCTATGTGGTATGTCCTTGTGCAAAATTCCCTTTCTCACCCTTCCCAGGTACCAATGTCTAAAGGTGTTACTGTGATTTCTTACAAACTTTATGTCCTACTGGTTATATTCCTGCTTGTAAAATTTATGGTCACGAGGTTGTGGCCCTTTTCATTTGACTCAGAAAATCTATCATAGACAAAGGTTTTAAACTTTCCCCGAGTCTGTGGTTATTATAAGAAAAGTAAATGTGTTTTAATATTGCCTGTTTATTCAAACTCCCTCTGATTCACAGGACCTATAGTAGGTGACAAGGATTGGTAAGTCATGGTTTACAGGTATAAGACCTAAACGGACCTCTGGGCAAACTGATAGTGTGATTAAATAGTAAATTGGTTCGGCAGGACTGCTAGTTCTAAGTGTGAATATTATATGGGCCCAAGGTGAGTATGGTAAAATTGGGCTAGTTGGTCCCTTTGCGCTCTATCACCAGTGGTGCAGCACACTATGGTAGGCACATATTTTTCCCTAAAGCGTTTTAAACCACCCCCTCAATTAAAGGATCCACGCCCTTATGAAAGACTCCCCAGTTTTTTCATCCCACTCTAAGCCCTGATTATTAGCATCAATTCATTTGTGGTCCAGATTTTCAACTCCAGTAGCGATGTAAAGCATTTATTTAGAGGAAGAACTGGAATATTACGACAAAGGAGGTATCCTGGGTGGTTGGTAGATACATGACACATAAGAAAAAAAGATCGTTCACACAGTGGGTCCACCTTGACATGTGGGGCACATATCTGTAACAGCGAGATCACTTCTTTTCACAGCTGTGTGTAATGGACAGCACAATATTGGTCACTTTTCAATCCCATTGGTCTTTGATTTGAAGGGTGCACATGGGGTCCCTCTAACTCTCATGAAATACCCTTGGCATTTATGTCCATTTGATATGCTTTCATATTTATACTCTGGGTCCTTGTGCTGTCCTAATGAGCCCAATTGAATGTATTTAAAGGGGTTGAAACGTGTCAACACCACATAAACAAAGCTCACTTACGAATAGTGATCCAACCGGAAGCTAGCTATGGGGTGGATTATAATTAAGGATTGCGTTTGAGTTCCTGAGTGAGCAGGTAGCTGTCTTTAGGACACATTAAACCCTTTTCTCTTGGACCATCCCATACTTCAGAGCACTGATATCTGCACCGGCTAATAGAAGTGATGTTAAATGGCAGAACTGTGGCTACTGCATGCATGAATATAAATGTGGTAATTTTTAATTAAGGCCTTGCTGCAATTGTGATACATGTGACCACAATGCACCGAGATCCCTAAGTAGTAAGAACATCTTTCCCATGGTGTTATCCTCGCCCTATAATGGACACTTACACTAAGAATGTGCTCAGGCAGACGAGTAACCATGCCCTGGATGAGAGGATATGATAGTTAACTCTTACAGGGGAGGTTTACACCAGATCAACAGGCTACATTTCCACACACTGGTGAACAACTTGTAGGTCTTGGAGAGAGCTCTGGGACTAATGTCACTAATGTATGTATGGTGTTCATGGATGCCAAGGAATATGGGGTCCTTCTCTGGTAGGTTACTATATACCCTTGTACTGATCATTCTCATCCCCCTTGTTTCTGTTTCACTTTCCTTCCCCTATGACCCCTAGGCCATCCTGGGCTATGCACTACCCTAGGCCGCCTTGTGCTGAATACTACTAATTCCAGACTGGTATGTGAAAAGGGAAGACATGCTGTTAGTATAAAGTGTCCGCTTTTTACGTCCAGCCCTGAGCCAATGCGCAAGCGCTGCTCTGGGGTTGATCGGGGTAGTTGAGTACTGGAGAGAAGCCACGCCCACTCCCCCGCCCATGTTTTTCATTGGCTTATGTCATTCTTCTTTCTTAATACTAACCTCGGATTGGTTTATAGGCATGTTAGTCCCTCCCTATAATGGCCATGTCATCATTTGTATCTTATCAATCTATCGATAGGGTTTTGAAGGAGATTTAGGGGAAATACTGGGCACTCAGCTACGTGAGTTAGGGAGTAAATGTCAAAAGAAGGTGCACTGGGACGAAGGGAGAGCCCTAAAACCCTTCTAATGGGGTGTGTTGAGCACAACACACCTGTACATAAGTAAAGAATGTCCCCTGCACTCAAAAAAGTGGAGCAAAACGTAGTGCGTAATAAATAGTTAGATAAATCACAGTCTCAATTGCTGGAGGAAAATGGAGATGAAAAAGAAACAGTGTTGACTTGAAATGCTGTTGTTTAATGCTTGAGAGGCCAGCCGACACGTGTTTCGTCGCAATGGAACAATAATTTTCGCAACTCTTCAGGGCTTTCCAAATACGTTGTCAGTCAGTTGGGGTCGCCTAGCCGGTGATAGTTCCAACCCAGCTGGGCCCTTGACCGAAGATCAGGTGTCACAAAAACACGGTTGTTGTTAGAACTAGCAAGGGTGTGAGCACTGTTAATCTTTAGTCCAAAGGAAGAGTAGATAGATGCGTTGATGTAACGAAATCTTAAAGTTGTGACACTATGGTTTAGTGTTGAGCCCGCAAAATGCAAAAATACGAAGACAGTTCAAGGAGCGGGTCCACTCCTATGAGCAAGAACGGGGGCCCTTAGTCGGACAGATTCCCGTATGTTCAGGGATGCGGGCTCTTTCCAATCGATAGGTTCTGGGTGCGGATTCCTTAATAACGAATCGCAAATTGAGATTCGTTAATAAGGAATACCTACCCATTCATTCCTATGGGCTAGGAGACCCCCGTAGGCATGAATGGGAAGATATTCACTATTTGCGATTCGGTATTAAAGAATCGCAAATAGCGGGAGGTATTTCAAGGGTGCCAGGGTGTCAAAAAGACACCCTGTTGGACCCGGGAAATGTGCGTGTGTGCACGTGTGGCGCACATACTTGCCCTAAGGGGGTGAATGTTTGCCACATGGCACTTTAAAAAAAGAAAAAAGTGCTTTTTTAAAGGAAATTGCTAATTACCACCAACTTGAAGTAGGTGGTAATTAGCGTTTCCTTGAGGCTAACGTGCACTTTCTTTAGCGCTACCTACATTGCATTTAAGGAATCGCAATTTCCGATTCCTTAAATGCAAGAGCAAAATAAGGAATCACAATTTTGCGATTCCTTATTTTGCTAGTAGGTTTAAATTCATCTACATTGCTCTCAGCCAAATACCGATCGCAAACGCTGAAATTCTGCGAATTTCAGCATTAGCGATCGGTATTTGGCCACCTACATCTAGCCCATAGCTGTTAAATGTTAAGGAAATACCTTACTGCGGCCTCTTGGACCTGATTTTACCGTAGCGCCTAGCTTAAAGTTAATATCTATATATTTATGCCACTGCCTCTTCTCTGCTGATATGGCCGTCACTTTTACACTGGCCCATAGGGACTGCCTCGCATGCTCCATCCTTTCTCTTTGTCAGTGGTTCTCTGTCTCTAACCGGAACAACGAAAGCCGGCATGTTGAAAGCGTGTTTTCGTGGGGTACGAACAACTTCCTTTGAGGTGACTGAAGGGACGTGTTTGCTCCAGTTTCCCAGGCTCATCTTTTTCATGTAAAACCTAGATTTACGGGGCGCAAGAAGATAAAGAAGGTTCAATAGTCTACTGGCAAATAACATCGATCGATTTCTGATCTATTACTATATACATTTTGAAGTTTCTTATGTCATATCTGCATCTTTTCTCCTGTCAGTGAATTAGTTATTGTTTGTGTTTCTCATGTGTTATCTTGCACAAAAATACCAGTCAAGTGGCACATTATATGGATCATAATGTGAGCCGAGAGCAGTGCAGTTGTAATCTTAGCTACGTATTGTCAGGTTCTGACCTGAGTCGGGCGCATTAGCTATATCGCGCCGCTTAATAAGGGACACGGACACCTGTTTTAGTTTCTGCATGGTCCCGACTAACTACACGGACCACGCCTCCTTTATTTTATACCGTACGCGGCGTCGCACGCCGCCGCATAAGCGCACGCCTACGTGCGCAATAAACTAGACCGCAACGGTGCGGTCCAACAACATTACATTCCTTTCAACCTTTAATAGAGAATCAAAATTACTTGGATAGGGATGCACACATGCAGTAGAATGGACAGTAATACAAAAAGTTCACGGCCATCCGGCCAGTTACCAGTCTCGGGATTCAGCCGCTCAGATTCATCCGACCGCATAGTCTGCCAGCTGCGAGGAAGGGGCTGGGTTTCTTCTCAGTCCATAGCCTGCCGCTTCCCCACGGAATAGCACTCTCCGGGGGGCCCATTGCCAGGAGGCCTGGTCGCCTGGGACCCCATGGGGCTCTGAGACCTTGCAGTTGTAGGTGTCTCAGAGGCTCGTAGCCCCTCTGCCGGACTGTCGCGACTGTCACTGCTTGCGCTGTCGGGGGTGTCCTGGCGTGCTTCGGATCGATCGGGTGATTCTTGCTGACTCTCGGGGACGGGTTGATCCTCTGCTGGTTTGACCGCTTTTTTAAAGAACGAGACATTGCGAGTGACTGTCTCTCCTCCTCGCTGAGCAGTTATCATAGTCCCTTTTCGGCTCGTGACGGTCCACGGCCTTGGCTCATAGGGGAGCCTGAACTTACTCCCCGGGTACCTGTCCTTCACGTAGACACGGTCATTCTCGTCTAGAGATGATTCTTTGGCTCTTCTCCGAAAACTGGCGTAGTCGTTCAACCTTTTCCTGTTGGACCATGTCATCCGTGAACTTGCTTTGTTGGGAGTCCAAGTGTGGTGACTGGGGATGGTGTCACGGACTATTCGCCCCATTGCAGATGGTCCAGGGGCAGCTTCCGTGGTGCGATGCGGTGTGAGTCGGTACTCCCTGAGGAAAGAGTATATTTCCTTTTCCAATGGGACTCCTTCGGCATGGGCAATCCGGATGATCTTGTTTAGGGTGCGCATAAATCTTTCCACCTCTCCATTGGCTTGCGGCCACCGGGGTGTCACCTTCCTGTGTTGTATTCCCCACTCTGCCAGATAGTCCGCAAACTCTTGCCCTTGGAAGGGTGGTCCGTTGTCGGTCTTGACTTGTTCGAAGATACCATGGGTGGCGATGGCCTTTTCTAACTTGGCTATGACCTCTCGGGCGGTGAGTGTCGCCACGATCTCCACTTCCGGATATTTCGCAAAGTCATCCATAATGACCAACATGTGTCTCCCATCTGGTAGATGGCCAAAGTCGGCACTCACATGCTCCCAAGGTTTTCGCGGGCCGTCCTCGGTGATGACCGGGGGCGGGCTGTCTGGGGGTCCGGTGGCTTGGCACCATTGACAGTCCTTGACGGCTTGTTCAACCTGGGAGTCCAGGTCTGGAAACCAAACTTTTGCACGAAGCCTGCTCTTGGTTTTTACCACTCCCTGGTGTCCTCGGTGAGCGAGAGTGACAGCTTGGTGGGTGAGGCTTGACGGCATTACGATCCGGGGTCCTCTCAATAAACACCCTTGATTGTCCACTGGTAGTTTTTCCTTGACTTTCAGCAGCGCTTCCAGTGCTCTTTTCGCCTGAGGTGTTCTTTTGTTCAACGAGGTTTGGAGGGTCCTCCAGTCGTTGGTGCGTATGGCGCACGCTATGAGTTGGGAGATCTCATCACTTTTGGTTGCTTCGATGATCATGTCCAGACTCATGGGCAAGGGCCTTGATCTTTCAACTACTGCCTTCACATATGCTTCAGTGTCCTCTGCATCTTTCTTTTCCCCGCTGGTGGCTGCCCTGGGGTGTCTGGAGAGATAATCTGCTGGGTTGGTAGCCCCCGGTTTGAACTCAAGCTGGTAGTCATACTCTTGTAGTTGCAGGATCCACTTTTCTATCCTGGGGGGTGGTTTGGATGCTGACCCTCGGAATAGTGGAATCAGAGGCTTGTGGTCCATGGAGACGGTGAATGGATGCCCGTATACATACACATGGAAGTGTCTACACGCCCAATGGATCGCTATGGCCTCCTTCTCAATCTGAGAGTACCTTTGCTCCGTCTCAGTCAGCGACCTGCTCGCATAGGCGATAGGCACCCAGTCATCTTTTCCGTGGCGTTGGGTCAAGACTGCTCCCAGACCGTACGGACTGGCATCGACGGCGATGTTGGTTGGTCTAGCCGGGTCGAAGTAGGAGAGTGTCTTCTCGGCTGACAGTGCCGCCTTAGTAGTTTGGAATGCGTCAGTTTGTTCTTCACCCCACTGCCAGGGGGTGGACGACTTTGTGAGTTCTCGGAGGGGTCGGGTGAGGTTGGACAGGTCTGGGATGAATCTTCCGCAGAAGTTGACCATTCCTAGAAAACTTCGCACCTCTGAGATGTTCGTCGGGGCAGGAGCTGTTTGTACGTCCTTGACTTTGTCAGGATCGGGTGCGACCCCCTTGTCGGAGAAAGTGTATCCAAAAAAACTGATTTTATTTTGGAGAAATTGGCACTTCTCTTTGTGTAGTGTGAGGCCGGAGTCTTTGATTCTTTGCAGTACTCCTCTCAACCTTTGGTGATGCTCGTCCACTGATTGTGCGTATATGAGAAGGTCTTCACTGACGTTCAACACACCTGGGAGTCCGCTCAGTACTTCTCGGATCGTATTTTGAAACACCTCTGCCGCGCTGGATATGCCGAAGTTGAGGCGTCGATAGAGTCTGAGCCCTACATGGGTAGAGAAGGTGGTGATGTACCTGGAGTCAGGGTGCAGGGGCAGCTGATGGTAGCCGGAACGGAGATCCATCTTGGAAAACCATTTAGCGCCATTTAGTTCGCCCAAGATATCATCGATGGTAGGTGTTAAGTGACGTTCTCGCTTGACGGCTGCATTGGGCAGGCGCATGTCCACGCATATGCGTACCTGTCCTGGCTGCTTGGGCTTTCGTGCTACCACGATCGGGGATATCCAGGGTGTGGGCCCCTCGACTTTCTCAATTATGCCCTGCCTCTCGAGGTTTTCGAGTTCTTCCTCCACTTTCTTCCTGAGGTGGAAGGCAATCCTTCGGTGTCTGAGGGCAACTGGCTGGATAGAAGGATCTATGTGCAGCGACACCTCCTTCCCCTTGAGGCAGCCAATGCCTCGAAAGGTGTCTTCAAATTCGTCGAGAATCGCATCTAGTTCATCTTCCAGTACCGCCATCGCGTAGAAGATCAGCTGGAGTTCCTCCGCCGTTCGTCCACTGAGGAGCATGCCACTCCCTTCTTTCGTCACATAGATTGTTGTGGATGCTTTCCGATCCTGGTGGTGTATTTCTGTTTGGAAACATCCGATGAGTGGGATCGGGGTCTTTTGTCCGTAGGCGAAAACACGGATTTTCGCTGTCTTCAGGGTTGGCTTGTCTCGCAGTTGATGGTAGACGTCGGCCGCCATGAGTTCTATCGAGGCTCCCGTGTCGATGGTGGCTCTCACCTCTTGTTGGTTCACTCGTATTCGACACTTCGGGAGACGTCTCTTCTTCTTGGCTGGCTGGTTGATGGCAAAGACATAGTGGACGGGATAGTCATTGGAGTCGTCGTCCATGTCTTCGCTCTCTGGGCCTTCTCGGATGGCGTGTGCTGCTTCTGGCCTTTGTTTCGAGGATCTGCAGACTGAGGCGAAGTGATTCATCCGTCCGCATGCGCCACATTTCTTGCCATTCGCAGGGCAATCTTTCGCACGGTGAGGCACTCCTCCACAGTATCCGCAGTCTTTTCGTCGATCTTGTGGCTTTTTGTTTCCGAACTGCCGGGATTTTGGTCGGACAGCGTTCACCTGCTCGGCCACGTTGACCTGTTCGACCTTCACTGGCCTTTGTAGTGCTGCCTCCATGTGCGACGCTCTTGCTCGCGATAATTCTTTGGAGCGGCCTAATTTCAGGATGTCGGCCAGAGGTTTCCCATCTTCCTGGAGAATTTTGACTCGCAAGTCGGAGGAGTAGCAGTTTTGAATGATCTGGCCGCGTATCTCCACTTGTTCATCCCTGAAACCACAGGTGCTGGCGAGTTCCCTCAGTCTCCCGTGGAAAGCGTCTAGGGATTCATCTGCCTCCTGGTGCGCTTGTCGAAAGATGAATCTTTCGTAATCCTTGCTGGCCATGGGCTCAAAATATGCGTTGAGCACCTGAAGGAGGGTGACATAAGTATGTGGCGTGGCCTCCACTAGAGTCTTGTAAATTCTGTGGATGTCCTTCCCCCCGAGGTGGAGGAGGAGCGCTCTGCGCCGTTCTCTCGCTGTACCCGCACCTTCAAAGTAGAACTGAATTCGTTCAGTCCAATCTTTCCATCTTGGCGCCAGGGAAGTGGGCGCACCGTCCACTGTAAACGGCTCTGTTGGAGGAATGGCCGCCATCTTGACACGAGGATGGTGTAGCCTGCCGGTGGCGGGCTCGAAACTTGGGGCTGCGACTGCGCACAACCACTCCGCGGGCGAACCGCCGGTGAGACTTCAGGCAGAGCTGCCGCTGCGATGTCTGCTGCTGGCGGGGCAACCCCCAGTTACAAAGGCCCTCCTAAGCACGATGCATGGCCTCGCGACCTCCCAGGTCCGCACGTGGTGCAGGCGCACTCACCCCCCGCTGGTCAGGCATGCGAAGGGCGTGGCAGGGGCATCTGCTCCACAGCGCGCGCACAGGCAGCGTAGACTGGTCCTTCGTGGAACCTCCACCGTGGGTCTTGGCCTGAGGCTGCCGAGGTCGAGATCCAGGGGCTTAGCCAGGCCGGAGGAGCTTGATGACCTCGTGTGCCGGGCCGGCATCGGCGCTCAGGAGATGCAGGCAGGAGCTTCTACAGGAGCACAGCATGGGGCCGTTCACTCCCTCGTCGCCATTGTCAGGTTCTGACCTGAGTCGGGCGCATTAGCTATATCGCGCCACTTAATAAGGGACACGGACACCTGTTTTAGTTTCCGCGTGGTCCCGACTAACTACACGGGCCACGCCTCCTTTATTTTATACCGTACGCGGCGTCGCACGCCGCCGCGTAAGCGCACGCCTACGTGCGTAATAAACTAGACAGCAACGGTGCGGTCCAACAACATTACACGTATGTCACCCAGAAGAGTTCATGGCACTGGGATATCACTGTCGAGCAACTGCCCAGAGACAGCTTGGAAATCCCAGGAACAATGTTCTACTGTTGGTAGACTCAGCTGAGAGGCCAGCAATTGAATAATCATGGCGTGTAAAACAAACAGCAGGTATACCGTTTATCAGAGTACCACACTCTTCAGTGCCTTTTTTTCCTGCTTGAATACAATCCCAACATGTCCAGGTCTGCAGATCCGTGGTGAATTTCTATTGATATAATGTAGTCCTACATTACCATAACATGACGCAGCATAACGCTGTTCTATCTCGAACTGGTTTTGATGCACACTGACAAGGTGTCAGTAGCCTCGCACTTATGATTTCTGTGCCCATCTTTTGTCACCTTTTTAGAGCATTTAAATCCATGCAGTAGCCCCCAGAAGCGATTCACCTTCGGTCATGCACAGTTGGACAGGCCACTTATTTGCCTATTCTTTCAGTCAACATCTTTTACATTTAACATGTCTAAAAGTTCTCTCTGGCGGGAATTTATGAAAAAAATAACTTTTTAGCTGGCAACGCAGCTCAGTGGATTGATTTACCTGTGCAGAAATCTGCCTAGTCCACGATCACATCACAGCAGAGTGTTGTGTCAGCCTTTCACACATTTAAAGTCGATGAAATTAGTAACACTGAGATGGAAAATGTTGGAAGTGGGGGTCCTCATCCCTCACCGCCACCACCAAATACTGGAGGCAGGAATCCCTGACCCCTCGGTTCAACCTTAGGCTAAGTAAGGACACCGTCTGAGATAGCCCTGCTCACCCCCTTAGTAGCTTGGCACAAGCTGCCAGGCTTATCTCCAAAGCATAAGTGTACAATATGTACAACCACACTCACAGCAACCCAATGATGTTACCACAAATAGGCTCCATATGAGTTTTTATCAAATGAGTATAATCTTTATATAAGAAGTTATACGATATGACCCCACCATACAAAATCAACATATAAGAATGGGTAGTATTCCTTCCGATGGGTGGGTAGGTTTTAATCCCAACTACCGCTTCTAACCAACTGTTAAGCTCACTTCTAACCATTTCCAAAAGGTTAGGCAAGTCGTATTGCTAGAATCACACACGTTGCAAAAGAAAAGAAATACTTCAATTCGTAACGATATTCTCTTGTAGTGTGCACCAGAGAAACAATGCAATACATAGCACCACAATCATGTACTTTGCAATAGAAGGAATAATGCAATGTGTATCACTACCAGCATGCCCTGTACCAGGAAGAAACAAAGCAATGTGTCACGCTACAATCATGTACTGTGCAAGGAAGAAATAATGCACTGCGCCACGTTATAATCAGGTACTGTGTGATGAAGAAATAATGCAATGTGCCATGTTACACTCATGTACTCTGCAAGGGAAAAATAATGCAGTGCATAGCGCACCAAGCATTTGTAGTTTGTCAGGCACAAATGAGGTCAGGCATCATACGACAGTTCGATAGTTTGTTAGCAGCAATAATGAAAAGTGTAATATGACAGTTTAGGTGATCGGTTAACAGTGCCCCCAATTTGGATCAATGGTCACACCAAAAGTACCGCTTCTCACTCCCGCCCCAGTACTGCCCCTCCTTGGGACAGCACGGGCCTAGATCTGAGCCGAAGCAACAGGCTCATGTAGCTGACTGAAGCGAGAGGCCGAGAGAATGTCCCTCCGGGCCCGCACCCCAGAACTCTGTCAATGGGTACGGTGAGCTCGGGCCAGCGGCTCAGCTCCTACAGGGCTGCCGGTCTGGGCTGCTGCTGTTTCACTCTGGGGGCCCAATTACCTGGCCCTCTTTCCGGCGGTCTCAGTGAACACCGAGACCCGTCCTCAGCACTGTGGAGACTTACTTCAAATCCAGTGAAAACACTACCCAGGCACTCCTCACCAGCGCCTCTGGTTGCACTTTGACACGCACCCTGCACGTCCGAGTGTCACCTCTTCTCCCGGTGCACATGATGACCAGGCGCTCCTCACCAATGCCCTGGCTGCATCACGACACGCACCCTGCATGTCTGAGACTCACTTCTTCACTCGGTACACACCATGACCAGGCGCTCTTCACCAGTGCCTTGGCTGCACCACCACACGCACTCTGCTCGTCCGAGTCTCACCTCTTCTCCCAGTACACATGATGAGCAGGTGCTCTTCACCAACGCCCTGGCTGCACCACAACACGCACTTCACGCGTCCAAGTCTCACTTCTTCATTCGGTGCACACAACACCCAGGCGTTCCTCACCAACACCTTGACCTGCACCATGACGCGCACCCTGCACGTCCGAGTCTCACCTTGTATCCCTGTGAACACAACGACCAGGCGCTCCTCACCAACACCTTGGCCTGCACCACGACACACACCCTGCGCGTCCGAGACTCAGCTTACTCCTGCGTGCCCACGATCACAAGGCACAACTTCTGAGGGTCTCAAGCTGCAAAAGCACGTGCACACCTCATTGCTTGGAACTTCTCTGGAAACTTTTATGTTCCTGTGTTTCCAAACAGGGAGCCAGCTCACCTTGGGCCCTTGGGGTAACAAGACACAGCACAAAGCACAGTCTTCTTCAAGCAGGGGGACCCATCGCCTCCATGCACAGTCCCAATTGCCTCTCCCTTGGTTAGAACAGCAAACTGCAGACTAGCCCCAGATGACGAAGCAAGGATTGGTCTTTCCACAGCAGTCTCTTCAGTGGCTCCTTCTTTAGCAGAGGTTTCTCTTGACCACAGAATGGGTCCAGGACTTTTCAGTCTCAATCCATTCCTGTTTCATCCAATGTTCAGGGGTTTCAGCTCTCATAGTTATACCCCTTAATGTCTTTGGAGTTTGTTTGTGCTCAGGGGTCCTTGAACCCTCCCTAAATCAGTTCTGGGTGTCTCCCTCCCAGTGTCAACTTTCTCCCTTTGATACTGGGGGTCTGGGTCCTTAATCACTCAGAAGGAGATGGTCAATTGGTTTATAGCACCAGCCCAGGCCTTTTCACCTACCGGACTTCTCCTCTCCCTACTCTCCAGATGCAGGGCAGCCTGGTGCCAAGTCATCCCCTCCCTGGGTCAAGACCTCTCCCAGCTCCTCTCACCTCTCAGATCCAGACAGTCAATCTACATTTCAGCAGAGACACACCGAAATGCCTAAAGGACAAAACTCAGCCACTTTCTAAAAGAATGCTTTCTGAACACACAGTGACAAGTGTGGAGAAGTGTGGCTCACTGGTTAGAGGAGGCAGACCTGGAAGCAGAGGTCAGCTTGGGACCAGGGTTCAATTCCCGGCTCGGCGGGGTCTTGAGTCCTAAAATGTGCATGGACTCGACAATTCTCGCTCCGGTGCCTACTCGATTCACGGGTTCACACTCTGCGACTCTGGGCAATAGCTTGCTTAATCTCCATAACGGCCCCTCGCGGTGGGATGCCTGGCTTTCACCTTGTGGATACCCTGCCGGGGTTATCTCACAGGGGAATAGCATGACGGGTTCCCTAAGCAAGCGCTTAGAGACCGCTTGGTGATTTGCGCTATATAAATTCCTGTACATTTACATTTACATTTACATTTACAAAACCACAGAAATATGTCTTATGACACTGTGAATTCATACATACTAAACTTCACCTCTCCATTATAAAATTACATGAAACTAGGCTAACAAACACAACACCCAGCCTCCCCCATTCTGTCCTATGGGCCGGATGGCCTATCAGCAGTGAAAAACAAAATGGAGTGTTTTTCACTGACAGGACATCTTACACACCTTTGTATATGTCCTGCCTGTTACCTACACTGCACCCTGCCCATGGATTACCTGGGACCTACCACAGGGGTTCCCATTGTGTATGCAAAAGGGAAAGTCAGGCCTGACAAGTGGTTGCACTTGTCATGACAACATGCTAACTTAGCAAACTGCGTGCCTGAGTTCCCTTCTCCACGCACCTTTGCATTACTAGCCCTGGAACACACAGTGCACATCATTAGGGAATTTACTAGTAAGACAAACATACCAATCATGGCCAACCAATTACCATTACACTTTACATAGGGAACACTTGTACTTTGACACTGATCAGCAGTGGTAAAGTACCCAAACCATCTAAATTGGTAACTCTATGTCAGGAAAATGGTCTAGTTGGAAAGCAAACGTTTTAGGGAACTTTAACCAAAAAGGCCAAGTCCTACAAAACCCCCTCCCAACCAAAAGCCAGGGTAGACCAATCATTACTTTGATGGACTTCACAGCTTTGGGCAATAGAACCAGGACGCAGGCCCTCTCCCATAGGGACTCCCTCCTGTTCCTCGCCTTCCTACCCCCAGGGGGACTTCTTTTTGCACTACCCCCTGAGCCAACAATGATGTTTCATGTGTCCCTCTCTGCTAGGGGGACCTCCTCCAGGGGTGCTGGAGTCATGCCAACCCCCTTCCCCCCCCCTGGGGAGGCTCATTGGTCAGATACTACCTCCAATTATCCTGTCCTCTAGGTTAAGAGTGTGTTTACCTTGGTGACTCCTAGGGGACCTAGCCCCACTGGCTGGACACTGTCCCACTTGTGTCCCCACTGGGGAACAAAATGCTCTCTTAACCTTCCATTTATTTTCCGGTCCTGCCACATAGGAATGGCACCCACAAACTTCAGGACGGCAGGAGCTCTGACTCCAGACTCCCCATGCCCGCCTGATGCTAGGTGTTCTTCCGCACACTGCTGGCAACTAAGTATGAGGCCTCCACCCGGGGGCTCTCCTACTGCCTCCCCAGGTTCCTGGGCGGTGCTGCTAATCCCGGGGGTGCTGCTTACTCTGCCTCCCCCTCTTTGGAGACAAGGGGCTAGCCAGCAACCCCTCCTCCCTACTTTGGGATCTCCTTGCAACGCTTGGCCCTTCTTCCCTCTGTGGGGCCCTTCAGGCCCATGGACCCTCGATCAGGGGTCCGGTTCTCATGCAGGCTCCCGGGAATCAAAGAGCCGACACTTTAACCCAGGGTGGTGCAATACTGGAAAATAATTTCTTAGCCTAGGCTCCCCTTGGGCCAGATTGGATAACCTCTGCAAATCATTCCCATGCTAACCACTACCCAATCTTCCAGTGCATACTTGTACTCATCCACACTTGGCACTGGCTGTGCGCTGCCACCAATCACACTGGACTCTGCTTATCTACCCTTATTGTCCAGTTCCCTCATGCTTAACTCATGAACGAAGAGCATCTGTTTCTCTTGCAACACGAGAGCGTTCCTGCTCTCCTCTGCTTGAGTTTTAAGTTTGAACACCTCCAACTCATGCAGTCTGACCTTTTGGTATTCCTCCAACTCCTCTGGTGAAAAACACCTCCCAGAATGGCTACTACCAGCCCCTGCGGCTGATCCCTCCACTGGCAAATCCTGTTTTTTAAATCCATTCCCTGGGTCATTCTCATCACCTCACCATCACCCGTCTCACGAGTCTCTTTGGCTTCCCACCAGGCCCTCAAGGCCACCTTCAGCTCCTCCTTCTTGGCGCTACTCTTCATGGTACATCCCAAAACTCTGCAGAATTTCCTCAAATGATCAACCTTGTAGGTAAACAGTGCCTCAATGTCAAACTCCAATTCTGCAGCCTCAGCCTCACCAGGTATCTGGCTTTCCCCGTAAGACATGATGTGTGGATTAAAGGTTACTCAACAATAAACCACCAAATCAAAAACAATATGTTGTTGCGTCGTGGTCTGCAATCAATTTATGATGAACACCAATTTCTGTGAGTGATTTTGCACATACGCTTTTAATTTATATTAGAATCGAATCATACGACAGTTCGATAGTTTGTTAGCAGCAATAATTCAAAGTGTAATATGACAGTTTAGGTACTCCGTTAACAGTGCCCCAAATAAGGATCAATGATGACACCATAAGTACCGCTTCTCACTCCGGCCCCAGTACTGCCCCTTTTTGGACCATCACAGGCCTAGATCCGAGCCAAAGCAACAGGCTCACGCATCTGACTGAAGTGAGAGGCCGGGGTAGTGTCCCTCCGGGTCCGCACCCCACCCCAGATGGTGATCCACCTTACCTGGGGGCACGACCCCACTCTCCTCTCCTCCTTCAGCGACTTGGGCCTTGATCCAGAACATCGTCAATGGGTACAGTGAGCTCGGGCAGGTGGCTCAGCTCCTCCAGGGCAACCTGTCCGGGCCGCTGCTGTTTTACTCTTGGGGCCCAATGACCTGGGCCTCCTTTCGGCGGTCTCAGTGAACACTGAGACCCTCCCTCAGCACAGTGGAGACTTACTTCAAATTCGGTGCACACACTACTCAGGCACACCTCACCAGCGCCTCTGGATGCACCTTGACACGCACTCTGGGCGTCCGAGACTCGTCTCTTCTCTGGTGCTCACGATGACCCGGCACTCTTCACCAATGCCTCTGCTTGCACCTCGAAACTCACCCTGCGCGTCCGAGTCTCACCTCTTCTCCCGGTGCACACGATGACCAGGTGCTCCTCACCAACACCCTGGCTGCACCAAGACACGCACCCTGAGCGTCCGAGACTCACTTCTCCACTCGGTGCATGTGAGAAGTTGGCCTGGTATATGATGCTCACGAGTTCTAGTGATCACCTTGTACCATTCCAAACAACCCTTATGATGATTGGTTGTAAGTCAACCTTAATAGACCAGCTATCCTAGTAGCGTGGACAAAGCAGTCTTAGGCTAAACTCTGTAAAGGCATGTGAAGCAAGCTGTTTTACCATACACAATCCCCTTGAATACCAAATGAAAGGACACCAAACAGATATATATTGAAAATATATATAGATTTATTTCTACAAATATCCCCTATACTCTTTAAGAGCACAGAAGCAAATGCGTTAAAACAAAACACAGTTTAAATATACAAAAGTTGCACAATATGAATGAGCCCTAGGGGCCACCTAAACCATATACTAAAATAGTGGTATAAGAACCACTATGGGGAAAGGAAAGAGGCCTAGGGCCTGGGGAATCGCTGGAACTGTTCGGGACTAGCAGTGATGAAGTCGGGAAAGGCCCGCGGGACTCGGGTGCAGTGCTCAAAGTGCACGCATGCACCAATGTTAAGTCAATGGTGCGTAAAAGTTACAAAGTTAGTGTTTAAGGAACCTTCCGATGGATCTACAAGGATAAAACTTTAGACACAGGCACTAGAGGTGTATACCAGTGTGGGAACACCGGCGTAGCTGAGTTACCTCACCCACAGGAAGCGGGTGCACAGGTGCGAAGTAGTGTCGGGTTTCGTCACGCAGGTCGATGGTGCTTGGAGCTGAAGATGCTGCAGGCGGGTCGTCGAGGAGAGTTCCGGTGGATCCAAGGGTGGATCTGAAGAGGTGAAGACCTGAAAGCAGAGGGGACAATGTTCAAAGTCACTAGCCAGTGACTACCGTGGAACCAGGATGGAACCAGGCAATGTCGGGTGCAAACAGGTGAAGAGGTGCAGCTTGTCTCCGCAGCCACGTGGACACGAAGAGGTCAAGGATGTCCAGGAGTTGATCACGAGCTGTCCCACGAAGGCTCTAGCTGATGGCGGTGTTGGTAACTTGATTGGAGCAAACAGTCCTTGGCTAATGCAAGCCACGCAGGAAGTGGAAAAAGCATGCTGCTCGGGGTTGGGGCTTCTCAAACCCCAAAGCACAGCATCGAGGGTGCCTCAGATGCTGCGCAGTCAGCTTTTCAAGGGTCTTCCGAGATGTCCGGTCCCACGTCTCTCGGTGCCTCCACGGGTCCCTTCTTTGCAGGGACTGTGGATCGGGCTCTGAGATGTCTGGGAGTCTGGGTCTCGTCGGGCTCTGGGCTCAGGCTCTAGCAGGAGGCGGCGGCAAAGCAGATGTCGAGTTGCTGGTTGGTGCCTGTATTCACAGGGTGGTCACTCCTTGGCCACAAGGGAGATTCTCTTCAGTCTTCTGTGCAGCAGAATGTCGAAGTCCAGTCTTCTTCTTAGTTTCAAGTCGAGTTCAGGATGATCTGAAGTCTTGGGACACAGCTCCTACTCTTATTCCAAATCTAGGGGCCGGATTATCTGCTAGGTCCCTCCTCTGGGTGGGACCAGGAAGGGGGGTGGTTACACCCCCTTTCCTTTGTCCAGCTCCGCGCCAAGACTGGGGCTGGAGAGCCCCAGCACCGGTTTGAACTGGCATATGCACAGGGACACCTTGTGTGCCCCAGGCATGTCTGATTCTATTCAGCCCTGTCCTACCCAATACACAAAATCCTGTCTGGGGTGGTGCTAGCACGTCCCAAGGCAGGAAACCCTTTGTCCAAGCTGCCCTCGCTGGAAGGACTCCCAGCAGCAGGAGGTCAGACTTGTGTCTGTGGTGGCAGCATCCATTTTGTGATGCTGAGGCTCTGTTCAACTTTAACCGGGGTTCAGGTTAGGTACATGTCGTATCCCTCTAGAAGGGTGGAATACTACCCCCGTCGCCAGAACTGGTGAGGGGGTAGTATTCCAATTCGTATGACACCTTACTCTACATGTTTTGATAAAGCCAAACCAAAGATAGCATTTAACCGCGAGGTTCATAATGCACTTAAGAGTATATGATATGGCAGTATCATGAAACAGCTAAAGGACATGGTTCCGAAAGCTGCAGACAGACTCAGCTCATGCCAGAGCACCATCTCACATATTTCCAAGCACTCTGCCTCCAGGATTGATGAGGCCTTCCATAGGAGTGGCTGATAGGAACATATGTGTCCATTTTAGGTTAGGCATAGCCATACTACACCTAAGTAAGGGGTGATTACACTGACTTACCCCAGCTGAGTGATCAGCCAGTTGTGTCAAATATGGAGGCCAGGCCAGGGGTGGCACAATACGTGCTGCAGCCCCTGGTAGGCCTTGGAAGCACCTATGCCCTGGGTACCTGGGGTACACTGTTACAGGGGCCAATAAGGTGAACCAGTTCCAATTGTGTATGTACCTAAGGTACATGGAGTCCATTTTAAGGAGAGAGCAATTAGCCTGGGGCCCTGAATAGCAGGATCCCAGGCCAACTAAAGTCAAAAACCAGCTAAACACTAGGCAAAAAGTTTGGGAGTAACCATAGTCAAATATCCACCTTCCTACACAACCCCCCCAAACGAAAGGAGATAAGGCTATCCTTGACCAGGTAAGCCTATATTGCCTAAGTGGCCATATAAGGAAGTACCAGCTCTGGCTTGGTTACCCCCTGTCTCATGGTCCACTAAGCAATCCCTCACCCTAAGGGTATCTGAGGGTCTCTACCATAGGGAATCTCTACCTGTGGTGTGTCTTGGCAAAGTTAAAGGCTGATGTTGAGATGGAGTACTGAAGTGAGATTCCTCTGTAGGACTCAGCTTCCTCCAATCACTTTCCACCATGTAGGCCTTTCTTTCTTTGACTGAGTTGGACTGTGCTCTCAGGGTCAACCTCTGGCTACCTAAAGCTGGAGGCTGGGTCCCCTTGGTTGGCTTACTGGAGGGACAGTTCAGGTTTGGGCCCTTTGGATCCCCGGTTTGGCTGTGCCCAACAGAATCCATCTGTGGGAGGTCCCTAACTAATTTTAAGGGGGATCCCTCAGGAGTTTTTAAAGTTCTCACCTGGCTAGGGCTGCTAGCTTCGGTGCCCCTAATCTGTTGATGTGGGTGCTTTATTTGACAGGGGGCCCTTTGGGGCTCACTGTCCTTCTTGTCCTCTGCAGCCCTGGGCTGACTAAGGCAAGGTAGAGAGGGGCAGGATACCTGCTCCAGACTGGGTCCCACCTGAGAAGGGTCCACTGACATCAGAGGCTCTGTCAGGCTAGGCCTGACCACCTCTGGGGCAGTTCCTTCATCAGGGGTAAGATCAGTTCCCTGAGGAGGCTGATCCTTTCCTAAAGTCTGGGGGGAGGGAGATTTCTCTTCCTCCTCAATGCTCTCTGTTTGTGTGGAGTGATCCATCTTTTCAGGCTTCACAACACATGTATCAGTTTGAGTTTGGGCTGTGGCCATCACAGCCCCACCAACCTTTTCAGGAGGAGACTCAGTTTGGGTATGGGCTGTTACCATCACAGCCCTGCTAATCTTTTCAGGAGGGAAGTTACCTAAAGATGGGGCTGAGGTTTGCTCAGCCCTACCAACCTTTTCAGGAAGGACAACTTGGATTGGGGCTGTAGCCATCACAGCCCCACTAACCTTTCCATGGAGATTTACCATTCTAGAATGGGTTTCCTGTTCAACCTCAGCCCAGGCTGAGATTTCCAAATCATTACCAAGTAGGCAATCTACAGGCAAGTTTGCTGACACTGCCACTCTCTTTGTGCCAGTGACCCCTCCCCAGCTAAGATTGACTACTGCCATGGGATGTTTGGTTTCTATTCCATCAATGTTTGTCACCTGATATGTGGCATCAGGTAAAAGTTGCCTTGAGGGGACTAGACATTCAGCCACCATGGTGATGCTAGCCCCTGTGTCTCTAAAGGCCTCAACTTTCAAGCCATTGATGAGGGGCTCCTGTCTGTACTTGCTCAAAGTGTTTGGGCAAGCAGTGAAGTTGGCAAACCCCATGCCAGTTTCATAGACAAGAGTATCTGTGGTAAGGGACCTGGTTAGGCCAGAATCCACCTGGGTTCCAAAAGTAAATCCACCCAAATTCTTGGGGGTGCTCCCACCACCTGGGGGACCACTGCTAACAGTGACAGGAGGTGTTGGAGCTTTACCTGGAGGTATATTTTCCTTATTGCAGGCCCTAGGGCAACTGGGGTCAGTTTTCCAATGGCCAGGCTTTTTACAGTTATGGCAATAAGACTTTTTCTCTGTAGAGGAAGTGTCTTGGGACCCCCCCCCCCATCCTTGGAGTTTTGGGGCCCTGGGGAAGTCTTCTCTTTTGATTTATCCCACCCTTCTCTTGAGGCTTGGTAGTCTCTTTCTTTTGGTCACCACCTGTCAGAGTCCACGAGTTACCAATTCTTGTCTCTTGTCGACTTGCACAGGAACAGATGATGCTTACTTTCCGACTCCCGCTCTCCAATCAGTCGGAGTCAGAATTACATCATAACTCCAAGCAATTAGAAAAAGGGAAGGGGAAAAGTGGAGAAAATAACCATAAGAAAAGAAAAGCACAGAAGAGACTGGTCCAGATTCCTCGATACTCCAGCGAATCTTCCTCTGGCTTTTAGTCAGCCTACCAAGATTCCTGTGAATACTAGAGCATACAGAAAAACAATAAGTCCTATGTCATTACCCTGTTCTACCTTTTTTCCATAGATGTCTGCTTTACATACCCCAGGGATTGTGTTGACCTGCTACTCTTCTTAGTTCTTCTGAGAGGTTCTCTTATTTGAGCTGTCTACTCGTGTTTAGTTCTCACACTAATTACAACTCTGTGTCTTTATTTCTTTTTTTCTTATTTTTCTGTCTTGTCTGCATGAACCTCATCAGTGCTTTTAACAGTCTTTTCCTCAGTAATGGAATCTGTTTAATTTGTCTTATCCTTTTAGGGGGGATGCTGACTTCCTGCTGAAGTGATGACTTCTCACTACGCTCAGGTAAGTGTCTTTTTCTTCTTTTTATTGCCTCACAAACTAAGACTATTTAACTGTGTAACATTTCTCTCAGTGAAGTCAAACTTGCTCCCTGCTGTAGTAATCCGAAAACATGAGCTCGTTTATTTCTATTGTCACCCTTATATTAGGCACAGTCTTGCATGAGCTCGTTACTATTAATACTGGGGTGTCCTCTTCCTACCTGCTGGGAGTGCTGTTACCGTTCCGGTTTCCCTGCCTGTTTGCCGGCCGCTGCGCCACACCACGCCTCGCGGCCCCCGCTCCGCGGGGGCCGCTCGTAGGCGCAAGACCTTGTTGGGGACTTTGTGCCACCTGGTCTCTTGTGCATTGGAGCACCAACGAGCCCTCAGGAACTGCCCATTCACACACGAAGGCCGGAGGCGGGACTGCGAGGACCAGCGTGCTGAGCGGCGCTGATCGGCCGCAGCTGGTCCTCTTCCCGCCCCCTCCATCTGTTAAAACCTTCAGGGATTGCGAGCTGCCTGGGTGTCCTCTTCCTACCTGCTGGGAGTGCTGTTACCGTTCCGGTTTCCCTGCCTGTTTGCCGGCCGCTGCGCCACACCACGCCTCGCGGCCCCCGCTCCGCGGGAGCCGCTCGTAGGCGCAAGACTTTGTTGGGGACTTTGTGCCACCTGGTCTCTTGTGCATTGGAGCACCAACGAGCCCTCAGGAACTGCCCATTCACATACGAAGGCCGGAGGCGGGACTGCGAGGACCAGCGTGCTGAGCGGTGCTGATCGGCCGCAGCTGGTCCTCTTCCCGCCCCCTTAACCTGCCCTTGATTAACAGAGCCAGTAACGCGCACGCGGGACGCGCGCGGGGCTTAAGCCGGGGCTAAGACCGGGCAAAGAGCGGGCCGTTTGAGGCCGTTCGAGGACGGCAGAGAACGGCCCTGGCCCACTCCACTTATTGCCACCAACTTGATTATTGTATTATCGTGCTGATATAGGCAAGCTTAAACTGTTATACCTTATCTTATAAGTTGAGTGACGACCCCCTCTCCATCTCAAGCATCATGAGTACTAGGGTGACACGCAGGAAGGCCTCCAAAGGCGGCTCACAAATCTGTGGCCCTATGGACGACTTCATTACCCGCACAAATATAGCCATAGATGAAGAAATATCTAAACTTCAAACCCGGGTTTCCTTAGAACTAGTAGCTGCAAGAAGGTTGTCCCAAGTAATTGCACTCTCAAAAAAATCATCCCTAGGCCATATAGCCTCTTCTGTTACTCCAGAGCGTCCTGTTCGCCCTAACAGTATCATTACTCAGGTCGATGTACACCAGTCCCCGATCCTTCCGACTTCCACCTTGCCCTGGGAGCAATCACCTACTGTAGAAGGGACAAATTGCCCTGCACCTTCTAATGCCCAGAGTCCTACCCTTAACCCATCCCCCCAAGCATCACCAATTACTACTTGCGTTAGCGGCATACAACCTAAAAGAAAACGCCACTCACGCTCAGTCTATTCTCGGAAGAAGGCAAAAGTTGCAGTCTCTCAACATCTGACACTGACTAACGCCCCGGCACGTAACGGTTTACCGGAGTGTTTGTCGAGCATACAGCCATCATGCCAAAGCAAGGGAGAGGGTATAGCTACACCCCCTACCACCACCCTAGTAGATGAGGGCTCGCAGGTGGAGGACCTGGGTAGGAATGATAGGGAATTTATAGATCAAGTCTGGGAAACATTAAAAAAACTTCTCTCACCTCTTGACCTAAGATTGTCGAGGATAGAAAACAATCTGCTTGAGATGGAGAAGAGCGTTATTGCGCTGGCCACTCTCGGCCTGAGAAGTCTTGAAAATCAGGGCCTGTCCCCAACTGACCCAATACCATTGGCTCCTGTTTTGCAAGCTGAGCAGCACCCGCTTCCAGCTCCAGTTGCTGCAAGGCCTGTCCCTAAACCGAGGACTGTGGTCGTGGATCAAGTTACCACTACCGCTAAACCTCAGGCTTCCAAACCCCAGGTTCCCAAACAGAACTCCAAGTCTCAAATAGCAAATCCAAATCCGGGGGTAGCTCCTAGACCTCATACTGTTAAACCCCAGGGTCATTGTCCAAAATATAATTTTAGAGGGGGTTACATTGATCTCCCCCCAGAGGCCAATGACTATGTGGTTGTGTTGACAGGCGTTCCTGTGATCGACATTGCCCAACACGAAAATCATTGGTCATTAAAAAATAAGATTATGCATTGGCTCAACGTTAACAGGCCGATTCCCAATGGTAGAAGAAGTCGAGTACTGATGGTCCGCAGAACACCCTGGGTGGGTCCAACCAAGAAATCTAAACCTGGGGACTGTGTAGTTGTGACCTTTGAGGACCCGCACACGGCACACCATATCTGTTCCTGGCCAAGCAGCGAAGAATCCTCAGTCATACCAAGGCCGCTATCCTACTTTTACCCTCCACGGCAAGTCCACACTCAAGTGGATAACTGGTCATTGGTACAGTACCACCCATGGAATAGCCATTCGATGAGGCAAAAGAACACTCTCCTACATTGGAATGGCCTCTCAACCTACAACAGATTCGGTGGCCTAGAGGAGGTTGATTGACTCTCTATGTTCCCTGTCTGCCCACAATTGGAAAAAGCAACGGTATTCCAGGCTGTAGACAACGTTGAAAATCTAACTCATGGCCCTCTAACTAGCCAAGGCGGGCTTTTGAACAGCTTGCCCCGTGACATGGGGCCACTAAATCGAATACTCTAGATCGCAATGGAGTGGAAACAAGGTCAGATCTACCCTGTTTGATCCCCCTTCTTCCTGTCCAAAGTGAACTAGTGGAGACTAACCCGCTTGATAGAGCCAAAACCTCAGTTTTCCGCCAGACTGAGAGTCTTCCAAGACCATCTGCACCGGCTGGGATAAACCCTCCCTTACTTATCCATTCACCTAAAAACTCCACATGTGGTGAACCTTTTCTGAAGATCCTAAGCTGGAATGTGGCAGGTCTCGCGCATAACTTCGATATCCCGGAATGGAATGCCTTCCTGGCACCTTATGACATTTGTCTCCTACAGGAAACCTGGTGCCAGGAACCAAGACATAGAGTGGGTTTTTCGACCTTCTTTGTCCCGGCTGTCCACCACCAAGGATCTAAAGGACGCCCGTCCGGCGGTCTTCTTATATGGATCAGTATAGCATTAGGTCTTAGAGTGTCCCAAAGGATCACTCAATCATCTGACCTTCAATGGATATCACTACACTGTAAAGGGGGAAGGAATCTAGAACTATTTAATCTCTACCTAAGGGGCACCAGGAGCGGAGTATCACTTTTAAATTCAATAGGCTTAAGTAACAACTTGGCTGCCTGCGACGCTGATTCCCTTGTCCTTTTACCAGGCGATTTTAATTGCTGTTTTGAGCCCTTAGCTAAGGAAGATATTCTGGATACCTATGATGAGGATAACAGGAGGGGTATTCCTATCTTGAACCTTGAACCGATTCCCAAATGGACACAAAGCGCCATCGATATAAACGCTCTTTGTATGGAGCATAACCTGAGACCAACGAATGGTCGTTCCAAATCGGACCCCATGGGTGCCCATACATACAATAGGACGGGTCACTCATCCAGAATTGACTTTATCATGCTCAATTATAACCTCTGGCCTCTGGCCATACCATCACGACATGGAGGTTATAGAGACCTGTGATAGCGACCACAACCCTCTTTCTTTAACCATCTCTATCCCTTGGCAAACTGGGAACCAAGACACTCTTGATCACACATGGAAAGCTTCACATGAGATTCTTCCCTCAAACTGTGGCAGGCGTTTGAAATGGGCTAGAGTCTCAGCAGATGAGGCAAGGATGACGCAAGCCGGAATCATTGTATCAGAGGTAGAACCTCGGCTAGACACCACAAATTCTACTAGTAAGATGGTTTTATCGCTATTTACAGACACTATAACGGCATTAAGTGGGCTGTTCATCATACCCAAACCCAGCTCCAGAACTGCTTCAAAAGGAGCTCCAAGGGCAAGAGAAAAGTGGTTTACATCTAAATGTCGAACTGCTAAGGGTGATCTTGTTGCTGCAGTGAAAAAAAAAGATCAAGCCAACATCAGGTCTGCAAGGAAACTTTATAGAAAAACTGTGACTGAGGCCAAGCATGCATATGATTTCAACTTTTGGCGTGAATTAACGGAGGCGAGCACAAGGAAAGATGCCAAGGGGTTCTGGGACTTGCTAAGATCTAGAGAAAAGCCCATTGACCAACAATTGACTTGTAATATCCCTGGCGATGCTTGGTTTGCCCATTTTTCGAAACTGTATTCGGCTCCTTCAGGGCCACTTCATCTAGATCTGGTCCAATTGTCCAGTCCCACAGATTTTCTATCGAAGGATGGCTTATTCACTAGCTTAGAAGTAGAGAAGGCAATTGGGTGTATTGTTCCTAACAAAGCTGCAGGCCCCGATGGGATCCCGGGAGATCTGATAAAGAATAATCCCCTATTTTGGAGCAGATTAATTGCTGCGCTTCTTAATGAGGTTATGTTGGGGTGGTCTTTCCCTGACTCATGGAGGGGCGCTGAAGTCGTCCCCATTTTTAAGAAAGGCTGCAGGGAAGACCCAGCTAATTATCGCCCCATTAGCTTGCTGGACTCGACGCAAAAGGTAGCGGGGAAAGCGGTATTGGGCAGGATTTTGCAGTGGGTGGATGAAAATCAGATTTTGTCTGATTTTCAAGCAGGGTTTAGAACGGGGACAAGCACCATCGAGCAGACATTCCGCCTTTTATTGCTTTATTGGAAAGTAGTGGTGCTAGGAGGGGGCAGTTTATATCTAGTCTTTATAGACTTAAGAACAGCCTTCGACCTGGTCCCACGTGCATTATTGGTCCTCGATGGGCTAGGTCTACCTCCCTACCTGCTGGCCTTGCTTATAAAATTTCATGACAGTAATTTTGCCCAAATCAGATGGGGTGCCCAGGGAGAAAAAACACCGCGTATCCCAGTAGACAGGGGCGTCCGCCAGGGGTGTGTGCTTGCCCCCACTCTGTTTTCTCTCTACGTCAACGGAGTGGTGGAGCACCTCCTCCAACATCCAGCAGATGCACCATCCCTGGCTGGAAAGAAAATCCCGACGCTCCTGTTTGCGGATGACACCCTTCTGATTTCGAAATCACCTGTGGGTATACAGTCATTACTCTCCAGTTTCAAGGCCTTTTGTGACACCAGGGGATTGGCCATAAACATCGGTAAGACCAAATTTCTTGTCCTCAACCCCCCCAACAAATCTGTTAAACCCCCCGCTCTAGACTCTGTTACATTAGAAAGAGTCAAAGAATTTGACTATCTGGGCATACGTCTTAGCGATAGTATGAGTTGGAAGGCACACCACCAAAAAGTGTTTCTGACCCACAAGAGGGTTGTTGGTGCTCTGCTCCAAGAACAGCGTGCTTCTTCTACGAAACCTATTGGGGCACTTCTTGATATTTACAGGGGAAGGGTTGTGAGTGCAGCACTGTATGGCGCAGAACTTTGGGGCACTCAGAGAGTGGACACTTTGGCCCACTTAGAAAATAAATTTCATAATGATCTGATGAGACTACCCCACAGCACTCCCACAATTCCCCTTTTGCTTGACGCAGGCACCCGCCCAATCTGTGAGCAAGCCAAACTACGCCCTCTTTTATTATGGTCCAGAATTTGGAATGTCCCCGAACTCCACAGCTATGCAGATGCCCTAAAAGATCTATTGGCTCTACCAGGTTGGCATAAGGCACTAGAGGTGTATACCAGTGTGGGAACACCGGCGTTACTGAGTTACCTCACCCACAGGAAGCGGGTACACAGGTGCGAAGTAGTGTCGGGTTTCGTCACGCAGGTCGATGGTGCTAGGAGCTGATGATGCTGCAGGCGGGTCGTCGAGGAGAGTTCCGGTGGATCCAAGGGTGGATCTGAAGAGGTGAAGACCTGAAAGCAGAGGGGACAATGTTCAAAGTCACTAGCCAGTGACTACCGTGGAACCAGGATGGAACCAGGCAATGTCGGGTGCAAACAGGTGAAGAGGTGCAGCTTGTCTCCACAGCCACGTGGACACGAAGAGGTTAAGGACGTCCAGGAGTCAATCACGAACTGTCCCACAAAGGCTCTAGCTGATGGCGGTGTCGCCAACTTGATTGGAGCAAACAGGCCTTGGCTAATGCAAGCCACACAGGAAGTGGAAAAAGCTTAACGCTCAGACCAACAAGGTCAGAGCAAGTGCTCCTTTTCAGGGGAGCAAGAGCCAGTCTGGAGCAACCAGACCAGCAGTACAAGTTGTAGTTTTCGTCGCCAAGATAGCCACTAGCCGCGTGGCAAGTGACCGGGATGGCGCATCGAGTGGCAAAGTGCAAAAGGGCCCCAGGCAGATCGTGGAGATGCTGGGGGGCTGATCTTTGGTGCAAATGCTGCTCGGGGTTAAGGCTTCTCAAACCCCAAAGCACAGCATCGAGGGTGCCTCAGGTGCTCCGCATTCAGCTTTTCAAGGGTCTTCCGAGATGTCTGGTCCCACGTCTCTCGGTGCCTCCACGGGTCCCTTCTTTGCAGGGACTGTGGATCGAGCTCTGAGATGTCTGGGAGTCTGGGTCTTGTTGGGCTCTGGTCTCGGGCTCCGGCAGGAGGCGGCAGCAAAGCAGATGTCGAGTTGCTGCTTGGTGCCTGTATTCACAGGGTGGTCACTCCTTGGCCACAAGGGAGATTCTCTTCAGTCTTCTGTGCAGCACAATGTCGAAGTCCAGTCTTCTTCTTAGTTTCATGTTGAGTTCAGGATGATCTGAAGTCTTGGGACACAGCTCCTACTCTTATTCCAAATTTAGGGGCCGGATTGCCTGCTAGGTCCCTCCTCTGGGTTACACCCCCTTTCCTTTGTCCAGCTTCGCGCCAAGACTGGGACTGGAGAGCCCCAGCACTGGTTTGAACTGGCATATGCACAGGGACACCTTGTGTGCCCCAGGCATGTCTGATTCTATTCAGCCCTGTCCTATCCAATACACAAAATCCTGTCTGGGGTGGTGCTAGCACCTCCCAAGGCAGGAAACCCTTTGTCCAAGCTGCCCTCGCTGGAAGGACTCCCAGCAGCAGGAGGTCAGACTTGTGTCTGTGGTGGCAGCATCCATTTTGTGATGCTGAGGCTCTGTTTAACTTTAACCGGGGTTCAGGCTAGGTACATGTCGTATCCCTCTAGAAGGGTGGAATGCTACCCCCGTTGCCAGAACTGGCGAGGGGGTAGTATTCCAATTCGTATGACACCTTACTCAACATGTTTTGATAAAGCCAAACCAAAGATAGCATTTAACCGCGAGGTTCATAATGCACTTAAAAGTATATGGTAAGGCAGTATCATGAAACAGCTAAAGGACATGAATCCGAAAGCTGCAGACAGGCTCAGCTCATGCCAGAGCACCATCTCACATATTTCCAAGCACTCTGCCTCCAGGATTGATGAGGCCTTCCATAGGAGTGGCTGATAGGAACATATGTGTCCATTTTAGGTTAGGCATCGGCATGCTACACCTAAGTAAGGGGTGATTACACCGACTTACCCCAGCTGAGTGATCAGACAGTTGTGTCAAATATGGAGGCCAGGCCAGGTGTGGCACAATACGTGCTGCAGCCCCTGGTAGACCTTGGAAGCACCTATGCCCTGGGTACCTGGGGTACACTGTTACAGGGGCCAATAAGGTGAACCAGTTCCAATTGTGTATGTACCTAAGGTACATGGAGTCCATTTTAAGGAGAGAGCAATTAGCCTGGGGCCCTGAATAGCAGGATCCCAGGCCAACTAAAGTAAAAAACCAGCTAAACACTAGGCAAAAAGTTTGGGGGTAACCATAGTCAGATATCCACCTTTCTACAGTGCACACCACAACCAGGTGTTCTTCACCAACTCCTTAGCTGCACCACGTTACGCACCCTGCGCGTCCGAGACTCAGCTTACTCCTGCGTGCCCACGATCACAAGGCACAACTTTTGAGGGTCTCAACCTGCAAAAGCACATGCACACTGCGTTGCTTGGAACTTCTCCGGATACATTTATGTTCCTGTGTTTCCAAACAGGGAGCCAGCTAACCTAGGGCCCTTGGGGTAACAAGACACAGCATAAAAAACAGTCTTCTTCAAGCAGGGGGACCCAGCACCTCCAAGCACAGCCCCAACAGCCTCTCCCTTGGTTAGAACAGCGAACTGCAGACCAGCCCCGGATCACAAAGCAAGGATTGGTCTTTCCACAGCGGTCTCTTCAGTTGCTCCTTCTTTAGCAGAGGTTCCTCTTGACCACAGAATGGGTCCAAGCCTTTTCCGTCTCAATCCATTTCTGTTTCATTCCAATGTTCAGGGGTTTCAGCTCTCATAGTTATACCCCTTAATGTCTTTGAAGTTCGTTTGTGCTCAGGGCTCCCAGACTCCTCCCTAAATCAGTTCTGGGTGTCTCCCTACCAGTGTCACCTTTCTCCCTTTGATACTGGAGGTCTGGATCCTTAATCACTCAGCAGGAGATGGGTCAGTTGGTTTATAGCACTAGCCCAGGCCTTTTTACCTCCCGGGCTTCTCCTCCCCCTACTCTCCAGAGGCAGGGCAGCCTGGTGCCATCTCAACCCCTCCCTGGGTCAAGACCTCACCCAGATCCTCTCACCTCTCAGATCCAGACAGTCAATCCACATTTCAGAGGAGACACACAGAAATGCCTAAAGCACAAAACTCAGACACTTTCTAAAAGAGTGGTTTCTGAACACACAATGACAAAACCACTTTCACAGAACGATGTATTATGACACTGTGAGTTCATACATACTAAACTTCACCTCTCCATTATAACTTTACAGGAAACTATGCTACCAAACACAACACCCAGTCTCCCCATTCTGTCCTATGGGCAGGATTGCCTTTCAGCAGTGAAAAACGAAATGGACTATTTTTCACTGTCAGGACATAACACACACCTTAGTATATGTCCTGCCTTTAACCTACACTGTACCCTGCCTAGGCATTACCCAGGACCTACCACAGGGGTGCCCAATGTGTATGCAAAAGGAAAAGTCAGGCCTAATAAGTGGTTGAACATGTCAGGACAACATGCTAACTTAGCAAACTGCGCGCAGGCCCTACACTGCAAGCCTGAGTTCCCTTCTCCGTGAGCCTTTGCATTACTAGCCCTGGCACACACAGTGCACATCACTAGGGACTTTACTAGTAAGGCAAACATACCAATCATGGCCAAACAATTACCATTGCACTTTACATAAGGAAAACGTCTACTTTGACACTGATCAGCAAAGTACCCAAAGCATCTAAATTGGCAACTCTATGTCAGGAAAACAGTCTGGGGGAAAGCAAAATGTTTAGGTAACTTTAGCCAAAAAGGCCAAGTCCTATAGAAAACAATTACTCTGTTTTCAAATGCTGGCAATCCACCAATGCCCAGTGCTAGAGTTGCCATGGTCACTTGGCGTCGATTTGTCCAAGCATGAGACATTTTTCTGAAAGTCATTTAAATAAATAGGCAGTTTCTGATTGGGAACTGATAGTTCGTCTCTTAGCCACCTTTGGTTTATTTTAATTTATGATGTACAATTCTAGTACCATAAGCCGAGCTTCAAGGCCCATTAACAAAAATTACAAAAGTAAAAACTAGACACCATGAAGGCAACAAAATAGTCACAATAAAAGAAAACAAAAATTACTATTATATCATGACAATACAGCGATGTATTTGCAATGTACAGGAAATCATGACAGAAACTACGTAATTACGGTCAGGCGGGGGCTGAACCGCTGGCTTAGTTTTGCCAGATTACAGCAGGTGCTGTCCGAGCTTATTTTTGAAATCTATCTGGTCAAGAGCAATATTTAAATATGTTGTTAGACAATATTTCCTATTGGTGAGGCAGGCTAAAATGTCCAGGCCCTGCGTAGAAATGTTATGTACAGTCCACGCGAGCAAAACAACAATGGAATGAAATGTGCCCTTTTAAATTACCTGTGGGAAAAATATTTAAGCTTTCCTTCTATCACTTTTGACTTTCTCAGTTCACCTCAAAAGCAGCCGCCCGCCCATCATGTAGCACTTATGATTAAGTATGTCAGGAAAAAAAACTGGGGAAAAGACGCCCTAGTTCGCATGCATGCAACTTATAAAGCGCAAAGCCAGCAATGAGGCACTATACTTGTTTTTCTTTTTTCTAATGTGTGATTATTTTTTCACTGGCACACCGGCTCTTTAACAGAGTGGCTAAACAAGGGCGTATTTATGGAGCCTGTTAATCACTCTAATCCATGGTGTAATTTATACACAGTGTACGCACATTATTCCGTTACACTAATATGGGTGAACCAAGTGCAAAGAAAGCATAAAGAGATGCCTCACATCCATCAGCGTCACCATTTTTTAATGAATTGTTTATGATTTTATGACTGCGAAATAGGCTGCGTTTTTTAATTAATTTGCCCTTGCGTTCCATCGATCCCCTGGCGGTCAGCAGCATCTCCCTAGTTAGGTCGAGCCTGGGCAGCGCATGCTCTGCTCTGCGAGGCATGCTGTATTCAGGTATGCATTTCAAGCTCCGCCCATTTTCTGCCCATCTTTTCCATTGGCTCCTGTTACCGTCCTTGCTAAATGGTTGATTTTAATTCATGAATAGGCTTAATAGTCCCTCCTTTGTTCCACCTAGTCTACATTAGTAACCTCCCATGAGGAATGGCATAACACAGCATGGCTCCCACTTTTATATTTTTTACTAGTGGCGGTCATACCATATTTATAAAACCAGCTTGTTTAGTAATGTGGCTGACACCAGTATCACCCTCCTTCCTAACCCGATCCAAGACAGTGCTGCTGCATGCAACAGATTTGCGGTTTACTAACATCTCCTTTATATTATGATTATTATTTACTGTGCCTTGAGGGGTTGTCTACTTACACGCTCACATTCCCCCTGTATTTTGCTCATTTTGCACATGCAGTTCACTCCTTTTTAAGTTGTTTAAAATTACCGAAACAACTAAAAATTAATTGTTAGGCCTTTTAAAAAAATATATTTTAGCAAGATTTATGTGTGTGAATTTGAATTAATCCTGACTCCGATTGGGGGCTCTTACTTGACTTCCTGGTTCCCCGGTCAGCCAGTGAGAGATGCCATTTTAGGGCAGTGCGCTCTCTTGTCTTTCTGGCTGCCGGGATTATAAAGATGCACGCTGTGCTGACGCAGAAGCCTTGAGGGATTCTCTACTTACACGCTTGCATTCCTCCTGTATTTTGCTCATTTTGCACATGCTGTTCGCTCCTTTTTAACTCGTTTTTCTTTCTGTCTGCCTGGATTATAAAGATGCACGCTGCACCGACACAAAGCGGACGCGCGCAGCAGGCGCGCCACTGGCTCCCTGAAGGCACGCATAAGGCAAGACCGTCTGCGCCCGTCAGCGTCCCAGCGGCCAGGGCCAGTCACTCTGCCCGTCGCCCTATTGTCCCAATGGACAGGTTGTGTTATACTAGTAAGTCATTATGATCACTTCGTATATCTGCTTGTAATTCCCATGGCTGGCTAGACCTGCTTAATGGCCGGGTCACTACTTGTGCTGTGTGTGACTTTAGGCTGGGCTTGGACTCTTCTATTTCTGGTCAAACTATTGATTCCTCTATCAGGCCCACCAAGCCTCCTCCTATCTTGGCGGCTCTCATTAATGCTCGATCCCTAAAGAAACACCATTTAGAGGATTTTGAGCTCCTCCTTGACAAACCAGTGGACCTATTGTTCATTACTGAGGCGTGGCTGGATGACACATCTGACCCGATTGTCACGTTTGCCACTCCAGAGGGCTATAAGATCTCTTGAGCGGACCGCATTGTGGGTAGGGGGGTGGAGTGGCCAATATGTACAGGGACAAGGGGGATCTCCACAGGGAAAATACCAGCTCGTGGGGTGATTGCGAAGACTTGGACTTCAGTATCCGGTTTTCTGCCGACTCTATGTTGGGAGGTTCTCTGATATAGAGAACCCCCGGCTCTGCCAGGGCCTTTCTTCAATCAATCATGGGGCGTTGCAGTGACCTCTAGGGTGCTTCGCTTCTCCCAGTATATGGTGCTGGGAGATCTGAACATTCATATCGACCAGTCTGACTACAGGGACTCACTTGCTTTTGGTGATATTCTTCAGCTTGCCCAACTTTCCAGATGGGTCAATCTCCCTATGCACCATGGGGGTCATATTATCGACCCAATCTGCTCCAACTTTTCTATCACGGTTGAAGATCCCCTCCCGGTTTCATGGTCGGACCACTGTCTTACCTACTTTTCCTGGAAGGTGGCCTTGGCAAGCACCTCGGGCCACTGTTATCGCAAACCAGCTTTCAAAAAAATGGAACCCTCTAAACTCTCCTCGGCCTTAGTGGCTTCTAGACCCATTTTCCCTCTGGATTTGGATGGGAATCTGGCGGGGTTCTCAGATTGGGTATCCAACTCCATGAACATGTTAGTGATGCTGACTTCTTTTAGGTTTTCAAGGGAATCCCCTTCTAAGCCCTGGTTTACCCCGGATTTGTCCACTCTTAAGCATGAGTGCAAGAAACTTGAGCGTGCTTGGCTGCTTAGTGAGTATTGCCCCCTGGCTAAGGGCAATCTCAGGCGTGGACAAAAAACGTACTATGCTGTGATCATACTGCAACCGATTTAACGCTGCTAATAAAGAATTAGCGCCGCCATCTTGGGTGAGTGAGAGGGCGAGCAGATTGCTTGCTCGGCCCTCCCACCCTGACTGCTATAAAATGATACTCCCTCCCCGGAAGCGCAGCGGACTGGCGCAGCGGGCGCGCCGGCGGCGCGCCAAAGGCGAGCCCGTCTGCGCCCGACCGGGACCTAGGGGCCACTCCCCCTGGCTGTTGTGTGGGAGATAGGCGGTCATACAGCCCGAGCCTCCTGCATCAGCTTCGGCCATCTATGTTATCTAGCTGTGGCCACTCCATACACCCATTGGAGATCCCTCGCTGCTGCATGCACTATAAAAAGGAGCTAATTACTACTACCACCGTCAGGTCTGAGGTAAAGGATTACTCTATGTTTCTGCTTAACTGCAGGTCTTTAGTTAAACACTGTCTGGAGATCTCCTTGCTCCTAGATGAACACACACCGGATGTGATCTTTTTAACCGAGACTTGGCTAAATCAAGACTCTCAGCCGGATCTGGCACAAGCTATTATTCCTGATTATCGGATAGCGCGGGTAGATCGGTCTCAGGGTAGAGGCGGTGGCCTTGCAATTATTTATAAAGAGAGCTATTTATGCCGCTGCCTGACGGAGGAGATTGAGGATTGCGAGAGCTTTCCTTTTGTGATTGAGTTTTCCCCTAATACCAGCTTCACGGGTATTCTTATTTATCGCCCTCCTGGAACCATCGGACAATTCAACACCTCTCTCTTGTCGGTGGTTTCCCAACTGGTTACTTCCCCTTCAAATTTTACTTTACTTGGAAATTTTAATGTTCATTTTGATAAACTGTCAGACCCCACGGCACTAGAGTTGATGTCAAGTTTGGCCGCCATTCAATTAGAGCAATTAGTTCCCTCTTCTACGCATGAAAAAGGTCATCTCTTAGACCCGATTTTTAGTAATAGCGATCAACTTAAAGTGGGCACTATTAGTTGCCTACCATGGTCGGATCACTTTTTGATAGCCTTCACTTGGACCACGACTAAACTTCCTTTATCTACTTTTACATCTCGGAAAATCCGAAATTGGTCCAAACTCTCTGTAGATAATTGGACAAAGACCCTTAGCACCACTAGACCTTTATTCTCCCATGACCCAACGGTAAACAACAACAAATACAATGACTGGATCACCACCTCTTTAGATTTGGTTCTCCCCTCATTCCTATCTGGGTCTAAGAGGCAGAGTAAATCAGCACCGTGGTACACAGAGGAACTTAGGGACAAAAAGCGCTCCTGCAAGAGATTGGAGAGGAAATGGTGCATGACCTACAATCTCATTGACAAAACTACTTACAGGGACGCTATCAAGAACTATAAACTTGCAATAAAAACCTCACAGGCAGCCTACTATAACGACAAAATAACAATGGCTAAATCTAAGCCGAAAGAAATATACCGGATAGTCAATTCTTTGATAAAACCCCTCCCGCTCGCGGTAGACAATAGCAATTCCTTGTCGAGATGCAATGAGCTGGTTGACTATTTTTTTCAAAAAGTAAACAAAAATTATCTCTCCTTTCCAGATCCAGCCATTGAATCATCTACTCAACGTTCTGACTCAGCTCTGGACACAGTAATTCCCCCTCACAACAAGCTAGATTCCTTTCCACTGTTGAATTTGGAAACATTGGAGTCTCTAGCACAACAAATAAAATCTGGCTCACCGTGTGACCCTGCTCCTCCGGGCTCGCTGGGGTTGGCCAGTGAAACCATTCTCCCCACTCTCATGAAGTTGTTGAACTCCTCCATGATGAGTGGGATGGTTCCTATGGCATGGAAGCATGCAATGGTACGGGCCATACTAAAAAAACCTGCCCTTGACCCAGCTAACCCTAGTAATTATCGCCCAATCTCTCTGCTCCCATGGGCATCTAAGATCCTGGAGAAGCACATTAATACCATCCTGACGAAATTTCTCGAGGGAAATCATCTCCTCGAAGCTTCCCAGACAGGCTTTCGCCCAAAACATGGGACAGAGACTGCTCTATTGGCTGTGACTGAGGAGGCGAGACGGATCTTGGATGGGGGGGGTCAGTGGCAGTGATCCTCCTCGATCTGAGTGCCGCTTTTGATACGGTTCATCATAAAATTCTGTTGAACCGCCTCGCCGACCTAGGAGTGTCTGGAGAAGCCCTGGTCTGGTTCAAGTCTTTTTTATCTGACAGAACCTTCCAGGTCTTCGACAGCACATCCGTTTCAGCGAGCAGGCCTCTGGGGTGTGGAGTTCCTCAGGGCTCATCATTGAGCCCTACGCTCTTCAATGCATATATGAGGCCGCTGGCTGAGATTGTTCGTCCGCATGGTATTAACATCATTACCTATGCGGACGACACCCAGCTGGTGGTTTCCCTTGTGCAGAAGAGTGGCCTCCAATCACCGCCCAATCTAGCAGTGTGTTTGGAGGAGGTGAGGAGCTGGATGATGAGCTCATGTTTGAAGCTCAACGACGATAAGACCGAGCTCATGCTTTTGGGCCCGGCTGCCCCCTCCACCTTGGAGCTGCTATGGCCCGCGAGCATGGGGACGGTCCCTGCCCCGAGAGATAACATCAAAAGTCTGGGGGTATGGCTAGATAAGTCACTGAGCTTCAATACACAGGCCACCAAGGTGGCGGCCGTCTGCTTTGGCCTCCTTAGGGTGATCAAAAAAATCCTTCCCCTTCTTCCATTTGAGGCCAAGCAGATAATCATACAGGGCCTCGTTCAATCCCGTCTGGATTTTAATAACGTCCTTTATCTTGGAGCACCGGACTACACCCTAAAAAAACTTCAGCTCGCCTAAAATTGTGCTGCTCGTGCGCTACTTGGAGTCCCACGAAGAACTTCTATAAAAGCTGGGTTAAGAACATTGCACTGGCTGCCTGTCAAGGACAGAGTAAAGTTTAAATCTCTGTGCATCGCTCATCAGGCTTTCTGGAAAATGGGACCAGAAATCAACCGTTCTTTGATTTTTCCTTATCTGCCCAACAAGGCGCTTCGTTCCTCGTCTGCATCTCTGGCTAAAACTCCTAGAATCTTTAAAGCCAGAGCAGAAGGACGTTCCTTCTCTTATAATGTATCAGGACTATGGAACACCCTCCCTCTGCACATGAGATGCAAGATCTTGCAGCCTGGATGTCCGCACACTGTTTAAAACTGAACGGCAGCAAGACCGAGGTGATCGTGGTGGGGGGCGGGCCTTCTGCGTGGTCGCCTGCGTGGTGGCCATCCTGCCTAGGTGAGGCCCCCACACCCAGCCTGGAGGCCAAGAATCTTGGCATGTGGCTTGATAATGACCTTGCCTTTGGCCCGCAGGTTGGCCGGGTGACGGGGGTGTGTTTCGGTGTCTTGAGAACTCTGAGGAAGGTTCTAGATCTGCTCCCCATCTCGGCTCGTAGGACGCTGGTGCACGCCCTGGTCACCTCGCGCCTGGACTATGGTAACCTGCTTTATCTGGGGGCTTCAGGCAAGGTCATGGGGCGCCTTCAGGTGCTCCAAAATGCCGCAGCCAGGCTCGTGCTAAGACTCCCGAGAAGGTCTCCCTCTAAGCCCGCTCTCCAAGTTCTCCATTGGCTTCCAATGGAGAAGAGAGTTGAGTTTAAGGCCCTCTCTACGTGCCATCGCATTTTGAGTGGCAAAGCCCCTGTGCCACTTCAGAGTCTGGTGTCCCACTATGAGCCTACCCGCAATCTACGGTCCTCTCGGACGGGACTACTTGTGGTGCCCAGAGTTAGGAAGGCACGGATGGGAGGGAGGTCTTTCAGGTACCTTGCTCCCAAGTGCTGGAATGCCCTGCCCCTAGACCTCCGTCTTGAGCCATCAGAGGCCCTGTTCAGGAAAAAATTAAAAACTCACCTTTTTAGCAGGTAGCACCTTGGGAAGGGGGGGGATGGCAACTGCTCACTTACTATAGCGCGGGGATACGCCTTCTGGCGTCACCAGGCGCTTTAAAAATGTCCAAATAAATAAATAAATAAATTCCAACCTAACCAGTTTTCGGAAACAACTTAAAACTTTTTTGTTTCAGTAACCAGAGTCTCTGTTTGTTCACCTGAGGGCAATCTTGTTTAGTCACAGCGCCTGGACGCCTGAGGGCAACTGTAGCGCTTTATAAATTTTATTTTCATTTCATTTCATTTCATTTCATACAGGCTTAGAAGCTCTATTATGCAGCCCGCATTGAGCAGGCGCAAAACAAAACCAAGGAGATCATTGCTATAGTTTTGAGTTTTACCTCTCCCACTCCACAGTCGAGCTCACTTCCCGCCACAGAGGACTGGTGTGACACTTTGTCCAATTTTTTTATGGATAAAATCCTCACAAGTCAGGCAGCTTTTTCATCCTGCCCTGGGTCTCTTTCTGACCCCTTGCAGTGTCTCTACGCCTGCTTCTCCTAGCCATTCCCTACACCCTTTCTCTCCAGTCGATCTGCCTAGCTCCTTCAAAATCTTGAAAGGTCTGACATCGGGCTCGCCCGCCGACCCTTGTGCAGCCAGACTGCTAGCTGCAGTCGCGGAGATCATTAACCCCGAAGTGACTATCATCATAAACTCTTCCCTTCGAGAGGCTCAGGTGCCAGAGGCCTGGAAGCAGGCTAACATCCTTCCTCTTCTAAAAAAGCCCACTCTTGAACCCCAGATCCCAGGAAATGACTGCCCCATCTCCTTCCTGCCCAGCCTAGCCAAAGGTTGTGAAAAGGTTGTGGCCAGATAAGTAACGGAGTTCGCCGAAGAGTCGGTTATTTTGCATCCAGCCCAGTCGGGGTTTCGATCATCCTACAGCACTGAATCAGCATTGGTGGAGGTTTCCGAGGCGATTCGTGAGTGTCTGGATGCCGGTGGGAGAGCAGCTTTAGTAATGCTCGACCTATCGGCAGCTTTTGACACGGTCCCACACTCACTGCTGCTTGCCCGGCTCACTGATGTGGGTATCTCAGGCCCTTCCTGGAAGGGCGGGTACAACAGGTCTGGCTGCCGTCGGATGCGTCTGCCCCGCAACCGGTCACCACAGGGGTCCCGCAGGGGTCTTCCCTTAGCCCCCTTCTTTTTAACATCTATGTCACTCCTCTGGTCTACTTGGCTGAGGACTAGGGGGCTAAGGTGATTCCGTACGCGGATGATACCCAGCTCCTCTTTACCTGGGAAAAGGATGCGGATTCTGTATCATCTGACCAGCACTGCTTGTCTTCTGTCTTCAAGTGGCTTGCCGGCGTGCAACTCAAATGTAACAAAGACAAGTCAGAGATGCTCCATTATGGCAATTTCTCCGCAGGTTTCAGGGATATGATCTGGCCTCCTGGGTTTCCCTTGCCGACGTCTAATGGGAAGTCTGTCAAGAATCTGGGAGTGTGGTTCGATGACAATTTTTCCTTTTCCACACAGGCAAAGAAGCTCTAAGGCAGCTGCTTGGCCTCCTCAAAACTTTAAGGATATTCCTCCCCCTGCTTCCCAGACCTGCTAAAGAGACGGTCATCCGCGCTTTGATTCTTTCCCGCTTGGATTACGCCAATGATTTGTATGTAGGCATACCGGGCTACGCTCTGAATAATCTTCAGGTTGTCCAGAATGCGGCAGCCAGGCTTCTCCTTGGAATTTCCAGCAGGAGTAGTGTGCGCGAACACCTACGCTCACTGCACTGGCTTCCTGTAGCCGAGCGGGCTAAATTTAAATCCCTTGTGATTGCCTTTGTGCCCTCCACGGTCATGGCGCTGCATATTTACTTCTTCCTTCTATGTCCCGCTGAGACAATTACGTTCATCAGCACTGCGATTAGCTAAAGTGCCCCGCTTCATTCTTCACAGGCTGGGCGGCTGTTCTCTTGCTGTGAAATTCACCCAGGCCTGGAATGCCCTCCCTTTTGAACTTTGCGACACCCAAGACCTTCTGTCCTTCAAGAAACATCTTAAAACTTACCTCTTTGTCTAGTTTTACTCTGATGACTCCACTTGGTTTCACGCCGGTACACTCCTCGGAGGAGCTGCATGTTATAAAACTATATAAAATAACAGAACATTAACGAGTCTCCTACCCCTTCTGTGTACTCATGTACATACTTCAGGGGGCAGCATGTTGTTTTTCTTTGTTCTTGAGCTGTTCCTTCTATGCAGGACGTTTTGATAGGTGCTTACTAGTGTTTTAATAAGAGATACAATACAACATTTTAAATGATCAGTGGGGGGATTTCCCACTCTTTTAAATTGTTGTCTGTGTGAATTTCTGCGAATTTTAAAACATGTTTGGAACAAAACAGAATTGATTAAAAAAAGAAGAGACCCCCACATTTTGAATGCAAATATTTGTCATGTGTGGGAATTGTGTCATGATAGTGATAGCTGACATGGTTTCTTGCTTGCCCTGCCCCTTGCTGCCTTTTAGGAAATGCATGTTATTGGAGGATAGAGTCAATAACAAAATAATGCTGATTACTATAAGAGGTGCTTGCCACCAGTAACATTAAGGTCAATATGTGGCTTAATATGCCAGTGCACTGCTGTTTATGCTTATTATGCCACAGTGTTGCTAAAGATGACAAGGCCCTTCCCAATCAACCCGAACTGCTTAATTTGGCACAGTGCTGCTCAGTATTTAAGTTTTTTGCCAGTATTTTCAAGGTGTAGTCAGTAGTATGCTATGGCATTATACTGTTTTTTTTCCATAGTGTAGCATATTAAGATGTGTACTCATAACCAGATCAAGTCAGAATGCTGGTCAATATGCCAGATGGTCCTCTGTGTCCCAGGAGTATTTTTCATTGTGCCAGTGGTGTTGACCAGGGGGACATGGTGCCTCCAGTTATGTGATGTGCTGATCTCTTTCCACTTGTTTCTCGGTCTTGTAGATAATGGAGAAAGCAGTTGGGCACTGCTGCTCTGTGCTTCAACTCTATCAATCAAAGTCTTGTGTGAAAAGCAGACTACATCTCTTGTCCACCTAAGATTCTATTCCCCAAACCCAGGGGTGCTTAATGGTCAGTATTGTGAAGGGGCAGAAATGACGCTGAGGGACTCAGTGCCTGTGATCCGCACGCCTGTGCCACCAGAGACCACACAGAACTAGTACTTGAGTCAATGAATAAAGATTCTTAAATAATACCATGACTATGCCAAAGATATTGCTTGCCGGTACCCGTGGGAGTAATGTGGTACTTAAAACATGCCTGTATTTTCAGGCACCAAGTAACACATGAAATGACATGGTTAAATCAGTGAATCTAAGTGGTCATGCTGGCATGAACTGGAAGATGTTTTACGGCGAAAAGTAGTCACAATTGAAATCCCTAAATTACGCCAGTGGCTGGATCTACGGTCCAGGCAGCTAAGTCATTATTTCTGCATGAACTGTGGGACACCTGAGCCATTGCATAAATCATTGAAAGCTCAATATTATTGCTAACAAAGTGGGAAGATATTTATGAATGTTGTCAGCCCTCCAACCAAATGCAATCATGCATCTCTTGGAGACGTTCAGGCAGGGCTGCCTTTCTCTTTTTTCAAAAGATCTTACCCAGAAGCATTAATCAGTAAATAACAGTGGTTCATTTTCAGAGTAATCAGTTGGAGACAAGACCAAGAGTATAGCCTGGGGTAACTTAGTTAATCAAATTAATTTAATACTGGTTTTATTTCAAAAGAACAATCATAAATAAAGTTACAGGTTTAGACCGGTGTCCGATCATCGAGACACTGCCCTAGATAGTTCGCATGGCACATGTTTTTAAACACTTTCCGAACACATGGATTCTAATGGCTTGATGGAAGGTGCAGGGCTGTGAGTGCTGAGATCTTCATTTCTTGCATCCACCTTGATGTGCTGGCTTCTGCTGCTCCTGGCAGGGCTCTGGAGGGCATGGTTTGCATGGTTCCACTAGGAAAGAAATGTCATGAGGTTAATACACCTGAAAGTTTGAAACGTGTTAAGGGTGGATATATATTGCCACCAATAGTGGATTGGATATACAGGAATTACATGGCATGGATTTATCATACTCCAGCTATCTTAATTGCTTTCTCTTGCATTGCATACCATCACTGATAGAAATCCCATGCAGGTAAGGTTCAATTCTATATTATATATCTTTCCGATTTACAGTTGAGATACAATGTTTTGATAAAATTGTGGTATTTCTTTACAAGGCAAAACGATAGGGACTGCAAACGCCTTATAACGGTGTGACATGATATTCATTGCAGAAAGGAAAAATTGACTTATGCCTGGTTGGTTATGTAGATGGTGTATTAGGTCCTTGGATTTCTAGAAAGCTGACTATTAATTTAGGTGATTAGTAGAGTGTTGCTTAAATGGCTAATTAAATAGTGAGATGGTTAAGAAGGTTGGTGATTTGTCGGTTAGGTGTTTCATTGGTTGTGTGGTTACTGGTTGATTGCATTGGTTCTGTTTATGGAGGGTGGTGAGTTGCTTCGTTGATCAAGGGATTGATTGCTGCTAATTCCTTTGATGTTGACTGCTTGTTTCAACAGCTGGGCAGTTATGTGATGGTTGTTTTAATGACCGGGCACTTCAATGATTCTTTTTTTCGATTTCTGGTTAGCTGGGTGTGTACATATACTTTTTTGGGTTCTGTTATGTTAGTAAGTATTCAGCTTTCTCATTTATTGAGAGATTATTTGTGCTTTTGAGTGGCATAGCTAATGGGTGAATGTTGTGTAGCTTCAGTAGTTAGAGTGTTTGTTGGGTTGGTACATTGATTTAGCAATTTTTAGAATAGGAGGATTATTATATGGATAGTCGGCTGCTTCAATAGCTAGCTGTTTTTTTATTACAGGGACAGTTTGTTAGTTGTTTTGTGTATTGAACCTAAGAAAGTACTCATATTGATTCAAAACTTTACAAATTCACTTTACGCAATTAGACAGCATATGAAAACACCAAGTAGGGGAAGGTCCTGAAAAGGAGCTAGATGTCAAGATCAGACATTGTTAGATGACAGATAAAAGAATTGTAACTACTTCCAAAAAATTCCACCCATCATTAACACTTAATGCAAGACCAGGTACTGATTTCCTCAAGAGACAATCAGTCTGCCATCCTATTTAAGTTGTATGTTAATAGGTGTATTGTTTAAACCACCATATTGTGCTTGTATTCTACTTATTGTGTATATTAATGAGAGTGTATCAATGCAGCAATGGTGGTGCACATTCCATACCTGGTGTAGGACACTTCTGTACCTCGTCCTGGCACTGCTGAACTGCCTGGTCCTGGCACTGCTGAACTGCCTGGTCCTGGCACTGCTGAACTGGTTTACATGCTGCAATGAATAAAATAACAATAGTTATTAAAATTGGGGGTGGGCATTGACCTGTAGATATTTTTGTTTCAATAAAAGGCTCCAACTTTGATGAAATATAAGACCAACTGGTGTATGGCAGTGAATAACAGTAGAGGTGAGTAACGTATTGCACAGGGCACGTAATGTCAACAAAACGGATCATCCACAACACATCCTAGAACACAAACCTATACCAACACTGTTCCTATATAAGGTCCAACCAATCCCTGATAGTCTCATCCACCCACTTCCACACCCTACGCATGCTCCGCAAGATCTTTAGGTGGATCCCAGTCAACACCAGAAGGACCGCCACGCAGGCCCTCATCACCAGAAGGCTGGACTACCAGAAGATACTTTATGTAGAAATCACAGCACACCCCTTGAAGACACTACAGACAATATAAAACTCAGTTGCCAGACTCCTCCTCGACCGCCCCAGATGAATCCACATCACACCCCACTTCAAGAAGCTACACTTGCTACAAATCCAAAAGAGATGCCAGTTCAAGATGTTGAGTCCGCCATACAAAGCCCTGCATAACGTAGGACCTGCTTGCATCAACAAATGCTTGACCTTCTACCAATCAACCACACACCTACGATCCGCCTCCCTCGCACCCTCCTCCCCCCAGGTTCGCCGAAACCACAGCAGAGGGCGTTCCTGCTCACTCCTGGCAGCCAAAGCTTGACACGACCTACCCCTGCACCTCAGAGCCAAATCATCACTCTAGCAATTCAAGAAAGGGCTCAAGACCTGGCGATTTGAGTGAACGGATCACAATGAAGCAAACAGCAACTCCAGAGCATTGAGACCCTCACGGGTGATTTGCTGTGCTTTACAAATCTTTGATTTATTGATAGCCTGTGAGCTTCAAATTCTGTGTGTCACATGTAGAGTAACCATGAGGGAAAATATGATGCCCATAATGATGAATTGTACAGGATGTAAATGTCCATGCACCTCTCAAAGTACAAAACAAAGGGTACAAAGTTCCCCGGGGGATAGACAAGATAGTGTGTGTGTGTGGAGGAGGAGAGCAAAGGCAGGGAACAGGAATTGTACAGGATGTAAATGCCCATGCACCGCTCAAAGTAGGCATAACACTATATTTTCTGTGTTACCCTGCTTGAAGGGGAAGTCATTATCTCAAATTATGGGATGACTGGTTCATTTCTGAGTTATAGGGCTCATGGTTTTGCTGATGGCTTATTTATGAACATTTTATGTTATTTCGAAAGAAGAAAGGAGTCATAAACTAGTTTGATCCTCATGCATATAAATACAGAATAATTGTCAAATAGTTTGAAACGTTTAGGTTGACAGTAATTTAGTTTGAATTAACTATTTTAAAAAAACGTTTACATTCTAAAAACATTTACTTGAAAATTAATCATTAATATTAGCATTAATGTGCTCATTCTAAGTTCCACAGCGAATGTGAATTTGGGTGTGACCGCAATTTGTGCTCGATTTTACATTCAGTATCAGGCATAATTTGTGAATAGTTTTGTGTTTCACATGTGCAATTTTAACTATTATTACCTGGAGGAATTTGTATAGGGGAATCAGGTCAGAAAGAGAAATGGTGTACAGTTAAATCCTTTCGGAAAACCGAGACTACATGTGACTTACATATCTGCCTGTCAAACTCTGAAGGGCGCAGTTATGCCACCAGGGGTAGGCCCATGTGCGTGCAGTGTCAGTGTTTCCACCGAGAGGTTTTACCACACAATAGTTCTGACCAAGATCCTGATGAAGCTGTAAATATTTCAAGGTGCATTTCTTTCAAATGATAAGATATCTGAAGAGGCCGGCTTGTCTGTAAACCTTCAATTTTCCTGTATTGTGAAATAAATTGCCCTCCATGGCCTTAACGTTCTTCGCTCTCATAGTATTATTACCTACTTCATGTTCAGTTCCATTGCAGGTTTTGTTCTGCTCTCCTGAAATGTATTTCCATGCCTGTTCTGTGAGGAAGACATTCACACATGTTTTGTTTGTTTCTGGTGAGACTCCTCCATGACTTAGCATACAGGCCCTCGTTTCTGAGATACACCTGCACTGGAATATGTTTCACCTCCTTAATTGCATTTGTACATTATGAGGTACAACACGTGGAGAAAGTTACTTTCAGTGTTTCCAGAATCTACTCATTTTATGCAGTTCCTTTTTACTTCATCCCTGTGGTCTTATTAAAAGAAAAATAGGTTTTTCGATATAAAGAAATCATATCTAATTGTTAGGTATTGTTCCCGAAATGAGACTCTTGTTTTATGAATCATATCGAATCTGCACTTGTAAATGATGCTCTTGTGCACTTACAATAGAATGATGTATGGAAATGGCTCAATGAAAGGCTCCCATAGTGATGAACAACTAAGGTATTAATGATGGCACACTAGAAGCACATTGGATTATGTGTTATTTAAATGACTAATAACAATAGTAGTAAGTATCATCCTACCATCATTTCAGGCATAGATAAATAATGATTCCTCAAGTGGGTGCCTCGGCTTGGCAGTACTTACGTTCCTGGCAGGGTTCTGGCTGGCACGGCTCCGGGCACTGGGGCTGTTGCTGGTGCTGCTGGTGGTGTCCTCCGCCCTTGGCAGACATGGTTCTTTCAGGCTGTGTGGGGCACGATCCGCTCTCAAAGAAACCTGCAAGAGCAATCCTCTGACCTGTGTCTGCTCTTTCTCAAACGGGGTGATTTTATACCCACGAATACGACCCACCCTTGTGACTGAGACAACAGTCATCATGAGCAGTTGTAACTCCAATGTCACAGATTTCAACATAGAAGGATACACAGTTAGGCAATTATATTTCACTGTTCCTGGAGGCAAGGGCAGTTCCTCATAGAGCCTTCCAACCCAGAGTTTTGCAATAATAACCTCAGTCATAGCAATGAGTTTTGGGAATAGTAAACCGTATATTGTGACATCTTTTCTTAATCATTTCTATAAGTATGTACAGGTTTGGGAAGGTCTGGTACCCAAAACATGCCATGGCAATATATCACAATATCTTAAATAATTTTTAATTGATTTAGATCGAAATTCAGCTCTTAGTTGAGGAGTAACCAGGACACTGATATGCAATGGTATTTTGCGGCCGCAAAGCCTATGATTCACAAAATCATAAGGTGTGCAACCGCAATTTCCCTCCTACAATTTACAAGAACCCATTTACCAGTTTGAAAAAGCTTTCCAACTCCTAAAAGGATTTTTTTGGCCCTATCCAAAGGAACCCCCCCTCATATCTGCAATTTGTAGAGGAATATTTTTATGATTTGTGACCTCAATTGAGGTTGCAAACCATTGATCAGACACCAACACCTGAAAAAGGATGATTTCGGAGTCTGAGAAGGATATCTTTGCCTTTGGGTTTGAGGGGGCGTGGCTTAGCCGCCTAAGATGGCGGATCGTTTTCCCTAGAGCTCCGACTGCCGCCCACGCTTGATGCAGCAAATGGTGTCCGCTTTCCTGATACAGGGGCCAAGAGTGCGGAATCGGCTGTCTGAACACCCCGGGGCAGCCCTGACCCGCCCGAGGTGGCCGAATTAGGTCCCCGTGAGGACCGCGGCGCTCCGCTGTCGCTCCCCGGTCTCGGCCGGTCAAAATGGCGGCCTCCAGGTTGAGTGACGTCGCCTGAGTGCCCCCGAGCCTGGGACGCCGGAATCCCCTGCCGAAGCACCCACGCTGGACAAGAAGGTGAGGAGGCGGCGCTAGGAATTCGGCGGCCTGACTCATCCCGCGACTTCAGACACCCAGCGCGAAGGGGCCAGCCCGACCCGAGGGAGCCACGCAGCCGGGCGCGGCCCGCCCTCACCAGACCACACCACCACCGTCGCGGCTTGCCAATGCCGGGCGGAACAAAGCACAGGCACACACAGCTACAAGTGTGGAGAGACTGAGGGTGATCGGAGGGCAGAGAACACGCCAAAGCCCCCCTTACTTCGTACAGCATTCACTACACCCCCCGCCTGCCTCATAGCCCCGACCGTGAAGACTGACGGCGGGGAAAAGACGCACGGAGCCACTCACCGGGTACCGCCGTGCCCTTCAGAGACTGGGACACAGGAACACGCTGCCATCCCACACAATCAGCGGCCGCCAGGCTATACACACCAGGCAGAGCTGAGAGGAGGCGCGCTAGACCTGCAGACGTGGGGACAACAGTAACAGCCTCGTGGGGAACGGATGACAACCTCCCCCCACGCGAGGCCCCAACGAGTCCCAAAGCGGTACATACCCCCTGCCTTGGGCATCCGCGGCGGGAGGAGTTGACCCGCCTACCAAGAGGGACCCGGGCCGCACCATCGGGTGCCATGTGCTGGCCCTCCAGTCAACCGGGTCGCACTTCACCTGCTCCTCGCCCCTACCAAACACTCCGGGAATGCAGAGACAGAAAAGCGCTGACGAAGACAGGCCACAGAAGACAGCCGCAAATCTGGACGGCTGCCTTGTGAGACCCTCCTCGCTCCTTGTGTAGACCTACCAGGATCCAGAAGACTCACTGGTACCGGTGGAGACTTCGGTGGTGGAAACTTTCCCCCTCAACCCCAGAGTGCAGTGTTGACTGCCGGGACACGAGGTGCCCCCTAAAGGCATCGAACCGACCAGGCCACTAACCCGAGATTCTGCTGTCGCCCACGTGGTACCTCACGAGACGTCCATACCCCCCGCAATGGGTGGCTGAGCGCAGGGAGCCTCAACCAGCACAGATCAACAAAAGATGCCGCCTCCATAGTCCTACCCGGCTGCATCGTGGGACGGGCAAGATAACGCTGACCCCACGTCAAGAAAACTTGACCAAGTGCTCGCCGCAATAGAACACTCCAGGGTGACGATGGAGAATACGTTTGATACCCTAGCCAAGGACCTGAACCTCCTCCGTGACGATCATAGGAAACTCTCGGATAAAGTTGCCCAGGGAGAACAGGCGATGCAAACTATACACCCACAAGTGCAACAACACCACCGAGACATTGCGGACTTGCAATCCCGACTCAAAGCTCTAGAATACAAGACTGACGACTTAGAAGGCACTCCCGGAGGAGCAACATCCGCGTCATGAACCTGTCGGAAGGAGCGGAAGGAGATGACCCCATACAATTCATCATGGACTGGATTGCGACCTTCATACCGGCCACGGATTTGACCCCCTGCTACTCAATTGAAGGGGCTCACCGTGTTCCGACACGCAAGCCGAAACCGGGCCTACCCCAACGACCGTTCCTCTTGAAACTTTTGCACTTCCGAGACAGAGATGCTATTCTTTGAGCGGCCAGAACACACGGGAAGCTACAGGTGGAAGACCGACAAGTGATGCTGTTCCCCGATTACTCCCGGGCCGTCCAACAACAGAGGGCCACCTTCCAAGCAGTGAAGAGGACACTAAGGCAGAAAAACATCCAATACGCCCTCCTGTTCCCGGCCAAGCTCGAAATCATCCATGAAGGCACTACGCGTTCCTTCACAGACCCAAAAGAAGCAGACACTTGTGTGGAACAACATGGCCCTCGCCGTCCAGCGTCACCGGGCACGTAAAACGGCTCATCTGGACGACGTCCGTGAAGACAGAACCGTAAAGTCACCCTGACACAACTCAACACCCGGCCCACTCAACAGGGGAGCGGCTCCCCGAACCTCACTCAAATCATAGCGGAGCGACGACGGGCGATCCAAGCGGTGTCGGCGCTCGACCCCCCGGAGGGAGGATCGGATCTAGACAGAGAGCCACATCTGTTCAGCTCCGAGGATGAAACCAGTGACGCTCCCGCCTCCCGGGAGGGGTCACAGACACCCTCGATAGAGACCCCGCAGACCGCTGACCTACTGATGTAACAAGGACACATACACGGAGACCACCTGATACCGCGGCCCGGTCCACACCGGATGCGTTGGCGAAACCTTGATGGTCCGGACGACCGTCCAGAGGGACGGACTCGAGGGCGGATCCGAGCCGCTTCTGAGTCCTTGCACAGAGGCCCAGAACCCCTGTTCAGCGGCCACCCACCATGGGACACCAAGCAGACAATTTCCGCAATTTACGTGCCTTAGTCGTGGTGCCGGCAGCACCAGGGAAGATGACCGCCTGCCACCCCGCAACAACGAACTAAAGATTCTTTATGTTCCATTGTTTGGACGTATTGCCCCGAGCAATAGGTCCCCCTAGTTGGGAATGTTCCCCAGTGTTACGGTTTATCTTTCCTTCAGGATTTTACTTCCTAGTCACGAAGAGGCGGGCGGGCTGTGAGAGACAACAACGGGGCACGCGGCTCAGGGTCGGCGGGACCGTGCGGGGGCCTTGGAGGGAAGGTCCAGATGAGTGGGGAGATGACGGATACACAAGGTCCATACACGACTGACACATGACACCTCATTTATCAAACACCGACCTTAAATTCCTAACACTAAATGTCAGGGGCATGCACACGGCCTCTAAAAGGTACTTGATCTATGCCTACTTAAAACGACAACAAGCACAGGTGGCCCTTCTCCAAGAGACACACCTGACAGAACAGGAGGTTAGCCGTCTCCAGAGGAAATGGCGGGGGATCATATGCGCCACCAAGTACTCCGCATTTGCAAGAGGTGCTCTAATATGGATTAGGCCCGGGGTGCCATTTAAAGAACAAGCCCGGCTGATCAACAACGATGGGAGATACGCTATAGTTAGTGGCCTATTAGAAGGCCAACCGATACTTATCGGTTCTATTTATGCTCCGAATACAGAACAGGAACAATACTGGGACAAACTGACCACCATGCTAGCCCATCACACATTAGTACCCTGGCTTTTGGGAGGAGACTACAACTGTGTACTAGATCCACACTTAGACAGGTCGCACCCCCCCACCACATTCCCCAGCACACAAACAATCAGAACACTTCCGTAAATGGGTAGAACACTGGATGCTGAAGGACGCTTGGAGAACACTGAACCCGGCGGTCAGGCTATACTCTTTTCACTCCATCCCACATGACCTCAGGGTGCGATTTGACAGATTTATGTGCTCCGCAACTATGTTACCGAAAGGACACCACACTGACTACCTGGGACGAACATTGTCGGACCATGATGCACACACAGTCACTCTCCGCTGGAGACCGCCCCACCCCTGATCCCCACATGGAGGCTCCCTCAGGAATGCCTCACGGATCAGCCCTTCCGCCAAACACACGGGGACTTCATTCTGGAACACTTTCGACGCAATGCGGGCTCTGCCTCCTCCAGGGCCATAGAATGGGATGCATACAAGGTCACTGCACGGGGGCATTGTATTCAACAGATAGTGGGAGTGCGGAAAACACTGGAGCAGGCATTACATACATCGGAGGAGAAGTTGGCGGGGCTATCCCATGACTCGGACCAGGGACGGACCACCTTAGAACAGATTGAGGCAGCGAAACTTACACACACGGAAGCACTACGCAATCTTAGGAAACATAACTTCCGCATGTATGCCACACGCGTACACAGGGAGGGTAACAGGGCAGGTGCACTCCTGGCATGGATGACCAAACAAGACACGACCCTACAACCCATCACAGAATTAGCGTATGAAACTGGACGGCTCCACACATCACAGCCCGACATCTTGAACACATTTTGCGCCCACTATACGACCGTGTAACGTAACCCAGCGCTGACGCCACCATGCACATTGCAACACTTCCTGGGGACACACAAACTCCCCACCATTTTCGATGAAGAGAAGAAAGATCTAGACACCAAAATTACAGCCCCTGATATCAAGCGTGCTATCGGGTCCCTCGCGTGAAAGAAAACACCAGGGATGGGTAGGCTCCCGTTGGAATACTACAGCACTTTCGCAGCCCAGCTAGTACCCCATCTCACACTCACATACGAAGAGTCCACTATGGTGACCTTCTTAAAACCCCACAGAAACCCCATATACCCATCTTCATACAGACCCATCACACTCTTAAATACAGACTGTAAGATCTTAGGGAAAATACTGGCAGACCGGTATAGTCCAACATTACCAACCCTCGTTCACCCGGATCAATGCGGGTTTGTGCCCGGGCGCAATACGTCACATAACTTGAGACGGCTATTCCTCATTCAAGACAGTGTGCGGGACAGATTTCCCCACGCGGCGTGCCTAATCTTCGACCTAGAGAAAGCATTTGACACACTACTATGGCCCCATTTGTTCGCGGTCCTTTGGACGCTGAACTTCGGCGAGGTGTTGTTGGCATACACGCAACTCCATTACAAGGGACTCACTTCCAGAATCAGTCTCGGTAAACTTGTCTATGCTCCCTTCCCGATTGAGAGAGGTACAAGACAAGGATATCCTCTCTCCCCCCTCTTGTTCGCACTGGACGTAGAACCCTTGGGGGTGCGACTACGACGGGAGGGAGAATTATGGGGATCCCGATCGCGGGGACAACGCACTGCATGTCATTATACGCAGACGACCTGCTGGTCTACGTCCGGGACGTGACGAGGGATCTTACCCCAATATGGGATACCCTACAGCTCTTCGGGGCCATATCCGGCCTCAATGTCAATTGGGAGAAACCGACCGTCTACCCGCTAGGCCCCTACCTGGCACCACATGAGATGACACTCGGCACTCAGACCCTACACTGGAATGGGGATGCCCCTAGATACCTGGGAGTCCGACTCTACCATTCCCCGACTGATTTATATGAGGGCAATCACCGCAGGGTGCTGGCGGGCCTACGGACAGCGGTGAACTTCTGGAAGACTCTGCCCTTGGCACTCATTGGTCGGGTGGCCGTAGCGAAAATGATCATGGTACCCAGGTTGCTCTATCATTTTGTCAATCTCCCGGTGGTTCCGCCTTGGTAATTCTTCTGGGAACTAGACACCCTACTCACAACACTCATTTGGGGCGCCAGTCGACATAGGGTAGCACTCCGCACGCTATACTTACCCACCACCGAAGGAGGCCTGGGGGCCCCATCTTCGAATCATACTTCCTAGCTGCCCAGCTTCAATGGCTATCCTACTGGACGGCGATACGCTGTGTTGGGGAAACAGTGACCGAGACCGGCAGGATACCTCTGCCGATCATCAGGAGAATGCTCCTTCCCGGAACCAAACCGTCCCGCGCCCACCCACTCCAAGTCTCCATAGCGCGTCGCTGTATGATGCGTATTCATCGACTGTCAAAAGACCGACCACTATATTCCCCACTGCTACCATTGGTACGTTTCCCATGCGGAGACAAACATTACGCTGCCAGAACCCTACAAGTCTGGATCGACCACGACATAACGGAGGCGGGCGATTTGTTCCATGAGGGTCAATTGCGCACTTATGCACAGCTGGTCGAGTGGTACGACTTCCCACAAGGATAATTTCTCATGCACAGGCAGCTCCTGGATAGCGTACGTCCGATCTGGAACCTACGAGATGAAGAACCACCCACACACCCGGTACTCCATACGATACTTTGTATGGGAGCTGGTAGACACTTAGTTACATGGCACTACAAGGCCATCCGAGAATTGACGAACATCTCCCAGGATACTTTGAGACAGTCATGGGAAGATGACATCGGTAGGGTATTCCATGACACAGAATAGAAGCGCGCTCTGGAGTACACGAAGAAAGTGTCCAGAAATGCGCGATTTAAGAATATACAATTCATTATACTCCACCGTGCCTACCTCACTCCGTACAAACTGCACCGGTACTACCCAGATACCCAATTCAACTGTCCACGCTGCAACCTACCTGTGGCAAACTTTAGGCACATGTTCTGGGACTGCCCCTCCCTGCGCCAGTATTGGACAACGATACACAACACACTCACAGCGTTGGTCAATCTGCTGCACATGGACTCCTGGGAAGTATGCGCTTTTGGGACATACAAACGAAAGAAACAGAGAAATTGCAATGGTGGTTTGCATCCCTTGCTCTCCTACTGGCTAAGCAACCTATTGCCATGCACTGGAGGGCCCCCTCGGGCCCCCCGGAGGCAGCCTGGATAGGAGCGGTAAATAAATGGGGGGCAGAGGAGGAAGCTATCCTATGGGAATGAAGAAGTGAAGGAAAATCGTAAACACCCCATATCCCTTGAATGGGCACAGCTGCTCATACAGTTTAAACAAGAGACGACCCCGGAAGATACCCATGGACCACCCTCACCCCGTACCCAGGCCTCCCCTTGACACCCCGACTCCCCTGGTCACATTCCTGATGCTTGACTCCCCGATACGCGAGAAGGGTCGTACTAGGGCCTGATTCCTCTGAGAGACGTGACTCGCTTTCTCCGAGGAGGTGCTCCCCCCCCCCGACGACCCCGCTGCCCCGGATACCCTCTACTCACCCTGACCACTGGCCTCAGCAAACCCGCCTCACGCATACTCGCCGCACACAAGTCTAGGAAAAGTTCCCCCCACAGTTTTTGTGTTTAGTTCTAATAGTTGATCTGCGCACCGACACACGTTTTCCTAGTTTGGGCCTACTGCTCAGAGGAAGGTACATATGGACTTACTCAGGGGCAACATTCACACATACCCCTCCGCCAGCACGCAGTTCCCAAGGCAAGACGTCAAATGCTCCTTCTAACACACGGTTAGACTTTGAACTCTTACACCTGTAGACATTCGACCACAAATAAGCTGAACAGAGGGACATCTAATTGTGACAAATGGTTTTTTTTAACAGCGAATTTTCATGCAACCCTTTATTATGTGACATAAGTGTTGTACATCCGAAGTGCCATCCCCTCCGGGGACTCTGAAATGTAAAAACCTGAATAAAAAGATTTAAACAAAAAAATATTTGCCTTTGGGTTTTGTGGTCCCAGACTCGAGGGCAGCAGACAGTAGAAAAAAATACCACTGCCTGCTCTCCCCGATGACTTCCTAAATGATGCAGCACAGGCTCTCTAACGGACATGAACTGCATTGTAAAAAACAAACTGTGGCAAAGCCAATATGTCTCAGCAGTGCCCAGCTATTGGCTTTGTCAAAGTGAATGTCTTTTAGCCATGTTGTCTAGCAGCACATCTGCTGTTGACCATGGCTGAAAGGTACCAATTCCATCAGCTGGTGTTAGCACTATGGCAAGCTGGAGGATGGAACAAGCACTCCAATACCATCTGATTGTGCCAAAAAAAAAGGAAAGTAGTGGGGGACAAGTCAAGCACGGAAGGAGGAGGGGATAGGGAGATGGACAAGCAACAATGGGAAAAAAAACCTTAACTAAAGCAGGATTAGCGAAAAAAATGAATGTGTCACTGTGTAATGTACCTGATGAGAACTTCAAGTGCTCCAATACCATTGGCTTGTGTTCACGTTATGGCAAGGTGGACGATGGAGCGAGTGCTCAAATACCATCAGATAATGCCCCAAACAATTTACAAGTGCTCTTCGTATTCTAACAACTTTCAAGTAATGCATTTGTTTATGTACACACGCATGCATTTTAGTGGAATATGAATGTGTACAAGGGAGACAGCGTGAAAACACATGTACCCCTATGGAGTGCTGTAAAACAAGGAACAAGGAGAAATTTACTTGGTCTATGAGCTAAGAAGAGTATAGAGCAAAACAACTGCCAATACTGGGAAAAAGTTTTTCTTATCTTTTTGAAGAAACTATGAGTTAAACATAGCACTCTTTTCTTATTTTTGAATTCTTAAACTTACAAAACACAAAAAAATTAGACACGACTGGGACAATGAATACAATTATATACATAGGCTATAGGTCAATGTCAACAATAAATTATTTACATTTGAAACATTTCTTTTGAAAAATAACAATTCAATTCCAAATTCACAAAAGTTCAAATGATTAGAGTATTTATATTTCCGTGTTAATCCAATTATTAACACTCTACTACTTCAGTTGACCATTGGCCTTAAGTGATCGAAAAAGTTAGGGAGTTCGAAACGCGTCGATCACTCAAATGTAAATTTTGTATAAAGTTGTATATTTTGTATATTCAAATGTGTCAAGGCACAGAAATGTCTTTTGAGAAAAATGAAAAAGCTTTCTGAAATTTAAAGAAAATATTTACAAAAATAAGAATTCAAAAATAAGAAAAGAGTGCTATGTTTAACTCATAGTTTCTTCAAAAAGATAAGAAAAACTTTTTCTCAGTATTGGCAGTAGTTTTGCTTTATAGTTAAGTTTGGTTTAGCCTTACTGTTGAGGAGCCAAGACCCTGTTTAGTTCCTACTAGTTAGTGCGGGCGCCTGCTCGCGAGGTCAATTTAGGTAGAAATATACCTTGAATTGCCTTCCTTTTCACTAAGTGTTGTCTTTTGTTGACGTGTCTCACTGTGCTGTGTTATTTGTTCATACTAAGTGTGCTCTGTGTAGAGTATGGCTGAGAGAGATACATTGTCATATAGTGAAGAACACATTCAGAATCTTATCAGAGCTCTACCAGTTTTCGCTTCCGCTACCTTGAGCCTAACAGCTAAGACCCAAAATGAGTCAGATAAACTTATAAGACTCCGTAAGAAACAAATAAGGACGGACCTACATGGTCACTTCTTAGTTCTACATTTACAAGCTGGTACAATCCCTGCAGGTTTGCAGATCAAAAATACTCTATGGTCTTTACAGACGATCCTGAATATAAAAAAGGATTCAGTGGAATAGAGACAAAGTGCAGTAGGGATCTTATGGTCCTGACAGTAGAAACAGCACACTGGATTTCACTCAAACAACTTCAGGAGATCTTGGACCTTGAAACGGAAATACAAAATAATCAATTGATTACGGACGCGAAGGGACTCCTTGAAAAAATAGAAAAAGAAATCTTGGATTTTAAGGACTACACAGTGACTCAGAAAAGTAATAAATTCGAAATGGACAAAAAGAACTGTACTTTGGAAACTGTTTACCCGTATTTGCAACCGGATTTCTATACACGACCAACTCAAAGAAGTTTTTTCCAAGATAACCAAGGAAGATCTAGGAATAAGTTCCTAACGTTCTCAGATACTTCTTCATCGTCATCTGGAGGAGAAACTGATACTAGCGACGCAAGGAGCAACCCGAACACCAGAGTTAACCAACAAAATCCACAACAGAATACTCAATCTTTTTTAGGCAGAGGCCAGCAACGAGGAAGAGGCAGGTCACGTGTCGGGAACCAACCATGGGAGATGAGGACCAGATGCCAGTATTACAGGAACTAGCAGCAACATCATCATCCCTGTTTAATCTAACAGACAGAGAATTGACATCGTCCGAAATTACCATTCTGGAAAAGGGGCTTTCATTTGTCCCGGTCAGACCAACGGACTTTGTTAAGATGAAACTAGAAAGTATAGAGTTCTGCAGGAAATTGCGCCTGAAAACATTTTTTATGGACATACCTGAGGCAAACAATACGGAGACTAGGGGCTTTCGACCAAAATCCTCATTCTGCCCACCAGCTCATAAAACCCCAAAGGAGATATTGACGTTTGAAAGGGCTATTCTATCAGGGATTACAGCTCTGGAAAAGAGGAAACATTATGTTAATTTTAATTTGAGCAAAGCGGAACATGACGCCATTCTCACATTGAAAAATGATAAAACCCTTGTAATAAAACAAGCTGATAAGGGGGGCGCAGTAGTCCTCTGGGATATTAACAAATACAAGGAAGAGGTGAGACGACAACTAGAGGACCCAACTTGTTACAAAAGGATTTCCTCCAATCCAGTAAAAGAACTTCAAAATGAGCTTTTCAAAATCCTTCAGGAGGGACATGAGCAAGGGATTATTGGACCCAAAGAATTATCTTTTTTACAAAACAAGAACCCAAGAACACCCGTATTTTATATCTTACCCAAGATACATAAAGATCCAATAAAGCCCCCAGGTCGCCCAATAATATCTGGATGTGACTCACTCATCGAACCAATTTCTAAATACATTGATTATTTTTTCAAACCCCTGGTCTGGAAAGTACAGGCTCATCTCAAAGACACAATTGCCTTTATAAATCAAATAACTTCTGTTGATTTCGATGTAAATAAACAATTAATGGTGACTATGGACGTTGTGTCCTTATACACACAAATACCACAAGAACAGGCATTGGAAACTTTGGAACTTTTTCTAAACCAAAGAGATCAACCCAGCAGAGTTCCTACGGATTTTATCATGAGACTAGCAAAATTTGCCTTGCAGAAAAATTACTTTGAATTTGACACAGATTTTTTCTTTCAAATTAAAGGGGTTGCCTTGGGCTGCCCCTCCGCACCGGAGCTAGCCGTTCTATTTATGGGACTTTATGAGAAACATTTCATTTACAACAACAATCCGTTCGCTGAATATATAACAAAATATATGCGTTATATTGACAATGTTTTCTTTTTATGGTCAGAATCAGAAGAGAAACTAGAGGAATTCATTACATGGTTGAATATGCGCACTGAAGACAGCAAATTCAGCCACACTGCAAGTAATAAATCGATCAACTTCTTAGATGTCCAAGTTTTTGCTACGGAGGGTACACTAGGGACAACTTTATTCCGAAAAACAACAGACAGGAATAAAGCCTTGCATTTTACAAGCCACCATCCGAGAAGTCAGTTTTTAAGAATAAGGAGAAACTGCTCGAATAGAGATGAGTATTTTCTACATGCTTATGCATTGCAAGATCGGCTACTCCTTAGAGGATACCCCAAAAAATTACTTAAGCATTCACTTAAAAGAGCCTGGTGGGTTCCAAGAGAAACATTGCGAAAAAGGAAAACACGTGAGGAACAAAAACGGATCGTTTGCGTCACCACTTTTAATCCCAATACACACAATCTACGTAAGATTGTTATGCAGAACTGGCACCTAATTAAAGACTTACACAGTGACCTGCAAGAACCACCTCTTTTTGCCTACAAAAAAGAAAAAAGTGTGGCAAATCATATTGTGAGAGCAGCCCTACCCCGGGAGCCCAAACCAACTCTAAGAGGCATGCTGGGACTACCTCCCATAGTGGGACACCATAAATGTGGCAATTGCACCTGCTGTACCTCAACAGAGGAAGGGTCAGTTTTTTCATTTGAGAGAATCTTTTGGAAGCACTTAACCTTCACGAATTGTCTGACCAAAAATATAGTATATGGGATCTGGTGCCCATGTCCAAAACTATACATCGGAAAGACCACTCGGGAGGCAAGACAACGAATAACTGAACACAAATCGAGAATAAGATGCAAGGTCCCCAACGCACCATTAGTGCAACACTGGGTTACCCATGGACATAGGGAAGACGAACTTAGATGGACTATCATCTGAAAAATCGAAGGGGATGCACGCGGTGGCAATCTAGAACTAAAACTGTCACAATGTGAGGCGTTTTTGATAATGAAATTTAATACAGCCACCACAGGGCTAAATGAGATCTCAGAAATATTCAGAAGTAACCAATAATAGATTACAGTGGGAACACAGCTTGACATGGTCTTACTGAATGAACTGGGATATGCAATCCTCCTTGTGCACAACCCACATCTAAAGGATTATACCGTCAACTAGTAGGGAAGTCAACCCGACTGCACACTGCCCAGCAGTCCTTATAAAATGCTCTCCTGGACATTTCCATGTCCCAAATAACTACATGGACCATAATGCATTCACCTGTGTCTAATATGGAATTGTGGCGCAATCCTGCTTTAGTATAATTATAAGGCGTTTTTTACATATAGACTCAGAATCCGTATCACCTATTTTGACCCTGTAGGGGACCGCCGCAAACGCGAGGAGTGTCTTTTTGATTAAAAGTCAATTCACTCCAAAATGTGCATTTCCCCTTTAATAAGAATAGGTCACATGACCAGGAAGTAAGTCGAACCACAGAAGCCTTGCCGGAGTCAGGGATTCAGTCGAGTAAAAGAAGCCTTGCCGAGTTTACCGCACCCTGAAGAAATTCTTCCAAGTGAGTATTTGAAACCAAAAGCTACCCACTTAGACCAGCAGATTAGTTAGGCGTGAGCAGATGTGCCAAGACCCAGATACACTCGCTGCTCTTTTCCCTCCCGCATGCAGGTAAAAGCGCATTCACTGCAGCGGGAAACCACTGAGTCCCCTCCAAAACGCAGCCGGTCCCTGGGTGAATGGGAGTCAGCGCCCACACCGGTAAGTGCATATAGCCCGTCATGCGGAGCCCCCCCGTGGTCTAAAAAGCCTTCTCAGACAACTGATTCCATCCCTCTCTCTTTTTCAGACACCGAAAATAAATTCATCAGTAGATGAGGTGAGTGAGCAAATGGCCACATTGAAATTAGGTGGGTGTAAGTGACTTTTAGAATGGTGTGCTTCATGGTAGTCTATCGTTTATGTTACAGAGTCTATTTGTTGTCGTGAATTGCATCAGTCCTGTGAGACGGATCTCTCAGATATTTCTCAAGGTATGTTGATTTCAGCCGACTGGTGGCTGCTCGAGTTAGTGGTTGTTTGATATGCTAGAAGAGTGTATCTAATTAGTCTTTATTCTCTATATTGTAGAATCAGCATTGATCCTGAGGAGAACCCCAAAAGTTAGGGAGTTCGAAACGCGTCGATCACTTAAGGCCAATGGTCAACTGAAGTAGTAGAGGGTTAATAATTGGATTAACACGGAATATAAATACTCTAATCATTTGAACTTTTGTGAATTTGGAATTGAATTCTTATTTTTCAAAAGAAATGTTTCAAATGTAAATAATTTATTGTTGACATTGACCTATAGCCTATGTATATAATTGTATTCATTGTCCCTGTCGTGTCTAATTTTTTTGTGTTTTGTAAGTTTGTATAGCGTGACTGAAGGACGAAGGTTGTATGTGGTTGTGTTCTATAATGATAAATTTGTCTTTGTTTGTGATTTTGTAAATTTTGTATAAAGTTGTATATTTTGTATATTCAAATGTGTCAAGGCACAGAAATGTCTTTTGAGCAAAATGAAAAAGCTTTCTGAAATTTAAAGAAAATATTTACAATAAATAAGAATTCAAAAATAAGAAAAGAGTGCTATGTTTAACTGATAGTTTCTTCAAAAAAATAAGAAAAACTTATTCCCAGTATTGGCAGTTGTTTTGCTTTATAGTTAAGTTTGGTTTAGCCTTACTGTTGAGGAGCCAAGACCCTGTTTAGTTCCTACTAAATACAAGAAGAGGGCATGACACCCGCATGCCATGGCGAATGACATCAAAGAAAATTAAAGCAAGATTGAAGTTTACCAATGGTAGAAGATGGGCGGCCTGTAAGCGCACTGATAGAACACAACACATCTCTTCGAGACAGCGCATGCACTGTCTAGCTAAGACCTACTAAATCTTCACGTTTGGAATGCAAATACAGAGGCATAAGCCTGCTGTCCTTTGCATTGCTCCATCCCTTTGAAACCATGTACACGTATCAAAAACTCGGAACTGCCAAAATATTATTAATTAGCAAGGTTGTTTTGTGACCACTGCAAATGTACATTTGTACATTAGTGCACAACTCAGTCAGTGTGGGAGAGAGCAGAAAACTCACAAAAGAGGAAACAATGTGATCATTTTTTCAAAGCCCAAAAGGTAGAGGGTAAAAAGAAATCTGAAACCCTTCAAGCTCATCAGGGTACATATAGAGTTATTTAGATCCTGATTGCATCCTGCCACCTCATCAGGTCAGCTCAGCTTTTGTGATGAAGATCACCCAGCATATTATGAGATTCTCCTCTGCCCAGTTGAGATCTTACCTTTCTTCAGTCCACTTACCATTGAAGGGAGTCCACTGGAAGCAGAAACGTATGATGCCTAGGTGCTATATTTTTCAGACCCTGTCCTTCAAAAGCTATGATCAATGTGATCTCTGTAAGCTGTCGTTGTCTGAATCTACCCTATGTAGTGTGGGGTGAAGGTCACTGTGACCTAGATGCACAAGGATGCACAGGATCCCAGGCCAGGGATTTCTTCCAGCAGATCCAGCAGAGGCTCTGCCATTGGAAATGCAGTGGACTCTAAAGGGGGTGGGTAATCTCGAGTTTGGCCAGTCTGGAGCATGTCAGAGGAAGTTGTTTTTGTTTTTTTTAGTTTTTTAAAAAAAACCTATATTGGTGACAAGGAGAGTGTACACAGCCAATTGCCTACAACCTGTCATCTTCAGGCCGGCAGCGATCGCACTCCAAGCATGTATGTAGGTGAACAAATGTTAAAAATCCATTCAGTACTATAGACACAGCAAGTCGCCTACAACCCAGAGGGCCGGCCGCGGTGTAAAGACTTAAATAACTGTTAAACTCTGGTACAGCAAGCTTGCAAGTTGGTAGCGCACAATCATATGCTCATGACATGAGGTTTCATTTATCTAGTAATGCAACCAAAGAAAGCAATAAAACGAAAACAATCCCAACTGTGATGCCCCAATCATTCAAGAAAGAAGTAAGGGGTGTCAAAGGGTGCAGAGTGGTGTACGAGATGCATAAAAAAAGGGGGAGGGGGGGGGAGGCGATGAACCGATCTAGGTAGCAGCAATGCATGACTTAACGAATTGGGCGCCCCGCGTGGCAGGTGGGAGTGTGGCAGGGTAGCAGCAGAGACGGGGAGTGATGTCTACTCGGCTGCGGCGGGAGGAGGGCAGTAGGCACAGCCCGTGAATACGTACCCTATGGAAGTGTGTTCAGACCAGTGGTTGTAGCCCACCTCTAGTGGTGGCAACTAACAAGCAATCGTGCAGTAGGGCAGTGCGCGGGGGGGGGGCGTAAGGGCGCATTTCGGACTAAGGGAATGGGCATGCCTAGTCATCACCCTCATCTCCACCAGTCCGGGGGTCACCTGTCTCTTGCAGTGAAAGGAGATATGTGGTCAGGGGGTCCAGAGATCTTTAGGACGCGACTTCGGTGGTACTAGATCGGCATATGTGTGTAAATGTTCTTGCCATGTCGACATCGTAGAGAGCCATACCTTAAATTTGGATGCGCGACCCCTACCCCAACGGCACGCCACATGTCTCTTGGCCAAGAGGAAGCCCAGCGCAAAAAACTTCCGATGCACCTTGATCGCTGGAGGTGAAAGACCTAACAAAGCGATCTTGGGGCATGGCGCGACGTCCATGCCGACCATATCGGACAGTGCCTTAAATATTTCCACCCAATATGCTGCTACAGCCGGGCACGACCAGGCCAAGTGGAGGAAACTCGCCCCCTCGGAACCACACCTCAAGCATCTGTCGTTATCTCGCAGGCCAAAGCGGAGTAGTTTGGCGGGGGTATGGTAGAGTCGGTGCAAGAATTTATAATGTGCAAGCCTGAGGCGCTCGTTACCCATGACTGCGTTTGTGTGTGAGCAGCTTTCTTCCCATTGCTCGTCCGACAATGGCTCGTCAAGATCTCTATCCCAGTCACCGCGCGCTCTGAGCGTCGGGGGTGAAGGGGGGGCCTGGGTGTGTTTGTACAGCATGGACACCACATGTTTCGGGGGGTCAGGATGGAGGAGAGCGTGTAGCGGAGCCACAGTTTCCGGTTCAGCAGGAAAATTGGGTTTGACCGCCTTGATATTCTGGCGTAGCCGGGTATAGAGGAATGTATCCATGATTGAAGGGGTAAAGTCCCCAAAGAATTGGGCCGAGGTGCGAAACAGCCCCCCAAGATACAAGTCGCCCCAGGTATGGACCGCACATTTTGTAAGCAGTTTACGGCCTATCTCCTCGCAGGCGACGCTTAATCTGGGATCGTGCGCCAAGAGCATGCGTGGCGAGTATAAGAACTCGGCCTCCATCTGAGCCGCAATACGATTCTAGGCCCGTACCGTGCAATCGACCGTAGTAGGGTCCCGTTCCCTCGCCCGGGTCGGGATATAAAGGTACCCTGATGGCTGAGCTGGTCTCATATAACCGTCCTCCACCGCAAGGTGAGCCATGAAGGGAGGGGGATGCAGCCAGTACACAGCAAAGTGACCCTGGGCGCAGTCGTAGTAACGCTGGAAATTCGGGACGTCAAATCCGCCCTGGTGGTATGGCAACATAAGCGTCTTGAGACTGAGCCTAGCCTGCTTGCCACCCCAGATTAGTCTACAGAGCTGAGAATTCAGTACGCGAAAGAAGCTGGCTCCCGGAGGGCACGATATGTTAGTAAACAGGTAAAGGAGCTTGGGGAGAACCACCATCTTGATAAGGGAAATACGTCCCGCCATCGAGAGTGGAAGGTGGATCCACCTAGTGATGGTGTCGGTCAGCTTGTCCATAGCCGTACCATAATTAGCTCTGATGAGGGCTTCCCGGTCCCTAGTCACGATTATCCCTAGGTATTTTATTTCGTCAGCCTCCAACACCAAGGGGTAATCCAGTGGGACCGGAACGGTCTTGTCCGTCAAGGGAAACAGGGCTGATTTTGACCAGTTGATTTGAATCCCGGATATGGCACCAAACTTGGTTATCTCCCGCAACAGAGGGTTAAGGTTCTCCTGTGGTTTGTCTACGTATAGGGTCACATCATCTGCATATAAGGCGACAAGCAGCTGCCTCTCCGGGTATATCAAGGAACGGTGGTTGTGGTGCTGCCGGAGCTTGGCCACCAAGGGCTCAATGGCAATCGCGAAGAGGACTGGCGAGAGCGGGCAGCCCTGCCGGGTGCCCCTATGGATCACAAACGGGGCAGAGCGAGAGCCATTCAACAATACGGTGGCCAGAGGTCTGCAATTCAGCAGCCTGATCCAATCAAGAAAGGAGAAGGGGGTCCCCATTCGTTCCAGAAGGGCCAGCAGATAGTCCCACTCTAGGGAGTCGAACGCTTTCGTTGCGTCCAGGAAGACAGCAGCCGCCTTGCATCGAGGGTTAATGTCCTGCAGGACAGCTTGTAGGGTACGCAAGTTGTGAGACGTCGCACGGTTGGGGACGAATCCAGCTTGGTCCGGTAAGACCAGGCGCTCTACCAGTAAGTTCAGGCGTGTCGCGAGCACTTTTGCCAGGATTTTCACGTCTGTATTAAGCAGCGACAGGGGCCTGTAAGAATCACAGAACTCTGGAGGTTTACCAGGTTTCAACAAGGAAGCTATAAGGGCTTCCCGCATGGTGGAAGGCAGCACGCCCTCCTCCAGGGCAGAGTAGTAAACCCGTTTCAGCAGGCGAGCAAGCAAGTGGATATAGGCCTTGTAAAAATCTATTGGAAGCCCGTCCGATCCAGGCGCTTTGCCGGATTTCATAGACATGATGGCGTCTTTGATTTCGTCAAGTTCAAGCTCGTGATGTAGGAATTTCTGTTGGGAGGGACCGAGCCATGCGACTGCAGTGTCCTCAAGGTAGGACTGCAAGTCAACGGACGTCTGACGGTGTGAAGTGTAGAGGGTAAAGTAATGGTGAGTTAGGACACGCATTTGTTCCTTAAGGTCTCTCTGTGGTGCCAGATGTTCGTCCATTAGGGTCGAAATATAGTTGTGATATTTCGCAGGCTTAACCGCAAAGGCAAGTGCCCTGCCGTGCCTGTCGCCCTCGCCGTATAGACGGGCCGTGTAGGGCTTCCCAAGGAATTTGCATTCCTTTTCGGCCGCCTCCGCGTATTCATTAAGCTTGTCCCTGAGGAGGGCCTTAGGTGTAGGACTGTGTGGGTCACGGGCCACGTCACGTTCGAGTAACTTGAGTTCAGCTTCTAATCTGTGCAGTTCCCCACGCAGCGATTTGAGGACACCGCCACCCTTCGCAATACACCAGCCCCTGACAGTGACCTTAAAGGCCTCCCACACCGTAGTGAAAGACGTGACGGAACCAGTGTTTCGGTCGAAAAAATCCTGAATGTCCTGTTCAAGTTCCCCCCTGAACGCTGAGTCAGTGAGGTGCGCGGGGTTGAGGCGCCAGCTCAAGTACGGGGAGGCATCGATGGGAATGCGCATGGTAAGGAGGACTGGTGAGTGGTCGGAGAAAGTCCTAGCGAGATGGAGAGCACCATCCAGCCAAGGGAGGAGGCCAGCCAAAAGGAACACATAATCAAGCCGCGCCCATGTAGTGTGTACCGCTGAGTGATGAGTACCCTGATTAAGAGTGGGGTGTAGGTGCCGCCATGCATCAATGTAGTGGTGGTCCTTGACAAGGTCAGATAATGTACGTTGGGTATTCGTGTAATGGAGTGCCTGGGGGTGGGATCTGTCCCGGCTCGGCGCCAATGCCGTGTTGAAGTCCCCCCCCAAGTATGACATGGCTGATACCCAGCGTTTGAATTTTGCCCCACATCGTAAGGAGTGCCGAAGTGTCATCTGTGTTAGGGGCCGTAATAACAAGCTAGAAGGACCGTGTGTGAGTATAGTGTCCCCCACATCATGCAGTATCTCCCACCCGAGTCTGCCTCAGTGCCAGCAGGTAAGAAGCGCAACCCCCGCCGAACTAAGATCGTAACCCCCCTAGCATAATTAGAGTAAGAGGAGAAAACCTTACAAGAGGCCCATCTAGAGGCAAACATAGGGGAACCGTCCGGTCGCAAGTGAGTTTCTTGAAACATGGCGATAGATACCCCTTGTCTATCCAGATAGCCTAATATTTGCCTCTTCTTTCGCGGGTCATTCAGCCCTCGAATGTTCCATGTCGCGAGGCGGAACTGCTGTGTCGGGTGTGGCGGCATTACGTCACCCATGTGGCAGAGCGTAAACAGGTGCAGCGTATTAATGCCTCAAATCGGTTCACTTCAGGATCAGGTGCATGAAAACAACATTTCCCCCCCAGCGCCTACCCCGCAGTCCAGCCCATCCCACCCCACAGCACCCCGACATCTATGACTCTGTAAAACTGGAGCATCAGCCCACCCACAACGGCTACCCCAACTTGCCGTGTAATGATTTCCCACCCCCCCACCCTAGACCTAAACAAAACTAGAACTAAAGCCAATAAAATGGCAGCATAAACCTCAGCCCTCAGTAGGGGAGAGGGAATCCGGGGAATACCCATTGGGGGTCTGAAACTAGAGGCACCAGACCTGCCAACCACCTCCCTACTCGCACCCGCTTACAACCAGGTCGGCCCAGTCGAAACCGCGGGACGGAGGTGGTCTAGTGAGCACACAGTATACATTTAGACCAGTCAAATGTGCAATAAATCAAAGACCTCACCGGGATACAGAGGAGTCAATTCGCTCAGGGCCGTTGCACAGGGAATCAAAAGTTCAAAGGGGGCCACCAAGCAATGCCGCGTGTCAGTCTTGTTGGGATAGTGGAGAGTGCGATCTAGAGCGACGGCGAGTGGACTCCTCTCTGAGCTGGTCCTTCTTGCACTGTTTAAGGTAGTCCTCCACCTGCTGCGGATTCTGAAAGAAGTGGTGCTTACCCAGGTGGGAGAGTTTTAGCTTGGCCGGGTACAGCATGGCATAGGGGATCTCCAGGGTTTGCAATTTCTTCTTTACCCCTGTGAATTTGCGTCTGGCTTCCTGGACAGCAGGGGTGAAGTCAGGGAAAAAAGAAAGCGTTGTGTTTTCATAGCGCACTGTCTTCAGTTCCCTCGCGCGGCGCAACACAGCATCACAGTCTCTGTAGTTAACAAAGCGCGCTATGATGGGCCTAGGCGGGGAACCAGGGGGAGGGGGGGCAGCCAGGGAGCGATGGGCCCTCTCAACAATGAGGAGTGAGGAGAAGGCTACCTTTCCAAACAGGTCCGTGACGAGATTTTCAATAAAAAGTTCCATCTTCCCCGTGTTGGTGGTCTCCGCAAGGCCCAAAATGCGAACATTATTCCGTCGTGATCTCGCTTCTAAATCTTCGTTCTTGTCCGCGATGATTTTGAGCAGTCTATCCATTTGGGGGATGTGGCGTTGCGAAGATGTAGCGTTATCCTCCAGCCCCGAGATTCTCTCCTCGGCCTCCTTTATACGCGCGTCGTGATGTTCGAGTTTCACCACCACGCTGTCCATGCGCGCATCAATCGTCGATAGGCTTTGCTTCATGCCTAATAAGAGCGTTTTCCAGTCCTCATCTGAGGGGGGCGAGGTCGAGGGGCTCCCACCTCCCTCCGGTGTCGTCTTGGAGGTCCTCTTAGATTCTAACGGGATTTTCGATTGTCTTGCATCAGTGCGTCCCATGATGCGTGGCGGCGTCTGGGTCACTACAGAGTATATGGACGCCAGATCTCGAAAGGGAGCAGGCTGGAAAGGGGGAAGATGACGGGGCCAGGAGCTGAAGCCCGTATGTTGTGGGCGAGCGCCTGCAGGGTGCCGATGTCAGCGCGGGGCAAGGAATGGAGAGGGTGAAAGCACTTCCCAAGGAGCCAGAGTCAGTATCGCCAGGGAGGCAGAGTTCCTAGGCCAAGCAGCAGCTGCACAAGTGGTGATAGCGAGTCCTCCCAGGGCCCACAAGAAGTAAGGAGAATGCGGCCAAAATCCGTAATGAAGCAGCGCTCAGAGTTGCCAAGGTGAATAAGGAAGGTAAGGGTGTTCAATACCTCCAGGGGTGAAGGCACAGCGTCAAGGCGGGCTCGCCCAAAATGGCCACGAACTCGGCAATCTCAGCAGATGTAATGGCGGGGAGGATCCGCTCAGGCCTGAGAGGAGGGAGGTGAGCCGACGTGGAGACAGTCGTGCCGACTCGGGTGTGCCAGGAAGCATCCAACGTAAGAGGGCCTCTTGCAGCTTCAAATTTAGTGTCTGGGGGCAGTAGTGGCCGAGACCGACAGCGCCACAGATGAGCGGGTGTGACAGGGTCCGTATCTCGACCCGTTGCAGTCCAGGCGCATGGCAGGTCGCAGTGCGCAGGGGAGTCCGGGGGCAGAGCGGAGTCCAGCAGCGCCGGCAGAGCGGAGGTAGGGCTCGTACCTGGAGCCGGCGAGGTTTGCAGGCGTCCGTGACGCGGGCTCTCTCGGCATACAGCGGGGTGGCGAGTCAGGCCTCCCGCAATGCAGGGCTCGGGGCACCTCCGCCCAGGCTTCAAAGCCCCGGGCTTTCCCAGCCGGGGTGCCCAGGGGGGCAATGCGGCGGTAGAGCGCGAGGCGCCGGTCGCGGGATCTGGGCCAATTTTCTCCGGCTCTGGTTGTGCGACACGGTGGCTGAAGACACCGGAGGAGTCACAGCAGTAAGGCGGTCAAGATACCGCTATGCAGGAGGCAAAGAAACTGGTCAGGATGGCATGCAGGATGGTGATTAGGCTCAGAAGGGCGAGAGCCTCACAGCAGTGTGGCCATCTTGGTCCGGCGCCACCTAGCGCCCCCATGTCAGAGGAAGTTAGCCATGGGTTAATGTCTGAGAATTAGGTGTTAGGAGATTCTGAGGAGAATGAAATGTGAGCTATAATATACAAAGATTTTAGGAGGAACTTCTCTGCATGTCTGAGAGGTTTCCTCTTTGACTAGGAGTTATGTTTGACAAGTCGATTTGTTGGCCAGGTGTGAAATCATACTGAAAAAGAATAAATCCTCAACTTGAAGAGAAGAATGAGGGGGCGTGGCTCTCTATCCGGCACAATCCTGCAGCAATCGCATTCCTCACTGCACCAAATTATCTTCTTTCGACTGGCTGGAGAAGGTGGACCCAAATGTGATCTTTACGGCGGCTCTGAATACTGCTGGAGCGGAGATCCCACCCTCGAGGCTGGCGCTGGGCCTCACGCCCCGGGCTGCGCTGCATTTGCCTGTCGGAGCTGCTGTGGGGGGCCGCGGTGCTGTGAAACAGCTGACGCGGATTGCCACCTGTCTCGCAGTGAGTCGTGCCCTGCGGGGGGGTTCACCGGGGGGTCGGGGGCCTCTTGCTGCCTGGCCCGGTCCCGCAGAGGTGCGGCCTAGTTGGGGCCTGGCACCCACCTCGGCAGCGGCCTTGGGTTCTGGCCTGGTCCCGCTGGGGGCGCGGGTCTGCGGGGATTGGGGTAGCGGTGTGACGGTCTTCCTTTGCCCCCCCCCCTCGATTGTGTTCCCTCCTCTGTGGGTGTTGCTCTTGTGTGCTGCACGCCTCTGCCGGATCGTGCTTGGGGCCCCCCATCGGGCTGAAGCTGTGGTGGTGCTGGCTGCGGCCGTGTTGCGGGCCCTGTCGCTGTGCTGCCTGACCCGGAGGGGTTCCCGGCCCTGTGTGGTGGTCTTCCGACTCACAGTGAGGTTCCGGTCTGACTGTGGTGCGCGGCACTGGGCCGCACTCGCCTTCACCCCCCCTCCTGCTGCTCCAGCCTTTGGGGGACGGGCATTGGACGCCTTGGGCTGACTGGGGGCCGGGACTGGGCCTGGCACCTCTGATGTAGGCCACCCGCAGTCCGGCCCGATCTGGCGATTTCCTGCTGCAGCCTGGACTGTGTGCTGCGACTGCCTGCCCCCGATGAAACCCGTGACATCTCCTGCTGACTGGTTCTTCCTCTTCAGTGCTGTCAGGGGCCCTGCTGCTGCGGTGATTTTCCTCTGCTGGTGGTGGACGGGTGTGGGCGGCTCTTCTGATGCCCTATGCCTCTGACTCTCCTGCGTGTCTGCTTCTCTTGATGCTGGGTGCCGCTTCGCCTTTGGGAGCTCTCCCCTTACATTTCCTCCTCCTGCCACACACTCTGGTGCTCTCCTGCGGAGGCCTGGCCAGGTCTGGGGTCCTGCACCCTGAATGCTGTAACCTGCTGCGGTCGACGGCTCCTCTAGCCCAGGTCATCTTCCCGCTCTCACTCGAACGGGCACTGGGCCCTCTCTCCTTACCTGCTGGCCCAACCCGGGGGCCTCGGCGCTGTGCACACTCCCCTGAAGCTGCTGGCTGGATGTGGGTGGCTCTGCTGGTCTAGTTCCCCCCCCCACTTACCTGCATTACTGTTCCACACTGCGGGGGTTGGGACTCCACTGGCGCTCTTAATGCCTTCACCTCTACATCTCCGGTGGCAGCCTCCTGTGATATCCCTCCCATCGTGGGCCTTGTCGTCCTCTCAGTGCCTGGTGGTCCTGTGGCGCCTGGCTCCATCATGGGGAAGTCGGACCCTAAGCAGCCCAAGATCTCCTTTGAACTACGCAAGTCCTCATGCCAGGACGGTGCAGGCTTGGAGGGGGCGGAATCTGCTGGGGCCCCGGACAACCTTCCAGGCTGAGATGATGACCTTAAGGCGATTATGTTGGAGGTGAAATCGGCTGTAACTGGTATTGCCTCACAACTGGAACAGCTTTCCACTCGTCTTGACTCCGTGAAGGCCCTGGTTGACTCCCACGACAATAGGCTCCTTCATGTTGAAACTAGGGTCTCTGATGCAGAGGATGCGGCTACCCAGGACAGACAGAAGCTGCTCCAAATGGCTAAAATCCTCGCCATCATCCATGAGAAAAACGAGGGTTTGGAGGCTCGCTCCCGCCGGAGCAACCTCCGCCTTACACGCCTGCCTGAATCCACCAATGTATCTAAGATGGAGGACTTCATTGAAAACCTCATCCGGGAGTTATTCGGGGACGTACTCTCTCCTTTCTTTGTCGTGGAGCGAGCTCACCGCCCTCTCGTCCCGTTTCCCCGCCCTGGTATGCCTCCACGCCCCATAGTGGCAAAGATATTGAACTTCCGTGACCGTGATGCCATCTTCAGGGCCGCAAGGGACAAGGGCACCATCACACATCAGGGCAATACCCTCTCATTTTATCCAGATTACACCATGACTGTTCAGGCTGCCAGGAGGGAGTTTCTACCTGCCAAGCGAATCCTTCAGAAGCACGAGTTAATCTACTCCCTGGCTCCAAGACGCTGGTCTTCCCCGATCCGAGGGAGGCACTCGCTTTCGCCAAGCGCCTAGACAAGGAATCCAGAAATTCCCCTTCCAGCTCTTCGCATGATTCCACTAATCACCTAAGTGACAATGATTGATTGGTTTGTTTGTACACTGTTGTGATGCCCTGGTGATTGGACACTGGTCACGAATTCTGTGCATGCTTGGTTTATTCCCCTTTCCACCATCTTTGGGGGCCTCAATTACTGGATATTGTACAGAAGTGACTGTGATCTTTTCCTGTTCCTCTCTAGCCTCCTTCTGTACTCTTCTTACCTCTCCACAGTTGGTCTCTGACACCGCTCATTTTCATGATTATTGTGCAGTCTGAGCATAATGTTTTTAGTTATTCCCTTTTTTTTTTTTTTTTTACGATGCTGCCATTTGATTGACCTTGGCCACCCTGCTTTACCGCAGGGGTGTCCGCCCAGTCCTGCCATGCCCGACCTGGGATGAGCTCAGTTTTGAATTGCCGACCACCACTGAGAGTCAGTCTGTCCCTTACCTGTTGGGGCACCTGGAAATATACAGCCGCCACCGCTGAGAGTCACCGAGGGCCATTGTTTTGCAGACGGACGCCGGAGGGGAGGAGGATTACACCTCCCAGCGTCCCTAGCGCCGCGCACGCCAATCAGAGCTCCAGGAGGCTGCCAAAAGGACGCTTGCACTCCCGCTTCACGGAAGGCGTGCGGGCGCGCTCCGGGCGAAGCCCAGGCCAAGGGCGGGCCTGTTTGAGCCCGTTCGAGGCCAGGCCGGGCCCTCCCTCTAAGCCGCCCAACAGAATAAGGTTAGTGTATTCCCATAACATGTCTGAATACAGAGAAAGTGAAATTACCCTGGGTGACACATTTTTCGATAACTATAAATCTACTGGTTCTGTTATAAAGATCAGAAGAGAATGAACCCGCGAGAGGGATAGGGAAGACCTGCACAGCCTACTGGTAGCATTGTGGGGACCTTGGACCAGTTCTTAATTAGAGCTAGCTCAGTCCTTGCCCATGAGATTGCATTGACTGAACGTCGTCTATCTCTGGATATCCAAACTGTGAAACGGTCTTCCTTGGGCGCTATAGCCTCTGCACGCACCCCAGATCGCTCCATGGCAGGTGATATCGCGCCGATTGATGAAGGAGGCAACCTGTTTTTTTGTTGTTAATTTATTAGCAGGGGTACATGGTGGATATGGTGGACAGGGTTCTCAAAATATATTGCCACCCGTCGACCCGGTTGTAGTGGTTATTGAGAAGACCCAAAGCCTTCCCCCCTCTCGTATTGCCACTAGATCTGCCATACATGGTAAAACCTGTATTCCCGTTACTAACCAAGATTCTTCGCAAAAGAGGAAACGGGGCGGAGGGCCACAGAGACAGAAACCGGCTAGACTAAAGAAGACAAACAAAGATGGAGGGGCTACAGAAGTTCAGCCCCTTGTAATGGAGGATTCACAGCCAAAACGCCGAATACGTCCAGAGACTCAAATTCATCTGTTCTAGATGACCCCCATGTAAAAACTTTTGATGCTATGTAGTGCAGATTGAAAAACCTAATGACATCGTCTTTGTCCCCAATTTTGCATAGGCTATCCAAAATAGAGGATAGATTAATTGCCATCGAATTAAAGATTATGCAGAATTGTGGGGATTTGGAGGGTTCACTGGAACCAAGGGTAAGGTCAATGGTTAACGAATCTTGTAATGCGGTATTTGGAATGCCCCCCCTCCTAACTCCTGCGTAGCAAGTCGTAAACCTGTAACAACAAGTGCGCCAGGAAGGAATGTAGATGTTGTTGACAATTATAATACCGATAGAACAATAGGTGCTATTGACATATGCCGGCCAGGGATTAATCCTAGCGGTCACATCCAGACCAGCTCGTGTGGTCAGGGAAGAAGGACAAGTGGTCCAAGTGTGAGGCTCAGGGGTGCAGCCTCACCTGGTTAACAATTGGGGGTTAGGCCACAGGGCGTGCATCAGATGTCGAGGGGCACGGATTACAGGGAGGCATTAGTGGGCCCTCACGTTTTACATCTCCCCCCAGCAGCTGCCCTGCTGGTAGTGGTATTACGGAATGTTCCAGCTCTTCGAGGGGGCCAGATAGAAACCACTGATCAATTGATGGCCAAAACTATGCATTGGATTTCTAATCAACTGAAGAATGTGGGGGTGGTGGGTCTGGATATTTGTAATGATATGATAATGGCTAGACGATGCGTTTGGATTGGGCACTCAAGGAAGGAAGGAGGAGGAGATTGCATAGTTGCAAACTTTAATAATAAACGAGTTGTGGGATTTCTTTTGAATAGCCTGGGGAGTACTAATTTAGATCTTAGTCCCGATAAAATTGATCTCTTACCACTGTTTTTTTTTATAGACCACACTTTACCCAGAATGGTTGGCGGACACCATGGGTACAAAATAATTGTAGACCACAACAGGAACGTAGCCAGAGATTACCTTTTCTAAATTTAGCCAATAGATTTTCTCCACTGTCAGGCTTGACAGTGGTGATTGACTACATTCCCTAAGCTCAACACCACTGGATAATTCTGTCACTCGGTTACCAGTGTCCCCAGGGACTATCCTGCCCACACAGTTAGATATCACAGAGATTGTAGGGAGGAGCTCAAGTAAAGTTAGCACAGCAATATATAAGAGCAGGCCTTTACCAGAGGTTGAGTCAAATTCTTTTGAGTCAGCCACAGTCTGAATGCTTACAGATAATGACATGGAATGTGGCGGGCAGAAGTATGATGTTACAACGCGATCAAAATGATTCGGGTACATCACAACGCATCTATTACAATGCAAGTCGTTACCACGACTTGCGCTGTAGGGTGCTGGACTTAGGAATAGTAAGATTTACTATTCCAACTCCAGCCTACATACAGTAGGGAAGGTGTTGGAATAGTAAATCTACTATTCCTTAGTCTAGAGAGCCCTCCAGCGCAAGTCGTGGTAACGACTTGCATTGTAAAAGATGCGTCGTAATGGCACCGCGGTGTTTTGACCACGTTGTGAAGGATGTTTACGGGTGGGGGCTAGGAATAAATTACAGGATGTAAACTGGTACAAAACTTTTGAGCATTGCGATGTGGATTTAATACAGGAGACATGGCTCACGGATGCTCTTTTTGTAAATGGTTTCAAGACTATTGCAACTAATGCTATCCCATCAAAGGCAGGTAGGGCTAGTGGTGGTTTAGCAGCACTTATTTCCTTGTCCTCTAGGCTGACTCTAAAAAAATACTATACCAAGTCGCCAAACTTTCAGTTTTTGTTTTTTACTATAGAAGGAATACAGGATATAATAGTCATCAATTTTTATAATAATATTTTTAGTGCTTCGAGACATGAGGTCATTGTTTCTATGGATAACGAGTTGAGGGACTTCATGAAGAATGTAGGACGGGATTGCTCCCTAATCTGGGCCGGGGACTTTAATTTAGAACCTTGTGACCGCATAGCTGGAATTCAATGTGGTTACAAGGAAGAACTAGGTGGTGCCATTGCACATTTCCCACATAATAATTATGGGGAAAATAATAATTTTCTTATGTTCAAGCATAACCTGGAAATTACAGATAAGATCTTACAAGGTAGTAGATGAGAAGATAGAGAAAATATCTTTACCTTTAAGGGTGCAAGGTCATCCTCATGCATCGACCATTTCATTACTTCAATAAATCTAAGGTCCTTAATATTAGAATGCTTTGTTGCTCCAAGCCTGCTAAGTGATCACCACCCAGTATTAATAATTGTTAGAACTTAGAAAACAACTACAAGCAGGTATCCAGGAAGTGAACATAAAAACACACGGGGAAAACGGGATCTCAATTAAATGGGTAGGTGTGGATCCAGAGGCATTCACAGAACATTACATTGGTACTTGTTTGGATGTTTCAACAAGTAGCCTTGATATCGTTAAGGCCTTTCCTTCTATCACCACTGTAATTTCAGATATCTTACAAAGGAAAGGAAGAAAATAATATCAAATTCCCCAAGAGGGTTTGATAACCTTTGTTCTAAACTAAATAGAGATTTAAAGTCGGCACTCAAAAGGAACCCACGTAATAGGGAGGGTATTAGTATGCTACGAAAATCATATAAAGAAACCCTTAAGCAGAGAAAAATGGAGATAAGGGAAAATGCGTGGGAGTCTTTAAATAAAGCTGCCAAGCTTAAAGATTCGGTTCTTTTTTGGAAAAATCTGGATCAACCTTTCTTCAAAGAGGTGCAAGCAGCAAAGATTGATTCAGTAGTGTCCCCTGAGGACTGGTTAACCCATTTCGAAGCAATTTTTTACGAATCCATACAGGGTATTTTAAACATTCAGGATAATAGTGTCATAACCACAAATAAATCTGACGAAGGATGCATAACCCAAGATGACATAAGAACAGCCCTTAAGAACAGCTCCAGCGGTAAGGCTGCCCCGGACCTTTGGGTATCTGTTTTGCTTAGGTTCTTCAATGCAACAACTGATGGGGTGATACTGGCCACATGGGCGGAGAGCTTGTTAGTCCCCATTTTTAAAAAGGGCGATAGAAGTTGTGTTAGCTGCTATCGCCCAATGTCTTTACTAGACTCTACGTCTAAAGTCATGGGGCGAATATTGATGACCAGGTTAGAGCAATGGTCAAATGAAAATAATATTTTATCAAGGGCACAGTATGGCTGTAGATGGGGTGTTGTTACAATCGAGCAGTGTCTGAACTTGGATCTAATAATAGGAAAATATACCCTTGCGAGGGAGGGCTCCCTCCATCTCGGCTTTGTGGATTTATCAAGTGCTTTTGACTTGGTGAACCATTCAAAGCTTTGGGAGACGTTAAGGGGAATGGGCGCCCCGGACGACATTGTTAGTTTCCTATCACAGATTTATGCTTGGTTATCTGCAAGGATACGATATGGTATACATGGGGAAAGCACGAAGCACTTAAAAATCACCTGTGGAGTAAGACAGGGCTGTACTCTTGCACCCCTACTGTTCTCACTCTACATAAATGGGGTTGACACTCTATTACAGAATAGTGGGTTAGATGTCCCAGTGATTGGCAAGCGGGCAACACCCCTATTACTGTACGCCGATGATGCCGTCCTGATTTCTAGGAGAGCAAATGGCTTACAGACCCTGATGGATTATTTTAATAGTTTTATGACGGAGAAACACTTGAAAATTTACCTGAGTAAGACGCTCGTAATGTCCTGTGGTAAAAAGAATATTAAAACAAAATCCCATTTTATCAATGGGACACTGATAGAGAGAACCTTTACATTTTCTTACTTAGGGATCCTTTTAATAGTAAGGGTAATTGGAATAAACACATGACCCTAAGCAAGTTGAAATTTGTGAAAACAGTGGAGGCCATTTTCAGATTCTCCCAAAAAATTGGAAATAAACCTGTTCGGGAGATTCTTAAATTGTACGGAGCGAAGTGCATCACAGGGAGTTGTTATGGGGGCCCTATGGGGTCAGATTGATACATCTCCATTACAAGTCCTTGAAAACAACTTCCTAAGATGCTTGCTAGCCGTCCCTGGTTCCGCACCCTCTACTATTGTGCACAGGAAAACCGGAACTCCGTATATATATATGATTTAATTAGTATGGCCGCATTAAACTTGTGGCACCGAATCTGGGTCAGGGAAGAAACTCAATTTACGAGGGATATTATTTTAGACTGTATGTCTCAAGATGGTTGTAAAAAAATTCCCTGGTTAAGTTACATCGCCAGTCTTCTAGAGGATTGCAATTTATCAGTTAATGATTTTACATCGGGAGACGCTCAATACCCTAGTAAGGCTGAATCAAAAGGGAGATTTCTGAATTTAAGGGCCGTCCGTAGAGATGAGGCCTCAAACTAAAACTGTTACTTCTTACCTTGAGGGTACCATGGTTGCGGGTTTACAACCATACCTCGTCTTTGTAACCAATGTACAACATAGATTCTACCTTACGAGATTAAGATTGTGCACTTTAAATTTTTTATTTGCATTTCTTATAAGGGGCAAGTGGTGCGCCATCATCCTGAATTGTCTGTGTGATGGCAGGTCCAAACAGAGTACCCTTCACTTTTTATTGTTTTGTAAGTTTTATATAGAAATTCGTAAAACGTATCTCCGTCCCATTTTAAAATCTAATAGCCTGTTTTCCTATAAAATTGCTTTTAATTATTTACGGTACTTGGATAATATTTCAGCATGTAACGCAGTTATGTGTTATATAATGATGGCAATGAAACAAAGGAATGAACTTGTTCATTTAGAAAGTCTGAATTACGAAGCTACGTAAGCTTACTTGTTTAGCGTTGCGCTCATCTAATCTAAGTGATGAATTGATGTTTCCTGATGTCTTCTTTTTAACTTAGATGTGTTTCCTTTTTAATTATAAATGGATTTTAGAATGTTTGTATTTAATGCTTTTGTGGACATTTTGTATGATCCGAATAAAGCTTGTTTTGATTTGATTTGATTTGATTCCCGCTTCTGTTGTTTGGTTGCCCAAGTTCTGGGTTCCTGGGGTGGGGTGGGGGGTCCTCTCAGCCTGATTGGGGGGTTGGAGTGGGCAGGGGTGGTTGAACACTGGGGGACATTTTGATTGGCATGTTTTGCACGGACCCTGGTCTGCGCTTTGTGGGGGGTGGGTGGGTGTTTCTGTTCCTCTAGCAAGATGGGGGTTTTATTGCGCTGTATTTCTGTTGCTATCTTTTGACACTGCACGTTCCATTGCAAACATTGCGTTCTGCTTGCGATTATGTATTTTTGTGCTTGATGTAAGGTGCCATGTTCCATGTCTAGTCCTTGGCTCACTGCAGGGGCTTTTTTTAATTTACAGGTTACCATTTGCGTCGCTCTGACCTACAGGCAGCTCCTTCAGTTCCTTCTATCTCCTTTGCGCACTGGCATCCCCTCTGGGGGGGTCGTTCCTACCTGGGCTGTCTCCATACCCGCGCTCCTCCGTGGGTTCCTTGTCTCCTTTACTGTCAGAAGGTGCTGGCCCAGATAGCATTCCCCCCCTGTGCATTCCATGTTGCGCTGCCCGCTTCCTTCTCTCCAATGGCTAATGTGACCTGCTGGACTTGGAATATCCATGGTCTGAATGACCACCGCAAAGCGCGTTTGACACATGCCCATCTTCGGCGCCATAGTATAGATATTTGTCTTTTACAGGAAACTCATTTGCTTCCCGGCTCAACGTCTAGGCTCAGCGCGTGCTACTGGGGGGAGTCCTACTCATCCACTTACTCATCTTATGCCAGGGGAGTCTCCATTCTGCTGTGCCGCGGCCTCCCTTGGCAGACCTTTCGTACCCTTATTGACCGGGATGGTAGGTATGTCATCCTGCATGGTTCATTGCTTGCCCAGCCCGTCAACATTGCAGCGGCCTATGGCCCGAACTTTGATGACACGGGGTTCTTCCTCCACGTCTGTCACCTGATCGCCTCTTGTGGTCCTGCGGCCGTGATCTGGGGTGGGGATTTTAATGTTACCCTTTCCATGGAACTGGGCCGATCGGGTTCTTACCGTTCCCACCCGCATGCCGCAACTGCTCTCTCCTCTATTTTATCAGACAATTCACTTTTTGATGTTTGGCGGCACCTCCACCCTGCTGCCCGGGAGGGAACTTGTGTCACAGGTGAAAGGGGTTGCTGGTCAAGGATTGACCTATGGATCACCTCGCCAGACGTCTTGTCCTGGACCATCGATGCTACCCATATGGCCCGCACTCTCTCCAATCATGCACCGGTCCGCCTTCTTCTCCGTCCTCCCAACTCTCAGCGACGGGCCTTCTCCTGGCGCCTATCTCCTACTGCCCTTCGGGATTCTGTCTTTTGTGCTGAAATCCAGACCACCATCACTAACTACTTCTAGCTCAACGCGGGCTCCGTTGACTCTGCCTCTACCCTCTGGGAAGGGTTTAAAGTATTTATTCGGGGCAAATGCATCTCCAAGCAAGCCGGTGTTTTGCGTTCTATCCGGTCCACACTGGCTAAGTTGGATGGGGATATCCGAGACCTGGACGCCGCTCTTGCGAGCGGCGCCGGCCCGACGCATCGGCACAATTGTGGCAAAAACACTCTGAGTTTTTGGACGACGACGGCCGTGAGCTATCCTTCTTGGGGAGAGAGGGTTGGGCCCGCCGTTTTGGGGAGGGGGCCGCCCCGGGCGTACCCTTGCTAATCTCTTGCGTCCACCGCGCGCCGCCTCTTATATTACAGCCCTCAGTGATGGTGGGCCTGACCGCACCTTGTCTTCAGCGGAAATCACTTATCGCTTTCTTGCTTTCTACTCCCGACTCTATTCCGCTGGCCCACCTCCCTCTCAGGAGGATTAAGACCAGTATTTTGATTCCGTTGCTCTTGTCTGGCTTGCCGACTACCACCGCAAATTTCTTGACAAACCGTTTTCAAAGGAGGAAATATTAGCAGCGATAAGCAGCCTGCCGAGTGACAGAGCGCCGTCCCTTGATGGCCTGCCCGCCTCCTTTTATAAAACGTTCGCCTCCACCCTTGTTCCACATCTCGCGGCCATGTTTAATGAATCATTCGACACAGGCGAGCTTCCACCATCTCTCCGCGAAGCCTCATTGACCCTGCTTCTTAAACCTGACAAGCCTGCTGACCGGTGTGATTCCTACCGTCCCCTCTCCCTCATTAACATAGATAATAACATTTTTGCCAAACTGATCGCTTCCCTTCTTCTTTTATTGATGCCCACCATTGCCCTCCCCGACCAATCTGGCTTTATCCCCGGCAGGGCAACCTCCCATAACCTTCACACTATTTTTTCCATGTTGCACCAAATCAATCCTGATCTTCCTGCCGTGGCCGCCTTGCTCGACGCCACGAAGGTGTTTGATACGCTGGAGTGGCCGTTCCTTTTTTATATCCTGTCGTGCATGGGCTTCAGTGCCTACTGTTTGCGAAATATTAAGCTCTTATACACCAGTCCCACTGGCCGGCTTCGCATAAATGGCCAAGTAACGGACCCCATTAGCATCGCTTGCGGCACTAGGCAGGGGTGCCCATTGTTGCCCATGCTAGTTGCGATTGCCATGGAACCCCTGGCCGCCCGGCTGAGACAACACCATACCCACCGGGGCATTGGCTTTTCGTCCCGCTCCCTCTTGGTCTCCATGTATGCCGACGATGTAACCCTCTACGTTTGCCACCACCAAGATAATCTCAGCCCCCTGGTGCAGGAGGTTATTCATTTTGGTGGGCTTTCGGGCATTCAGGTTAATTGGAGTAAATCTGTGCTCTTCCCCTTGAAAGAAGCCACCCTCCCATTCGTATCAGATTTTCCTTTTGAGTGGGCATCCGGCCCTACGCATTATTTGGGCATTTGGTTGAGCAGGGACCCGGACGAGCTTTGGAGGTCCAATTTTGGCTGTGCGGTGGACTGGATTGAGTCTAAGATACCCCTTTGGAGCCGATTACTGCTTTCCCTGGCTGGCCGCATAGCCATAGCCAAAATGGTGGTCCTCCCTAAATTTCTCTACCTCTTCTCTAACATACCCATCCCTCTCACTGCTTATTTCTTTCGCAGGCTACGTTCTCAAGTCGTGTCCTTGGTCTCGGCCGGGTGGCAGCCCAGGATTGCTTATGACATCCTGCCTTGTCCATGTCGGCTGGTGGGCTGGGCACGCCGGCCTTTCGACTATGCGCACTTTGCGCTCAGGCTTCTTTTCTTCACTTTTGGCTGCATCCCACACCCTATCAGCCTCATGTTACGGTTGAACTGGATGTTGCCTCCCCCTGGCCCCTGTCTACGGCCTTATTTGCCCCTGCGGTACGCGCCCACACTGAGGTGAATACGGTGGAAAAACTTCGCTGGGCGTGGACGTCGCTGTGCCATCTCGCTGGACTTTCCCTCTGATCTGCAAACGCTATGCCTATTACTGAGCACCCGGACTTCCCATTCATTCAGTCTTCTAGTATGTCTCAACATGCGGCACTACGGGGCTTTCGTACTGTTGCTGATCCGTACCCCGAAAATTCCTTCTAAACCCTTCCAGAATCCCCTACCTTGATGGATACGCTCCTTTATTATCAGCTGCGCGCCACCTGCCAAAAGCTGCACCCGACCTTTCGGCACCCTCCACCTACTTTTCCGGCTGTGGATTTTGTGTATAATTCCGCATCCCCGCACAAGCTGGTCACCAGATTATATGCCTTTGCCCTAATATCTTCCCCTCTCTCATCGACGCGAGCGCGCGCGGCGTGGAGTGCGGACCTTGGCGTGGATATCTCGGATGCCGACTGACTTTATTGCTGTAACCAAACCACTAAAGTTTCCCCGAACTACCGGCTTTGTTTGGTCCAATTCAAATTTCTGCACAGGTTCTACCGCACTCCATTGCATCTTCATGGCTTAGGGCTCACTCCTGAGGACTCATGTGTACGATGCTCCAAGCCTGCTGCAGACTTCGCACATCTGGCCTGGCTCTGCCCGATTGTGCAGGCGTTCTGGTTGGAAGTCTGCTCCACTATTTCTGAAATTGCAATTGTGTCTTTTCGCCACTAGATGGTGACAGAGAGCTGTCAGCGAGAAACGCCAGAGACGCCAGGACGCCGTCCCGAAAGGCCAAACGGGCCGTACTGCTGCTGCTGCTACCGGCTATCGGCCATTGACTCTGGCTACTGCCCCCCCCCCCCCCCCGTGGGGGTCGTTGAACGCCATGGTAGCCAAGAAAGCCCTGAAAAGCCGCTTTCCACCGAAAAAAAGCTACGGAAGGCTACTGAAGCTGCACACCCCTCCCCGCCTGGATCCAGCCGCCCACTTTCACCTGTGCAGCGCTGTGCTGTGCTTGACCCGGCCCTGTGACTGGAAGCTCCGTGACTGAGCAGAGCTGAGCCATACCATGGAGGAGGTGAGGAGGCCGTCCATCCGAGGCTCCATTGTCATGTGCTCAGCAAGTAGAGTGGTGGTGGCAGCTTACTGTGTTTGGTGAAAACAATAGTTGCGATTAGAGCTTATTGCATAGCTTGGTGTGGGAACTCCTTAAAAACTTGATTAAAAACTTGATTCCTGGAGGGAGTATCGAGCATTGAGCATTGAGCATAGTGCAGAAAGCCGTAACCACTTGAAACGCCACCTTCTGCAGCGAGACGTGGACACCCCTGCTCCCGTCCCTACCGAATAGCATCCGGAGCACCCTGAGCACCAGGCGCGAAGTGTAAAGTGCTTCTGACGACGTGGGAGACAAGAGGTAAGAGGTGGAGGCAAGCGCGGCAGCCATTAGAGGTCGCCACCAAGTAAGAGCCAGAGGGTGTGGCCTGAGGGGCTGGTAGACTAGGTCTCCAGCCCGCAGCCCCCCTCGTGCGCACCGCTTGCTAACCCCCTCTCCCCCACCCCTACGCGCCCTCAAAACAACAAAAAACGCAGCTCAACACAGGGGCCCACATCAGCACTAGTACTGGTATCCCCTCCCCCCCAGCACGAGTAGGCACTTACAAGCCTAGCCCCAGCAAACGGTGCAAAAAGAGATGACGCTGAGGAAGACTAAATCCTGCGCGGAGGAGGTGGTGGTTGTGAGCCCCGAGAGTCTAGCACGAAGAAGGGTAACCAGAAGCATAAGTACCCAAAAATCCCAAGAACTGGTCACTGGCACTGGCAATCCCCTCCCCCAAGGCCTCATCACTCATTCTTTCAGGCCTCAAACAGCCCCTCACCTTTCAAAGCAACGTCACAAGATCCCGAGAGCAGTGGCATACCGGGGGTCCCAAAGTTCCACCTGGCCCTAGGGGACCCTAACTCCTGCGAGTCTGCTAACCTCGAGTCACCCGGGAGCCCTGAAGCTTGCTCTCAGCCCGAGGCCAGGACAAAGAGCCCGATTAGGATCAGAATCACTGCCGACATTCATGAAAGGCCAACTCCGGGGGCTACCATGGACTTAGATATTGGGATGATAAGCAAGGCTGTCGCATCCCCCTCCCCAAAGAGCACAGGCAAGGGTCTGAGTGCAACAGTGTCATCTAGGGAAACACAGCTGCAAATCCCCCAGGGCACGGAGGTCCCAACAACTTTGTTCTTATTAAAACTGGAACAGACTATTGAACGTACTCTTGAAACTACACCTATTAATTTAGGAAGATCTAAGGCCCCGAGAACAGTACAAACGGAGGGTTGGAGTCCGCTGAGCTTAACCCATCACCAAGACTTAACCGATCCCACCGATGAACCTACATTTAAAGACCTTAATTTGTCAGCAATAAGAGAAGTCCAGGACACAATGGCTAGGGCACTGCTATGGCAGTCCGCAAAGATGGAACTTCAAATCGATCTTTTGCAGTCGATAGCCCAGCATTTGGTGTGTCTAGACGATAAGCTGGCAAAGCTGGAAGTCCAACTTAATGCCCAACAAGCTCATGTCGCCAGCACCAATTCCTGTGACGCCTTAATTGATAAATGGGCAAGTCTACCGGAAGTCTTAAAAGAGATGCTTGCATTAGCCAAGTGTCAGGGCGAGATAACTACGCAAGAACAAGCCGCACAAAAGCTACCACCACAGACGACAGAGCCCGCCGAAACTGCATCCTTTAGTACAACGGGCAACAGTGCCACAAAGGCTCCCCTAGTAGGGCCCCGCATCAACTTTAGTTTGGCTAATAAAGGGAATGGCGACCCCGAGGTCTCGGATCTCGAGACCGTAAGTGATGACCTGTCTGTTACTACCTCTCAGGTGGAGAGGGTCGAAGGAGCAATAGCAAGCGCCAAAGCTCCGCTATCAAGGAGAGCCAAAAAAAGACTCAAAAAACAACTCAAGAAGTCCAAAGCTAGAAACAGAAACACACTCTCGGTGGTATCAACCCTGGGCGACACTGAAAATAAACGTATCCCCAAACCACTCTTCCCCATGTGACGCACCTCTTGTTCGCGGCGAGGCCCTAAGCCAACAAACCCCTCACTTGGAGGGTCAAACCAATGAGGATCTCCAACTACGGCCCTCACAGGTGGCCGCCGCCGCACCATCAAGTGCCCCCAGCCCTTCCGGCTGGGTTTTGCAACAGGAGTCTGTAACAAATCCCAAACTACAACAGGGTGCACAGCCAGAACAGCCTAGAGTGGTAGGTCTATCTACTGAGGGGCAAGGGAATAAGCAATCAGGAGTCACACTCAAAAACTACCTAAATTTGACATCAGACCAGGGGGAGTGGCAAGGATTGCCGCGTGTGGAAGACCAATCAAGCATGGGGCCCAATGGGCAGCAGCCAGAATCCACTCACAAAAACCCTTCAAATTTCAGCAACCAGAGGCTAATGCTCCAGGGAGAAGGGGTGAGTTTGTGCCCCATCACACAAAAAAACAAACAATCCACCTATGAACTACAGTTAACCTCAAGGTACACAGCAAAAGGCTCATTTGACATCTTGAACAGGTCTAATATTGTCCGCCTCTTTGGCCATATTGCCTCGCTGGCCCAAATCACCACTGAAAATATTGAGTGGGTGACATACAGGAGACTGGAGACAGACACCCACGACGATTCCACCATAATCGGACTTGCGAGCCAGCAAGCCCAGCATGCCGTCCTTAAGGAAGCAACACTGTTCGCTGAATGGGGCATTGATGTCGTTGTGCCAAGGTCACTGAAATATCCACATGTCCTGTTACCGCAACAGGACACACACGTACCGTCATCCGTGCTCAAAGGCATTAGGCACACCTGATAGATACAGGGGCGAAATTAGAGCGGGCCAAAACCCAGCTAAAAATCAAAATCCAGCAAATCGACGGGCAAAGGAGCGTGCAGCGGCATTACCAGTCATCAGATCACCGGGAGGCCACATGGAGACAGTGTCCCTAGCCTAATAAACAGCCATGTAAATAACGCCCGTCCAAACCCACTCAGGGGGCTAGTCCGCGAGTTATGCATCATCTCATGGAATATTGCTGGGCTGAGTAACATCTTTAGGGACATAACCACACCTGAATACCTCGCACAGGGGGATATACTGTGTATTCAGGAAACCTGGGCAAGGGCAACGACCGCTATTGGTGGCTTTTACGAACATTTCAAACCAGCGACCAAAAGGACAATCTTTGGTCGCCCGTCAGGGGGTCTCTCCATATACGTAAGTCATGCGTGCAAAATTAACACAACTGAACTAAACCTGGGGTCTCCTGATCTTCAAGCCATCCTAATCAGTGGGCTGTCATCGGGTCAAAAAACTCGCCCCCTCCTACTAATTATTTGTTATTTCAACCCAACTAAGTATCAATCCTCCCAGGCCATGGAATCACTTATTTCAATTTTGGAAGATCTTTTAATAAATGGGAAGGACCAAGACGTAATAATCGTGGGTGATTTCAATCACAGAGGCCTGGGTTTAATCTCTGGGACACCATCAAGCAAGAAGTCAGCCCTACTGACTGAATTTCTCGCAAATTTTAAGCTGCACTCGACCCACAGAATACAAAAAAGGACCCAACCCGAATGGACCACCATCCCAACCTTTAGAAATGTCTCTACTATACACTACATCTTTATCACAGAAGGGCTTGCCCACAATCTTTGCAACTTTACAGTGGATGACAGAGAGGAAAGCGATCATAGGCCCCTCCGTGCCTCATTCAATCTGGCGGGTGTACAAGCAGAATTACAAGTAGTTATTGGAACCACTACGGGGGAGGAACATCACAATGTGCTTAAAAGAATAAAATGGTCAACCAATCTTAGTCACAGCCTGCTAGATTATGTAGCTAGAAGGGAGGACGAACTTAACCCAGATCAACCTAAGAACGTCATCTACCTCTGGGAAACTCTGACCTCCGACTTATTGGATTGTCTAGGCAATAACCACCATTCAAGAAGTCGCCAACTACACTCTGAGCCTCGCCGTGCAAATTCATGGAGCCTGTCACAGAGCAAGCGTGCTCTTAATAAGGCAATCAGGGCACAAAAGAAAGGCACCCATTTGTCAGGGAGATACTCCATAGCTGCTCTGCGAACTGACTATAAAAATAATGTCTGGGCCCACAAAAAACTGCAGACCGAACAGAACTGGTTGACCGTGTTCTCCCTAATTAAAGGAAATTACAACAGCAAGCTTTGGCGTTTCATTAACAGTCTGACCCCCAGAGGAGCGCAAAAGGAAAACAGCGTTGCAGGGAAAGTGTGGGAACAGTATGCTAAGGGACTGTACACCTGCGAGACAAACCAGCCCACTGCAGGAAGCCTTGTGTGGTCCAAGGTGGCGGCGGAAATTATCGAACCCGAAAGTGCCTCGACAGTAGGTGTAAACTCGACCTCCATCGGATCGTTCACAGAGATGGAGGTACTAAAGTGCCTCAAGGCCATTAGAACGGATGGCGCTCCAGGCCCAAATGGGATTCCGGCCCAGGTTCTGAAAACTGCCTCAGCCTTTTTTGCATCCAGACTTACCCCTTTATTTAACCATTCTTTTGCCACTGCAATTTTGCCATCCTCCTGGAAAGGTTCCATTCTGTTCCCTATCCACAAAAAGGGGGACCACACGAACCCGGCCAATTACAGGCTCATAGCCCTCCTCGACATAGAAGCAAAGTTAAATGCCCGCCTTCTTCTCAGGGACCTGGAGGACTGGGTGGCCAAGAACGACATTCTTCCGCCCACACAGACCGGCTTCAGGGCTCACAGCTCCACTCTTGACAATATCTTTGCCCTTTCCTACCTCGCGAAGAAGGCTAATAAGAGGAATAAGCCGCCCCTGTTCTGCTGTTTCATAGACTACTCCACAGCCTTTGACCGAGTGAACAGGGGCCGGCTCTGGGCAAAACTTGATTCCTGGGGGCTACCACAGGCTCTGCTAAAAGCTATAAAAACGCTCTACGAGGGCACCTGGGTTAAGGTGAAGCTAAGCCCCACAATAACAACTGCAAGAATTGACACCAACTCGGGCCTCAAGCAGGGGTGCGTCTTGGCCCCCATGCTCTTCAACTTGTATACTGCGGACATGGGGTCAGCCCTGAAAGATGCCAACTTAGCACCTCCAAAACTGGGGAAGCTCGTCCTGGGAACACTCCAGTATGCAGACGACACGGTGATCTTGGACCACACTAGGGTGGGGCTCCAAAGAGCCTTAAGCAGTTTGGCCTTATACAATAAGTCAAATGACTTACGGATCAACGTGGGCAAGACCAAAATAATCATTTTTGGCAAATACTCCCACAAAAAAGAAGCTTCATGGACGCTGGGAGAGCACCGTATTGTCACTGCCCCATCCTATAACTATCTGGGCACCTGGGTCTCTGAGAGTGCCTCTGCAGTTAAACATCTGAAGGAGCTCAAACCCAAAATTGACAAAACCATTCTGTCGCTAAGACGTCTAAGCCATCGCTTGGACAGTCCCTCAGCAGATCCAATGCTGACAGTGCTTAGGGCAAAACTGATCCCTGCCATTGCATACGGGCACATAGCCTACCCAGGTGCATTCGACAAAGTGGTCAACGCGGCCCAGGCGAAAGCCTATAAGATGGTGCTACAGGCCCCTAGATACGTAAGGAACAACAGATTAAGGCTTGAAATAGGCCTTAAGCGACCTGAGCTGGCATTACTGGGGGACCTTTTAAAACTCTATATTAGAGTACTGAAAGCACCAGAACATTCCTTAAAGCACTCCCTAAAATCAATCTTTGAGGAGGTGGGCTCTCCCTGGCACTCAAAGGTAGGACAAGCCATTGCAGCATTGAAAATCGAAAGAAGGAGTTTGCCTCTGCACGAAATTCCATTCTCAGCCTGGGCCCAAGCCGTTAAGCGCCAAGTCCGGACCATTTCCTTTGGACTTGATCTTGCATCCCTTCGGCAAAATCCACTAACTCAGGCCCTGGACAATTCATATGTTCCAGGTAAATCCCAACCTTACCTGCAAGACCCAGTATCTACTCACGCGAGAAAGAAAATGTTGTACTTTCGCCTTTTGGCCCTCAGGATCACGGACTTCAACCCCCAATGGGCTCGTACGGATGGCACCATAGCCTGTCGTCTATGCAACTATCGTAGAGAATCCTGGCTACACTTGTTGTGCTGTTGCACAAAGCTGGCAAATGACCGCCATCGCTTGCTGCTTCCGATTTTACGGAACACGGACCATAGAACTTGTAGAGAGGCTTCGAACTGGTGCCTCTCAGTCTCCACGACCTGTCTGATAGCCAGAGTTGGGAAGTTTATACATCAGGTAAAAATGGCACTCGACTCCCACATAACCGCATTGCCTGCAAAGTAACTGGAAGCCCTCGGCCCCAGTCAATCAATCAATCAATCAATCAATCAGAACATTTGTATAGCGCACTACTCACCCGGAGGGTCTCAAGGCGCTGGGGGGGGGTCCGCTACTGCTCGAACAGCCAGGTCTTGAGCTGCTTCCTGAAGGCGAGGTGGTCCTGGGTCAGGCGGAGGTGGGTCGGGAGGGAGTTCCAAGTCTTGGCGGCCTGGTAGGAGAAGGCCCTTCCTCCTGTGGTGGCTCTTCGGATGCGGGGGACGGCGGCGAGGGCGTGGCTGGTCGATCGAAGCTGGCGCGTGGGAGCGTAGAAGTTGAGGCGGCTGTTGAGGTATCCTGGTCCTTGGTTGTGTAGGGCTTTGTGTGCGTGGGTGAGGAGCCGGAAGGTGATTCTCTTGTTGACCGGGAGCCAGTGCAGGTCTCTCAGGTGTCCGGGGATGTGGCTGCGGCGGGGGATGTCCAGGATGAGTCGTGCTGAGGTGTTCTGGATCCGCTGGAGTCTCTTCTGGAGTTTGGCGGTGGTACCGGCGTAGAGGGAGTTGCCGTAGTCCAGCCGGCTGGTGACGAGGGCCTGGGTGACCGTCTTCCTGGTCTCGGTGGGGATCCATCGGAAGATCTTGCGTAGCATTCGCAGGATGTTGAAGCACGACGAGGAGACGGCGTTGACTTGTCTGGTCATGGAGAGGGAGGAGTCCAGGAAGAAGCCCAGGTTGCGTGCGTGGTCAGTTGGTGTGGGTGCGCTGCCCAGGGCGGGGGGCCACCAGGAGTCGTCCCAGGCGGAGGGTGAGGATCCCAGGATGAGGACTTCCGTCTTGTCCGAGTTCAGTTTCAGGCGGCTGTTCGACATCCATTTGGCTACGTCTGTCATCCCTTCGTGCAGGTTGGCTCTGGCGGTGGCGGGGTCGTTGGCGAGGGAGAGGATCAGCTGGGTGTCGTCTGCGTAGGAGATGATGTTCAGGTTGTGCTGGCGTGCGATGGCTGCGAGGGGGCTCATGTAGACGTTGAAGAGAGTTGGGCTGAGCGAGGAGCCTTGAGGGACGCCGCAGATGACTTCGGTGGCCTCCGATCTGAACGGGGGGAGGCGGACTCTCTGTGTCCTTCCGGCGAGGAAGGAGGTGATCCACTCCAGTGCCTTCTCCTGGATTCCGACGTTGCTGAGGCGCTGTACTAGGGTGCGGTGGCAGACAGTGTCGAAGGCCGCGGAGAGGTCCAGGAGGATGAGGGCCGCTGTTTCTCCGTTGTCGAGCAGGGCTCGGATGTCATCTGTAGCTGCGATCAGGGCGGTCTCGGTGCTGTGGTTGGCCCGGAAGCCAGACTGCGAGAGGTCGAGGGAGCCGTTCGTCTCGAGGAAGGTGGCCAGTTGCTTGTTGACGGTCTTCTCGATGACTTTGGCTGGAAACGGGAGCAGCGAGATGGGGCGGTAGTTCTTGAGGTCGGTAGGGTCTGCTGATGGTTTCTTGAGTAGAGCGCTGAGTTCGGCGTGCTTCCAGCTCTCCGGGAAGGTGGCGATGTCGAAGGAGGTGTTGATGATGTCCCGCAGGTGGGGTGCGATGACAGCGTCGGCCTTGTTGAAGACGTGGTGAGGGCAGGGGTCTGTCGGAGATCCGGAGTGGATGGAGTTCATCGTGCGGATGGTGTCTTCGGTGCTGATCGGGGTCCAGGCGCGGAGGGTGGTGGTGGGGGGCGGTGGTTCGGTCGTGGCGTGCGTTGGTTGAGTGCTGAAGCTGTTGTGTATGTCCGCGATCTTGTTGTGGAAGTAGGAGGCGAGGGAGTTGCAGAGGTCTTGCGAAGGGGTGATGTCGTTGTTTCCGGCGTTGGGGTTGGAGAGCTCTTTCACGATGTTGAAGAGTTCCTTGCTGTTGTGTGCGTTGTTGTCCAGTCGTTCCTTGAATGCGGTTTTCTTGGTGGCGCGGATCAGCTGGTGGTGTTTTCGGGTGGCGAGCTTGAGGGCAGTCATGTTGTCCGGTGTTGGGTCTCTGCGCCAGGTTTTCTCGAGTGCTCTGCAGTTCTTCTTGGAGCTCTTGAGTTCGTCGTTAAACCATGGGGCTTTCTTGCTGCCGGGTCTGCTCGGCTGGGTCTTCAGAGGGGTGAGGTCGTCTGCGCAGTCGCTGATCCATTTCGTGAGGTTGGTGGCCGCTTGGCTGGGGTTCGTTGTGCTGGTGGGAGGGTTCTTGCTCAGGGAAGTAGTGAGCTGGTCTGCAGTGATCTTGTTCCAGCTTCTGCGGGGAGCCTGTTGCTGGTGATGGTGGAGCGTGGTCCTTCTGTAGCTGAAGTGGACGCAGCTGTGGTCCGTCCATTGGAGTCCCGTGGCGTGGCTGAAGGCGATGTCCTTGCTGGAAGAGAAGATCGGGTCGAGTGTGTGTCCGGCGTAGTGGGTGGGGGTGGTCACCAGTTGCTTGAGTCCGAGGTTGGCGAGGTTGTCCAGCAGGGTGGTGGTGTTGCGGTCGTTGTTGTTCTCCAGGTGGAAGTTGAGGTCTCCGAGGAGGATGTAGTCGGTTGAGGGGAGGGCGAGCGGGCTGACGAAGTCGGCGATGTCCTCGCTGAATTGTGTGCGTGGTCCCGGGGGTCTGTAGATGAGGGTGCCTCTGAGGGTGGTCTTGGGGTTGACGTGGATCTGGAAGTGCAGGTGTTCGGCGGGTGCGAGGTTGTCGTCGGTGTCGGTCGTGATGCGGATGGTGTTCCTGTGGATGATGGCGATGCCTCCTCCTGTTTGGTTGACGCGGTCCCTCCGGATGATCTTGTAGCCGTCCGGGATGGCGATGGCGATGTCGGGCGCTGAGGAGGCGTTCATCCAGGTTTCCGTGAGGAAGGCGACGTCTGGGTCTGTGGTGTCGAGCAGGTTCCAAAGCTCGACGGCGTGTCTGTGGACGGATCGGGTGTTGAGCAGGATGCACTTCAGGTGGGTGCTGCTGGAGTTCGGCTTGGAGGGTGCTGGTGTAGCGTGGGTCCGGTTGCAAGTGAACTTGCTGGAGTGGCAGCTGAAGGGTCCGTGGGTGCGTCTCGGTGTGGCTCGGTAGCAGCCCGGGGTTCGGCCGGTGTTGAGAGCGTTGAGTTCGGTGGAGTCGTAGGTTCGTCTGGTCGGCTTCCGGCGGTGGGGGCCAGGGGTCCTGGCACTGGGCGCGGGCCAGGCGCGGACGGGCGCAGACGGGCTTACCTTTGGCGCGCCTTCGGCGCTCATTCGGTGCTCCCGCTGCGCGCGTCCGCTGCGCGGTCGCTCAGGGGGCATCATAAGAAGGGGGACGTGAGGGCGGGTCTGCTGGGCTGGGCGAGCGTCAGGGCCAATGGGCCGGTGGTGGGCGGGGCCGCAGGGGCCAGCGGCGGGAAAAGTGGCGAGCGGGCGGCTCAGCTGTGGCTGGGCCGCTCGGGGGTGCTGGGGGGGCGGCGGTGGCGGCAGGCAGGCGGCAGGCAGGCAGGCAGGAGGCTGGCAAGGAGGCTGGCTAGCAGGGCAGCAGGCGAGTGAGGGGGGTGACCCGGCCTCGAGAGGCACAGTGGTCACTCCTGCAGTCACCCAGGCGCTCCCCTTAAGAAGGGGGACGTGAGGGCGGGTCTGCTGGGCTGGGCGAGCGTCAGGGCCAATGGGCCGGTGGTGGGCGGGGCCGCAGGGGCCAGCGGCGGGAAAAGTGGCGAGCGGGCGGCTCAGCTGTGGCTGGGCCGCTCGGGGGTGCTGGGGCGGCGGCGGTGGCGGCAGGCAGGCGGCAGGCAGGCAGGCAGGAGGCTGGCAAGGAGGCTGGCTAGCAGGGCAGCAGGCGAGTGAGGGGGGTGACCCGGCCTCGAGAGGCACAGTGGTCACTCCCGCGGTCACCTAGGCGCTCCCCTTAAGAAGGGGGACGTGAGGGCGGGTCTGCTGGGCTGGGCGAGCGTCAGGGCCAATGGGCCGGTGGTGGGCGGGGCCGCAGGGGCCAGCGGCGGGAAAAGTGGCGAGCGGGCGGCTCAGCTGTGGCTGGGCCGCTCGGGGGTGCTGGGGGGGCGGCGGTGGCGGCAGGCAGGCAGGCAGGCAGGAGGCTGGCAAGGAGGCTGGCTAGCAGGGCAGCAGGCGAGTGAGGGGGGTGACCCGGCCTCGAGAGGCACAGTGGTGTCATCCAACCTAGGCTGGTTTAAAGATCCACGAGGAATCCATCCATCGTCTACTGCCCTTGGTTCATGAATTGACTCTACCGAACTTTCACGGGCCTCCTTTTATCAGCTGGGAAACATTGGTGCAACCTATACCTCCTAAATAATCAACAAAGACCACCTGAAACAGACATACAATACATATTCCGATGGTGTTGGAATACACTCAGTGTGTTAAAATACCCCTCACACACCAAAAGGGCCCTTGGTGTCATGCTTCATCATCGGGGTCTTCCCGCCCCCGCTGCGGGACGGGGCAGTGCTGCGACAAGCGGCTACGCCGGAGCACCTTTTAATTGTGAGTACTATGTGAGTGATAATGGAGTGAGTGTCAGTGAGGTCAGAAGTGATGAACAGTGAAATTAAAGTTAAAAAATACCTGGCCTGGTGTTTAGAAAAAATTATTTAATAGGCACTGGCTGGTATCGTTAAAAGGGGTGAGGCGGAGTGCAAGATCGGGTTACTAGTCTTGCTCTCCTGTGTGGGTCAACATGTTTCGGGGCGACATTACCACGTAACCATTACCACGGAAGCCACTGACGAAGGAGGAAGCACTGAGGTGTGGGGGTTGATTGGACCCTCTATACCCTTCGCCCAGCTTGGCTCATGGGGCATTGTCTCATCATTCAATAAGCTTACATCATCAGTATTACTGACCGAGCTTCTTTCACGTGTATTTAAATTATTTATACACATTGATCAAACACAACACTCTCTATCTGTGGGAGCGCATTAGTGAGTGACAGGGGGATCTATACATCCCGGTCCTGACGAAGGGGCATGTCGCCCCGAAACATGTTGACCCACACAGGAGAGCAAGACTAGTAACCCGATCTTGCACTCCGCCTCACCCCTTTTAACGATACCAGCCAGTGCCTATTAAATAATTTTTTCTAAACACCAGGCCAGGTATTTTTTAACTTTAATTTCACTGTTCATCACTTCTGACCTCACTGACACTCACTCCATTATCACTCACATAGTACTCACAATTAAAAGGTGCTCCGGCGTAGCCGCTTGTCGCAGCACTGCCCCGTCCCGCAGCGGGGGCGGGAAGACCCCGATGATGAAGCATGACACCAAGGGCCCTTTTGGTGTGTGAGGGGTATTTTAACACACTGAGTGTATTCCAACACCATCGGAATATGTATTGTATGTCTGTTTCAGGTGGTCTTTGTTGATTATTTAGACGGTCATAAGAGGAGGATTAGCCCACCGCGGTGCCTTGTTGCACCACCTCTTCACTCCCTTTGTTGATATTTTTGGCAACCTATACCTCACCCTTTTTAAAAGAACTCTGTTTCGGACAGCTAATCAGGACCAATATGTTAGTATTTTAACTCAAAGTGAGATTTACTTCTATGTGTCTTTCTTTCTTTTTATCTTATACTGTAAAGATTTTAAGTAATCATGCAGTTTATTAATAAAATTGACAAAAAAAATATATATATTTCTGAAATTACCGGTGCGGAGGTGGATCCGGACCCCATTCTCTACCTTCTCGGTGTCATCAAACCATGTCCTGATGATTCCCGCCGTCTCATTGCGATGCTGCTGGTCTTAGCCAGGCGTAGGGTGGCAATGTGCTGGGGCCGGAGGCCTGCCCCCACTGTGGCGAATTGGCTGGAGGACGCCTCCCGCTGTCAGACGCTTCTCTCGGAATTCTGGGACCTGTTGCCCGCTACATCTAGACTTCTGATATCTGGGGCCCCCTGGTCACCTACATCCTGTCCTGCTCCGCCCATGGCGGAAATACCTCCCCTGTGCTCCCCGGCGACCCTGCGTCCGCGGCAGCAGTCAATTGCTTAGCTCCATTTCCTATTTTCCCCGATGGGTCGATGCGTAGCCCCATTTCCTCTCTTCCCTGATGCTTTTGCTGCTTTTGGGTACCTTTGCTGGCTGCCGCCTGTCTACCCTGCTGATGACATCGCCTTAAGAATCACGCAGCGGAGATTAGGTGTCTCTCCCCCCTGCAAGCTGTTGGGCCACTTGGAACTCTACACCCCCCACCACTGCACCCCCCCGCTCCTGCTATTGCCTCTCCCGCGCTCCCCGCCGGCCTCTGGCCCGCGGCGGTCACCGGTGCTGGTCTATGCTGAGCCCCTCTTTTTTCTTTTTCTTCCCACCAGTTGTCCCTGTGAACTTCAGCCCTCTGGGCCCCACCCCCCTCTCTGAGCCCACTCGCCAGTGTGAAAATGTCCCTGAGGGGTCCTGTCTGACCAGGACATTGCATTATGGGCCTCCGATTACTCTTAAGTTGCTCATGGTAACTATTATGCCTATATCAAAATGTACCTTACTATGTAGCACTGTATTATTGCATGGAACTGCCTTTTGGTATGCTATTGCTGTATTGCACCTACCTTCATACAAACGTTATAAATAAAAAATAAAATAAAAACTTGAAGAGAAGAACAATGACTATCAACAGGTCCCTTACATGACTCTGTACCAGGGCCTTTAGCAAGAAACAGTAAGCTTGCCCCATCAGCTCAATTGTTCAGTTAACTGACTAGTGGTTGGGTCATGTGGAAGGTGGCAGCCAAAATAAGGTGGCAACCAAAACATGCATTAACTGCCCTTTTAGACCCATTGGAAGCCAAAACAAAGTGCTGAAATACTAGATTAAATAAATAGGCATTATGAGATTTGAAAGTGCATAACCCGGATCGTAATTAGGGGTGGGCGGAGTTCGCGAAGTAGCGCTATGCGTAGCTACGCAAAGTGCACTTCGCACTACTCGAGCTACGCGTAGCAGTTCGCGAACTGTGTAGTAGCATATTCGCACTGTGCAAGATGTCGTTTTCAATGATTGCACAGTGCGGACAAGCATTAGGCACTGTGCAATCATTGAAAACGGTATCTTGCACAGTGCGAGCGGTACTTTTCTGCCGCTTGAGTAGATTTTTACTCGAGCTGCAGCTTTCTCAACGCGGACTGGTAGTTTCTCATCGCTTGCGGTCGCGAGCATGTGCAACCACTCGTAATGAGAAACCTGACCTCCCCGCGTTGAGAATCTTGCCGGGAGATTTATTTTCCATGCTCGCGATCGCGAACAACGGAAAAAGTCTTGCGAGGATGTCATTTTGCTTGCTCGCGGTCGCCAACTTGATGTTGAGGACCGTGAGCAAGCAAAAAATAACCGCTGCACTACGCTACTCTACGCATGTTTGCACTGTGCTAAATGCAGTTCACCTAGTGCAAAGTTGCGTGAACTTCACAAACTACGCAAGCGTATTATAGTGCTTTGCCCAGGGTTAATTGTAATGTTTTTTAAGATGCATGAGTCTCATAGCGTGTTTGCTGGAATGTACGAAGTGTCAAAAGATAGAGGCTGTCATTGCTGTATTTGCACTATTTCTTATACAGAGCTTGTCTTTGAAAATGTATATAACTTTGTGAATGTACATGTAATTGAATATATGAAATTCATGTATGAATTAAATTAGCATATAATTTATTTTTTGAAAAATTAATTGTGAGTTGGACCATAGACTGTCTAATTTAGGACATTATGTAGAGGAAATAATGGCCAATGTGAGTTTTTTGTGTTGTTAGTTTTGTAATTTACCCTGTCCCCAGATCAGAGGTCTAGAGAGTTCCCCGCCTTTCTTCTTCAGGCTCATTCAAATATCTACACAAGACCTCATTTTCTGGATACCTACTTGAAACAGTTGACTTGCATAGCGGTTCAAATTGCCATTTTAAAACTATTTATAAGTTGTACTCTTTGTCCCCATGACATACTTTACTATGCTGTGTTCTCCATCATTATCTCCTCATTCGGAGTATCTTATCACCTTTGGGGCTAACGAGAATCACATTTACATTTTCCATTCCTGTCTAAACTCACTCCTCCATGTCAGACCCAAATCTCCAATTGCCTGAGTGCACACACCACTTGCTGTCTCTACTTTCCTTTGTGTTTCACTCTTTCAAATATAAAATATCGATTTTTCTCATTTTCAGACTTTATTCCTGCTATTCTCATCATTTCCTTTTTCTCCTGAGGACCTTGCTATTCGATAGCAAACTTCGAAAGCTATTTAACTCCATGTTGCATCTACAGGTCATTATCTTTACAATTCCCACCTCAGTCTGCCTTAGTCAATCAGTGTTAACCCTATGACTGCCCAGCGAATGTTTATTTAGGTAATGAAAACCGTTCCCTATACACTCATATCATGCATGTATGTTATTGGCATGAAGCACGCATGTCAAGTTCTGTCCTTTTCAATCATTTTACAAGGTACATGCAAACATTGGAGAAACTGCCTACCAGGTGAGTGAAAAACATTGTGACAGACAAGGGTTAATAGGATTTGCCCTCACTTTTCTTTCCACATCATTAGGTCACTAATTAACGCACTTATTGTGAGCAAGTGGATTATTGCAATGGTTTGCTTTTGGGTTCCATGAAGTACTACTTCTACCCCGTTAACAAAGAGTTATCGACTTTGCAACCTTGTAATCTCTCACGTCATCAATCTAATTGGTGTTAGTTGGCACCTGCACAGAACGGTTGAAGTATTTCGCTTTGGATTTCACATCGATCCATAACCCACCACCAGTGCTTAATTTGTAAAATATTAAGTGCCAGGGCTATGACCAGGAGGCCACTGCAGCTTGCACCACCCTTTGCCTTTGACATCACTGCCAAAACAACTACAACCATCTCTCTCACGTGTAACTGCAACAGTTAAGATTATTCCTGGTCACCAAAGCTAAAGGAATGGCTGGGGAGGCAAGTATTAGCTATTTTAATGCTTGTTGTATTCTGCTCATCTCTAAATTGGATGAGGAGCGCCACCATGTGGTGGACTGTTCCAAGTATGGTGTTGACAATTAGGTATATATAACAATGATGATGACCTGCACACCTGTAAGGTATTCAATTATGTCTATAGAAATTGTCAATGTTCATCCGTGGTGCTGCCCTTTGACCCTGACTAGCCCCTGTCAGGTATTATAATAATCCAAAAACAAAAACAAACTGAACCTGTGCTTCAATAATACATTCAAAGTGATCACGTAATCTATATTATTTGCATTCTCTTATCAATTTTCATAATCATCCATATATGTCATGCTTTGCATACAAGTTTTCATCAAAAAGTTTTACTCAGAGTAACACAAAAGGAATATGTTAATCAGATAACAAACAATGCATTCTTGTTTATTTCCTAGATCATTTTCCATTTTTCATTTTCTCATTTCTTCATTGTTCAGACAAGGTAATTTACATGTCCCAATGCATTTCGGTGGGATACCTTCGTCAGGGGAATACTGCAAATAACACAATTCAATCTTTTAATACAGATGTGTCTGTATAAAAACATAGTCCTTTTCAACAAAACATGACAAACAGGAGTGTTGGGTAAACGTGGGTGGTCCCATCACAAACAATATGCTAATAGTGTTCATCTTGCTCATTATCCATGCTAATCCAACGCACGCAAAATGGACACCTCCGAGGTGGATAGGTAAATGAAAGTGTGTGCACCACTAAGTGTCAAAGTAAAATAATGAATTGAACACGCACCATCTGAACCAAGCTCAAACCCCCATGCTAACTTAAAACTGCCACCAATGCACCAAAAGCGCTCACCTTTACTAGAGCAGAAACAACCAATCAATGACGCCTATAAAAAACGAAAGAAATTAAATGCATCATATGCCATCAAATGCAGCAAACACGTTCACCACATGCCCCCTCTCCGGGTTTCAGGAAATAAACCTACTTGTTCTCCATTCACGATCCTCTATGGTATCCAGAACAAATGTGGACTGGTAAACCCCGTGTTCCGCTGTCAAGGATAAAAATAACAATTTGAATTCGAATTCTAAGATGCCATGTTGCTTAAATCCAGGGCGCAAGTCCTAAAAAAAATAAGTGGGGGGACGCTGTCACCGAAAGTGACGTCACAACAGGAAGGGACGTCACGAAAGGTGTCGAGCTCCTCGTCCCAGAGAGACCAAGGAGTGAAATCCAGCTGTTTGGCAGGGGGGACGGCGTCCCCCCGGTAAAATAAGTGGGGGGACGGCGTCCACCCGTGTGGTACCCCGACTCGAGCCCTGCCCAAATCTCATGTTAACCCCTCCCAGTATGTTACCCCAAAAATCATATCTGTCCGACAGTTCGTTTAGCAAAATCTCAGCTTCTCCTTCCCACGTTTTCAAAGGTTTGCCGGGAGACTCGCTCCTCGTGAATACTTCCTACGTCTACGACACACAGTTGTTGCGAGTCACCCATCACTTAGAGGCACCTGCCTATAAGGAAGTCTGGGCCCGATGTAGGTAAAACGCATTTACCGATTTTAAAATACCGATCCGTACCGAATCGGTATTTCAAAATCGGAAAATGATATGTAGGAAAAAATAGTCGGAAAAATACCGAATCGGTAGCATTCGGTAACGAGAGTCGATACGTACCGAATCGCCAAGTACCGATTCGGTATAGGCCGGGTCGGACACGTCCGATTCGGTAATAAAAAAATGCGGATCCAACCGAATCGGTAAACGCCGAATCGGAAATATAAATACGCCCCATGGGCCGAAAGGCCAATAGGAAGGCATTATACATTCCGAATCGGTATTTACCGAACATATTCGGAAAATACCAAATCGAAAATACCGATTCGGAGAATGGCGATTTGCCGAGCAGGTTGAGTGACACTGAAGACATGAGCTGTAAGCACCCTCCCCCACAGGGAGTGGCAACCCAGGCAGGTGCAACTCATCAGAACTTTCTGGAAAGCTGCCTGAGCTGAGCAAACACAGAGAGAGCAGCATTGTGAGCAGGATCCCTGTGAGACATGGCTAACAGCACAGAGAGCCAGAAGGCAGCGCGTAAGCGCAATCCAAAATTCAGCACCATGGAGCTGCAAACTTTGGTGGAGGAGGTGGTGAGGGTGCACACCCAGCTATATGGAAGGCAGTCCCTCACTGTTCCGGAGAGCACCAAGAGGAGGCTGTGGATCGACATCGGGGAGAAAGTGAATGCAGTTGGTGTCACCCACAGGAGCCTAGACGACCTCAAGAAGAGGTTTTACGACATCCGTGGCGTGACCAAGCGCAAACTGGACGACCTGCACAAGCAGGCTGGACTCACTGGAGGAGGAACAAACCGTGCGCCACCCCTCACTCAGCTGGAGGAACTAGTGGCGACCACCATCGAGAGGGCCAGTGTCGTGGGAATTGGGGACCTGGATAGCTCATTCCGAGCTACAGCTACAGGTAAGAAGCATGCGCAACTTGACACACCATACCAGACACCTCCCCTACAGACCCAATGCACAGCCAAACCCCAGGCCAGTACTGCTAGCAACAGACATGAGCAATGCATCTTGCTAAATGTACTCTGCAAAAGTTACCAAAAATGCAACAGCAGAAGCATAAGATAAATAACAGTAATACAGCATCAACGTGTTTGTAATCAGATGTGCAATGCTTTAATAGTAGTGACTGGAACACATTAGCACCCACTTGACAAATGCTTCTTTATACCTAGGGGCACCATCAGGCGGGGGAGCAGCATCAGCTCCAGCACCAGCTCCAGCACCAACAGCCAGTGCGGTGGCGGTGGCAAGCACCAGTGCAGCAGCACAGGAGGAGGAGGACAACAGCTGTGCCCTGGACAATGAGGAGGACACTGGACATTCCCTCACAACTCCACACTCCCCCCGACTGTCTCAGTCTCAGTCGTCTCATTGCTATTCTCCCTGGAGAACACACCACCACAGAGCCACCCTGCACCTGCCACTTCCCCGGCCCGGAGGAGAATTGTAGCTCCATTAGTCATCATGGAGGGGGCAGCGGGTCAGGCTCCTGCACCAGACCCCGTGACACCAGCGTCACCAGAGCACACACAGCAGGGCAGCAGAAATCCACGTAGGCCACGTGCAACCAGCAGCCCAATACCAGCACCGGGAGGCAGCGTCTTCGCAGGGCTGGAGACCAGCATGGTTACGATACAGAGGATGCAGGCAAAATCCATCCTGGCCTGCCATCGCCACTTGCGCCTGCACAACCTGCAGATGGGTGAAATGACACAGGGCTTCAAGACCTTCGTTGACAGCAACAAGGAAATAGCGACATCAATTGGCCGAATGACCACTGCCATCACCCAGCTCTGCAACAGATTGGATGACCATGAGCTGAGTCGTCGCAGGGATGCACGAATCCAGAACAGGTCACTCAACCGCCTTGCAGCTGCGACTGCCCAGCTATGCCAACGTGGGGCAAACATGGAGGCCAGCCTCACACAGAACATGTCCGAGGTCACTAGGGGCATGGGCCGTATTACCACCGCCATGGAGACACTCCTGATCTCCAACACCGTAGTGAATCCCGTCCTGGGCGAGGCTGGGGACAGCAGCAGCCGCAGCAGCCCGGCCAGCGCAGTGTCAGAGCGGCGCCGGAGCAGCAGGCGCTCAGCTGAGGCTGCAGGGCATTCAGAAGGGGGTGAGGCTCATCCTAGTGGGCCTGCTAAGCGCAGCAAAAAATAAGACTGCCAGTGCGGGTGAGGCAACCCGGACAATGGACATTTCTACCCCTTCTTGTTTAACTTTTCTTTTGTTGCACATCAGTGCAGTAAAGTTGATGCAACATTATTAAATGTAATTTCTGAAAACATACATTGCCCTGTTTGTGCATCTGTACTCACTCAGAAATAGTTGTCTGTGATCTCCTGACGCCTGTATCTGCCGTCAGTTGGTGCAGAGACTCCAGCAGGTTGTGGTAGTGGCACAGCATTGTCATCGTCAGGGTCCTCGTAGTCGGATAACTCAACCTCAGTGCCTTTCCTGACTGCAAGGTTGTGCAACATTGCACAGACAGCATTAATCTTGCAGCAGGTGATGGGGGTATATTGCCTTGCACCTCCGCTCTTGTGCAGACATCTGAACCTGCTCTTCCAGATGCCAAAGGTCCTTTCCACTACATTCCTCGTGCTTTTGTGGGCACGGTTGTACCTCCTTTGGCTGGGTGTTGAGGGGTTGAGGTAGGGGGTGAGAATGAACGACCGTAGGGCATATGCACTGTCGCCTAGAAGGAGAAGGGGTAACATTACTTACATGCATACATGTACTTCACACTGCAATTTTGGTTATGGGGGTCTGACACTGTGTCTTACCTAGGAGGTATCCTTCACCAAATTCCCCTGCCATCAGCCGTGCATAAATGCCACTACTCTGGAAGATATAGGAGTCGTGGGTACTCCCCGGAAACTTTGCAACCAGGTCAGTGATGACACACTTAGCATTGCATATCACCTGCACATTTATGGTGTGCCGTGACTTCCGATTGCGGTATACGTATTCCGTGTCAGCAGGGGGGCAAATCGGAATGTGTGTGCCATCTATGCAGCCAATGATGTGGGGGAATCTTGCCATCTGATAGAATTCAGCTTTTGTCTGTGCCAGTTCTGCATGAGTGGAAGGGAAGGAAATGTAGTGGTCCATTCTCTGGATCATGGCATCAAGGAACTTGTGGAAGAACCTTGACAGGCTGCTCTGGGTCACCCCTCCTGCCACAGCAACTACACTTTGATAGCTGCCAGACGCCAGCAGGTGTAGGCAGCATAGCACCTGCACCTGCACAGGGATTGCGTGTGCCCTTGGGGTGGGGTGCTGCAACGTGGGTTGGAGGTCCCTAATGAGGTCTCTGATGGTCTCTGCCTCCAGCCTGTACCTCTGTAGGATCTCTGGATCTGTCAGCATGCACAGGGTCACCCTCTGCCTGTAGACCTGCTCCTGTCTCAGCCATTCCCTCTCTCCTTCCTGCTGTAGCCGTAGCCGTCTTGCTATGACATAGAAAGCTGCCATGTTGCAAGTAGAACTGCATTTTGGGTCCTTTTTTATAGGTTGCACCTGGTTACCACCTGATTCCAATCCATGGTAATTTCCGACTCTGAAATACCGAATTTGAAGCAAATTCGGTATTTCAGTGCTTACCTACATCTCAATCTTCAGCTTTTCGCATCGAATCGGATTTTCACCGATTCGGAATTTATACCAAATCGGCGATTTTACCGATTCGGAAAGTCACCGAGTCGGTAGGATTCCGAATCGGAAAAAAGTAGGAATCGGAAAAATCTCCGATTAGGTATTCTACCGAATCGAAGATTTTTTCCGATTCCTACTTTTTTCCGATTCGGAATTCTACCGACTCGGTGACTTTCCGAATCGGTAAAATCGCCGATTTCGCCGGATTTCGGCCTCCTACATCCCGTTGTCTCTATTCCGATCGGTAACGGCCGAAAATACCGATTTTCGGCCGTTACCGACCGACCTACATCGGGCCCTCTCTCCCTTGTCTGCTGATCCACTGTAAACCTTGTTTGTTATTTTTAATTTAACTCTAACATTGTACAGGCAAGGTCTGTGTAAGCAACTCCTATGAAGCATACATATGAGTCACAACTAACTAAGTGGGTGAAACAGAACATGAACAGTGCAGATGGTGTGGAAACAGTATTTTAATAATTAAGTCGCGCCTGAAGTAGCATCCAATGAAATGGAGCTGGGAATAATGTTTCTTAGGTCTTCACAGAAACCAGCCACTTAGTGACTCAGTAGATCCATGAAACACAGTTTCAGTGGCATTGAAACTCTTGTGAGTGTATCATCATTAGCTATTTTAAATTAACGACTGTGGATTCGCTCAATAACACTAAGTTAATGCATCCGAGCATAATGGTTTAGTTAAGAAAAGGCAGCACACATTTTTATTTATTGATTGATTGGTTTACATATCTATCTATTTAGTTCTTTCTTTATTTTTCTGTTTGTTGATAGGTTTTACAAAGTGCTTTGTGTTCCCTTTTTACAGCTTCAGAGAGCTAGTGGAAATAACAGATGTGCAGTATGACCAGAAAAGTTAGAGTCTAATCAGATAGGCTGAAGACAGAGCCGCTTAGATATTCTTTTTTTGGGGGGGGTGCGGGGGGGAGTTTTATATAGCATGAACGCGACCAGAAGGTATCAGAGCGCTTCATGTGAGAAACAGCTGGACACATTAATTTTGTTAAATTTGCCCAGGATCACAGGATTTTGAGCGTCCATGCCGAGACTCAAATCCGGTTCCCCAGCTTTGAGGTCGACGCTCTGGCTGTTTTAGGTTTCGGAGTTTGTTGAATGTGTTTGACAGTGGTTATACACCGTGCAGAGAGAATATTTTTAGTACTACTGCAGAACAATTATTAAATACTGGTGTTTATTTTCTGCACCCTTTTCATTGGTATTCAAGTCTGTGGTTCCTATTGTTAACTTACCTCTGAAGATTTGGTTTACTACTAGGAAAATTTGATTTCAGACATACTGTTCTCCATGACTGCAGCCACTGCAGTACTGAGACAATTGGGCTTTGATTTTGGTAATGTGGTACAATTGACGCAGGAGTGATCCTCTAATCATCATTCTGCCAAGAGGAGGGTGCAGCAATTACATCACATTCCTGGAACAATGAAGAGGTGGCACTGGAAACTGACATCTTCCCCTCACTGTCCACTTTTGAGGCAGGGACCTCCTTTATTTTGGCCATCTTCTTTCATTTTTAATATGTGTCGGCACTTAGAACAAGCAGAAGCACTTAGCCAAAGACTCTGGTGTCACTGTCAGCTGATTTGCAGATTTCTCGTTATGTCAGAATTGTGCACGATGGTGTTTTCTGCACCTGCAAGCAATAAACATAAAGCAGGAAGTTGTTGATACTTGTGCAATCTAGCCAATGTTATATAAGCCATCATCATTATCATAAATACTCAACAGTAGTGTACCCAGGCATAAACAACTATGCTTTGCTAGTCATTACACAGGAAGAGGCAAGTTGTTCCCCCTGCAGGGTCCATGAGGATCCTATGGGTGGGTGGGGGACAGGCAAAAGTTCTTAAAATAATTTCTGGTGCCCCTCTAGTCCAGAGCCCAAGGGGACCCTATGGGAAGTGGGAGGAGACAAATATGAATACATTTATTAAATAATTGCTGGTACCCCTCCAGTGCCCATAATGACCCTATCATAGCCAAGAGGGGCATGTGAAATTCAAATTAAATAATTAAATAATTGCTGGTATCTTGACGTTTCTCTTCTGCACCAGATTGTATGCCCTGCACACATCCAATGTAGTAAAGATCAGGGAAGAAATATATTTGATCCACCTAAATCAAAGGTATATTGGAGAACAGTAAAGTTGAGTTCACAGTAGACAAAAAATCAGGTCCCATCTGATTTAGTATTGAAAAAGATGGGGGTATCAGCAGGAGAAGCAGAGTGCCTGATAAAGACTTTTTAAAGGTTTTTTTCAAGATAGTATTTAAGGGGCATATGTTTCAACCGAATTTTGATTCGCAAAATGCTGCGAATCGCAAAAAAGCAGTGTTTGCGACCCAAAATTCAGAAAACGGTAATGTATGTGGATAATCGCATCGCAAATTTAAGGAATCGCAAAATTTGCAATTCCTTAACTTTGCGTAAGCATTTAAGGAATGTATGAAGCACCCAAGTTGTGCTATTTCTCACTAAGAAATCACAAATTACCACCAACTTCAAGTTGGTGGTCCTTTGCGATTTCTTTCCCAAATGCACTTTTTGGCATTTGCAAAGGTGCCATGTGGCGCATATACATGCCCTTTGGGCATGTATGTGCCCCATATGAGCACACATGTTCATTTCAGGGGTACATCAGGGTGTCCTTATGACACCCTTGCACCCTTGAAATTATTCTCAATTTGCGATTCTCAAATTGCGAATCACAAATTGAGAATGACTTCCCAATCTTTCCTATTGGCCTCCTGGCCCATAGAATTGAATGGGAAGGTATTCCTTAATTGTGATTTTCGCAATTTGCTAATCACAATTAAGGAATATTAAGAATTCGCTAAAAAATTGCAAATTTTTAAATACATCCCGTTTTGCAATTCTCAAATAGCGATTTCTAAAGAAATCGCTATTTGAGAATCGCAAACACGGAGGTTGATACATATGCCTCAGTGTACTTTGTCATCATTGATAGTTAAAGGATAATCCTTCCATGAGTAATCACTGCCAAATTACCTATATCATTGAGAAAACACACTCCCTAAGGAGCAGCAGGGAGTCAGTTCAAACATTATTAAAGATGTCGGAAAAGTCTCGCTACACTTCTAGAATGGCAGATTATGATACATCTTCCTGTTGCAATACCAGGCATGTGAGATTATGCTGTTTCTAAAGATCTCCTTTTGGAGTGCACTCTTTATGGCAGTGTTTAGATGAGAATTTAATTAAATGATTCTTCCAATCAATAGTAGAATAATGGATTCTTAGCCATGATGTTCATACTACAATGGGAAAAGATAGGGCATCAATCAAATTAAAAGTCTCAGATTCCTTGCACCCTTCAGAAGTGACCAATAGAATAGGAAAAGTGGCTTCTGATATATCTTCAGAGTTTAAGGGGTTCCTATCATTCTTTGAATAGGTTCTGAGCAGCTCTCGTACTGTACAGGCATTAAAGCCATCCTATGGAATATACACTCCATAAAATAATCAGACACTTCATTGTTGATTAAAGCCAAAATAGTGCATGGCCTGTTAGGTCTTATAAATTCAAGAGGTAAATATTAATGTGCTCTTGAAAGGAAAAACTCTTTTGACAAAGGAAGCCTTGTGTGAGGTTTGCAAGTCAAGTATAAGCCCAGTAGTTTTCCTGCAACTGGGTACAGTACTTTACATAATGCCCCCTGTTACCACAATAGAGACATAGCCCATCTTTATGTTTGTAATCCTTCTTTTCTTTGGTTAAAGGTATTTCAAATTCCCAATCTCCATAGGTTGCCTGGTTTTCCCTCCATTAATGGGAACCCACCCTTTTCTTTCAGTCTTTCAATGTTGTTGCTGGGCTTTAACTTGAAGCAATAATTCTATTAGAGTTTCAGACAGTGTGGATCATTTTAGTAGTCAAGTAGTACACAAAGCCTCTTTCCTTTCTTTTGGCAAGTCAACGTAGAACGCAGTTGTGGCAGTTTAGTCATCTCATCCAGTCTCTGCCTTAAATTGATAGAACTTGCTCATATATGCAATAATATCTCAAGTGTGTGCTTCAAAGCGAGCAGATTAACATGAGGAGATTCCAGTTTGTGTTTTCTGGAAAAGATACTGGGAAATTGTTGAATAATGTCTGAACAGTGCCTTGGTAATGTGCTATCTTCATCTTGGAATAAGTGAGTGAGGATGAACATAACCATAGATAGTTCTGTCTGAAAAAATAAGGTTGATTTAGTAAAATGTTGTTTGCACTGGGCAAGAAAAGAAACATTTTAGAGGAGCACTGAAAATTACTCTGGTAATTCCAAAATGGTGAGGCCTGTTAACAGGTGTTTTCTCCAGCTGCCATTACGGGAATTTAAATCATCCCTGCAGAAGAGCTTGGTGCTAAGAGATTAATCTAGCAACAACAACAAAAAGGTTTGCTCTTGTTGAACCTTAATAATGGCTTGTGGTGTAGCCAGGGGCGTAACACAAGCCCCCAAAGCCCCCGCGTTGCGGGGGACCCCACGCTCCAGGGGGGTCCAGGCCCCTCACTGTAATACATGCATCATGATTCATTGATATTGATTTTTTTTATGGATGGTCCGTGCGCTGTGCGCATTGCGGGCACGCCCGTGCCCGGCTCTGACAAAATAGTGCACTGCGCGGGCCACGGCCAGGGCCCTGTGAGTCTTAGAAATGGCGCAGGGGCCCTGGCCTGGGCCCCTGGAGTCTTAGAAATGATGCAAGGGCCCTGGCCCCCCAGGCATCTTAGAAATGGTGTGGGGGCCCCGGCCGCCGGGGCCTGTGAATGAGGCACTTCTGCTTCAGTATATTGTCTGGGCCCCGGCCCGTCCGGGGCCCTAAGGCTATTGAGGACTGGTGCGGGGGCCCCGGCCGGGGCCCCTGAAATTGTTACATGGTGCGGGGACCCTGGCCGGGGCCCATGAGAGGCTGCAGCGGCTCTTGAGGAATGGTGCGGGGCCCCTGAGTCTTAATGGTGGACGGTGCGGGTGCCGGCAGGACTCACTGCACGGGCCCCACCCCCGAGTCTCTTCAATGGAGTGGATGGTCATGGACGGTGTCGGTGCAGGGCAGCGGGGACCCTGACCGGGGCCCCTGAGGCACATATAAATGGTGCGTGGGCCCCGGCCGGGGTCCTGAAGGTCTTCAGAAATGGTTCCGGGGCCGGGCCGCCCCTTAGCAGGCTCTCTTTCTAGTATTTACAATCAATGGCGGCATGACAGGGTGGGTGCGCGGCGCGTACTTGTTTACTCCTCCTGACTTACACTTTCCGCCTTCCGGGAGGCGTATGCGCGTGGGGGGAGGGCGCAGGGCTGGCTGGTGACCAATGCCCTCATTACATTTATCGGGGGACAGGGACAACACATACGCATTGCGCAATGAGCTCAACACACACGCAATAGAAAATGCGCGTTACAGTAAGGTGTGGCATCAGGGGTGCGCAGCCGCATAGCCAAGAGAAGAGAAGACAAAGCCACGCTCAGGTCAAGACTGTCCGAAGTCCGTCACCGGTGGGGTCTTTATTTACAATAATTAAAATTGCCCGGCCCCTACCTGGCTAGCCTTGGGCTGCCCCCCAATCAGCCCCTGCCTGCCTTCTGCCCATCCGCTCGCCTCGCATCGTGCCGCCCTACCTCTGTGCTGCAGGCCAGGCCCGGCAGGCCCCCAGCCCTCAGGTCAGGTGAGTGAGTCTCGTGACGAGTCATGCAGTGAGACCCTGGCGTGTTGTAGAACGTTAGTGTGCAAGGCGCAGAAACGGCTATGACATGTGAGTGATACTGTGGGGTACTGCTACTGCAGCTAGTCATAGACAGTAGACTGGGACTCGAGCATTGGAGTGCACGAGATGAGTGAGCAGGCCCGGACTGGCCGTTGCAGGCACCGGGCAATTACCCGGTGGGCCGCATGGGTGGGGGCCAGTTTTGGGCCCCTGGGGGCCGTTTTTGTTACAGGGCCGTTTTTGCAGCACTATGCTGCAAAAACGGCCCTGTAACAAAATCGTCCGAAAACCGTCCCTGGCAAAGAGCACGGTCGCACCCCCAACCCCCCTCCCCTCCCCCCGCCCCCCGGGGGGGGGGGGGGGGGGGGCGGCCGAGCACTTTGCCAGGGCCGGTTTTGGTTCCCAGTCCGGCCCTGTGAGTGAGTGAGGCCTAGGACAGCTGTGGTGCAAGTGTGCGAGACTCAAAGAGGTGCACCCGTCAGCCATACCAAGAGACCGGGAGTTATTGCAGCGAGTCAGTGAGGCAGAGAAAGGGGGGGGTGCTACTTTTGAATCTGTGAGACTCGGAAATAATGTAGGACATCAGTGGGAGACTGGCAGATGTGCTGTCAGTGAACCGGAGGGGGTGTTGCTCTGTAGTTCAGCCGGGCATGAGACTCCGCAGTGGTTCTGATCCAGCCGGCAACACTCTGAAGGCCTCACCAAGCGATAAAGAGGAACGCTGCATCTTGTTAATGAGTGGCTCTCGAGTGTGATTGAGTGAGTCAAAGAGCTGCAGCCAGTAAGCCAAGGTAACTATGAACCAGTAACGTAGCCAGTGTGTCACTGTCATGAGACCTAGAGCAAGGAAGGAAACGGGGCAGGGCGGCAGGCAAGTTTGAAATTAGAAAAACCAAGCACAAAAGGACTACGTACTGCTTCGTGGGAAGCTACAAATGGGTCGAGGGGTTTCCTGAAGCTGCACCTTGCTTCTTGTTCAATGATTAGCACTACCAGTCAGCTCAACCCCTACAGAGCAGCCACTCACTTTGCCAAGAAGATCCACTAGATAAACAGAATAGCCTCTCCTATCTGCTCCCAAACAGTGATCTGTTGGCCAAGAATTTCATAAAATTCTTCTATTGCCTCACCAATGCAACCCTAATGATTAACTCCCTTGCCATCCTTCGGCTGACTCGCAGAACCTCAAACACATGTCCAGCCTCCATTCCGTGTCACTTTGCATAAGATTTGCATAAAGACATCACAAAATACATCTACAGGATCGCCATTAGAAACTAGTCTTCCAGGTTTATTCAAACAACCAATGGCACTCCCAATGGCACTCTCATGCAATCCAGGGATTTTTTATTCTCTCTACAAAAACTCCTTAATTTTAATTAAGTCTATACACCACTTTCTTCAGGTGTGAATTAATTTGTTTATTTAAACGGCAGAAAAGCAGATGAACTTAATGTAATATATTTCCACTGATTAAAGTTTTAATTCTAAATTAATTGAATAGTGCTGTGGCATTTATTCTATTTGGTTCTACATTTGAATTAAATATATGAAATGGAGTTACATTAATATTTAACATAAAACCATTTGAGTTAAATAATTTTGAAAACATTTCCCTATTATTAGCCAAAGAGAAATCTCTGCTCCGACTGACGAATCTCCCCCAGAATTTCTCTGATTCTTTTAATGAGGGCCTAAGAATGTACAAATGAACTGGATGCCACTTTTCTCAAGTGCTCATAACATTCTAATGCACTATCAATAGACTTGTGGTGTATATCACATCGTCACGGTTAATGCCAGATGAATATATTTCCAAGATGGTTACCGACTTGCGTATGGATAATGAAGGGGCACACTTACAAGGAATGAAACATACATTGAATTGTAGCAGAGCAGCACTACTGTATTCAGCACTTGCCAATATCAAGCTCACTACATGAACTCACCACCATCAAAACAAATTGTACAACCAACAGAAAGAAACATAAGTGCCAGGACCCAAACCTTCTCTTTGGAGAGCAGTGGGCAGAATAAGCAATATATGATCTTTGGTGAATCTGCCATACACATCTACAGCAGATGCTCTTAAATGCCCAACTCAAGAGCACTTGTTTTATTATGCTCTGATGAATGAAGTGTGAGTCACTCTATTTCGGGTTTGACACTGTTTTATCCATGTTATGTGCAGACTTGCAGTGGGTGTTCAGCTTTAAGAGCTTTTTCACTGGCTGTAACACAGATCCCAGCCTTTCCCATCTATGTCCTATTGCCAACTTTGGACCCAGTGGCCATTTATTGTCAACATCTGGTCACTGGCTCAGTGGATTGTGTCCAATGGGTAAGTGGAAAGCACCATCATAACTGGTGCTCATGGGTCACTCTTGGACAATTCTATTGCAGATAAACATTAATTGGCAACACAAGTTAACCAGTCCAACATCCCCAAGATTTAGTTTCCCATACAAGGCTGACACACATTGTGTTTGTATCAAATTGGTGGTGTATTATGAGTGATTACCTCCTCAATCCCATCCCTTCCACTATTTCCTTCTTGGTTTTTTTTCTGTTATTTTTCAGTTAAATAATCTGCTTTTGACAGTATTGTTTCAAATGGCATAGCGTGTATGTTGAGTGTTTCCCACTTTCTCACTAAAACTTACAGAAAGACAATATAGAGGCATTCCATTTAAATGTTGGAGGTTTCAAATCAAAATATGCTAGATTTCTGGGTGTTAGGGCAAAGTGCTACATGGTGGGCCGCGCCACCGGGGGGGGCCCTTCATGTGCTTTGCAGGGGGGTTCCCTTAAGTTTTGTTACGCCACTGACTTCAACACCTGATTTACCAGAAGTAGGACTAAAGCAGGCAGCTGAGCTTGCTGCAGAGGAGGATGTTGTTGTGACGTCTCTTCCACTGGACACATCAGCTTCACAATCTCTGGGAAGAAAAAAAAGAGCATTCCCCCATCTTCTCCAAACCTCACTTCTAATGATTTGGATATGGATTGGAAGTCAACTAAAGACCGCTAAGAGAGGCGAGGGGAAAGGAAGGTTCCCGAAAGCCTTGGAAATGATAATGAGCCATTGATTGTTAGTATGGAGAGTGGCACAGAGGAAAAACAGCTCATCTCTATTCAATGTAGCGATTGGTCATGTGGTTCCACCAACTATGCCTCCTTCCATCTTTTCAAGACCATCAAAACTAGCAGCCTCCACCTTACCACAGTCATAGCCCACCCAACTGAAAAGCTGACACAAGTGCCAGCTTCACCTCAACAAGTTATTTAGGCTTTGACACTATAATAAGGCTCTTCTCCCCAGCTTGGGACTTATTGATACTCAGGCCACATGAGGAGCACATTGCAAAATGCGCCAGTTACAAGAAACTGTTTGTTGTGGTAAGCCAGGAGGACATTATGTTATTGGGTACCAACAAGCCCATCTAAAAAATCAACTGGCACTTGCGTAGGCAGAGCAACTCAAAAACATAGCTGCCAGTGGTGAGAGAGAAGAGGTTCAACTGACAGAACAATGTGGTGGTGAGGAAGAAGAGGATGACAGCGTCATGTGAAGCAACCCTGTAATGTCGCTCATAGTGTGCAATTGTCACCCACAGCAACCTCAGAATGGCACGGGGGACAGAGAGATACAGACACACCAACCTCCAAAGTATCCTATCTGTTCCTCGTAATTCACAAGTGGAGCTTTCACAAACTGACCAGTCACAGCAACCAGATATCAAGATTTTTTTGCACGAGTAAGTACATTTTATTTGCATAGTTAATTAAAACCGTTGTAGTACAAAAAATATATTCAATTAAAAAACTGTCATATACATACATAAAACGTATTCCTTCATGATGCTTATGTCTTAAAACCATGCTAAGAAAGCTTGCTAGTTTTGAACAACTATAGCAGCATAGTAACCTGTCAGTTTTTTCAGCTTAAATTATATGTTGAAAATCTCGTCAGAGCTGACTTGCACATTAGTTTATATTTTTTCTGACTAGGTTCTTGGTGTCTCTATTTCTGCATTTTGCTTCCGCACAGTCTCAAAAACGATACTGCTCTGCAGTTCAATTGTGGATCGCTAGGTGCAAAGCATTCCAACAGGGCTTGCCTCCTTGTACGAAACCCTTGTGGATTGAACAATTGTTTCAGCATTTTCTTTCGTGTTTTGAGGAGTTCTTTGCATGAGCATAGTAAATGCAGCGGGTCTTCCCGGGCTGTTCTGCTTAATCGGCACATAGGGCCTGCTTCATTGCGTAGCCATGGTGGAAGATGCTGTGCGCAGGGGAGCAGGCCAAATCTGTATTTCATAAATGTAATTTTTATATTATTGTCATATCCCTGATTGAAATAAGCTTGGGCGCCCGGCTTCGTATATGTATTCAAAGTCATCCATCCATGGGCTCTCTTTGAAAGTGTGGCCTTGTCCTCCAGCCATGAGAGTAGTTTCACCTTCTTCCACACTATTTTTTTAAAGGTTAGGGTTGTTGTCGATGTTTCCCAAAGTAGGTTTAGCTCTAATTTGTGTAAACGGCTGTGAAGATATTTTGCAGCTGATGCTGTAGCGTGCGTTTGTAGCTCTTTCCACAGCTGTTCGTTTAGCTGACCTATTTTTCTATGTTGCTGTACCAGCACTGCACCATCAAGTGCTTTAATTGGTTGACAACACTATGAAGGAGAGCATTGTTATGTCTATCAACCTCATGACAACCTGTGGGCCAGTTGTCAAGTAGCAGATTACATGTGTGTCACCACACACTGGATCTTCTTCATAGAAGTTAAACAACAGATAAATGCTAGTCTCCATCACTGATAATGTTTAAGGGGATATTCAGCGGCATGCAATAGTTACAATGTTTGCCATGGAGAAATTGCTCACAGCTACCAATAACTTGGAAGTGTGTAAATGTCTTTAACCCAGACGATTTAGCACTGGATTAATTTCCACTGACAATGGCGATAATATTGTGAAAGCCATGGCTGATGCAGGATACTTTAGCAACCTGTGTTTAGCACATTGCATAAACTTAGTTGTGGGAGAATCCCTAAAAAAAAAGAAGACGTAGTCAACAGCATACTAGTCACCTATTTTAGTCATGCGTTCAAAGCCCTAAGCAGGTGAGGATAATTCATTGTGCTAATAGAGTACCTGTAAAAGCCCTCTTACAGGAGGTGCCAACAAGTTGAAACTCGACATACTACTTGCTGCCATTTCTGATTGAGCAGGACAGGACTATCAATGATTATGTAATTCAAAGAAGAGGGTATGCACCTACCAAAGCCGCATTGATGGAGGCGAACAATGGGGGCAGGTGGTATGCATGATCCAAAGGCTTCACTCTTTTTTGAGATTATGACAAGGGAATTCAGCAAAAAGGAGAATACCATGATCCAAGCGATCACGATCCAAGCAATGCACATGGTGCAGAAACATTTGCAAAATGTGGAACGAATATTTAGCATTGTCAGTGAAAAACCAGCTGCCATGGTCAACAGTTTAATGATTTGCATGAACACTAATCAAAACCTGCAAAAAAAGATTGAGCACATTTATGTGACTATACTAGATCCATGGTATAAAAAAGCACTAGTGACATTCGCTCATTTTCAGAATAGGATGCCGCCTCAATTTACAAGACTTGGACTGTCAGGAAAGCGGGTGACATAGAAGAACAACTGTAAATACAATGCCAGGGCAGAAATGAAGTGCAACCTTACAGCCCCCAGAGATAGTGGTGATGTTGACTCTATGTAAATGATGCAGCAACCAACGCCATCATAGGGTGCTAAACACAAAGCAACAACACATTCAAGTTTGCTGCCAACCTTTGCAATGTGTTGATTCCACGTGGAAGGAATTAAGGTAAGTGCACTTTGGAGTGCCTTTGACAACTGCCAGAAGAATGACCAATGGCTATCAACTTCTATGAGAAACTTGAGGACTCACAGAGGCCTACACCTGTGGAAGGAAAAGAGGTACATTGATTATGGATATGCAGATTAATAGCTCATGTGGCAAAACTTTAATTAAGTGGTTGTGGTCTGGACGTATCACACAATGGGCACAGCTAAATGTTTTCATTGTTTTGCTAATCACTAATTAGCCAGGTGCCTGCAGCTTGTTGTTTGTCTCGTTGTCTGGTATATGTGATCAATACAAGATTGGCTCTTATTTCACCACCAAGCCAGTCTATGTTCTGCCCTCTGGCAGTGACACTACATCAACCACGCTTACTTTGACTCTCTAATTTTGTATTCCACAGACCGTCACTTATGCAAGGAACCTCCATGGCGCTCCTGTTCAGTGATTCCACCAAGACGGGTGTCTGAGAGCTGCTAAATAAAAAGACTGTTTGAATTTGTTAAGGGATCTGTTATCGTCCTTCCACAACATATGTGACATCATATGCTGCTCATGAACTTGATGAATGTTGCATTTGTCTGTCACCTTTACCTAATTCTGTAAACTCATTCATTAATGAAACACCTACCCATCTACCTCCAGGTTGTGAAATCTGCTGTGCTACTAATTTTCACCATCAAGAGATCTCACACTTGATGTGGTGGTAGTAGATAAAGCTACACGAATAGTTACTGGAGCAGTAGGTTGCCAAACATCTATGTCTTAGCCAGGCAAGAAAAGAGATCATAGTGCAGAGAATACATTACAATAATGGTTGTGGCAACATAGGTAGTGAGCCCTTAGTTTTTTTTTACCAGAATCTATGGCCAATGGTTTCTACTAAAGTAACCATCTCCTGAGTCCTGAGACTTCAGGGCTTCAATATTCTAACTTTAGTAAGCAAATGTACAATATGTTACAAGTTGTTGTTTTATCATGATGGTCTCTGTCTTGGATTTTCGACTCACTCAGGGATTTCTTTTAGTTCTAGTCACCTGTGATGTAGAACGAGAATCCTTTGGCTGGCTTACTAGCATTCTTCAGCTAGAAAAATATGTTTAAGGGATGGGAAGGAAGGATTGTTGTTTCTTGACTCTGTTGGCATACACCATTAATGTGCCATAGTTACAAAGAGTAATGCAAGGGCACTAAGTATACAACTATTCTGGATGGAGTATGGGTAATGCTGAAGGTCAGTGTTTCAACACTGACTGCAGCGGAGTGGACTCGAGGAGGTAAGGTAAGTAAACTACATATTGTGACCAAGGAGCTTAGGTAGAAAGAGACTAAAGAAAGGAGAAAGGGGATGGAAACAGTTGGACAATTACTTTGTAATAAATCAGGTGCAGGGTCTAGCCTTTGTCGCTATTATGTTGGTGGCCCCTCCTGTTTCATTACCATATTTAAAAAAAAGACACATATTGAAGAAAGAAAAATTCACCTTTTTAGTTACAAAAAATTCTAAAGTACCACCCTCACCTCCTACAACAGGCCCACTCTCCCCAAAGAAAACCCTTATCCATGGCCTCCAGCTTTTGTAAAATTTCCCACTGGTTTTGTTCTAGTCAGCACTGGTCCTCCTTGACTTCCTCTATGACTTGGAATAGTTGCTGGAGGAGGGCATCTGTGGTTCCAAGGGGTGGCTTACACCCTAGATGGGACAGTAATGGAAGCCATGAAAAGTAAACTCTTAAGGTGGAGAAGCGTGGCTCAATGGTTAGAGCGGCAGACCCTGATGCAGAGGTCTGGCCCAGGACCAGCGTTCAATTCCTGCCTTCGGCAGCTCTTGGACACAATTTCCCCAGACCTGATAATTCTCGCCTCGGTGCCTAGTCTAATCATGGGTCCCACTCTGTGACTCTGGGCAATAGCTTGCTTAATCTCCACAACGGCCTCAGCAGCGCTTGGATGCCTGGCTTCACCTTGGGGGTGCCCAGGAGTGGACATTTCACAGGAAAGCCAGGAAGGGTTCCACAGCGGTATGAATACAGCGCTACGAGACCTCAGGGTAGAAGGCCCTATACAAACACATTTACATTTAAAAGTAGAAACTGTGGTATGTGCCGGGATGGAATTGTTATTTGTGAGCTGAATGGAACAGAACAGAGGAGGTGGGTGGAATGATTTAGGCACTGGACAATGCACCCTGTTCTTTTACTGTTTGCTTTTAATGGTAGAGAGGCAGAGAAAGAAACATAGGATGATGGATAATTTATAAAAGGATTGGTTTCTATGATTGGAAGCCAAAAGGCAATACCTCAACAAATGCTGCAGTTATTATAGATAAAGGAGCGTGTCTTACCACTCATACCAGAAGCCGCTTTTACCCCACCCTCAATAGGATGGTCCGTTCTTCCCTCAGCAAGAATAGCTGCCTGGAGTACTTGAGGATCTAGATCAAAAAATAATGCACATGTGTCGTCGTTACTGACCACAGTATTGTGCACACATTAGAAAAGAATACCTAACTAAACCAATGTGAAGTTATAACTATCCAAAGGATAACCATGAAAGGAGTGATTACCAGTGGTTGAATAATTAAGCATTCCATCCATCACTTTTTTGTATCTTTTAGTGTATCACCCACGTGTGACGGGTATGCACAGGTGTGGGTCCCTTGCACACTGTATCACTGGAACCAAGCTATACCTGGCTGATTAGCCCTAACTAAAGTGATACTGATGCTGGGTTGCTAGCTTGAATCCAGTGGCACCGCAAGGAAGGGACCCAAGTCAGGGCATATCCTTGGCCACTTAGGGCGAACAGAGAAAGCACAGCAATGGCTGGGTCCAAACTGGGGGGGCATAGTGAGCAAAATAACAATGGATTAAACCCAGATCTCTTGAGTGGTTGAAAGCTTTCAGCACTCCGTCCACCATTGTATTGTGTTTGCATTGTTTAAACTGAACAATCATCATCAGCAGATATGTATTTGAATTCTTTTCAGCATTATCAGACTTCATGCTACGAGTTAAACTACTATGAAAGCAGGGTTAATAATATTCTGAATCTGGTCACCCAGACACAGGTAACCAGCTATATCCATCTTTCTCTGAAATAGATGAGTCATTCTGAGAGAGAGACAACAAGGCTCCACAGGAAGGATGTGAAACAAGTAACTTTTCTTCAGAAAATATTTATCTCATGCATTTTATTTTTCACTCTATTATGTGGCAATAACAGCCTTCTCAGAATAACTTTCCACATTTTCTGTTAAAGAACTTGTTTGGTTCTCACCAAAGAGCCTAATTTTCAACTTGATCAAAAACTATTTGCGCGTTTTCCATAGCATGGTTTGGATTTCACACCCTCCCAAACCCGATAATTCTTACAGTAGTCATTAATTACAAATGTCACAAACATTATTCACAAACTCATTGTTCTGACTTTGGCTTTAATTGCAAAGGTGTGGTAAGGAGTGCTGCAAGAAGAATTGCCCTGCCTTCCTAGAAGAGTGAATAACAATCAAAATGTTCCAATTTGTGACTTTTGAATTACAATGTGTCAAAAATACGACAGGTTCTTTCTCGTGATGACTATTGCCCCATCCCTATCGGTGGCTCTGTGTCTCGGGTATAAAAGCACCGTGTTGGGGAGACAGAAGACACAGATCAGAGAATTGCTCTTCCAGTGTTCCTTTGAGAGCAGACCCTGCCACACTGAGAGAACCATGTCTGCCAAGGGCGGAGGACACCACCAGCAGCCCCAGAAAACGCCCGCGGTCCCGGAGCCGAGTCAGCCAGCCTGCCAGCCCAGCCTGCCTGCTAGCCAGGCCAGCCAGCCAGCCTGCCAGCCAGCCAGCCAGCCCATCCAGCCGGCCTGCCAGCCCATTCAGCCAGCCAATCAGCAGAGCCAGCCAGCCTGCCAGCCCAGCCAGCCATCCAGCCAGCCGACCCAGCAGAGCCAGCCAGAACCCTGCCATGAACGTAAGCACTGCCAAGCCAAGGCGCCCATTAGAGGAATCCTTATTAATGTATAATGATTGAAATCAAGGTACAAATTATAATTGTTAGTATTTATTATTTCGAATGTATATAGCACACAATCTAATGGACTATTAGCGAGGCAGGATTGATACCTTGTAGTAGAAGAGTATGGGAACCTTTCACCGACCTATTTTCACATGTAAGTTTGACTAAGCTGCACACTAGCATCAGTTACAAGGAAAGAGTCAATTTTATGATGCATAAAATTAGTCTTTGAATTTATAAATGGGTTTACATCACTCTGTTGTAATGTTATGGGTTAATTTGTCACATGGGTGTGTTTTGGGCATTCCATGGGGAACGGGGGCACACTCACAAGTTAGTGAACACTCACAAAATTGCAGGTATGTGGGTATTCACAAAAACAGCTCAGGGAAGATATAAAATTGGCTTGGCATGCTCTAAAACGTGGTTAGGGTTTATGGGAAGGAGTTGCTCCACAGGGAAAAATGTCCCCATACCGTAAAAAGATAACAATTCAAATGATGAACTTTTGCGTTACAATTTGCCATGCGGAAATTTACACCTATCATATTTCCAACTGTGAACATGTTCATGCGTGTGATTTTTCCTGGAAAACTGTCGAAGTAGCAGTTTCCAGGCAGCATCCCAAAAGTAGCTATTTATTTGCCAATCTGGAGGTCCTGTGTGGCAATCAATAGTATGTACTGCTTCACTAAAATGTTAAACATGCATAACGTGTTACAAGGTTAGTTGAAGGCAAATTCATAAATATATATTACCTACTGGCGGTCGCCAGTAGGTATATATAGTTAGGATTTTTTCTCTATGGGTTTTTTGAAAATTCTATGTCTAATAACTTTGGCGTTTGTGGACGGAATTGGCTGAAATTTTCAGGAAAATGGCACATTTTGTTTCTGAGCAGCCCTTGAAAATTTGGGGGGGGTTCGTCCAGTGGGGGCCGAGAAAAAAGGGGGGTCCCAAAACGTGTTTTTAACATTGAGTTTTCCATAGGGCGGTTGGCCTCACTTTTAGCCCGAACGGCTGAATGGATTTGCACGAAACTTGGCAAAATTGTAGGGACTGGTAGCCCGATGTGCCTTTTGTAGGTCTCAATATATGTGCTCCAGTGGATTTTGAGAAATTAACGTTTAAAAAAAGATATATATCTGTAAGCGCGGACCAGGCAGCGCTCTGGTTCGCGGACTTTTCGCGCAACGGAGCTTTGTGAAGCGAAGCTAATTGGTTCTCCGGCGTCTGTCAACATTCCAAACAGTCCGTAGCGGCCGCCATCTTGTCTCTCGGTAGGATCGAGAGACAAGAGGAGGTCAAAACAAAGGGGGAAATAACTATAAGGGGGCATAGTAGATCCTCGCTGACCCCCTAGGTTTGATGTGGAGGTTTTAAAAGGGCCCCGCGGGGCAAAAAAAAAAAATAAAAATAATAATTGAACGGCTGAATGGATTTGCACGAAACTTGGCAAAATATTAGGGACTGGTAGCCCGATGTGCCTTTGCTAGGTCTCAATATATGTGCTCCAGTGGATTTTGAGAAATTAACGTTCAAAAAAAGATATATATCTGTAACAGCGCTCCGCTTCGCGTAACGGAGGTTTGCGAAGCTGATTGGTCATTCTGTCACTGGGCTATAGTTGGGCTACATCTGGCTGATATTTGGGCTACATTTGTTTTTTTGTGTGTCTGGCGGCCATCTTTGGGCTACATTGGGCTACATTGGGCTTCATTGGGCTACATTCGGCTAATTAGCAAATAGCTCATCGCAAACTAGGAATGGTAAAGAATCGCTATTTATTCCTTAAAGTTCGCTATTTAGGAAATGCAAATAACTTTGATGATACATATGGCGGTTCATCTCTAACAAGATAAGAAGCATAGGGATACATTTATGATGACTGGCGCATCACCAGGGATGTGTTAGTCATTCTGTGCCGCTGTTCCGTCACCTATGGTGTGCTGCATTTACAATGCGGCGCATCATGGGGCAAAAACAGCACAGATGCGTGATGTATCTGTGCCGTAAAGGTGGCGCATTGCTGGAGTTGTATCGCAAGTGTGATGAAGCTCCAGCAAGGGTCGGGGGTGCCCCTGTCGCAGGGTTTCTGTTCTCACACAGAACTGTGGACAGAGGATTGGAACCTCGGCGAATGCATTGCTGGAGTTGTATCGCAAGTGTGATGAAGCTCCAGCAAGGGTCGGGGGTGCCCCTGTCGCAGGGTTTCTGTTTTCACACAGAACTGTGGACAGAGGATTGGAACCTCGGCGAATTAGGGTGTCCCAAAACTCACGTTAGTAATCAAAAACTATTTAGCAAGCTAGGTACAGTGTCACATTGGATATAACAAACTCTCAATGTTTAGACAATCCAGAATATGAACTTATAGTACCTCAGGATACGTGGAACTCATGAACAGTCGGTCGTTATAGATTTCTTAGAAACCAGAACATGGAGTTAAGAAGAACAGATGTGTATTTGAAATGTTTATTTACTAATGCCGTCTTCTCAGGCGTAGTACCTTAGATAATAAAAGTACACATATTATCAGTAGCAAAATTACCAGCATAGTTACTAGTACATAAAAAGTGAATGGTGATAGTATGTTAACATGCTGTAAATGAATAAGAGTTAGCAACACTTATAAGCAGCCGCGGGCCGTGGAGGGAGTTACGGTGAGGCAGGGAGGCGGGGAGGGGGAGAAGCAGGGTGGAGAATACAAGTACACATATTATCAGTAGCAAAATTACCAGCATAGTTACTAGTACATAAAAAGCGAATGGTGACAGTATGTTAACATGCTGTAAATGAATAAGAGTTAGCAACACTTATAAGCAGCCGCGGGCCGTGGAGGGAGTTACGGTGGGGCAGGGAGGCGGGGAGGGGGAGGGGCAAGGTAGAGAGGGCTCCACCCTGCTTCTCCCCCTCCCCGCCTCCCTGCCCCATCGTAACTCCCTCCACGGCCCGCGGCTGCTTATATCTCACCCTCCCTAATACACATATTATATTATTTGCTAAGAAGGTCTCTTTGTGTTGGTTTAGGGCGTGCCCATACTTTAGTGTCTTAGATTTGAAGGAATCACATCAGCATACACCAGCTCTCTCTTCATGTGAACCGCATCAACTGTTGTGTATGTGTGTTCGGCAAAGCAATATAAAACCCGCCTCATGCCCAGAATTGGCAGAAGTTGCACTTATGTTATGAGTATGAAGTCGTGGAGATCAGACCTCATAACAATTCTGTATCGTGTTGTTCTTGAAACTTTAGCACTCGCTGTACAGATATAGTTTAACAAGTAAAGCAGATAGTAGACCAATAACATATTATTCTCATGTAAACCACGATGAACTACTAGGTGGAAAGCTAAAGCAACAACTAAGTGTCGTGTGCAGAAGTTGCAAAAAAGGAAAAATGGCGTTTAAACCGGTAATGAGCCCATGCTAACTTAACACGGTGTAAAGATATCCAGGACCTAGATGACACCTCCTCATGATCCGGAAACGAACTGAATAAGATAATAGAAGTGCCATCTCATGAGAGCAGATTGCAAGTTTATATGTGGACGGTCCGCAAGGTAAAGCATTAAAAACTAGGAAAATTCAATGCTAAAGAAAAATAAAACAGCCAAGTACTTTATCGAGTCTTAAGCCAATAGGCAAGGTAAATAATAAAAACTTGACAAATAAGTCAATGAATTGTCAATGAAATGCTAGTACTCAGCATATCAAACATGAAAAAGGTCTATGACATAACTGTGTATGCAAAATAAGCTGCAACAGCCTCCAATAGGAAGTCACCGTCTTCATCCGAAAACAGTTCAGCCATCCAATTTAAAAGCGGAAAAGAACATACGTGCTCTCCCAGCACCGGATCCTCTATCACCATCAGAGGACAGCTCGGTGGGTTTTCAAGAAAGCTCTGTTCCAAGAAAGACTGTGCTGCCGCCAGTAAATTCCAGGGACCAAGTAGTCCATGCATCAATGCCACAGCCATAATCCTTTCGCCAGGACAAACCAACTCGTGAGTAATGATAGGAGTCATCAGCTGATTAAAGTCGACGTCAGGAGAAACCGGTCCGCAGAGACACAAATCAATGGCCCAATCGAAATCACAGGTCAGGCAGTGAAATACAGGCTGGACACAGGTGAAGTAGGAGAACCGAAAAGATAATCCATATGCCGTGCTTAATATCGCCAACGGCATTGTGCCATAATATTCTAGCATGTGATTGCGGAACAGTGTCAGCAGCTGCAGGGTCGGAGGTTGCATAGGAGGGACATCCATATTTAAAAATGTAAAAAAGCACAAGAGCGTCCGCTGGTAATGCAAGTAAAAATGCCAATCCACGAACCAGAGTGCAGAAAATACAATGAAAAGAAGCAGGGATGACTCCAAAGATTTTCTCAAATGAAGTCACTAGACCACTGGTAACAACTTTAAAAAAGTGTGCCAGGGATTTTGTGGAGGATGCGTTAAAGATAGTCGGAAACATGTTGCTGAAATTGAAAGGCAAACCTGTGTACGGGTGTTCGCTATGTGAAGTACGAAAGTTTCACGGGCCGAACTCAAGGCCACCTCTCTCTGAGACAAAAGAGCTCTTATTCTTGCCATGCCGTTGAAACGTGTCCCAAGGTTGGTATTTGTGGCCAGATTGAAAACTCCCTATGTTCATGTGTGGGAGGAAATAGAACATTTCTGCAGCAAATAACCCGTTCACTTACTGTTACGATAAAAGGAATACTTTTAATTAACTCAGAACAATCTTCATTATTGAGCATCAAATAACTACCATTTTCCAACAACTTGAACGTGGGGATGATAGCAGGAACTGGCGTGCCTTGCAACACGCAAGCCATATTTGGTCGGTGTTTGTTGCATGAATCGTGTAACTGTATGTGCCTACACATTAGTGAATGATCTGGCGTCTCAGTGCATTCCTCTCCATTCAGATAAACTTCTTGATCATCTTTGAAACATCTGTATGTGTATGGAAGCGACCAGACCTCATGAAGAAAAGCACTACCTAAAGGTTCATAACGACCTATTGGTATATATTTCATACAATTTGAAAACTTATATAAAGCAAAAGGCAGCGTTATTAAACCGTGGATAAGGCATGTTGCCAAAAAACCCGCAATCCTCTGCTGATGATGTCACTGAGCATGTCATGAATGATGTAATATGTGACATCATCAGCAGTGGATTATGGGTAATGGTATCTCTAGTTTACTCCCCTATAGCTGTCTTTCTTTTAACATAAGTGTGTGTTTCCTTCCCTTATACTTACTGTTTTTGGTTCGCTTCCAGTTCGCGTACCAGCGAGCGAACTAGGAAGCGAACTAAGAGAAATAGAGGTTGGCACAGTTCCAAATATTGTACCAATTTTTTAATAACGGGGAGGTAGTTCTGAAAAGAACTTTTTTTTTTATTTTTCTGAACATTTTTTTACTGTTTTTGAATTTTTCGGAACAGTTTTATATTTTTTTGGGTTTTTCTTGGAGGGGGCAATGAAAACGATTCATTGTAAAGGGCTCAACAGGAGCAACAAAACAAAAAAAAGAAGTATTTATTATTTTGGGCGTTTCGGACAAACTTGCATATGATAGTCAATAGCTCTGTTGATCAGAGTGATGCTTTTTTCTCCGTAGGAAATGAATCCATCGCAAAATGCGCAGGTGTGTTTTACATCACCAAATCTCACTTGTATATTTGGCACCATTTCCCTGCCCTCTGGTCCCGTTACTTCCGGTACAACAGATCTTCTGGCCATAATAGGGAGATTATCTAGGTCGTTCCGAAACTGTGCAGCACTGTAGTTGTTAGGATGCCACCTAGTCATATGGCGATGCATTGTGTAGTTTCCGAAACTGTATTTTTTGTCGGTCCCTCTGGACAGTCTATCTTGACATATAAGGCAAGTTACGTATCTTGCATTTACTTTTTTCTGACCTTTGGGAATTTTAAAAAATTGCCAAATGAAGTTTTCTTTCCGGTGAGACGTCTTGGGCTGCTCAGGCAAAAACTGCCTCTCTTCGTGCTCGTCCTCCTGTTCCTCTTCTTCTTCTTCTTGTTGAATTACAACTTGAGCAGGTGGTCCACTCTTCCTTGGATGTGGTGGAGGTGGTGGGGAAGCACCAGCTGAAGCTACTAAAGAAGCCATTGCTCAGTGATCACAAAGGGTCTTTCTCTCACAATGATGAAAGTCAGAGTGAGGAAAGAAGGAGGGATTTTCATCATTTGGGAAAAACAAGAGTTCTCAACCAATCAAAAGTGTTCATTTTAGATTATATGACCTAGTCTTACATCATTAGGAAACCAAAAGTGAAATGAACCAATGAAAAGTGTTATTACCAAGTCACATGACTTGCTGTGTTTACGTTAAGCGCTTTGCAGGGCCTCCCGGTTTGCTTCCAGAAACCTGCGCTTTGCGACTCGCTTCGCGTACCAGTTCGCTAACGTAGCACGTCATATGACGTATCACGCGACAACGTGAAACGTCATGCGGACGGGAGGCGTCACGATGTTGTTTTCTAACGCGGCACTTGCGGTAAAGAAACGTTTACCGGCTCGCGGTCTATTTCGCGGCATCAAGGTCAGCTAACGGGAAGCTTCCCGATTCGCGAAGCGGGAACGAAGAAAAAAAAATATTAAAAAAAAAAATTATTCATAAACATATAAAATATATTTTTGGATTTAAAGAAGAATACATTTTACAGCTACAGATATTAGCTGTTAAAAAACCAATGAAATTCACAGAAAAAACCATAGGTTATAGACCATATATAGTTAGGAATTAGCATTTACAAAACCTTGAAAATTCACTGAAAAAACCATAGGTTATAGACCATATATAGTTAGGAATTAGCATTTAGAAAACCTTATTTTACTCACACAAAACCATTGAAATTCCATATATAGTTAGTTGCACTAACTATATATCGCGCACCCGCAATCCACTGCTGATGATGTCACATATTACATCATTCATGACATGGTCAGTGACATCACTGATGACATCACTGATGACATCTCAAATGACATCACTGATGACAACATCCAGTGACTGTATGTTTCTGTAAAGTTAAAATATGTCTTAGATATTGAAGAATGAGTGGATGTATAAGTGTCTGGATGAAGGATTTAGTAGGTGCGTGACTGACTGTATGAGTGAGTGATTAAATGTGTCTCACTGAATGCATGGGTTAGTGACTAAACTGTCTTAATTTGTGCATCATTATGTCTGTTGTGATGTAAACTGCTGCATGTGTTGATCATTAGCTATACGAGAGGCTATATGTGTTATTAATTGGTTGCCCAAGTATTTCTATGGGAGATTGAGTTTGTGTGGGGGTGGCTGGGAGGTGTGTGACTCTGTGCATAGATGTGTGAGCAGTTGATTCACTAGGTGTATGAGTTCAAGAGTGCATGTGGAAAAAGCTACATGGGCGGTTGACTGTGTGCATGAGTGTATTGATGAGTGAATGGATATCTCAATGCTACATGTCATAGTAAGTACATATGTAAAACACAGTACATGTGAGAGTTGGCATATATAAATAACTGTGCATGAGAGCCACTGAATGTGTGAGTGGCTGTATGGATCATTGTGAACTTGTATCAGGGATTGTATAAGAGAGTAAATATGTGTTAGTATATGTTTGAATAAGTAAGGTGTGTATAACTGTATAGTTGAGGAAATGGAGGTGAGATTGTTTCTTTGCATGACTGACTGGGTGTGTGAGTAACTCCATGGATGAGTGGCAGTGTGTGAGTGTCTGTATACACTGAGTGTATCTAAGGTTATATTAGAGTTTGAAGAGGTTTATCGTATTAGCACAAGAATGATGTCAAATGAGATGTCATCAGTGATGTCATCAGTGATGTCATTTGAGATGTCATCAGTGATGTCATCAGTGATGTCACTGACCATGTCATGAATGATGTAATATGTGACATCATCAGCAGTGGATTGCGGGTGCGCGATATATAGTTAGTGCAACTAACTATATATGGAATTTCAATGGTTTTGTGTGAGTAAAATAAGGTTTTCTAAATGCTAATTCCTAACTATATATGGTCTATAACCTATGGTTTTTTCAGTGAATTTTCAAGGTTTTGTAAATGCTAATTCCTAACTATATATGGTCTATAACCTATGGTTTTTTCTGTGAATATATATATATATGGATTCCTTTATCACAAAACATGTTTTCATTCGCTAATACTACAATGCAGATGTGAGCAAGGACTGTCTGAAGTAAGTTGATTCACAGAAAGTATGAGTGTAAATAGTTCACACTGGTGTGCTTCAGAAAGTATAAATACAAGAAAGGAGGTCACACATAGCTCTGTAACAGTGGCATGGGTGATAAGAGTTGATGGGGGGCTCACAAGGAACAAAAATACTACGTAAGAATGTCTTCTCACAGCATTAGTAAATGCATGCAAAGACCTAACAGGAGGAGCAGAGCGAAATCTGCAGGAGAACTGAAAAATAAAAGGAGGTAATAATACTACAAGAACAAAGACCGAGCTGAAGATCATGCAGGATAATTTGTTGCACCATGCCGGAAACTGCAGTCTAGATGGACAAGCCAGCCTAAAACAATATCATTTTCTTCCAATTTGAAATATTTGTAGGCTCATAAGGATCTTGGTCAGAAGTATTGTGTGGTAGAACCTCTCAGGGGAAATACTGATACTGGATGCATTTACCCCAGTGGGCTTTTACTGTACCTTCCGAATTGAATAGACTTTGTGGGAGTCATATGGAGTTTCTTTTTTACCAAATGGCATAATTCTCACTATTCCCCTTTCAGACCTGTTTCCGCCACTCAGAGTCCTCCAGGTAATACCCCTTATTATTTGCCTAGTACCTAGAATGTGGACGCATTCTTACACTGAGTCTGGCATGGCCATCTAAATCCTGTTCAGTTCATCACCAGGGGCATGACATTTTTTATCCTGGTTACACTACCTGTGCGGCGTGGTCTCAGAATATCACAGGTGATCAGGGATGGGTTAGACATTATATAGTCAAAGTCAAAATCATTTGTTTCAGTTAATTAAAACCATACTATACACAGCTCGATAGATACAGAAAGAACGTTTCGATTCATAAACTGTAGACAGCTTCTTTTTGTCATTAAATAGCATTTAAAAACATTTCAGTTCAAATACCATAACTAAAAAATATAAAAAGTGGGTACGTGTATGTTGGAATTTTCCGTACATTCCACTCCAATGTAATAACCTTATCGATTTGTTTGAAGTCTAATCACTTTCCTACCTTTATCTATTTTAAGGTGCAAGCATGTTTGTGCAAAATCACCTTAAGACTAAAAAATCATCTTATAGTTTAGGAACACAATGCACCTCCTATTTCAACTGTTTCAAATTTCACTATAGATATGATCATATATGGTCTTTTAAAATGCTTTTATGATAGCATTATAACAAGGGTACATCTACCAGTGTGGACGTCGCATTTGAGTTTTAATAGGTTGCATAGCCTTCACCAATCCCTTTGCTGTCAGTAACTGGTCCGCTTAAAGTTTTTATACAAAAGCTGCTATTATTTGAGGAGTCTCTCCTTGCATGCAAAAAGGCAAAGCGTGTGGACAAGTTCTGATGCCATGAATATTAAAAAGTATGTTCAGTAAGATCTTACTTTCAGTTAATAATTTATGGCATATTTATAAAATATGTGTTAGGGTTTCCTCATATCTTTGACATAGTCTGCACTTGGTGTCCTGTGGTTTCGGTTGCCGTTTAGGGATGTATACTAGTGTTTGACATACGCCACATCGTAAGTGAAGTCGCTTATTTTTGTAAAATGATTTTAATAATGTTGTTAAATATATCTGTGGGGGAGGCTGCTTGTAAGAGCCAATTTTTGTCCAGGGATAGGTTAGACATTACATAGGAACAATGTTGGTACAGCGTTATGTTCTGTGGTGTGTTGGAAATGTTCAGTTCTGTTAACCTTGCTTACCCTCTGAAATGAGTTACACACTGTCCTGCACTGTTTTGATAAATATTTCATCAAAGTTAGAGTATTCATTTTAAACTAAAATAAATGTATGTCAGTTCCAACCTTCTAAATGTAATAATGGTTGTTATTGTATCATTCCAGCACGTAGACCAGTTCAGCCTTGCGAGGTCCAGGTAGTTCGGCCGAGTCAGGACGAGGTACAAAAACGTCATGAACCAGGTATGTAGTATATACTACAATTGTTTCATTAATATGCTCTAGGTGATTTTTGCAGTAAATAGAATGCATCTCCAATATGGTCGCCTGCTTTAAGGAACACAGCTTCCTAACATCGATAAGAAATATTATGCTTCTAGTGTCAACAAGGAATTTTTTCGAAGCAGCTGTGATTTAATTTTTACATCTAGCACTAATATATGTATATCTGCTCCTGACATGTAGTACCTTTCCTTGCGTTTCCTTTCCTTGGTGCTTTCATTTGCTGTCTAATAGTACAAGCTTTATTGGTAAATTGTCTTTTGTGCAGTGGCGAATTTTGGTTGTGGTGGCCATCTCAGGAATTGCTAGCACCCACACCCGCTCTTACATATGGCCACCGGACGGCAAGCGCTGGACCGCCACAGTGGCACCACATCGAGCTATGCCACTGTTTATGTGTCAGTATGAATACTTTCTTTGGTACAAAACCTCAAACTACTGACAGAGTGGCCATGTAATCAATAAACCAGAGAGTCGTTGAAAAAACTACTGAACAACATAAAAATCCAGCTAATCTAAAGATCATTAAATCCATCAGACAACCTAACTAGCAAACTAGCCAACACAACATTCACCCACCGGCTATGAAGGCAATGCAAATATCAAAAAAAGCACCCAAAAGGCCAACCAATCTCTCGATAAATGAGGAAGCTGAATACTGAATATAACACAACTTAAGAAAGTATTTGGTACACACAAAGTTAGTCAGCTCTCCAAAGAGTCAGTGAAGTGCCCATCCCCTACAACAAACCCATCACATAACTCCTCAGCCATTGAAACAAGCAGTAAACATCAAATTAACATACAATTTACCAGCAGCAGTCAATCACATGATCAACCAAGGAACCTATCATGCTCCTTAAACAGCGCCAATCCAATCAAACAATAACTGCACAACCAATGAAACACCAGTCCTCTCTATCATCTCATCATCTAATCAGCCAATAGAGCGGTACCTTACTGGTCACCAAAACTAACTCCATGTTGCATAGAAATCCAAGCACCTACCACACCAAAGTCCCAACCAACCAGCTACATTCTAATTTGTTCTTCGTGTAATAAATAGCATGCAGCGCAGTAATCCAGCGTTTCGAGTAAACTGCAATTGACCCTCTAATTAAGCGCTACAATCTCTTAAAAAGCACATCCACATAATTGTCTGATTGCTAACCTAAACTTGGAATGAGATACGATTTAGAAATTGACTTTATGGACATGAGAGGTATATCTGTAATAACATTCAATGCAGGAGAAACCAATTGCAATTACTAGAGTTTGGTTTAGTTCATGACAAGGCATTTCTAGATATCTAATCATCTGTTGGTGGCAATCTATCAACCTTGACCATATGAAAAGCATTCGGGCTTCCTAACCTCATGCCATTTCTATTCCAGTGGAACCTCACACACCATGCGTACCGGAGGCGTCCCCAGAGCAGCAGAAGCCAGCACACCAGAGTGGACGCAAGCACTGAAGGTCTCAGCACTCACAGCCCCAGCAGCTTCCATCACTCCATTAGAATCCGTGTGTTTGGGAAGTGTTTAAAAACACAAGCCATGTGAGCTACTTAGGCCAGTGTGTCAATGTCAGTACACCTGTTTAAACCTCAAATTGTATTTATGATTGTTCTTTTGAAAAATCACCAGTATTAAATCAGTTTGACTAACTAACGTTGTCCACGGCTCATTGCTTTGAAAATGATCCACTATTGTACACTGTTTACGGCACTTCTTGGTAAGATCTTCTAAGAAAAGAAAGGCAGCCTTGCTGGGTTACATCTCCAAGAGAAACATAATAGTAGCTGATACGAGGCTGAGAATACTCTGAAATAACGTGCTCCTTGATGGCAACGGGGTTGAGCTTTCCATGCCTCTTGTCCTGGCTCAGAGGCCCCACAGTTCCAAAGGAATCTGCGACTTAGTTGCCTCGACTTTAGATCCAGCCAAAGACTTAATTTAGGGATTGCAAATGTGACCACTTTTCTCTCTAAGACGTCTTCCATTGTGTGTCTGCATCTCTCTTGAGACTCTCTTATTTAAAGGCTCCATTTCCTGTGTTACCTGTCCGCTGGGCGTGTAAATACAGGCACTTTTCCAGGAGCACAACACTCCCACAGCTAAGAACCTCTTGGGCGCAGTAGTTGGCAGCAGTGATATTATTTAAGAACCTTCATTCCTTGGCAGCTAGTGTTTCTGCTTGCTCTATGTCAGCACATGCCAGGGATCACAGGCAGAGCCTCGCCCGGGGTCACTTCTGCTCCTTGAACACAGTTCCAGGCTCCGTTCACAGTGGTACCCCATAAACACACTCTTGTTAGGGGATGCGAGTCTGGGGTGCACAAGAGATGTAACTGCTTTTCACATCAGACTTCGATGGAGGAGCAGAGATGGGGACAGAGCAGCTGTGCATGATTACTGTCACTCACTTGAAGCTGGAATCTGTTTGCATCCTTCTAAACTCCTCAAACAATTCACAAGACACTTAGAGGCAGGACCAGCAGTGCTGTCAAGACCCCAAGACATCAGTGGCGGCACCAAGTAAGAGGCATGGGAGACACGTGGAAAGAGATTAGCGTCCACACATTACTGGAGGCCCCTGTCCCACTGAGCAGCAGCCCTGGCACAATGCAAAGTACTCCTAGAATGCAGAGCAGCTGCTGCATCCTGAGCAGCATTCATGCATATGAACAGCAGCCATGATAATATACCCAGTCATAGCATGCATCCGGCTAATAATGCTGCTAGCACTCCACATACTCAGCAGCACTCTGGCAAACAATGCATCCCAGGTATATTGAGCACGGCCCTGTCGTGTTAGGCATAACTAGATTTAATAAGCATCTCCCTGGCCCCATGACCAGCACTATGACAAATGTAGCAGAATATTGAATATGATGTTAATGGCAAACCCATCGTATAGTTAACACATCGGTTTACCATTGACTCTATCCATCTGTATTGAGCATCACCCTAAAACATCAGGGATCTAAGGGTAAGAACAAGCTGTACACTAAACTAAGCTGTCAACGGCAACTGTCAGGATCTTGGCAAAAAGCACCCACGGAAAACATTTGGAGTCAAAAGGGGATCTCTACTGGTGCAAATGAATTCACTATTGCACCTAAAACTTTTACATATTGTTAATAACTTAATTCACAAAGATAAAAATAGTGAAGGTGTAGGAATGTCCCATCTCTGAACAGTTGAAATCTCAGATCAGCCTAGGAAGAAAGCATAACAACAAGGTGGCTCACAATATAATGTACATAAGTACAGAGAGGGGTGGGGTACTAATTGATTAAGGCTAAGGTAAAGAGTAACATATAATTCTAAGGAAATAATAATGACTCAATAATCCTCGGAATCAGCAGTCTCTTGGATCAGCTTGGCAGGGAGAGTGATATCTGCATTAGCCCCATTAATGAAGGGATATAATGTTATGCTCGAAGATCTCAGCCCCATTCCATGTCATATAGGTGTAGGACAGCCTTCCTATTAGGTTCAAGGGTGCCTAGATTAGTGAATGATGCATGATGACGTAGGGACAGTGAGGGAGAAGAAAAGGGAAAGCAGGGCGAGGAGTGTTGCGAAACAGCAGAAAGTGGCAAAGAAGAACCCTCCTTCTTCCTGTGGTTTACGGATATGCAGTTGCTATGCCAGAGTTGGGCTGCCAGAATATTGCCAGCGATAACCCTATACTTGTATACACCATCACAAACAGATGAGTGCAAATACTGTTTGGAAAGTCACCAGAGTATTCAGTTAATATGTTGCCTTCATCAGTAATCACAGCAAGGTGTCTGAAGAGTATGCAGAAGTTATGTCCATTGCAGACCACTCAAACAAGATTAATATAACCCTAGCCAGTCTCTTTCCAACCACAAAGTTCTTCGCCATACAGACTCAAAGACAACACCAGCTGTCCATCAATGAATCAGTAGATCTGCAGAGTGCTTCTTGTCACCTTTGAGGGTATCCAGTCAGACTGAATCAAGGATAATGCAATTCAGAGTCTATGTACATTTTAAAACGTCTCTTGACCTCAATGTATTTGTACTTGAATATATTCATATGCCAGGGCTTCCAGGGTAGGAACATGAGGCCCACCTCAAGCCGGATTTGTATGGGGAAATAGTCAAAGATGTCACTATCTAATATCAGCAATTAATTCTCTCAGATTGGCAGAGATCCGACGCCTGAGATGAAAGTATAGTTTCACTCACTAGATACAGTTCTCCAACACGCTACACATCATCCACTGGGTCCATCTCCCTCCCAGCAGAATCCCAGTTCTGCTGAGTCGCATACTCACTTCAGGGTCACACCTCCCTGTTAACCACTGCAAGTATGTTATGCTTACTGCTTTCTCTAGGTCTCAGGATCATTACATAAAATGTACAACGTTCTTATTCAGCGTTGAACAGGAAACATACTTTTCCCTGAAATAGGCTTGTAAAGTGGAAGAGGACTGTGTAGGTGAACTAGTCCACCCGTTTCATGAAAACTATTTCAATATATTCTGCTGTTGGATTTATATCCAACCATAGCAGGGCGGTATAATAGGCGGAGACCCAGATGTAAACGGATGTAAAGACCTACCCAGTGCTGGACGGATGAGGTAAAGCCGATATGGTTGGGAATAAAGACAGCCCAGGTGGACGGAAAGACATAGAGGGATCAAAGTACCAACAAAGAGGTATAGGTGATGGAGGGTCATGGAACTAGAAACATGTATAATTAGAACCAAAAATGAAGCAATAATGCCTGGAAAGTTGGCTCGAAAAAGATGAACCACTGAAAAATCTATAATTGGTGGATTTAACATCTCAGTCCTCAGAGTTCGGACATCTTGAGTTATCACAAATGATGCAATAAGCCAGCTGTAACGGCCAAACTATTGTACTAGTCCTCGACCTGACTGGGCTCGTGTGGGCAAGGTGACTCAGGCAGGCCAAAAAACAATAATACATCACCAACATTTCCCTATTCAGGCAAAGTCTAATTCGAGTATTTTGCAGGTGAACTAAGGTGTATAAATCTTACAGACCCAAATAAGGATCGCCAGGACATGTAGAGTTCTAGATATACCCCTGCAAAATCATGTAAGAACAGTCATGTTGATGTCATGAGAGAAGTCAGGTGAAGGAAAAAACGTTACTGTTGTCCATCTAGTAAGGGCCATGCTTTTTGGCCACCATGATGGTTTTGCCTACCAATGCTGGAAGAATTAGGCAATCACAGAGTTTAAGGTGTCTTTCTTCATCAGTTTCCTGGAGAAGAATCGATGCACTCCCCATAAATCCTGTAGTATTGAGAATTCAGGTTCCATTATTTCTGGGGAAAGGAGAACATGGAGGTTCTGATATAACCCTCTTCCATTTTCCCAAGGATATTAGAGAAGAAAACATTATCCCTCCTACTCTTGTCCAGACTGTTGCTCAGTTATTTCTATTTCTTTTTTTAGCAATTTGTAAAGGACATAGTTGTCCAAACAAGGTTATCCAGCACTAGCAGAATAGAACTGCAATAGCAAAAGCTAGACTTGGACCATTAGAATAGCGAGGTCTTTAGTTGTTTGTGAAAGATCTCTTAGGAAGAATTAAGACATAGGTATCGAGGAATGGTTCAATAGTTTATGGGCTAAATGTTGTTTATGGGCTAAATGTCTAAAGGAGGAGCCCTCCTGTACACACGACTAAATAGAGGTACCAGAGCATAGTCAATGTGCAGGAATGCAAGGCTCTAGTATGGCAGTAAAGACCCACAAGGTACCTGAGACAGTGAGGTCCTTTCTCGGTGAAAGCTGTATAGGTGAAACATAAAGGTTTGAATTTCATGTTTCTCATTTATGAGTTCATTGAGGTTCTAAATCTGAGATGAGACATGAGTTGGTTTAGGGATGTGACCCAGGAGTGGTAGCATTCTGAATAGTTTGGAATCTTTTTAATGATGTCTTAGTCACTCCAAGGTAAAGAACATGTCTATAACGGAGGAGTGAAGTGATAAGTGCCTGAACAATAGTCGTTTGGGTTGAAATTGGGAGAAATCAGAAGGATTACGTCGAACATCAGAGGAGAGTGAAATAGTAGGCAGCCACCTTGTTTAGCTACCGATACTCTCCGGACCGATGGCAGGAGTTTCTGCAACCTATTTGGGACCTGGAACAGGACCCATTGCCTCCAACCACTAGTGAGGTCCCCAGAGGTTGGGCTGAGACTATACTATTAGAACTTCTCTTCTGATGCCAATAGGTTTTAGGTAGGTGGTTTCCCACCCCTGTACAATGGCTGACAAGCAGGATTTACTTCGAGGGGGAGGTATAATTGCCTGATCTGGGGACAAGGAGATGATACTCAGAGTATTATCTGCATAGGAGAGTACAGAGCGAGGCAAACAGCTATGAACCATATAGCTGAAGCTTGTGGGTTAGGGGCTACCTGAAAGGATTGCTTAAACAAAAAACATGAGAACAATTGAAGGGCTTTTTCATGGATCCCACATTCTCCTAGTCTCCCAAAGAGAACTGGATGTGATACTTCATCAAAGGCAGCATTCATGTCAAGAAGAACAAGTGCTACAGTCCCGCCCCTGTCCAGGTTTAATATATGTTCTGCCATCCCTTCAGTGAGTGTAGACTGAGTGCTGTGACAAGGGAGGAAGCCTAACTGTAACATTCCTATCCCGAATCTAACTTACAGAGCTATGTCCCTGCCTTCATCGCAGGGACTTAGCTTAATCAATGATATTCGGATGGTGTGAGTCTCAATTTCACAACTAAAAAACAGTCTACAGTGGGCAGCAGGGTGGAGGGGTGAGATTAACATTATTCGGGATGGACTGTTTCCATGAGGAACAGGGTCAGTACTGGTTTGCTGTAGGTGGGCCTCTGTCTAAAGAGGCTTTGGGTAAAAAGCGATAGTTCGGAATATTTTTCGAGCAATTGCCACTGGTTAGACTATTTGCAAGTATTCATCCATCACCTTTTGGGTGTTTGGTTGCCAGTAGTATGCATGGAAACCTGAGAATGGCACTGCTTTCCTAGTCTACTATTGGAAAATGTTGTGAACTCCAACACGTAGTGCATATGCACCCATTCAAGTAGTACTTCTAACGGTGTAGGTTTCATATTTTTTTTGTAAGCTAGTCACAACTGTAACTTACACCTTTGAGTAAGGTTACACTTTTGAGTAAGTATCCTACTTTTTGGCTATTCATAAAAACCAAGTGTAAATTTACTCCAGAAGTGTAACTTACATGTCCCATCCAAAATGAAGGGCCTGAGGGCTATTCACAAACTGCATTTTGTAGTACTTTTTTGTGAGAAATCGGATTGCTGGTATACCGTGGTGTGAGCCCAAGTCAGGCAGCAACACAATCCTACTCAGGGTAAGAAGCATGCAAACCTTAAATTAACCCATGCTCACTCTCTGGTAGCTTGGCACAGAGCAGTCAGGCGTAACTTAGAGGCAATGTGAAAAGTATTTGTGCAACACTTCAAACAGTAAAACTGTGAAAACTCCACACATAAGGATTCCACAGCCGATTATAGAAATACAACATAATTTAATAAATAAAGCAGGACAAAACAACAAAAATCCAATAAGTAGAACTGGTGATATGAATTTTTAACAAATAAACTGTAAAATAGCACTTTGAAGCAATAATTGCTTACTTTAAACCTCTGGTCACGCCAGACAGGACAAATTCACATCAAATCAAATTCCTTTATCCGATTTCATGAAACCATCAAAGTTTATACATAATCATTACAATAAAACCCGATCAATAAAATATAAAACACTAGCTCACCCGTTGCTGTGATCTCCGAAGAAAGGAAATTCAAGGAAACTCGTTATGATAACATTCAATTTACATTGTGTCATTTTTATTGAAACATATTCATTTTAATATGGAAAACATTTCAAAGTGTTGTTTTAATTCTATTTATTTTTTCGAGTGCTTGTGGATACACAATTTTTTGTTTTTCCGTCTTGTGCGTACATCAGTATTCAAAAGATTATGAGGGCCCTGGGGGGCCGATATTTAAAAAAAATGTATGCCAGAAACCTTCGCTGGAGTGTACTCAACAACTTCCCAAAGTTTCCTGGCGATCGGGTGAATGATGTTTTAATTCTATTTATTTATTTGAGTGCTTGTGGATACACAATTTTTTGTTTTTCCGTCTTGTGCGTACATCAGTATTCGAAAGATTATGAGGGCCCTGGGGGGGCTGATATTTAAACAAAATGTATGCCAGAAACCTTTGCGGAAGTGTACTCAACAACTTCCCAAAGTTTCCTGGCGATCGGAAGAATGCTGTTTTAATTCTATTTATTTATTCGAGTGCTTGTGGATACACAATTTATTGTTTTTTATCTTGTGCGTACATCAGTATTCGAAAGATTATGAGGGTCCCTGGGGGGCTGATATTTAAAAATATTTTATGCCAGAAACCTTCGCGGGACTGTACTCAACAACTTCCCAAAGTTTCATGGCGATCAAATGAATGGTGCTTTAATTCTATTTATTTATTCGAGTGCTTGTGGATAAACGATTTGTTGTTTTTCCGTCTGGTGCGTACATCAGTATTCAAAAGATTATGAGGGCCCTGGGGGGCCGATATTTAAAAAGAATTTATGCCAGAAACCTTTGCGAGAGTGTACTCAACAACTTCCCAAAGTTTCATGGCGATCGGATGAATTGTGTAGTAATGCATATAGGACAAACAGACAGAAAGACATACATTCGTTTTTATATATATAGATAAAAATACATGATAACAATAAATATCCAGTAAAATCAATAACCAAACCATTTTATAATATAAAACCATACAGAGTATGAAGTATAAAAAAATAAGATGTTTTCACTAACAGAGACCTTTCCTTATTTTCCTAACTTGTAACAGAAAGCTGGCTACAGAGTTAAATATAACTCTTGAGTGTAATTGCTGTAAAAACACCAGTGCTACCATACATTGAACAGAGTGAAACATTTTAAGGACTGGGATCATCAATCTTCTCTGTGGTTTCATGTAAAAGTTGCAAAAATAAACATAGCATGGAAGCAGGCGGAGGAGACTTTGTTGAGCTGTTGCTTCATGGTGTGCCTGCTGTCCAGGATGATGCCGACGTTGAAGGTGTGGTCTGTTGGTGTAGGAGTGGGTCTGAGTTATGCCGGTCAACAGCTCTCGTTCCACAGGAAGTTGGTTTTGCGCAATATCAGCACTTCAGTCTTGCCATTGTATTTATTTTTAATAATCTTTTTATTAGAAACACATTTCCAATCATAACAGATATAAATTGCAGACAGTGTAATCATATAGCATCTGATGTTAAATATTGAACACAGTAATATATTCAATCACTCATGTCAGTTGTGAAATGATTGTCCCTAGACATTTCCATCTCTACAGTTGGAGATACACATATGTTTCCGCGATAAGCATTCCACCCACTCCATTTCTGTCCCATTTTTTGGGGCATCCTCAGAATTTGAATATGTCTTTCTCAGCAATCATACACTTATCGAGTGTAGTCATCCAAGTGTTTATTGAAAGTCGCCCTGGTACCCCCCACTTCATTGCAATTGCTCTTTTAACCAATACATAACCCAAAGTGACCAGTTGCTGTTCCACTTCTGTAAGGTCTGTTGGTACCCAAATATTGAGGAGCCCCAATGGTGGAGTTAGGCCAATCATCTTGCCAAGTGCGTCTTGCAGGTGTGTAGTTGACCCCTCCCACATGTGATGTAAAAATGGACAATCCCACATGGTGTGGTAGAAAGTTGCCTCCTGGTGACACCCCCTCAAACAAAATGCATTCTGTCTAGATCCAATCCTAGTCAGTGTAATCCCAGTGAGGTAAGTTCTATGTAGTACTTTTAATTTGATCAGCTGGAAACGAAGTGAGATGGCTGCCTCTCGTGGCGACCTCAACGCATTTTGAAAATCATAGTCGGCAATGTCACCAATGTCGGCTTGGCATCAGCTGCAGAGAACCTGGAAGGGGTCAGGCAAATTGTTACATAGCTAACGGTATGTCAAATAGATAACCTTAGTATGGAGTGGTTCAGAGAGCAATCCATCTTCTAGAGGAGATGATTCCGGAAGGTTGCCCATATCTGGGAGAGCAGTCGATAGGGCATGATAGATCTGCAGATATCTAAATGCTTCCCCCTGGACCATTTCATATTTCGCCCATAGTTCAGAGAACGGTAGGAGTCTACCCTTGTTCACAAGATGACCTATATTGGAAAGTCTGATTGCATCCCATTTCTAAAACCCCGGTTGGTGGCACAGGAGTCCTAACTTCTGGATATACCACAACGGAGTAGAAGTCCAGCCCAACCTCCTGATCGCCTTGTGCCAGAGTTGTACTGTGCATGCAGTGGGGCCCAGAAAGCTCCCCTTTTGAATCTTTGTGTATAGGGTATCCTTTCCGCCCCATTTGGTACCTGTCCAACATGTAGGCGGGTCCAGCGGAGAGAGGTATAACCAGTGGCTTACCACTACAAGCTGCAATGCCCATGATATTGTCTGAATTTAACAATATTCTTTCCTTGTGGCCCTCATCTCATTTTAGGCCTCTAAGGGACACATCTCCTGGCACCCAGGAAGCTACTGGCTCCAGAATCAAGGAAGAAATAAGGGGGGATAGCGGGCAACCCTGTCGGGTGCCCCTGCCAAGTGTAAACGTTTGAGATATACGATTGTTAACCTTAATTTGGCAATGCAGGTCCGTGTACAGTAGTTTGATCCATCCCAGGAATTTTGGTCTGAACCCCAGGAGCACCAGCACCGGAAAAAGCTACATCCATTCTATGGGGGCAAGCGCCATAGAAGCATCCAGAGAAAGCATTACTATATCTACTTCTGTGCATCGCTGTCGACCCAGAACATTGTGGAGACATCGGATGTCCAACGCTGTATTCGGCCCTGGCATGAAGCCAGATTGGTCGGCATGAACTAAAGATGAATTTATTGGGATGAGACGATTGACTAGTAGTTTGGCCAGGACTTTGGCTTTGACATTAATCAAGGAGATAGGTCGATAGGAACCGCAGCTGTATGCCGGTTTACCAGGTCTCCAGGTGACCCCTATGGAGGCAAGCTGCTGATCATGAGGTAGGACCCTCGTATTAAAGCTCTCAGTAAACATGTTTTTGAGGTGGGGTGTGGCCTGTGTGGCTACAGTCTTAATAAATTCAATAGGAACGCAATTGGGCACCATAGCTTTCCCTGACTGGATACTGCCAACGACCAAGCAGGTTTCGTCATCCGTAATGTCCTCCTCTAGCCTGTCTCTATCGGCTTCAGATAGGGTAGGTAGTCTCATATCGACCAGCAGTTGCCGTGAGTCCTCTGTCGTATATGTAGTGGATGAGGTATAGACCTTCTCGAAACGATCCGTGAAGGCCTCTGCAATGCTTTGTGGATCGGTAATCTGCCCGCCACCGGCAGAGTTAGCTTGGGCATCCAGCACTCTCCCTGGTCCCGTCTCTCCAACCAGGCAAGAATCTTACCCGCTCTATCTCCCATCTCATAGACCTTGTGCTGTGTTTGTAACAATCAGGCCTGTGTGTTCTCACCGCCCAGAGATCTGTATTCCAGCTGTTTGATGGCTAATTGGTGAGCAGTGGTTTCACAAGGCAAACGTGCATTTTGTTCCTCCTGTTGTCGGAGCTCTGTCTCTAGATCGAGCAGTTGTTGGTTCCGTTTCTTGATATATCAAAATTTCAATGCTAATGCTTGCCTCTTCACCATCGTTTTGTACGCCTCTCATATGATTTGTGCCGATTCAACGGAGCCAACATTTTCGTTGAAGTAAAGGGTTTTCTGGGTGGTCAGGGTCTCTCTGATGTCCAGAACCGTAAGCAGCCATGGATTACTGGATATGGCCCTGCTGTGTCAATAATGCAAGTAGTTGTGTGGTAAATAAATAAATAATTACCGGTACTATTTTCTATGCATTAACTAAAAAGGATAGCTCAATAAATAAGAGGCAGAATCCGGGGTATCTGAGTCATATTGACTTTAATTAGATGGCTCGAGCCAATGGACCATCGGGTTCCATCACCTGCAAAGGTTCAGGAAGGGACAGACACAAGGAAAGGGGGAATGGCAGCTGCAGCATCTCATTAACATCATACAGTATATATAGTAAAACAGTACAATTGCATTGAATACAGTAGGCGTAACAAATGACAAACGAAAGATAAGAACATATGGGCGTGAAAAGAAGGCGTGCACAGGGCGTGCACGGAGACATGTGATGTAAACGTCACAGAAGTGTCATAAATGGGTGGATACATGGAGGGGGCTACCTGGGCAGCTGGAACCTTTAACCTACTGGTGCGCGCAAACGGGCCATGACGTGTAACTGGGGAGAGCTGGGGGCTCTGACTTCTGGCACTAGAAGAGGAGACTAAAGTCTGGGATGTCAGGACGACATGTACCTATAGCATATCTGATATCTCGTGTTTGGAGAACATGTTGATAGAATCTAAAAGTCATCAGGGCAAAGGCTACTTGTCACTAAGGCTAGTGCATGCATATATTTCTTAATGTATTGCGTGTGCTATGAATCTTCTATGGATACTAATTCAGTAATTCTCTTGCATGGAGACAGGAAGACTAGACTTATAGATGAAGATGTTTATGCGGTTCGTTAGCTAGGAATGTGAAGCCGGGGAGCTGAACTGATAACTAGAGGCATAACATATTCTTGGCAGACAGGCAGGCAGGCCAGGCCGGGCACCGCGCTGCTTGGCAGAAAGTAAGTGAAGGGTCAGGGATGCGGGAGGGGCTGCATCGCTCCTCGGAGTGGTTTCAGGAGACTTGAGGCTTGAATCTGATGTCCGGGCCCTGTGAGGCCTAGAAACGGGGACAACTCGATGAATTAATGTGCACAATGTAAAGACGTTGGCAACATAGGCCTAATACTTGTTGCTTTCAGGAGGACTGGATAACTGGCATACTAACGTTGGACACAACCATAAATGCGTCTTTATTCGGTCAAGAGGGTAAATATGCATATTAATCATGCACATATAACATATAATGGGGAACACGTAGGGACACATGACAGGGCAAAATTCAATTTTCCTCATTCCCTCCTTGTTCCCTACGTTTCCTTCAGGAAACATCAATATTCATGATACCATCTATCTGTTCATACAGCATCATTTGCTCGTCTCTTATCTTCTGGGAATGGGACTTTGGACTTGGAATACAAGAGGTAGCGCACAAGCCGCAAATTGCAGGGCCACATTGTAAACAGAGACAACAACTGAATATGATCATTACTACTATTCCTAGAAATGACAGTACTTTCCATCCCCAGGCAGATATTATATTCCAGAGCCAACCGGACCATGTCCAGGTGCCTGGATTCTGGTGTAACTGATGGGCAATTTTATGAAGTCTAGTTATTGCTGAATATACAGACGGTGCGTTATTAGGAATGAAAACGCAACAACTAGATCCGATGACTCTACAAGCTCCGCCCCTATCGGCCAGTATGACGTCAAGAACAAGGCGGTTCTGAAGAACGACAAATCTCATAGCAGATTGCTCTTCTGTTAAGTTACCTAGAGCGGAAGTAGTCTCATTCACTACTGCTTCAAGGGTTCTGGTTAACCTACGTATTAACTTACTATTCTGGACGGGACCTATGAAGAAAAAGAAACCTTTATTGAAATCTGTATACTGTTCTAAGGCAGTTTCAGTCTGATCGACAATTGGGGACTCGATCTCCCTTTTATGTCTGATGTGTACTAGATGTGTATTTCTGTGATAATCGGATGGAGCTAGGAAAACTGGTGGCAGTAGGAAGGCAATGTAACATGTTCCATCCCAATCTAGGGGCAAACGTACATATGCGGTCTGTCCACATACAAAATACGAATGACGTGAGGCTTTGAAAGTAGATTTCCCACTGTCACTATACTCGACCACAGTATTACAATCACTGTGTCCTAGATGTACTGAACCATTCTTTCTTACACATAATTCACCTTTCACTGGTAGAACTGTTATAGCAGGTAAGTCTGGAGTAGTCTCGGACTGAACATTCAAAACCATGAAATTGGAGGAAAAATTACCTAGATCATATACTTCATTTTCTAGATCTAACCCTGTCCTATGGGAAAGACCTTCCTTGTCTGGGAAACATGTTCTATTCAAAAGGGACTTATCGTCTAAGGATGATGTTAACGTAAACCATGCTCCACACGAACCATTGTGTGAAAACGGATAGGGAAAAAGTGGCAGAACTCCCTTCGGTGTCTGAAAAGGGGGGAGTCGACCACACACCCAACAATTAGTGGCATTGCTGGTCTGGTGTGAATAGTGTAGCATACGGATAAAAGTATTGTTGCGCATTGCAAGTCGGTAGGATAACTCGTGAGGGGGTAGTTCACTAAAAGTGTGCTCTACTGTATCATTAGAGGAAAGATGTACATGCGAATCAAGAGGAGGAACACATACATGTAAAACATAACTTATACATGTGATCGTAAGACTCAGAAATAACATAAACAATAAAGTGACAATGCCTCTGCTTCGCAGATTTTTACAATACCGTATTTTCTTGGAGTTTCGTCTAACTCTCTCACTATGGGGGTCTATCTCATACATGTCAGGAACCTGTCTAACCGCTTCACCCGAGAGGGACTTAAACAATTAAACTGTCTGACTTGCTAGACCTTAGTTTGATTTTATACTCCTGCTGCGGAGTTTTCTCTAACAGGGGAAGTTTAGAGTCAGTATCGGGGCAGTCCTTGAAAAAAGTCTTTGGACGGAGTCCATGGAAACGCTTGATGTGGCTGGAGTGAAGCCAGCCTTTTCTTCCTTCTATCTTTACGGCGGTCCTTGTGGTCATCAGAACAAGTTTCGGCTCCTTCCAGCGGGGCTCCAGCGGGCTTGAACGATCAAAATTCCGGATCAAAACCAGATCACCTGGAACGACCTCGTGCGGTTTCACCTGGGTGTTGTCTGGAAAGGCAGCCGCGACCTGTGAACGACAAGAGAGTAGTGCAGACATCAAGGAAGCTAGGTAATCTGTCAGCATATTACTGTCAACATCGGTAATTTTACGTGGCATCGGTGTACCCCACATGTTCGGGGGACGACCGAAAACAACCTCGAAAGGTGACAGACCTGAACGGGAGTGAGCGACCATTCTCATATAAAAAAGGGCAACTGGTAGTGCTACCAACCAATCTACGCCTTTCTCGGCACAGACTTTTGCAATACGTATTTTCAGAGTTTGATTGTGTCTCTCGACGAGGCCAGCTGCCTCGGGGTGTCGTACACAGTGGAACTTCCACTGGTACCCTAACAGAAGAGATACTTGTTTCATGAGTTCGGATGAGAATGGCTGGCCGTTGTCTGAATACACGACCCTGGGCAAACCATAGCGGGGGAAAAACTCACGAACCAACTGCCTGGCAGTGGTCGCGGCAGTGTAATCTGGGACTGGATATGCTTCTGTCCATCTGGACAAAGCGCATACAACTACGAGGACATACTTGAAACCTCGACATCGATCCATCTGGATATAATCCATCTGGAGGACTTCAAAAGGGTGGTCAGGAGGATGGAATCCACCTTGTCTCACGGGGACACCTTTACCTGGATTGAACTGACAACAGATCATGCAGGTACGTACTTTCTGCTTCGCTGCTGCTCGTAAATGCTTGTTAAACCAGAGGTAATGGATACTGTCTAACATGGCTTTTTCTCCTAAATGTGCTGGACTATGTGCTGTATTAATAATGACTTGAACCATAGAGTCGGGGAGAAACCATGTGGCTTTTCCCTTCGTCAACCATCCCTGATCTGTCTGGACCCCTCCTTGTTCAGACCATTTCTTGATTTCGTCTGGGGTAGCATGTGACTGTATGTCTAGTACGTCATGTGTAGGGTCTTTAACTGTCATACAAGTCGTCTGGACTGGAACATCTGTCTTTGTAGTGTTAACTGGAATGTCTGGAGTCTGAGCCGTAAGCTTGGCTGTTCGATCTGCTAGATCGTTACCTTGGGAAATGGTGTCAGTGGCTTTCGTATGTGCTTTGCACTTCATAATGGCAATGGCTGTCGGTAAATGTATTGCTTCTAACAGAGCTTGAATGAGGGGACCATGCTGAATCTTGGCTCCATGAGAGGTCATAAAACCTCTTTCTTGCCAGAGTACTCCAAAGTCGTGTACGACTCCGAATGCATAACGTGAATCTGTATATATGTTTACTTTCAGGTTCTTAGCTCGTATGCAGGCTTGGGTCAGAGCGATGAGCTCTGCTGCTTGAGCAGACAGGGTGTCAATACAATGTGTTTCTATAACTTCAGTTTCAGTAGTCACTGCATACGCGGCTACTAGTTCTCCTGTACTTGTTCTCATACATGAACCATCCACGTAAAGTGTCAGGTCTGGGTCAGGTAATGCAATGTCCGTCAAGTCTTGTCTTGGCTTTGTCATGGTGTTAATAACTTCCACACAATCATGTGTGGCAGGATTTGATGTAATCGAGGGTAACAATGTAGCAGGATTTAATATGTTGCAGCGTCTGATTTCTATATGTGGCTGAAACAGTGTCAGTTCATATCCTGTCAAACGTGCAATTGTCAAGTGCTGAGTCTGTGTTCGGTTTAAAAGAACTTCCACGGAGTGTGGAACTTGTACTGTCAGGGAGTGTCCTAACACTATGGAATCACTTTGTCTGATAGCTAGAGCTGTGGCTGCAACTGACTTGAGGCACGCAGGCAGAGCCTGGGCTACTGGATCTAATGTGCTAGAAAAATAAGCACAAGGCTTGTGTTGTCCTGCTTGATCTTGTGTAAGAACAGATAATGCTGTACCATCACGTTCAGTAACAAAAAGTGTAAAAGGCTTACTGTAGTTTGGTGTCGCTAACACAGGTGCATTACATAAAGCTTTCTTTAACTCATTGAAAACAAGTGTATGTTCCTGGGTCCAAGGGAGGACAGTCGATGTCGCTGCCTCCTGTGTTGTCAATTGTATCAGTGGTTTGGCTAGATATGCGTACTGAGGAATCCATTGTCTGCAGTAAGAAGTGAGGCCGATAAAAGCTCATACCTCCTTCTGTGTCTTGGGCTGTGGAAGGTGTGCAATTAACTGAATACGTCAGGTGTCAACTGTCTACCCCTCTTGGACAACAAGTGTCCAAGGTATACCACTTGTTGTACACAGAATTGCAGTTTGGAAGGGGACACCTTGTGTCCCATGTCTGCCAGGAAATACAAGACTGTCAGTGACGCACGTTCGCAGTCACGTTCTGTGCGGGCTGTGATCAATAAATCATCGACATACTGGAGCAGGGCAGTGTCAGTTGGCATGTGAATACTGTCTAGTTGTCTTTTAAGTGCTTGACTGTAAATACTAGGACTTTCTGTGAAACCTTGAGGTGCTCGTGTGAATTTATAGCTTCTTCCATTTAAACAGAATCCGAAAAGAAACTGGCTGTCTGGATGAATGGGGACACTAAAGAATGCGTTCTTGAGATCAATAACAGTAAAGAACGTAGCTTCAGAATCAATGGCAGTCAATAGGGAAGAGATATCTGGAACCACTGGGTACTGGGGTATGATACATTTATTAAGTTCTCGAAGGTCAATCACTAATCGATAAACAGGAGGTGCATTTGGATCAGTACGTTTAAGAATCGGAATGATAGGAGAATTACATACATTGGAGTCAGTTTCTGCAACTACTCCTTGAGCAATGAGCTCGTCAATAATTTTCGATAAGGCTGCTACAGCCTCAGGTGGCAATTTATACTGTCGAATTCGTGGCAATACAACACCTGGTTTCAGAGTGACACGATATGGTGTAATATGCATACAACCTACATCAGTTGGACCTTGCGCCCATAAATGCTGTGGTACATTCAATAATCTTGGATCAAAATCACGTAACACATAATGACCTTTAAAATCACGTAAAAACAATCTCACTCCTTCCGGAGAACAGCATATAACTGCTCCTAATTCTTTCAATGTTTTAATACCAAGTAAATTTTCAGGGCATGATTTCGTAAGTAACAAGTCTGTAGTTCGGGACAATGGACCAACTTCTAGGGAAACTGGTTTCGATATTTCATTAACAATCAGCTTTCCTGAAAATCCCAGGGAAACATTTCTTGAGCCTGAGAGTGGAGCCCCTGGAACCTCGTCATGACTGATGGTAGTCCTACTTGCCCCTGTATCAATCAGAAACTTTCTGTCTTTCCATAATACTTGACTGTGTACATAGGGACCCTCTTGATCTACAGGAACCTCGATGAGAGGCAAGCCGACCTCCCTCTCTAGGCTGTTTCATGAATACTGCTGATATTCTGGATAATCTGACTGTGCATACTGGTACATCTGCTGTGTAACGTGTTGTGTGGCAGCTATAGGCTGCGGTACTGTAACTGTCTGTTGTGCGTTCTGCGGTGGTTGCGGATTCTGCTGAACATGTTCTTGTCTAGGAGGACGCGGTCTCTCTTTCGTCTTACCTGTAGCTATGTTGTGTTTCAGAACTGCACATTCGTTTATATAATGACCTGGCTGTTTACAGTAATTGCATGTCCCTTTAACGGGAGCTGCAGAATGACTAGTTTGATTCGTACCCCTCTTCTGACTATCTAGTGGAACAGACTGTGCAACTAGTACCTTCATTTTCGTGTCTTTCATACGTCTTCTTTCATGTTCTTGCTCTTCCCTAATTCGGTTCTGGTGATACTGTAACATCTGGAGCATTTGGGACGGGGTATTAGCTTGCCATGTACTCTCGACTTTTAATACTCGATTTTTAACTTGTGGTAAAGAATTCTCAACTAGTTTAGTAACAAAAAGATGTGGATACGACTCACTACTTGTTTTCAGACCGCTATTAATAATAAAACATTTCTCAAATCTGGAATAAAAATCACTAGTGTCTTCGTCTTGTTTCTGTTTACAGGCTGAGATGGCATCCCAGTCTTCCTTTTTCGTGGCTAGTAATCTTGGCAAGACTTGTATTAACAGTTCGGGTAACTCTTTGGCTTTATCCCCGAGACCAGTACCTGGAACTCGTGTATTATCTTCGTTCTCTAACGCGGTCCAATCAATCTTTTTCTCTCCCACCTCCCATTCTTTTTCTTTGAGTTTTTCATATATGCCCGCAGGCAACAGGACCTTTAACATTTTGATGATATCAGGATACGTGTATTCTCCCATACGGAGCATGTCTTTTAACTCTCGGTGGAACCCTGCTGGATCTTTATCGTGACAGGGCACTAACTTTTTCATTTCTAGTAGTTCTATTTTCGTTACAGGGGTGTAAACAAATACTTGTTTGAGCTCACCCCCCGTTCCCTTAACAGGATGCACTTCTCGCAACGGATTCTGTCTATCTATGTAGAATGGGGGTGAAACAGGAACAAAATGCGGAGTCAGGAACGTTCTGTATTTGTGGCGCTGTTCTAAAATGACACTAATTAAATCGGTACCTAGACCTTTCCATCTGTTTAGGAGTAACTCGTTTAGTACATTATATAACGGACCTGGATCAGAATGCTGATCCTCATACAGTGTAATGAGGTGCTGGATCATGTACATACCCACCAGTCGCTGCTCGGCTGGGGGCAGTTTCAGAAACCTTTGAGCCACTACTTCGTCTGAATACGTGGTAGAATCACTAGTCCATCGGACTGCTGATCGGGCTAGTTCCTGTTCATGCATGGTACTAAGTTCATTGTAACCTATTCGTAATTTCAGAATTTTATCGGTAGCCTGGAATACTTGTTCAAGAGAACACTGTTCTGGTACGGGAGGAGGAAAAGCTTTCTTGTAGTCTAGGCGTGTGTGTCTATCAGAAGGTCGGGTCCTACCTACATACGCTATTCTGGTGGGATTCTTGTTGTCTACATCTTCATCTGAAGAGTCATTCTCTTTCTCTGCTACTATTCTTGCTTTCTCCCTCTCGTGTATGCCTATAATTTCTTTCCGAATCTTTCTGTACATGGTTTCTATACTATTTTGTGTCTTGTGTTTTCCGTCTGCTATATTGTCACTCCATCTTATCAGGACTTTCATCTCTTCTGGATTTTTATCAGGACAATCCTGTTCTCTTATTAAACAATTTATTAGAAATTGCAAAATCATGCCTTGAGTCTCGACTTTCCTGTGTGCCATAGCTTCGTGAATACTTTCTGGTTTCTCCCCTGTTCGAATGAAGTGATATATTCTGTCTAAATGTTCTTCCATATCTGATATGGTAATCAAGAAGTTTGCAACTCGTCGTAAACGTACGGAATATAATATCATGTGATCTTCACCTGGCACTGGATCATATCTACAATCAGTAAGGTACCTCTTGAGGGCTTCGTACGTGGCCACTTTTGGCGTACGCTGTAATGCTGCGTCTCTCAGCGTCAGGCGCTTTGTTTGAGGCGGGGTGATAGGAATACCTCCCCCTGCTCCTCCGGAACTAGAATCGTCAATTAATACTGAATGTGCGGCTGCTGGTAACGTGGCTGGTAAAGTAGGAATACGTAATGTGGGTTGGTCCTGGGGTACTGGCATATTAACAGGATTCCCGGGACCAACGACTGGAGGCACAGTAATTACATTATTAACAGGGTGCTGAGGTTGAACTTGAACAGGCGGAGTAGGATTCGTATTAGCATATTCTGGGACAGTGTCGTCTAAGTAGGAAGAAAGGAAGATTTCAGCTGCGGTCGGTTTATGACGTAGCTTAGTCGGGACCAATGGTGGCGGTAAATTACAGAGTGTTTCCGGGGTCGCCTTAGGCAGACCCTCGGCGAGAAGGGGATACATACCTTTAATAAGGGCATTTCTTTGTCGGTCTGACTGTTCTGCTCTAACTCGTTCACCTTCTTCTAGTAATTCCCTTTCTTGGGCTTTTTCGGAGGATTCCCTACCTAATTCTGCTTTTCTGAATTCCTTTTCTGTTCTTTTATGCGATTCTTTACGCCATAATTCTATGGCATCTTTCTGGGATTGTCTGGCTTTCTTTTTCCATAATGCTTCTTCTACTCTCATGATGCACTCGGCATCCCATGTTCCTGAAACAGGCCATCTATATTTCTCTTCGAGATGCTTGGTGTAGTCCACCCATAAATCTAGATACAGTATGGCATCTAAGCCATGCTTATGATACATGAAATGTCCAGGACTGTCCCTGGGAGGGACAGGAACTGATTCTTCGAGTAACCCTTTTCTGGTTTTTATCTGACGTAACTTAGAAAACAGCGGCATATTTGAACCGTACTTGAACTTGAACACAATACACAATGAACACAGTAATGAATAGCAAAACAATCACTCATACCACGACATCAAAAATACATTAATAACAGTTCGAACAGATAGTACCTAATACATTGAAAACATAATACTTGAACTTCTCGAGAACAGACTTACTAGAATTACTGGATGCACTGCTAAAACAGTACAGAACGGATGCACTGCTAAAACAGTACAGAACATACCGGTCTCCTAAAGAGACACGTCATACCGTATCTACCTAGGTGAACACGTCGGACCGGATCTGTGTACCCAAACCCGTCGGACCGGGCACAAATTAATGAACCCGTCTAGATACGTCCCAGCAACGGTACTCACCGGGAAGCAAAACTGAAGGCCTCGGACTGGACTGGACTGCTACGACGTCTGGTTACTGCTACGCACTACGCATGCGCCTCGGGCTTCGGAAACAGGTGGGCCTCCGGATACCTCGGACCTTGCTCTCTCGGCTTGGGCTCTGGTCGGGACGATCCGCCTTCCTCACCGCCTCGTCTGGATGCCGGACCGCAGTCTCCGTCTCCTCCGTGGGCCTGAGGGAGACTTGAAGCAGAAATATCTGCACGTGCACAGTAGGGGTCCGTCACGGCTGTAGAAGGGTCAGGGGGCCTGCGTTACATCGCCGGCGCGTGGGGAAGGGGCTCGTTCCTGTTTGGGCGCCATTTTGTGGTAAATAAATAAATAATTACCGGTACTATTTTCTATGCATTAACTAAAAAGGATAGCTCAATAAATAAGAGGCAGAATCCGGGGTATCTGAGTCATATTGGCTTTAATTAGATGGCTCGAGCCAATGGACCATCGGGTTCCATCACCTGCAAAGGTTCAGGAAGGGACAGACACAAGGAAAGGGGGAATGGCAGCTGCAGCATCTCATTAACATCATACAGTATATATAGTAAAACAGTACAATTGCATTGAATACAGTAGGCGTAACAAATGACAAACGAAAGATAAGAACATATGGGCGTGAAAAGAAGGCGTGCACAGGGCGTGCACGGAGACATGTGATGTAAACGTCACAGAAGTGTCATAAATGGGTGGATACATGGAGGGGGCTACCTGGGCAGCTGGAACCTTTAACCTACTGGTGCGCGCAAACGGGCCATGACGTGTAACTGGGGAGAGCTGGGGGCTCTGACTTCTGGCACTAGAAGAGGAGACTAAAGTCTGGGATGTCAGGACGACATGTACCTATAGCATATCTGATATCTCGTGTTTGGAGAACATGTTGATAGAATCTAAAAGTCATCAGGGCAAAGGCTACTTGTCACTAAGGCTAGTGCATGCATATATTTCTTAATGTATTGCGTGTGCTATGAATCTTCTATGGATACTAATTCAGTAATTCTCTTGCATGGAGACAGGAAGACTAGACTTATAGATGAAGATGTTTATGCGGTTCGTTAGCTAGGAATGTGAAGCCGGGGAGCTGAACTGATAACTAGAGGCATAACATATTCTTGGCAGACAGGCAGGCAGGCCAGGCCGGGCACCGCGCTGCTTGGCAGAAAGTAAGTGAAGGGTCAGGGATGCGGGAGGGGCTGCATCGCTCCTCGGAGTGGTTTCAGGAGACTTGAGGCTTGAATCTGATGTCCGGGCCCTGTGAGGCCTAGAAACGGGGACAACTCGATGAATTAACGTGCACAATGTAAAGACGTTCGCAACATAGGCCTAATACTTGTTGCTTTCAGGAGGACTGGATAACTGGCATACTAACGTTGGACACAACCATAAATGCGTCTTTATTCGGTCAAGAGGGTAAATATGCATATTAATCATGCACATATAACATATAATGGGGAACACGTAGGGACACATGACAGGGCAAAATTCAATTTTCCTCAGTTGAGTTCCACCCGTACCGGAGAATAATCGGAGATGCCCCTTTGCAAAGCACGTGGGTGTCTAAAGTGCCCAATGTCTACAAGGTTCGTGAGAAAGTAATCTATGCGGGACATACTCTTATGTGCATTGGAATAGAATCTGTAGTTTGTCATGAATGGTTGCAGAAAGCACCACACATCTACCATGCCCATGGCTTGTGTGAAATCCATCATTTGCGTTGTGTGACTGGTAGGAGAGCCTTGAGGGTGTCTGTCTGTGCGGTCATCCATCCTCATATTAAAATCCCCTCGCAGGACGAGGGTTTCCACCGGGAGATCTACATACATTTTCCCCAGGTCTACAAGTGCCTCCTTACCCAGACTTGGGGGGAGGTAGGCTGATATCACTTTAAGTGTTCTCCCCTCCCAGCTGGCCTCTAATACAGCAAGCCACCCTTGGGGGTCTGCCCAGGTGCGGGACGGACGAGGATTCTGGTTCCTCTGGAGCCAGAGGGGAACCCTGCATGGACCAGGAGCTTGTATCCCCACTGTGTAAGGGCCTGGCATTTCCCACCACCAGGTGCGTCTCCTGCAGGAGAACCATGTCTGGGGCGTGCCTCTTAAGATATTTAAGTACTATACCCCGCTTGATTTTGTCCCCCAGTCCATTAACATTCCAAGCAAGAACAGACATCGAAGTTTCTAATGTGTCACCTGCCATTCAAATAGCATGGGAGCTGTAGAAAGGGTCAGATGCTCCATGGAAAGGGCAACAGTCACATCGCACATCATGCGCGCTGAGTGTGAGTGTCGGTAAATACCATCAAAGACTGACCAAGAAGTGGCCTGATTGCGTACCGTGGGTGTAAAGTGGGGGAAACTTTCAAAAGATCCGACTGTCCACTGATTGCGATCGGAAAACAATAATCAAACCGAAACCGTACCTCAAAACTACCAACCCCCTCCCACAAGGCAGAGTGCCTATAGTCTTAGTCTTTCTTAGCTACCCCTACCATCATTATAAAGATTTTTACTTGGTTCACACAAACAAAGCCCCATTTGCAAACGCCGAGTGTGCTCACCGGCTGTTTGTAGGACCTTGGGCGTTCGCACATCACTCCCTGGATTAACAGCTAGCCACACCCGAGGATTTGTTCACCTCTGCCATTGCGGTCACCGGAGGATCTGGGGCGGAGCGCTAGTGGCGGCGCAGTATCAGGGACTCGCTCTACCAGGAGTCCCTGCTCTCCCAGCACACCTGACGCGTGCTGTCCTGCTGCCCCGCCCACAAGCCGCTCTGAGTCCCTGATAAGCGGTAGTGTTCTGCGAAGAAGGTGGGACCCATTTGCAAACGCCGAGTGTGCTCACCGGCTGTTTGTTGGACCTTGGGCGTTCGCACATCACTCCCTGGATTAACAGCTAGCCGCACCCGCTCCGCGGGTGCCGCGTCGCCGCTAAAGACTTTGGGGTTGTTGGGAGCACTTCCTGCTCACAGCCTAGGAGGATTTGTTCACCTCTGCCATTGCGGTCACCAGAGGATCTGGGGCGGAGCGCTAGTGGCGGCGCAGTATCAGGGACTCGCTCTACCAGGAGTCCCTGCTCTCCCAGCACACCTGACGCGTGCTGTCCTGCTGCCCCGCCCGCAAGCCGCTCTGAGTCCCTGATAAGCGGTAGTGTTCTGCGAAGAAGGTGGGACCCATTTGCAAACGCCGAGTGTGCTCACCGGCTGTTTGTCAGACCTTGGGCGTTCGCACATCACTCCCTGGATTAACAGCTAGCCGCACCCGCTCCGCGGGTGCCGCGTCGCCGCTAAAGACCTTGGGGTTGTTGGGAGCACTTCCTGCTCACAGCGTAGGAGGATTTGTTCACCTCTGCCATTGCGGTCACCGGAGGATCTGGGGCGGAGCGCTAGTGGCGGCGCAGTATCAGGGACTCGCTCTACCAGGAGTCCCTGCTCTCCCAGCACACCTGACGCGTGCTGTCCTGCTGCCCCGCCCACAAGCCGCTTCACGGCGTTTAAAACGACGCCTCCTTTCTCTGTGCGGGAGCACGCGGGAGCACGCCGGGAGAAGCCCGGGACAAGGGCGGGGCCATCTGTGGCCATCAGGGGCCATAAGAGGCCGGGACGGGCCACCCCTCTTGGTCGCAGGGACAAGGTTCCTTCTGCTGTATTGACTATGGCCTCAGGAACGCGATCGACCAAATCACGTAAAGTTAAAGGGGATTCAGTGACAGGAACTATGGAACAATATATCACTCGGGCGTTATCTATTGTGGAAAAGGAGATTGCCATTACAGACCACAGACTATCTAGAAACTCATTAGGCTTACCAGAAAAACGTTCCTCTATGGGCAGCCTGGCTCTGGCCCCTTCTCCTGCCCACTCATCAATTCCTGTGCTTGTAGAAGAAGTACCACTTGATGACGAGATTGATGAGCGGGTCTCGAGGATCAGGGCTAGTCTTGATAGATTGTCGCCCACTGTTGCTGTTAATGACATAACTCCACCACCTATTCCTGCCCCCCTGGTTTTTTGTAGCATAGCGCCCTCTACCCCTAGTAATATTAATGGGGCTGGTGTAGACTCCGTGGCAAATATAGGGATTGCGGCCAGGGTTGATACTAATCCTGACACTACTTTCCAGGACGTGGCAGTTTTTGGGAGATCCCCCTTCACAAATCCGTATAAAAGGAAACGTCCTCCTAGTCCTCGAAAGGGCAACACTTCCAAACCCTGTTGTAAATTCAGAAGGAAAGCTGTAGCCAAGGGGGGCTTTTGTAACACTGCTAATAAACTAGGGAAAGATCTTTTTAAATCTCAGGTGGCAAGGGGGAAGAGTTTTTGTGCCCAGGATTTCACCTTTGGTCCCTCACAGCACACAGTGTCTCAGACTCCTCTGGGTGATCCCTCACCATTGAACAGTATCGAGTGTTTACTCAAATCACTGGTTTCACCTATTATGGATAAGATGGAGGGGCTCTCTAGACGGGTAGATTCCATAGAGCAAAATATGTTGGATGGCTTCTTTTCCATAAAATCACTGATTAAGCTCCATTCGAAACTCAGTGTAGAAGATAGGGCAGGAATGGAAGGAAGTGGCGCCACCCACAAGCCAGCAACCCCCACCCAGGTGCCCGTTGTAATCTTGGGCCGTCAAGATCATTCCCCTGGCTCCTTGCCTTTAATTCCTCCAGGTACTAGGAATCATGTGATTACAGCAGCTTTAATCCACTCGCACCCTCAGACTGCGAGCCCTCTTGTCCGATCTCCCGGGAAGGCTGTATCGGGCAATAATCTCTCAACTCCCCTCCCTCCGATTGTATCTAATAACCAGTCTGTGTTACCCAGTCCTCTAGCAGTTCCCCTAGTAGTAGCTCCCTCTGTAGTTGCGCCTACGGCGATTCCTGCAGTCAGGCCCCTAGCCCAGACACAAGTACGGAAAAACAAGCAGGTTCCCCCAGCAAGCCTCCCTCCGGGGTGTCAGCCATTTGTTGTTGTCTTAACAGGGGTCCCAGTTCTCAAAACAGGGGAAAATGAGTCTTTTGAGAATCTAAAAAATAAAACTTCCTTTTGGCGCAGGCAAAATAGACCCCTCCCAGACTATATTGATGGGAGGATCATTAATGTCAGACGGGTGGGGTGGGTTGGAAATAGACACAAAAATCTCAAGGATGACTGTGTATTGGTGAATTTTAGGGACCCCAGAGCTGCAGGGCTGATTAACAGGCAAGCTAACCATTATGATTCCAATGGCATACAGACAAGGGACTTGGGATACTTTTATCGTCCCTTGACAACTATGTGGCCAAATCAGCTACCTATAGAAGGGGGAAGAGGGGTGCGGCACCCACGACGCGCAACTCTAGGCACTGACAGAATGGCAGGGAACCACCCTCAAACCTTTAGTCCATATGGGTCAGGATATTGACTTACCAATCCAGTCTCTTTGGATTCCTTCCCCCATTCTCCTGTTCTAGCATATAATTGTTGCGATCCTGTGGGATCAGCAACTGCTGCAGGGGCCAATGTGGGAGCCCCTAATAGCCCCTCGAGTCTTGGCTTGGATGAACAAAGTAATGAAGTACCCTTGAGTAGAGGCACAGGTATCCATGATCTACAAACTCCTGTCCTGAAAATAGTAAGCTGGAATATTGCGGGACTGAGCCGCAATCTTGACCTTCCCGACTGGATCTCTTTCATGGAAGCCTTTTCTATCTGTGCATTCCAAAAAACGTGGTCATTAACCCCTCAGTATAGAGTAGGCTCTACCTCTCACTTTATACCTGCAAGTATCTCTGAATCAGGCAGAGGCCGGCCATCGGGCGGGCTACTGATCTGGGTAGATATTGCGCTGGGTCTCCAAATTAAGGTCCATTGTCCGAAATCCCCCGACCTACAGAGGCTTTCACTTAAGAGTTTAGGGAGTGGCATTAGCTTAGAACTCTTTAATATCTATACCAGAGGGGTCTCAGGTAGTGCCATTTCCCCTACATTGCTTGTCCTAGAGTCAGAGCTAAGGGATTGCCCTGCCAACTCTCCCATTCTTTTAATGGGGGACTTCAACTGCACCTATGAGCCTCTGTCACGTGAGGATATCTTAGACCTCAGTGAGGAAGACTCTAGGAAAGGTATTCCCTCTCTTAACCTATCCCCCGTAAAAAGGTGGACACCAAGAGTAGTACAACTAAACGCCCTGACACTCGAATTTGGGTTGAGAGCCAGCAATGGGAGAACAACCTCAGATCCCAATGGGGCTCACACTTTCAACAGGGTGGGATCCACCTCAAGAATTGACTACATACTTCTCAGTCTAAATTTATGGGCCCATCTTGTTGACATGAAGGTTGCTGCAACAACTGACAGTGACCATAATCCCCTGTGCCTGTCCCTTACCCCCGTATGGAAATCTAGGGGATGTCCTGCGAGAGTGTTTACTTCTTCAGCTGTGAGGGAAACCAATGAGGTAATCCCTGCTAATTGCCTGAGGCGCCTAAAGTGGGATAGGGTAGCGCTTGATCCCCTTAAGATTATTAACATTGGGGAGATTATGTCAAATGCCATCTTAGAGCTTGGACATGGCACACTAAACCCAGGGGATATTTCAACCCTATTTTGCAAAACCACCAGTCTAATAGGGGACTTGTTTACTGTAACTGGGAAAGTGAGACAGGCGAATGGGCAATCCCGTACAGCAAACAAAGAGGGCTGGTTTACACCGGCCTGTCGGGCAGCCAAAAAAGCTGTTATTATTGCGGTCAAACTGGGGGAAGGGGTTACTATAACCTCGAAGCGGAAACTATATAAAGCAGCGTTAATTAAGGCGCGTAGGGATTGGGAGGATGCTTTCTGGGCCAAGCTAAAAATAGCTAGCGGGGAAAAGAATGCCAGAGGCTTTTGGACCCTCATAAGGGAGAAATCGAGACCCACTGATTCCCTTATTACCTGTAACATTCCTGACGAAGCCTGGTTTAGCCACTTCTCCAAGCTGTATAATGCCGAGGAAGGGCTTGAACCAGACACTGCAGGTAATGACTCCTCCCCTGACACAACCCAATGTGGCGAGACCCCTTTCACGCCCAGGGATGTAGAAAGGGCTGTGACCAGTTTAGTCCCCTTTAAAGCCGCAGGTCCTGATGGCATACCGGGAGATTTGCTCCGGAAGAATCCTGCCGAATGGGGAATCCTAATCGCATCCCTGCTTAATGCCTCCGCTGAAGGTGCCCCCTTACCTGACTCTTGGATGGGCGCCGAGGTTGTCCCGATTTATAAAAAAGGTAGTCGAGAAGACCCTGCGAACTACCGGCCTATTAGTCTTATTGATTGCTCTCAAAAAGTGGCTGGAAAAGTCGTATTGGGCCGACTCCTGGACTGGATTGACGACAATATTATCTTGTCTGTCTTCCAAGCTTGGTTTAGGGCAGGCACAGGAACAATCAAACAGTCACTGCGCCTATTGATGTTGTATTGGAAGGTGGTAGTGCTAGGGAAGGGAAGCTTGTACCTAGCCTTCATTGATCTGCGCACTGCGTTCGATTTAGTTCCACGCCAGCAACTCTGGAGGGTATCACAAGAGCTGGGTATGCCTCACTACCTTCTGTCCCTTATAGTCAGGCTCCATACGTCCAATTTTGCACAGGTGCGTTGGGGGACACAGGGCCAGAGGACCGGGCGTATCGAGGTTGGCAGAGGAGTCCGTCAGGGCTGCGTACTTGCTCCCACTCTTTTCTCCCTCTATGTAAACGGGGTAGTTGACCATCTGCTGTCAGCTTCTGCTGACGCTCCCCGTTTAGCTGGGCAGCTTGTACCCACCCTTCTATTCGCGGACGACACTCTGCTGATCTCAAAGTCACCCGCTGGTCTTCAGCGCTTGTTGTCCAGCTTTGAGCTTTTCTGTAATTTGAGGGGACTTAAAATAAACACTGATAAGACCAAATATCTCATCTTAAATCCCCCCAAAAAACTGGGTACACCACCATTGCTGGATAACGTCCCTCTGGAACGTACTAGGGAGTTTGACTACTTAGGGATTCGTCTGGTCGACTCCATGAAGTGGGATAGCCATTTAAACAAAATGCTCCTTAATCATAAGAGAATTGCAGGAACATTGCTGAAAGAGCAGAGGGCATCCTCAATGAAGCCTATAGGTACGGTTCTTGAGATTTATGCCGCAAGAGGGGTTAGCTCGGCGCTTTATGGTGCTGAACTTTGGGGAGCATTGAACATGATTTAGCTCACCCTGTCGGAAAACAACTTCTTCAGAAATCTCATGAGCCTCCAAGCATCTGCCCCTACTATTCCGCTCCAATTGGACTTGGGTTGTCGTTCCATCGAGGATCAGGCAAGGCTTCGCCCCCTTCTTTTGTGGGCCCGCATCTGGAGGGTGAAGGCTCTCACCAGTTATGCAGAGGGACTACGGGAAATTCTGGACTCACCGAGTTGGGCCAAAGTCAGGTGGCTCAGAGACATTAATGCTCTCCTTTTGAACCTAGGATTGGGCGAGGCATGGGAACAGAGGTCCGCCCCACCTAAGTCAACACTTAAGAAATTGTACTGGTCCTGGATCACTGAGAAAAGGAACAGCAAAACAAACTTGTGTAGAGCAACCAGATCCTTCTTGTTAATCAAGGATGCCCCACTTCGCGAGATTTACCTGGACATCATTCTAATTCCCTGGGACAGAGCGTTATTTTTCAAGTTTAGAACTGGTTCTTTGCCAACCAGGGAATTGACCTCCCGCTGGAAGCCGCCATACCAAACTGTTTCGTTTTGCCCTTTTTGCCCTACCAGGCCAGAATCCATTGGACATATGTTCTTCGAATGCCCCGCCTATAAATTGCCTCGTCGTAAATGGATCAAGCCAGTATGCTCGATAGTGGGGGCTAGGCGGTGTGCTGATGCACTAAGGATTCTCCAGACTGATACCTGTGTTTTAAATGTTAGTGCTGTAGCCAAGTTCCTAGGGTGGACTTGGCGCATAGGTCAAAGTGGCTTAAGCAAATTGTTTAATTGGGTCTCATTCCAGAGACTGTCTTAGTTAACTTATTACCCAACCGCTATGTAGCGTTTCTTTTAGATAAACATGCTCACGGGGGGTTTCTTAACTTTTTAACTTTTTAAATTCTAGCTTCCTATTATTCTAAACTGCGAGCTGTTTTAGATAAATGTTATTGTTTTTTTTTACTCTGTCTGCTTTTAAAGATATAACTATATCGAAATAAAGCTCCTTTGACTTGACTTGACAAACAAAGCCAAAGTTCAGGCAGTCATCGATAGAGCTCAGGCCGGATGCAGGTTCCCACTTAGGCCCGCTGGAAAAAGTACCTTGATCCTGGTTGCGTCACTGTCAAAGAAGATGCGGGGTTGAGCTAAAGTGATGTGTTGGTGTCGATATTCACAAAGGCGGCGATGTGCTGGTCCTGGTCTATGCGACAGCTGTAATGCATCAGCCCCGTTGACTGTAGGGGATGCAATGCAGAGTTCTCATGGTTGTTGAGGCTGTCGTTGATGGAGATGCGAAGACCTTGAGTATAGCATTGCGCAGTACTTGTCTGAAGACGATGCAGTGGGTAATTTCACGCAGCATAGGCGATACACCGCTTATGGTCAAGCAACAGGGGGTGATGTACTGGTACTGATCTATGCAACAGCATGGATTCAACGGTTCCAGAAAGAACGTGTGGGATTCATTGAAGAATGCACCTTAGGCCTCACTTCCAAGGGTCGAGGACTCGGTGGTACTACTCGACAGGCAAGACTCACAGATGGCAGAGTCTAGGTGCAGCAGCAGAACAGATGGAAGTCTTTTATGTCCCTGACACTTCAGATCAGGATGCATGCCTGCAAGCCCTTGGAGTCATACTGGGTTTAAGTGATGGAGGGCCAGTCCTTCTCCAACAGTCAGGAAAACAGCAGGCAGCACAGCAAGGCAGGAGTCCAGCAAAGCAGCAGTCCATCAGACTGGCAGTCCTTCAGCAGCACAGCAGTCTTTCTTCCTGGAAGAGTCTACACAGGCCCACAAGTGTACTAAAATGGAGATGTCAGAGGTCCAGTACTTATACCCAGTTGTGCCTTTGAAGTGAGGGAGACTCCAAAGACAGGTCCTTGAAGTGCACAGCGGTCCTCCCTTCCTGCCCTGCCTTCATACTCACTACAGGGGGTTATTCAGCCCTTTGTGTGGGGATAGGACAGTGTCTAATCAGGTGTAAGTGTGAGGCTGGGTTGAGTTCCTCCCATCCATCCACTCAGGATGGCCCATCAAGTGACACCTACACTCTCATTGTGTATGTATGGCTTTCTAAGGGGAATACACAATGCCCAGCTGTCAACCTCTCCAGACATGTATCAGAGACAACCAGCAGGCACAAAATGGCATTTTCCGAAATGCAATTTGGATTGGGCAGATGTTTCATGCATCAATAAAAAAATGCTTGACCTCCAAGCAGCTCTGATTAATTTGTATTTATCCAGCTGCCTGAGCTTAAGTAAGTGGCGCATGCATGACTGTGTAATATTAATAAAGTGTCTTAGGTAACTAGATAATTTACAGTGTTTGTTTTTCTCTGGTAGAAGCTCAGATGAGAGGAGGGTAGTAAATAACTTTAGACTTTAGGGTGCAGTCTTGTGTTTGAGAGCCCAGAGCTCCACTAATCAACATGGATTGTTAGGTATGGCTTGAAGGTGCAACTGTCACTTGACCTTCTATAATCAATAAAAAGAGCTTTTAGAGTCCTACTGAGAGAGTGGTTCAATCTCCATCCACCTGCTGGTTTCACTGAGTACAGGATTTGATCGGCCACTAAAACTCTCATATCCGTTTTTTTCTTTCTGGAAAGTTTTTACTCCATACTGGACTCACTTTGCTATGGTGGCAACCCAATGATCATGGCTATACGTCTGAGCTGCACATTATGAAATGTTATGGTAAAGTCACTAAGCCTGATTTATTCATTTATTAAAGTTGATAGGCATTTATGTTTTGATTATTCTTACTCTATAATGAAGCCTACAGATAGGTATTTTGTTACAGGCATTGGTGTTGGTGCTGGTCACCCAGTGTGACAGACCACTGATATCTAAGGTTTTCTCTGAGAGAATCCTTGAACGGCCGTCATAGGAGAGATTGTATTTTTCTTAGCCAACTGTAATTCCTTAGATCTTTCTAATTTTACAACTGTGTCTGATGCTTGCCTTGTGGAAAAGCTTAAAAAAGTGGTTCCCAAACTTTTTTGGCCCACGGGTCCCTGACCTATTGGCCATTGGATGCGCCTCCCCATTATGTTACTTTTTTTGGGCGAGTGGGGGATGTAAGCCCAGCCTCATGACTACTTCAGTTTTTCACCCTGAAAATATTTGAGAGGAAGGTGATGAATATATTATAATCATAAATTATGTAGCAAATTAAACATTTAACAATTATTTAATCAAAAACTTTAATTGACTATGTCAGAAACAATATTCTTCAGCACTGGGGTCTGCATATGGAAATCTAGTCGAGAGGGAGATGGACCGGGGACAAAATAAATAATTCTCATTGGCACATTTCACGAGCTCATGTTAATGTGCCAATGCATACCAGCAGGGGTAGAGTGAACATAGAGAAGTATAGTTATTAATTAATTAGTCCTGCAGTTTGATGCAAGCATTCAAGTGGACATTGATAGATACACTCAAAAAGCCAATAGCATTAGTTAGCCATAATATAGAATAACCACATCATTACCAACAATTTTTCTTCTTGTCCTTAAAAGGAAAAAAGAAATGCTTTCTAGCTTTCTGTATATGTGCCTACAATGGTTTTTATTAAATACTGGCCAAAAGCATGTAGAAACTGTTTTAATAAATTGACAAAATGTCTAATTAATAAAGACACATGAAGCGACTCTACTGACCTTTTGTAGCAAACCAGAATCTGGTGAATTTAGAAGTGCCACTTTGTTCCCACTAGCAAAAACGGTTCAATATATTTTGGTCAGAGAATGGAATAATTTCATGAAGGAATTATGCTCTACTACACATCTGTTCCCATTTGCAGTGCTAAAAAACTAGCCTTTCTTATTAACTCTCGTGAACTCTGCCCCTCTGCAAATTTAGCACCAAGACCCTTTGGTGAAGCTCTGCATACAAATAATAAATCCAAAATGCACAGATGGAAATGTGTAGAATTAAATAGCTACCAGGAACTGGAACTGTTGTGGCATTCTAAAACCTGCTAGCCCAGGGCCTTGTGTGGTATTTAAAGTTTGAAAGGAAATACTAACAATGTTTAAATAAGGAAATTGCATAGTACCCATTTTAAAACTTGTTCTGAGATGCGCCTTAAAAATTAAAAACAGCATCAATCCTAATGATGTGTGCGACCAACTATGTCAGTGCCGGGGATTTCCTTTAAATTTGCTGTACAGCAACAGTTTTCACAATTCCCCCACATAAAAAATTGTTTGAGTGTTGAATTTCCCGTCAGTCTGAGCATTGTGCTCACAAAACTGTTCAGTCAGGCAGCCAAACTGGCTTCTAAGAGTCCGGCTGGAGGATGCAGGCCTGTGATTTATGCCCATGGTTTCTTCCACTGGTTCCTAATCTATTAGCGGCGCCCCTAGCTAGAATTTATGGCGCAACTGGGTGCCCACTGACTCACTGATACAGCCACTAACACACACCCAGGTAGTCATCCATACAGACACTCACACACTCCTTCTTATACATATACACACATCAAATATATCCTTTCTTAAACCTTATCAATAACTATTTTTTTTGGTATTTTATGGAACATTTTGTATATTTTTAGTTTTTTACATTTTGCATATATTTTCAGAAATCATATGGCAACTGGAAAGAAAAATTACCTGGAGACATTCAAAAATATTGAAACTAAAATGTAAAAAAAAAAAAAACAACAGGTGTGGTTCTTTACTGCTTGCAGAAATGTAGAAACCAAAAGTTCGCCCGCTGTCAGGGGACTTTATTGCACCCCAAGCAAAAAGTTCCACTTTTTTTTAATTCCAGCGATTTCTCTGGCAGATGCTGCTCCTCTTCTTTGGGAATTGGCTCCCCCGGTGTAATTGGAGATGTAGTAGAAGTTGAGAGAGCTCCTGCACTGCACCCTCTGAGCTCTTGCTGAGTAGTTCTTGTGGCAGTTTGTGAGAAGGATCAACATACTTGTGGTCGTACTTTCTTATTTGTCCCCCTTGAAAGAGTTTTTTACACACAACTAGCACTTCAAGGGCGTACTGACTATTTTTCCTTCTCCAGAGAGAATAGTAAAGCAATCCCATTAAATGAAAGAGAGAGCGGTGTGTGTGGCCCAACTCCCCAAATCGATTTTGGCCCCGGGGACCCAATCCCATAGGGCATGGCATCATTTTTAGGGGAGAAGGCACACTGCATCCCCGGGCCACTTCAGCCAGGGATACCTCATCTCCCGGGGCCCTAACCCATTAAAGGTGGGTGACTTGGTGCCCTCCCAGGACATCCACCATACTCTCGTTGAGTACCAGGCGGGATCCCAAGGGCCCCGCTGCTCCAGCCGGCTCCCAGCATACTGCAGGAGCCATCATTGGTCCCGCCCACAGGGAGCAGCTCCTAATGCTGCTCCCTCTGGGTGGGAGCAATATTTTTATCTATTTCTCTGCCCTCTATAGTGTGGGTAATTAAAAAGATCAAGCATTTTCAAGGCACCAGCCCGCTGGGAGTGGACTTTGTGTTTGCTCCAGCTTGGCAGGAGATTCAAAAATGCTATCGCCAACAGACAGTGAACACAGGTTTCCCTGCCTGCACCACTGCTGGCAGAAAACTAACATGTCCTGGGGGTGGGCTCCCCAGGACATAGCTACTGAGCAGGCCCTGGGGATGGGGTACCAGGGGCCATTAATGGCTGAGTGATGGGGACTGCATAGACCATCTCATTTTCTTCGATTTTTCTCCCAGGGTAGGTTCCCCAGGGCATTTCAAAGCATGTAGAGGGTGGCTTCGCTGCCTCCTCTCCATATGAAGAATCTTTAGCCCTGGGAGCGGGCTCCTCAAGGCATCTCGAGGGTCTGGGAGGGTGCTTCCTGAACCCTTTCCCCATAGAAAAAAATGTGGTCCCATGATTGGGCTCTCAGTGGCCTCTGAAGAATGAGAAAGGGGGGCTGGGCACCCCCTCCCCTTCATGAATTTTGTCCCTGGAGTTTGGTTCCCAGGGCTCATAATTATTGATTGTGCTCTGGCCGGTTTCTTTTTTTTTTTTTTTTTTTTTTTTTTTAAAACAAGGAATAGTGTCACAGGATCGTGGCATTTTTTGGGCAAATTTTCCAATCTTTTTTGGCCCCATGGGGTTTCATCTGGGTTCCCCCATGGAGCCCGGAGAATCTGGGGTCCCACCCCGTCCCCTTATACTATTGTTTAACTTTTTTTATTTCGGGACATGGGACAAAGGTCCCAAGCCCTGTAATGGCTGTTGTTTAAAGGTGCGGGTTCTGTGGAGGGTTTTGACGTATACAGGAAGTATGGCGCCTTAACTGGTAGCGGTGTGTGTTAGGTAAAAAACAACAATAATGAAGACGGTGCAGCAAGGGCAGAGGAGACCCCTAAACCTCTGCAGAGAGCAAGGCACTTTGTCAGGCCTGGTTCGCATCGACATAGTTGACCTGGTCCTGCGAGAATGCTTGGTCAACTCCTGGAAGTATCGTCGATGGCTCGATATCCAGAGCTTTCAACAGGGTGAGCCTGAAATTCAGGCCAGGTTGCGGTTCGACATCAGCGGCTTGACTCTTGACCATGGGTTGGTCAGTTTATGGAGCATTTTACCACAGTTGTGAGAAACTTCTCCAAGCTTCTGTAACTTCTTTCTGAAGTTCCTCTTGTAGGTTTAAAGTTTCAAAGACACCAATCCAAGGGTCTAGAATCTCTGAGAGGGTCCTCTGGCTGTTGGAACTACGTTTCCCACAGTGCACCTGGCCAAATCCTTAAATGTCTAAGGGACAGGATCCAGATGGGTGCTTCTTGGCGGAGATGATGCAGGTGGAGCTATTTCAACGTGTTGTTTTCAGGGAGTCCACTCCTTCCACTTTTGAAGCTATGCAAATTCTGGGTTCAGACATCCATGGCACAAGCCTTTGGGTGCCGGCCATTGTGCTAGCACGGCAGTCCTTCTTCTTCTGTAGTGTCAGGTAGGGACCTCTTGAAGCTCTTCTGTACTCGTTGCTTTCAGGGAGTCCCTCTTAATCGTTTTTAAGAAAAACAAAGTCTTTAGGTATGTAGCTCTAAAGTGTGCAGCTGGAACAATCCTTATGAGTGCAGTCCTCTTGGGTTGCAGACTCTGGATTTAAGTAAGGCAGTCCTTCTTTTCTTGATTATTTCAGATAGGGATCTCAGTTGCTAGGCAGTTCTCCCATATTTATTTAGAGTCTTTGGGTTACAAGCAGTGGGGCACCCCTTACCAATGGGGTACTGAGTGACACCCAGAAGTAATACAACTACAACTTTTGGGGCATATTATTGTCCCAGATGGCACTGTATTTTAAAACCCAAATTGGAGAAACTTTCTTCTGGATGTTAGGATTTGGCTAAGCCAATTCACTGGCTTGGCTAACTTTCCCTAACATTCCCCTTCCAGCCCCTTTGCTAATTCAATTACTGGAACTCCCGTCTGACAGGCGGTGCAGGAAGTGGGTGTGAGTCTGTGTCCTGGTGTTCCCTCTATGAAGACCAGTTTGGCTACCCAGCCTCCTTCCTGCCTTTTGCTCTGCAGGTTGCAGATCCCCTCCCACCAGATGTCCTTGGACTCTATGTAGGCCACTTCACAACTCATCAGAGCAGTTTGACAATCAGGAGAAGCTGCTGGAAGACTGGATTTTGGCTCACCAGAAAAGCAAGCTCTATAACTTCATTTCTGTGATAGGTATAGTAAATCTAACCATGGCAGGTTGTAGGATTTATTCTATCTATCATTTTAAGTCTTTAAAATATTATTTTAGCTCCCTCCTTTCAAAAGTTATATTTTATTAAAGTATTGCCATGTTAGCCTATGGAGCCAATGCATTACAAAAGGGAAAAATTAAATTAGCAGTTTTACTCTCACCTCAAGCTATAAACTATCTTTTATAATGCTCCTGCTTTCTTAGTAACAAGGCAATCTATCCCTGGGGCGACTAGGGGAGACCATAGGGGTGACATATGTAAAAATATGGTAGCTTAAAACTTTGGGAGCACCTTTAATTCCGAAGTCGTATTTGCATATTATTTCAATGTGAAAGCAGCCTTGCAAAGCATGGCTGGCGCAAAAGAAAGTGGAGAACTAATTATGATCCAAAAGAAAAGGACATTTATGAATATACTATCCAAGCTTTCATAGTGATGACTTGCGAGGAATAGGTACGTACAGTCACACATAAAATTGATGGAGCCAAGAATTCCTCTAAAAAAATATTCGGAACAATCAAAAAACTGGCTAAACTCCCTGAACATGAAAATAATGTGCTTAATCAGCAGGTTGTCAAGAGATTGCCCGCTTTCTTCCAAAAAAGGTCAAAGTAGTCTATTATTTCTTCTAAGCCAGCACCAACCTTTCTGTGTCAGTGGCTCAAGATGCCTTAGTATACAACCTAGCTCCATTACGCAAATCCCAAGGAGATGCTTCCCAGGATCTGACTGCTGATAGAGATGCTTTCCTCAATTGCACAATAAACATTTATTCTATGTCTTTTGCTGCTTCACCACATGGGGACTCATCCACGAATCAGATCTCCTTTGCTTCTCTGACCATTGATCAATTACATCTGGTAGCACCAGTGACCCCTGCCCCCCTAATATCATGCCGTTAGCACTGGGAATCAGATATGGATGCCTTACTGACATTTTCAATAAGATGTTCAGCACTGGCTAATTTACTTCAGAATGGAAAAAAGCATCCATTCTTCCACTCCTTAAAGAACCCAATTCGAACTCCAAAGACATGAATAACTATCGGCTTATTTCAAGCCTGTCCTTTTTGGCAACAATAGTCAAAAAAGCTGTTAACCTAGAACTCACCTCCTATATTAATGAATTAATTTGTTAGATTCGACCCTATGCTCCTTTAGAAGACATCTTTGAACAGAACTGGTTCTTATTACATCCTCAGAAAAAATTAGACATACTATTGATGCTGGTGGAAATGGGGTATTGATTTTATTAGACCTCTCAGCAGCAGTTGACACGTCAACCCAGCATCTGCTCATTGACTGTCTTTCCTCCTTAGGTATCAGGGACATAGCCCTCTCCCTCTTAAAATCTTTTTTTGTGGGACAAGAGCAGACAGTTGCATTAGAAGATTTCCGCTCACCTTCTTTCTCTGTGCCATGTGGGGTCCCACAAGGATTGTTACTAAGTACAACTCTTTTTAACCTTTATGTGACCCCACGGGCAAAATTGATCAAATCTTTTGGCTTTGCGCTGGTGTGTTACTCAGACGACATCCACATTGTGGTGTCGGTAGCTAGCAATCCAGAAGTTATAGCTTCCAGAGTCTACAACTGAATCCTGCAAATCAGCCGATGGATGCACACCAGAGGTCTTGCTATTTGGTAGAAACTTGTCCTAATGTCTGCAAACTGGTGGCCTCAACAACTTGGAATTCTCCCCACCCCACTCACAAAGGTTAAAAACCTTGGTGTTTTTTCAATAGAAAACTGTCCTTTGAAGGCCTGATTAACCACATCACTTCCTCTTTCTTCTTTCTAATAAAATTACTCAGAAAACTTCATTCCATTAGAACTTTAGGAAACAGTGGTGTCCGGTCATCCTGTCTCTAAATTGAACTACTCTAATGCACTTTTCACTAACATTCAGAAAGATGTTTAAACATGTTACAGATTCTACAGAATGCTGGGCCTGGATGCTCCTAGACATACCTAAACACAAATCTACAAATATGTGCTACAAGCTTTGGCACTGCTTCAGTAGATTCCCATCAAGAATTTAGTGATTCCCAAATTCATAAGATCAACCTGGGGTGGCAGGAGTTTTGTGACATGCACGGGTATGTTGTGGGACTCCATGCCCCCCAGTCTTCAAATGAAGTTGGATTTGCTGGCATTCGGAAAGGCATAAAAACATGGCTCCATCTGGTAGGCTTTGTCCTTTTAGACTAGCGCCTAGCCATCTTCCCATATTAGAGTGCTATAAAAATGTGCTTTTCATTTCATTTTATTTTCATTAAAATGACAGCAGGCAATGTAGCAGTGCACACTTAAGCGCATTCAATTTGCTGGGCCACGAAATCGACATTCCCTACCATATACTAGGTACTTACAGGTAGGTTGGCAGTACCAATTGTAATTATACCTAATTACCATATACTTTTAATCAGAACACAAACCCTGGGTCTGATTAGCAGAGCCCAGGGCACAATCAAAGTCAGAAACCAGAAACTTGTAGTTAAAATAGGGCAAAAAGCCCTGGCTTCTCACAGCTTCCAGCTACATTTTTCTCATGTTGCTGGCAGCCAATCAGAGCGCTCGCTCTATTGGGAATCTTACTCCCACACGGACAATATGGCCAAATTGGAAAAAGCTACCTAGGCCAATCAGAACGTTCTAATTTTAAGTGCTGGTCCCATGAGGGTCTCTCGAGACTCTTGTGGACCCAACTGTCCGGATATACAATCATTTTTAACCTTAATTTCTCAAACACTACTGAACAGATTTACACCAAATTGCAAAAAGCACGATCTGTATACCAGGATCTAGCCTCTGGCGAAATTTGGTGTAATTCCATTCACCAGTTTTTGCTGCAGTCCATCTTAAAGAAGTCTATGTAAAATGCATGGATATATACACTCATACAATCAACATCACACAACAAAAACATGACTAAGAGCGAGTGGGAGGCTATCAAGAAGTTACAAAATGACCAAGACCTGGTTATCAAACCCTCTGACAAAGGGGGGAATATAGTACTCATGACCAGGACCACGTACACCAGGGAAGCCTATCGGCAACTCAATGACACCAACTGCTACTGCAAGGTAGACAGGAGATATTTTATTAATCTACAAAATAGATATCTATTGAGGTTACAAGAGTGGCATGAAAAAGGATTAATCACATGGGATAAAAAGGCAGTTTCTCAGAAATGAAACCCCTACCACACCGACCTTATACCTGCTACCTAAAGTCCACAATAATGCACATGAACCACCAGGCAGACCCACATTGTCCTCCAAAAATAGCCTATTAGAGAACACCTTGACTTATGTCGATCATTTTCTGTTTCCATTTGTTAAAGAACTAAAGTCCTATCTAAGAGACACCAACAACTTCTTGACTAAAATAAACAACATTATCCAAAATGACAATCAGTGGCAAGTCAGCTTAGACATTGAGTCCCATTATACTAGCAATAGACACCAGGACAGACTCAAAGCATGCAAAGTTTTTCTCAAAACCCGAGACATATATTTGTTAAAGCACACACACATGCTGCTTGAAATGATTAAAACTAGCCTGCAGGAAAATGTATTCATATTTGAAAAGGACATGTACAAACAACTACAGGGGACTTCTATGGGCACCTGCTTCAATTCCAGCTATGCCAATGCCATAGTGGGGAGGTGGGAGAAGCAGGTTCTCTGGAATGACAACCCGGAAAAATGGATCTACCATGTGAAATTGCGGGTTAGATCTATCGATGATGTGTTTTTCATTTGGGAGGGTGATGAAGTGTAATTGAACACATTCATTGACCTTCTGAATGTAAATGATGTAAACCTGAGATTCAGTAGACATTACAGTAGATAAACTATTGATTTCCTTGATCTCAAACTCACCATCGAGGAGGGCATCATCAGTATGAATCTCTTTAGAAAGAAACCTGTGGGAAACTCAATTCTGCATGCTTTGAGTTGTCATCCACCGAGCTTCAGATGGGGGATACCGTACAGTGAATGTTTCAGAAATGCGAGTGAAAGACCTCTCCAGGGAGGAATTTTTACCCTCAGATAACACCGTTAGAACATTGAAAAAATCACAGACAGATTTCGTTAGGTTCATCACAAGATTCAGCAGTCAGGCTGCGCAACTGTGTAAGATCTTAAAATCCAGATGGGGGATCTTGAGGCAAGACCCCATACTGAGGAATAAAATAGGGCCTAATCCAGCAATAGCCTAAAGGAGAAGTACCTCTTTTAAAGACATACCGGTACACAGCCATCTTCAACCTGTGAAACCATCTGGCTTAAACAATCTAAAGGGTTCTGCAAATGCGTGAACTGCAAAGCCTCTAGACACAGTAGCAATGTCACTGAGATAACCCTGGAGAAAACCAAAACCACATGGAAGATTACCAAGTTGATGACTTGTAACACTGACTTTGTGGTCTACAACATTGTGTGCCCCTGTGGTCTGTGGTACATCGGCTCTACAACATTTCCAGTGAAGAAACAAATGCTGGAACAATGGAGGGCCATAACAAACAAAGACCATAGCTATAATACAGCCAGGCACTTTACAGACAAACATGGTGGCGACTGGACACAGGCCAAATATTTTGGCCTACACTCAGTCAACCTGAATCCCAGAGGTAACAACCGAATAGCAGCATTGCGCAGATTAGTATCCTGATTCATGTTGCAAGCTGGCACCATTACCCCCCAGTTTTTAACTTATTGTTCACTTTTTTTTCCTGGTGTCATTGTTTTAACACTTTATATACACAATAGCATATCCCATTAGACTCATGTTGTGAGAACATAAAGGTTTGTTGACATACAGGAGGTGTATGCTCTTGGGACTTAACTCATCTGAGGAATTGTCAAATTTTTATCTTAGTGACTATTGACGAATTACTCTGTTTATAATTGTGTGATCCTGATGTGAAGTACCACAATTTACTAATCATGTGCTTTACACCCTATTTGAGGTCACTGAGCTGAAGCGCGTCACTGGACTCACTCACCTACGATAAAGTTAGGGGCTCTGTGAGAGGAAGGACATCCCCGGCTATCCTCCTATCTCTTAGGCACTGTAGTCCCTTCATCGGATGTGGTATCTTGTATCAGACAATATTAATTGACACAGATCGGGTACTATACCATAATTTCCCAATGTCCTCATTGATTATGTAACAGGATGTCAAACCGTGGCGCTGGGTCTTTCAATCACCAAAGCGCAAAGACTATAGTCCACTAGAGGTTGCTCCCAGCTCACTTCATTTAGGAAAGAATATATGCGAGCAAACCATCACTGTTTTCCCTCAGCCAGGACAGACACAATTATGTCAACCAGTCGCAAATACACTAGTCTCCAATTAATATTTTCCTACATTTATTCAATAGTAATTTACACCTAATCACTTCCGTTGTACTATACTTTCCACCACTAACACCAGCCATGTTACAGCATAAAGTCTACTTTCGAATTTGAAGGTATAAACCATTACCACTTGTAAATATTTCTTTTATGTCTATCAATTGTCGCTTGATGCAGCAAAAATAAACATGGTATTATTATTTAATGGGGTCAGACCCAGGTTGGGGTCAGATGACCAAGACCACGGACGTGGTCAAAATGTGTCTTTTTGTTATGCAAAAATAAACAACATTGAATACCTGAACAGTGGGCTTGTAAGTGCTGTATTTCACTTTGGAATATAAATATATCTATATATCTATATAGTTATCTCTATATATATATATATATATATATATATATATATATATGGCACAATGCATGAGGCGGCACAACCTGGTAGATTCCAAGCTTTTAATTCAGCGTATTTTCACCCCACCAACGGGTTTCAGCCAGACTCGGCTTTGGTCACTGTTGGTAAGTCCTACTACCATTTTTACATTAATACTGCCCCACATTAACCATTGAGGGGTATTGTGGGATATGTAGTTTGTAAACATTTTACATTTTTTAACAGACAAAAAAGAAAGACAAGTGTGCTTAATTGTCATTATTGTTCAGATCGTATTTGATTTTCAGTGTTTGTCATCAAGGAGAAATGTCATGGAGTTTAGATTTGTGTCTGGGTATAGTACCCAAAGATATGGACATTTCAAAATCTGTTAGAGTCTGTGTTGGGTATAGTACTATCCATGAATCTAAAAATGGACCCCAGCCAATTCCCAGGAGGGAGTTAGGGATTAACCCAATTTCGAAGGACCCCAGCCAATTCCCAGGAGGGAGTTAGGGATTAACCCAATTTCGAACCTGAGTGGGTTTTTTTAAATGACAAAACTTTATTGGCCATGATCAGCAATTCATGCCATCTACGTCTTGGCCCCCGTTAGGTTACAGGCTGTGCTGAGGGTCCGTATTAACCCGGCACCCCCTGTGCAGGACATTATAAATCACAAAATTCATCACAGTCCAAGGGGGCATTCAAATGTTCATTTTAGCACCATAATTGTACTATACATAAAATATAGGACATATCCAACAATAATCACTCAAAGCTACTGATACTTTCGCTCTTCCACGTTTCTTCAAATCTCCGTGTTCAGCATAATCTGTCGAAAAAATAAAATAAAAAAGGAAAATATAAAAATGTGAAAACCCAAACACTAACAGTTACTAAAATGTTCAACAAGCATATAGCACGAGCATCTCATACACAAAATTATATCTTTTACAATTTCTCACATTTTTAAACAGGACTATACCTAGGAAGACCATAAAAAACACTAAACTCTACCCTTTCTCTTTAAATGGGACCTATTAAAACTCTCATTTGTTACAAATCAGACAAAGAACAATAATTTATAAAAAAAATGAATAGCACCTTTACAAAGTGTACAACTCATCTCTCTAACCCAGGTGTACTGAGAGCTTCTCACCACAGTTGTGTCCTATTGGGGATAGTGCCCTGTACTGTATAATTAACCTTGATTCAAGGCACTGTACTCTGTTGCCTCCCTTTCATTGAGTTTGATCATATCTAATACACAGAAACTCAATACATTTGTAATTTGTTTGTGGTGGCTTTGAAAATGACAAGCGATTGGGTACTGTTTGTCCCCATTTTTAATCGCTATTAGGTGTTCGAGGATCCTTTTCTTGGCCTTATGGATCGTGCTGCCTATGTACGCCTTTTTGCAAGGACAACAAAGAGCATGTGCCGCAAACTCAGTATTACACGACGTATGTTCTGTAATACGAAATGATTGACAGCCTGGTGACAATCTCACTTCTTTCATGTTCTTACTGTTCTTACACGCCTTGCATTTTCTGCATGTGTAGAAACCCTGTATTTCCAGAATTCTCACTTTAGGGGTTCTACAGCCCTGCAGAGAAAATCCTTTAACAATCCTGCTCTCCTGATAGTTACTTTTGGAGAAACATCTACACATTTAGCTATATCAGGGTCTGTGTGTGTAGTATTGGCCAAAATGTCCCCAAACCTTTCCGAATCTTAAATGCCTGGTTGTTGTAAGTCGTGATGAATCGAGTTTTTTCAGATTCTATTTTAGAAGGATCAACTACATCTTTTTCGACCAGCAGTGATTCTCTAGACCTTTTGGCTACTGTTGTCTTGGCTTTGTTGATTACTCTCAGTGAGTATCCCCTGGCCAGGAATCTCCAGTCATAACGGTTTCCTCAAACTTGAAACTTTGTACTGTACTGCTGTTCTGTTTCCCTCGCAACAATTCACCCTACGGGATACTGCAGTTGATTTTATGTAAAGTGAACTCTCCAATTTGTTATTTTCCACCTTAAGTTTCAAGTCGAGGAACTCCAGAACACTGACTTGTAAAGGGAAAATTGTATTCATTGACATTAAAAGACTCCACAAATTCTGTGTATTCAACTTCTGTGCCTTTCCACACTACAAAAATATTATCAATGTACCGGATCCACTTTTCCACCTTCTTTCCACACTACAAAAATATTATCAATGTACCGGATCCACTTTTCCACCTTTTCAGTAAACATTGATGACTGGTACACTATCTTCTCTTCCCAATAACCCATGAAGAGACCTGCAAAAGATGGAGCAAAGCAGGTCCCCATCGATGTACCGAGGGTTTGTCTATAGATCTTACTGTCGAAGAGGAAGTAGTTTTGTTTTAGGCAAATATCCATCATCTCCACTAACATCTCAGTATGGTACAGATGTTACGTTACGTTACGTTAAAATTATTTGTAACGCGCACTATCACCATCGGTTTCTTGGCGCTTATTGACAGGTAACGTGAACCAGGAAGGGAGGGTTATTCATATGCGGATTGAAAGAGCAGGGTTTTTAACAATCTGCGGAAACAGTCGTATTTTGGGCAGAGACGGAGTGAGGGTGGCAGAGAATTCCAGGTGGACGAGGCCAGGACCGAAAAGCTCAGACCACCGTGCTTTTTTCTTTTAAATTTGGGGACATCAAGGAGATTTAGTGGTGCTGAACGAAGAACTCTAGAAGGGATGTGACGGGATAAGGCCGAAGAGATGAACGCGGGGGCTGCATCCGAAAGGGCCTTAAAGGTAGTACATGCCAGTTTGAAAGTGCAGCGTTTGGAAACAGGGAGCCAATGCAGACTGCGGAGGAGGGGAGTGACGTGCTGGTGTTTGGGCTGGCGGAAAATCAGGCGAGCGGCCTGATTCTGCACCAGCTGAAGTCGGTGAAGGTGACATGCAGGAATTCCTGTGTACAAGATGTTGGCATAGTCGAAATAGCTCTTTCAGAAAAAAAGTATCTACACTCACTCAGACCTCGATCCTGAGGGATGCACGTGTAAAGACTCGTGACATCCAAAGAGAGGAGCGAATAATTCTCATTCTAATCAATACTCTCCAAACACCTTAGAAAATCACCTGAATCTTTTACATATGATGGAAGTTTCTGAACTGGACCCTGTAGAAAATGATATATGTATCTTGTATTTTCGAGACAACTTTCTTTTGACAAGACTATGGGTCCTCCTGGTGGATTTTCTTGGTTTTTATGGATTTTTGGCAACAAATAGAGTGCTGGTAAACTGGGAAATTTACACTCAAGAAACCTGAACTCTTCTTTTTCAAGTAACCCCTTGTCTTTCCAGGTGGATAACTGTCAATTAAATGTTCTAACAGCATACTCGTACTCCATTCTATTGCTCCTACTGTATTTTGTAGTGTCTGAAAGATGTCTTAACCCTTCTTCAATATACTTCACTCTTGATAAACCCACAACATTCCCGCCTTTATCAGATTTTTTTAACACTATTGTGCTGTCATATTTGAAGTTATCTATTGCTTTTTTTTGTCGGAGTCACATTACTCCAACCTTTATAGTTCTTATCATTAGAGATTTTAAGCAATTCTTTACTTACACTCTTCTGGAACACATCAATTTCATCATTTTTAATTTGCGGAAGAAAAATTGACTTTGGTCTAAAATTACTTCTTGCACTCATATCAAGTGAGACATTTTCATTTAACAGGCTTCCAAAGGGATTGCTAGTCTCATCCACATTTTCAGCTAGCACATTTAATGAATGTAGTAGTTCTATATCAGCAATTCGGAAGTCACTTTGTCTTTCTTCTACTAAATTACTTTTTCGGTAACTTTAGTTGCATACCATTTTGTTATGCACAGCTTCCTTGTTAACAAAAATAAATCTAAGCGACTTAGGTATAATTAAACACACACTTGAGGGACAGAAAGTTAGGCCCATGGATAAAAGTTCTACCTCAAATTTGGTAATTTCTCTTTGTGAGAGGTTGATGACCGTCTTCTTCTCCATCATTTCGCCTTCAATTGGCCCCTTGTCCGTCTTCCCACGGGGCTTCCCAATTCTCCTAAGGTAGAAGTGTTGTTTCTTCTTCCGCCTACGTTTCCTCTTCTTTGATTTTGAAATCCTCCTTGCCTGTCGTTTATCTGTCAGTCCTTCATGACCATATTGAATTCTGTTAAAACACTGTTTTTTACCCCAGAGAATTCCGAAAAACTCAAAAAATCACTGCAGCTTGTCAAGCTCCCTTACGTCTGAATGTCACTGTTTTGTTGCCCTTCTATCTCACCTGTGTGTGCTGCAGATTTTGATGTGTTCTCCATTGTTGTTGCTGTCGGGACACTTAATTTGTAATATTTGTTTGCAAAAGTAATAATTTGTCCTATACATATATATATATATATATATATATATATATATATATATATATATATATATATATATATATATATATATTATAAGAGCAAAAGTCCTGACCCTCCAAGTCAAAGGAGGGGCTGCAATCAGGTACAGACTACAGTAGAGTAGATATCAATAAGAAATATGTAGGCAGGTTTCAAAGTTCCATCCTGTGTTTTATTCACCTATGATGATACAAGTGTCCGCCTCAGACACGTTTCGATCGCCTCCGCGATCTTATTCACCTGAATATATATATATATATATATATATATATATATATATATCACTCCCAAAGTTGCTCCTTCCGATCACTGGGGAGCCGAGGGAGGTGGCGCACACCCCGGCGCAGAACGCGGTAAATAGTCCAAAATGACACAACAATATCGTGCGCTCTCAGTATTACGGACTTCACAAGAAAATCCACAGGTTTCAAGGGTGTTTATTTACAATGCATTTCGGCTTTCAGGCGAAGCCTTGTTCACGTAAATGTAAATGTACAAACTGAAAGTTAATAAAGCATTGTAGAACATAATGAGACACAAAAGGGAAAGAGGACAACTCATGTAAACAGTCCTACGCCAGCCATCTTGTAGTGTTTAATATTCTCAAATAATCTCATGACAATCAAATGATTATGTCTCCGGGTCACAATAAGTTGTCATAGTTAATTGTAAACAGATAATTGTGCAAACAGTGCATCATCACAGACCAGCTTGTTAAAAATAAATAGCGGGGAAGTTCAGTTATATCTGTTTGTCAGTTCTGAGGCCCCTGTCACGTGTGCACGTCTCGGAACTCCTGATACACGAGTACTCTAATAGGCAGCATTCGATACTCCTATCTGCTCTGGTGCACGGTACCAAATGTATCATAGGAAATAAATAACAGGCGACCAGAGAATAGAAATGATAAATAAATGATTTCTCACTAAATAATCGTATAAAGCATGTGCACGATCATATGGTCGCATATATAGTTGCTATCATTGTCCTGATCGATCTCACAATCAATAGAAACAGTACAATGTCCAACGTAGGCCCATGTGTAGATGGCAGACAAGTGCTAAGGGTTTTGATAAATGTTAGTTTATAAGGAGAAGCGACTAATCACCAGGTAACTCAAAGTAGTCGCTAAAGTCAATAGCGGGCAAGTGCCCATAAATTTCTCATTACAGAGTTCAAGTAAGACTGTTATCGACAGGAGGCCATCAACAAAATCAAATCGTACCAAGTTGTGCCAACTCACAGAGATCGCTCAATGACAGTGTGACCAGTGATGATAAGGGGAAAAGGGTAGGTTGCCCATGAAGAGTGAGTGCCAGTGTCTGGTCCTCTTCCTTTGCTCCTGAGTAGGAAAAACATAAAAAGTATTTCAACATTCGCATAAAAATTCTAGAACAAATACAAGAAAAATCTTAGCGTCACACGCACATTGATGGATAAAAGGAATAAAATGAAAGAAAACAGGTGATAGAAGCATCCATCACTAATTTTACCATGGAAAGGAGAGTACAAAAAGTGATACAACCATTACATATCCGTAAGATGCATTGCCAGTTCCTCATCTTGGTTTAGCCCCCCTGGGTCCTTACTCTGGAAATCCACTATATATTTGGATTCCCGCTGTCTGAGTTTCAACACCCTGTTTCCTCCCCTGGGGTTCCTGTTGACTTGCTCTAAAATGAAAAATGGCAGTAAAGCAGGATTGGAGTAATGTTTATCCCTAAAGTGTCGGGCCACTGGGTATTTTTCATCATTATGTGAGATCGCTCGGTACCGATCCAGTACAAATTATTTTGCCAGTAGGGTGGTACTGCCTATGTACCAGAGTTTACACGGACACTCAATCACATAGATCACGAAGGTAGAGCTGCAGGTCAGAAATTGTCACATTTCTTTTGTGATCCCATTTTAGGTTATCTTGCTGGTGTAGGTACTGTTTTTATAGGCTTTGCAATGGCCACAAGGGAAATATCCCTTGAGGCCATGCATATGCCCAGTAGGATATGTTGCAACATCGCTAATCACCATCATGTCCCTAATGCTTCTGCCTTTAGTAAAAGTGATACTAGGTCTACCAGGAATGGAATTGCCAATGGTATTGTCACATTTCAGGATATCCCAGTTTTTCGCCAGGATCCTTTTGATGTTATTGGAGTCAGCATTAAAGGTCATAATGAGATGGGTCTGATTGTCACTATCTTCATTGATCTCAGCAAGTTTTTCAGTTATAGTGAGTGCCCTTGGTACCGCATTAGCTCTTGCTTTCACTCTTTGTAGTACCCAGTTCGGATATCCCCTCATTCTGAAACGCTCAAGCATTTCCTCACATTCATGCTGATAAGCAATTTCAGTGTTACACTTTCTCTTGGCCCTCAGCAGTTCCATATGGAATGCTCCACTTCAGTGGCTCTGGGTGATTGCTGAGGGCATGGATAATACTGTTGCCAGCAGTGGTTTTTCTGAAAAGTGTGGTAATTATCTGGTTATTCTTGATGTCAAGCCTGATATCTAAGTATTCAGCGTATGTTTTGCTAATATGTCCTGTGAGAACAAGGTTGTTGTTATTGTTGTTCAAGTCATGAATAAACTGGATGGCCTCCTGCTGATTTCCCTTCCAGATAATGAATAGGTCGTCAATAAATCGCATCCATGTGGTGACATGTTCAAGGTGTCCTGCATAGGCAGCGCCGGAAAAGATCTCCTCCTCACAGCGGCCCATGAACAGGTTGGCAAAGCTGGGCGCAAAACACGAACCCATCGCAGTGACAACCACCTGCCTATACAGGACACCATTGAATAGAAAGACTTTGTTTGAGATACAATACTCAATCATCCCAAGTATCATCTTGCTATGTTCTCTAAAGTGTAGCGGTCTGCCTTAAGGAAATGTTCGCATGCCTCAACACCCTGCCGATGGTCGATAATGGTGTAGAGTGATTGGACATCAAGTGTAATGAGGAGAGAATCTTCGTCCCATTCGACATCCTGGATTTTTTATGAGAAAATCCTTAGTGTCTCTGATGTAACTGGGTAAGGATGTAACCCACTCCCTGAGGAAATGGTAGGCATATTTGGAAACATGTTCCGACACACTTCCACTGGACGACACTATGGGTCTGCCCGGAGGATCGACAGGATTTATGTGTAGTTTGGGGAAAAAATAAAGAATCAGAAGGACCGGATGATCGTTCTTAAGGTATCTATACTCCTCCCACTCCAGAATGCATTTGTTTTTCCACATTGAAAGTTTATCCCAGATGTCGGAGATGCTATTGTTGTAAATTTCTGTAGTAATGGACATGTAAAACCTGTCATCTGTTAGTTGTTTGAGAGCTTCCGCAATGTACTTTTCCTTGTCCAGGATAAGAACATTGCCACCTTTGTCTGCCGGACGGATGACAATGTTGGTATCCTCCATGAGTGATTTAAGTGCTTGTCGCTGACTATAAGCCAAATTATTGTTTTTGTGGTTATAATTATTTTTCTTATGTCTGAAATTGCAGAATGCTCTACTAACATTCTCATGAAAAGTGTCAATCGTGTCATGAGGGAGAGTTGGGAAAAATACAGTTTAGGGTCCAAAGCCTGTGGCAGTACTGCTGTCTGTTGCTAACTTCAAATTGTTCAGTACCTGAGTGGTACCTATCTGCCCGTTAGTCTCAATACTAGATTCTACTCTCACAGCTGTGATGAGACAGTGTTTTTAGAACTCTCCTGTTCTAATAGTAACAAATCAGTAGGAACGTCAGCATCCCCAATATTGAGATTATCCAAATGTCTAGTAGTGGGTGTTTTGATAGTCTTAAAGGCACCCAATCTTTTCAATTTGTGCCATTTTTTAAGTTTTAATTTTCTGATAAATTTAAATAAATCTATTATGGCATCAGTATAATTAAATGGAGCAGTGGGACAAAAAGTAAGTCCCAAACAAAGAGTCATTTTTTCCATGTCACTCATTGTTCTCCTGGACAGATTAATGACAGTCTTTTTTACCGTTATAGGCTCCATTAGTATATATATATATATATATATATATATATATATATATATTACCTACTGGCGGTCGCCAGTAGGTATATATAGTTAGGATTTTTTCCCTATGGGATTTTTGAAAATTCTATGTCTAATAACTTTGGCGTTTGTGGACGGAATTGGCTGAAATTTTCTGGAAAATGGAACATTTTGTTTCTGAGCAGCCCCTGGAAATTTGGGGGGGGGTTCGTCAAGGGGGGGCCGAGAAAAAAGGGGGGTCCCAAAACGTGTTTTTAACATTGAGTTTTCCATAGGGCGGTCTGTCGCACTTTTAGCCCGAACGGCTGAATGGATTTGCACGAAACTTGGCAAAATTGTAGAGACTGGTAGCCCGATGTGCCTTTTGTAGGTCTCAATATATGTGCTCCAGTGGATTTTGAGAAATTAACATTTAAAAAAAGATATATATCTGTAACAGCGGACTGGGCAGCTCCCGGTTCGCGGACCGGGGCGCGTACCAAAACTTCGCGTAGCGAAGCTGATTGGTTATCCGGCGTCTGTAAACATTCCAAACAGTCCGGAGCGGCCGCCATCTTGTCTCTCGGTAGGATTGAGAGACAAAAGGAGGCCAAAACAAAGGTGGAAATAACCATAAGGGGGCATAGTAGATCCTCCCTGACCCCTTAGGTTTAATGTGGAGGCTTTAAAAGGGCCCCGCGGGGCAAAAAAAATAATTTTTTTTTTTTGTTTTTTTGCGTGGGTAGCGCTCGGTCCGCGAACCGGGAAGCGTTCTGGGCAGCGTACTGCAATGAAAAATTAATGATAGACTTTTCAAATGCTGTATGTTAATTGATTGTTGGTTTTGTTGATTATTTTTTATTTTTTTTATTTTTTAAGCATTTTTTATTGTGTTTCATAATTTATTAAACTTTCTAACATTTCATTGTCAGAAATTTCATAATTATCATGGAATATACATTGTAGTCTCTGAGGTTGTAAAATGTCCTCATTTGCAAGGAGGTTATCTACTGCTTGTACACATTGCAGTAGTTCTTGGTCCCAAGTTTCATCCATAAATTCAATCTCATTTGGATCAATGATTTCTGTGTTGGACTCTGGAAGGACAATTTCAAATGAAATTTTTTGTTCACTTTCCATTTTCCCTGAAATTTGCATAAAAAAATATATATTAGTAGAGGTAGGGCACTGTTGGGATTAATTTTAGATAGGCAGTTTTTAACAGTGAATTTATCTTTGGGCAGTGTATAGTATCAGAGTGGAAGTAGGAATATAAAAAAGTGTATCTAAATTTATAAGTACTACAGAGGGATAGTATATAACTAACAGAAAAAGTTTGCCATATTAACTTAAAGTGCACAATATACTTCAGTTTTAAAAATAACAACTTACCTTTAAAAAGAAGTTGAAGTTATTAATGAAAATCCTATTGAAATGTACACCAGGAAGTAGTAGTCAAAATGGCTGTGTTTCCTTCTCTTCCTTTATATATATTCGGGTACATAACCAATCAAATGTCAGGTAAAAAAAAGTAGAAAATGAAAGTAACATTTTAATTGGTTGTCAATTCCAACACTTCAGATGTGTTTTGTGAAGTAATTTACCTCATGGTATTTAGAGAGGTCTACAGGCTAAATGGCTAAATGGAATTCCAATCAAATTTGTGAAAATGGTAGGGATTGGTATGTAGTATGAGCTAATCTATATTTGGTGAAATTGTCTCAAGTGGCTTTTGTGTGAACTACTTTCCCACCTTTTTTGATGGTGCGCTTCCCAGGGAGCGACCCGGTACGCGAACCGTTGAGCGCCCCGGTTCGCGAACCTTAAGCGTTCCGGGAGTCCACCATTTTGTGTTTCGGTCGAATTAAGATACAAGATGGAGGGCAAATAATGTTCAGAATGGGTAGAAGGGGGCACGGTAGAGTTATCTTGACCCCCTAGGTTTTCTGAGGGTGGCTGAGGAGGCTTATATGTGCGAAAAAAAACATTTAAAAAAAAAAAAATCGCGAGGTTAGCTCCCGGTTCGCGTACCGGGTAGCGGCCCCGGTAGCGTATTTTGTTGAAAATTAGTGAAAAATGTTAGAGTTAAATAATAATTGTGAGTGATCAGATGTAGGGTAGCTCTGAGAAGAGCTTTTGGGTTTATGGTACATTTAGGTACTTATAAGTAGGTACCAATGCACATTCTTAAATTCAGAGTGAAAATTCTGTTGCCCTCATCTGAGAAGTGAACTCCATCTCCTCTGTAGATATCTTGCATGTAGTAACGCAAGTTATTGTTGTACAGGGAGCCCATTCCATGGTCTCTCATGTAAGCTGAAACAGATTTGTTTACATGCTTCCTCGACTTCTCAATGTGTGGACAAAATTGGTTTGACCACCTCCATTTCTGTCTTTGGCATATATTTGAATATACCAAGGCAGTCTGAGGAAAAAGTGCCATTAATTGCTCAAAGGTGTCCTTTAAAAGCATTTCCAGACCTACACCAGTCAAAGTGCCCAAGTCATTACCTCCACAGTGCACAATTAACAGGTCAGGTTTGGGCAAATGCATAAAGGTTTTCACCAATGGTATCAATTGGTGACATTTTAATCCTCTGTGGCCAAACCACTTAATTTCCACATCTTGTAAATTGAGGTTAGGTAATTTCCTGTTTTCAACGTACCTTTGAGCCCAGTGAATATAACTATGTCCAACAATCCAGACAGAAAACATGGTGAGAGAAGGTTCTCCTGCAGTCAGATGAAGTGTGGCAATGAAATGGCAGTTGAAAAAATGAGAGTTTGAAATGAAAAAAACTGTGGAGTTTCTGTGTTCATGAAGCAGTAACAGTGATTGGTGGATTTTGATTGCTGAAAACAAAAAGTTAGGGTGCACGGATGTGTTCTTTGAAAGATGTATTTTGAGTGGTCAATAAAAAATCATTAAATGAAAGAATGCACTGGATATGCAGGTGCACTGAGAGTTCAGAGTTCAATTGCAACATTGTTGTGTGAACTTGCAAACAACAGAGGTCTTCCAGGAGGTGGTTGCCATGCAGATAAGGCAGAAAGGGCAGAGGGGGGATGGGTTTTCATTTGAAAAAAGTGAGGGAAGACTTTTGATTGGGTGACATGAGAGATATGTGTGAAGAATTACAGCATTTCTGTGCTTTTCATAGCTGCAGACTCTGGAGTGCATACCTTTTGCTCTGCTGCAGACAAATTGGTGTGTTTCTGAGACTGTTTTCAAACTCAAAGTATTTGCTAAGGTGAGAAAATATTTCTTTACTTTAGATAGAGAATAGTGTGCTTTAAGGAGAAAATTATGATTTATGTTGTGCAAATTGCTTGTAAATATGCTCTCACATGTGTATGGAAAATTTTGATTTTGAATGTTTGTGTTACATAGCCATGTTAAAAGTGACCCAACCATGCTGGAAAGGCAATCAAAAAATGCTTTCATGTGTTTTATTGACATTTTAAGTCATTTTCCCATGTGCAGTGTTTAGAAATTATGATTTGAAAATCGTTTTTGGGGAAAAGGAATTGTTTTTAAAATCATGACAAGGAGATAATGGTGTATACTTCTTTATAAGGCTATTGACTGTCCCTGATGTTATTTTTCTCATTTTAGTGTAAGACCTTTCTCTGTGGCGCAAATTGCTTGTAAATATGCTCCCACATGTGCATGGAAAATTTAGAGTTTGAATGTTTGTGTTACATAGCCATGTTAAAAGTGACCCTACCATGCAGGGAAGCCAATCAAAAAACGCATTTATGTGTCTTAAGGACATTTTAAGTCATTTTCCCATGTGCAGTTTTTAGAAATTATGATTTGAAAATCGTTTTTGGGGAAAAGGAATTGTTTTTAAAATCATGACAAGGACATAATGGTGTATGCTTCTTTATAAGGCAATTGACTGTCCCTGATGTTATTTTTCTCATTTTAGTGTAAGACCTTTCTCTGTGGCGCAAATTGCTTGTAAATATGCTTCCACGTGTGCATGGAAAATTTTGATTTTGAATGTTTGTGTTACATAGCCATGTTAAAAGTGACCCAACCATGCTCGAAAGGCAATCAAAAAACGCTTTCATGTGTTTTAATGACATTTTAAGTCATTTTCCCATGTGCAGTGTTTAGAAATTATGATTTGAAAATCGTTTTTGGGGAAAAGGAATTGTTTTTAAAATCATGACAAGGACATAATGGTGTATGCTTCTTTATAAGGCAATTGACTGTCCCTGATGTTATTTTTCTCATTTTAGTGTAAGACCTTTCTCTGTGGCGCAAATTGCTTGTAAATATGCTCCCACATGTGCATGGAAAATTTAGATTTTGAATGTTTGTGTTACATAGCCATGTTAAAAGTGACCCTACCATGCAGGAAAGCCAATCAAAAAACGCTTTTATGTGTCTTAAGGACAATTTAAGTAATTTTCCCATGTGTAGTGTTTTGAAGTTATGATTTGAAAATCGTTGTTGAGGTAAAGGAATGTTGTTAAAATTTATGTGCGCCATATGCCCCCAAATTTCTTTTTCAGGGGTGCAGCAGGGTGTTCTTGAGATACCCCTGCACGCTTGAAAAAAATCCTATTTTGTGATGAGCTAATTGCTAATCACAAATTGCAACCTTCATTCCTATAAGCCTCCTAGCCCATGGAAATGAATGGTTAATTTGCAATTAGCAATTTGCTCATTGCAAATTAGGAATAGTAAAGAATTGCTATTTATTCCTTAAAATTTGGTATTTAGGAAATGCAAAATAGTTTGATGGTACATATGGTGGTTCATCTGTAACAAGATAAGAAGCTTAGGGATACATTTATGATGACTAGCGCAATAAAGTGCACATTACTTACTTCATTGGTAGGCCTTTACATGTATTATCTCCTCTGTATTCTTCATCAAGCGTAACTTTAATCTGCAATCCTGAGTAGGTCTCACCTTAAACAAACCTCTGGATAGGACACACTTTATTGTCATCCTGGATTAATCATTTAAAATGGTAGGGACAGATTTATGATAGGTGTATGCCTCTTTTGTGCCACTGTGCGTCACTTTTATGATGCAGCGGTGGTGCAAAAGATTTGCTATGAGGCGACAACATTACAAATTGATGCATTTAGGCAGATATGTCATGGTGTAAAAAAAACGTACCACATAAAACCCAAGCAGCAGTGATGCAAAAGATGCACCATGCCGCAAGACAGGCCTCACTTGGGGCCATATGTATGAAGGTAATTAGCATTTGCAAAGATCAAAATTCTACGAATTTCGGCCTTTGTGAATGTTAATTAGACAAATGGTATGTATCAAACAAGTTTGATGCAAAATAAGGAGTAGCAAAATTTGCTATTCCTTATTTTGCAATTGCACTGAAGGATTTGCAAATTTTGTGATTAAGTGAATGCAATGTATCAAACAAAAACTATGTAAAAAATGACATTAAGGATTTGGAAACTATTGTGGTAAATTGGTGGTAATTTGTGAATTCTTTTCAAAAAGCTTTTTTTCAAAAAAACAAAAGGTGCCATATGACGCCAACACATGCCCTTAGGGCATGTATGTGTGCCATATGCCCCCAAATTTCTTTTTCAGGGGTGCAGCAGGGTGTTCTTGAGACACCCCTGCACCCTTGGAAAAATTCCTAATTTGTGATGAGCAAATTGGTAATCGCAAATTAAACCTTCATTCCTATGAGCCTCCTAGCCCATGGAAATGAATGGGTAACTTGCAATTAGCAATTTGCTCATCGCAAATTAGGAATGGTAAAAAATCGCTATTTATTCCTTAAAATTCGCTATTTAGGAAATGTAAAATATTTTGATGATACATATGGCAGTTCATCTCTAACAAGATAAGAAGCTTAGGGATACATTTATGATGACTGGCGCATCACCAGGGATGTGACAGTCATCCTGCGCCGCTGTTCCGCCACCCATGGTGTGCTGCATTTACAATGCGGCGCAGCATGGGGCAAAAATGGCACAGATGCGTGACGCATATGTGCCGTAAAGGTGGCGCATTGCTGGAGTTGTATTGCAAGTGCGATGCAGCTCCAGCAAGGCTCAGGGGTGCCGCATCTCCACAATGCTGCTTCAAGACCTATGCCAGCTTCAAGCAGGCGCAGGGTTTTGACGCAGCTTTCTCCTATCTGATTGTAAATGCGGCACACCATGGGTGGCAGAGCAGTGGTGCATGTTAACTGGTGCATGCCTGGGGATGTGCCATTTAATATAAATCTGCCCCTTTACATTTAAGTATGTGCAGGGGACACAGAGTCGGTGAGGCTTATCCAAGGTTAAGAAGAGATGAGTCCTGTTCAGTGAATAATTAGACATAGGCTTCACCTGCTCAGCATTGCTGGACATGGCTAAATAATAGCTGCTAAATGTTAATCTTGTTAAACAATTTTACTATTATAATCTCTGAGATTTGTCTCTTACTCTGCAACATCTCATTGTTGTTATCTTTCTTTAAAGATAAAGACAACCTCAACATGAGCGACAATCTGCAATCAGTTGATTTTGACCTCATCATTGAACTTGTAATTGAAACATCAGTGGATGTTGATCCTTTGGATGATTTAAATCCTGAGGATGAAGAAGAGCGTGATGAGGATGCAGATTTGTCCGAACTATATGATATAGGATGGGAAGCTGACCTGCTTGAGCCTTTGGAAATATAAACATTTATTTTTAAATTTTATAATTAATAAAAAGTAAAAAGGTAAACCGTTTAATTTAAAAATAAAGACACCTTTAAAAACAGGTTATGTGTAGTGTCTTCAATAAAATATTAAAATATGTTCATAAAATTAGATCAGATTCACATATAAAATAGCATAGGTAACATAAATATAAATGTCATTTCTTTTCTGGTATTTTTGTATTGTAAGATTGCCAATGACTAAAAAATCTTCAAATTAAAATGTCAAGTAGTGTGTTAAGTTTTTGATCACTGTTACTGATTTACTGTTTGGTAATAATGTTTATTAACATTTTTTATTATATTTTTCCTCAGATTCAACTGCAGATCATTTCAAGATTTCACCATGCCTACAATACAAAGACAGATAAAGGCTGCAAAACGTCAAAGACAGCAGGTGAAAACAAAAACCCAGCAGTCCTCTAACAAAAAGATTTCTCAAGCCACGAAGAAAGCACCGGGTAAGAGCTCTAAATATTTCATAAGAAATATTTGTAATAAAAAAAATATTACTACAGAAAATGTTTCAGTCCATAACACGAGAAGGAAATCAAATGGAAAGAAAAGGACAATGAAAAATGTTACTGCTAGAGCAAGAGATAAATCTGTGCATGATAGTAGAAGGAAACAACAGTTTAGGGAGATTCGTAAACGAATGTTCCGCAACAGGATAATTGGCAATTTGTTAAAAAATATTAAGAAAGGTCAACAGAAACTAGTTTTTTATAAGAGAAAAAAAAAAGTTGAGAAAGTTATTGATCAGGCATTTGAAATTAAACGTAAGTTATTTATTTTGATAATCAATAGAATTAGGAAGCTAAACAAGGCAATTTTTGATTTCAAAAGAAATAGTAGATGGAAGAGAATAGTTAATCGTAGTAATTTTTGTGAAGTTTTTTCTGGAGAATGGATGCATAGTTCAAGCTGTGAGGCATTTTTTAATGAGGAGAGTTATTTCCAGGATAATGATTTGGTGCATGCAGTTGACACCAGTGGTCGTGCTTATGAAGTGAAAGATGGTTGTCCAGTTGAAAAAGAAAAACTTGTGACAACAGAGGCAGAAGAGGTGTTAGGTAATGAGGTTTTAGGAAGACGTGCTAAGGGTCCTGTGTACACCTGGAAGTGTAGTAGTATTTGCAGTGTGCGACAGGATTCCATCAATTTGCTTTGTGATTTTGTACGGTCATTTAACAAAAAAAGTTTGAAGCAGAAAATGATGTTGTTGCAAGAATTAGATCCTTGCAGAGTAAGAGAAGTGACAGGTTTGCATGGTCATTCACTGGCTTGTCTTTCCAGGAGAGTATGTCAGAGTGTTTTTCATCATTTCAGGATGCTAGCAGTGCATCATAACAAAGTGAGGAAATTAGTTAGAATGTTGTATTATGCTAAGAGTCCAGCAATTATGCTGAAACAATTATGCGCTGCTCTTTTGCATGGTTCTGAAATAGATGTGAAGAATATGTGTGAAGAAATTGAGTTTTGTTACTTTGGAAGTAAAGAGGAGAATGTTGAAATTGAGCAAGAAGTAGAGGGTCATGTGGAAGATAGTGTACAGGTTTCCAGTACAGATAATTTCCAGAGGGAAATTGCGACGTTTGAGGTGAAATCAAGTGAGAGGCCTAATTTCACTTGTGTGTGTTGTCGACGCACTTATTATAAGAATCAGACTAAGTTAGTGGATTTATATGCAAAAAGTGAAAGGGAAAATAATAGTGAATGGAAGGATTTTGCAACATACTTGATGGTAGAAAATTGTTTTGATTTGGGATTGGATCAACGTGTGTGTACTTATTGTTGTAACAAATTAAAACAAAACCAGATGCCTGCTAGAGCAGTTCATAATAATCTGGAATTGGTTGAGATTCCTTCTGAATTGAAGGACTTAAATACTTATGAATCTATTTTGATTCAAAGTATCCATCCCTTTCAGGCTATTGTAAGAATGGAGCCAAAGACAGGGAAATTGCCTCCATCAGATTTACAGAGAGGATTAAAGGGAAGAGTTGTTTATTTGCCTCTAGATTTCAAAAAAAACATTAACACAATTGGAGTAGAAAAAGTGGAAGAGGAACCTCTGGTTATCTTAGTTAATGGGGTTCCGACAAAGAATAAGAAAATATGGCAAGATTTAGTAGATGTTAGGAAAGTCAAAAAGGCAACATTGTATTTGAAAAAAAATAATAAATACTACAAGAATGTATATGTTGCAGAAGAGGAAGTAAGTGAGGAAGAGGATAGCGATTTGTGTGCTGGTCAAATTGAGAAAGTAGAACCCTCTACTAGTGAAGAAATATATGAACATTATAGTGTTCATCCTTTGCATTCCAAGGAAGTCATGGGGAATGCTATTGAGTTGTTTCAAATGAAACAAGCCAAAGGGAGTCCCATTAGTGTTTGGGAGGAAAGTTTGGAAGCTCGGTGTTTCCCACAGCTTTTTCCAACAGGTCAGGGAGGAAGATATGATGAGCGACCTCATCAAATTCCTGCTTCTGAATACCGGACTTTGCGATTGTATGCAGGAGATGCTAGGTTTCGACAATGCATTCCTTATTTGTTTCATCTCCTGTTTGAAAGCGATCTGTCTGGACTGTCATATGCAGTGAACCACATCTTGAAAAGTGGTATACACATGCAAAACATCTCGGCAAGTGACTTTATGGATAAAGTCAATGTCCAAGATAGTATTTTGGATTCTCACCTGATTAATCTCATGGCGTGTCAGCGTGGTACTAATGAGTACTGGTACCGTCGTCATGGTGATTTAAAATGTATGCTGAGGAACTTAGGTACTCCCACATGGTTCCTCACTCTGAGCTGTGCCGAGTATGGCTGGGAAGACTTACTTGAATTTCTACGAGAGGCAAATGCTAACGTAGATAACATCGAATTCAAGACACCCGGAGAACTGTGCTCTTTGGATCCAGTCAATGTATGTAGGTACTTCAATCATAGATTTGAAGCTATGATGTCTTTCATCATGAATAAGAAGAATCCACCTCTTGGAGAGGTGTTGGATTTCTTCTGGAGAAAGGAGTACCAAGCAAGAGGTGCTCCTCATATACATATGTTGCTGTGGATCAAGGATGCACCTAAATTTGGAACGGATCCAGAAGACTCAGTGATGAGTTTCATCCAACAGTATTCTACGTGTGCTGTTCCAAACGCAAAGGAGAAGAAAAGCCTAAGAGAAAAAGTTCTGCGTTTCCAAAGCCATCGATGTGGAAAGTACTGTCGTCGTAAATTCCGAAACAAAGACAAGTTCTACACTAAATGTCGTTTCGGCTTTCCACGACCGGTGATTTCTAAAGGAAGAGTAAACAGTTTGATGTCTTCGTTGCGACACAATGTCATGAAGAAATCACCTAAAAACACTTACAATTTGAAGAGGAACGAAGAGTCCAAGTACATCAACGACTACAACCCGGTGATTTTGTCCATGTGGAATGCTAACATGGATATACAGTTTGTGGCTGATAACTGTATGGCTGTGGCGCGGTATGTGACGTCTTACATCACCAAAAAAGAGAAGACAGAATTGAAGGATATGTGGGAGGACATTTCCCATGAAAAGAGCCTCAGCAAGAAGTTGTACAGTTTCAGTCTGAAGATGTTGTCGCATCGAGAAATCGGAGCGTACGAATGTTCTGACCGGTTGTCTTCAGCAAGTCTCTATGCCAAGTCTAGGAGTATCGTTTGGGCGAGTCTTGGTCTTGCTGCAACGCGTAATCGAGTTCTCAAACCTGTGCGGGAAATTGAGTATTTGGCGGAAAAGGAGCCAAACAGTACCGACATTTTGAAGACCAACATGTTGGATACATATTATCCAAATCGAAGCAGTCACCTCGAGAATGTTTGTCTGTATGAGGTTCTGCAAAATTACATATTCAAGAGGAACATCAAAGAAGATACTGAGAAAGGAGTGTATGCTGTAATAGGAAGTGAGGGATGTCTGGTCAAGCAAAGAAAATGCCACTTGGTAAACCATCGAAAATTGAGTGGCGAATCTCCTGAAAAAAAGGAGTTTTTCTATTTAGCACTTTTGCAACTTTTCAAGCCTTGGCGTGCAGAAGAGGAACTGCTTGGAGATTTTCTCTGTTACGAAGACTCTTTCAATGCCGCCAAGGAGACCATAGAATGTCCTGCTTTTCCCAAATATGTAGAAATGTTGAATGCGGAAATTGAGCAGGAAGCAACAATTGCAGCCGAGATTGCCAGAGACAGTTCTCAGGACAGTCAGAGTTCTGCTTCATTGAGTCAGGATCCACTAGGAGGACCTGTTATCGAAAATGAAGCTGCCACTGCTATGAATGAAGTGGAAAGAGCCATGGCACATGCTCAAGAGGATGCGGTTAACTTAGAAGAGTTGGAAAGGCAACTCAACGTTGAGCAGAGGAAAATATATGACGAAGTTACCATGCAAATTGATCATGGATTAAGTCATGATAAGAAAGAGTGCTCATGTACGTCGTTGAAGCCTGTCCGACTGTATGTGAGTGGAGAAGCGGGAACTGGAAAAAGTTTCCTTATTAAAGCAATTTCATGCTATTTGCAGGAAAAGACAGAGTCATCGCTGTCTTGTGTTGTCACTGCTCCAACTGGACTGGCAGCACATAATATTAAAGGGATTACTTTACATCGTTTACTGATGCTGCCAGTGGAGCATGACAACAAATTAGAATATCACAAGCTATCTGGAGATGCTTGTTTTGAAGTTTCAAGAATCTTGAGGAAAATGAAACTTCTTATCATTGACGAAGTAAGCATGGTTTCCAATGTCATGCTTGCCTTTGTGCATTTGAGGATGCAAGAAGTTCTCAAAACAGAGTATGATGTGTTATTTGGTGGCAAACACATCATTGTTTTCGGAGATCTTTTGCAGCTGACACCAGTGAAAGGGCAACCTGTGTTCAAAATGCTCACGCATGAAGATACCAGGAAGTGCCTAGGCAGCATTGGCAACGTCAATATATGGTTAAACTTCAATTATGCTGAACTGCATGAAAATATGCGTCAGGCGAAGGATGAAGTTTACAAGACTATTCTACAAGATGTTAGAATTGGAAAAGTGACCGAGCATGGGAAAGAAGCTTTACATGCACGATTACTGTCAAATTTATATCCAGAACAAGATGTTGTGCCTGAGAATATTTTTCAGAAAATTACTGAAAAGAAATCTGGAATATGTTTGATGCCAACTCTTGCAGAATGTGCCAAATTTAACAACAAAATGTTGCATTTAGAAAAGCAAGAGATTGTGAAACTGGAAGCTATTGATAGAGTAGAGCATATGGGATCAACAATTATTTTGTCTGAGAATCTGAAAACAAAATTGGATTCATTAGAGAAGAGTATATCTAAAACTGCAGGTTTTGAAAAGACTCTGAATGTGTGCTTGAACTGCCGTATAATTTTAAGAAGGAATTTACATGTTGAAAGAGGTCTGGTAAATGGATCAATGGGTAATGTTGTTGATTTTGTGAAATACAGAAATAGAGATGGAATTGAATTTTTAAAAATTAAATTTGATGGCATTGAGGAAGTACAGCTAATTGCTCGTTGTTCTGCTAGATTTTTGCTTGTAAAAGACTTATATGTTCGCCGTAAGCAGTTTCCTGTTTGCTTGGCATATGCGGTGACAATCCATAAATCGCAAGGTTTAAGTGTAGACAGTGCATTGGTGAATATTGGCAGTTCTGTGTTCAAGGAGGGTATGGCATATGTGGCATTGTCACGAGTTAGAACTTTATCGGGATTGTACTTGATTGAGTGTGATGTCACAAACATTTGTGCAGATCTAGATTGTGTTAAGGAATACAATAGGTTAAGACGAGAGTATGCGCCACATTTGCCTCAGTTTCCTTTGTTTGAGAAACGTCTGGTAGGCCGGAAACGAAGAAATGAGAACAATACTGGGGAGGTTATAGCAAAAAGACAAAAAGTGAATGAACCTAAAATTACAAGCAGAAACAAAAAGGATTCTGTTGAAGATGTTGTTGGTTTTCAGTTTGAAAACAGTTCTGGTGTCAACTGCTATGCTAATGTAGTAATTAATGTTTTGTTTTCTCTAAAAAATGTAAAAGAAGAGATTGTGGTCAATTCTGATCAAAGATTTTGCGGTTTGTTAAATTCTGTGTTAGAGAAATGTACCACTGATAGAAGAAACATAGAAAGTGTGTCTGAAATTCGAAATCTGTTAGACAGATGTTCAGGCCAAACACAATTCTCTCAAAATATTCAGCAAGATTGTCAGGAGTTTTTAATGTATATGCTTGATGTATTACATGTTGAAGGTGTAGGTGTAGATCAGCTGTTTGGGCTTTCTTATCAATGGCAGCATGACTGCGAGAACTGTATGATATCAAGTACTACTAGTGTAGACTCAGAAAGATTTATATATTTAACTTTGCCAGACAGTAAATCAGTCTCCTTTAATAAGCTAGTAAAAGCTGCTAATCACAACATGGAGTGTAGCCAATGTAAATCTGAAATGATGTCCACATTATTTATACGAACATATGGCCAGTATGTCATTTTAATGTTCCAACGATGTAGGCCTGATGGAACAAAATTGACAACTTTAATAAAAAAATTTGTAGCTTCGCAGTTGTCAATATCAGGAAGGACTTTTGTAACTACAGCAATTATATATCATGACGGCCCTTCAATATCATCAGGACATTACACAGCTTATTTAAAGTCTAGAAATGGCTGGTCATTCTGCAATGATTCTGTTTTAATTTTCAAAAAAAAATTGCCGTATGACCTTAAAAACTCTTACCTGGTGTTTTTAAAACCAAAATTTTAGGGAAATAATCTCGGGATGTGCTCTGTGGAATTTCAAGAAGTTCTAATGGCTCCTACACAATTTGGCCTTGAGGATAAGTGTAGTTCAGAGACACAACTTCTAATCATAGGACTGGACATCATGGAGATATATGTGCACTTTGAATGAGTTCAGAAAAACTGTTTCTTTTTATAAGCTAATTGAAGCAGCCAATCAAAACATGGAGTAGAGGGAATGTAAGTCTGCAATGCTGTCTACTGTTTTACATTGCTTTGTGATTAAAAGTGATGTAGAGAATTAAATAATTGTTGTAGTCATAGAGGTAGTGTAAGTCTGCTTCATATTAAGCAGTATCAGTGTCATAGGAAATGTAGAACATGACTGAGCAAGCAGGGGAAGATATTACTATTCCAGGATTGTGAAAATGATCTTCAACATTTTAATTCTGAAAGTTGCGGAAATGCCAAATGATGGGATTGGCTAACAAGAAATCCAAGAGTTATACATGGCTCTGACAAGATTTGGCCTTGTGGAATCTTGTGGTAGAGAGCAAGAAGTCATTTATTGTATGTAACATGTTTTTAAAAACGATGGAGATTTTCTTTCAGAAAGTGGCGGGCTGAAAGTAATAACAGCACAAAAGAGTGTAAGCTATTCATAGGACATCCTTGGACGTCATGGAAAGTAAGTTAACTTTAAGGAGTTCTGATTTTTGATTTCTGATGTTGTATGGGTTTTTTAAACACAATCATTTTGATTGTGTTTTTTTTTCCCCGCTGTTACATGATGAATACCTTCAAGTCACTGTTTTTAGTGAATTTTGATACATTCTGAGAACAGCAAAAATAAACCATTTAACATGTATAATTAATTCTGTACTGTTTGCATTTATGATGTATATGTAGAACTGTGTAGGAGGCATGGAGAAGGTGAGGCTTCTGTAAGTGTCAAAGTTGTTGCATGCAGTGCTGCACTTCTGCGTATTCTTTCATATGCTAGACTACATCTGCACAATGAGATACCTAAGCAAAGGAAACACAAGTGATGTGATTGTGAAATTAGCAAAATAAATTGCATGTATTTCAATTACATCACCTGTGTTTCCTATCATTACGAATCACATTGTGCAGGTCAAGTTTAGGTCTGTCCAGGGAAACATAGGAGGTTTGGACTTTGTTGAAGATTGCAGTGGACATGACTCACTTCATTGGTAGACCTTCACATGTATTATGTCCTCTATTCTCTTCAACAACTCGAAATTTCATCTGCAACCCTGAGTAGGCCTCACCTGAAACAAAACTCTGGATAGTAGACATCTTATTGGCATCCTGAAGCAATTATTTTAAATGTTAGTGTCTTGCGACACTTTTCTGAGACAACAGCAATGCAAAAGATGCACCATGTTTTAAGATAGGCCTCACTTCATCTGCATCAAGATACTGTTAGTTTAAAATGTATATCTTTAGGACTGTGTAGCTTCTGTAAGTGTCAAAGTTATTGAAAAACTGTTTGTCCTTCAATCTTTGCCCTTGTCTTTTGTAATTTTTTAATACATGTTTTTATATTTTTCAAATGTTTGTTCTCTCTTTCACAGATTGAAAGTATAAAAATAAAAAATGAGGAATTTAACGACAATTATAAGGTAAATATTTTGTACTCTTTTCGTTACATTTCTATCACATTGAACTACTATTAGTTCCACTGCTTCATTTCTTTAATCCTCAGTTTCCTGCCTTTGCTACTTCCCTCATTCCTTTCTCTATTACCTACTTACTCAACTCCTTCCACTCTTTTTCTCAGTCCCTCTCTTCTCATAGTTCCTCACTCTTGTTCACTCACTCCGTCTCTATTACTCTTAGTGTCTTTGACTGATCACTGTATCACTATTTGTTCATAATGCTTTCTCTGTGTAGTTGAAGCACACTAAGGGGCATATTATGAATGCAGCCAATAAAATTATTGCTCTTTTTATTGGCAGAAAACTGGTGCAAAAGCGGCTTTAGCGGCAGTTTTCTGCCGCAAAAGCAGCTTTAGCGACACATTTCTGCCGATAAAAGCTGCAAAACTTTTATTGCCTATGTTGATAATATGCCCCTATGTTATTTACATTAGGGCTATATTGTCCAGTATAACAATCAAAATTGCTCTCCAAAGACACCAGGCAAAGCAGACGCTCCCTCAAACAGATCACCAAGCGCAATTTACCCTACTTACAATCTAGCCTGTTCTCTGTCGAGACTTTAGCAATCTTTAGAGCACAAGATAAGATCTTTTCACATGGAAGAGCCAGACGTATTGCAATTCTACTTAAGAAACAAGCATTGGCATAGACAATAGGTCTCGCCTTTGGGACCTTATACGTGTTTAGCCATGCAACAGTTGATGTTGCTGCACCAAGGATATTATGCTGCATAACTAAATACTTAGAAGGTCCCAAAGTCGATACCTATTGGCTATGCCAATGCTTGTTTTTCTTTCACTTCGTTATCTATTTTGTTTTTCACAATTATACCCTCTTCTGTCTGTTCTTTGGTAAATAGATCTATTAAACAGTATCTCTTCTTTACTCCCTATAGCTGTCTTTCTTGAAACATCACTCTCTGTTTACTTTCCTTATACTTACACTTTTTTTTAAAAAAACATTTTTTTTTTGGTTAGCTCCCGGTCCGCGTACCGGGAAGCTAACCCGGGAGCGAACCAAAAGAAAGAGAGCTTGCCAGAGTGCTAAACATTGTAGCAATTTTTTTGGAAAGGGAAGGTAGTTCTGAAAAGAACTTTTTTTTTATATTTTTGTTGTTTTATATTTTTTTTGTATTTTTTGAACATTTTTTGTTTTTTTTGTATTTTTTGAACGATTTTATATTTTTTTTGTTTTTTTTGGGGGGGGGGAAACAACAAAAAACAGGCTTTGAAAAGGGCTCAACAGGAGCAAAAAAAAATTACTGGGGGCGGTTAGGGCAATCATGGTGTTCATACGCCAGGTTCAGTGCATTGATGCTCATGTTGCCACAAGCTAATAATGCACGACAGCGCATACATAAATGTATCATATTCCCAAAATTTGGTTGGATATTTGGCACAGTTTCCCGTGCCTCCTCTGGTGATAAAGAAACCGATGTTGTTGGTCTCGCCACAGGAGTTGGTCGAGGATTGTCCATCATATCCCTTAATTCCGCCCGGCTGTAATTTAGGGGATGTTTCCTCGTCATGTGCCTATGCATGGTATGATTACCATAGCTGTATTTTTTGTCCGTCCCTCTGGACAATTGTTCCTTGCATATGAGGCATGTTGCGTACCTGGCATTGACCTTTTTTCGGCCACGAGGGATGGAAAAAAACTGCCAGATGAAACTGGGTTTCTTTCTTGAAACCCGGGGCAACTCTTCCAGGAATTGTGGTTGTTCTCCCTCCTCATCCATCTCTTCATCTTCCTCCTCAGTGTTGGTAACCACCTGGGGAGGTGGTCCTCTCTTCCCATGAGGAGGTGGAGGTGGTGGTGGGGGTGCACCAGCTGAAGCAATCAGTGAAGCCATTTTCATACAATCAAAATAGGTCTTCCAAGAAGCAAAATAGGTCTTCCTCTCACAATAATGAAAGTCAGAGTGAGGAAAGAAGGAGTGGTTTTCATCATTTGGAAAAAACAATACTTCTCAACCAATGAAAAGTGTTATTTTTAGGTCACCTGACCTAGCCTTCCATAATTATGAAACTAAAAGTGAAACGAACCAATGAAAAGCTTTATTAACAAGTCACATGACCTCTAACGCGCATGTTACGCGCTGCGGAACGCTCCCCGGTTAGCTTCCGGTTCGCTGCGCTTCGCGCCTCGGTCCGCGCCCCGGGACACTTCCGGGTGCGCTAACGCGATACGTCACAAGACGCATTTCGCGGCAAAGCGATACGTCGCGCTTTCGCGCCGCGGATCGCTTCCGGGGAGTTGCGTTTCGCGCCTCGGTCCGCGCCCCGGGGCACTTCCGGGTGCGCTAACGCAGTACGTCATAAGACGCATTACGCGGCAACGCGATACCGTCACTATGTTGATTTGTTACCGGTTCGCGGACCGGATCGCGGAATCGAATTGAGCTAACGGGAAGCTTCCCGGTTAGCGGACCGGGAGCGAAACAAAAAAAATATTTAAAAAAATGTATTAATAAACATATAAAATATATTTTTGGATTTAAAGAAGAATACATTTTACAGCTGTAGATATTAGCTTTTAAAAAACCAATGAAATTCACTGAAAAAACCATAGGTTATAGACCATATATAGTTAGGAATTAGCATTTACAAAACCTTGAAAATTCACTGAAAAAACCATAGGTTATAGACCATATATAGTTAGGAATTAGCATTTAAAAAACCTTATTTTACTCACACAAAACCATTGAAATTCCATATATAGTTAGTTGTACTAACTATATATCGCGCACCCGCAATCCACTGCTGATGATGTCACATATTACATCATTCATGACATGGTCAGTGACATCACTGATGACATCTCAAATGACATCACTGATGACATCACTGATGACATCTCAAATGACATCACTGATGACATCACTGATGACATCTCATTTGACATTACTGATGACATCACTGATGACATCATTCATGTGATAATACGATGAAGCTCTTCAGACTCTAATATAACCTTAGATACAGTAAGTGTAAACAGACACTCACAGACTGTCACTCATCCATAGAGTTACACACACACCTAGTCAGTCATGCAAAGAATCAATCACACATCCATTTTCTCAACTATACAGTTATACACACCTTACTTATTCAAACATATACTAACACATATTTACTCTCTTATACAATCCCTGATACAAGTTCACAATGATCCATACAGCCACTCACACATTCACTGGCTCTTATGCACAGTTATTTATATATGTCAACTCTCACATGTACTGTGTTTTACATATGTACTTACTTTTACATGTAGCACTGAGATATCCATTCACTCAGCAATACACTCATGCACACAGTCAACCGCCCATACAGCTGTTTCCACATGCACTTTTGAACCCATACATCTAGTGAATCAACTGCTCACACATCTATGCACAGAGTCATACACCTCCCAGCCACCCATACACACTCTCAGTCTCCCATACAAATACGTAGGCAACCAATCAATAACGCATATAGTTAATCATATAGCTAATGATCAACACATGCAGCAGTTTATAGAACAACAGACATAATGATGCACAAATTGAGACAGTTTAGTCACTAACCCATGCACTCAGTGAGACACATTTAACCACTCACTCATACAGTCAGTCATGCACCTACTAAATCCTTCATCCAGACATTTATACATCCACTCATTCTTAAATATGTGAGACATATTTTAACTTTACAGAATTATACAGTCACTGGATGACGTCATCAGTGATGTCATCAGTGATGTCATTTGAGATGTCATCAGTGATGTCATCAGTGATGTCATTTGAGATGTCATCAGTGATGTCATCAGTGATGTCACTGACCATGTCATGAATGATGTAATATGTGACATCATCAGCAGTGGATTGCGGGTGCGCGATATATAGTTAGTACAACTAACTATATATGGAATTTCAATGGTTTTGTGTGAGTAAAATAAGGTTTTTTAAATGCTAATTCCTAACTATATATGGTCTATAACCTATGGTTTTTTCAGTGAATTTTCAAGGTTTTGTAAATGCTAATTCCTAACTATATATGGTCTATAACCTATGTTTTTTTCAGTGAATATATATATATATATATATGTTACCTACTGGCAGTTGCCAGTAGGTAGTTATAGTTAGGACCTATTTTCTAAAGGAAATCCACAACATTCTATTTAGAATAACTTTGGCGCCAGTTGACGAATCTTCAAGAAATTTTCAAAACTAATGGTGCGCTTCGGTCTGCTCCTATCCTGGCGTGACTCATGAAGAGGGGGCCGAGAAAAAAGGGGTGTCACAAAACGTGTTTTCCCCATGCAATTTTCAATAGGAACCGTTCGTCCCGGCTACAGCCCGCACGGCTGAACGGAATGACACCAAATTTGGCAAAGAGGTAATCCTCAGTTCAGACTCATGCCTTTTGCCTAAATGGAGTAATTCGGTTCAGTAGTTCCTGAGAAAATTACAATTAAAAGTACATATATATCTATGGCCTTAGAGGATCCGCTCACCCTGCTGTGCACGAGCTGTATTCTAATTGGCTGTCTACACTTCAAACCAGGAAGTGGTGGCAGCCATCTTTTGCCTCGGTAGAACCGAGGCACAAGAAACCTAAATAAAAAATTTGCAAAACGCGAAAAGGGGGCAGGGTAGAAACACCCTGACCCTCTAGGTCAATCGGCAAAATCCGTGCAGGATGCGCAAATCCTGCCGATATAAAAAACATGAAGCGCGAGCTCTCGCTTCTTTGGTAATTGGCTCCTGGGGGGGCCCAAATCTGAGGGGCAATATTTATGTAAAGGGGGGTCCAGAGGGCCCCCCAGCCCCGGGGACCGCCACCCATGTATTTTTTTTTTATTATGGGCGGGGGCTCTCAGGCACCCCAAGCCCCGGGGACCGCCACCTCCTGGCACTTCTTGAAATTGTGTGGAAGGGCTCGCAGGCCCCCCCAGCCCCAGGGACCGCCACCCCCAGAGCTTCTTGAAATTAGGTGGAGGTGACCACCCCAGGACACTGCCCTTTGCAATGACAGGGAGGGAGCCTCACGGCCACCCCCCGGGGCTTCTTGAAATTGTTTGGAGGGGCTTGCAAGCCCCCCCAGGCCCCGGGACCGCCAACCCCAGGGGCTTCTTTTAAATTTGTTGCAGGGTGTGCCTCAGGCCCCCCCAGCACCAGGGACCTCCACCCCCCGGGGCTTTTTAAATAGAATGGCGGGGGCTCACAGCCCCCCACAGCCCCGGGGACCGTCACCCCCAGGGCTTTTTTAAAAATAAAATAACCTGTGTGGGGGGCTCAAGCAAACCTGCACGCCCGGGGACCGTCACCTCCCTGGGGCTCTAAATATGTAAATTGGGGGGTCCATGATGGACCCCCCAGTCCCAGGGGCCACCACCGGGGGGCTTTGGAAATTGTGGGGAGGGGGCCACGAAGCCCCCTCCTGGAGCCCTCGATGGCCCTGGGGACCACCACCCCCCCAGGGCAGGCTCCTGCAGTGTCCCGGTGTGCCTACCCCCGGGACACTGCTGTTTGCAATGACAGGGCAGGAGCCTCGCGGCTCTACCCCGTCATTGCAAACTGCTTTGCTATTTGGAAGAGAGAGCCGGACACCTGCTCTATCTTCCAAATAGCAAAGCAGATTGCTTTTCCACAGGTGGAGCAGCATGTTAGCTGCTCCCCATGTGGAAAAGCAATGCCGGCTCCCGCAGGAGGCGGGGAGCCGGCGGGACCGTGGGGGGATTGGGGACCCCCCCACAGTCCCCAACAGAGAGGGATAGCCCCGGGGGATGGGGTCCCGGGGCTATTAGTGGCCCGGGGTTTTAAATATTTATTTTTTTGAGGTGGGGGCCCCCCTCCTCAAAAAAAAAAATAATTAAAAACAAAAATAGCAGGCCCCGTGGGATGATGTCCCCGGAGTCATAAGTGGCCACAGGAGGGGGCAAGGCAGCCCCCTCCAAAATAATAACAATTTTAAAAAAGGGCCAAGCCTCGGGAGATGGGGTCCCCGGACAAATTATGACCTCGGGAGAGGGGCCATGCGGCCCCTTCCCGATTTCTAGTTAGAAAAAAAATATGGGGATGGCCCTGGTCGATGGGGTCCCCAGGGCCAATAAATAAGAAAAAGAGGGGGGATAGAGAGACCCCGTCTTCATTTTTTTTTTTAAACTGGATCATGCAGGAGGCCGTGCCCCCTCCTTGCACCACTCTGCAAACACGCCCCCTGGTGCTTTTGCAGATGGGGAACCAATACCCTTTGAATACTGGGGATCCCTGGGGTCCAACTAGCCCACCAGGAACATCCAGTATGCGCCAGGGGGCTGCGTTGCAGAGAGGTGTTCAAAGGCCACGCCCCTTTTTACACCTCTCGGCAGCGCAGCTCCGTGGCACTTACTGGAGGTACCTGGTGGGCTAGTTGGCCCCCAGGGGACCTCAGCTTTCAGGGGGACTTATTCTCATAACTTAAAACGTGCCACGGGGCGCGTTTGCACAGTGGTGAAGGTTGGGGAGGGGCCTGAGGAGATATGTGTGCAAACTGTGGTGCGTTTTAAGTTGAGGAATTAATTCCTCTTCAATCTTGAGGGTCCCTGGGGGCCAACTAGCCCACCAGCTACCTCCACTATGCGCCAGGGAGCAGTGCTGCAGAGGCTTAATCTCCCAACTTAGAATGGCCACAGGGCACATTTACAGAGTGGTGAAGGGAGGGGACAGGGCCTGAGGTGACATGTGCAAACACACCCTGTGGGGCATTTTAAGTTGGGGAAAAAATTCCCCTTCAATCCTGAGGGACCCTGGTGGCCAACTAGCCCACCAGGTGCTTCCAGTAAGTGCCACTGCGCTGCATTGCAGAGAGGTGGACTTGGCCATACCCCTTTTTACATCTCTTTGCCACGCAGCTCTGTGACGCTTACTGGATGTACCTAGTGGGCTAGTTGGACCCTAAGGACCCTCAGGATAGAAGGGGAATTATTTCCTCAACTTAAAGCGTGCCACAGGGCATGTTTGCACAGTGGTGAAGGGAGGGTATGATGTAAGAAAGTGGCTCTATATATACTGGACCGAAGTAAAATCAGCCGAACTACGAATTCCGATTTACTCACCTGTTATCAGGAGAGACCTCAGTGCTGCATCTTTGAGCGCAGTACTGACCCTGAAAAGTAATTCTAACCATACTTACCAGTAACTTAAATTTCCTTCCATAGGCTAACATTGACTGGTTTCACTTGGAAATTCTTCTGTGTGGCGTTTTGGAACTTTAAAATATTCACCTAAAATCATCCGAACAACAAATTCCGATTTACTCACCTGTCATCAGGAGATAACCCAGGGCTGCATCTTTTAGCCCAGCACTGACCCTGAAAAGTAATTCTAACCGTACTTACCAGTAACTTGCATTTCCTTCCATAGGAATCCATTGTCTAGTTTTCACCAGAAAAGTTTCTAAGTGTCTATTTTCACAAACTACAAATATTCCTTTAAAATCGCTTGTATGACTTAAACGCATTCTTTCAACTGTTTACAGGAGATGCATCAGTGCTGGATCCAGGATCCACCACTGATTAAGAAAAAGTAACTATAAAACTACTTACCTGCTAAGTGAATTTCCTCCCATAGGATAACATTGGTAATTCTATATGAAAACGTTTCTGTCAACTTTTAAAATACAATAAAATTCCTTAAAAATCACTACTGTAACCAAAACGCTTTTACCCAACTGTTTACAGGAGATGTCCTAGGACTGAATCTAGGATCCAGTACTGTGGTTAGAAAAGTAATCCATAAAGTAACTAATTGCATTTAACTAGAAATTCCTATTGAGCTCAATGTTGCGTTGTGTTTGAAATTGTGTTGCCCTTTGCAACAACTGTGACTACTGTTCTTAAAAGTCCATTGCCTCTCTCCAAAGTATTTAAACTAAAGTAATTCATTCTGAGAAAGTATATTTTGTAATGTAATGTATAATGTGATTATAATGTAATTTAAAAAATAAAATATCTAAAAATAAATAGTTTAACAAAATGTAGTAAATTAGTATAAAAAATAAATATAACAATTAATACATTTCAAAATTGTCATTTAAAAAACCTTTGAAATTCACTGACAAAAAAACATAGGTTTCAGACATGTTATAGTTAGGAATTAGCATTTAAAAAAACCTTTGAAATTCACTGAAAAAACCATAGGTTTCAGACATGTTATAGTTAGGAATTAGCATTTAAAAAACCTTAGAAATTCACTGAAAAAAACATTGGTTTTAGGGGTGTTATAGTTAGCTGGACATTTCACTCGTACAAAACCATTGAAATTCCTCCGTTATAGTTAGTTGTACTAAGTATAACTCGCGCACCCGCAATCCACTGCTGACTATGTCACATATTACATCATTCATGACATGGTCAGTGACATCACTGATGACATCACTGATGACATCTCATTTGGTAAAATATAAAGAGTGAAAAATAGGTTTCAAGAAAACCTATGTATTTCTGAAATGGGAAGAAGATATGGACTTTAGAAGCAGTGGTTATTTTTGCAGAAATTTGTGGGTACCCATATGAGCATGTGAGTTATTGTTATTAATTAAAAAAAAATGTAAAGACTGCCTTTCATTGGGAATATAGAGATGCAAAGATAAACAAAGGGTAATAAAAATTGGTCTACTAGTTTGTGTTCACCTTAGTCTCCGGATAGAAATAGTACCTCACTTGTGTAGGTAGGCTTAGTGTCTGTGACAGGAACATCCCACAATGCAATGTGGACACATCACATTTTTCCAGTGAAAAATGACCCTTTCTTTGCAGTGTGCCTAGCTGTGCTTTTTGGTCCTTAGCTCAGCCGGCACCTAGAGAAACCTAGCAAACCTGTACATTTTTTAAAACTAGAGGCCCGGTGGAATCCAGGATGAGGTGACTTGTGTGTGACTCACCAGGTTCTGTTACCCAGAATTCCTTGCAAACCTCAAAACTTGTAAAAAGAAACACATTTTTGTGATTTAAAGTTCTGCAATCTATGGAGAGCCACCAACTTCCATCTAATCAGCATTTCCCCTAGTTAACCAATAAAAATGGTACCTCAATTGTGTGAGTAGGCTTTGTGCCAGCAATAGGAATAGGCGCAAAATGCAACGTGGACACCTCACATTTTTCCAGTGAAAACGGACTTTTTTTTTGCAATAAGCTCAGCTGTGGTTTTCGGCACTTGAAGAAATGTAGCAAACCTGTACATTTTTTAAAAGTAGATCCCTTGGGGAATACTTGATGGGGTCACTTGTGTGACTCTCACCAGGTTCTGTTACCCAAAATCCCTTGCAAACCACAGTTTGTAAAAAAAAAAAAGGGATTCCTTTTTACCAAGCCTGCGGACTGCGGACCTTCAGCTACAGCGACTGAGGAGGAGCGCTTGCTGCTGTCAGCGTTACCTGCCTGTGCCTGCTCCCGCCGCTGCCCCTCGCCGGACCCGCTTCGCGGGTCCCGCTTCGCGGCCAGGAGCTGTTGTGGGGCGTGCTAGGTGTGCTGATTCCTTGACCGGCAGGGCTGCGAGCCAGACGCGGGGGACTCCGAGTTCCAGGAGCCCCCGCGCGCCCGTGGCCACCTGGGCTGCTCTCCCTGCCGGCCCCGCCCCCACCTGGACGTCTAAAGAGCCGTCCTTCCCTCCATTTGGCGGATTCCTTTTTACCAAGCCTGCGGACTGCGGACCTTCAGCTACAGCGACTGAGGAGGAGCGCTTGCTGCTGTCAGCGTTACCTGCCTGTGCCTGCTCCCGCCGCTGCCCCTCGCCGGACCCGCTTCGCGGGTCCCGCTTCGCGGCCAGGAGCTGTTGTGGGGCGTGCTAGGTGTGCTGATTCCTTGACCGGCAGGGCTGCGAGCCAGACGCGGGGGACTCCGAGTTCCAGGAGCCCCCGCGCGCCCGTGTCCACCTGGGCTGCTCTCCCTGCCGGCCCCGCCCCCACCTGGACGTCTAAAGAGCCGTCCTTCCCTCCATTTGGCGGATTCCTTTTTACCAAGCCTGCGGACTGCGGACCTTCAGCTACAGCGACTGAGGAGGAGCGCTTGCTGCTGTCAGCGTTACCTGCCTGTGCCTGCTCCCGCCGCTGCCCCTCGCCGGACCCGCTTCGCGGGTCCCGCTTCGCGGCCAGGAGCTGTTGTGGGGCGTGCTAGGTGTGCAGATTCCTTGACCGGCAGGGCTGCGAGCCAGACGCGGGGGACTCCGAGTTCCAGGAGCCCCCGCGCGCCCGTGTCCACCTGGGCTGCTCTCCCTGCCGGCCCCGCCCCCACCTGGACGTCTAAAGAGCCGTCCTTCCCTCCATTTGGCGGATTCCTTTTTACCAAGCCTGCGGACTGCGGACCTTCAGCTACAGCGACTGAGGAGGAGCGCTTGCTGCTGTCAGCGTTACCTGCCTGTGCCTGCTCCCGCCGCTGCCCCTCGCCGGACCCGCTTCGCGGGTCCCGCTTCGCGGCCAGGAGCTGTTGTGGGGCGTGCTAGGTGTGCAGATTCCTTGACCGGCAGGGCTGCGAGCCAGACGCGGGGGACTCCGAGTTCCAGGAGCCCCCGCGCGCCCGTGGCCACCTGGGCTGCTCTCCCTGCCGGCCCCGCCCCTAGAGTGCAACCAACCATCTACAAAGGAGTAGAGTCATCCCCGCTGCGCGAGAGCGCGCGGGAGGGCGCCGGGAGAAGCCCGGGACAAGGGCGGGACCGTCTGTGGCCGTCCGGGGCCGAAGGAGGCTGGGCTGGGCCCACTCCCTAACATCCTACAATCTACGCTAAGGCATACCCAAGGTACTGTTATTGACTAAAAGATATAAATGTAAGAATTTTGATATCCTGTGCCACTGAACATTGTTGCATAATCCCCAATTTACAGTATTCCTCCATCCTCCTCCTTGTTGCCAGACGGGGGTCAGTGGGGCTTTTATGAGCACCCTTTGAATCGCCCAGGCATAAGGTTGAGTAGGGGGGGTTAACGAGGTTGGGTTGGGTCCAGAATCCTTGAATCTTCGTTTAATATTCTTGCGAACACGTATCCTGAGGCTTAAATATCTGCCCCTAAGAAATGGCTCTTAGATCTGGTAAGCAGCGTCTTGTGCACATCCAAACTTCACAGGGGGTTGTTTCAGGCCCCCTAGATGCCTTTATTACCAGAGCAACCGGTATACTGGAAAAAGAAATTGAACTGGTTGAACATAGATTGTCCCTGGACCTGGTTACTGGGAAACGTTCCTCCATAGGTGATTTGGCTCGTGTCAAAAGCCCTTTAACTAACGCAGCATTTAATTGTATTTCAACATCAGACACCGACATAATTGTCCATGAAGAAGGGATCGAAGCCACTACATCTAGGCTACATGAAAACATGGACGTGGCCTCCAATAGTAATGTGACTAGCCTAGAAGAGAATAGCCAATCATTTGTGCTTGAAACCTCTCAAATAAATGCCACTACTTTACCTTGTACCCCTGCCCCATCAATAGAATCCATCAAACAGGCACCACGGAAAAGAAAACATGTATCCAGCCCCGAGGGAGGAAAGACACAGAAACAACTTAAAATAGATTCCGAGAATAGTCCCTCCCACTCTCAGTCCATTCAAATACCACAGATAGTGTATTGCCCATCATTGGCCCACTCAGGATCCTCTAACCCTTGCCCAACCTGTTTTAGTAGCGATGACATCTTGCTGGCAAAAATGGAAACAATAGTTAAAAACCTACTGCTTCCGATGGTAGAAAATATAAGGATAATGTCCGCCAAAATAGATGTCCTAGAAGCGGCAATTAATATTAATATGGACCTCTTACAAAACATATCTGGCACTAAGCCAAGGGGCACAGTTCCTAAAGGGGGTTCTACCCAAAGTACCGGGACAACCACAACAATTCCCGCAGTGACATCACTTACCAACACTAACAAGAAACCATTAACAGGGGCAAAAACAACATCTATAACTAGAGCCACCATTAAAGACCCACCGAAGGCTAAACCCGCATCGGTGGTCAACACCGTGCAAGGGGAAAAACATCAAGCTAATGCTGTACCAAAACAACCAAAAAACACCCCAGCACGCGCCCCTGTATCAAATAGGGATAATAATATACCATACTCTGATAGGAACAAGAGGTTAGATAATAGAAACTCACGGAAATCCCAGAGGGTCAATCTACCACCAGAAGCGGCTCAATATACTATTGTGCTAACAGGAGTGGCTCCACTTAAAGAGGGCACTAGAGAATCCCAGGTGGACTTGCGGAACAAGGTTACATTCTGGTTGAATAAACACCGCCCACTCCCCCCGTCGTCCCCCACCGAAATCTTATACGTAAGGAGAGTAGATTGGGTTGGAAAGGGCGAAAAAGATCTAGAAGGGGACTGCATTCTAATTTCTTTTAGAGACCCGTGGGTAGTGGATAGAATCCAACGGAAAGCTAGATTTGCCCGTTTGGGAGATGTCCAGACTTTACATCTTGGCTACTTTTATCCCTATATTCACCAAACAAATCATACGGGATATAATTCATGGAAAGCCAAAGGGGGAAGACCAAGAGAGCCTGTAACACATTACCCCCCATATTATCCCCCGCTCTACAACCACTTTGAGGCACTGTCCGACCTAGAATGGGTTGACTGACTATGTGCACCAAACCAGTCACCCAATCTAGCACTAGTGGATGATGAAGGAGCCCAAACCTCATCCACTCCCACCCCAGAATCGGTAGAAGAGCGACAGTCCACGCCCCATAGTGGCAGGTCAGTAAAGGGATCTTTGTGGGTTAAAGGCACCTCCCGTAATGTAGAAGAAGCAGGACTAACAAACACCTATTCACCGAGTCCCCAATCCCTGTTCTCTGCTAGCAACAACTACGCAGAGATAGATTTGTTACATTCACACTTGGTGTCCTGGAACGTTGCTGGAGCCAAGTCACGCCTGGTATCTGACGACTGGTCGGGGTTTATAGGTAAATATGAGGTGGTGCTACTGCAGGAAACATGGGCTACAGTCCCGTTTTACATGGCTGGTTATATTAATTTTTTTAAACCAGCAGTAAAAGGTGTAAAGGGGCGGGCGTCTGGGGGCTTAACCACATGGGTTAAACAGGCCTGGGGTTTTTCAGCTTCTGAACTGTATGTGGATAACCCTGACATACTGGCTGTAAGGTTGAGTAAAACGGGGGGGCAGGAATTGTTCATTATTAACATATATTCCAGAGGTCTCCCCGGCGGCAGATGCCCCAAATTGATCGGCGAATTAGATACATTGTTAACGGGCTGGGATAAAGCCTCCCTCATCATGCTAGCAGGTGACATCAACTGCACGATTGAGCCTTTGTACCAGCCAGAGGATAATTGGGGGCTCGAAGAAGATGTCACGTGGAAAATTCCTGAACTTTCCAACAAAACCATAGTCAAAGCAACGGAGGCCGCCCTGAACTGGACATCCTTCTGCCTCACATGGGGTTTAAGGGCTGTGAACGGTCGCACAAAATCAGATTTTGGAGCAAACCCTACCTTTGACAATGGTGTGAGGAAGAGTCGTATCGATTATATTTTTATAAAAATGGAACATTGGAATGTAATCGATGACATGGAAATTATAATACGACCTGAGAGTGACCATAACCCCTTGTCCTTGAAATTCTTAACGTGTGATCAGACAAGATTAAGGGAACCTGATCCTAGGGGGCAAGGGGTGATAATTGTATCAAATGACCGGAGGAGAGTGAAGTGGTCACTAATTTCAAACGATGTAACGATTCAGTCCAACATTGAAAATGTAGTGTCATATGCTCTAAATAACATGAAGTCTGTTGCTGTTGAAAAGGGTCAGGATGATTTACATAAATTGTTGGGTATTCATGATAATTGTTTTTCCGAACTTAAACATATTCTATCGAAACCATGTAATCATAATACTGGACATCTGAACCCCCCAAGAAGTAAATGGTACAATAGAGAATGTAGAGAGGCTCATAGCCATCTCATAGAAAAAGTTAAATCTAGAGACATCTGTGCTGTTAAAGAGGCGAGGAAAAGGTACAAAAAAGTACAATGGGTGGCAAAAAAGGAATGGGAAGACGAATTTTGGGCAGATCTTCTGGAAGCTAGTCAATCAAACGACCATGTCAAATTCTGGGACATCGTCAAATGTGGTAAAGATGGTGAGCTTCGCATTCCGTCCAACCATGTTTGCCCAGAAGACTGGATCAAACATTACTCTACCCAATTCTGTCCAGTGGCCCATGATTCCCCGTCCAGAATGTCTATGCTGCCGATAACAACACCAGGCAATTTGACTCTGTCCTTTACCGAAGCTGAAACAGATTATGCATTGGGGCTAACAAAAAGGGGGAAGGCACCTGGGTTGGACCAAATTCCGGCTGACCTCTTTAAAGCGAATACAGGTCTGTGGGTACCTTACCTAACATATATAGTTAACATCATTGCGAGAGGTGCCCACATTCCCAAGACCTGGAAAGGGGCAGAGATTCTCCCCATACATAAAAAGGGCGATAGAACAAATCCAGGGAACTATCGCCCGATTAGCTTAATTGATTGTTTTCAAAAGGTTTTTGCCCGTATGATTTTGGTGAGGGTTCATGGGTGGATGGATATAGAAGGAATACTATCCCCGTTACAGGCAGGTTTTAGACCCGGTACAAGTACTATAGACCAGGTCCTGAGGTTTTGCATGATTTTTTGGAAATTTGTCATACTTGGCGGCGGAACCATCTTTGCTGCATTTATAGATCTTAAATCAGCATTTGATTTGGTGCCGAGAGGAAAATTGTGGCAGGTTTTAAGGGACCTAGGAATGCCGGGGGAACTAGTGGACATTATTATCAGACTACATGAAGACAATTTCGCTAGGGTCAGATGGGGGGCACAAGGCCAATTTACGGAGTCTTTTCCAGTCTCCCGAGGAGTCCGCCAGGGGTGCGTTCTCGCACCCACCCTATTCCTACTATTTATAGACCAGGTAGTGAAATTCTTTGGGTTAATTAACACTGATGCTCCGTCTCTGGCGGGGACAAAATTCCCATTGTTGATCTTTGCGGACGACACCCTCCTCTTATCCAAAACAAGGGGGGGGCTGCAGAGGGCATTGAACCATTTTGAGGAGTACTGTAATCGTAATGACCTTCAGATAAATGTGGGGAAAACAAAATTTATGGTTTTCTCCAGAAAAAAAAAACCAATACGTAGTAGTGTACAACTTAATGGGGTTAACCTAGAACAAGTTGACACGATGACGTATCTGGGGGTCACTCTGGATTGCCGACTGTCCTGGAAACCACAAATTGAGACCCAGCAATTAAAACTGTCCCAACTCACTGGTTGCCTTTTGCGGGAGCAAAAGAAATCGATTACCAAAAGGGTTGCCCCGGCTTTACAAATTTACGATGTTAAAATCAACGCTGCGACATTGTACGGGGCAGAGTTATGGGGTTTTATGGATCTATCAAGTTTGTACAAAATCCAGTGCAGGTTCCTTCGTAGTTTGGTGGGACTCCCCCAATCTACACCACTGATCCCTCTTTGCCACGACATGGGTTGCCGTCCAATTACGGATATGGCACGTTACAGAGTAGTGTCTACCTGGAGGCGTCTGTGGACCACAGAGGAGTTGTCACTCTTTGCAAAGGAGGTATCCGAGGTGAAGGCTATTGGGGGTTCAGAGAGAATCCCATGGTTGCAGATGGTGAAAAAGACCCTGTTTGACATGGGCCTTAGCCACCTGTGGTCCTCGCCAGATATTAGCAACTTTCCCTCAAAAAAGGATTTCAAGAGCCTATTCTGGGCTTCTACCCGCCATTCTCTGGTCCAGGCATCTGGCTCTGAAGATCTGACAGGGCGTTTTTTAAGATTTAAATTGGATCCGGTTCGGGAGCTATATTGGGATCTCATCTCAAAGCCCCTAGATAAAAAATTATATCACCAACTTCGGGTGGGCACCTTACCCCTCAATTCCTTCACAGCAACATGGAATAACAAAACTAGTAATCTATGTAGCCATTGCCCTGGGTGTAAGGAAACAGAGGGACACTTTTTGTTTGTTTGCCCGCGATATAGCGAACCCCGTTCAAAGTGGCTAAAACCCATTTTTAAACGGATGAACTGTAATAAATCTTCAGATGCAATATGGGTTTTAAAAACAAACACAACTGGTTTTATTGTGATATGCTTGGCTAAATACCTAGGTTGGGCTTGGGTAATCAGAACAAAAAGGAATCCTATCGTTACTGGACAGAGTGTAAGCTGTATAGTGCCCAACACTAATACCTGTTAAAACTCATTTTAAGAGCTTTTTAACTATTATGATAACATATTTGGATTAAATAATGTCTTGATTTTGTCGTTGATGGTTTAATAACTTTTTAACTTTGGATTCAAGTAGGACGTATAGTGATGATTTTACATACATAGGTATAACTATCCCTTTTTCCTTATATATAACGATTTGTAACATGAATTGATGTCGATATTGTTGTAAATATTTTGCTAAGTTGTCTTTTATGATTTCATTTATCGAAATAAAGACATTAAAATCTGAAAAAAAAAACATTTTCCTCGCATTTCTGTGATGGAAAATTCTGGAATGTGTGGGCAGCCACAAACTTCCACCCACCTAGTATTTCCTCAAGTCTTCTCATACAAATGGTACGACACTTGTGTGAGTAGGTCTAGTGCCCATGACAGGAAACTAGGGGTGGGCGGAATTTGCGTAATTGCGTTACGCAAATCTCAGCGAAACGGTAAAAAATCTACGCAAACACGCAGAAATTTTGCGAACACGCGGAATTGCTTGTTCGCAATGCTTTTTTCCTGTTCACAATTGCTGTTTTCGTGCTCGTGGGGAAATATCTCCTGAACACGTATTTGAGACTGCGAACAAGCAAAAAATTTCTCAAAGTCACGGAACGCAGAATTTTGGGCAATTTTGCGTTCTCCGCGGAATGCAAAATTACCCAAATTCCGCAAATTCGACAAGCGGAACGGAATTTACCGCCCAGGCCTACAGGAAACGGCCCAAACTGCAACATGGGCCCATCACATTTTTCCAGTTCAAACTGACCCTTTGTTTGCAACGTGCGTAGCTAGAGATTTGGGGCACTAGCTTAGCCGGCACCTAGGGAAACATAGCAAACCTGCACATTTATGAAAACTAGACACCCAGGGGAATCCAGGATGGGGTGACTTGTAAGACTCTCACAAAGTTCTGTTTCCTAGAATCCCTTACAAACCTCAAACTGTGTCAAAATAACACATTTTCCTCACATTTCTGTGATGGAATGTTCGAGAATCTGCAGGGAGCCATAAACTTCCACCCACCATGCATTCCCCATATTTCCTGACAAAAACTGTACCTCACTTGTGTGGGTGAGCCAAGTACCCGTGAAAGGGAAGGGCCAAAACGTATTGTGGAGACATCAGAATTATATATCACAAAATAACCTGGTTTGGCAAGGTGTCACCTGCATTTTTGGTCCCGGGCAAGGTGGCCATCTAGGGAAACCTACCAACCCCACACATTTCGGAAAACTAGATACCCGAGGGAGTTCAGGAAGGTGTGGCTTGCATTCACCCCCAAGTTTTCCACAAAAACTAAACGGGAAGGACAGAATAATTAATACTCAAGCTCTAACAAAACTGGGCATGTTTTAAACCTTATACTCGTGGGCCCGGGGACCACCAAGAGAGTCTCTTCTGAATTGACAGGCCACAGAGTCTAGTGACCTGGCTTCTATACTAAAGGCAATTCAGACTTAACATGAGGAGGAGGAGGTAGAAATTGGGGAGGTGAGAGTTGACATGTCCCTTCTCCACTAAAATATCTGAAACCTAGCCAACAGAGTCTCTCAGGTGGAAGGCCACGTTTCAGTGCCAGAAGATGATCATGCGGTTCGCAAAAACATGTTGAAACTCGTATCAATTACAGCAACCCTCGTAAACTGGGCAGAAGTTGCTGAAAATAGATCACAATGCACCAACCTCTGATTTGTGGTTTTCCTGGAAAGTGCTAGAACCATTTCTCAGGAACCCTTTGAAATTCTTGGAAGGGTGGCTGACTTCCTGAATTCCAGATGGAATGATCTCATCATGGTTTGTGGACAAGCAAGCACATTGTTTCTTGGCCAAACAGCCTCCTCCCGGGGCACATACTTTTCCAATGATCACCTGAACACTTTATTACCAGTATAGAGACATCGCCTTCCGGGAGGCAGGCAAAGTTGGCGAACCTGATGTTCCAATCTTCTTACATCATGATCCTTACATACTATACTAAGCAGAGTCTAAAATTAAGGAAATCGTTGAATGAAATTAAAAAGAAGCTGCAGGCTCTAAACCTTCTAGACTTGCTAATTCTCTTGAGCCAAACTTAAGCTGAGTCACAATGCTCATTCCCATTTCTTTGAAACTCCTGAAGCACACTGAAGAGGGCAACTAACAGGAAAGAACCTAGAATTACTGTCACTCAAAACTGAGAACCTTCCAAACACACTGCCCACACTTGACGACCTCAAGATTACATTTTGGCAATGAACAAGAACCCGAAGAAAGTGGAGAATGTACCTGAAGTCACTAGAGTCCTCTGGAGCTGAGATACCCTACTCTGGTACGGTGACATCCTCTGAAATCCACCTGGGACTACAGCCTCCTGAGTTTAAATGCTCACAAACCGGTGAAATGAATGGTGAAGTTTCTCTTGAGTAGATGAGCTAGGGGCACCCGGCCATCTGTAAAAATGGTGTTCCAATGATTGTGTACTCCAGTTCTGATACTTTCATGAGTGGGTGGGTGCAGTGGCCGACCCCCCGTCTGCCAGCTTTAAAAGGATACTTGACATAGGATCTTAAAATAGGAGGAGACTAACCTCTAATGCCTGACACATGTTGTTGTTATGGTTTGTTTAGATAAATATTATAGGGCAACAGATGCTTCAGGGGAGGAAGTATGGGGTGGGGTGAGGTGTATTTTGGGGATTCTATGCATACATTTAGTGTTCCAGACACCTACCAGATATCGCTGATGACTCCAAGTCGCCATTGGAGAGTTTCCTTTATCCTTTCCGCTGACTGCAAGGGGCGAACGCACTAGACAGTCACTGTAGTGCCTACATCCCCATTTCGATCATGTCCTGGATTATGAATTGTGTAATAGATAGTATCAAGAGGTCTGCTGTCCTCCGCTATGCTAAAAGCACCAAACCATCGATCCACATGTTGAAAGAAACTCAGCTGCTGGGGTCCTGCTGCCATTCACTGCGTTGCTTTAACTCCGCCAGGGTCTTTCAAGCAGCGTTTACCGGAGATCCATGGGTTATACTCAAAAAAGATTTGAGGGCGTGGATGGTCTCCTCAAAGAAAAGGGATATAATTTCTAAGTATTTATGTGGTGCTCCAACAACCCACTCCTACCCAGTAGTTGATTGGATTCATTAAACTGAACTTAGCACAAGAGATACACATCATAGGGGTGACTACAACACATCACCTAACCCAGACATGTACTTGCTGGACCTCCCACACCAGGTCAACTGATGAGATCTAAGTAATTTCAGAGCTGGATCAAATCACTGGGCTGTGTAATGTCCCCATAATAGGGAATATGCTTGCACCTCTATGGTAAATAAAACACTCTCCTTTGTTGACCACCTTATGTTCCTTGAGGCATATGGTCTCTAGGAAAATGTGCACTATCCTCTCTAGTGTTTTTTGGGATTGTTCACCACTTGTAGTTGATTTTAGGGCTACCAAATCAACAAATAGACCTGTTTGGCATCTCAATTCATGGAAAGTTTTTGATGACTAATGGTCTCCTTAATTGTCGGCCCAGCTCCAATCCTATTTTGACATAAATCAATGTACTGTGGCGTTAAACTGGAACGTTATGTGTGGCAGGCAAAGCAACCATGAGGTGCATAGCAAAAAGCTACATCGGACATAAAGAGAGAGATAAACTGGGCTAAATAACTGCTCTTAAAAACAAAATCCTGAGCCTGGACTGGTAATGTTTGTGGAGCATATTCTCCATAATCAACTGGTACTCTCAGATCTCACTACGGCAACTCTCCCTAAAAGAGGCCCGCCAGTATTTGACAGCATCAACAAGGCAAGTTTAGGAATAATAGAACTAAACTGGGAAGCTGCTTTACTCGATGACACCAGGGAAATGACCTCCAGTATACGTCCTGAGATTTTGGACCTCTTTTGCCAAACAAGATGTCGTTCTATGGAGATAACTTCTGTGTTTGCCCCATATTATCAAATGCTCTGTGCTCAACAGTTGTGGTTCTAAATGAACAGACCACCTCTATTCTGTTGCAAATTCCCCAACTTTCAATGTTGCCAACCTCCAGGAAATATCTAGATATCCCTATTACCATAGAAGAGAAAAATGAGGTGATACAAGGGATGAACTCTGGCAAAACACCTGGCACAGAAGTATTCCCTCTTGAATATTACCATATATTTCGGAACATCTTTTCCCCTCAATGACATGCACTTTACACAGAGGCAACCACAAAAGGAACCTCCCCACTGTAGATTAATATGGATACTATCACAATCATGACTTCATTTAGGCTTATATCAACAATCAATGCCAACATTGTAATATTTGCAAAAGTTCTTGCCAATAGCCTTGAACGAGTTCTGGCCACCCTCATTCACTCAGATCAATGTAGCTTTATGCCACTGCATGCAAGGCAGGGATGTTTTGCAATCCTGCCTCCAACATATAGAAGGTCCTTGTGCCCTCCTGCTGATAGACTTGAGAAGGCTTTTGACTCGGTTGACTGGTCCTTTTGGGCAAGATCCTGGGTTTTATGGGATCAGGCCCAGATACGTTGGCTACGCTAGATGGAACCCTTAGCACAAGTGCAAATAAATGGTATGATGTCTTACCCACTCCCCATCCAATGATGCTCCTGGCAGGGCTGCCCAACATTTCAGCTTCTCTTAGCTCTGGCCATATATCCCCTGGCTACACCGGTGAAGTCTGACACCCAGACAGAGAACTGGATATGGGAAGAAGGGACCGAGGAAATAATAGTGCTTTATGCAGATGATGTCATCCTGTGTTTAGGCAATCCAGCGTCCCTATGTTTATAACTCCTGGATCTCTTTGAGGAGGCTTCTGCTTTCTGAGTGAACAGGAGTAAATCCTTGCTTGTCCCACTTTGTGGAGACAGCAAGACCACATCATGGCAGACCTCCATACCACAAAATAACAACATTTTGGAATATTTGAGCATTTACTTAACCTGCAACCCTGGGCTGACATGGAGACCTAGAGCCTGATTACGGGTTTGGCAGTATGAGAGTGGGACAGGGTGTCGCCATTCAGCTGCAGCCCTTCCAAACTAGTGTGCGCACTGCCCGCTGATTATGGCTTTTTTAGTCACTGGTGGGCAGTTTGTTGGCGTTCCCATGGCAGTGCCTATGACATAATCACTGCAATGGGAATGTTAAAGGCAGTACCTGCATAGCATGGACAGGTGCAGTTACTGGGGTGCATACAGCATGTGTCCCCCTGCATGCACCCCATGGCACTGAAACAACAGGGGGCCCTGTAGGACCCCATTTGTAGTCTCTCTGCCCCAGTTTTCATGGCAGGTTTACTGCCATGAAAGCCGTGGCGGAGAGGAAACTCGTAATTTGCTTGGCCAGACCGCGACAGTCTCGCGAAGCATATTGTGACCTCAAGACCACCGCGCCACCACCAGGGATCTCTGTTGCCTGGCAGCTGTGGTCCAACTGCTCTAGTTTCAATAGGGCGGGTAGAAGACTGCCACTGCTGCACCACTGCCACACCCCGTGAGTCTGGCGTTTCTCGGACCACCAGACTTGTAATTAGCCCCTTAATCTGTCTCTCCCTGTAACCAAACTGGAAACAGACCCTCAAAAATTAGCTAAGCTGTCGCATTAAGTGTCTGGCAGAGTTTTTTTTTTGTTTAAGAAATTTTTATTAAGCATTTATTAAATTATACAAAAAAAAAACAAGTCATGAATAATAAGTAAAAAGTACAATGGTAAATAGCGATTAAATGACATAAATCAGAAAAAAGTGCTAGAGGTGAAGAAGAGAAAGAGTAAAGAAAGAGAAGAAAAGGAAGGGGGAAAAGAAAAAAAAGAGAAAGTAAGAAAAGAGCAAAGAGGAAAAAGGAAAAAGAAAAAGAGAAAAGAAAAAGATGAGCAAGAATACTATGTGGGATTAAAAGCACGTGATAGAGGTGGAGGATCGGAAGAAAGGTAGGAGGTGAAAGGAAGCCAGAGTAGGTCAGATTTAATTTTTAAAGGGACAGAGGTGGAGGATGCAATAGAGATTCTGTGTTCATCACAGATAAAGTTCCACCAAGCGTGGACAGAAAGCTTAGAGTTATCCTTCCAACACGATAAAATAACTTTAAAAGCAAGAGCAATAAACAGGTCTAATAACTTAGCAGAGGAAGATATAATGTCAATATCATCGGATAAGGAACCTAGAAACACATTCAATAGAGATAACGAGGAGGAAAAGGAAAACATTGGCATGCAGATGTTCCAAATTTCATTCCAAAAGGATACAACAGGGGAACATTCGTATAGTTGGTGTTTGAGAGTACCAGGTTCCTTGGAATATGACCAACATAAAGGTGAGGAAACGTAAGAGAACTTATGGATACTAACCGGGGTAAGAACCACTCTATGATAAATAAAGAATAAAGATTGCGTAATACGTGCAGCAACAGATATTTTAAAAAGTTTGGACCATAAACGATCCCACAATACAATAGATAAGGAGACATCCAAGTCAGTCTCCCAAGCAATCTCTACATTTGATTTAGAACGTTCTGAAACATTAGATAACAAAATTGAATACACAAATGCAGCTTTAGGTAGTTGAGTAGAGAATAAAGGGTACAGTGGAGTGGTGGGGGTGAAGGAGGAAAAAGAAAGAGATGGGGAGATGGAAAATAGATGAGATTGGATAGAAGATGTGATAATGGTATATTCAGTAACAAACGATGAAGGCAAATGAAATACATTTTGCATTGTTGGGAAGGGAATAAGGGAAGAATCATAAAAAAACTGATGCACAAATAGGATACCCTTCTCTTTCCAGTGTTTAAAGTAAAATGATTTACCTTTGTATCTAAGGAATTTGTTGTACCACACCACAGAGGCTAGGAAACATTGAAGAGGGGATAGAGTAGAAGAAAAAGTAGATTGTAGTAGAAATTGGGAGTATTTCAAAATCGGACATTTAGACAGAAAAGTGATATTAGACTTGAAAACAATATGCTGAAATGTGAAATCTTTTGAGAAGGGAGCGTTCTAGGAGTACCCACTTAGGCACAGGGGTGTCAACAAAGTCATAAGCCAAGGAAAAGGACTGTTTAATCAAAAAGGCAGAATGGTATGATTTAAAATCAGGAAAGCGAACACCACCTTCTTGTTTAGGTCGAATTAACTTGTGTAGTGCAATGCGTGGATGTTTGTTATTCCATAAAAATTTTATACAAAGAGAATTGATTCGTGTAAAATAAGATTTAGGAATTTTAAAAGGGAGCGTGGAAACAGTGTATAGAACATGTGGGGTAATCATCATTTTAATAGTATCTAATCTACCGCACCAGGAAAGAAATAATGGGGACCAAATTTGAAGAAGGGATTGGATTTTGTTAAGTAGTGAATCAAAGGTTAATTTAAGGGTGTCTTTCAGTGAGGAAGAAAACCATATGCCAAGGTATTTAATTTTGGCGGGACACCATGCAAAATCAGTATTGTTAAACATGTATTGAAAGCAGAGTGGATTAAGGGGTAGAACTTCTGTTTTTGATAAGTTGAGCTTATAACCTGATATGGAGGAGTACAAACTAACCTCATTCAAAAAATGTGGAAGGGAGGATTCTGGGTTGGACATATATATCAGAACATCATCTGCATAAACAGACAGTTTAGTTTCTGTGGAGAAGAATGTAAGGGCAGTAATATGAGAGTTGAAACGAATACGCTGTAAAAAAGGCTTGAGACATAAAATAAATAGCAAAGGGGAAAGGGGACAGCCTTGTCTCGTGCCTCTATTCAATGAAAAAAACCTGGAAAATTGGTTGTTGACAAATATACTGGCACAAGGGGAAGAATAAAGTAGTTGAACTAAGGAGATAAAAGAGGGACCAAAACCAAACCATTTGAGAGTACGAAACATGAATTGCCAATTAATACGATCAAAAGCTTTTTCAGCGTCTAGGGATAGGGCCGCCAATGGGACTTTAACATGTTTAGCTTGTGCAATGACATTGGAAAACAAGCGAGCATTGTCAGCAGCGAGTCTGCCCTTGACAAAACCGACTTGATCTGTGTTAATTAAACAGGGAATAATAGATTCTAGACGAGAGGCAAGGATTTTAGCAAAAATTTTGCAATCATAATTAATTAATGAAATTGGTCGGTAATTTTTACATTGCGAGTGATCTTTATCAGGTTTCGGAATAATAACAATGAGAGCGTCCAAAAAGGACCCAGAGGCTTTGGCATCAGAGATAAATGAATTAAATAATTGAAGGAGCTTAGGTGCAAAAAAAGATTGAAAAGATGAATAGAATTCAACAGGCAAACCATCAGGGCCAGGGGCTTTTGATTTTTTAAGATGGTTAATGGCTGTAATAATTTCTTGAAGAGTGATTTCCCGTTCCAACAGAGCGAAATCCGTCTGAAGGGAAGGGGGAGCTGGGAGGCCCTCAAAAAATGTTGATAAGTTTGCTTCAGAGGGGTGTGTATCATCTGAGTATAAGGTCTGGTAATAATTATGAAATACCTCGGCAATGTCTTCATCAGAAGTGACTAGTTTGTTAGAAGAGTCATTGAAGATCGGACCAATCGTTTTACGTTCAGATTTAATTTTCAAATAATTTGCCAACATTTTCCCTGCTTTATTCTGGCCTCCATGGAATTTGGATTTAATTTTAAGAAGGGTATGACAAGCTTCATTGGTGATAATTTTGTTAAGGTCAGTTTTGGCTAGGATTAGCTCCTGAAGAGCCGAGGAGGATTTAGAGGAAAAATAAGAATGTTCAAGACTTTTGATTGCTGTAAGCTGGTCTTCATATTTTTGTTTAGTTAGCTTCTTCTTTTTGGAAACATATGATATATTAAATGCTCGAAAGGAAGCTTTAAAAGCATCCCAAGTAATGGGAATGGAAGTGTCCAGGGGGTTATTAAAGGAGAAGAACTCATTGAAAAATGTCGTACTCTCTTTCATAAAAGTGGCGTCAGATAAAAGAAAAGAATTAAACTTCCAACGACTAAATTTAGAGGAAATGAGGGAGAGATCCAGGGTAGTATACACAGGAGCATGATCAGAGATAAAAATAGAACCAATGACAGACTTTTGAATGGAGGACAACAAAGACTTACTAACCATAAGATAATCAATTCTTGAGCGGGTGTGGTGAACATTAGAAAAAAAAGTATATTCAAGCAAATCTGGGTTGCACAACTTCCAAGAATCATATAGAGGACGAGAAGCAATGGCAGATTGAAAACTCTTATGGGATTTGTCAGGTTGAAATTTACTGGAGGATAATCTATCTGAAAAAGGGTCTAACCATTGATTAAAGTCACCAGCAACGATAAAATCAGGACAATCTATGGACGAAATTAGAACTTTCATATCTTTCCAAAATTTTGGATCAGGGCGAACAGGACCATATATATTAAGTAATACAATTGTTTTGTTTTGAATAATAACATTAGCCATTGCCCAACGTCCTTCAGCATCATTACTAGAAGAAACAATTTGAACATTTAAAGCTTTATGAAACAGTATAGCAACCCCTCCCTTTTTTTGAATAGCAGGCGAAAACACAACCTGGCCCACCCATTGTCTTTTAAGCTTAAGAGATTCAACATCAGAACAATGCGTTTCCTGAAGAAAAACAACCTGTGAATGAAATTTAGATAAATGAGACAGTACCTTTTGACGCTTGACAGGATGACCAAGACCTCGCACGTTCCACGAGACAAAATTACACATGGTGGTAAGAGGGGAGGATGGGTGACAGGTGAAGGAAACACATGGCAAGGAGATCACTACAAAAGGGAAGACAAAAATTGCATGAGTAATCAAAAGTGAGGACTCCCAAAACACTCACAATACCAAGACCATAGAAAAGCATGAATATAAAAAATGACAATATGAAAAACAAAGAGAGAAGTAGAGATCGCTCAGGAATAGCACAACATGGAAAATGGGAAGAAAAGCAAAGCAACCAAAGAGAAAGAGAGGAAAAAAGAAAGAAAGAGAAAAAATAGAAGAGAGCAGAAAGATAAGAAGTAAACAGATCAAGGCACAAAGGCCTGAACGGAAAAGGAGAGAGTAACCAAAACATCTGAGGCGAAGATGCGTCAGCGAGAGAACTCAGCCCATGAGCTACCAAAAGACAGGACGTATACAAAAAGGAAAAACACAAGGATGTGAGGACAGAACCTCAAGGAGAAGATCCAGAATAAAGGAGAAGAAGCAAAAGAGGTCAGGAAGAGTCGAAGAACAACAGTGAACAAAGGGAAGAAGATAAAACACTAATGAGCAGTGTCCATATTGGAAGGAGAGACACTCAGAAGATATTCATGCAGTTTTTGCGGATCATCATAGGATCTGGTACGGCCATTATGCGTGATCTTGCAGAAACAGGGATGCAGGATTCTATATTGAATGTTCAATTGTCGCATTAAAGGTCGAAGATTCAAGAACTCCTTGCGTCGTGCGTTCGTAGCCGAGGAAAGGTCCTGTGAGATGAAAATGTTATGACCAGACCACTGAAGACGACGTTTGATTCTGGCGGCTTTCAGGACAGACATTAATTCGGTGAATTCAAGGAACAGCAGAATGATACCACGTGGTTTGGAGGAGTTGAAATTAACACGACCAAGACGATGGGCCCTCTGGATATTAAGAGGGTGCGAAGTAGGTTGAAGATCCAAAAGTTCCTGAAGAAATTTACGTATAAAGGACACCATGTCAGGGCCCTCCAAATTTTCCGGAACACCATAAACGCGTAGGTTGTTCCTACGGTTACGATTCTCCAAATCCTCGGTGTGGAGTTTGAGTTTGAAGATCTCCTGTACCAACAATGGAATTTTAGTTGAGACATCTTGAATATCGCTCACACGCTGTTCCAGATTCAAAACTTTGCCCTCCATAACAGCCCAGCGCTCTTCAATTTGTTGAAGTTTTGCATTAGTAGCGGACATAAAAGGTTGGAGACCACGCACCTCTTCAAGAATGGAATCCAAAACAGGATTAGAAGAGGATGCAATAGGAGAAGGTGTTTTTTTTTTAGGCCTCTTCGGTGTGGTTCCAGTTTGTGACATCTTAGGAGAGGTGGAATTATTTGCCATAATGATGGACACCTGCAAAATTTCCGGAAGCAGATAGGTACCAACAAAGAACAGCAGGGTCCAAAGAACTGGCTTAGAGATACTCAGACGTTAAGAGGGGCATACAGGGCGTAGCTTAAAATGAAGCAGCAAAAAGGAGCAGCCAAAAACGCACTACTTTTGAGTGCTGATACCCTCACTAGATTGGGAGTAGCAAGAGAAAACCAGCAATACTGTGTAATAAGAACCACAGCATAAAAAAGAGAGCATCAATGTAAGCCAGCACTAATATAAGACGGTAGTTTGTAAAAACAAAGTCACTGGAACGATGTCGTCACCAAAGGAAGAAAACAGAGGCACAATGAAGACTTAACCCACTAGCTCCTAAAATGGCGGCCGTGGTTTCTCCACACAAAAAGGAAAAAACAAGTCCAATATGAAATTAGAGAGCTGGGAGACCCAGGAGGCAAAGGACGGAAGCTCAATTAAAAAATACGAGCAAAGAATTCCAAGTAGAATGACTCAGAAGCAGGCACATAAGAGACCCTCAATAAGTTGTGAAGCACTACACATGAATGGATCCTAAAATTTTGTCCATATCTCGTCAGAAAGAGTGTATTAACAGCACAAAACCAGAGGCATAATGCATTGTGTACTCAAAAAGGGTTAAAGCGCTTGTTAAAAATAATGAAGCCATGCCATAAAGTCACCAAACGTAGGCAGGAAGAAGCGCAGCATTAAAGTAGGTGAAGGAAGATACTCGTGGCAAACAGGAAACAAAATGGCGGCCACCCGAGTTGAGGAGACAGCTCAGATTACCGGATCAAATATCGGCTTTTCCACCGCAGGGGGACACTGCACAGTTGTTTCCCCATAATCTGTACACCTTCCGACGCCATTGCCGTGCAAAAAATCTGCTCGAAAAGCGGCTGGAAAGGACCTCACGGCATCCGCAGTTTCGTCCAGAGAGGAGCTCACGGGAAGTCCGTCCTCTGCAGCCGGCGCGCAAGCCACGCCCCCGTGTCTGGCAGAGTTGACCTATTTAAAATTATGACACTCCCACAATTACTGTACGCCATCCAAAACTCTCAGCTGATGATGCGATGCCACTGGTTCAGATTCCTCACATCCATGATCAGTTCCTTCACATGGGCAGACTGCCATTACGGTATCGCCCTGGATACATGCAAACAATCTGTATATGTGGGAGAGATGGGAATGGCCACCCTCCAGCTATATTACAGTGCTGCATAATTCCTGGTCATCAATGATTGGTTGAGTGGGGGGTGAGCTCTCCCTTCTGGGTATAGGTTGTGTGATGGGTATACTGTATGGCAATCTTATTCCTCAGAATTTCCCTGCGGCACCAGGGTGGTCTACGTAAAGTGGCACCAGGTACTACGTTCCTTCGCGCAGGAAAATAAGTTCATGCAGCAAACCCGGACATGGCAAGGAAAACCACTCCCCCACTTTGCACAAACGGAAGGATTTCCCAAGTGGGACAAAATAGGGATATTGAACTTGGGAGACTTATGGCAAGGGAACCACATTGGCTCATTTCAGGGTTTGCAAGCCCATTTCTACCAGTCACAGATTTAATTTCATAAATATCTGCAGCAAGCCCTCTCTAGTTACAAGGCACGAATAAACATGTACATGTAATGTTTCTCTTCTGAACTCACCATTTTTATCTATTCACAATATATATATATATAAAGGCGTGCACCAATGCACTTTGTGGTTACCTTCCTGTCCGTGACCAAGGCTTATCGCCGAAACATGTAGGTGAATGGAAGCTTACCTGTGCCGCTTTCCCTGAATAAAGCTGTTTTCCTCGGAGAAGGGCCTCTGTGATTTGGTTCATTTGCGAGATGGTGAGACGGGCCTCTCCGAGCCCGCCTGTCAGAGGCCGCCCTGAAGGGTTGGAGGCTCCTTAACCGGAGGTGCTTTGTGGAATATATATATATATATATATATATATCTTGTTTCTAAGTTACCTTGATGTGAAGACGCACCTGGCAGGAAATCATTCTTCTCAATCCTTTATTAGAAAAACCAGCACATTGTATTCCAATATTGTATTCCAATATTTTAAAAGCCTGACCACTGTCAGAGACCCCAGCTCCCTACTCAAAGGCATTTCCAAGAGTCACAGATGCACCAACACATGCACTCTCCAATCTGCATGCTGAAATGTGGTTGCCCTCCGGTGGGCCTCTCAGGGAAGTTGGTACTTGGCAGTGCATGTTGGTCATAGTATTGTGTGTAGTGCCAATATTTCTATCTCCACTGGGTTCTGTGTACTGTAACAGATTAATATTTTTCACATTTAAAGCCCTCCAGTGGGACTCAGAGTACAAGTACAGTTTTCATTTGCAAATCTCCTGTGCTACTTCCGGGCTGAGCATAGTTCCTAGCCTCTGTGGACCCATTGTGTTCCATGCAATGGTGGTGCAGTCTTCCACAGCCGGCCTGCTGTGTATTAATTGCTTCCAAGTCCCTGATGTGAAGACACACTCAACAGTAAATTATTTTTCAGAATCCTTTATTTGTAAATCCAGCACATTGCATTCCAATCTTTTAAAAGCCTGACCAGTTTCGGGCACCCCAGCTCCTTACTCATAGGCCTTTCTGAGAGTCACAGATGCACCAGCACACGCACTCTCCCATCTGTATGCTGAAAGGTGATTGCCCTCTGGTGGGCCTCTCAGGTGAGTTTGTAATTGACAGTGCATTCTTCTAATAGTAGTCTGTGTAGTGACAATATTTCTCCCTCCAGTGGGTTTGTGTTCTTGAACAGATTCATCTTTTTCACATTTAAAGCCCTCCAGTGGGCCTCAGAGTACAATCCCGTTTTTTTATTTGCAAATCTGTTGTGCTGCTTCCAGGGTGAGCATAGTTCCCAGGCCCTGCTGCCCCATTTTGTTGCATGTAATGGCGGTGAAGTTTTCCACTGCCGGCATTCCGTGTATTAATTGTTTCCAAGTTGCCCTGATGTGGAGATGCACTTGACAGGAAATTATTCTTCTGAATCCTTTATTTGAAAAACCAGCACATTGTATTCCAATCTTTTAAAAGCCTGACCGGTTTCGGAGACCCTAGCTCCTTACTTAAGGGCATTTCTGAGAGTCACAGATGCACCAACACACACTCTCTCCCATCTGCATGCTGAAAGGTGATTGCCCTGCGGTGGGCCTCTCAGGTGTTTTTTTAACTTTCAAAAGAAGCTTTATTCTACTATACAAGTCATTAAAGCATTGCACATAAAAAATAAAAAACAATACAAAAATGTTATATCCGGGTTAAAATGTTCGCACAAAATGGCAAAAATAATCATTATATGGTGTATTTCTTAACTTGCCAAATGTAAGAACATAAAAGTCAGACAGTCTAGTAAACATTTGAAACCATGATGGATTCCACATATCACATCGAGCCCACATGCACCTACATGATTGGAAAAATATTCTCATTTTCAGTTCTTAGCCATGATTTGCTCGGATCGGATATGCCACACCCACCTTAAGAATTTTGCCACAGCGATTTCATACCAAGGTAATGAGTCAGTAAAGAGAATTGGCAGAGCTGTGCTACATGATCTAGTACCCATTTTCCTACAAGTCTGCGCCAACCACGCTTTGCGCGGGCCAGCGTTGGCGGGGCAAGCAAACAGCACTTGCAAATATGTTTCTACTTGTTTGACACATGTGTGGCATTTGTTATTCCCAGTGGAGAACCATTTGGATGTAAAGCACTTTAGGGGCAAATATTCTGATCTAAGTTGGAAATAGAGTTTCCTGTCCAGGGGCTTTGTGATGATATCAAAATAAAGCTTGAGACTCGGGCGTTGTTTTATCTGTAAAAAGGACCCCAAGAGGGAAATGGAGTCATGGCACCAAGTCTCTTCACGTGCAATCATTTCCCAGTAAGTTTCTTTGAGAATGACTTTTGACAGGAACATGGGCATGAAAGGGGAATCCCACAAATATGATAAGCCCATTTTATTAAAAAGACTTCTCAAGTCTCACAACCAGCTTATTTTATGAAATTCATCAATATTGATAATATCTCTTAGACCCTCCACATATGGAGCCAGTTCCGGTGTACACCATATTCTACACCAGTAAAGAATTAGACGTAACATGCCAAGATTCGCCAAGGCTTTCCTGCCTAGATCATTCCTTAGGGAGAGAGTGGGTGTACTCTGTGGGAGGCTAGTTATCGCACGCAGGAATGTGTTCTTGGCAATTGTTAGCTGGGACATGTTCTCTAGGCCCCACAGCTCAGCCCCATAAAGGATTGAGCTCACCACTTTGCTATTGTAAATTTAAAGTACAGGGCAGAGGAGCTTTGTCAGGGAGGTTTTGAATTCCTTCCTCAGGGTACCGGCTAACTGCTGGTGTTTTAGTGCCATGGCCTCTATATGTGGCTTCCACCTCATGTCCTTCTGTAGTTTAATGCCCAGATAGACAAATGCATCAACCAGCTCCAGGTGAAGCCCATCCATCGTCATACAAAAGGATCTGTGCTGATTGAAGGTCATGAACTTTGTCTTAGCAGCATTCATTTTTAAACCTTGCAGGAGACAGAACTCTTTGTAACGTTGGAGTGCACGCTGTATTCCGCTCTGGGTTTTCGAGCTTATCAGCATGTCATCCGCAAACATTAGAATGGGGATCTTCCAGCTAAAACAGGTGTGTCAGTGTGGATGGCAGCAAGAAGGTTTGATACTCCATTTTTAAAGAGTGAGAACCATGTGGGAGCCAGCACACTTCCTAGACTGACGCCCTTTCATACACGGAATGGATCTGTCTTGTTTCCCGTCGCCCCCAGTGGATTTGTGCAACATTTTCTTCATGGAGGCGGGCAATCAGGGAAAGTAAGTCGAGTGACATCCCCATCTCCTTCAGGACCTCCCAAAAATGTATTCTGTCAGACCTGGTCAAAGCAGATTTAAGATCAACAAAGGCAGCACACAGGCTGCCCTTGCCGAGAACTATTATTCGTCAATATATGAGGACAAAGCAAAAGATCTGTCAATTATGCTAATATGGACCCTGGAGCCTGCCTGGAGGTTGGTAAGAATGGCGTTTTCATCAATCCATGTTTGAACCTTGGCCAAAACAAGCCGGGCTACCACTTTTTGTCTGGAATCGATGAGGCTTATTGGCCTGCAGTTGCCGCACAGGGATTTATCTCCTTTTTTATATATGGGGATTATATCCATTCCCGCCAAGTGTCTGGGATAGGGGCTCCTTGGGCAATGGCATTAGCAAGTAATAATATGCATTTGGTTCATTTGGGTCTGTCCTGCAGATAAATATCAGCAGGAACACAGTCTGTCCTAGAGGCTCTGCCTCCTGTGAGTACTCTGAGTGCAAAACCAACATCTGCCTGTTGACAGGGTAGGGATCGGTTGGGAATGGTAGACTATCCTCAGCTTCGTCAAAGGCATATTGAGTGGTGAAGTGACTAATCCACACATCAGGGTCGACATGGTTTTCAGGGGACTGTGATAATCCTTACCTACCTCATTTTACCACGTCCCAGAACTGCTGGGAGTTGTTTCTGTCACAAGCATGTTTAATTCCTGCCATCTATCTTCATCCCGGTCTTTTTTGGCACAATGAATGGTTTTCTGATAGATAGACCTAGAGGTTTGAACTCAGGCCACGTCATCCAACTTCATTGCTTCACCAAGGGCGTGCAGGCATGTCTACAATTGGGGTTGTACCAATGATTTTTTGGCTCAGTGTCTTTCACCCTAGCCTTTCTCAGTTTTTGGAAGTACCTGCGTATTTTTAAAAACAGTGAGTTGTGCAACTGCATGAGTTCTTTGGTCGTTAGGGGTTAAGGAGGCATGTATCCATCGCTCTAACTGTGCTTTCCAACTCACTAGTTATGAAAGATAGTATTTCCAGGCATTCTAGGATCATGAGCCATTTGACTCGGCGCATGTTATTTGAAAGCTGAAGATCACTGCTGGTGGGTAGGATGTCAGGTCTTGCAGGTGCCCTTGTGTCCCTGAATATGAACCTTAAGTAGAATGGGTCCTAGTCACTCTCCATTTATGCCTGCATGGCCATGCCCTCATGGGTGTGCCGTAGGTTCAAGCTATTTAGGAGCCAGTTGACAAGAGTGGTAACCATTATTAAAAGTGTTTGACCCTTGTCTGTCAGAGATGGATCGACCGTTGGCTGTCCTTTACCCATATTCTAAACAAAGAGCTTTTAATTGAGAGGCAGCCCAGTCCAACGTTTAATTGGGGGTAATTCCAAAAGTGAAACACCCCATTGCTCTTCCTCCTCTCTCTCTCTAGGTCATTATCCTCACTATCAAGTGGTACAAACCTTGTGTTTAGATCCTCAGCCACGACAAATGAGGCTTCCCCTGGGAGGGTGTCTAAAAACCCGGAGTTGATGGTTTCAGAACTCTGCCCCTGCTAAGACCTCTAGCATATACATTTAGGATGACTATAGTTCCATATGGACTGGACGCCTTCCCAATTGCAAGGATATTACTACTCACTGAGGATAATACCCGGATCTTAAAACCTATGTCCTGCCTGACTCATAGGGTATGACCCCCCAAAGGACTACTCCTAATGCCCTGGGTTGCCGGGTTAAAGTAGGTTAGGTAGCCAGGGTGGTAAAGTGACTCTATGAACCAGGTTTCCTGGAAAGCACAGATGTCAAATTTTTCTATGAACTTGTTCCAGTCATGATCAACACCCCTGTTCCTCAGCCCCGCAATACTCCAGGATAGTATTGAAATGGTGCGTGACATTTGATGTATATTTGTGGTCTGAGCGTCCCTAGGGATTATGGATCCTAACATCTGATCTGGCTGACCCTGGGTGCTACCAGGAGGTATTGTCTCAGTTGGGCGAATCCCCATTTTACTAGGAATGATATGCTCAATGGTGTGATCTGTCATACCAACCAGTGAGATGTGCGGGGGGGACGGGGAAAACCATCAGTCTATCTCTCTAAGTGTTGATACATTGGGTTGAGGGGGGACACGATGTTCAGAAACTGGTTTGCTAATCCCCACCCAGAGAACTATATTTGAGGCGGATATTAGTTTCAAAAAGATGTCAGGTCTGTAGGTCATAGACTACCAGATTCTCAACCAGGTCATGATGGGTTAGGGTAAGCACAATAGCATCTGTGTCAAACCCCAAGGTAGAGTGCCTTCTAGCCCCAACTATGTCATTGAAATCAAGGACGCCTCATCCTCTGTGTTTGGCCTAGGTGCAAACTTAGGTACGTTGGTCAGGTTTATTATACGCTTCCACATTGGGGTGATGCCACTGCCATGAGGGATGGATTCCCGATTTGCCTGTGGGAGTGGGATGCTTGCTAGGGGGCCCGTGCCTGTTTCAAACTGAAAAATGTGGGGGGAGACTTCCCTGTTAGATATATCCCACCAAAAACTATTTGGGTCATGATGGGCTCCCTTGGCGCTCTTTTGGTTTGTGCTGCTGCCTCTAGCATCTGTGTTTGGGCCCTGGCGCTCCCCTGATAATTGTCAATGGTTTCCTGGCCCACCCTTGTCATAAGCCAGGCAGGTGGACTCAGATCCTGGATTTATCTTTAGTAATTGAACATCATTATGTACCTTACTGATGGATTCAGAGAGACAACACGCTGCTACCTTCAGCGCTCTAATTTCTTCTGTCAAATTTCCCATTTGGGCTTATAATGATAATGATGATATGTGCGCGGTCGGCTCAATGCATGTGGGATGTGAATGCGTGTCTATGCGTGCCTATGTTTTCGCTAGAGTGATTGATTTCATTCCTTGGGCGAGGGACAGAGCTTAAGGGTGAAGGTACTTTCCCATTGAGTCGTCTTTTTGCTTTTGGAACCCCTTTTTGTACCTCGCTTCTCATTTCAATAGGCTCATCTGAAGCATTGCCATTGCCCAAAAGTGGGGCATTACTGTTACTATAAAGGAAGACAGAGAGATTGTCTGCACGTGCCTGCTCGTCTATGGCTACATTCTCAACTGTGCTATAATTTGGGCTTGTGGCGGATGGGGGGTTTCCTATACTTAGCTCTTAGAGATGCTGTGTCTAAGACTTCCAGGGGTCTGTGTGCTGTGTGCTGGAATGCTTGTTGTATTGGGATCAAGGACATCTTTGCATTCAGATAGTAGGCTATCAATACGGTCCAGCACACCCCCACCCCTACCCCCATCAACAAAGCTATAGGCGGATTTGCTCTTCTTCACCAATTTATTTAGTGGCAGCCTTCTGCCCCTCCTCATTTGCTTTACGCTTTCCCAGTATAGAGCTATCACTCATCACAAAGAGATATTACTTACAAAGAGACCCAGTCAAATGGAATAATGAGGTAACCACTATATAGGCGATAGGATGATCAAAACAGTACGTATGTCCTCAGGAAAATGACCAATGTGGGAGGGGCGAGAGTGACATAATGTCAAATGATGGGGTGGCCAAGCCCGGCCTCCTCCTGGCTCTGACGGACTTACACGGGCCCACCATTGGACCGGGATTTGCCCGGGCACGCCTGTGCGCATCCCTCGCTGCGAGCCTGACCGTGAGCCTTATGAACCTTCGGGCGCAGGATGGTGGTGGTGATGGGCACAAAGGCTACTGGGTATTGTAGTCCTAAGTGCCCCCTCCTCTCTGCAAAAAACAGCCTCCCACGCTGTGGGGCCTGACGTGATCTTTATGCGCCTCCAGGCGCAGGATGGTGGCGGCAATGGCTGCAAAGGCTACTGGGGCTTGGAGTCCTGGCTGCCCCCTCCTCTCAGCAAAAACGGGCTCCAGCACTGCGGGGCCCAACAATGAGCTTTATGCACCTCCAGGTGCAGGATGGTGGCAGCGATGGCCACAAAGGCTACTGGGACTTGTAGTCCAGGCTGCCCCCCCTGTCTGCAAAAACAGGCTCCCGCGCTGCGGGACCCGACTGTGTGCGCGTTATGCGCCTTTGAGCGCATGATGGTGGCTGCGACAGCCGCAAAGGTAGATTGATTGTCCTTGCTCTGTCAGGATTTCAACAAGGGACATATAGGGAAAGAGTCACAAATGCAAAACTGTTCAATTCTGTCTGATGATTATACAAAAATTTGGTTGCCTTGGAGGCTGTGGAGGACCGCTCTTAGTAGCTGCCGCACACAAAGACACATAGGGTCATGAACAGACAGTCCAGTTAGAGCCAGTAAAGGAAGCACAGCACCTCCTGGTTACTATATAAATGGTGCAAACTACCAAGATGGCACTTGGCAACTTGCCATTTGTTGTATGGCTTCCTTTCTCACTTAGTTTATCATTGTACAGAATACCTTCCATGTTTTTTGTGTTTTTTGCCCTACCCTTATCATGTTTCCCCTGGTCTTTTGTTGCCCTACCTCTTTTCCTTTCTTAGAATCTTGTGCTCCTGGATCATTCATCAATTTGGTTCCATATCTACAGTTATTTTGCGTGATTGTCCTATCGGTGCTAGTGGGCCTCTGGCTGATTGCTGGGGACTCGTTATTGCCATCTGCATCTGTACCCATTGAGTTCAAAGTCCCTTCCCATCCTGTGAATCTTTCATGTGTGTCATTCATATATACTGATGGTCATTGTGCCACCTGTTATTACAGGGCCTTTAGTCCTACTCTCGGATCTCTCATTACAACACTGTCCACCCCAAGTGTGTCGAGGGAGTCTCCTGAAATATGCCCCTTCTGGCAGGGTGTGCCTCTAACTTGCCTTCCCTTACCCTTATGAATGAAAGAATGAATGACAGCATTTGTAGAGCGCACAGCAACTCAGGAAGAGTGTCCCGGGACTAAAATGTCCCTGTCAAACCGGCTGCAGCCACTAATAGTGGGAGATCAGGATTAAGTTTCAGCTAGAGAGGAGAAGAGCTCAATTAATTGTGAAATAGTCAGGTCTTAAGCATTTTCCTAAAAATGGGTAAGTCGGACACGGATATGCGGGGCACGCGAAGAAGGTACCAGGCTTGGGCTCCCTGTAACCCAAAAGAACGACTGCCTGATCGCGCGTGGCGAATCCTGGGGACGAATACCTTGCTTAAATTGGAGGACCTCAAAATTGTAGACAGCACATAATGCAAGACTCTCCTTCTGAGGTACTCCGCACCACTTCCATGAAGGGCCTTAAAAAATAGCACCAGAGTTTTAAAGCTGATCCTCTTTTTTACTGGGACGCAGTACAATGCCTTAAGGTGCGTAGTAATATGAGTCCTGGGATTAAGCAGGAGAACCACTCTGCTGCTGCATTCTGGACTACCTGTAAACAGTTGAGCAGATTCTCAGGGTGACCATGTATAGGACATTGACATAGTCCAGCCTGGAGGTAACCAGTGCCTGGACTACAGTCTTCTTTTGCTCAAATGGCAGGAGGGGAAGAAATTTCCAGAGCTTCTACAGCAGCCCAAATCAAGTGCCCGCTACCTTCTGGACCTGGGATCTCATCGAGAGTGTACTATCAATCAAGATACCCAGATTTTAACATGGTTTTGCGCACCAGTATTTCCACTAATCAATGAGAGGAGTACCAAAGAAGATGACTTCAGAATTCTCTGGATTACATTTAAGCTGGTTCCTCCTAAGCCATGAAAACATCTTCGAAAGGCAGGTGCTGATCTGCTAGCCCTCAAAATCAGCTCCCATGTCACAGGTGAAAAGGAGCTGAGTATCATCAGCGTAAGAGATGATTTTTGCTACACAAGCTTCCGGCAGCAGTGTCAAAGGGGACATATATAAGTTGAAGAGGGTAGGGCTCAGTATCGAGCACAGAGGAACTCCAACTTTCAGACTAAGAATAGAGGCAGCGAAAGGAGGAGTCCAAACATTCTAGCCTCTATCCTCAAGAAAGGAGGAAAACAATTTCAGAACAGGCTGCCTAATCCACAGTCCTGCGGCCTGTCTAAGAATCTTCCGTGTGGGACACTGTCAAAGGCCGCAGACAAGTCTAATAAAATCAGAATGGATTTTCCCCCCTGATCCAGCTTCTCCTTAATATGTTCTGAGACTTCCAGCAGGGCTGCCTCTGTACTATAGTTGGCTCTGAAACACGACTGGCTCGGGTGCAAAAGATTATTTTTTGGAGGTAGTCTGAAATCACTGTATTGACATACTTCTCCAAAGCTTTGGAAAGAAATGGAAACAATGAGATGGGTCTGTAGTTTGCCGGCACTGTGGGGTCAGCAGAGGGCTTCCTTAGCAGCTGGAGAATTTTGGCACGTTTCCAAGTGGCTGGCACAAGGCTGGTGGTTAGAGAGGAGTTAAGTACCTTATTAGCCATAGGATTTAGGGTCTTGGTCACAGCTATACCCCTGTTTCCTTAACCCACACCTATTGGGAAGTATTTATGATGATAGTAGTGGATTTTCATCAGTCCAGAGCCTTTGAAGCACACACTTGAGATATAATTGCATATATGAGCAAGTTCTATAGATTAAAGGCAGAGACTGGATAAAATGACTAAACTGCCACCGCTGCATTCTACGTTAGCATGCCAAAAGAATTGAAAGATGCTTGGTGTACTACTTGTAAAACGACCCACAATGACTGGAACTGAAATAGAATTATTATTTCAAGTTGGAGCACAGCATCAACTTTGGAAGACTGAAATATAAGGGTGGGTTCATGTATCGCCTTTCAAGGAATTCGAAATTCCCCCGTCAATGGAGGGAAAATCATACAACCTATGCAGATTGGGAACTTGAAAGACTTTTAACCAAGAAGAAAAGAATTGCAAACATAATTATGTACTACGCCTCTATTGTGGTAAATGGGGACATTTCATAAAATTCTGTACCCAGTTGCTGGAAAACTACTCGGCTTATGCTTGACTTGCAAACCACAGACAGGTTTCTGTCAAAAGACATTGCACCTTCAAGAGCAAATGAATATTTACCTCTTTATGTTATGATACCTAATAGGCTATGCACTATGTTGGCTCTAATTGACTGTGGAGCATCTGATTGTTTTATTGAGTGTATGTTCCAGAAGATGGCTTGAATGCCTGTACAGTACAGAAGCTGCTCAGAACGTATTCAAAGAATTATGGGAAACCCTTAAACTCTGAAGATATATCAGACACCACTTTTCCTATTCTATTGGTCACTTCTGAAGGGTGCAAGGAATCTGAGACTTTTAATTTGATTGATACCCCATCTTTTCCCATTGTAGTATGGACATCATAGTTATGAATCCATTTTTCTACCAATGATTGAAAGAATCATTTAATTAAATTCTCATACTAAAACTGCCATGAAGAGTGCTTTCCAAAAGGAGATCTTTAGAAACAGTTGAACTTATCATGCCTGGAATTGCAACAGGCAGATGTATCGTTATCTGCCCTTTCAAAAGTGTATCAAGACTTTACTGACACCTTTAAAAAAAAGAGATGATTTCCTGCTGCTCCCTAGGGAGTATGGTTTCCTATTGCTCTAGGTTATTTGGCAGTGATTCCTCATGGAAGGATTTATCCTTTGACTGTAGACAAAGTACTGAAATACTATCTTGACAAAACCAAAACAAGCAATGGCATAGCCAATAGACCTCACCTTTTGGATCGTATAATTGTTTAGTCTGAGCTATTGCCTTTGCCAGTGTAAGCTATATGGAAGAGAAGTGTAGCTGCTGTGCAGCCTGTTGCAACGTTAAATATCAATGAAGAAAACTCTGCAGGTGAAAAAGGGAAAAGTGCAACAATCAGGATGTGGAATGACTTGGCATGGTATAACGAGTGCAGTGGTTGACAGGCAGTGGGGAATGAAGGACTTAGGAAAAAGGCTCAAGCCAGTTGCAGGCAAAAATAGCAAGGATATCTATGAGGGAGCTGGCAAGAGAGATATTAACAATTCTCTTATTACACTTGTGAGTAAATTAGAGCAATGTATGGGTAGCAGCTGGGTTCATGTTAAACACCTTCAAACATAGCACACAGATAAAGAAAGAGAACAAGTGATAAGGAAACAGCATGTGGAGAGTAACACAAACAGAGGCAGCGCTCCATTGCACTCTTAAAGAAATTCAGAAGTACTTCTGAAATATAAAATAAAATCACAGGTAGCACAAGAGGCAGAATAAAGAGATACTAACTAAACAATCTAAATGTAGCACCCTGATGCAAAATGGAGCATTTGATCAATACCAACTATTTTCTGTATAATGTACTTTGTGTGTCCTACCAGTGACCCGATTGAGAGCACTGAGGATCAGAACACACCATTTGTCCAAAAGCATGTCCGGAATAAGCTTATAATAGTTGGTGCAGATGTGCTAATTAGGCGTCTATAAGGTAAGTGTAGAGGAGCACTGTTGTGTGAGTGCCCATGTCATGCACGTAGAAGCAGAGTTAAATAGTTTAATTATACGAGTGTTCAGAGGAGGAGAACGTTTAAGGTTAAGGGTAGGAGGAAGACTGAAGCCACAGGGTTACGGTAGGGGAAAGCCGAAGCCACAGGGTAAGGGTAGGAGGAGCCCGGAGTCCACGGGGAATTGTCAGGGGGGCTCTGAGGCTAGTATAGGGATTGCAGCAGGAGTTCGGGTGAGCACTGATGCTGTAGGGAGTGGGTCCGGGGAGCCCGTATGCCACGGGTTAGGGGAACGCTGAGGCCATAAGGGTGGCAGGGGTTCAGAGGAGCACTAAGGCTGAGGGGGTTGGTCCATAGGAGCACAGGGGTGCAGTTATACCAATATTTTAGCAGGCAAAATTATGGTGTTTTAAAAATAAATATATGGAGGATGTATTTTTCCCATCAACTTCTATTAAAGCAGAGACAAGAGCACTGAGGCTGCAGGGGCTTTTGGGAGCACTGAGGCTGCAGGTGCTCAGGGGAGCACTGAGGCTGGGGCGGTTTCAGGACTCAGAGGAGGACTGAGGCTTGAAGGAGCTTACAGGGGTAGCTCAGGGTAGTACTAAGAATTCACAGGCTAAAAGAAGCACCGGGTGTAAGGCTACTGGGAGTTCACAAGCCCAATGAAGCTTGACTTGTCAGTGCAGCTGGAGCACTGGAAAGCAACTATGCTGGGGGCGAGTGAGATTAAGGGAGCACTGAGGTAGTGTGAGGACAGGGAGGTAAAGAGGGCTAAGAAACCTTTCTGATATTTGATACAGGATGAAAGAAATACTACAGAAGCTGTTAGAGTGGGGCAAAGACAGGCATGGAGAAGGGAGATCAGAGGCTGAAAGACGAGAGAAATACTTACAGAACCGGCGGCTGCGAAGTTCGTCTTCAGCTGTGCACCGTGTGTCGAAAGCAGCCGAAACGAAGTAAAGACGTGGCCATATAAGGAGGATGCATTTGTAAACAAATAAAAGTGACTGTTTAAAAATGGCAGCATTCTTGGCTGAAACTGACTTCTGTAGCATGGCGGCTATGTTGGAAAGGTGTAGGTCACGCTTAAAAGAGAGGCCGATGTAGCGAACTGATCCATAATACTCCACTTTCTTGTGGCAATGTAGAGCCCTTGTATGATTCTAATCATTACTAACATACCATGTTTTGCAGAAGACAATATGGGCTTTACTTTCTAGCACCTATTATCGAGGTAGTTAAAGAAGCAAGTCCATAAAATTTACATACATACCAAGATTTGGATAAACAATTTGAAAACATTACAGGGAAATGTATTGTCTCCACTACTATGCACTGAAGTGGGTGCAATAATCATTTAACTAGCCCTTTAGAATATTTCCTCGCAGAGGGAGTAACCTTGCACTAGCTGCCGTGAGATAGCTTCAAGACAAGCTGAGCTGCTACAGGCCTACAAACGGCTCCTTGAGGAGTTGGAACAAGCCGGTTGTTGCTTTGAGTCCTGTCTGGCAACAGTAATGGATCTGAAGTCCCCTGCCAACAATCTGAAGAATTGCACCAGCAGCTGGACCCACGGCCCCCTCTTCTTTGTAGAGCGGGCAGAGTCAGCTTTTGGCGGTTGTGGCCATAGGAGTGAAGTCAGCATTGCGCCATTACGGACGGCGCCAGATGACCCGGACTGACCTCTCTGGTGAGAGAAAGGTGAGGGGCGGGCTGTGCCCAGTGCAGCGACGCTAATTAGAAAGAAGAGGCGAAAGAGATAAAATGAGACGAGAAACCGTAAATGGAGGAAGGTGCTTTTATGAGGTGGGACATAAGAGAAGAATGAAAGATATGTTACTGCACTTGTAGGATGAGATGAGGGAGCGCTGCAGGATAGTGCACAGCTGCGGGCGAGGAGCGGGGCATGCGGTTGCCAGGGGAGCAGGTGAAAACACTTCAGGAGAGAGAGGGAGGTGAGGTAGAGTGGGGAGGGTAAGCTATTTTCAAGCACTCGTGCTTGCGGAAGCGAGGAGTAGCGCACGCAGCCATGTTAATTTAAAATAGATGGTCGGCGCGCTGCTGCTCGCTCCCACAAGGTGGAAACAAGCACAATCACGAGTGCTTGAAAAAAGCTGACCGATTTCTAAAGGTCATCTCCTAGGGCAACACATGCAAGCTGCCTAGGCGAGACCTAAAAAGGGTTTATCAGCCACTCAACTAATCCTGCTGAGACCCCCATCTTTTTTAATACTATATCAGATCGGACCTACATCTGATTTATTGTCTACTGTGAACTCAACTTCACTGTTCTCCAATATCCCTTACCTTTGATTTAGGTGGATCAAATACATTTCTTCCAGACTCTTCGCAACATTGGATGTGTGCAGGGTGTAGAATCTGGTGCAGAAGAGAATAGGCGAGATACCAGTAATTATTTGGTTAATTAATTTGAATTTTGCCTGCCTGGATCTCATAGGTTCATTATGGGCCCTGGTGGTGCGCCAGCAATTATTTAAGAATGTATTCGAATTTTGCCAGTCCCTCGACCACCCATAGTATCCTCGTGGACCCTGGAGGAGCACAAACTTATCTCTTCCTGTGTAATGACTAGCAACCAATAGTTGTTTATGCATGGGTACACTACTGTTGAGTATTTATGATAATGATGATGGCTTGTATTACATTGGCTAGCTTGCCCAAGTCTCATCTACTTCCTGCTTCATTTTTATTGCTTGGAGGTACACAAAACACCATGTCATACACAATACGTAGCTGGGGAGAAGTCTGCAAATTAGCTGACAGTGACACCAGAATCTCCAGCTAAGTGCTTCTTTTTTTTCTAAGTGCTAACACGTGTAGAAAACTAAAGAAGATGGCCACAACAAAGGAGGTTCCTGCCATGAAAGTGGCCAGAAATGATAAGAAGTATGTTTCCAGTGCCACCTCTGGCATCAACCCCTTCTCGTTTTTCCAGAAATGTGATGTAACTGCTACACCCTATTCTTCGTAGAATGAAGCTTAGATGATCAATCCTTCACCACTACAAAAACAAAATCCTGTGTCTCACAGTGCTACAGTGGCTGTAGTCAATGGAGAACAGTGAGTCTGAAATGAAATACTCCTACCAGCAAACCAAATCTTCAGAAGGAAGTTAACAATAGGTTTGGGAATATCCTTGTCTCTGCCTCCTTCTTTCTGTTGTATGTGAAAGTTGTGCAATCAGCGCTCCAAGACCTATATACTTATGCAGTACAGTCTACTATAGAGTCTTTGATGTTACCTCATAGTGAAATCTTAGTAGAATATATAGCATGGGTCTTCAGAGTTCAGTTCAATGTTCAAGAAAATAGTTCAAAGTTCATTTTCTTCAACAACACAACTTTCAGGATATTTGTTGGGCATTCCAAATGTCCATCAAAGAATCCTTTAAGGAGCAAAAATTCTCAGCAAGGAAAATCTGAGATCAATGTAACATGGTTCCCGCTGCAGTAAAATTGTATCATGATTGCCTCACAAAGGATTACCTTAAGGTAGATTATACCTAATAATCAAAAGAACAATGGATTAAACACAAATCTCTTACTGGGGGTAAGTGGTTGAAAGGTTACAGCACTCCGTCCACCATCTTGTTGTGTTTGCATTGGTTAAACAGAACCATCATCATCATCAGATATGTATTCCAATTCTTTATAGCATCATCAGACTTCATGCTACGAGTTAAACTACTATGAAAGCAGGGTTAATAATATTTTGGATCTGGTCACCCAGAACCGGGTAGCTAGTTATATCCATCTGTCTCTGAATTAAAGGAGTCATTCTGAGAGAGGGACACCAAGACTCTCAAGAAGGATGTGAAAGAAGTAAATTCTCTTCAGGAAATATTTATCTCATGCAGTTTATGTTACACTCTATATAGCAGCAAAACGGGTCTTCTCAGAATAATAATAATCCACATTTCTAAAGCGTGAACAATCACCCTTAAGGGTCTCCAGGAGCTCGGGCCGTCTGGAATATTAAGCAAGCTATTGCCCAGAGTCACATGGTGCTGGGCTAATCTGCCACCGAGGATCGAACCGTGAACCCCAGATTCCAGCGTCAGTCGGTCAGGCCGCAGCACCACACCTCTCCCTTCGAGTAACCATATTCACCACCACAGGGGCAGCCCTAACCACCTGAACCAGGGGCTAAAATATTCTTCCAAACAGAGGTTCAGAGTGTACATGAATCAATAATATGCCATAAGAGCAATAAAGTTATACAGAGAAGGGAAAGTAAAAAAGAAGAATAGAAAACATTTGGTCCAAAGAAAAAGTGATTCAGAAAAAAATGCATGTGATTATAGAAAAATACAAAATTTATTTATATTTAAAAGATTAACATAAGGCTCAGATAGGTTGTCGGTCTTACAAAAACATTACACAACATATACATAAAACCAGACAGGTGGCAAACACATAGAGGTTACATAGACATAAGAGTTCTAAAACCATATAAGAACTCCTATACACAAAACAATGTGTCCTCCTTAAATTGTGGCCACAGTATCGTCGGCGGCGTTTCGACCGTTGTCATAAGTACATGGTCATCCTCAGGACAATAATTTTTCTGAGCTTGTCATCAAACAATAAAATAACCAACTGCTGTGGAGTTAGTTTAAAGGTTCCACTGATTGCTATAGAATTCGTCCATCACTGATAACTGAAATATCGCAACAATCTTTCAAAGGAAGTCGCTGCCTCCAATCGGCAATATCGTGACACCCAAACGAATATAAATTAGGTTTGGGTCGTTTCCCATTCCGACGAGCCGCAATTTAGACTGCTCTTATGGCATATTATTGATTCATGTACACTCTGAACCTTAGAGTAACTAGCCACATTTCCTGTTTAAGATTTTGTTTACTTCTCACCAAAGGATCTAATTTTCAACTTGATCAAAATCTATTTGAGATTTTTCCATAGCATGGTTTGGGTTTCATACCCTCCCAAACCCGAACATTCTTACAGTAGTCATTAATTACAAATCTCACAAACACCATTCACAAACTCATTGTTATGACGTTGGTATTAATTGCAAAGGTGTGGTAAGGAGTGCTGTAAGAAGAATTGCCCTGCCTTCCTAGAAGAATGAATAACAATTGAAAATGTTCTAATCTGTGACTTTTGAATTACAATGTGTCAAATCATGTCAGGTTCTTTCTCGTGATGCCCATTGCCCCATCCCTATGGGTGGCTCTGTGTCTCGGGTATAAAAGCACTGTGTTGGGGATAAAGCAGACACAGATCAGAGAATTGCTCTTCCAGTGTTCCTTTGAGAGCAGACCCCGCCACGCCGAGAGAATCATGTCTGCCAAGGGCGGAGGACACCACCACCACCAGCAACCCCAGAAAACGCCCGCGGTCCCGGAGCCGAGTCAGCCAGCCTGCCAGCCCAGCCTGCCAGCTAGCCAGGCCAGCCAGCCTGCCTGCCAGCCAGCCAGCCAGCCCATCCAGCCAGCTAGCCAGCCCATCCAGCCAGCCTGCCAGCCCAGCCAGCCATCCAGCCAGCCGAGCCAGCAGAGCCAGCCAGAAGCCTGCCGTGAAGGTAAGCACTGCCAAGCCAAGGTACCCATTACAGGAATCCTTAGTAATGTATAAGTGATTGAAATAAAGGCACACATGGCATTGTTAGTATTTATTATTTTGAATGAATGTAGCGCACAATCTAATGGACTATTAGAGATGCAGGATCAATACCTTGTAATAGAAGAGTATGGGAACGTTTCACCGACCTATTTTCACATGTAAGTTTGACTAAGCTGCACACTAGCATCAGTTACAAGGAAAGAGTCAATTTTAGGATTCACAAAATAAGACGTTGAATTTATGAATGGATTTACATCACTCTGTTGTCATTTTATGCGTTTATTCTTCACATGGGTGAGTTTCGGCATTCTATGGGGATTGGGGGCACCCACACAAGTTAGCAAACACTCACAAAATTGCAGGTCTGTGAGTATTCACAAAAGCTTTTCTCCATGTTAATTTCCAAGTAACAAAACGGCCAGAATTGAACAACAACTAAGGGAAGATGTACAGTCCGCTAGGGTGAGAAAGGGGATATAACGCTTTAAAGAGTGGTTAGGGTGTTTGAGACAAAGTTTCTCCAGAGGGAACAATGTCCCCATGCATTAAAACGATAACAATTCAAATGATGAACTTTTGCTTACAATTTGCCATGCGGAAATGTACACCTATTTTATTTTCAAGTGAGAACATGTTCATGCATGAGATTTGTCCTGGAAATCTGTCATAGTCGCAATTCTCAAACAGCACACCAAAAGCAGCTATTTTTTTGCCAATCTGGAGGTCCTATGTGGCAATTAATAGTGTGTATTGCTTCACTAAAATGTTAAACATACATAATGTGTTACAAGGTCAATTGTAAGCAAATTAACTAAAATATATATATATGGAGTTCTTGCTCACAAAACATACTTTTCATTCGCTGATATCACATTGCAAATGTGAGTAAGGACTGTCTGAAGTAAGTTGATTCACAGAAAGTATGAGTGTAAATAGTTCACACTGGTGTACTTCAGAATGTATAAATACAAGAAAGGTCACACAGCTCTGGAACAGTGGCATGGGTGATAAGAGTTGAGGAGGGGGCTCACCAGAAACAAAAATACAACGTAAGAATGTCTTTCATAGCCTTAGTAAATGCATGCAAAGACCTAACAGGAGGACCAGAGCTAAATCTGCAAGAGAACAGAAAAATAAACGGAGGTAATAATACTACAAGAACAAAGACAGAGCTGAAGATCATGCAGGATAATTTGTTGCAGTCTAGATGGACAATCCAGCATTAAACAATATAATTTTCTTCTAATTTTATCTATTTGTAGGCTCATAAGGATCTTGGTCAGAAGTATTGTGTGGTAGAACCTCTCAGGGGAAATACTGATACTGGATGCGCTTGAGCTTACCCCGGTGGGCTCTACCGTACCTTCTGAATTGAATAGGCTTTGTGGAGGTCACATGCAGTTTCTTTTTTACCAGATGGCAAAATTCACACTATTCCCCTTTCTGACCTGTTTCCGGCATTCAGAGTCATAGAGGTAATAAATAAACTTTATTTTTTGCCTAGTACCTAAAATGTGGCGCATTCTTAAACTGAGTCACGCCTGACCGTCTACATCCTGTTCAGTTCATCACCAGGGGCATCACATTTTTATTCCTGGCTAACCTACCTTTGTCACGTGGTAGCAGAAGCTCACAGGTGATTAGGGATAGGTTGGACATTATATAGGAACAATGTTGGTACAGGGTTGTGTTCTGTGGTGTGTTGGAGATGTTCCGTTTTGTTAGCCTTGCTTACCCTGTGTAATGAGTTACACACCGCCCTGCACTATTGTGATAAATATTTCATCAGAGTTAGAGTATTCATTTTAAAATAAAGCAACTGTATGTCAGTTCCAACCCACTAAGTGTAATAATGGTTGTTATTGTATTATTCCAGCACGTAGACCAATACAGCATGGCGCGGACCAGGTATTTCGACCGAGTCAGGACGAGGTACAAAAATGTCATGAACCAGGTATGTAGTATATACTACAATTGTTCCATTAATATGCTCTCAGTGAGTTTTGCAGAAAATAGAATGCTTCTGCAATATGGTTGCCTGCTTTAAGGAACACAGCTTCCTAACATCGATGAGAAATATTATGATTCTAGTGTCAACAAGGAATTTTTCCGAAGCAGTTGTGATTTTATTTGAGCAACAAGCACTATTATACTTATACCTGCTCCTGATATGTAGCACCTTCCCCTTAAATTCCTGTGCTTGGTGCTTTGATTTGTTGTCTAATTGTACAAGGTTTATTGGTAAAATGTCTTTATGTGCAGTGACTTCCCCCCGCTCTTACCTGCTCCCATCGCAAGCACCCCCCCCACCGCTCTTACATGCGGCCACCGGGCAACAAACACTGGGACTGCCACGAGCAGCACAACATCTAGCTATGCCACTGTTTATTTGTCAGTATGAATACTTTCTTTGGTGCAATACTACAAACTACTGACAGAGTGGCCATGTAATCAATAAACCAGAGAGTCATTGAACCAACTCCTTAACAATATAACAATCCAACCACTCTAAAGATCATTAAATCCATCAGCCAACCTAACAAGCAAACTAACCAACAGTACATTCACCCACCAGCTATAAAGACAATGCAAATATCCAAATAAGCACCCAAAAGGCCAACCAATCTCTCGGTAAATTAGGAAGCTGAATACTGAATGTAACACAACTTAAGAAATGATTTGGGACACACAAAGTTAGCCAGCTCTCCAAAGACTCAGTGAAGTGCCCATCCCCTACAACAAGCCCATCACATAACTCTCCAGCCATTGAAACAAAAAGTAAACAACAAATTACCTAGAATTTTACCAGCTGAAGTCAATCACATGATCAACCAAGGAACCCATCATCCTCCTTAAAGAACGCCAATCCAATTAAGCAGTAACTGCACAACAAATGAAACACCAGTCCTGTCTATCATCTCACTATCTAATCAGCCAATAGAGCGGTACCTTACTGATCACTAAAACTATCTCCCTGTTGCATAGAAAATCCAAGCACCTACCACACCAAAGTCCCAACCAACCAGCTACATTCTATATTTTCTTCCTGTAATAAATAGCATGCAGCGCAGTAATCAAGCGTTTCGAGTAAACTGCAATCGCCCATCTAATTAAGCCCTACAATCTCTTAAAAACGCACATCCACATAATGTCTGTTTGCTAACCTAAACTTGGAATGAGATACAATTCAGAAATTGACTTTATGGACATGAGAGGTATATCTGTATTAACATTCAATGCAGGAGAAACCAATTGCAATTACTAGAGTTTGGTTTAGTTCATGACAAGGCATTTCTAGATAGCTAATCATCTGTTGGTGGCAATCTATCAACCTTGACCATATGAAAAGCATTCGGGCCTCCTAACCTCATGCCATTTCTATTCCAGTGGAACCGGAGGCGTCCCCAGAGCAGCAGAAGCCAGCACACCAGGGTGGACGCAAGCACTGAAGGTCTCAGCACTCACAGCCCCAGCAGCTTCCATCACTCCATTAGAATCTGTGTGTTTGGGAAGTGTCTAACACACTAACCATGTGAGCTACCTAGGCCAGTGTGTCAATGGCAGCACACCTGTTTAAACCTCAAATTGTATTTATGATTGTTCTTTTGAAAAAGCACCAGTATTAAATCAATTTGACTAACTAACATTGTCCACGGCTGATTGCTTTGAAAATGATCCACTATTGTACACTGTTTACTGCACTTCTTGGTAAGATCTTCTAAGAAAAGAAAGGCAGCCTTGCTGGGTTACACCTCCAGGAGAAACATAATAGAAGCTGATACGAGGCTGAGAATACTCTGAAATAACGTCCTCCTTGTTGGCAATGGGGTTGAGCTTTCTATGCCACTTGTCCTGGCTCAGAGGCCCCACAGTTCCAAAGGAATCTGCGACTTAGTTGCAACGACTTTAGATCCAGCCAAAGACTTAATTTAGGGATTGCAAATGTGACCACTTTTCTCTCTAAGACGTCTTCCATTGTGTGTCTGCATCTCTCTTGAGACTCTCTTATTTAAAGGTTCCATTTCCTGTGTTACCTGTCCCGCTGGGCGTGTAAATACAGGCACTTTTCCAGAAGCACAACACTCCCACAGCTAAGAACCTCTTGGGCGCAGTAGTTGGCAGCAGTGATATTATTTAAGAACCTTCATTCCTTGGCAGCTAGTGTTTCTGCTTGCTCTATGGCAGCACATGCCAGGGATCACAGGCAGAGCCTCGCCCGGGGTCACTTCTGCTCCTTGAACATGTTCCAGGCTCCTTTCACAGTGGTACCCCATAAACACACTCTTGTTAGGGGATGCGAGTCTGGGAGGGAGAAGAGATGTAAACTGATTTTCAAATCAGACTTCGATGGAAAGCACAGCAGTGGAGCAGAGATGGGGACAGAGCAGCTGTGCATGATTACTGTCACTCACTTGAAGCTGGAATCTGTCTGCATCCTTCTAAACTCCTCAAACATTGCCCAAGACTTTGAGGCAGGACCAGCAGTGCTGTCAAGACCCCAAGACATCAGGGGGGGGCACCAAGTAGGAGGCATGGGAGACACGTGGAAAGAGATTAGCGTCCGCACATCACTGGAGGCCCCTGTCCCACTGAGCAGCAGCCCTGGCACAATGCAAAGTACTCCTAGAATGCAGAGCAGCTGCTGCATCCTGAGCAGCATTTATGCATATGAACAGCAGCCATGATAATATACCCAGTCATAGCATGCACCCGGCTAATAATGCTGCTAGCACTCCACATACTCATCAGCACTCTGGCAAATAATGCATCCCAGGTATATTGAGCACGGTCGTGTCGTGTTAGGCATAACTGTAGATTTAATACGCATCTCCCTGGCCGCATAACCAGCACTATGACAAATGTAGCAGAATATTGAAAATGATGTTAATGGCAAACCCATCGTATAGTTAACACATCGGTTTACCATTGACTCTATCCATCTGTATTGAGCATCACCCTAAAACATCAGACATCTAAGGGTAAGAACAAGCTGTACACTAAACTAAGCTGTCAACGGCAACTGTCAGGATCTTGGCAAAAAGCACCCACGGAAAACATTTGGAGTCAAAAGGGGGTCTCTACTGGTGCAAATGAATTCACTATTGCACCTAAAACTTTTACATATTGTTAATAACTTAATTCACAAAGATAAAAATAGTGAAGGTGTAGGAATGTCCCATCTCTGAACAGTTGAAATCTCAGATCATAATCTTGAATACCACCACCCCAAACTCAAATTACAACATCCAACAAAGAAGGTACAGCCTAAGAAGAAAGCATAACAACAAGGTGGCTCACAATATAATGTACATGAGCACAGAGAGGGTTGGGGTACTAATTGATTAAGGCTCCTTTAAAGAGTAACATATAATTCTAAGGAAATAATAATGACTCAATAATCCTCGGAATCAGCGCTCTCTTGGATCAGGTTGGCAAGGAGAGTGATATCTGCATTAGCCCCATTAATGAAGGGATATGATGTTATGCTCGAAAATCTCAGCCCCATTCCATGTCATATAGGTGTAGGACAGCCTTCCTATTAGGTTCAAGGGTGCCTAGATTAGTGAATGATGCATGATGACGTAGGGACAGTGAGGGAGAAGAAAAGGGAAAGCAGGGCGAGGAGTGTTGAGAAACATCAGGAAGTGGCAAAGAAGAACCCTCCTTCTTCCTGTGGTTTACAGAAATGCAGTTGCTGTGCCAGAGTTGGGCTGCCAGAATATTGCCAGCGATAACCCTATACTTGTATACACCATCACAAACAGATGAGTGCAAATACTGTCTGGAAAGTCACCAGAGTATTCAGTTAATATGTTGCCTTCATCAGTAATCACAGCAAGGTGTCTGAAGAGTATGCAGAAGTTATGTCCATTGCAGACCACTCAAACAAGATTAATATAACCCTAGCCAGTCTCTTTCCAACCACAAAGTTCTTCGCCATACAGACTCAAAGACAACACCAGCTGTCCATCAATGAATCAGTAGATCTGCAGAGTGCTTCTTGTCACCTTTGAGGGTATCCAGTCAGACTGAATCAAGGATCATGCAATTCAGAGTCTATGTACATTTTAAAACGTCTCTTGTACTCAATGTATTTGTACTTGAATATATTCATATGCCAGGGCTTCCAGGGTAGGAATATGAGGCCCACCTCAAGCCGGATTTGTATGGGGAAATAGTCAAAGATGTCACTATCTAATATCAGCAATTAATTCTCTCAGATTGGCAGAGATCCGACGCCTGAGATGAAAGTATAGTTTCACTCACTAGATACAGTTCTCCAACACGCTACACATCATCCACTGGGTCCATCTCCCTCCCAGCAGAATCCCAGTTCTGCTGAGTCGCATACTCACTTCAGGGTCACACCTCCCTTATAACCACTGCAAGTATGTTATGCTTACTGCTTTCTCTAGGTTTCAGGATCATTACATAAAATGTACAACGTTCTTATTCAGCATTGAACAGGAAACATACTTTTCACTGAAAGAGGCTTGTAAAGTGGAAGAGGACTGTGTAGGTGAACTAGTCTACCCTTGCAGAGGTTTCATGAAAACTAATTCTATATATTCTGCAGTTTGATTTATATCCAACCTTAGCAGGGCGGTATAAAAGGAGGAGACCCAGATGTAAACGGATGTAAAGACCTACCCAGTGCTGGACGGATGAGGTAAAGCCGATTTGGTTGGGAATAAAGACAGCCCAGGTGGACGGAAAGACATAGAGAGATCAAAGTACCAACAAAGAGGTATAGATGATGGAGGGTCATGGAACTAGAAACATGTATAATTAGAACCAAAAATGAAGCAATAATGCCTGGAAAGTTGGCTCGAAAAAGATGAACCACTGAAAAATCTATAATTGGTGGATTTAACAACTCAGTCCTCAGAGTTCGGACATCTTGAGTTATCACAAATGATGCAATAAGCCAGCTGTAACGGCCAAACTATTGTAGTAGTCCTCGACCTGACTGGGCTCGTGTGGGCAAGGTGACTCAGGCGGGCCAAAAAACAATAATAAATCACTAACATTTCCCTATTCAGGCAAAGTCTAATTGGAGTATTTTGCAGGTGAACTAAGATGTATCAATCTTACAGACCCAATTAAGGATCGCCAGGACATGTAGAGTTCTACATATACCCCTGCAAAATCATGTAAGAACAGTCATGTTGATGTCATGAGAGAAGTCAGGTGAAGGAAAAACTTTACTGTTGTCCATCTAGTAAGGGCCATGCTTTTTGGCCACCATCATGATTTTGCCTACCAATGCTGGAAGAATTAGGCAATCACAGAGTTTAAGGTGTCTTTCTTCATCAGTTTCCTAGAGAAGAATCGATGAACTCCATGTAAATCCTGTAGTGTTGAGAATTCAGGTTCCATTATTTCTGGGGAAAGGAGAACAAGGAGGTACTGATATAACCCTCTTCCATTTTCCCAAGGATATTAGAGAAGCAAATATTATCCCTCCTACTCTTGTCCAGACTGCTGCTCAGTTATTTCTATTTCTTTTTTTAGCAATTTGTAAAGGACATGGCTGTCTAAACAAGGTTATCCAGCACTAGCAGAATAGAACTGCAATAGCAAAAGCTAGACTTGGACCATTAGAATAGCGAGGTCTTTAGTTGTTTGTGAAAGATCTCTTAGGAAGAACTAAGACATAGGTATGGAGGAATGGTTCAATAGTTTATGGGCTATATGTCAAAAGGAGGAGCCCTCCTGTACACACGACTAAATAGAGGTACCAGAGCATAGTCAATGTGCAGGAATGCAAGGCTCTAGTATGGCAGTAAAGACCCACAAGGTACCTGAGACCGTGAGGTCCTCTCTCGGTGAAAGCTGTATAGGTGAAACATAAAGGTTTGAATTTCATGTTTCTCATTTATGAGTTCATTGAGGTTCTAAAGCTGTGATGAGACCTGTGTTGGTTTAGGGATGTGACCCAGGAGTTGAGTGGTAGCATTCTGAATAGTTTGGAATCTTTTTAATGATGTCTTAGTCACTCCAAGGTAAAGAACATGTCTATAACGGAGGAGTGAAGTGATAAGTGCCTGAACAATAGTCGTTTGGGTTGAAATTGGGAGAAACCAGAAGGATTACGTCGAACATCAGAGGAGACTGAAATAGTAGGCAGCCACCTTGTTTAGCTACCGATACTCTCTGGCCCGATGGCATGAGTTTCTGCAACCTATTTGGGACATGGAACAAGACCCATTGCCTCCAACCACTAGTGAGGTCCCCAGAGATTGGGCTGAGACCATACTATTAGAACTTCTCTTCTGATGCCAATAGGTTTTAGGTAGGTGGTTTCCAACCCCTGTACAATGGCTGACAAGCAGGATTTACTTTGCGGGGGAGGTATAATTGCCTGATCTGGGGACAAGGAGATGATAATCAGGGTATTATCTGCATAGGAGAGTACAGAGAGAGGCAAACAGCTATGAACCATATAGCTGAAGCTTGTGTGTTAGGGGCTACCTGAAAGGATTGCTTAAACAAAAACATGAGAACAATTGAAGGGCTTTTTCATGGATCCCACATTCTCCTAGTCTCCCAAAGAGAACTGGATGTGATACTTCATCAAAGGCAGCACTCATGTCAAGAAGAACAAGTGCTACAGTCCCGCCCCTGTCCAGGTTTAATATATGTTCTGCCATCCCTCCAGTGAGTGTAGACTGAGTGCTGTGACAAGGGAGGAAGCCTAACTGTAACATTCCTATCCCGAATCTAACTTACAAAGCTATGTCCCTGCCTCCATCGCAGGGACTTAGCTTAATCAATGATATTCGGATGGTGTGAGTCTCAATTTCACAACTAAAAAACAGTCTACAGTGGGCAGCAGGGTGGAGGGGTGAGATGAACATTATTCGGGATGGACTGTTTCCATGAGGAACAGGGTCAGTACTTGTTTGCTGTAGGTGGGCCTCTGTCTAAAGAGGCTTTGGGTAAAAAGCGATAGTTCGGAATATTTTTTGAGCAATTGCCACTGGTTAGACTATTTGCAAGTATTCATCCATCACCTTTTGGGTGTTTGGTTGCCAGTAGTATGCATGGAAACCTGAGAATGGCACTGCTTTCCTAGTCTACTATTGGAAAATGTTGTGAACTCCAACAAGTAGTGCATATGCACCCATTCAAGTAGTACTTCTAACGGTGTAGGTTTACCATTTTTTTTGTAAGGTAGTCCCAACTGTAACTTACACCTTTGAGTAAGTTTAAACTTTTGAGTAAGTATCCTACTTTTTGGCTATTCATAAAACCCAAGTGTAAATTTACTCCAGAAGTGTAACTTACATGTCCCATCCAAAATGAAGGGCCTGAGGGCTATTCCCAAACTGCATTTTGTAGTACTTTTTTGTGAGAAATCGGATTGTTGGTAGACCGTGGTGTGAGCCCAAGTCAGGCAGCAACCACAATCCTACTCAGGGTAAGAAGCATGCAAACCTTAAATTAACCCGTGCTCACTCACTGGTAGCTTGGCACAGAGCAGTCAGGCGTAACTTAGAGGCAATGTGAAAAGTATTTGTGCAACACTTCAAACAGTAAAACTGTGAAAACTCCACACATAAAGATTCCACAGCCGGTTATAGAAATACAACATAATTTAATAAATAAAGCAGGACAAAACAACAAAAATCCAATAAGTAGAACTGGTGATATGAATTTTTAACGAATAAACTGTAAAATAGCACTTTGAAGCAATAATTGCTTACTTTAAACCTCTGGTCACCCAGACAGGACAAATTCACATCAAATCAAATTCCTTTATCCGATTTCATGAAACCATAAAAGTTTATACATAATCATTTCAATAAAACCCGATCAATAAAATATAAAACACTAGCTCACCCGTTGCTGCGATCTCCGAAGAAAGGAAATTCAAGGAAACTCGTTATGATAACATTCAATTTACATTGTGTAATTTTTATTGAAACGTATTCATTTTAATATGGAAAACATTTCAAAGTGTCGTTTTAATTCTATTTATTTTTTCAAGTGCTTGTGGATACACAATTGTTTGTTTTTCCGTCTGGTGAGTACATCAGTATTCGAAAGATTATGTGGGATAATTTATGTAACGTGATACGTGGCACACCGCCATCCCACAATAGTAGCCTCAACGCAGTGTCAATGTCTTTGAAATACGTATCAGAGATTGGGTATGGGCAGTTCTGAAAGGCATGTAAAAAACGTGGGAGGGCCAGCAGCTTAAATAAGGCCGTCCGGCACAGCAGGAAGAGGGGCAGGGATCTTCAGTGATTAACGTCTTTTATAAGTCTATCTAGTGGGACGTCTAGGTTCTTGTCATAAAAAAGGCAAGGGTCGGGGTGACAAAAATCCCAAGATATCGAAAGCCGTCAGGGGCCACTTTCAGTTCACAGCCCGGGGGTAGTCGGGGAATTGGTCCATGAAGGACAAACAGTACTGATTTTTTCCAATTAATGGCATAGCCTCAGTACTTGCCAAAATTAATAAAAAAATATTAAGGAGGCTGTGTAAGGACGCACGGGGATGCTAAATACACCATGATATTGTCTGCATATAACAATATTCTTTCCTTGTGGCCCTCATCTCATTTCAGTCCTCTAAGGGACACATCTCCTCGCACCCAGGAAGCTAGTGGCTCCAGAATCAAGGAAAAGATAAGGGGGGATAGCGGGTGTAGGAGAGTAGGGTCTGCTATCCTATGGTCACCCCAATTTTTTTCTTTTTGCTTTACTGGTTTATGACTTAATGTGGCTGTGGGCCTGCTAATCAGACCCACAGCCTGCTGTTCTCTCTCTAAATTAATGCCAATGCACATTAGGTGCATTACGAAATTGGAACTGGTTCACCTTATTCTAATTCTATTCTATTCTAAGGTTTTGGTAAAGCGCAAACAGCTGCCCCAGCGAAGGGACGTCCCGGCGCTAAGTAGAAGCCACAGAGCCACAACTGAGCTAGGAAGTGAGGGAAAAGGAGAACTAGACAGTGGGAAAAAGATGAGTCTTAACGGCCTTTCGGAACATGGGAAGGCTGCCTAGAGAGCGGATATTATGGGGTAGAGCATTCCAAAGCTTGGCTCCCAAGACCCTAAAGGAGCGTCCACCCATGCGGCATAACTTAGTACGGGGAACGGTCAGTAGGAGCTGGCTTGAGGATCGCAGATCACGTCGAGGAACATATGGAGTGAGGAGAGATTGTAGAAGGGTAGGGCTTCCTAGTTTGAGGATTTTGAAGGTCATAATAAGGGCTTTGAAGTGGATTCTGGAGTTGACGGGTAGCCAGTGCAGTTTGCGGATAGTAGCTCTAACCGAGCATCTACGGGGGAGGCCAACTAGTACTCTTGCTGCAGCGTTTTGCACGCGTTGGAGTCGTGCTATTTCTCTTTTGTTGGCGCCTAGGAGGAGAACATTGGCGTAGTCTAGGCGAGAGAGGATTGTCGATTGGATGATATAAGTTGGCGGACTTTAGCATCAAAAAAGCCAAGAATAGGGCTGAGACTCCTCAGCAAACCAACACAGGTGGCAGCCACTTTCTTGGTGTGCGTCTGAAAACTAAGAGTTGCATCCATCCAAACTCCCAGATTCTTTACTAAGGACTTGGGGGGAGGGATGGGGCCCAAGGATGAAGGCCACCAGTGCTCATTCCAGTGGCTGGTGTTTTTACCAAGGAGCAGCACTTCCGTTTTTCCCGCATTGAGCTGTAAGTAGTTGTCCGTCATCCATTGGGCCACTGCCGCCAGGTCATCCCTAAAACTAGAGGCCAGGATGGAAGGGCCTTCCGTGAGAGTAATGACCAGCTGAGTGTCATCGGCGTACGACACGAGCGTCAGGCCCCACTCTTTGCCCACTACTGCAAGTGGCTGCACGTAAAGGTTGAAGAGGGAGGGGCTCAAAGCCGATCCCTGAGGGACTCCCTGTGCAATGGGATGAGGTTTGGATAGGAATGGGGGGGCTGACACCCGGAAGGATCTGTCCTTTAGAAAGGAGCAGAACCATGTCAGAGCAGGGCCGGAAACTCCAACCGTCTCCAGGCGATTAAGAAGGATGTCGTGGGATACCATGTCAAAGGCTGCGCTAAGATCAAGGAGAATCAGCGCAGCACTTTGACCGGAATCTAAGATCGTCCGGAGATATTCGGAAGTGGCCAAAAGGGCAGACTTCGTGCTGTGGCCCGGTCTGAACCTTTTTGTGAGATGGGTCCAGGATGTTATTCTGGTCCATGTGTTGGGAAAGGACACTATTTACGTGGGTTTCTGCAAGTTTGGACAGCCATGGAAGCAGGGATATGGGTCGGAAATTTTCCGGTTTAGATGAATCTAAAGTGGGGCTTTTTTATAATGGGTGAAACCCACGCTTCTTTCCAGGCTGTCGGGACAGTAGCTGAGGAGAAGGAAAGATTGAGTATGGCAGCTATGGAAGGCAAAAAAAAATTGAGTGAGTCCACGAAATGACTAGGGCTCATAGGATCTGCAGGGGAGCCTGATTTTACTTTCCTGCATAGTTTAGTAAGGTCGTCAAGGGTGATGTCAGGGATGTGGGTCAGGAGGTTACAAGTAGGGGTGATGTTGGTGATGTTAATAGGGTTGGGGGAGAGCTGAGAAAATGATTTGTAAATATTTTGAACCTTCTCTATAAAGTATATGGCGAGGCCCTCACATTGTTGGGCAGACGAGATACTGGGGGGGGGGGATCTGCTGCTTTGTAGTTCCTGAACTAGTTTGAAAACTATTTTGGCAGGGTTAGGGCTCGAGTTGATTTTGTCTGTGTAAAACGCTGCGCGTGCAGCGCGGATAGCTTTGTGGTACTGTTTTTGTTTGGATAAATAGTTGATTTTATCCCCATTATTGTACTCCCTTCTCCAGAGACGCTCGGCATGTTTGCAGTCCTTGCGCATGGATTTCAGGGTGTCATTGTACCATGGATTGGAAGGTGCGGTACGCCCTTTTGTCCATTTAGCTGGGAGGAGGGCGTCTAGTCCTCCAGTGATCCAATCGTTGAACGCACCATAGGTGATATTAATATCATGGTTGGCCTCCCGGTGGAATTCACCAAGGGTGACATGAAGATCACTGGTGGATAGTTTGTGCCATGGTCTTTTAAAGCGGCGTGTTGGTTCAGTTTTATGGACTTGACCGTTAACTAATATAGTCAGTTTAATGAGATAGTGGTCCGCCCATCCCATAGGTATAGGCTTCTCAGTTTTTGCCTCCAGGATGTTGGTAAAAACCGGATCTAAAGTATGTCCGGCTGAGTGAGTTGGGGTCTGAATTAGGGAAATAAGTTGTAAGGCAGTGAGATCAGCAAGAATTTTTTTAATAATAGAGTCGCTAGACAGCTCACAATGAAGATTGAGGTCACCCAATATGGTGAAGTTAGCAGATTTAGTCACTAATGAGTTTGCTGCCTCAAGGAGAGCTTCAATGAATCTAGAGGCTGGTCCGGGTGGGCGGTAAATGTAAAGGCCAGACAAAGCAAAGTTTGGGCTAGTTGTAATTGTAAAGTGGGCACATTCACAGGCGGGAAGGTCTTCCTTCGTGAATGAGCAAGAAAATTGCTTTTTGTAAATTACAGCGATGCCTCCGCCTCTTGCATCGCGGTTTATGGTTGACATATGATATTCATCTGGAAGCGTGAGGTTGGGTATGGCAGACGTGCCATCCCGTAACCAAGTTTCACAGAGGAAGAGAATGTCAGGGTTCTAATCGAGTATGAGGGTGTTGACCATAAGGTGATGTTTGGTGAGAGACCTGACATTGAGTTGAAGGATCGTGAGGGGGATAGGTTGAGGTGGGTCACGTTTTCTCAAGAGTACGGCGAGGGCTGATAGTGGTAAAATGGCAGGATTTACATGGGAGGCGCGTGTGGCCGAGGGTACCTGTAGTACCAACGCAGTTCTGCCTATAGTTCAAGGCGAGGAGATAATCTCTATCATATTGAAGAGGTTCCTGAGGAGTCCGACCAGGGGGACTGGCGAGAGGCATATTGGCCCCTGTAACAGTGTACTCCAGGTACCCAGGGCATAGGTGCTTCCAAGGCCTACCAGGGGCTGCAGCACGTATTGTGCCACCCCTGGCCTGGCCTCCATATTTGACACAACTGGCTGATCACTAAGCTGGGGTAAGTCGGTGTAATCACCCCTTATTTAGGTATAGTATGCCTATATCTAACCTAAAATGGACACATATGTTCCTATCAGCCACTCCTATGGAAGGCCTCATCAATCCTGGAGGCAGAGTGCTTGGAAATATGTCAGATGGTGCTCTGGCATGAGCTGAGCCTGTCTGCAGCTTTCAGAACCAAGTCCTTTAGCTGTTCCATGATACTGCCATACCATATACTCTTAAGTGCATTATGAACCTCGCGGTTAAATGCTATCTTTGGTTTGGCTTTATCAAAACATGCGAGTAAGGTGTCATACGAATTGGAATACTACCCCCTCGCCAGTTCTGGCGACGGGGGTAGCATTCCACCCTTCTAGAGGGACACGACATGTACCCAACCTGAACCCCGGTTAAAGTTAAACGTGAGCCTCAGCATCACAAAATGGATGCTGCCACCACAGACACAAGTCTGCCCTCCTGCTGCTGGGAGTCCTTCCAGCGAGGGAGGCTTGGACCCAGTCTTGGCGCGAAGCTGGACAAAGGAAAGGGGGTGTAACCACCCCCCTTCCTGGTCCCACCCAGAGGAGGGACCTAGCAGGTAATCTGGCCCCTAGATTTGGAATAAGAGTAGGAGATGTGTCCCAAGACTTCAGATCATCCGGAACTCGACTTGAAACTAAGAAGAAAACTGGACTTCGACATTCTGCTGCACAGAAGACTGAAGAGAATCTCCCTTGTGGCCAAGGAGTGACCACCCTGTGAATACAGGCACCAACCAGCAACTCAATGTCTGCTTTGCCGCCGCCTCCCGCCAGAGCCCGAGCCCAGAGCCTGACAAGACCCAGACTCCCAGACATCTCAGAGCCCGTTCCAGAGTCCCTGAAAAGAAGAGACCCGTGGAGGCACCGAGAGACGTGGGACCGGCCATCTTGAAAGACCCCCGAGAAGATGACTGCGCAGCGCCCGAGGCACCCTCGATGCTGTGCTTTGGGGTTTGAGAAGTGCCACCACCGAGCAGCATTTGCACCGAAGATCAGCCCCCCAGCATCTCCACGATCTGCGTGGGGCCCTTTTGCACTTTGCCACTTGACGCGCCATCCTGGTCACTTGCCCCGTGGCTAGCGGACATCTTCGCGATGAAATCTATAAACTACACTGCTGGTCTGGTTGCTCCAGATTGGCCCTTGCTCCCCTGAAAAGGAGCACCCGCTCTGACCTTGCTGGTCCGAGTAATAAGCTTTTTCCACTTCCTGCGTGGCTTGCATTAGCTAAGGCCTGTTTGCTCCAATAAAGTTGACGACACCGCCATCTGCTAGAGCCTTCGTGGGGCAACTTGTGATCGACTCCTGGACATCCTTGACCTCTTCGTCTCCACGTGGCTGTGGAGACAAGCTGCACCTCTTCACCTGTTTGCACCCGACATCGCCTGGTTCCATCCTGTTCCACGGTAGTCACTGGCTAGTGACTTTGAACATTGTCCCCTCTGCTTTCAGGTCTTCACATCTTCAGATCCACCCTTGGATCCACCGGAACTCTCCTCGACGACCCGCCTGCAGCATCTTCATCTCCAGGCACCATCGACCTGCGTGACGAAACCCGACACAACGTGGCACCTGTGCACCCGCTTCCTGTGGTGAGGTAACTCAGCAACGCCGGTGTTCCTACACTGGTACACACCTCTAGTGCCTAGCTCTAAAGTTTTGTCCTTCTAGGTCCATCGGAAGGTTCCTTAAACACTAACTTTGTAACTTTTACGCACCATTGACTTAACATTGGTGCATGCGTGCACTTTAAGCACTGCACCCGAGTCCTGCGGGCCTTTCCCGACTTCATCACTGCTAGTCCCGAACAGCTCCAGCAATTCCCCAGGCCCTAGGCCTCTTTCCTTTCCCATTGGTGGTTCTTATACCACTATTTTAGTATATGGTTTAAGTGGCCCCTAGGGCTCATCCATATTGTGCACCGTTTGTGTATTTAAACTGTGTTTTGTTTTAACGCATCTGCTTCTGTGCTCATAAAGAGTATAGGTGATATTTTGTAGTAAATAAATATATATATTTTCAATATATATCTGTGTGGTGTCCTTTCATTTGCTATTCAAGGGGATTGTGTATGGTAAAACAGCTTGTTTCACATGCCTTTACAGAGTTTAGCCTAAGACTGCTTTGTCCACGCTACTAGGATAGCTGGTCTATAAGGTTGACTTACAACCAATCATCATAGGGGTTGCTTGGCATGGTACAAGGTGATCACTAGAACTAGTGAGCATCATATACCAGGCCAACTTCTCACATTGGTGAGCAGCGGTTGGGATTTGAGCTTGCTGTTGTTTTACCATTACAATCTTTGAGAGTATCATTTGAAAGATCATACAGGTACCTGATAGGTACATTAAAAACAAGACTAGTATACTTAAGTTCTACTGAACTTAGCTGTTGTAGAGGATAGGGAGTAGCACACCCTGACTACAACTACTAGATAGGTTTAGTAGGTAAACACCAGTGTAGGTAGATTGCAACACATCCACCCACACTAGAGCAATGTCTGGAGCAGAGGGGTCCACTGGACCTATCCCTGTTGAGAGTGACCCTCCAAAGGCACCATCCAAATTTGCTATATTCAACTTTAAAGAACTGAGGCAGCTGTGTTCCTTACGAGGATTCAAAACGGGTCCCACCCCTACAGCAGGTCACCTCAGAGAGCTGTTAGAAAAGTCTGAAGCTCTAAAGACCTCCAAACCAGGCCCCTCGGGGAATGGAGATGGAGGCTCTCCCACTGAAGATGATAACACTGACACCCCTGTCCCTGTCATCCAGATAGATGAGGAAAACCAGGACACTGGAGAAACTCAGCCTGAGGATGAGGAAGAAGAGGAAGAGGAGGAGGAAGGAAGTGATTCTGATGATGGTAGACATAGCCAGGTGTTAGTCAGCAGGCTTAAACAGGCTAACTTAAGCCTATTTGGGACTGAGTCAGGGTCCAACCCACTCAGACCCCCAAGTGGACTTAACCAGGAGTCTAGGAGGAGAAGGAATCACTCAGGTGAGTCCAATACCTCCCAATCTTCTAGAGGTTCTCATGGTCACTCCAGAAGGGGGTTGACTAGCCCTCAGAGAAGGGAACATGAGGCCAAAATGAGAGAGGCTGAGCTTAGGATCCAGAAGCATGAATTAGAAGTTGCCCTGGCCAAAGAGAAGCTTGCTAGAGCAAGACAGCCTAGAGAGAGTGGATTAGGATCCACTGGTGGCCGCACTATCCCTAAGGATAAAGACAGGTCCTATGACAATAGAAACCTGAGTAAGATTGTGCCCCCCTACAAAGCTGGGGATGATATCCACAAATGGATGACTGCACTTGAGAGAGCCTGCAGAGTACAGCAGATCCCTCAGGAGCAGTGGGCAGCAATCTTGTGGCTCTCCTTTGAAGGTAGAGGCAGTGACAGACTCCTCACAGTTAGTGGTGGGGATTCTAGAAACTACCTGGTCCTGAAGAGTGCTCTGATTGATGGGTTAGGCTTAACCACTGAACAGTACAGGTTAATGTTCAGAGACACCCAGAAGACACAGACTCAGGACTGGTCTGATTTTGTTGAATGTGTCACTAAGGCTCTGGAGGGCTGGTTGCTGGGAAGTAAGGTTACAGACTATGAAGGATTGTACAATTTGCTTATGAGAGAACAAATTTAAATAATTGTCAGAACCAGCAGTTGCATCAACATTTGGTTGACTCAGATCTAAGCTTTCCCCAAGATTTGGGAAAGAGGGCAGACAAATGGGTTAGAACCAGAGTTAAGCAAAAGAACCAGAACCAGGGTGGTGACCAAAAGAAAACAGACCAGAAGGGTGGGGAGCAGAAAGCTAAATACCAGAAGTCTTCAACAGGGCCCCAAACTAATACTGAGGGTGGGTCCCAAACTTCCAAGAAGAAGAAGGAAGAAGGTCAAAGAAAACCCTGGTGTAGTGGAGAAGTGTGGCTCAGTGGTTAGAGGCGGCAGACCCGGAATCTGAGATCGACCGTGGACCAGGGTTCGATTCCCCACCTCGGCGGGTCTCGGGCTCATAAATTCCACGGTCTCGACAATTCTCGCTCCGGTGCCTACTCGACTCACGGGGTCACACTCTGCGACTCTGGGCAATAGCTTGCTTAATCTCCACATCGGCCCCTCGCGGCGGGATGCCTGGCTTTCACCTTGTGGATACCCTGCCGGGGTTTCTCACAGGGGAATACCAGGACGGGTTCCCTAAGCAAGCGCGGAGATGCCCCAGGGTAAGTCCTGCGCTATATAAGTTTCATACATTTACATTTACATTTACTTGTAAAAACACCTCTCACTGGACCAGTGAGTGTATAAAGGGTGGAGCCCCCAACACTGCAGCCCCTAAGGCACCTGCACCCAATAGTACAGTTAGCAGTGTTGGTCCACAAACTAAGGGGGTAGTAGGTATCACCTTGGGAACTGAGGGAGATTCTGGCCTAGTCAGAACCCCTACACAGGCTGTTCTGATTTGTGATGTGGAGATTGATTTGTCCACTACTGTCAGTCCCAGTAATCTGGGCAAGTACAGGCAGACGCCTTTGATTAATGAAAAAGTGGCTCAAGCATACAGGGACACAAGTGCCAGTGTCACCATGGTGACACCTAGCTTTGTGGACCCTGGACAATACATACCAGGTGATAATTACCTGGTGACCAATGCCAGCAATGTCACTACTACACATAGTGTGGCACTTGTTAACTTTTCCTGGGGAGGGGTAACTGGCCTAAAAAAAGTTGTGGTTAGTGCTGATCTCCCAGTAGAATGTTTGTTGGGAAATCACCTGGAGAACTCTCTATAGTCAGAAGTTGAGTACAGGACTCATGCAGAGATGTTAGGGATATCATCACATGTCCTTGCTGTGACCAGGTCACAGGCCAAAAAGTGCCTCTCTGAACCTCAGGTCTTGGGTCCTGGAACAATGGACCAAGCACCTTCCAAGAAGAAGAACAGGAGGGTAAAGGCTGTGCCTTCCCAACTGCCTACAAGTGAGGGTCAGCCTTCACAGGAAGATGATCTTGAGACCCCTGAAGGAACTGTCCCTGAAGAGCTTGAACCTGATCAGGTTGAGTTTCTGGGGACAGGGGGACCTTCTAGGGCAGACTTGGGGCAGGCTCAGTTAACCTGTCCTTCTCTTGAACCCCTCAGACAGCAGGCTGCTGCTGAGGCTGCTGGGAATGCTCAAGGTACCCATAAAGTATATTGGGATGATGGGCTCCTTTATTCAGAGGGTAGAGATCCCAAGCCTGGTACAACCAGGAGGTTGGTCATACCTCTGCAATTTAGGGGCTTCCTTCTTACCTTGGCCCATGATATTCCCTTAGCAGGACACCTAGTCCAGAATAAGACTAGGGACAGGCTTGTCTCTCACTTTCACTGGCCTCAAATATCTGAAGATACAAAGGAGTTTTGTCGCTCCTGTGTAACCTGCCAAGCCAGTGGCAAAGCAGGTGGAACAACAAAGGCCCCCCTGATACCACTACCTGTGGTGGGGGTCCCCTTTGAAAGAGTGGGATTGATATTGTAGGTCCAATGGATCCCCCTACAGCATCTGGGCACAGATTCATACTGGTGGTGGTGGACCATGCCACCAGGTACCCAGAGGCAATTCCACTTAGGACCACAACAGCTCCTGTTGTGGCCAGGGCCTTACTTGGAGTTTTCTCCAGAGTGGGGTTTCCTACGGAGGTAGTATCTGATAGAGGTGCCAACTTCATGTCAGGATACTTAACAGCTATGTGGAAGGTATGTGGTGTCAACTACAAGTTCACCACTCCCTATCATCCACAATGCAATGGGCTTGTTGAAAGATTTAACAAGACCCTAAAGGGTATGATCAAAGGATTACCAGAAAAGCTCAGGCGAAGATGGGACATCCTTCTACCCTGCCTTCTGTTTGCTTACAGAGAGGTCCCACAAAAGGGGGTTGGCTTCAGCCCCTTTGAATTGTTGTTTGGGCACCCTGTAAGAGGACCCCTGTGTTTGGTGAGGGAAGGATGGGAGTTACCTCTCAAAAAGCCCAAGCAAGACATAGTGGACTATGTACTTGGTCTCCGCTCCAGGATGGCTGAGTACATGGAGAAGGCATCCAAAAACCTTGAGGCCAGCCAAGAATCACAGAAAGCTTGGCATGACCAAAAGGCTGTCTTGACTGAGTACCAGCCTGGACAGAAAGTATGGGTGTTGGAGCCAGTGGCCCCAGCAGCACTCCAAGACAAATGGTCTGGACCCCATACTATCATTGAAAAGAAGGGAGAGGTTACCTACTTGGTGGACCTAGGAACTCCCCGGAGCCAACAGGGTACTCCATGTAAACAGGCTGAAAGCATATGTTGACAGGGCAGACATGGGCTTGCTCAGGGCTACAGATGAGGGGCAGGAGGAAGAGAGTGACCCTCTCCCAGACCTGCTGACTCAGAACCCTGAGGATGGCTCAGTTGATGGTGTGGCCTTAGATGGCAGCCTCACTGAACATCAGCAAAATGACTGTAGACAAGTTTTGCAGTCATATAGACATATGTTCTCCCTGACACCCAGTCAGACTAACTGGTGTACCCATGTGGTGGACACTGGTGATAGTCTTCCTATGAAAAACAAGATTTACAGGCAGCCTGACCATGTCAGAGACTGTATAAACTGATTCAACACAAAGAAGTATCTAGGAGTCTAAAGGTGAACTCAAATCACAGACACCTGTTGACGTGACAAACAAAGGAAGGGTGGCAGCTACATTAACCAATTGCACCACGTGATATAATGACACCACATTCACGTGAGGCACATACTCTAGGTGAGAGTTTTCCCATCAGTTGTCTACCTGTTCCGCCACTATCACATCATTTGGGTTCTCCTTACCCAGGAGTCAGTGCAATCGCAGTTACACAATGTTGTATGGAGGTAAGAAGACCCACCGTTCTTATCTGGTGGTCGGAAACAGTATAATAGGACAACTGAAAAAAGCGGTGCAAAATAAGTGATTAGTGAAAATATAAAATTAGGTGAGACTGAGTAGAAGAAAGACCTTTAATGTTTTCTCTCAGTTCCCTAACTCTAAAAGCGAAAGTGTGAAAGCAGATTTGACAAAATATCTGCTCAGCGAGTGGTCAACATGTTTCTGCATATATGGCATTACCTATGCATTCTTCAGGACCTGGATGGTGCTACTGCTGTTAAAATAGTGACTACAATACACAATAAAAAGGAATAATATCACCTGATCTTCAGGCTCAGATGCTCCACCACAATCTACAATATGAAATCACAAAAACAGGAGGGGAAGTGAAAAGAGACACATAGTATTACAAATTTTATGAAACAATACACTCATTAGTAGTGTTATTGAAGTGACTTGCCAACACATATTTTATGACAAATTAACACTCACCCAATTAGTGTGGGGATCGCGCCTCACCTCACCTGGCTGCAGCTCAGGTAAATAAGGAGCACCGCTCTGTTTAGAAAACACATATATATACACATAAGCATTCACTGTGAATCCCATAGGTTATCAAAAGATTACCACACTGCTTAGAGTTGCTATTAACGATCTCATATTATGCCACGCAGTAGCATGGACAACTCTGGGCACAATGTGTAATGGCCTATCTTTCAAAGATCTGATGATCTGCGTCTTTGATGTACAACCAGCTATTCATGTTAATCAACTTTTTGTGAATAGCTCTTGTTTCAATAGATTAAAAATGGTTCTGTCCTTGACTGGGAATTGCACGCGTTCTCTACAATGCGTGCCATTAAAATGAGCCGGCGAAGTTAGAAGTCTCTCACCCCAGAATAGTCAAATAAATCGTACACACAAACTAGGGCGTCTCCCTCGCACGATAATAAATGCAAGTCGGGGTCGCCTCAGGCAATGGCGTCAATAAGTCCTATGCGTGATACACACACAATACAAAGAGGTACTATGTCTTTGGTCAGATGTTACCGATCTTAACGTGCCAATGTATCGCTACATAAGCTGATAAAAATCTTCGACCTACGCTTCAATCTGGCCGAAGTTCACAAACCTTATTTACACTGCACAATGATCTAGCAAGCTTAACGAGCGAGTGGTGCAGGAAGCGCTTACCTCTCCGTCGGTGTCTCCGGGCGTCCCTCTGCGCTGGACTTGGGGAGGCACCGTACGGGAGGAGCGCCATGTCCTTAATGACTCGCATTTCCAACGCGCTCACGTGGTGGCGCATAGCATGCTGGTCATTGTAGTTCGTAAAGCGTCTTTTTTGTTAAGTGCTCGCTTAAAGACAGCAAACATTAATGGAATACGCTTATGCACGTTATAAAATGCGTCTATACCATGTGAAATACAATATGCCAGAAAAAATTTGGCAATACCATATGGGTAACAGAATTTCAAAATACACATTATTGTTGTCTACATTGCAAAGATGTGGTCTTTCGTTTAGGGCAACAGCATGATCGATATCTCTGTTGGTAACTAGGATGACACCCTACAATTCTTTTGTCAAATCATAGCGCCACCCCATAGGTCATATCGATACCCACATTCGTGATGTCAACAATACAATGTGCCCATGTCAGAAGTAATTTGGCAACACCATATGGGTAAAAGAATTTCAAAATACACATTATTGTTGTCTACATTGCAAAGATGTGGTCTTTTGTTTAGGGCAACAGCATGATCGATATCTCTGTTGGTAACTAGGATGACACCCCACAATTCTTTTGTCAAATCATAGCGCCACCCCATAGGTCATGTCGGTAACCACATTCGTGATGTCAACATTACAACGATGTGGTATGTTGTTGGGGCAACAACAATGAGTAATATCTGTGATGGCGACTATGATAAGTTCGTCTAGGTCTATTCTCAGATCATAGCGACATCCAGGGGATAGGTTCGTTTAACCCCTCCTTATCGCTATTCAGCTTGTACACCCATTTCTGTTCTTTTCTGAAGGGAAATTTGCTTACATCTGGACAGTGGTCAGGAATAGTTGGCTGTTCTAAAATGGTCCACATGAAATCATTGGGGCCATGTCCCACTTCGAGAAAATGGGCTGTTAGGCGCATCGCTTGTTTGCGGCAGCGGACAATACTTTTATGTTCACAAATGCGAGTTCTTATTTTTCTTGTGGTCATGCCCACGTATCTTTTGGGGCATGGGCAAGTGATGAGATAAATTATGTTCTCGCTATTGCAATTTGTGAATTTCGTCTGTAGCCACGGACGGCCTGTGCCAATCTCCACTGTAGTAGATTTTGTCGTCTGCGGACAGACAGAACAGTTCCCGCAGGGGTGATGTCCTTGTACAGGTGGAAGATCCCATAGGGTCCCCACCTGTCGGGTCATCCTGTTTTTTGGCCGGGTATGTACCAGCTGATCTTTTATGTTTTGACCTCTCTTAAAAGCAAAGAGTGGTACAGGCAGTGTGTCCCCGCTGGTATTCAGAATTGACCAGTGTTTTCTTATGATCTTTTGGACCTGGTTAGATCTGGTGTGAAAAGTGTTTACAAAAGTCATCCTATCCGACTTTGCTTTTGGGACCGCCAGTTCCAGAAGTGCTTCTCGGTTATTATTCGACGCCCTTTTCTTAGATTGGCGGATGATCGTGGATGGATACTTTTTCTCACGTAGCTGTTCTGACAATTTGAGACTGTATAAAGACTGAGGTGCAAAAGATGCTGGAATTAGGTGTTATTGAGCCTTCAGAGAGCCCCTGGGCTAGCCCAGTTGTTCTGGTCCCCAAACCTCACACCAAAGATGGAAAGAGAGAGATGAGGTTCTGTGTGGATTACAGAGGACTCAATGCTGTCACCAGGACAGATGCACACCCTATTCCAAGGGCAGATGAGCTCATAGACAAATTGGCTTCTGCCAAGTATTTGAGCACATTTGACTCGACAGCTGGCTACTGGCAAATCAGGTTAGCTGAGGAGTCTAAAGCCAAGACAGCATTTTCTACCCCAGGTGGGCATTACCAATTTGTGGTGATGCCCTTTGGTTTGAAAAATGCACCTGCCACCTTCCAAAGGTTGGTGAATCAAGTCCTTACTGGGTTGGATGACTTTTGCGCAGCATATCTGGATGATATTGCTGTCTTCAGCTCCATCTGGGAGGATCACCTGGTCCACCTGAAGGAAGTTCTAGAGGCTCTGCAAAAGGCAGGCCCCACTATCAAGGCCACCAAGTGCCAGATAGGGCAGAGTAAAGTTGTATACTTGGGCCACCTTGTAGGTGGAGGCCAAGTTCAACCACTGGAGAGTAAGATCCAGTCCATAAAGGACTGGTCCCCTCCAACTACCCAGACTCAGGTGAGAGCTTTCTTGGGCCTGACTGGGTACTACAAGAAGTTTGTTAAGAACTATGGGTCCATTGTGACTCCTCTTAATGATCTGACATCCAAGAAGATGCCCAAAAAGGTTCAGTGGACAGTAAACTGTCAAAAGGCATTTGTGACCTGAAGAAGGCCATGTGTTCTGCACCTATCCTGAAGAGTCCTGACTATTCAAGAGAGTTCTTTGTCCAAACAGATGCTTCTGAGTTGGGAGTGGGAGCTGTGCTTTCACAACTTAATGTAGATGGTCAAGATCAGCCCATTGCTTTCATTAGCAGAATGCTGACCCCCAGAGAGAAACGTTGGTCAGCCATTGAGAGGGAGGCCTTTGCTGTGGTGTGGGCCCTGAAGAAGTTGAGACCATACTTGTTTGGCACTCACTTCAAGATTCAGACCAACCATAAGCCCCTCTTATGGCTTAATCAGATGAAGGGTGAAAACCCCAAACTACTCAGGTGGTCCATTTCCCTACAGGGGATGGACTTTACAGTGGAGCACCGCCCAGGGACTGACCATGGTAATGCAGATGGTCTCTCCAGGTACTTCCACTTAGAACATGAAGACACAACTGGTCAAGGTTAGTCTAATGTCCCTGCGTTTGGGGGGGGGGGTTGTGTAGGAAAGTAGGGTCTGCTAACCTATGGTCACCCCAAATTTTTGCTTTTTGCTTCACTGGTTTATGACTTAATGTGGCTGTGGGCCTGCTAATCAGACCCACAGCCTGCTTTTCTCTCTCTAAATTAATGCCAATGCACATTAGGTGCATTACAAAATTGGAACTGGTTCACCTTATTGGCCCCTGTAACAGTGTACCCCAGGTGCCCAGGGCATAGGTGCTTCCAAGGCCTACCAGGGGCTGCAGCACGTATTGTGCCACCCCTGGCCTGGCCTCCATATTTGACACAACTGGCTGATCACTCAGCTGGGGTAAGTCGGTGTAATCACCCCTTACTTAGGTATAGTATGCCTATATCTAACCTAAAATGGACACATATGTTCCTATCAGCCACTCCTATGGAAGGCCTCATCAATCCTGGAGGCAGAGTGCTTGGAAATATGTGAGATGGTGCTCTGGCATGAGTGGAGCCTGTCTGCAGCTTTCGGAACCAAGTCCTTTAGCTGTTCCATGATACTGCCATACGATATACTCTTAAGTGCATTATGAACCTCGCGGTTAAATGCTATCTTTGGTTTGGCTTTATCAAAACATGTCGAGTAAGGTGTCATACGAATTGGACTACTACCCCCTCGCCAGTTCTGGTGACGGGGGTAGCATTCCACCCTTCTAGAGGGACACGACATGTACCCAACCTGAACCCCGGTTAAAGTTAAACGTGAGCCTCAGCATCACAAAATGGATGCTGCCACCACAGACACAAGTCTGACCTCCTGCTGCTGGGAGTCCTTCCAGCGAGGGAGGCTTGGACAAAGGGTTTCCTGCCTTGGGAGGTGCTAGCACCACCCCAGACAGGATTTTGTGTATTGGGTTGAATAGAATCAGACATGCCTGGGGCACACAAGGTGTCCCTGTGCATATGCCAGTTCAAACCGGTGCTGGGGCTCTCCAAACCCAGTCTTGGCGCGAAGCTGGACAAAGGAAAGGGGGTGTAACCACCCCCCTTCCTGGTCCCACCCAGAGGAGGGACCTAGCAGGTAATCCGGCCCCTAGATTTGGAATAAGAGTAGGAGCTGTGTCCCAAGACTTCAGATCATCCTGAACTCGACTTGAAACTAAGAAGAAAACTGGACTTCGACATTCTGCTGCACAGAAGACTGAAGAGAATCTCCCTTGTGGCCAAGGAGTGACCACCCTGTGAATACAGGCACCAACCAGCAACTCGACGTCAGCTTTGCCGCCACCTCCCGCCGGAGCCCGAGCCCAAAGCCTGACAAGACTCAGACTCCCAGACATCTCAGAGCCCAATGCACAGTCCCTGAAAAGAAGAGACTCGTGGAGGCACCGAGAGAAGTGGGACCGGCCATCTTGAAAGACCCCCGAGAAGCTGACTGCGCAGCACCCAAGGCACCCTTGACGCTGTGCTTTGGGGTTTGAGAAGTCCCACCACCGAGCAGCATTTGCACCGAAGATCAGCCCCCCAGCATCTCCACGATCTGCGTGGGGCCTTTTTGCACTTTGCCACTCTACGCGCCATCCCGGCCACTTGCCACGCAGCTAGCGGCCATCAAGGCGACGAAATCTACAAACTACACCACTGGTCTAGTTGCTCCAGACTGGCCCTTGCTCCCCTGAAAAGGAGCACCCGCTCTGACCTTGCTGGTTCGAGTATTAAGCTTTTTCCCCTTCCTGCGTGGCTTGCATTAGCCAAGGCCTGTTTGCTTCAATCAAGTTGCCACACCGCCATCAGCTAGAGCCTTTGTGGAGCAACTTGTGATCGACTCCTGGACGTCCTTGACCTCTTCGTGTCCACGTGGCTGCGGAGACAAGCTGCACCTCTTCACCTGTTTGCACCCGACATCGCCTGGTTCCATCCTGGTTCCACGGTAGCCACTGGCTAGTGACTTTGAACATTGTCCCCTGTGCTTTCAGGTCTTCACATCTTCAGATCCACCCTTGGATCCACCGGAACTCTTCTCGGCGACCCGCCTGCAGCATCTTCATCTCCAGGCATCATCGACCTGCGTGACGAAACCCGACACGACTTGGCACCTGTGCACCCGCTTCCTGTGGGTGAGGTAACTCAGCAACGCCGGTGTTCCTACACTGGTACACACCTCTAATGCCTAGCTCTAAAGTTTTGTCCTTCTAGGTCCATCGGAAGGTTCCTTAAACACTAACTTTGTAACTTTTACGCACCATTGACTTAACATTGGTGCATGCGTGCCTTTTAAGCACTGCACCCGAGTCCCGCGGGCCTTTCCCGACTTCATCACTGCTATTCCCAAACAGCTCCAGCGATTCCCCAGGCCCTAGGCCTCTTTCCTTTCCCATTGGTGGTTCTTATACCACTATTTTAGTATATGGTTTAAGTGGCCCCTAGGGCTCATCCATATTGTGCAACTTTTGTGTATTTAAACTGTGTTTTGTTTTAACGCTTCTGCTTCTGTGCTCATAAAGAATATAGGGGATATTTTGTAGGAAATAAATATATATATTTTCAATATATATCTGTGTGGTGTCCTTTCATTTGGTATTCAAGGGGATTGTGTATGGTAAAACAGCTTGCTTCACATGCCTTTACAGAGTTTAGCCTAAGACTGCTTTGTCCACGCTACTAGGATAGCTGGTCTATAAGGTTGACTTACAACCAATCATCATAAGGGTTGCTTGGCATGGTACAAGGTGATCACTAGAACTAGTGAGCATAATATACCAGGCCAACTTCTCACAGCGGGCAACCCTGTCGGGTGCCCCTGCCAAGTGTAAACGTTTGAGATATACGATTGTTAACCTTAATTTGGCCATGCAGGTCCGTGTACAGTAGTTTGATCCATCCCAGGAATTTTGGTCTGAACCCCAGGAGCACCAGCACCTGAAAAAGGTACATCCCTTCTATGGAGACAAGCGCCATAGAAGCATTCAGAGAAAGCATTACTATATCTTCTTCTGTGCATCGCTGTCGACCCAGAACATTGTGGAGACATCGGATGTTCAATGCTGTATTCGGCCCTGGCATGAAGCCAGATTGGTCGGCATGAGCTAAAGATGAATTTATTGGGATGAGACAGTTGACTAGTAGTTTGGCCAGGATTTTGGCTTTTACATTAATCAAGGAGATAGGTCGATAGGAACCGCAGCTGTATGCCGGTTTACCAGGAATCCGGGTGACCACTATGGAGGCAAGCTGCTGATCATGAGGTAGGACCCTCGTATTAAAGCTCTCAGTAAACATGTTTTTGAGGTGGGGTGTGGCCTGTGTGGCTACACCCTTAATAAATTCAATAGGAACGCAATTGGGCACCATAGCTTTCCCTGACTGGATACTGCCAACGACCCAGCAGGTTTCGTCATCTGTAAGGTCCTTTAATGTTTTCTCTCAGTTCCCTAACTCTAAAAGCGAAAGTGTGAAAGCAGATTTGACAAAATATCTGCTCAGCGAGTGGTCAACATGTTTCTGCATATATGGCATTACCTATGCATTCTTCAGGACCTGGATGGTGCTACTGCTGTTAAAATAGTGACTACAATACACAATAAAAAGGAATAATATCACCTGATCTTCAGGCTCAGATGCTCCACCACAATCTACAATATGAAATCACAAAAACAGGAGGGGAAGTGAAAAGAGACACATAGTATTACAAATTTTATGAAACAATACACTCATTAGTAGTGTTATTGAAGTGACTTGCCAACACATATTTTATGACAAATTAACACTCACCCAATTAGTGTGGGGATCGCGCCTCACCTCACCTGGCTGCAGCTCAGGTAAATAAGGAGCACCGCTCTGTTTAGAAAAAACATATATATACACATAAGCATTCACTGTGAATCCCATAGGGTATCAAAAGATTACCACACTGCTTAGAGTTGCTATTAACGATCTCATATTATGCCACGCAGTAGCATGGACAACTCTGGGCACAATGTGTAATGGCCTATCTTTCAAAGATCTGATGATCTGCGTCTTTGATGTACAACCAGCTATTCATGTTAATCAACTTTTTGTGAATAGCTCTTGTTTCAATAGATTAAAAATGGTTCTGTCCTTGACTGGGAATTGCACGCGTTCTCTACAATGCGTGCCATTAAAATGAGCCGGCGAAGTTAGAAGTCTCTCACCCCAGAATAGTCAAATAAATCGTACACACAAACTAGGGCGTCTCCCTCGCACGATAATAAATGCAAGTCGGGGTCGCCTCAGGCAATGGCGTCAATAAGTCCTATGCGTGATACACACACAATACAAAGAGGTACTATGTCTTTGGTCAGATGTTACCGATCTTAACGTGCCAATGTATCGCTACATAAGCTGATAAAAATCTTCGACCTACGCTTCAATCTGGCCGAAGTTCACAAACCTTATTTACACTGCACAATGATCTAGCAAGCTTAACGAGCGAGTGGTGCAGGAAGCGCTTACCTCTCCGTCGGTGTCTCCGGGCGTCCCTCTGCGCTGGACTTGGGGAGGCACCGTACGGGAGGAGCGCCATGTCCTTAATGACTCGCATTTCCAACGCGCTCACGTGGTGGCGCATAGCATGCTGGTCATTGTAGTTCGTAAAGCGTCTTTTTTGTTAAGTGCTCGCTTAAAGACAGCAAACATTAATGGAATACGCTTATGCACGTTATAAAATGCGTCTATACCATGTGAAATACAATATGCCAGAAAAAATTTGGCAATACCATATGGGTAACAGAATTTCAAAATACACATTATTGTTGTCTACATTGCAAAGATGTGGTCTTTCGTTTAGGGCAACAGCATGATCGATATCTCTGTTGGTAACTAGGATGACACCCTACAATTCTTTTGTCAAATCATAGCGCCACCCCATAGGTCATATCGATACCCACATTCGTGATGTCAACAATACAATGTGCCCATGTCAGAAGTAATTTGGCAACACCATATGGGTAAAAGAATTTCAAAATACACATTATTGTTGTCTACATTGCAAAGATGTGGTCTTTTGTTTAGGGCAACAGCATGATCGATATCTCTGTTGGTAACTAGGATGACACCCCACAATTCTTTTGTCAAATCATAGCGCCACCCCATAGGTCATGTCGGTAACCACATTCGTGATGTCAACATTACAACGATGTGGTATGTTGTTGGGGCAACAACAATGAGTAATATCTGTGATGGCGACTATGATAAGTTCGTCTAGGTCTATTCTCAGATCATAGCGACATCCAGGGGATAGGTTCGTTTAACCCCTCCTTATCGCTATTCAGCTTGTACACCCATTTCTGTTCTTTTCTGAAGGGAAATTTGCTTACATCTGGACAGTGGTCAGGAATAGTTGGCTGTTCTAAAATGGTCCACATGAAATCATTGGGGCCATGTCCCACTTCGAGAAAATGGGCTGTTAGGCGCATCGCTTGTTTGCGGCAGCGGACAATACTTTTATGTTCACAAATGCGAGTTCTTATTTTTCTTGTGGTCATGCCCACGTATCTTTTGGGGCATGGGCAAGTGATGAGATAAATTATGTTCTCGCTATTGCAATTTGTGAATTTCGTCTGTAGCCACGGACGGCCTGTGCCAATCTCCACTGTAGTAGATTTTGTCGTCTGCGGACAGACAGAACAGTTCCCGCAGGGGTGATGTCCTTGTACAGGTGGAAGATCCCATAGGGTCCCCACCTGTCGGGTCATCCTGTTTTTTGGCCGGGTATGTACCAGCTGATCTTTTATGTTTTGACCTCTCTTAAAAGCAAAGAGTGGTACAGGCAGTGTGTCCCCGCTGGTATTCAGAATTGACCAGTGTTTTCTTATGATCTTTTGGACCTGGTTAGATCTGGTGTGAAAAGTGTTTACAAAAGTCATCCTATCCGACTTTGCTTTTGGGACCGCCAGTTCCAGAAGTGCTTCTCGGTTATTATTCGACGCCCTTTTCTTAGATTGGCGGATGATCGTGGATGGATACTTTTTCTCACGTAGCTGTTCTGACAATTTGAGACTGTATAAAGACTGAGGTGCAAAAGATGCTGGAATTAGGTGTTATTGAGCCTTCAGAGAGCCCCTGGGCTAGCCCAGTTGTTCTGGTCCCCAAACCTCACACCAAAGATGGAAAGAGAGAGATGAGGTTCTGTGTGGATTACAGAGGACTCAATGCTGTCACCAGGACAGATGCACACCCTATTCCAAGGGCAGATGAGCTCATAGACAAATTGGCTTCTGCCAAGTATTTGAGCACATTTGACTCGACAGCTGGCTACTGGCAAATCAGGTTAGCTGAGGAGTCTAAAGCCAAGACAGCATTTTCTACCCCAGGTGGGCATTACCAATTTGTGGTGATGCCCTTTGGTTTGAAAAATGCACCTGCCACCTTCCAAAGGTTGGTGAATCAAGTCCTTACTGGGTTGGATGACTTTTGCGCAGCATATCTGGATGATATTGCTGTCTTCAGCTCCATCTGGGAGGATCACCTGGTCCACCTGAAGGAAGTTCTAGAGGCTCTGCAAAAGGCAGGCCCCACTATCAAGGCCACCAAGTGCCAGATAGGGCAGAGTAAAGTTGTATACTTGGGCCACCTTGTAGGTGGAGGCCAAGTTCAACCACTGGAGAGTAAGATCCAGTCCATAAAGGACTGGTCCCCTCCAACTACCCAGACTCAGGTGAGAGCTTTCTTGGGCCTGACTGGGTACTACAAGAAGTTTGTTAAGAACTATGGGTCCATTGTGACTCCTCTTAATGATCTGACATCCAAGAAGATGCCCAAAAAGGTTCAGTGGACAGTAAACTGTCAAAAGGCATTTGTGACCTGAAGAAGGCCATGTGTTCTGCACCTATCCTGAAGAGTCCTGACTATTCAAGAGAGTTCTTTGTCCAAACAGATGCTTCTGAGTTGGGAGTGGGAGCTGTGCTTTCACAACTTAATGTAGATGGTCAAGATCAGCCCATTGCTTTCATTAGCAGAATGCTGACCCCCAGAGAGAAACGTTGGTCAGCCATTGAGAGGGAGGCCTTTGCTGTGGTGTGGGCCCTGAAGAAGTTGAGACCATACTTGTTTGGCACTCACTTCAAGATTCAGACCAACCATAAGCCCCTCTTATGGCTTAATCAGATGAAGGGTGAAAACCCCAAACTACTCAGGTGGTCCATTTCCCTACAGGGGATGGACTTTACAGTGGAGCACCGCCCAGGGACTGACCATGGTAATGCAGATGGTCTCTCCAGGTACTTCCACTTAGAACATGAAGACACAACTGGTCAAGGTTAGTCTAATGTCCCTGCGTTTGGGGGGGGGGGTTGTGTAGGAAAGTAGGGTCTGCTAACCTATGGTCACCCCAAATTTTTGCTTTTTGCTTCACTGGTTTATGACTTAATGTGGCTGTGGGCCTGCTAATCAGACCCACAGCCTGCTTTTCTCTCTCTAAATTAATGCCAATGCACATTAGGTGCATTACAAAATTGGAACTGGTTCACCTTATTGGCCCCTGTAACAGTGTACCCCAGGTGCCCAGGGCATAGGTGCTTCCAAGGCCTACCAGGGGCTGCAGCACGTATTGTGCCACCCCTGGCCTGGCCTCCATATTTGACACAACTGGCTGATCACTCAGCTGGGGTAAGTCGGTGTAATCACCCCTTACTTAGGTATAGTATGCCTATATCTAACCTAAAATGGACACATATGTTCCTATCAGCCACTCCTATGGAAGGCCTCATCAATCCTGGAGGCAGAGTGCTTGGAAATATGTGAGATGGTGCTCTGGCATGAGTGGAGCCTGTCTGCAGCTTTCGGAACCAAGTCCTTTAGCTGTTCCATGATACTGCCATACGATATACTCTTAAGTGCATTATGAACCTCGCGGTTAAATGCTATCTTTGGTTTGGCTTTATCAAAACATGTCGAGTAAGGTGTCATACGAATTGGACTACTACCCCCTCGCCAGTTCTGGTGACGGGGGTAGCATTCCACCCTTCTAGAGGGACACGACATGTACCCAACCTGAACCCCGGTTAAAGTTAAACGTGAGCCTCAGCATCACAAAATGGATGCTGCCACCACAGACACAAGTCTGACCTCCTGCTGCTGGGAGTCCTTCCAGCGAGGGAGGCTTGGACAAAGGGTTTCCTGCCTTGGGAGGTGCTAGCACCACCCCAGACAGGATTTTGTGTATTGGGTTGAATAGAATCAGACATGCCTGGGGCACACAAGGTGTCCCTGTGCATATGCCAGTTCAAACCGGTGCTGGGGCTCTCCAAACCCAGTCTTGGCGCGAAGCTGGACAAAGGAAAGGGGGTGTAACCACCCCCCTTCCTGGTCCCACCCAGAGGAGGGACCTAGCAGGTAATCCGGCCCCTAGATTTGGAATAAGAGTAGGAGCTGTGTCCCAAGACTTCAGATCATCCTGAACTCGACTTGAAACTAAGAAGAAAACTGGACTTCGACATTCTGCTGCACAGAAGACTGAAGAGAATCTCCCTTGTGGCCAAGGAGTGACCACCCTGTGAATACAGGCACCAACCAGCAACTCGACGTCAGCTTTGCCGCCACCTCCCGCCGGAGCCCGAGCCCAAAGCCTGACAAGACTCAGACTCCCAGACATCTCAGAGCCCAATGCACAGTCCCTGAAAAGAAGAGACTCGTGGAGGCACCGAGAGAAGTGGGACCGGCCATCTTGAAAGACCCCCGAGAAGCTGACTGCGCAGCACCCAAGGCACCCTTGACGCTGTGCTTTGGGGTTTGAGAAGTCCCACCACCGAGCAGCATTTGCACCGAAGATCAGCCCCCCAGCATCTCCACGATCTGCGTGGGGCCTTTTTGCACTTTGCCACTCTACGCGCCATCCCGGCCACTTGCCACGCAGCTAGCGGCCATCAAGGCGACGAAATCTACAAACTACACCACTGGTCTAGTTGCTCCAGACTGGCCCTTGCTCCCCTGAAAAGGAGCACCCGCTCTGACCTTGCTGGTTCGAGTATTAAGCTTTTTCCCCTTCCTGCGTGGCTTGCATTAGCCAAGGCCTGTTTGCTTCAATCAAGTTGCCACACCGCCATCAGCTAGAGCCTTTGTGGAGCAACTTGTGATCGACTCCTGGACGTCCTTGACCTCTTCGTGTCCACGTGGCTGCGGAGACAAGCTGCACCTCTTCACCTGTTTGCACCCGACATCGCCTGGTTCCATCCTGGTTCCACGGTAGCCACTGGCTAGTGACTTTGAACATTGTCCCCTGTGCTTTCAGGTCTTCACATCTTCAGATCCACCCTTGGATCCACCGGAACTCTTCTCGGCGACCCGCCTGCAGCATCTTCATCTCCAGGCATCATCGACCTGCGTGACGAAACCCGACACGACTTGGCACCTGTGCACCCGCTTCCTGTGGGTGAGGTAACTCAGCAACGCCGGTGTTCCTACACTGGTACACACCTCTAATGCCTAGCTCTAAAGTTTTGTCCTTCTAGGTCCATCGGAAGGTTCCTTAAACACTAACTTTGTAACTTTTACGCACCATTGACTTAACATTGGTGCATGCGTGCCTTTTAAGCACTGCACCCGAGTCCCGCGGGCCTTTCCCGACTTCATCACTGCTATTCCCAAACAGCTCCAGCGATTCCCCAGGCCCTAGGCCTCTTTCCTTTCCCATTGGTGGTTCTTATACCACTATTTTAGTATATGGTTTAAGTGGCCCCTAGGGCTCATCCATATTGTGCAACTTTTGTGTATTTAAACTGTGTTTTGTTTTAACGCTTCTGCTTCTGTGCTCATAAAGAATATAGGGGATATTTTGTAGGAAATAAATATATATATTTTCAATATATATCTGTGTGGTGTCCTTTCATTTGGTATTCAAGGGGATTGTGTATGGTAAAACAGCTTGCTTCACATGCCTTTACAGAGTTTAGCCTAAGACTGCTTTGTCCACGCTACTAGGATAGCTGGTCTATAAGGTTGACTTACAACCAATCATCATAAGGGTTGCTTGGCATGGTACAAGGTGATCACTAGAACTAGTGAGCATAATATACCAGGCCAACTTCTCACAGCGGGCAACCCTGTCGGGTGCCCCTGCCAAGTGTAAACGTTTGAGATATACGATTGTTAACCTTAATTTGGCCATGCAGGTCCGTGTACAGTAGTTTGATCCATCCCAGGAATTTTGGTCTGAACCCCAGGAGCACCAGCACCTGAAAAAGGTACATCCCTTCTATGGAGACAAGCGCCATAGAAGCATTCAGAGAAAGCATTACTATATCTTCTTCTGTGCATCGCTGTCGACCCAGAACATTGTGGAGACATCGGATGTTCAATGCTGTATTCGGCCCTGGCATGAAGCCAGATTGGTCGGCATGAGCTAAAGATGAATTTATTGGGATGAGACAGTTGACTAGTAGTTTGGCCAGGATTTTGGCTTTTACATTAATCAAGGAGATAGGTCGATAGGAACCGCAGCTGTATGCCGGTTTACCAGGAATCCGGGTGACCACTATGGAGGCAAGCTGCTGATCATGAGGTAGGACCCTCGTATTAAAGCTCTCAGTAAACATGTTTTTGAGGTGGGGTGTGGCCTGTGTGGCTACACCCTTAATAAATTCAATAGGAACGCAATTGGGCACCATAGCTTTCCCTGACTGGATACTGCCAACGACCCAGCAGGTTTCGTCATCTGTAAGGTCCTTTAATGTTTTCTCTCAGTTCCCTAACTCTAAAAGCGAAAGTGTGAAAGCAGATTTGACAAAATATCTGCTCAGCGAGTGGTCAACATGTTTCTGCATATATGGCATTACCTATGCATTCTTCAGGACCTGGATGGTGCTACTGCTGTTAAAATAGTGACTACAATACACAATAAAAAGGAATAATATCACCTGATCTTCAGGCTCAGATGCTCCACCACAATCTACAATATGAAATCACAAAAACAGGAGGGGAAGTGAAAAGAGACACATAGTATTACAAATTTTATGAAACAATACACTCATTAGTAGTGTTATTGAAGTGACTTGCCAACACATATTTTATGACAAATTAACACTCACCCAATTAGTGTGGGGATCGCGCCTCACCTCACCTGGCTGCAGCTCAGGTAAATAAGGAGCACCGCTCTGTTTAGAAAAAACATATATATACACATAAGCATTCACTGTGAATCCCATAGGGTATCAAAAGATTACCACACTGCTTAGAGTTGCTATTAACGATCTCATATTATGCCACGCAGTAGCATGGACAACTCTGGGCACAATGTGTAATGGCCTATCTTTCAAAGATCTGATGATCTGCGTCTTTGATGTACAACCAGCTATTCATGTTAATCAACTTTTTGTGAATAGCTCTTGTTTCAATAGATTAAAAATGGTTCTGTCCTTGACTGGGAATTGCACGCGTTCTCTACAATGCGTGCCATTAAAATGAGCCGGCGAAGTTAGAAGTCTCTCACCCCAGAATAGTCAAATAAATCGTACACACAAACTAGGGCGTCTCCCTCGCACGATAATAAATGCAAGTCGGGGTCGCCTCAGGCAATGGCGTCAATAAGTCCTATGCGTGATACACACACAATACAAAGAGGTACTATGTCTTTGGTCAGATGTTACCGATCTTAACGTGCCAATGTATCGCTACATAAGCTGATAAAAATCTTCGACCTACGCTTCAATCTGGCCGAAGTTCACAAACCTTATTTACACTGCACAATGATCTAGCAAGCTTAACGAGCGAGTGGTGCAGGAAGCGCTTACCTCTCCGTCGGTGTCTCCGGGCGTCCCTCTGCGCTGGACTTGGGGAGGCACCGTACGGGAGGAGCGCCATGTCCTTAATGACTCGCATTTCCAACGCGCTCACGTGGTGGCGCATAGCATGCTGGTCATTGTAGTTCGTAAAGCGTCTTTTTTGTTAAGTGCTCGCTTAAAGACAGCAAACATTAATGGAATACGCTTATGCACGTTATAAAATGCGTCTATACCATGTGAAATACAATATGCCAGAAAAAATTTGGCAATACCATATGGGTAACAGAATTTCAAAATACACATTATTGTTGTCTACATTGCAAAGATGTGGTCTTTCGTTTAGGGCAACAGCATGATCGATATCTCTGTTGGTAACTAGGATGACACCCTACAATTCTTTTGTCAAATCATAGCGCCACCCCATAGGTCATATCGATACCCACATTCGTGATGTCAACAATACAATGTGCCCATGTCAGAAGTAATTTGGCAATACCATATGGGTAAAAGAATTTCAAAATACACATTATTGTTGTCTACATTGCAAAGATGTGGTCTTTTGTTTAGGGCAACAGCATGATCGATATCTCTGTTGGTAACTAGGATGACACCCCACAATTCTTTTGTCAAATCATAGCGCCACCCCATAGGTCATGTCGGTAACCACATTCGTGATGTCAACATTACAACGATGTGGTATGTTGTTGGGGCAACAACAATGAGTAATATCTGTGATGGCGACTATGATAAGTTCTTCTAGGTCTATTCTCAGATCATAGCGACATCCAGGGGATAGGTTCGTTTAACCCCTCCTTATCGCTATTCAGCTTGTACACCCATTTCTGTTCTTTTCTGAAGAGAAATTTGCTTACATCTGGACAGTGGTCAGGAATAGTTGGCTGTTCTAAAATGGTCCACATGAAATCATTGGGGCCATGTCCCACTTCGAGAAAATGGGCTGTTAGGCGCGTCGCTTGTTTGCGGCAGCGGACAATACTTTTATGTTCACAAATGCGAGTTCTTATTTTTCTTGTGGTCATGCCCACGTATCTTTTGGGGCATGGGCAAGTGATGAGATAAATTATGTTCTCGCTATTGCAATTTGTGAATTTCGTCTGTAGCCACGGACGGCCTGTGCCAATCTCCACTGTAGTAGATTTTGTCGTCTGCGGACAGACAGAACAGTTCCCGCAGGGGTGATGTCCTTGTACAGGTGGAAGATCCCATAGGGTCCCCACCTGTCGGGTCATCCTGTTTTTTGGCCGGGTATGTACCAGCTGGTCTTTTATGTTTTGACCTCTCTTAAAAGCAAAGAGTGGTACAGGCAGTGTGTCCCCGCTGGTATTCAGAATTGACCAGTGTTTTCTTATGATCTTTTGGACCTGGTTAGATCTGGTGTGAAAAGTGTTTACAAAAGTCATCCTATCCGACTTTGCTTTTGGGACCGCCAGTTCCAGAAGTGCTTCTCGGTTATTATTCGACGCCCTTTTCTTAGATTGGCGGATGATCGTGGATGGATACTTTTTCTCACGTAGCTGTTCTGACAATTTGAGACTGTATAAAGACTGAGGTGCAAAAGATGCTGGAATTAGGTGTTATTGAGCCTTCAGAGAGCCCCTGGGCTAGCCCAGTTGTTCTGGTCCCCAAACCTCACACCAAAGATGGAAAGAGAGAGATGAGGTTCTGTGTGGATTACAGAGGACTCAATGCTGTCACCAGGACAGATGCACACCCTATTCCAAGGGCAGATGAGCTCATAGACAAATTGGCTTCTGCCAAGTATTTGAGCACATTTGACTTGACAGCTGGCTACTGGCAAATCAGGTTAGCTGAGGAGTCTAAAGCCAAGACAGCATTTTCTACCCCAGGTGGGCATTACCAATTTGTGGTGATGCCCTTTGGTTTGAAAAATGCACCTGCCACCTTCCAAAGGTTGGTGAATCAAGTCCTTACTGGGTTGGATGACTTTTGCGCAGCATATCTGGATGATATTGCTGTCTTCAGCTCCATCTGGGAGGATCACCTGGTCCACCTGAAGGAAGTGCTAGAGGCTCTGCAAAAGGCAGGCCCCACTATCAAGGCCACCAAGTGCCAGATAGGGCAGAGTAAAGTTGTATACTTGGGCCACCTTGTAGGTGGAGGCCAAGTTCAACCACTGGAGAGTAAGATCCAGTCCATAAAGGACTGGTCCCCTCCAACTACCCAGACTCAGGTGAGAGCTTTCTTGGGCCTGACTGGGTACTACAAGAAGTTTGTTAAGAACTATGGGTCCATTGTGACTCCTCTTAATGATCTGACATCCAAGAAGATGCCCAAAAAGGTTCAGTGGACAGTAAACTGTCAAAAGGCATTTGTGACCTGAAGAAGGCCATGTGTTCTGCACCTATCCTGAAGAGTCCTGACTATTCAAGAGAGTTCTTTGTCCAAACAGATGCTTCTGAGTTTCACAACTTAATGTAGATGGTCAAGATCAGCCCATTGCTTTCATTAGCAGAATGCTGACCCCCAGAGAGAAACGTTGGTCAGCCATTGAGAGGGAGGCCTTTGCTGTGGTGTGGGCCCTGAAGAAGTTGAGACCATACTTGTTTGGCACTCACTTCAAGATTCAGACCAACCATAAGCCCCTCTTATGGCTTAATCAGATGAAGGGTGAAAACCCCAAACTACTCAGGTGGTCCATTTCCCTACAGGGGATGGACTTTACCGTGGAGCACCGCCCAGGGACTGACCATGGTAATGCAGATGGTCTCTCCAGGTACCTCCACTTAGAACATGAAGACACAACTGGTCAAGGTTAGTCTAATGTCCCTGCGTTTGGGGGGGGGGGGTTGTGTAGGAAAGTAGGGTCTGCTAACCTATGGTCACCCCAAATTTTTGCTTTTTGCTTCACTGGTTTATGACTTAATGTGGCTGTGGGCCTGCTAATCAGACCCACAGCCTGCTTTTCTCTCTCTAAATTAATGCCAATGCACATTAGGTGCATTACAAAATTGGAACTGGTTCACCTTATTGGCCCCTGTAACAGTGTACCCCAGGTGCCCAGGGCATAGGTGCTTCCAAGGCCTACCAGGGGCTGCAGCACGTATTGTGCCACCCCTGGCCTGGCCTCCATATTTGACACAACTGGCTGATCACTCAGCTGGGGTAAGTCGGTGTAATCACCCCTTACTTAGGTATAGTATGCCTATATCTAACCTAAAATGGACACATATGTTCCTATCAGCCACTCCTATGGAAGGCCTCATCAATCCTGGAGGCAGAGTGCTTGGAAATATGTGAGATGGTGCTCTGGCATGAGTGGAGCCTGTCTGCAGCTTTCGGAACCAAGTCCTTTAGCTGTTCCATGATACTGCCATACGATATACTCTTAAGTGCATTATGAACCTCGCGGTTAAATGCTATCTTTGGTTTGGCTTTATCAAAACATGTCGAGTAAAGTGTCATACGAATTGGACTACTACCCCCTCGCCAGTTCTGGTGACGGGGGTAGCATTCCACCCTTCTAGAGGGACACAACATGTACCCAACCTGAACCCCGGTTAAAGTTAAACGTGAGCCTCAGCATCACAAAATGGATGCTGCCACCACAGACACAAGTCTGACCTCCTGCTGCTGGGAGTCCTTCCAGCGAGGGAGGCTTGGACAAAGGGTTTCCTGCCTTGGGAGGTGCTAGCACCACCCCAGACAGGATTTTGTGTATTGGGTAGGACAGGGCTGAATAGAATCAGACATGCCTGGGGCACACAAGGTGTCCCTGTGCATATGCCAGTTCAAACCGGTGCTGGGGCTCTCCAAACCCAGTCTTGGCGCGAAGCTGGACAAAGGAAAGGGGGTGTAACCACCCCCCTTCCTGGTCCCACCCAGAGGAGGGACCTAGCAGGTAATCCGGCCCCTAGATTTGGAATAAGAGTAGGAGCTGTGTCCCAAGACTTCAGATCATCCTGAACTCGACTTGAAACTAAGAAGAAAACTGGACTTCGACATTCTGCTGCACAGAAGACTGAAGAGAATCTCCCTTGTGGCCAAGGAGTGACCACCCTGTGAATACAGGCACCAACCAGCAACTCGACGTCAGCTTTGCCGCCACCTCCCGCCGGAGCCCGAGCCCAAAGCCTGACAAGACTCAGACTCCCAGACATCTCAGAGCCCAATGCACAGTCCCTGAAAAGAAGAGACTCGTGGAGGCACCGAGAGAAGTGGGACCGGCCATCTTGAAAGACCCCCGAGAAGCTGACTGCGCAGCACCCAAGGCACCCTTGACGCTGTGCTTTGGGGTTTGAGAAGTCCCACCACCGAGCAGCATTTGCACCGAAGATCAGCCCCCCAGCATCTCCACGATCTGCGTGGGGCCTTTTTGCACTTTGCCACTCTACGCGCCATCCCGGCCACTTGCCACGCAGCTAGCGGCCATCAAGGCGACGAAATCTACAAACTACACCACTGGTCTAGTTGCTCCAGACTGGCCCTTGCTCCCCTGAAAAGGAGCACCCGCTCTGACCTTGCTGGTTCGAGTATTAAGCTTTTTCCCCTTCCTGCGTGGCTTGCATTAGCCAAGGCCTGTTTGCTTCAATCAAGTTGCCACACCGCCATCAGCTAGAGCCTTTGTGGAGCAACTTGTGATCGACTCCTGGACGTCCTTGACCTCTTCGTGTCCACGTGGCTGCGGAGACAAGCTGCACCTCTTCACCTGTTTGCACCCGACATCGCCTGGTTCCATCCTGGTTCCACGGTAGCCACTGGCTAGTGACTTTGAACATTGTCCCCTGTGCTTTCAGGTCTTCACATCTTCAGATCCACCCTTGGATCCACCGGAACTCTTCTCGACGACCCGCCTGCAGCATCTTCATCTCCAGGCATCATCGACCTGCGTGACGAAACCCGACACGACTTGGCACCTGTGCATCCGCTTCCTGTGGGTGAGGTAACTCAGCAACGCCGGTGTTCCTACACTGGTACACACCTCTAATGCCTAGCTCTAAAGTTTTGTCCTTCTAGGTCCATCGGAAGGTTCCTTAAACACTAACTTTGTAACTTTTACGCACCATTGACTTAACATTGGTGCATGCGTGCCTTTTAAGCACTGCACCCGAGTCCCGCGGGCCTTTCCCGACTTCATCACTGCTATTCCCAAACAGCTCCAGCGATTCCCCAGGCCCTAGGCCTCTTTCCTTTCCCATTGGTGGTTCTTATACCACTATTTTAGTATATGGTTTAAGTGGCCCCCAGGGCTCATCCATATTGTGCAACTTTTGTGTATTTAAACTGTGTTTTGTTTTAACGCTTCTGCTTCTGTGCTCATAAAGAGTATAGGGGATATTTTGTAGTAAATAAATATATATATTTTCAATATATATCTGTGTGGTGTCCTTTCATTTGGTATTCAAGGGGATTGTGTATGGTAAAACAGCTTGCTTCACATGCCTTTACAGAGTTTAGCCTAAGACTGCTTTGTCCACGCTACTAGGATAGCTGGTCTATAAGGTTGACTTACAACCAATCATCATAAGGGTTGCTTGGCATGGTACAAGGTGATCACTAGAACTAGTGAGCATAATATACCAGGCCAACTTCTCACAGCGGGCAACCCTGTCGGGTGCCCCTGCCAAGTGTAAACGTTTGAGATATACGATTGTTAACCTTAATTTGGCCATGCAGGTCCGTGTACAGTAATTTGATCCATCCCAGGAATTTTGGTCTGAACCCCAGGAGCACCAGCACCTGAAAAAGGTACATCCCTTCTATGGAGACAAGCGCCATAGAAGCATTCAGAGAAAGCATTACTATATCTTCTTCTGTGCATCGCTGTCGACCCAGAACATTGTGGAGACATCGGATGTTCAATGCTGTATTCGGCCCTGGCATGAAGCCAGATTGGTCGGCATGAGCTAAAGATGAATTTATTGGGATGAGACAGTTGACTAGTAGTTTGGCCAGGATTTTGGCTTTGACATTAATCAAGGAGATAGGTCGATAGGAACCGCAGCTGTATGCCGGTTTACCAGGAATCCGGGTGACCACTATGGAGGCAAGCTGCTGATCATGAGGTAGGACCCTCGTATTAAAGCTCTCAGTAAACATGTTTTTGAGGTGGGGTGTGGCCTGTGTGGCTACACCCTTAATAAATTCAATAGGAACGCAATTGGGCACCATAGCTTTCCCTGACTGGATACTGCCAACGACCCAGCAGGTTTCGTCATCTGTAAGGTCCTCCTCTAGCCTGTCTCTATCGGCTTCAGATAGGGTAGGTAGTCTCATATCGACCAGCAGTTGCCGTGAGTCCTCTGTCGTATATGTAGTGGATGAGGTATAGACCTTCTCGAAACGATCCGCTAAGGCCTCTGCAATGCTTTGTGGATCAGTAATCTGCCCGCCACCGGCAGAGTTAGCTTGGGCATCCAGCACTCTCCCTGTTCCCGTCTCTCCAAGCAGGCAAGAATCTTACCCGCTCTATCTCCCATCTCATAGACCTTGTGCTGTGTTTCTAACACTCAGGCCCGTGTTTTCTCCCCGCCCAGAGATCTGTATTCCAGCTGTTTGATGGCTATTTGGTGAGCAGTGGTTTCACAAGGCAAACGTGCATTTTGTTCCTCCTGTTGTCGGAGCTCTGTCTCTAGATCGAGCAGTTGTTGGTTCCGTTTCTTGATATATCAAACTTTCAATGCTAAAGCTTGCCTCTTCACCATCGTTTTGTACGCCTCTCATATGATTTGTGCCGATTCAACGGAGGCAACATTTTCATTGAAGTAAAGGGTTTTCTGGGTGGTCAGGGTCTCTCTGATGTCCGGAACCTTAAGCAGCCATGGATTACTGGATATGGCCCTGCGGTGTCGATAATGCAAGTAGTTGAGTTCCACCCGTACCGGAGAATGATCGGAGATGCCCCTTTGCAAAACACGTGGATGTCTAAAGTGCCCAATGTCTACAAGGTTTGTGAGAAAGTAATCTATGCGGGACATACTCTTATGTGCATTGGACTAGAATGTGTAGTTTGTCATGAATGGTTGCAGAAAGCACCACACATCTACCATGCCCATGGCTAGTGTGAAATCCATCATTTGCGTTGTGTGACTAGTAGGAGAGCCTTGAGGGTGTCTGTCTGTGCGGTCATCCATCCTCATATTAAAATCCCCTCGCAGGACGAGGGTTCCCACCGGGAGATCTACATACATTTTCCCCAGGTCTACAAGTGCCTCCTTACCAAGATTTGGGGGCAGGTAGGCTGATATCACTTTAAGTGTTTTCCCCTCCCAGCTGGCCTCTAATACAGCAAACCACCCTTGGGGGCCTGCCCAGGTGCGGGCCGGACGAGGATTCTGGTTCCTCTGGAGCCAGAGGGGAACCCTGCATGGACAAGGAGCTTGTATCCCCACTGTGTAAGGGCCTGGCATTTCCCACCACCAGGTGCGTCTCCTGCAGGAGAACCATGTCTGGGGCGTGTCTCTTAAGATATTTGAGTACTATACCCGCTTGATTTTGTCCCCCAGTCCATTAACATTCCAGGTAAGAACAAACATCGAAGTTTCTATTGTGTCACCTGCCATTCAAATAGCATGGGAGCTGTAGAAAGGGTCAGATGCTCCGTGGAAAGGGCAACAGTCACATCGCACATCATGCGCGCTGAGTGTGAGTGTTGGTAAATACCATCAAAGACGGACCAAGAAGTGGCCTGATTGCGTACCGTGGGTGTGAAGTGGGGGACATTTTAAAAAGATCCGACTGTCCACTGATTGCGATCGGAAAACAATTATCAAACCAAAACCATACCTCAACACTACCAACCCCCCTCCCCCATCCCTTCTCCCCTGCCTGTGGATTTAAAACTACCCACCCACCAACAAGGCAGAGTGCCTATAGTCTTAGTCGTTCTTAGCTACCCCTACCATCATTATAAAGACTTTTACTTGGTTCGCACAAACACAGCCAAAGTTCAGGCAGTCATCGATGGAGCTTGGGCCGGATGCAGGTTCCCAGTTAGGCCCGCTGGAAAAAGTACCTTGATCCTGGTTGCATCACTGTCAAAGAAGATGCGGGTTGGAGCTAAAGTGATGCGTTGGTGTCGATATTCACAAAGGCGGCGATGTGCTGGTCCTGGTCTATGCGACAGCTGTAATGCATCAGCCCCGTTGACTGTAGGGGATGTGATGCAGAGTTCTCATGGTTGTTGAGGCTGTCGTTGATGGAGATGCGAAGACCTTGAGTATAGCATTGCGCAGTACTTGTCTGAAGACGATGCAGTGGGTAATTTCACGCAGCATAGGCGATACACCGCTTATGGTCAAGCAACAGGGGGTGATGTACTGGTACTGATCTATGCAACAGCATGGATTCAACAGTTCTAGAAAGAACGTGTGGGATTCATTGAAGCATGCACCTTAGGCCTCACTTCCAAGGGTCGAGGACTCGGTGGTACTACTCGACAGGCAAGACTCACAGATGGCAGAGTCTAGGTGCAGCAGCAGAACAGTTGGAAGTCTTTTAAGTCCCTGACACTTTAGATCAGGATGCATGCCTGCAAGCCCTTGGAGTCATACTGCGTTTAAGTGATGGAGACCCAGTCCTTCTCCAACAGTCAGGAAAACAGCAGGCAGCACAGCAAGGCAGGAGTCCAGCAAAGCAGCAGTCCATCAGACTGGAAGTCCTTCAGCAGCACAGCAGTCTTTCTTCCTGGCAGAGTCTACACAGGCCCACAAGTGTACTAAAATGGAGATATCAGAGGTCCAGTACTTATACCCAGTTGTGCCTTTGAAGTGATGGAGACTCCAAAGACAGGCCCTTGAAGTGCACAGCGGTCCTCCCTTCCTGCCCTGCTTTCATACTCACTACAGGGGGTTATTCAGCCCTTTGTGTGGGGATAGGACAGTGTCTAATCAGGTGTAAGTGTGAGGCTGGGTTGATTTTCTCCCTTCCGTCCACTCAGGATGGCCCATCACGTGACACCTACACTCTCATTGTGTATGGCTTTCTAGGGGGAATACACAATGCCCAGCTGTCACCCTCTCCAGACATGTATCAAAGATAGCCAGCAGGCACAAAATGGCATTTTCCGACATGCAATTTGGATTGGGCAGATGTTTCATGCATCAATAAAAAAATGCTTGACCTCCAAGCAGCTCTGATTATTTTGTAGTTATCCAGCTGCCTGAGCTTAAGTAAGTATTATAAAACAGGGTTGAACCCAGAAGTCAAAGGGACCTGGGTAGTAAATTGTTATGAACAGAGGGGTCCCCCACTTTTATGGAGTTGGTAAGAAAAAAGGAAAATCAGCAAATATTTCAAAAGGTTTAGAGAGAAAGATTAATCACAAAAGGTTCTGGAAATGCATTGTTTTATTCACTATGCATCCATATCGTCACAGTCACGTAATTCATTTGTGAATATCAGAATACACCCTTTCTGTAAGGACCAACTATCCTACATCGATTCCTGGGTCGAAACGTAGACTGTTCCTCTACCCATCTTCAACTCCTAGTACCAGCATGATACACACGGCTTTATAGGAGCTTGAACTTTTCTGAACAAGCACCAGACATTGCGGACATTGTATATGACCCTGCTGTGGATAGGGATCATTTTGAACTCATACATGAATTTCAATGTAATTTTGTTTTTATTAAATGTATAGTGAGTCACAATTCTATGTTAACTTTACTACCTTCCTTTCCCTTTTCCTTCTCCCTATGGGCACATAAACTCATGACAAATTAAGTGTGTATTCTGATATTCACAAATGAATTACGTGACTGTGACGATATGGATGCATAGTGAATAAAACAATGCATTTCCAGAACCTTTTGTGATTAATCTTTCTCTCTAAACCTTTTGAAATATTTGCTGATTTTCCTTTTTTCTTACCAACTCCATAAAAGTGGGGGACCCCTCTGAGCTTAAGTAAGTGGCACATGCATGACTGTGCAATATAATTAAGGTGTCTTAGGTAACTAGATAATTTACCGTGTTTGTTTTTCTCTGGTAGAAGCTCAGATGAGAGGAGGGTAGTAAATAACTTTAGACTTTAGGGTGCAGTCTTGTGTTGGAGAGCCCAGAGCTCCACTAATCAACATGGATTTTTAGGTCTGGCTTGAAGGTGCAACTGTCACTTGACCTTCTATAATCAATAAAAAGAGCTTTTAGAGTCCTACTGAGAGAGTGGTTCAATCTCCATCCACATGCTGGTTTCACTGAGTACAGGATTTGATCGGCCACTAAAACTCTCATATCCGTTTTTTTGTTTCTGGAAAGGTTTTACTCCATACTGGAATCACTTTGCTATGGTGGGAACCCAATGATCATGGCTATACGTCTGAGCTGTACATTATGAAATGTTATGGTAAAGTCACTAAGCCTGATTTATTCATTTATTAAAGTTGATATGCATTTATGTTTTGATTATTCTTACTCTATAATGAAGCCTACAGATAGGTATTTTGTTACAGGCATTGGTGTTGGTGCTGGTCACCCAGTGTGACAGACCACTGATATCTAAGGTTTTCTCTGAGAGAATCCTTTAAGGGCCGTCATAGGAGAGATTGTATTTTTCTTAGCCAACTGTAATTCCTTAGATCTCTCTAATTTTACAACTGTGTCTGATGGTTGCCTTATGGAAAAGCTTAAAAAAGTGGTTCCCAAACATTTTCGGCCCACGGGTCCCTGACCTATTGGCCATTGGATGCGCCTCCCCATTATGTTACTTTTTTTGGGCGAGTGGGGGATGTAAGCCCAGCCTCATGACTACTTCAGTTTTTCACCCTGAAAATATTTGAGAGGAAGGTGATGAATATATTATAATCATAAATTATGTAGCAAATTAAACATATAACAATTATTTAATCAAAAACTTTAATTGACTATGTCAGAAACAATACTCTTCAGCACTGGGGGTCTGCATATGGAAATCTAGTCGAGAGGGAGATGGACCGGGGACAAAATAAATAATTCTCATTGGCACATTTCACGAGCTCATGTTAATGTACCAATGCATACCAGCAGGGGTAGAGTGAACATAGAGAAGTATAGTTATTAATTAATTAGTCCTGCAGTTTGATGCAAGCATTCAAGTGGACATTGATAGATACACTCAAAAAGCCAATAGCATTAGTTAGCAATAATATAGAATAACCACATAATTACCAACAATTTTTCTTGTTGTCCTTAAAAAGAAAAAAGAAATGCTTTCTAGCTTTCTGTATATGTGCCTACAATGGTTTTTATTAAATACTGGCCAAAAGCATGTAGAAACTGTTTTAATAAATTGAGAAAATGTCTAATTAATAAAGACACATGAAGCGACTCTACTGACCTATTGTAGCAAATCAGAATCTGGTGAATTTAGAAGTGCCACTTTGTTCCCACTAGCAAAAACGGTTCAATATATTTTGGTCAGAGAATGGAATAATTTCATGAAGGAATTATGCTCTACTACACATCTGTTCCCATTTGCAGTGCTAAAAAAACTAGCCTTTCTTATTAACTCTTGTGAACTCTGCCCCTCTGCAAATTTAGCACCAAGACCCTTTGGTGAAGCTCTGCATACAAATAATAAATAATAAATCCAAAATGCACAGATGGAAATGTGTAGAATTAAATAGCTACCAGGAACTGGAACTGTTGTGGCATTCTAAAACCTGCTAGCCCACGGCCTTGTCTGGTATTTAAAGTTTGAAAGGAAATACTAACAATTCTTAAATAAGGAAATTGCATAGTACCTGTTGGACTTGGCCTTTTCCCCCCAAAATTTTTCGCTTTTGACCCCCTAACTTGAATGTCTCCCCCATGGGATTAAACCTGTATAGGCCATGAGTGGTGTGAGACACCTTGTGAAAATGTAATTACCTGACCTAATGTGAGCACTTGTAAAATCCCCCATTTTAAAACTGCACCCCCATTTTGGAAATGTACCTGACTGAAATGTATTGTTTTTAAAATGGATGCCATGGCCATGGGTTTTGCCACTGGACTGACAAAGGTCAGCGGTCTAGATAATATTACCCAGCTACCCCTAGTTTTGGAGGGAAAGCCTGGCACCCAGGGTGCTCACCCCCTCCCCTAGAACCAGTTTAGGCTAGATGTGCCAACATTCTAGAAGGTCCTGGCACTGCCTGGGAGGAGGGTATAAATAGGGTGAAGTGTCACCAGAGAGTCAGTCAGCGCTGGGACAAGGAAGGGAGGGGGACCTGCTGTGAGGTGCTACCGCCACATGGACCTGTGAGCTGGGCCCTGCACCCCTAAAAACCCCCCCCGCTGCTGTCCCCATGGGCCCCTGACAAGGGAGGACTCTTCATAGGTCCCTGACGCTGTGGGACCTTGGACTACGCCAGCGCTGAGGGAAAAAGGTACCCAGAAGAGGAGGAATGCTGTGGGCTTGAACCCCCCAGGAGGTGAGGAGTGTGCCCCTGGGGCTGGCTGTGGAACTGTTCGCCCCCCCCTCCGTGAGGAGCCTACTTGGAAGCCCTGGTTTGCCTACCTAAGCGCTGTAAACTCCAAGACTGTTGCTGCCCTGACCTGAACTGTCCTGCCTGGGAAGCGCTATAATTTGGAAGCGCTAGAGAAGGACTGTGAGGAGCTGCGTGTCCCTAGAAGCCCTGAACTGCCTCTATTCTATTGGGCTAAGAGGGAGGAGCAGTGCGCTGTAAATAGCGACATCTGCTGAGGAGAATCGCGCTGTGGCCTGAGGGCGCTGTGAGGAGGATCGAGTGTGAGGAGCCTACCCTCGTTTTGGCGCTGTCCGCCATATAAATAATTAAATAAAGGGAGCCTACCCCTTATCACCGTCGCGGCCCGGGGAGTGTTGGCGCTGCCTCGCGCTGCCTGGTAGCTGCCAGGGAGCCCCCCCGCGGTGGTGTGCATCGTCGCGGCGGCCCCCGGTGCCAGGAGAGGGCCGCCGATGTGAAGTGGGCCGCGCTAGGCCCTGAGGCTGCGGACTCGCGTCACGTGACGGGGGCGCCCGGCCGCGTCATCGGCCCGCCCCCGCCAACGCTGCGCACGGATTGGCTGCGCGGCCGAGCCCCCGAGAAGGCCGCGCAGGGATTGGTGGAAGGCCGGGAAGGCCAGAAGAAGCGGAATCGGAGCCCCGGGTCCCCGTGAGGTAGGAGGGAGACCCGGGTGAAGCTTTGTTGCGGGGCCCCCGTGCCAAGGTGGGAGCCCCGAGAGAAGCGACCGGAGCGGGAGGCCACCCCGCCGGTCTGAGCCCCACGCGAGGGGCCGGTGAAGAAGGCGGGGCCGGGGCACTCTGTCGGTGCTAGCCCCGCCTCCCGACCAGAGAAGGGAGCCGTGCGAGGTGGGAGGAAAGCCAGGCAGGCTTCCCCCCACGTGTGCTGAGACACTGCGTGTGTCCCCTGACGCCTCCCTGAGGGTGGATCAAAACCCCGGGCCCCTGTAAAGAAAGGAGGCCCGGGTGAGGCGAATATAGCGGCCCCCAGGCCCTCGAGAGGAGGAGGGGCACGAGGGTTGCCACAGAGAGGAGGGGCCTCGAGGCACATTGCCGGTGCCTGCCCCCTCCTCTAGAAAGGAATCCTGCAACTCGAGGCACATTGTCGGTGCCTGGTTTCCCCCCCCCCTGCAGAGGAGGCCCCGCAGGACCTACTGAATCCCGCAGGAGCCAACGAGGAGAGCCCGGTGAGTGGGGTTTTGATTATCCCGTGTGGAAGTCGGGGCACAGGGTCGGTGCTCACCCCAGGACTAGGGCTCGCCCCTGGAAACTGCTCTGAGCCTCGCTGGCCCTTTTGGTCCCCTTTGAGACTTCTAGACTGGGCCGGGACATTACTGAGGCCCCCCAGGATTGGTACAGGGACAAGGTAACCCCTAGCTAGGTGTTGGGCCCTGCAGAGTGAAGGGCTGGGTAACTTAGCCTGATTGTTAGTGGCTTGTTTATCCCTGGGTCCTGCAATGGTTAATTGCCATGTTTAATCCTAATTAGGATACTGGTGGCCCTAAGGTAACGCAGCAGTTCCATGTGATCTACTAAAGTGTGGTGCGCTTCCGTGCCTAGTTTGAATTGTAGGCTGTTTATCTTGCTAATATTATGCCTACACTAAAGTGATGCCCAGGTGCAGTGGGATTCAAGCCTGGTTTAGATGTTGTGATACCAATGCACTGCTTAATGTTTGTGTTGCAGGTTGCAAGGGGGGCTGAGGATTCATGTTCCTGACTGGTATTATATGATGTTTTTCCCTTACAGGGGTGGGTTGGCGTGATTGTGCATGATATATATACCTATGCTAATGTGGTATTCTGCATTTACAACCCCCTAAGGATGAGAGCCTGAGTTGGCCCCGCCAGATTGGCCCCAGGACTACTGTTATTTAATCACAATTGTTCTTTATTTCAGCATGGACTACTTCCTATGTAAATAATTCCCCCCCCTTTATTCACTTGGCTCTGGCGCCATTTGGCGTCCTGTGTGACACTACTGTTTTGCAATCTTTTGCCTTGCAGGTTGGAAACCCTACTAAATGACGTATCTTTTTCCAACTCAAACTGGTGTCCTGCCTCTTTTGTGGTGTGCCTGGTGTGTTGACTGAGGGTACTGCGTGAGTGCTTCACATGTCCTCCAAGTTTGGCCTGCCCGCTTGATGCCATGCTACCCCCTTTGAGACTTGGGTAACCCCCATTTCCAACAGTACCCATTTTAAAACTTGTTCTGAGATGCGCCTTAAAAATTAAAAGCATTAATCCTAATGATGTGTGCGACCAACTATGTCAGTCTCGGGGATTTCCTTTAAATTTGCTGTACAGCTACAGTTTTCACAATTCCCCCACATAAAAAATTGTTTGAGTGTTGAATTTCCCGTCAGTCTGAGCATTGTGCTCACAAAACTGTTCAGTCAGGCAGCCAAACTGGCTTCTAAGAGTCCGTGCTGGAGGATGCAGGCCTGTGATTTATGCCCATGGTTTCTTCCACTGGTTCCTAATCTATTAGCGGCGCTTCTAGCTAGAATTTATGGCGCAACTGGGTGCCCACTGACTCACTGATACAGCCACTAACACACACCCAGGTAGTCATCAATACAGACACTCACACACTCCTTCTTATACATATACACACATCAAATATATCCTTTCTTAAACCTTATCAATAACTATTTTTTTTGGTATTTTATGGAACATTTTGTATATTTTTAGTTTTTTACATTTTGCATATATTTTCAGAAATCACAGGGCAAATGGAAAGAAAAATTACCTGGAGACATTCACAAATATTGAAACTAAAATGTAAAAAAACAAAAACAAACAACAGGTGTGGTTCTTTGCTGCTTGCAGAAATGTAGAAACCAAATGTTCGCCCGCTGTCAGGGGACTTTATTGCACCCCAAGCAAAAAGTTCCTCATTTTTTTTAATTCCAGCGATTTCTCTGGCAGATGCTGCTCCTCTTCTTTGGGAATTGGCTCCCCCGGTGTAATTGGAGATGTAGTAGAAGTTGAGAGAGCTCCTGCACTGCACCCTCTGAGCTCTTGCTGAGTAGTTCTTGTGGCAGTTTGTGAGAAGGATCAACATACTTGTGGTCGTACTTTCTTATTTGTCCCCCTTGAAAGAGTGTTTTACACACAACTAGCACTATAAAGGGCCTACTGACTGTTTTTCCTTCTCCAGAGAGAATAGTAAAGCAATCCCATTAAATGAAGGAGAGAGCGGTGTGTGTGGCCCAACTCCCCAAGTCGATTTTGGCCCCGGGGACCCAATCTTATAGGGCATGGCATGATTTTTAGGGGAGAAGGCACACTGCATCCCCGGGCCACTTCAGCCAGGGATACCTCATCTCCCGGGGCCCTAACCTGTTAAAGGTGGGTGACTTGGTGCCCTCCCAGGACACCCACCATACTCTCGTTGAGTACCATGGGGGATCCCAAGGGCCCGCTGCTCCAGCCGGCTCCCAGCATACTGCAGGAGCCATCATTGGTCCTGCCCACAGGGAGCAGCTCCTAATGCTGCTCCCTCTGGGTGGGAGCAATATTTTTATCTATTTCTCTGCCCTCTGTGTGGGTAATTAAACAGATCAAGCATTTTCAAGGCACCAGCCCACTGGGAGTGGACTTTGTGTTTGCTCCAGCTTGGCAGGAGATTCAAAAATGCTATCGCCAACAGACAGTGAACACAGGTTTCCCTGCCTGCACCACTGCTGGCAGAAAACCAATATGTCCTGAGGGTGGGCTCCCCAGGACATAGCTACTGAGCAGGCCCTGGGGATGGGGTACCAGGGGCCATTAATGGCTGAGGGATGGGGACTGCATAGACCATCTAATTGTCTTCAATTTTTCTCCCAGGGTAGGTTCCCCAGGCCATTTCAAAGCATGTAGAGGGCGGCTTTGCTGCCTTCTCTCCATATGAAGAATCTTCAGCCCAGGGAGCGGGCTCTTCAAGGCATCTCGAGGGTCTGGGAGGGTGCTTCCTGAACCCTTTCTCCATAGAAAAAAATGTGGTCCCATGCATGGGCTCTCAGTGGCCTCTGAAGGATATTTCATGAATATTGCCCCTGGAGTTTGGTTCCCAGGGCTCATAATTATTGATTGTGCTCTGGCCGGTTTCTTTTTTTTGTGTTTTTTTTAGAACAAGGAATAGTCTCACAGGATCGTGGCATTTTTTTGGCAAATTTTCCAATCTTTTTTGGCCCCATGGGGTTTCATCTGGGTTCCCCCCATGGAGCCCGGAGAATCTGGGGTCCCACCCCGTCCCCTTATACTATTGTTTAACATTTTTTATTTCGGGACATGAGACAAAGGTCCCAAGCCCTGTAATGGCTGCTGTTTGAAGGTGCGGGTTCTGTGGAGGGTTTTGACGTATACAGGAAGTATGACGCCTTAACTGGTAGCGGTGTGTGTTAGGTAAAAAACAACAATAATGAAGACGGTGCAGCAAGGTCAGAGGAGACCCTTAAACCTCTGCAGAGAGTAGCCAGGGCCCACTCAGTAATTATAACAAGAATCCCGTGGACACGTTAAGCGAGGTGTATACATGTATCATGCTTAATCAAAAGAACACAATAGGTAGTATATGAAACAAAGTGGACACAATAGAAAGTCTTTTTGTCCTTCAAAGGATTGTATTTGACCTTCCTTTCTTGAAAGGTAACTTCAAAAGCTGTTTGAAGGTGGTTATTGGTAGGTACCTACCACTAGAAGTAAGGCCACAATCACAATATAAGGTCCAGTCGAGGGCTCAATAAATTATTCCCTTGCTCAGCCCTTGGCAGCTGCTGCAAGCAGGCAGTCTTAACTTAGGAGACAGGTGTGTAAAGCATGTAAAATACTACTACATTGCATAAGTAAGACACAACACACAATAAAAACTCAACACCGATTTACAGAAATAGGTTCTAGGTTTATCATTACAATGAAAAATAAACGATGAACATCCAATGGCGGTAACCAGAGCTAATTTTTTAAAGATGTAATACTTTCTAGTGCCTTAAAACAAAAGTGCCAACTTGGAACATCTGGTTGTGCATGACCAGGACAAAGTCAAAGTTTGAGGCTAACAGCAATGGAGCGCAGGTGTAATGCAATAAGCTTGAGGCCTCAGTAAAAAGTTTACCTTCACACTTATAAACATTTTTGCAGCATTTTCTCTCGACATCAAGCAAGGCACTTTGTCAGGCCTGGTTCGCATCGACATAGTTGGCCTGGTCCTGCGAGAATGCTTGGTCAACTCCTGGAAGTATCGTCGATGGCTCGATATCCAGAGCTTTCAACAGGCTGAGCCTGAAATCCAGTCCAGGTTGCGGTTCGACATCAGCGGCTTGACTCTTGACCATGGGTTGGTCAGTTTATGGAGCCTTTTACCACAGTTGTGAGAAACTTCTCCAAGCTTCTGTAACTTCTTTCTGAAGTTCCTCTTGTAGGTTTAAAATGTCAAAGACACCAATCCAAGGGTCAAGAAGCTCTGAGAGGGTCCTCTGGCTGTTGGGACTACGTTTCCCACAGTGCACCGGGCCAAATCCTTAAATGTCTAAGGGACAGCATCCAGATGGATGCTTCTTGGTGGAGATGATGCAGGTGGAGCTATTTCAATGTGTTGCTTTCAGGGAGTCCACTCCTTCCACTTTTGAAGCTATGCAAATTCTGGGTGCAGACATCCAGGGCACAATCCTTTGGGTGCCGGCCATTGTGCTAGCACGGCAGTCCTTCTTCTTCTGTAGTGTCAGGTAGGGACCTCTTGAAGCTCTTCTGTACCCGTTGCCTTCAGGGAGTCCCTCTTAATCGTTTTTAAGAAAAACAAAGTCTTTAGGTATGTAGCTCTAAAGTGTGCAGCTGGAACAATCCTTATGAGTGCAGTCCTCTTGGGTTGCAGACTCTGGATTTAAGTAAGGCAGTCCTTCTTTTCTTGATTATTTCAGATAGGGATCTCAGTTGCTAGGCAGTTCTCCCATATTTATTTAGAGTCTTTGGGTTACAAGCAGTGGGGCACCCCTTACCAATGGGGTACTGAGTGACACCCAGAAGTAATACAACTACAACTTTTGGGGCATATTATTGTCCCAGAAGGCACTGTACTTTAAAACCCAAATTGGAGAAACTTTCTTCTGGATGTTAGGATTTGGCTAAGCCAATTTACTGGCTTGGCTAACTTTCCCTAACATTCCCCTTCCAGCCCCTTTGCTAATTCAATTACTGGAACTCCCGTCTGACAGGCGGTGCAGGAAGTGGGTGTGAGTCTGTGTCCTGGTGTTCCCTCTATGAAGACCAGTTTGGCTACCCAGCCTCCTTCCTGCCTTTTGCTCTGCAGCTTGAAGATCTCCTCCCACCAGATGTCCTTGGACTCTATGTAGGCCACTTCACAACTCATCAGAGCAGTTTGACAATCAGGAGAAGCTGCTGGAAGACTGGATTTTGGCTCACCAGAAAAGCAGGCTCTATAACTTCATTTCTGTGATAAGTATAGTAAATCTAACCATGGCAGGTTGTAGGATTTATTCTATCTATCATTTTAAGTCTTAAAATATTATTTTAGCTCCCTCCTTGCAAAAGTTATATTTTATTAAAGTATTGCCATGTTAGCCTATGGAGCCAATGCATTACAAAAGGGAAAAATTAAATTAGCAGTTTTTCTCTCACCTCAAGCTATAAACTATCTTTTATAATGCTCCTGCTTTCTTAGTAACAAGGCAATCAACCCCTGGGGCACCTATGGGAGACCATAGGGATGACATATGTAAAAATATGGTAGCTTAAAACTTTGGCAGCACCTTTAATTCCGAAGTCGTATTTGCATATTATTTCAATGTGAAAGCAGCCATGCAAAGCATGGCTGACGCAAAAGAAAGTGGAGAACTAATTATGATCCAAAAGAAAAGGACATTTATGAATATACTATCCAAGCTTTCATAGTGATGATAAAATTGATGTAGCCAAGAATTCCTCTAAAAAAATATTCGGGACAATCAAAAAACTGGCTAAACTCCCTGAACATGAAAATAATGTGCTTAATCAGCAGGTTGTCAAGAGATTGCCCGCTTTCTTCCAAAAAAGGTCAAAGTAGTCTATTATTTCTTCTAAGCCATTACCAACCTTTCTGGGTCAGTGGCTCAAGATGCCTTAGTATACTACCTAGCTCCATTACGCAAATCCCAAGCAGATGCTTCCCAGGATCTGACTGCTGATAGAGATGCTTTCCTCAATTGCACAATAAACATTTATTCTATGTATTTTGCTGCTTCACCACATAGGGACTCATCCATGAATCAGATCTCCTTTGCTTCTCTGACCATTGATCAATTACATCTGGTAGCACCAGTGACCCCTGCCCCCCTAATATCATGCAGTTAGCACTGGGAATCAGAGATGGATGCCTTACTGACATTTTCAATAAGATGTTCAGTACTGGCTAATTTACTTCAGAATGGAAAAAAGCATTCATTCTTCCACTCCTTAAAGAACCCAATTCGAACTCCAAAGACATGAATAACTATCGGCTTATTTCAAGCCTGTCCTTTTTGGCAACAATAGTCAAAAAAGCTGTTAACCTAGAACTCACCTCCTATATTAATTCATTCATTTGTTAGATTCGACCCTATGCTCCTTTAGAAGACATCTTTGAACAGAATTGGTTCTTATTACATCCTCAGAAGAAATTAGACATACTATGGATGCTGGTGGAAATGGGGTATTGATTTTATTAGACCTCTCAGCAGCAGTTGACACGTCAACCCCCCTCTGCTCATTGACTGTCTGTCCTCCTTAGGTATCAGGGACATATCCCTCTTCCTCTTAAAATCTTTTTTTGTGGGACAAGAGCAGACAGTTGCATTAGAAGATTTCCGCTCACCTTCTTTCTCTCTGCCATCTGGGGTCCCACAAGGATCGTTACTAAGTACAACTCTTTTTAACTTTTATGTGACCCCACGGGCAAAATTGATCAAATCTTTTGGCTTTGCGCTGGTGTGTTACTCAGACGACATCCACATTGTGGTGTCGGTAGCTAGCAATCCAGAAGTTATAGCTTCCAGAGTCTACAACTGAATCCAGCAAATCAGCCGATGGATGAGTGAAAGTTGTTTAAGGTTGAACTCCTGCACACCAGAGGTCTTGCTATTTGGTAGAAACTTGTCCTAATGTCTGCAAACTGGTGGCCTCAACAACTTGGTATTCTCCCCACCCCACTCACAAAGGTTAAAAACCTTGGTATTTTTTCAATAGAAAACTGTCCTTTGAAGGCCTGATTAACCACATCACTTCCTCTTTCTTCTTTCTAATAAAATTACTCAGAAAACTTCATTCCATTAGAACTTTAGGAAACAGTGGTGTCCGGTCATCCTGTCTCTAAATTGACCTACTCTAATGCACTTTTCACTAACATTCAGAAAGATGTTTAAACATGTTGCAGATTCTACAGAATGCTGGGCCTGGATGCTCCTAGACATACCTAAACACAAATCTACAAATATGTGCTACAAGATTTGGCACTGCTTCAGTAGATTCCCATCAAGAACTTAGTGATTCCCAAATTCATAAGCTCAACCTGGGGTGGCAGGAGTTTTGTGACATGCACGGGTATGTTGTGGGACTCCATGCCCCCCAGTCTTCAAATGAAGTTGGATTTGCTGGCATTCGGAAAGGCATAAAAACATAGCTCTTTGATCAACAGAATCAGGTCTTGGGACTATCACTTAATCCATCTGGTAGGCTTTGTCCTTTTAGACTAGCGCCTAGACATCTTCCCACATTAGAGTGCTATAAAAATGTGCTTTTCATTTCATTTTATTTTCATTAAAATCACAGCAGGCAATAGAGCAGTGCACACTTAAGTGCATTCAAATTGCTGGGCCACTAAATCGACATTCCATACCATATACTAGGTACTTACAGGTAGGTTGGCAGTACCAATTGTAATTATACCTAACTACCATGTACTTTTAATCAGAACACAAACCCTGGGTCTGATTAGCAGAGCCCAGGGCACAATCAAAGTCAGAAACCAGAAACTAGTAGTTAAACTAGGGCAAAAAGCCCTGGCTTCTCACAGCTTCCAGCAACATTTTTCTCATGTTGCTGGCAGCCAATCAGAGCGCTCGCTCTATTGGGAATCTTACTCCCACACGGACAATATGGCCAAATAGGAAAAAGCTACCTAGGCCAATCAGAACATTCTAATTTTAAGTGCTGGTCCCATGAGGGTCTCTCGAGACTCTTGTGGACCCAACTGTCCGGATATACAATCATTTTTAACCTTAATTTCTCAAACACTACTGAACAGATTTACACCAAATTGCAAAAAGCACGATCTGTATACCAGGATCTAGCCTCCAGCGAAATTTGATGTAATTCCATTCACCAGTTTTTGCTGCAGTCCATCTTAAAGAAGTCTATGTAAAATGCATGGATATATATACTCATACAATCGACATCACACAACAAAAACATGACTAAGAGCCAGTGGGAGGCTATCAAGCAGTTACGAAATGACAAAGACCTAGTTATCAAATCCTCTGACAAAAGGGGGAATATAGTACTCATGACCAGGACCATGTACACCAGGGAAGCCTATCGGCAAACTCAATGACACCAACTGCTACTGCAAGGTAGACAGGAGATATTTTATTAATCTACAAAATAGATATCTATTGAGGTTACAAGAGTGGCATGAAAAAGGACTAATCACATGGGATAAAAAGGCAGTTTCTCAGAAAGGAAACCCCTACCACACTGACCTTATACCTGCTACCTAAAGTCCACAATAATGCACATGAATCACCAGGCAGACCCATAGTGTCCTCCAAAAATAGCCTATTAGAGAACACCTTGACTTATGTCGATCATTTTCTGTTTCCATTTGTTAAAGAACTAAAGTCCTATCTAAGACACACCAACAACTTCTTGACTAAAATAAAGAACATTATCCAAAATGACAATCAGTGGCAAGTCAGCTTAGACATTGAGTCCCATTATACTAGCAATAGACACCAGGACAGACTCAAAGCATGCAAAGTTTTTCTCAAAACCTGAGACATATATTTGTTAGAGCACACACACATGCTGCTTGAAATGATTAAAACTAGCCTGCAGGAAAATGTATTCATATTTGAAAAGGACATGTACAAACAACTACAGGGGACTTCTATGGGCACCTGCTTCAATTCCAGCTATGCCAATTTCATAGTGGGGTGGTGGGAGAAGCAGGTTCTCTGCAATGACAACACGGGAAAATGGATCTACAATGTGAAATTGTGGGTTAGATATATCGATGATGTGTTTTTCATTTGGGAGGGTGATGAAGTGTAATTGAACACATTCATTGACCTTCCGAATGTAAATGATGTAAACCTGAGATTCAGTAGACATTACAATAGATAAACTATTGACTTCCTTGATCTCAAACTCACCATCGAGGAGGGCATCATCAGTATGAATCTCTTTAGAAAGAAACATGTGGGAAACTCCATTCTGCATGCTTTGAGATGTCATCCACCGAGCTTCAGATGGGGGATACCGTACAATGAATGTCTCAGAAATGCGAGTGAAAGACCTCTCCCGGGAGGAATTTTTACCCTCAGATAACACCGTTAGAACATTGAAAAAATCACAGACAAATTCCGTTAGGTTCATCACAAGATTCAGCAGTCAGGCTGCGCAACTGTGTAAGATCTTAAAATCCAGATGGGGGATCTTGAGGCAAGACCCCATACTGAGGAAGAAGATAGGGCCTAATCCAGCAATAGCCTAAAGGAGAAGTACCTCTTTTAAAGACATACCGGTACACAGCCATCTTCAACCTGTGAAACCATCCGGCTTAAACAATCTAAAGGGTTCTGCAAATGCGTGAACTGCAAAGCCTCTAGACACAGTAGCAATGTCACTGAGACAACCCTGGAGCAAACCAAAACCACATGGAAGATTACCAAGTTGATGACTTGTAACACTGACTTTGTGGTCCACAACATTGTGTGCCCCTGTGGTCTGGAACATTGGAGGGCCATAACAAACAAAGACCATAGCTATAATACAGCCAGGCACTTTACAGACAAACATGGTGGCGACTGGACACAGGCCAAATATTTTGGCCTACACTCAGTCAACCTGAATCCCAGAGGTGGCAACCGAATAGCAGCATTGCGCAGATTGGTATCCTGATTCATGTTGCAAGCTGGCACCAAGTTCACAGGAGGGCTGAACATGGATGAGGAATTGCATTCTCACTTATAATGCGGCCCTCAACTTGATTTGCCAATAACATGGTTCCTCAAGTCCCTCTATTCACCACCATTACCCCCCAGTTTTTAACTTATTGTTCACTGTATTTTCCAGTTTTCATTGGTTAACACTTTATATACACAATAGTATATCCCATTAGACTCATGTTGTGAGAACATAAAGGTTTGTTGACATACAGGAGGTGTATGCTCCTGGGACTTAAGTCATCTGTGGAATTGTCAAATTTTTTTCTTAGTGACTATTGACGAATTACTCTGTTTATAATTGTGTGATCCTGATGTGAAGTACCACAATTTACTAATCATGTGCTTTACACCCTATTTGAGGTCACGGAGCTGAAGCGCGTCACTGGACTCACTCACCTACGATAAAGTTAGGGGCACTGTGAGAGGAAGGACATCCCCGGCTATCCTCCTACCTCCTAGGCACTGTAGTCCCTTCATCGGATGGGGTCTCTGGCATCAGACAATATTAATTGACACAGATCGGGTACTATACCATAATTTCCCAATGTTCTCATTGATTATGTAACAGGATGCCAAACCGTGGCGCTGGGTCTTTCAATCACCAAAGCGCAAAGACTATAGTCCACTAGAGGTTGCTCCCAACTCACTTCATTTAGGAAAGATTATATGCGAGCAAACCATCACCGTTTTTCCTCAGCCAGGACAGACACAATTATATCAACCAGTCGCAAATACACCAGTCTCCAATTAATATTTTCCTACATTTATTCAATAGTAATTTACACCTAATCACTTCCTTTGTACTATACTTTCCACCACTAACAACAGCCATGTTACAGCATAAAGTCTACTTTCGAATTTGAAGGTATAAACCATTACCACTTGTAAATATTTCTTTAATGTCTATCAATTGTCTCTTGATGCAGAAAAAATAAACATGGTATTAATATTTAATGGGGTCAGACCCAGGTTGGGGTCAGATGACCAAGACCACGGACGTGGTCGAAATGTGTCTTTTTGTTATGCAAAAATAAACAACATCGAATACCTGAACAGTGGGCTTCTAAGTGCTGTATTTAACTTTGGAATATAAATATATATATCTATCTATATAGTTATCTCTCTCTCTCTCTCTATATATATATATATATATATCTATATATAGTAGGTAGTTATAGTTAGGATTGTTTTCCATAGGGAAATTGCAACATTCTATTGGGAATAACTTTGGCGCCGGTTGAGAAATCTGCCTGAAATTTTCCTCAAATTTGCCTCGCGGTGCTCCGGTCCTTCCCTGAAAGTTTGGGGGGGATTCGTTAAGTGGGGGCCGAGATAAAAGGGGGGTCCCAAAACGTGTTTTCCCCATGTTAATTTCCATAGGGCGGTTGGACTCACTTTTAGCCCGAACGGCTGAATGGATTCCCACGAAACTTGGCAAAATTGTAGGGACTGGTAGCCCGATGTGCCTTTGCTATGTCTCAAGATATGTGCTCCAGTGGTTTTTGAGTAATTTAGGTTCCAAAAAATATATATATCTATAAGCGCGCCCCGGTACGCGTACCGGGGAGCGCACCCGGCACGTAACGCGAGTTCGCGCGCGGAAAGCTGATTGGCTCTCGGGTGTCTGTCAACATTCTAAACAGTCCGGAGCGGCCGCCATCTTGTGTCTCGGTAGGATCGAGACACAAGAGGTGGCAAAAACAAAGAGGGAATGACCATAAGGGGGCAGGGTAGACCCCTCCTGACCACCTAGGTTTGATGTGGGGGCCATAAAAAAGTATTTTTTTTTCGATTTTCGCGGGGGGAGCGCCCGGTACGCGTACCCGGGAGCGTACCGGGGAGCGTACCATGGGGACAACCAAGTGAAACAGTAAAATAATAATTTAAAGCGCTTAGAGGTAGGGTAGCTCTGAATAGAGTTGTTGTGTCGTGTGTTTTTTCGATTTTCGCGGGGGGAGCGCCCGGTACGCGCACCGGGGAGTGTACCGGGGAGCGTACTTTGGTGAAAAATAGTGAAAAAAGTGAGTGTAAAATAATTATTTTGAGTGTTCAGAGGTAGGGTAGCTGAGAAAAGAGCTTTTGGGTTCTGTGGCTGATTTAGGTACCTATAAGTACATCCCACACACATCCACATGCACACACCCCACATACACACCCACACACACCTCACACACCCACATCTCTACCCACACCCAAACACCCCACACACCCACACACACACCTTACACACCCACACCCCCACCCACACTCACACACCCCACACACCCACACACACACCTCCCCCCCCTCACACACACACACCTCACAGACACACCCCACACATCCCCCACACACACCTCCCCCCCACACATGGGGAAAACCCAGTGAAACAGTAAAATAATATTGTAAAGTGCTTAGAGGTAGGGTAGCTCTGAATAGCGTTGTTGTGTTGTGTGGGTGATTTAAGTACCAGCATGTAGGTACCAATACAGAGTCTTAAATTCAATGTACACTGTCTCCTCTGTAGATATCTTGCATGTTGTTACAGAAGTTATTGATGGAATCTATACCATAGTCTGTCAGGAAAGCAGAAACAACATGGAGGCAGGAGATGAAAAAGAGATGTGAAATACACATTGGAGATAATATAGTGGGAGAAAGGAAGTAACTATGAGCAAAATTATTATGTAACAAAAAAGTTGCACAGTATACTATAAGCCTCACTTTATGTTATATTCATTTTGGTACTATTTCACGAATTACATATAAAAAAGAATAATGTCTAGAGCAATTTTTAATTAATAAATAAAAATTTATTGCTCTGATTTTTCAAAATTTAATAACACTTCCAACATTATATCGTCAGGAATGTCCTCATTTTCAGTCCATGATTCGATTTCTTCCACACAATTAACTAACTCTTCGTCTAGAGACTGATCCATAAAGTCCAAGTCTTCCTCAGGATTGTTTTGAAGAACTATTTCGAAAGAAATATTTGCTTCTCCTTCCATTTTCTTGCTGTAAATTGCATTAAAAATAAATATATCAGTAGAGTTAGGGCAGTGTTGGGTTTAAGTTGAGACAGGTACTTCTGAGTTTTTAACAGTGTAGTTATCTTTGGGCAGTGTATGGTATTAAGCAGGAAGTAGAAATATCAAAAAAGTGTATGTGAAGAAGCCTAAGTAATTTCATAATTATACCAGAGAAGCCTAACTCAATCCATAACTATAACAGAGAAGCCTATCTCAATCTATAACTATAACAGAGGGACAGTAAATAACTATCCAAAAACGTTTTTACAAATTAACTTAAAGTGCCCCTTACAAATTAACAACTTACCTTATTAAAAGGTTATGAATATAAATGGAGAAAATTGTTTCAAGATGTACCTCAGGTAGGTGTAGTCAAAATGGCCGTGTTTCCCTCTCATTTTACATTTATATTCATGGACATAACCAATAAAATGTCAGGAAAAAATAGTAGAAAATGAAAGTAACATTTTAATTGGTTGTAAATCCTAACTCTTCATATGTGTTTTTGTCATGTAATGTACCTCAGGATATTTAGACAGGGCTACAGGGCAAATGGCTCAATGGAATTCCACAAAATTTGGGAAAATGGTAGGGACTGGTATGTAGTATGGCCTATTCTATATTTGGTGAACATCTCTACAGAGGTTTTTATGTAAATTAACTTTTAAAAAAGTTTGGGAGCGCTCACCAGTGTGCGCCCCGGTAGGCATACCGGCAGCGCTACGGGAGTCCTCCATCTTGTGCTTCGGTGGATTTGAGACACAAGATGGAGGACAAACAACGTTGGGAATGGGTAAAAGGGGGCACTGTAGACACTTCCTGACCCCCTAGGTTTTCTGAGGGGGGCTTAGGAGGCCCATATAGGCCCAAAATTATTATTATTATTTTTTTATTTTTTCGGGGGGAGCACCCGGTACGCTTACCGGGGAGCATACCGGGGAGCGTACTTTGGTGAAAAAACAGTGAAAAAAGTTAGAGTAAAGTAATTGTTTTGAGTGATCAGAGGGAGGGTTCCAATGCACAGTCTTATATTCAGGAGGAATATTCTATTCCCCTCATCTGAGAAGTGCACACCATCTCCTCTGTAGATATCTTGCATGTTGTAATGCAAATTATTGTTGTATATTGAACTCATTCCATAGTCTCTCATGTAAGCAGAAACAGATTTATTCACATGTTTCCGTGCTTTCTCAAATTGTGGACAAAATTGGTTGGACCACTTCCATTTCTGTCTTTGGCATATATTGGAAAATACCAAGGCAGTTTGAGGAAAAAGTGCCATCAATTGATCAAAGGTGTCCTTTAAAAGCATTTCCAGACCTACCCCAGTCAAAGTGCCTAAGTCATTTCCACCACAGTGCAGAATTATGAGGTGAGGGTGTGGCAGATGCAAAAAGGTTTTCACCAATGGTATCAATTGATGACATCTCAATCCTCTCTGGCCAATCCATTTAATGTTCACATTTGGTAAATCAAGGTTGTGAACATTTCTGGTAGCTGCATACCTTTGAGCCCAGTGGATGTAGCTATGTCCAATAATCCAGACAGAATACATGGTAAGAGGAGGTTCTGGTGCAGTCAGATGAAGTGTGGGAATGAAATGGCAGTTGGAACAGTAGGAGTTTGCAAAAAAAAACTGTGGAGTTTCAGTGCTCTTGAATCACAAGCAATGATTGGTGGATTCCGATAGTTGAAAACTGAAAGTTAGGGTGCATGGTTCTGTTTTGTGAAAGAAGCAATTTGAATGGTTAAGAAAAAGTCATATAAAGAAACATTGCACTGGATAAGCTGGGGTATTAAGAGGTCAAACATCCTTGCTAAGTTGAATTGCAACATTGGAGTATAAACTTTTAAACCTGAGAGCTCAGTGAGGAGGGGGTTGCTATGGTAACAGGTAGAAAGGGCTGAGGGGGGGAAGGGTGTTGATTTGAAAATAGAGAGGGAAGAGTTTTGATTGGTTACCATGAGGAATATGTGTGTAGAATTAGAGGTTCTCTGTGCCATTCATGGTTGCAGTGGCTGGAGTACATACCTTTTGCTCTGCTAAAGAAATATTGGCGTGTGTGTCTGACACTGTTCTCAATCTCCTAAAGCATTTGTAAAGGTGAGTAATGATTCATTTAATATAGATAGAGAGTTGTATACTCTATGGAGAATATTTGGAAGCATATTGTGGTTTTTTAATGTTGCTTTGTGTCATGCTTTTTGATAATGCTTGGTAAAAAGTTTTTACTGCATAGAGGAATTGTATTTTGTAAAATTGTGAAGTTTCAGTAGTGACATGGAATGCTTGTACATAGGACCTGTGCTGTGTTTCTTAAATGTGATGTCAAAAACGATTTTGGGAAAATGAATGGCTTTTACATTTTTGAGAAGGAATAAATAGTGTCTGCATGCTTAAAGAAATAAATTTGACCCTTTCACAATGATGTTACCTGTGTTAACTCAGAGTAGGAAGCTCATTGAGCTCACTTACTCTCAGTTATCTTCCACTCCTCATTCTTCTAAATGCATATTTAATTAGACTCCTTTCCCTCTCAGTCATTATCTTTTTACTTACTCCTGTTTCCTGATTTAGTTTTGCTAACTCACATTCTTTTAGTATCTTTCTTACCTTCAGTTCATTTTTCTCTTCTTCTCTTCCTTTCTGTCAGTGAATCTATATGCCTTACTCTTAGTAATTTGCTCTCCTTCTATTTCTTTTTCCCTCTTTTTGTCCTTCTACCTTACTTTATTTCCCTTTCTGTGTCCTTCACTCTTACTTTATTTCTAAATACACTGTTATGATTTTTAACCTCTTCATTTGTATCTTTTATTTTAAAATATATATTTTACTAATTATAACTTATTTTTTCTTCTCTCTTTCACCGATACAAAATGTAGTAAAAAATGTAATTAAAGTTACATTTATTATATGGTAAGTGTGACAAAAAAAATGTAGTTTGTCATCACCCTTTGCTTTAACCTCACTACTATTTTCTCAACCTAACTCACTCCTGTTTCTTTACCTTGCTGTTTCTTTTTTCCCTCACTTATTCATATTCTCCATGTTTACTACCCTTTCCCTATTTCCCCTCCCACATTCAACTTCTTTCAGTCCCCATTCTTTACTTCCCTTACTCTCTGTTCCCTTCCTTTGCTCCCTCACTCATTCTCTTTCCCTTAATCATTTACTTCACTCCTACACACACACCTCCCCCCAACACACACACACACCTCTGACATACACCCCACACACACACACCACACACACATCCCACACACACACACAGCCACACACACACTCCTCACACACACACCCACACATCCCACACACACACAAACACTCCACACACATACCCCCCACACCCACACACCCCCACACATATCTCACACACCCACACCTCCACCCACACCCAAACACCCCACACACTCACACCCACACACACACACGTTACACACCCACACCCCCACCTACACCCACTGACTCCCTATAAGTCACCCACACTGCCTTACTTACCTTTGTTTCCTGTTTCACTCAGCCTCTTTCAGTCACTCCTTCCTTTACTCTCTCTCTCTTTTCTCTCTGTCACTCCCCATGTCTTACCCTTATTCACTTTTACCCACCCTCTTTCACCCCTCTTTACTTACACTCACTGCTCTTTTCTCACCCTCCCTCACCGTTGTTCATTTATTCCGGTTCCGTCACTACCCCTCATTCCCCATTCTTTACTGTCCTTCCTTTTACTTTCAACACCCACTCACATTCTACCAGTACCTCTACTTTAGTCTTCTTTTTCTCTCTTCCCTTCTTTCGCTCCCTTATTCATTTTTCTTTTCTCACTTACACCCTATTACACCTTCTCTGTTTTTTTGTATGTAATAAACAATCCCTCTGTGTTGCTCCCTCTAGCTCTTTTTCTGTTAACATTACTCTCTCTGTGTTCTTCCCTCATGCTCACTCTTTCTTTATTTTAAAAAAAAAACATTTTTGGGGTGCGCGCCTCGGTGCGCGCCCCGGTGCACGTACCAGTACGCGTACCCTGCAGAAAAAAGATTGACAGAGATTCTTTAAAAATATAGGTTTATTTTTATAAATTAAAGGTAGTTCTAAAAAGAACTGTTTTTTTATTCTTTTTGTTGTTTTATATTTTTTTTATTGTTTTTTTGAACATTTTTTACTTTTTTTGGCTTTTCTGAACAGTTTTATATATTTTTTGTATTTTTTATGGGGAGAAACAAAAAACAGGGAATTGTAAATGGCTCAACTGGAGCAAAAAAAATCTGAAAAAATTTAGGGTTTTTTCGGGCACTTATGGTTATCACCAGCACAGATGATGAGTTTTATACTTTGCTCACCATAGCAAAGTGTCTTTCCACAATATTTGCACACAATTTTAAAATAGTTAAATTTTGGTTGTATGATAGGCATCGTCTCTCTTGCCCCTTAACCCGATGGAGTTGGTTCTTTGGATGTTGAGGGTCTGGATGTTGATGGGGGTAGCTTACTGCAGAGGTCCCTTACCTCTGCAGCAGAATAGTTGTTTGGGTGCAAACGCATCATGTGCCGAATCATGGTATGATTCCCGAAGGAATATTTTTTGTTAGGGTTCCCCCTGGACAGCTCAGCACCACAAATCAAACAAGTCACCTTCGCAGCGTTGACTTTTTTGAAACCCCTTGGGATTTTGTAGAACTCCCATACAAAGTGCTCTTTTGGTTTGTAGGGCTGATTATCTTCAGGCAGGAAATGCCTTGTCTGTTCCTCCTCTTCATCATTCTCCTCCTCTTCTTCTTGACCACCAATGTGATCTTCTGGTGGTCTTTTTGATGGTGGTGGTGGTGGGGCAGATGCTCCAGCTGTTGATATGACTGTAGCCAAGGAAAAAGCAGGTCTTCCTCACTCAAATAACAAAGTGAAAATGAGAAAAAAAGGTGGGGGCTTTCATCATTTGGAAAACAAAAGTGTTCTTAACCAATGAAAAGTGTTATTTTCAAGTCACATGACCAGGGCTTTCATCATTTGGAAACCAAAAGTGTTGTGAACCAATAAAAAGTGTTATTTTCAAGTCAAATGACCAGGCCTTTCATCATTTGGAAAACAAAAGTGTTGTGAACCAATGAAAAGTGTTATTTTCTGGTCACATGACCCGACGCGCTTACGCTACGCGCCCCGGGGCGCGCCCGGAGGCGCGTTGCGTAAGCGAGTCAGGACGTTTCGCGATCGTATGCGCTCGCGTGCTTCCGGGTGCGCTTACGCTGTGCGTCATATGACGCATCACGCGGCTACGCGATACGTCACGATGTTGTTTTCGTTCGCGGGAATAGCGCTAACGGGACGCTCACTGGTACGCGCCCCGAGGCACGCCGTAGCACTGCGCTTACCGGTGAGCGCATCGGTACGCGCCCCAAGAGGGCTCCGGGGCAAAAAAATCAACAAAAAAAAAATATTACATAATTATACAATATAAAATTCGTTATAAAAAATATTACATTTCATACCTATAGAGATTTGCTTTGAAAAAACCTATGAAATTCACTGAAAAAACCATAGGTTTCACACCAGTTATAGTTAAGAATTAACATTTAAAAAAACCTATTAAATTCACTGAAAAAACCATAGGTTTCCCACAAGTTATAGTTAGCTGGAAATTTTACTCGCATAAAACCATTGAAATTCCCATAGTTAGTTGGACTCACTATAACTTGCGCGTGCAATGCACTGCTGATGACGTCACATATTACATCACTCATGACATTGTCAGTGACATCACTCATGACATCACTGATGACACCATCCTTGTGATACAGTGACAGACCTCCTTTCACTGTAATGTAACCCTTAAAACACATATTCAAAAATAGAAACAAAAATGTTCAAAAAAATTGAGATAACCATACCAGTTACAACAACCAATTCAATAATTCCACCATCTATATACACATCCACTCATTCACCAACAGTTCTATATAATCATTCATACGTATACTCACTCATCATATGTAGTGATACACATATACATCCTGTTACACACCGACAGTCATCCAAAAGATACTCTCACACATACTCACACATGCAAATAAACTATTGAACATCCATTTATTTGCATATACAGCTATACACACACTACCACCTTACTTCTAAGGAACCTTACACATACTTACTCTCTTAAACAATCACTTAAAGAAACACATACTTATTTAAACAGGAACTCTTACAATCCCTTACTCTCACATATACTCACTTATATACATCAATATTCACATATACTACATTAAAACATATGTAGTTACTGATAAAGACACTAGTAAGACAGTCATTCAGTCAGTAACACACACATATACAGTCATCCACCCATACAGTCCTGCACATATGCTGTCTTCAAAACACATACAAACAGAGAGTCAGTCACTCATGCATCTATGTTCTAAGTAATACTGCCACCAAACATATAGACACTCATATTGATATTAAAAAAAATCTAATAACCCATATACATACACATGTAGCTACTCACCAACCCATGCAGCCACTTATACACAAAGTGAAACACTAATCCTTATATTTAAATATTTAAACATTACTCACTAATATATGTATACACTAAGATACACTTAATAAGCCAGTGAACCAATCAATTAAAAAAAAATCCATGTAAACCCTTATTTACACATTTATTCTTCCATCAACTTTTACATATACATATATAACACATAATTATTTTTTAAACATACACACATTCACTGGATGGTGTCATCAGTGATGTCATGAGTGATGTCACTGACCATGTCATGAGTTTTTTCAGTGAATATATATATATATATATATATATATATATATATATATATATATATATATATATATATATATATATATATATATATATATATTCACTGAAAAAACCATAGGTTATAGACCATATATAGTTAGGAATTAGCATTTAAAAAACCTTATTTTACTCACACAAAACCATTGAAATTCCATATATAGTTAGTTGCACTATATATCGCGCACCCGCAATCCACTGCTGATCATGTCACATATTACATCATTCATGACATGGTCAGTGACATCACTGATGACATCACTGATGACATCTCAAATGACATCACTGATGACATCACAGATGACAACATCCAGTGACTGTATGTTTCTGTAAAGTTAAAATATGTCTTACATATTGAAGAATGAGTGGATGTATAAGTGTCTGGATGAAGGATTTAGTAGGTGCGTGACTGACTGTATGAGTGAGTGATTAAATGTGTCTCACTGAATGCATGGGTTAGTGACTAAACTGTCTTAATTTGTGCATCATTATGTCTGTTGTGATGTAAACTGCTGCATGTGTTGATCATTAGCTATACGAGAGGCTATATGTGTTATTAATTGGTTGCCCAAGTATTTCTATGGGAGATTGAGTTTGTGTGGGGGTGGCTGAAAGGTGTGTGACTCTGTGCATAGATGTGTGAGCAGTTTATTCACTAGGTGTATGAGTTCAAGAGTGCATGTGGAAACAGCTACATGGGCAGTTGACTGTGTGCATGAGTGTATTGATGAGTGAATGGATATCTCAATGCTACATGTCATAGTAAGTACATATGTAAAACACAGTACATGTGAGAGTTGGCATATATAAATAACTGTGCATGAGAGCCACTGAATGAGTGAGTGGTTGTATCGATCATTGTGAACTTGTATCAGGGATTGTATAAGAGAGTAAATATGTGTTAGTATATGTTTCAATAAGTAAGGTGTGTTTAACTGTATAGTTGAAGAAATGGAGGTGAGATTGTTTCTTTGCATGACTGACTGGGTGTGTGAGTAACTCCATGGATGAGTGGCAGTGTGTGAGTGTCTGTATACACTGAGTGTATCTAAGGTTATATTAGAGTCTGAAGAGGTTTATCGTATTAGCACAAGAATGATGTCAAATGAGATGTCATCAGTGATGTCATCAGTGATGTCATTTGAGATGTCATCAGTGATGTCATCAGTGATGTCACTGACCATGTCATGAATGATGTAATATGTGACATGATCAGCAGTGGATTGCGGGTGCGCGATATATAGTTAGTGCAACTAACTATATATGGAATTTCAATGGTTTTGTGTGAGTAAAATAAGGTTTTTTAAATGCTAATTCCTAACTATATATGGTCTATAACCTATGGTTTTTTCAGTGAATTTCAATGGTTTTTTAATAGCAAATATCATAAGCTGTCGAATGTCAAGTACGTGGTAAGTAAAAACATTTTCGTGTTTATGCACACTGATCTGCTTTGAATGCTGCCCCCCACCCTCATTTCTATTAGGAGTACTCTCTCTTTGCAGATAGTGAAGGGTAGTTAACGCAGGCCTTTGCCCCCGTTGTAATCCGTCGTGCCTGCTTCTCTCTCCATTTGATTGATTGTTCTCTTTGGTTCATTCTCTATTTACAAACAAGCACAGAGTCGCAATACTCTGTTTAGTCTTTGCAGATAGCGAAAAATCGTGTAAAAAAACAAAAGGAATCGAGCAAAATCAGTAGGCCACTAATGGGATCTCTTTTTGACCTCCCTAAAATAGAAACATTAGGAACAACCTGTTGATAATACCAATATGTATGTACATAAGCGGCGTTCATTTGTGTTCACAGTACCCCTTCTTGATTGTTTGAATCGAGCATTGAATTGTTCGAAGTTGGTTCTCTTAAGAATCTTCTCTGCCTGCAAACGAGGAAGAATAGGAATATTCTCTCTCCCTTTGCAGATAGTGAAGGGTAGGTAACGCAAACCTTTAACACGTCGTGCCTATTTCGTTCCTCATTGATTGATTGTTTCCCCAAACATTGACTGTTTCGGAATTGGTTCTTTTTGTAGGTATTCCCTGTTTGCAAATATACGTAGGAAAATCTTTGCAAATAGTGAAAGGGTACGTAATGCGGACCTTTCTCCCCCGTTGTAATCTGTCATGCCTATCTACTCCCCACTGATTGATGCACCTGTTTCACCCGGACCATTTACTAGAGATACGTCATCTGGCCCGACCAGAGAGCACCCCTAGTGAAAAGGACATATGCAATAATAACGAAGTGATCACTGTATCCTGTTAACAGAAACTTTAGCATGAAACAACCTGGAAAGAAAAGAATAGGAAAACGAAAATCAGTAGGCCACTGATGAACATGAACTTTTATTAAACAACGAACAAAGAAACGATAACATAACGTAATGATAAAACCTATTAATGTCCTAGAAACAAGAAAACGTTAGAAATATGCCAGTGGTGAGAGACCAGAAAAACAGTAAGAGAAACCAAATCACCCCTCGCTGTCCCACCGCCTGCCACGCCAAAAAAATCGATAGACTAGGGAAAATGCAAGTCAGTAGAACATCCGCCCCCACTCTGGAAACTTCCAAGGTGGGGCAGGGTTGCGGCTACGCCCAGCCGGGAGCAGCCCATATAAGGCGGGTCCTGCTGCCACGCCTCGGCCAGGAGATCCTAACGTAGGGTGTAGCCGGAGGAGAGGCCGAGGCCAGCGGGACCCGGCCAGGGGATTGCCTTTACAACGCTGAAGAGTTGCAGGGGGGGGGAATGTCTCCTCGACCCTCCCCTCTCTCTCCCAGTCCGGCCGCGGTGGCCCTTGAGAGTTTCAGGTAGTCCCGCCACATGCTCTTCCGGTCCGGCCACCAACGGTCGGGGGGCCGAGGCCGACGGGATCCGGCTGCAGCTGATAAACCAAGGAACCCGTTCATGGGGCCAGAGCCAGGGGCGTCCGGCCGACATCCACCGGAAGCCCGGCCTGAAGACGGACGGGACACTTCTTCTTTCTTGAATAATGGCTGCGACAACACTGGGGGGGGATGTCTTGCACATGCCTCCGACCCCCCCCCCCCCCCCTCGTCCTCATCGCCTGGTCCGGCCATAACAAATCTCAAGCGAGACGCCGTGGGGTGCACTGGGAGGGAGAGACGATGCGAACAGGCCTCTCCCGCCTCCCCAGTGGAGGCTTCCCACCTGCACCCTCAGCGCTCCAAGCGCCCGGAAAAGGGTTCTTCCACTGTGGCGATGCTGCAACGTCTCGCCCGGCAGGGTGGAGCCCGTCCGCTCATTTGACCCCGCGATCGCCAGTAGCTACCGAACTCTCAAAATGGCGGTCGACCTGGCAAGAGCGGGCCCAGCATAAAGAAATGGCCCGGTCACTGGTTGACTCCACCACCGTAGTCCTCCACGACCTTGAAGATTCTAGAGGAGCCGCGGGAGTCTCCGACCCCCGCAGACACCCCCGATGGGGAATGACTGCCATGATCGCCCGTGGAGTGACGAAACTGTATCCGCGGGACGTCGGCGCTCCCATGCTGGCGCCAGCCTCACTTTGAATTACTAGAATCCTGCAGACCTCAGTTCCGGTAAAAGCACAGTGTGACCCGGTAGGAAAAATTGTTGCACCCCCTCCCCTTTTTGACTGATAGTTCAAACCACCGATCCTTTCCTTTGCCCTTTTAACGGAACTTTGGACTGCCTCCCCCTCTTTTACATTTTCTAGAGAAAACAAAACATTAACCAATACATTAGCATAGCAGTTGACACCAGAACTGTTTTCAAATTGAAAACCAACAACATCTTCAACAGAATCCTTTTTGTTTCTGCTGTGACCCTGCTACAGCACAGGCATTGTCCCCAGCAGTAATTCTGCAATGCCGGTAAGAATAGCTGTGGTGCCTACTGGACTCACTCACCCCCGCGGCGCCCCACGCCGTTATTTGCTGGGCGGCAACTTACTAGACATCACTTTCGTGCTATCTAGATTTCAGCGCGTTCTGCTGCCTTGGAACTATTCGCACAACAGACTGCTACTGACGACCCACCCCCAGGCAACATCTTCTGAATTTTCATAATTTGAAAGAACTAGTAACATGTCCTCATCAGGAATTCAAAAGAAATTGCCACGGTCTCTTCGTTGTTTAAATGTTTTTACTGTTTTTGTTTTGTTGTATATATTTATATGTTATTAAAGTTTTATATTCCTACTACTTTGTTGGAGTGCTATATATTTTTAATGTGACACATAATTGTAAAAACTTTGATGTACAAAGAGTCATTCCTGGAATCTTCCGCTTCAGGCTCGGTCCCCTCCCCAATCACAATACAGGATGGTTTTCAGATAGTAGGAACACGTGTGGTGTGACGGATCTCATCGGGTGTGGGCCTTGATCTACTATAACTCCTTTGAAGAGGGGAGATTCTTTACAGCTGGAGCCATAAACTACATCTGCAGGGCTAGCTGATAGCCTGGACAATCGGACACAGAGGAAGAGGAGTGTCAGAGGGTGTGGTAGTGAATAGGGCGAAAGGGAGGTGTCGGGCGGGCACAGAGTGTGATTCTCAGGGAAGAGCAGCGCAGATGGGGGGAGGTTTATTGCCCATGCATAAGACAGAGAGCGGGGGTGACCAGTGCCTGGGGAAGATGCTTGCGAGGGTGGGGAGCCATGCTACGAATCGACAGCGTGCAGAGAGTGGGTCTGGTCAAGGCATCTAAAATGGCTGCCGTGCACGACAAAAGTGTGGCATTTCAAAAAAGGCAAGATGGCGCAAACAATGTTTTTCAACACTTCCTCATTTCCTTCGAATCGAACGTTAACAGACGTTGGTGCATATTACCAAAGTTAAGCGATATTTATCGCTAACGATGCTTACCAACGAATTTTTTACCGCTAAGCATCGTCAGAAATTATTGAAGATAAACCTTGCTATTATCAAGGTTTATAGCAAATGCGATAAAAAACGGCCGCAATGCATGAATATCGCTAAAAAGTCAGCGATATTCATGCATTACCGAGCTAATGCTCTTAGCCATGTTATCCACCTCCCATTGGATAACATGGCTAAGAACTGCTCAGGGCAGGTGTTACTTTTTGGAGATATTCGCGCTTAGCGCGAATATCTCCAAAAGTTGGTAATAGGAGATAGATATCTTGCATGTTGTAATGCAAATTATTGTGGTATATGGAACTCATACCATAATCTCTCAGGAAAGCAGAAACTGATCCTTTTCGGACCGCCTGAAAAGGCCTAGGGGGTAAGGGGTACTCTACTTTGCCCCCTTTTCACGTTCCGAACTATTTTATTTTACTCTCTTCTGTAATTACACAAAATAGCAGCGATAAGATGCATCGGAGACACACAGTGAGAGAAAGGAGGCCGGAGATGAAGAAGAGATGTCAAATACACATTGGAGATAATATAGTGGCAGAAGGGAAGTAAATATGAGTAAACTTACCATGTAACATAAAAATTTTGCACTCTATACTATAAGTCTCATTTTATACTACAATCACTTCGCTACAACCTCATGAATTAAAAATAAAAATGAATAATGTCTCAAACAATTTTTGATTTCTAAATATAAATTTATTCTTCAGAATTTTCTAAATTTGAAAGAACTAGTAACATGTCCTCATCAGCAATTTCCTCATGAAAAGTCTGCAATGATGATTCTTGTAACTCTATGGTCTCCAAACATTCGATAAATTCGCCATCAACAGATTGATCAAAAAAATCATTCAAGTCATCTCCTCCTTGTGACAATATTTCATTATTGGTGCTGTCAATTTCAATCAATGTAGTGGAATCATTCAAGTCATCTCCTCCTTGTGACAATATTTCATTATTGGTGCTGTCAATTTCAATCAATGTAGTGGAATCCTTCAAGTCATCTCCTCGTGACAATATTTCATTATTGGTGCTCTCAATTTCAATCAATGTAGTGGAATCATTCAAGTCATCTCCTCCTTGTGACAATATTTCATTATTGGTGCTGTCAATTTCAATCAATCTAATGAAATCATACACGTCATCTCCTCCTTGTGACAATATTTCATTATTGGTGCTCTCAATTTCAATCAATGTAGTGGACAATTCAAAAGAAATTGCCACGGTCTCTTCATTGTGAGCCATTTTATTTTGAAATTGCTTGCTGTAAATTGCAGAAAAAAATAATCACTTTCATTTATCGTTTTAAGTAATACATAATATAAAACTAACTTTATCAAGTATTTAGTATAACAGAAGGACTGCAAATAAATAACAGAAAACATTTTTCAAATTATCTTCAAGTGCACAACATAGTTCCCCTTACAAAGAAATTGCCACGGTCTCTTCATTGTGAGCCATTTTATTTTGAAATTGCTTGCTGTAAATTGCAGAAAAAAATAATCACTTTCATTTATCGTTTTTAGTAATACATAATATAAAACTAACTTTATCAAGTATTTAGTATAACAGAAGGACTGCAAATAAATAACAGAAAACATTTTTCAAATTATCTTCAAGTGTACAACATAGTTCCCCTTACAAATTAACAACTCATCTTTTTAAAAGTAGGAGAAGTGTTAGTACTGTGTAAATCAAACACCAGAAATTCACCCCCAAAAATTCCTCACAAATGTACCTCAGACAGTAGTATCACAAAATGGCTGTGGTTTCCTCTCATTTGACATATATACATAACCAATTAACTTTCATCACACACAAATACAAAACCAAAGTAACATTTTAATTGGTTCTAAATTTCAACACTTTCAAATGTGTTTTCCCCATGCAATTTTCCATAGGACATTTACAAACGTCTACAGCCTGAATGGCTGAACGGAATTACACCAAACTTGGCAAAATGGTACATCAAACTTAAGAGGTCAGGAAGGATCTACTATGCCCCCTTATGGTCATTTGCCCCTTCGCTTTGGCCTCCTCTTGTCTCTCGATCCTACCGAGAGACAAGATGGCGGCCGCTACGGACTGTTTGGAATGTTGACAGACGCCGGAGAACCAATCAGCTTCGCAAAGCTCCGTAACGCGAAAAGTACGCGAAGCGGAGCGCTGTTACAGATATATATCTTTTTTTTAACTTTAATTTCTCAAAATCCACTGGAGCACATATATTGAGACCTAGCAAAGGCACATCGGACTACCAGTCCCTAATATTTTGCCAAGTTTTGTGCAAATCCATTCAGCCGTTCGATTATTGACATTTAGATACGTCTACAGCCTGAATGGCTGAACGGAATTACACCAAACTTGGCAAAATGGTACATCAAACCTAAGAGGTCAGGGAGGATCTACTATGCCCCCTTATGGTCATTTGCCCCTTCGCTTTCGCCTCCTCTTGTCGCTCGATCCTACCGAGAGACAAGATGGCGGCCGCTACGAACTGTTTGGAATGTTGACAGACGCCGGAGAACCAATCAGCTTCGCTTCACAAAGCTCCGTTGCGCGAAAAGTACGCGAACTGGAGCGCTGCCCGGTCCGCTGTTACAGATATATATCTTTTTTTAAACGTTAATTTCTCAAAATCCACTGGAGCACATATATTGAGACCTACAAAAGGCACATCGGGCTACCAGTCCCTACAATTTTGCCAAGTTTCGTGCAAATCCATTCAGCCGTTCGGGCTAAAAGTGAGGCCAACCGCCCTATGGAAAACTCAATGTTAAAAACACGTTTTGGGACCCCCCTTTTTTCTCGACCCCCCCTGGACAAACCCCCCCCCCCCAATTTTCAGGGGCTGCTCAGAAACAAAATGTGCCATTTTCCTGAAAATTTCAGCCAATTCCGTCCACAAACGCCAAAGTTATTAGACATAGAATTTTCAAAAATCCCATAGAGAAAAAATCCTAACTATATATACCTACTGGCGACCGCCAGTAGGTAATATTACCTACTGGTGATAGCCAGTAGGTATATATAGTTAGGATTTTTTCTCTATGGGATTTCTGAAAATTCTATGTCTAATAACTTTGGCGTTTGTGGACGGAATTGGCTGAAATTGTCAGGAAAATGGCACATTTTGTTTCTGAGCAGCCCCTAAAAATTTGGGGGGGTTTCGTCAAGCGGGGGCCGAGAAAAAAGGGGGGTCCCAAAACGTGTTTTTAACATTGAGTTTTCCATAGGGCGGTTGGACTCACTTTTAGCTTGAACGGCTGAATGGATTTCCACAAAACTTGGCAAAATTGTAGGGACTGGTAGCCCGATGTGCCTTTGCTATGTCTCAAGATATATGCTCCAGTGGGTTTTACGAAAATTTACTTTGAAAAATATATATTGGGCTACATTGGGCTATATATATGTTGGAGCCCAATGTAGCCCAATGTAGCCCAATGTAGCCCAAAGATGGCCACCAGAGACAAAAGAGCCCAAATGTAGCCCAAATATCAGCCAGATGTAGCCCAACTATAGCCCAGTGACAGAATGTCCCAGAGTGTTCTAAAGAACAACTAGAGCGCTAACAGTCTTACTTATGACAAAAGTATGGCACACCTGAAGTCATCTTGATTGGAATAAAGTGTTAACACTTAAAACATTTAATTTGCAAAGGAACAAAATGAGGGGTTTCATTTTGCCATAGAAATGTTATATATATTACCTACTGGCGATAGCCAGTAGGTATATATAGTTAGGATTTTTTCTCTATGGGATTTCTGAAAATTCTATGTCTAATAACTTTGGCGTTTGTCGACGGAATTGGCTGAAATATTCAGGAAAATGGCACATTTTGTTTCTGAGCAGCCCCTGAAAATTTGGGGGGGTTTCGTCAAGCGGGGGCCGAGAAAACAGGGGGGTCCCAAAACGTGTTTTTAACATTGAGTTTTCCATAGGGCGGTTGAACTCACTTTTAGCTTGAACGGCTGAATGGATTTCCACAAAACTTGGCAAAATTGTAGGGACTGGTAGCCCGATGTGCCTTTGCTATGTCTCAAGATATATGCTCCAGTGGTTTTTACGAAAATTTACTTTGAAAAATATATATTGGGCTACATTGGGCTATATATATGTTGGAGCCCAATGTAGCCCAATGTAGCCCAATGTAGCCCAAAGATGGCCACCAGAGACAAAAGAGCCCAAATGTAGCCCAAATATCAGCCAGATGTAGCCCAACTATAGCCCAGTGACAGAATGTCCCAGAGTGTTCTAAAGAACAACTAGAGCGCTAACAGTCTTACTTATGACAAAAGTATGGCACACCTGAAGTCATCTTGATTGGAATAAAGTGTTAACACTTAAAACATTTAATTTGCAAAGGAACAAAATGAGGGGTTTCATTTTGCCATAGAGATGTTATATATATATATATATTACCTACTGGCGGTCGCCAGTAGGTATATATAGTTAGGATTTTTTTCCTATGGGATTTTTGAAAATTCCTTGTTGAATAACTTTGTCGTTTGAGGACGGAATTGGCTGCAATTTTCTGGAAAATGGAACATTTTGTTTCTGAGCAGCCCCTGAAAATTTGGGGGGGTTTCGTCAAGCGGGGGCCGAGAAAAAAGGGGGGTCCCAAAACGTGTTTTTAACATTGAGTTTTCCATAGGGCGGTTGGACTCACTTTTAGCTCGAACGGCTGAATGGATTTCCACGAAACTTGGCAAAATTGTAGGGACTGGTAGCCCGATGTGCCTTTGCTATGTCTCAAGATATATGCTCCAGTGGTTTTTACGAAAATTAACTTTGAAAAATATATATTGGGCTACATTGGGCTATATATATGTTGGAGCCCAAATGTAGCCCAATGTAGCCCAATGAAGCCCAATATAAAAAAAAACAAATGTAGCCCAAATATCAGCCAGATGTAGCCCAACTATAGCCCAGTGACAGAATGTCCCAGAGTGTTTTAAAGAACAACTAGAACGCTAACAGTCTTACTTATGACAAAAGTATGGCACACCTGAAGTCATCTTGATTGGAATAAAGTGGTAACACTTAATACATTTAATTTGAAAAGGAACAAAATAAGGGGTTTCATTTTGCCATAGAAATGTTATATATATATATATATATTCACTGAAAAAACCATAGGTTATAGACCATATATAGTTAGGAATTAGCATTTACAAAACCTTGAAAATTCACTGAAAAAACCATAGGTTATAGACCATATATAGTTAGGAATTAGCATTTACAAAACCTTGAAAATTCACTGAAAAAACCATAGGTTAGAGACCATATATAGTTAGCTGGACATTTTATTGACATAAAACCAATGAAATTCCATATATAGTTAGTTGCACTAACTATATATCGCGCACCCGCAATCCACTGCTGATGATGTCACATATTACATCATTCATGACATGGTCAGTGACATCACTGATGACATCACTGATGACATCTCAAATGACATCACTGATGACATCACTGATAACAACATCCAGTGATTTTTTTGTTTCTGTAAAGTTTAAATATATCTTACATATTGAAGAATGAATGGATGTGTAAGTGTCTGGACGAAGGATTTAGTAGGTGCATGACTGACTGTATGAGTGAGTGATTAAATGTGTCTCACTGAGTGCATGGGTTAGTGACTAAACTGTCTTAATTTGTGCATCATTATGTCTGTTGTTCTGTAAACTGCTGCATGTGTTGATCAGTAGCTATATGACAAACTATATGGGTTATTGATTGATTGCCCAAGTATTTGTATGGGAGACTGAGTGTGTGTGTGGCTAGCTGGGAGGTGTGTGACTCTGTGCAGATCAATGTGTACTTGTATCAATGATTGTATAAGAAGGTAAGTATGTGTTAGTATATGTTTGAAAATGTAAGGTGCTCTATGTTTAACTGTATACACAAGAAAATGGAAGTGTCATTGATTCTTTACTGGACTGACTAGGTGTGTGAGTAACTCCATGGATGAGTGGCAGACTGTGAGTGTCTGTATAGGTGTATGAGTGCATATGATAGTGTTGTAAAGATGAGTGATTGTATGTATGAATGATTGTATGGGTGAATGAGTGAAGGTGTGTGTAGACATAGCAATCAGTGAGTGCGTATGTAGTAACTAGTATTGGTGTGTCAATGGTTTCAAAAATTATACTCTGTATTTAACACTGGGTGAAACAGAGGTTATATTAAAATGTGAGGAGATGCATTGTATTGTCACATGAATGATATCATCAGTGATGTGGTCATTGATGTCAAATGAGATGTCATCAGTGATGTCATCAGTGATGTCATTTGAGATGTCATCAGTGATGTCATCAGTGATGTCACTGACCATGTCATGAATGATGTAATATGTGACATCATCAGCAGTGGATTGCGGGTGCGCGATATATAGTTAGTGCAACTAACTATATATGGAATTTCATTGGTTTTATGTCAATAAAATGTCCAGCTAACTATATATGGTCTCTAACCTATGGTTTTTTCAGTGAATATATATATATATATATATATATATATATATATATATATATATATATATATATATATATATATATATATATATATATATATATATATATATATATATATATATATATATATATATATATATATATATGGTATATATAGTTAGGATTTTTTCTCTATGGGATTTCTGAAAATTCTATGTCCAATAACTTTGGCGTTTGTGGACAGAATTGGCTGAAATTTTCAGGAAAATGGCACATTTTATTTCTGAGCGTCCCCTAAAAGTTTGGGGGGGTTTTGTCAAGCGGGGGCCAAGAAAAAAGGGGTCCCAAAACGTGTTTTTAACATTGAGTTTTCCATAGGGCGGTTGGACTCACTTTTAGCTCGAACGGCTGAATGGATTTCTATGAAACTTGGCAAAATTGTAGAGACTGTTTGCCAGATGTGCCTTTGCTAGGTATCAAGATATGTGCTCCAGTGGATTTTGAGAAATTAACGTTCAAAAAAATATATATATCTGTGACAGCGTCCCGGTTAGCGCCCCGGTTCGCGTACCAGACGCGTAACGGAACTTCGCGAGGAGAAGCAGATTGGCTCTCCGGTGACTCTCAACATTCTAAACAGTCCGGAGCGGCCGCCATCTTGTCTCTCGGTAGGATCGAGAGACAAGAGGTGGAAATAAACAAAGGGGGAAATGAATGAAAGGGGCAAGGTAGACCCCTCCTGACCCCCTAGGATTGATGTGGGGGCTATTAAAGGGCCCCGCGGGGCAAAAGAATAAAATACATTTTTTTACGATTTTTCGCGGTGGAAGCGCTACCCGGTACGCGAACCGGGTAGCTCACCGGTAGCGTAACGGGAGTCCGCCATATTGTGTTTCGGACGAATTTAGTCACAAGATGGAGGATAAACAATGTTGGGAATGGGTATAAGGGGGCACGGGAGACATATCCTGACCCCCTAGGTTTTCTGAGGGTGGCAGAGGAGGCCCATATATGTTAAAAAAAACCACCTTTTTTTTCATATTTTCGCACGGTTAGCGCCCGGACCGCGCACCGGGTAGCGTTCCGGAAAGCGTAACAAGGGGAAAACCAAGGGAAATAGTAAAATAATATTTTAGAGTGCTTTGAGGTAGGGTAGCTCTGAATAGAGCTGTTGTGTTGTGTGGGTGATGTAAGTACCAACATGTAGGTACCAATGAAGAGTCTAAAATTCAATGTACACCGTCTCCTCTGTAGATATTTTGTATGTTCTAATATGGGTTATTTAAATGTAAATGTGTGGAAAAGCACTTCATGCTTTAAAGCAATTGTATTTTTGAACTGATTGTTCTTTCCTCTTAGTCCTCCTCTTTGTTTTTTTTTCCCCACACTCTTCTTCAGCATGATAGTTGATAAATTTGTTCCCTCAAAAAATTTATATACATAAAAAAAATTATATTAAATACATATAAAAAATATATTTCCTTTAAAAGAAGAATACATTTTACAGCCTTTGAAATTTGCTATTAAAAAACCATTGAAATTCACTGAAAAAACCATAGGTTATAGACCATATATAGTTAGGAATTAGCATTTACAAAACCTTGAAAATTCACTGAAAAAAACATAGGTTATAGACCATATATAGTTAGGAATTAGCATTTACAAAACCTTATTTTACTCACACAAAACCATTGAAATTCGCATATATAGTTAGTTGCACTAACTATATATCGTGCACCCGCAATCCACTGCTGATCATGTCACATATTACATCATTCATGACATGGTCAGTGACATCACTGATGACATAACTGATGACATCTCAAATGACATCACTGATGACATCACTGATGACATCTCAAATGACATTACTGATCACATCACTGATGACATCATTCATGTGATGATACGATGAACCTCTTCAGACTCTAATATAACCTTAGATACACTCAGTGTAAACAGACACTCACAGACTGTCACTCATCCATGGAGTTACTCACACACCTAGTTAGTCTTGCAAAGAATCAATCACACCTCCATTTCCTCCACTATATAGTTATACACACCTTACTTATTGAAACATATACTAACACATATTTACTCTCTTATACAATCCCTGACACAAGTTCACAATGATCCATACAGCCACTCACACATTCACTGGCTCTTATGCACAGTTATTTATATATGTCAACTCTCACATGTACTGTGTTTTACATATGTACTTACTTTGACATGTAGCACTGAGATATCCATTCACTCACCAATACACTCATGCACACAGTCAACCACCCATACAGCTGTTTCCACGTGCACTTTTGAACCCATACATCTAGTGAATCAACTGCTCACACATGTATGCACAGAGTCATACACCTCCCAGCCACCCACACACACACTCAGTCTCCTATACAAATACTTGGGCAACCAATCAATAACCCATATAGTTAGTCATATAGCTAATGATCAACACATGCAGCAGATTACAGAACAACAGACACAATGATGCACAAATTAAAACAGTTTAGTCACTAACCCATGCACTCAGTGAGACACATTTAATCACTCACTCATACAGTCAGTCATGCACCTACTAAATCCTTCATCCAGACACTTATACATCCACTCATTCTTCAATATGTAAGACATATTTTAACTTTACAGAAACATACAGTCACTGGATGTTGTCATCAGTGATGTCATCAGTGATGTCATTTGATATGTCATCAGTGATGTCATCAGTGATGTCACTGACCATGTCATGAATGATGTAATATGTGACATCATCAGCAGTGGATTGCGGGTGCGCGATATATAGTTAGTGCAACTAACTATATATGCGAATTTCAATGGTTTTGTGTGAGTAAAATAAGGTTTTGTAAATGCTAATTCCTAACTATATATGGTCTATAACCTATGTTTTTTTCAGTGAATTTTCAAGGTTTTGTAAACGCTAATTCCTAACTATATATGGTCTATAACCTATGGTTTTTTCAGTGAATATATATATATATATATATGGCACAACGAATGAGGCGGCACAACCAGGTAGATTTCAAGCTTTTAATTCAGCGTATATTCACCCCACCAACGCGTTTCAGCCAGACTCGGCTTTGGTCACGGTAGGCAAGTCCTTCTACCATTTTTACATTTATACTGTCCCACATTAAACCATTAAGGGGTATTGTGGGATATGTAGCTTGTAAACATTTTACATTTTTTAACAGACAAAAAAGAAAGACAAGTGTGCTTAATTGTCATTATTGTTCAGATCGTATTTGATTTTCAATGTTTGTCATCAAGGAGAAATGTCATGGAGTTTAGATTTGTGTCTGGGTATAGTACCCAAAGATATGGACATTTCAAAATCTGTTATAGTCTGTGTTGGGTATAGTAATATCCATGAATCTAAAAATGGACCCCAGCCAATTCCCAGGAGGGAGTTAGGGATTAACCTAATTTCGAACCTGAGTGGGGTTTTTAAATGACAAAACTTTATTGGCCATGAACAGCAATGCATGCCATCTACGTCTTGGCCCCCGTTAGGTTACAGGCTGTGCTGAGGGTCCGTATTAACCCGGCACCCCCTGTGCAGGACATTATAAATCACACAATTCATCACAGCCCAAGGGGGCATTCAAATGTTCAGTTTAGCACCATAATTGTACTACACATAAAATATAGGACATATCCAACAATAATCACTCAAAGCTACTGATACTTTCGCTCTTCCACGTTTCTTCAAATCTGCGTGTTCAGCATAATCTGTCGAAAAAATAAAATAAAAAAGGAAAATATAAAAATGTGAAAACCCAAACACTAACAGTTACTAAAAAGTACAACAAGCATATAGCACGAGCATCTCATATACAAAATTATATCTTTTACAATTTCTCACATTTTTAAATGGGACTATACCTAGGAATTCCATAAAAAACAGTAAACTCTACCCTTTCTCTTTAAATGGGACCTATTAAAACTTTCATTTGTTACAAATCAGACAAAGAACAATAGTTTATAAAAAAATGAATAGCACCTTTACAAAGTGTGCAACTTATCTCTCTAACCCAGGTGTACTGAGAGCTTCTCACCACAGTTGTTTCCTATTGGGGATAGTGCCCTGTACTGTATAATTAACCTTGATTCAAGGCACTATACTCTGTTGCCTCCCTTTCATTGAGTTTGATCATATCTAATACACAGAAACTCAATACATTTGTAATTTGTTTGTGGTGGCTTTGTAAATGACAAGCGATTGGGTATTGTTTGTCCCCATTTTTAATCGCTCCTAGGTGTTCGAGGATCCTTTTCTTGGCCTTATGGATCCTGCTGCCTATGTACGCCTTTTTGCAAGGACAAAAAAGAGCATATACCGAAAACTCAGTATGTTCTGTAATACGAAATGATTGACAGCCTGGTGACAATCTCACTTCTTTCATGTTCTTACTGTTCTTACACGCCTTGCATTTTCTGCATGTGTAGAAACCTTGTATTTCCATAATTCTCACTTTAGGGGGTTCTACAGCCCTGCTGAGAAAATCCTTTAACAATCCTGCTCTCCTGATAGTTACTTTTGGAGAAACATCTACACATTTAGCTATATCTGGGTCTGTGTGCGTAGTATTGGCCAAAATGTCCCCAAACCTTTCCGAATCTTAAATGCCTGGTTGTTGTAAGTCGTGATGAATCGAGTTTTTTCAGGTTCTATTTTAGAAGGATCAACTACATCTTTTTCGACCAGCAGTGATTCTCTAGACCTTTTGGCTACTGTTGTCTTGGCTTTCTTGATTACTCTCAGTGAGTATCCCCTGGCCAGGAATCTCTCTGTCATAACGGTTTCCTCAAATGTGAAACTTTGTACTGTACTGCAGTTCTGTTTCCCTCGCAACAATTCACCCTACGGGATACTATTGATGAGCAAACTTGGATGGCAACTGCGTGCGTGCAAAATACTATTACCTGCGGTTGATTTTCTGTAAAGTGAACTTTCCAATCTGTTATTTTCCACCTTAAGTTTCAAGTCGAGGAACTCCAGACCACTGACTTGTAAAGTGAAAAATGTATTCATTGACATTTAATGACTCCACAAATTCTGTGGATTCAACTTCTGTGCCTTTCCACACTACAAAAATATCATCAATGTACCGAACCCACTTTTCCACCTTTTCAGTAAACATTGATGACTGGTACACTATCTTCTCTTCCCAATAACCCATGAAGAGACCTGCAAAAGATGGAGCAAAGCAGGTCCCCATCGATGTACCGAGGGTTTGTCTATAGATCTTACTGTCGAAGAGGAAGTAGTTTTGTTTTAGGCAAATATCCATCATCTCCACTAACATCTCAGTATGGTACAGATGTGAAATAGATCTTTCAGACAAAAAGTATCTACACACACTCAGACCTCGATCCTGAGGGATGCACGTGTAAAGACTCGTGACATCCAAAGAGAGGAGCGAATAATTCTCATTCTAATCAATACTCTGCAAACACCTTAGAAAATCACCTAAATCTTTTACATATGATGAAAGTTTCTGACTGGACCCTGTAGAAAATGATAGATGTATCTTGATGTATTTTCCAGACAACTTTCTTTTGATGAGACTATGGGTCCTCCTGGTGGATTTTCTTGGTTTTTATAGATTTTTGGCAACAAATAGTGTGCTGGTAATCTGGGAAATTTACACTCAAGAAACCTGAACTCTTCTTTTTCAAGTAACCCCTTGTCTTTCCAGGTGGATAACTGTCAATTAAATGTTCTAACAGCATACTCATACTCCATTCTATTGCTCCTACTGTATTTTGTAGTGTCTGAAAGATGTCTTAGCCCTTCTTCAATATACTTCACTCTTGATAAACCCACAACATTCCCGCCTTTATCAGATTTTTTTAACACTATTGTGCTGTCATATTTGAAGTTATCTATTGCTTTTGTTTGTGTCGGTGTCACAGTACTCCAACCTTTATAGTTCTTATCATTAGAAATTTTAAGCAATTCTTTACTTACACTCTTCTGGAACACATCAATGACATCATTTTTAATTTGTGGAAGAAAAATTGACTTTGGTCTAAAATTACTTCTTGCACTCATATCAAGTGAGACATTTTCATTTAACAGGCTGCCAAAGGGATCGCTAGTCTCATCCACATTTTCAGCTAGCACATTTAATGAATGTAGTTGTTCTACATCAGCAATTTGGATGTCACTTTGTTTTTCTTCTACTAAATTACTTTTTCTGTAACTTTAGTTGCATACCATTTTTTTATGCACAGCTTCCTTGTTAAGAAAAATAAATCTAAGCGACTTGGGTATAATTAAACACACTTGAGTGACAGAAAGTTAGGCCCATGGATAAAAGTTCTATCTCAAATTTGGTAAGTTCTCTTTGTGAGAGGTTGATGACCGTCTTCTTCTCCATCATTTCGCCTTCAATTGGCCCCTTGTCCATCTTCCCACGGGGCTTCCCAATTCTCCTAAGGCAGAAGTGTTGTTTCTTTTTCCGCCTACGTTTCCTCTTCTTTGCTTTTGAAATCCTCCTTGCCTGTTGTTTATCTGTCTGTCCTTCATGACCATATCGAATTCTGTTAAAACACTGGTTTTTACCCCAGAGAATTCCGGAAAACTCAAAAAATCACTGCAGCTTCTCAAGCTCCCTTACGTTTGAATGTCACTGTTTTGTTGCCCTTCTATCTCACCTGTGTGTGCTGCAGATTTTGATGTGTTCTCTATTGTTGTTGCTGTCGGGACACTTAATTTGTAATATTTTTTTGCAAAAGTAATAATTTGTCCTATATATGTGTATATATGTGTATATATGTACATATATCTATATATCTATATATCTATATATATACATATATATATATATCTATATATATATATATATATATATATATATATATATATATATATATATATATATATATATATATATATAGATATATATATATATATATGTGAGCAGAAGTCCTGACCCTCCAAGTCAAAGGAGGGGCTGCAAGCAGGTACAGACTACAGCGGAGTAGATATCCAAAAGAAATACGTAGGCAGGTTTCAAAGTTCCATCCTGTGTTCCTATTCACCTATGATGATACAGACAAGTGTCCGCCTCAGACGCGTTTCGATCGCCTCCGCGATCTTATTCACCTGAATATATATATATATATATCACTCCCAAAGTTGCTCCTTCCGATCACTGGGGACCCGAGGGAGGTGGCGCACACCCCGGCGGAGCACGCCGGTAAATAGTCCAAAATGACACAACAATATCGTGCGCTCTCAGTATTACGGACTTCACAAGAAAATCCACAGGTTTTAAGGGTGTTTATTTACAATGCATTTTGGCTTTCAGGCGAAGCCTTGCTCACGTAAATTTAAGTGTACAAACTGAAAGTTAATAAAGCATTGTAGAACATTATGAGACACAAAAGGGAAAGAGGACAACTCATGTAAACAGTCCTACGTCAGCCATCTTGTAGTGTTCAATATTCTCAAATAATCTCATGACAATCAAATGATTATGTCTCCGGGTCACAATAAGTTGTCATAGTTAATTGTAAACAGATAATTGTGCAAACAGTGCATCATCACAGACCAGCTTCTTAAAAATAAATAGCGGAGAAGTTCAGTTATATCTGTTTGTCAGTTCTGAGGCCGCTGTCACGTGTGCACGTCTCGGAACTCCTGATACACGAGTACTCTAATAGGCAGGGTTCGATACTCCTATTTGCTCTGGTGCACTGTACCAAATGTATCATAGGAAATAAATAACAGGTGACCAGAGAATAGAAATGATAAATAAATGATTTCTCACTAAATAATCGTATAAAGCATGTGCACGATCATATGGTTGCATATATAGTTGCTATCATTGTCCTGATCGATCTCACAATCAATAGAAAAAGTACAACGTCCAACGTGGGCCCATGTGTAGAAGGCAGACTAGTGCTAAGGGTTTTGATAAATGTTAGTTCACAAGGAGAAGCGACTAATCACCAGGTAACTCAAAGTAGTCGCAAAAGTCAATAGCGGGCAAGTGCCCATATATTTCTCATTACAGAGTTCAAGTAAGACTGTTATCGACAGGAGGCCATCAACAAAATCATATCGTACCAAGTTGTGCCAACTCACAGTGATCGCTCAATGACAGTGTGACCAGTGATGATAAGGGGAAAAGGGTAGGTTGCCCATGAAGAGTGAGTGCCAGTATCTGGGCCTCTTCCTTTTCTCCTGTGAAGGAAAAACATAAAAAGTATTTCAACACTCGCATAAAAATTCTAGAACAAATACAAGAAAAATCTTAGCGTCACACGCACATTGATGGATAAAAGGAATAAAATGAAAGAAAACCGGTGATAGAAGCATCCATCACTAATTTTACCATGGAAAGGAGAATACAAAAAGTGATACAACCATTATATATCCCTAAGATGTATTGCCAGTTCCTCATCTTGGTTTAGCCCCCCTGGGACCTTACTCTGAAAATCCACTATATATTTGGATTCCCGCTGTCTGAGTTTCAACTCCCAGTTTCCTCCCCTGTGGTTCCTGTTGACTTGCTCTAAAATGAAAAATGTCAGTAAAGCAGGATTGGAGTAATGTTTATCCCTAAAGTGTCGGGCCACTGGGTATTTTTCATCATTATGTGAGATTGCTCGGTACCGCTCCAGTACAAATTATTTTACCAGTAGGCTGGTACTGCCTATGTACCAGAGTTTACACGGACACTCAATCACATAGATCACGAAGGTAGAGCTGCAGGTCAGAAATTTGCAAATTACTTTTGTGATCCCATTTTAGGTTATCTTGGTGGTGTAGGTACTGTCTTTATAGGCTTTGCAATGGCCACAAGGGAAATATCCCTGAGGCCCTGCATATGCCCAGTAGGATATGTTGCAACATCGCTAATCACCATCATGTCCCTAATGCTTCTGCCTGTCCTAAAAGTGATACTAGGTCTACCAGAGATGGAATTGCCAATGGTATTGTCACATTTCAGGATATCCCAGTTTTTCGCCAGGATCCTTTTGATGTTATTGGAGTCAGCATTAAAGGTCATAATGAGATGGGTCTGATTGTCACTTTCTTCATTGATCTCAGCAAGTTTTTCAGTTATAGTGAGCGCCCTTGGTACCGCATTAGCTCTTGCTTTCGCTCTTTGTAGTACCCAGTTCGATATCCCCTCATTCTGAAACGCTCAAGCATTTCCTCACATTCATGCTGATAAGCAATTTCAGTGTTACAGTTTCTCTTGGCCCTCAGCAGTTCTCCATATGGAATGCTCCACTTCAGTGGCTCTGGGTGACTGCTGAGGGCATGGAGAATACTATTGCCAGCAGTGGCTTTTCTGAAAAGTGTGGTATTTATCTGGTTATTCTTGATGTCAAGCCTGACATCTAAGTATTCTGCGTATGTTTTGCTAATATGTCCTGTGAGAACAATGTTGTTGTTATTGTTGTTCAAGTCATGAATAAACTGGATGGCCTCCTGCTCCTTTCCCTTCCAGATAATGAACAGGTCGTCAATAAATCGCATCCATGTGGTGACATGTTCAAGGTGTACTGCATAGGCAGCGCCGGAAAAGATCTCCTCCTCACAGCGGCCCATGAACAGATTGGCAAAGTTGGGCGCAAAACACGAACTCATCGCAGTGACAACCACCTGCCTATACAGGACACCATCGAACAGAAAGACATTGTTTGAGAGACAATACTCAATCATCCCAAGTATCATCTTGCTATGTTCTCTAAAGTGTAGCGGTCTGCCTTTAAGGAAATGTTCGCATGCCTCAACACCCTGCCGATGGTCGATAATGGTGTAGAGTGATTGGACATCAAGTGTAATGAGGAGAGAATCTTCGTCCCATTCGACATCCTGGATTTTTTATGAGAAAATCCTTAGTGTCGCTGATGTAACTGGGTAAGGATGTAACCCACTCCCTGAGGAAATGGTCGACATATTTGGAAACATGTTCCAACACACTTCCACTGGACGACACTATGGGTCTGCCCGGAGGATCGACAGGATTTTTGTGTAGTTTGGGGAAAAAATAAACAACCAGAAGGACCGGATGATCGTTCTTAAGGTATCTATACTCCTCCCACTCCAGAATGCATTTGTCCTTCCACATGGAAAGTTTATCCCAGATGTCGGAGATGCTATTGTTGTAAATTTCTGTAGTAATGGACATGTAAAACCTGTCATCTGTTAGTTGTTTGAGAGCTTCCGCAATGAACTTTTCCTTGTCCAGGATAAGAACATTGCCACCTTTGTCTGCCAGACGGATGACAATGTTGGTATCCTCCATGAGTGATTTAAGCGCTTGTCGCTGACTATAAGACAAATTATTGTTTTTGTGGTTATAAATATTTTTTCTTATGTCTGAAATTGCAGAATGCTCTACTAACATTCTAATGAAAAGTGTCAATCGTGTCATGAGGGAGAGTTGGGAAAAATACAGTTTAGGGTCTAAAGCCTGTGGCAGTACTGCTGTCTGTTGCTAACTTCAAATTGTTCAGTACCTGGGTGGTACCTATCTGCCCATTAGTCTCAATACTAGATTCTACTCTCACAGCTGTGTCTGAGACAGTGTTTTTAGAACTCTCCTGTTCTAATAGTAACAAATCAGTAAGAACGTCAGCATCCCCAATATTGAGATTATCCAAATGTCTAGTAGTGGGTGTTTTGATAGTCTTAAAGCCACCCAATCTTTTCAATTTGTGCCATTTTTTAAGTTTTAATTTTCTGATAAATTTAAATAAATCTATCATGGCATCAGTATAATTAAATGGAGCAGTGGGACAAAAAGTAAGTCCCAAACAAAGAGTCATTTTTTCCATGTCACTCATTGTTCTCCTGGACAGATTAATGACAGTCTTTTTTACCATTATAGGCTCCATTAGTATATATATATGACCAAGCCTTACGGCGAAATGCGTCGGCTTTTGTAACTGTTGTTGCTGAATTAACGAATTTGAAGCATCCCGGAGTGTCCCGACCCTTTCTGAACCTGGATCGTGTACAGGAAGCTTGCTGTTATATTACAAAAAACGCCGTTTTTTTGGAAGGGACCGCTGCGTTGCCAGAGCCCTGGATTACCGGTATCTAGTGCAAACATATATATATATTATATATATAACAGCACCACCGTCAGCTGGGGGATACGAGAATCAACTGACGTCGGGACTGTGCCTGACACCGCGGCGCTGCTCTCTGAATGCAAATAGAGCCCTTTGATCCCCGCCGTGACTCACTCAGAGTAAATACAATATAGAAAGAAAACTAAGAAGAAACACAAATGAACTTACTACAAGGAGATTCGTACCGCATGTAAAACTCCATCTCCCATCATGCACCAGGGGGAAGTGGATGCTAACACGCCCCTTGGAGGTGGGATGGACGATTAATTAAAGTTGGGAAACATCACATACTGGCCTCATTTTTGCTTTTTCAGCCCAGGAAGAGCAATATATATATATATATTACCTACTGGCGGTCGCCAGTAGGTAGTTATAGTTAGGACCTGGTTTCCATAGGAAATCCTCAACATTCTATTTGGATTAACTTTGGCCCTGGTGGATGAATCTTTGCGAATTTCTCAAAGAAGATGGCTCAGTCCGCTGCGCTCCTTCCCTGAAAGTTTGGGGGGGATTGGTGAAGTGGGGGCTGAGATAAAAGGGGGGTCCCAAAACGTGTTTTCTCCATGTTATTTTCCATAGGACGTTTAGACACGGCTACAGGTCGAACGGCTGAATGGATTTATAAGAAATTTGGCAAAACTGTAGAGTCCGGCTCGCAGATTACGCTTTTTTTGGAATGGTGTAAATCCGTTCAGTAGTTGCTGAGAAAATTAAAGTTAAAGTGAATTATATATCTATACGCGTGCACGGGTGCGCGCACTCAAGCGGCTGCGCGCGAGCGGAATTTTTTTTTTGCTGCGTGACGTCTGTTAACGTTCGATTCGAAGGAAATCAGGAAGTGTTGACCGCCATTTTGTCACTGCGAGTAAATATATTGTTCATTTCAAAGCGTTGGAACATGGAAAGGGGAGAAGGTAGAGATTGTTTTGCTGCGTAGGTTTTCTCAGGGTGTGCAGTAAGGTCCTTAAAGGCGAAAATATATATATATTTTTTTTTTAAGTTGCGAGGTGCGCGCACTCGGGCGCGCACACTTATTTAGAAGAGTGTGAAAATGGAGATAAATCAGAAGTTTGAGTGCTTTGATATAAGGTGGCTCTGAAAAGAGCCCTTGTGTTAATTGAGTTTTTTCTGCATTTATAAGTAAGTAGCGATGCAGAGCCGGATGTTGCAGAGGAAGATTCTGTTTCTGTCTTCCTTCTTACTTAGTTATGGTTTTTTCACTCTCACTCCAGGCTTTTAGTCTGTGGATGGAAATCCATGAACCTAGACTCACCTATGAAAATCATACTATTGATGCTTGACTGAGGCCAAGGAGATCAGAGTGCATGTGTGTGTAAGGTGATGTACCTTTGGGGAGATGATGTTACGTTTAAACGTAGCCTCTGAGTGCTTAGTTCGGTTCTGTTCTCTCTCTGTTGTTGATTTAGAGCCCCAAATACAAAGGCTTGCTGTTGCTTGTGAATCCCCAAGTGTATATTTGCTCATACTGATCCATAACGCCCCGGCGTATCCATGTCGTAGGCTGCACGAGTGGGCGAAACTCAGCTGGCCGAGCAAGACTTGGGGAGGGGGCAGGACTCAAGAGGAAACAAGGAGGGGTTTTCATCATTTGGGACAAAAAATATTTCTAAACCAATGAAAAGTTTTATTAACAAGTCACATGACCTGTTATGCTTACGTTACGCGCTCCGCGCCGCGCCCCGGATTGCTTCCGGGAAGCTGCGCTTCGCGCCTCGCGCACCGGAGCACTTCCGGGTTCGCTAACGCAGCGTGTCATATGACGCATTATGCAACAACGCGATACGTCGTTGGGGCTGCACCGGAACTGATTGAATTGGTAGTCTACAGTGTTTCTGGAAGTTTCAGACTGAAGCTGGCGTCAACATGAGAGCACACCGTGGCTACGTCGTGGCCATTCTGCGAGCAATCATGGCAGAAGCTCCCCACCGGAACTCTGCGGGAGTCGGGGGCCCCGGTGACTCTTGTAGAATCTTCAAGGCTGATGGGACGCTTTTGAGAATGGGGCCCATGCCGTAGCAGTCAAGCGTCCGAGTTCCAGGGTTGTCCAGAGCCATCCTTGCAGGCCAGGCCCAAGTCTGTGGAGCCGACCGCCATTTCCTGAGCTCCGTGGCAGCCGCCTGTCGCTGTACCGGAAGAGTGGGTGCAATTCAGCCGGATGGCGGGTGAGACGCTGTAATAGCAAGAGCAGGCGTAATTCAGCTGGCCGAGCGAGGCACTGTGCCGCAGGAGCGGGCGCAACTCAGCTTGTCGAGTGAAGCGCTGGGGTGTAGCTGAGAAACCTCCACCTGGGGAGGTGGGGGAGGCTCGTTCGCGCCGCCTCTCCCTTCCAGTGCACCCCACGCCGTCTCCTGGCGCAGGTATATGTGATGGTTGGACCAGGGCACCGCAGGACGTGTCTTCAGGTCAAACGGATTGTGGGACAAGGTCCAGAATGGAAGAGTCACCAAAAGGCTAAAAGTTCCGCCGGACCCCGGGAGCCGGCCGCCTATGTCGGGTGAAGTGCTGGGGTGCAGCTGAGAAACCTCCACCTGGGGAGGTGGGGGAGGCTCTTTCGCGCCGCCTCTCCCTTCAAGTGCACCCCACGCCGTCTCCTGGCGCAGGTATATGTGATGGTTGGACCAGGGCACCGCAGGACGTGTCTTTAGGGGTGTAGCTGAGAAACCTCCACCTGGGGAGGTGGGGGAGGCTCGTTCGCGCCGCCTCTCCCTTCCAGTGCACCCCACGCCGTCTCCTGGCGCAGGTATATGTGATGGTTGGACCAGGGCACCGCAGGACGTGTCTTTAGGTCCAACTCTCAACTATGGCACCCAACATCCAGGACTTATGACATTTGTGGAAGGCAGTGACATCGAAGCATCTCAGGGACCAAGCATATGCAGAGTCCTTCCTACAGCCTCTGCGTTCCTTCTTACCTAGTTATGGTTTTTTCACTGCCACTCCAGGCTTTTAGTCTGTGGATGGCAAACTATGAACCTACACTCACCTATGAAAATCTTACTATTGATGCTTGACTGAGGACAAGGAGATCAGTGAAGCACTGGGGTGTAGCTGAGAAACCTCCACCTGCGGAGGTGGGGGAGGCTCGTTCGCGCCGCCTCTCCCTTCCAGTGCACCCCACGCCGTCTGCTGGCGGAGATGTTGCAGCAGGCTGCCATGTAAATATTTAATTAAACGTTTTACCCTGTTACTTTGCTGGTGTGTTGTATTTATTTATAATATTTGTATAGGGTTTGTCGTTATTTTGGGCGGGGTGGGCGGCGGAGCCGAACTATCTTGCAGCCATCATGGCGTCGAGCTCGGTTTCTCTCACTAGTTTCATATTTCTCATGAGGGGTTGTTGCTAATGTTTCTATTTTAGCAAGGTGAAAAAGAGATCCTATCAGTGGCCTACTGATTTTGCTCGATTCCTTTTGTTTTTTCTAACGATTTTTAAGTTAAAGTTTGCTAGCACGATACAGCGGCTAGTCCGCATTTTATATATGTCTTTTTTATTAGGGGTCTCCTCCGGTGGAGTCGGACGATCTACCTCTAATAACTGGTAAGTGTTCCTCTGAAGGAATGCGTCTTGAAAGTGGCTGACTGTAATGTATGATATTTCACTCAGTGATTTTCAGGCCCATGCTGTTTCAAAACTGTGCATGTGCTTGAAGCAGGCATAGGTATTGACGCAGCATTGTGAATATAGTGCATTGGTGAGCCTTGCTGGGGCTGCATCACAGTTGCGATGCAACTCTAGCAATGTATTCGTTTTTGAGCACAGATGTGTTACGCATGTATGGTGTTTTTGTACCATGGTGCGCCACATTTCAAATGTGGCACACCATGGGTAACGGAGCACTACCATACTGTGGTGCACATTAACTGGTGCATATCTGGGTATGAAGTAGTTAACATGAATCTGCCCTATAGGTTACAAATCTGCGTTTAGTAGACTGTTTGGCCTTTGTAGTTTTATGTTTTTTCTGTTATTCTATGTAGGTATGTAATATTGCAAGATTTTTGTCACGAAAAAGAAGCCATGAGTATTGGGTTTGTGAAAGATTGCAAGATTTTTAAAATTAAAAAGGAAAAATCATGGCATTGTTTAATATAGTATTGTAAATACTTATCTTTAACAATGATGAGAGGGTAAAAAAAGGTTAACCTGATGTTCGAAAGTTATTCACAGGCTTCTTTAGAGGAAGCATTCTATATGATTGTAGCGTGGGTGTTTCACTTTTTTATAGGTAATAGAATGCATTCTGCAAGCATGTAGTACTCCTCCTGCTACAGCATAAATATTCTTCAGTGCTTATTTTCATTTCGTAAGTGGTATTGAGACCGACACAGAACTTCAATGGATCGGAGGGGCTGTTCCTGTGCATCTGGAGGACTGCCAAGCCGTTGCAGCAGTGGGAGTGAGGCCTCTCACGACAGAGAACTTCAATGGATCGGAGGAGCTGTTCCTGTGCATCTGGAGGACTGCCAAGCCGTTGCAGCAGTGGGAGTGAGGCCTCTTACAGGGGCGTAGCGCAGCTCCTTTTGATGTTCACAATTGCAGATAACAGGGTAGAGATGTGAGAGAAGTGGGTGGAGTGCTTCGTGTAAATTGCAGAATAGAAACTACTAAGAACCAATTGGAAGTGTTGTTGTGAAGTCACATGACTTCACATGCGCGTCTCAGGACGTGTACGCGGTGATAGTATCTGGTCACTTACGCCATTTGGAAGTAGCGGTCTAATTCAGCGAAGTTTCAAAACGTGAAAAAGAGTAAATCCAAATATATCCGGATTTAATATATCTTCTGAGCTGGAATCAAGCATACAATTGTTAAAGTATAAAACCTTTTATATATTTTTTTAAAATACCAAGGTGTGTACATTCGGTCACACACGAAAGTTTAAAAAGACATTCGGCTCCATTTAATGAAAATGTTCATAATAATAAAAAAGAAGCCTAGGTTTACTGTCTTTAACGTAGTATAAGTTCTTTGATGGGTCTATGAAGAAATTTAATAAGTTGCAATCGCGAAGTTTTCCCGAAATATATAGGCGGGTGCGCGCACACGGTCGCGCACGAACGAAAGCCAAAAAAGGGGAGATAAACCCCCTTTATAATATGCTACTGGAGCTGTTTTTGGTACAATGAGTTAGTTCTGAAAAGAACTTTTTTTTTTTTTTTTTTTTTTTTTATAAACAAGTGTTATGTTGTTTGATTTTGGACCAGGGCACCGCAGGACGTGTCTTTAGGTCAAACCCTCAAGTATGGCACCGAACATCCAGGACTTATGCCATTTGTGGAAGGCAGTGACATCTAAGAATCTCAGGGACCAAGCATATCCAGAGTCCTCCCCGGGGTATTTGCACAACGGTCCTCCACCCCTAGGCCGTCAGCTATGCTACCTTGACAGGAACAGTGTCATGCAGTTTTTGATTTTTTTAACTTGCAACAACATTTTCATGTGTGACACAGGATCAAAATGAAATGAAGAAATGTATCTTTTCTCGGGGCATTTATGACTCTCAATTTTTAGTTTAGTAAGAATGAGGCTCTGCTCTCCGTACAGAAGAATTTCTCCACACTCGTTGCATTTCATGTGCACCTTTGCAAGATATGGTCTCAAGTCCATCACAGCACTCGATGGAGATACAGGTCGTCCACCAGAAGATGTGCTGGCCACCTCTGATGGTAATAGCGTGGCCAGGGCTCTTGTCGATGCCTGTGCAAATTCCACAGGGTGCACTTGTTTGACATGCCGCACCATGGTATGTATGGAAAAGGAATATTTTTTTCTTGGATTTCCTCTTGAGAGAACCGAATTGCATATCGTGCAGGTAACTTTTGGCGCATTCACTTTCTTTTGTTCTTCAGGATCAGTGAAAAATTGCCAAATAAAAGATTCCTTTTTTCTTTTTAAAGGTAGTCGCTCATTTCCTTCAGATTTGGAAGATGAATGCGGGGCGGCAGCCATTTCAGCAAAGTCTTCCGAAGGGTGTTGAACGTTGTTCTCTTTTGAGAGTAGAAAAGATAGTGAGAGAAGTGGGTGGAGTGCTCCGTGTAAATTGCAGAATAGAAACTACTAAGAACCAATTGGAAGTGTTGTTTTCAAGTCACATGACTTCACATGCGCGTCTCAGGACGTGTACGCGGTGATAGTATCTGGTCACGTACGCCATTTGGAAGTAGCGGTCTAATTCAGCGAAGTTTCAAAACGTGAAAAGTAGTAAATCCAAACATATCCGGATTTAATATATCTTCTGAGCTCGATTCAAGCATACAATTGTTAAAGTATAAAACCTTTTATATTTTTTTTTAAAATACCAAGGTGTGTACATTCGGTCACACACGAAAGTTTAAAAAGACATTCGGCTCCATTTAATGAAAATTTTCATAATATTAAAAAAGAAGCCTAAGTTTAGTCTCTTTGACGTATTATAAGTTCTTTGATGGGTCTATGAAGAAATTCAATAAGTTCAGATTGCAAAGTTTTCACGAAATATATAGGCGGGTGCGCGCAGTCGGTCGCGCACGAAAGCCTGGAAATGCGCTATCCATTTTATTGAGAACTGTTGCCGAGAGTGCGCACACCGGGTCGTGCACGAAAGTTTAGAAAGGCTATTTTTATTTACAGGCAAATTTTAATGCGTTGAAAAAAAGGCAAGGTACAGACTGTCTAATTCTGTATCGCTTTACAAGGAGTCTCTATGCAACTTGAACAGTGAAGAAAACGGCTTGTTTCTGAAAAAAATATTGCCAGAACTTTATTGACAAAAGTATAGGTTGTATACACGAGATATTTCTGAATTAGCATTTTAAAAACCAATGAAATTCACTGAAAAAACCATAGGTTTTACACACGTTATAGTTAGGAAGTAGCATTTACAAAACCTATGAAATTCACTGAAAAAACCATAGGTTTGACACCAGTTATAGTTAGGTGGAAATTTTACTGATATAAAACCAATGAAATTCCACGTTATAGTTAGTTGGACTCACTATAACTTGCGCGTGTAATGCACTGCTGATGACGTCACATATTACATCACTCATGACATCACTGATGACACCATTCAGTGAATGTGTGTCTTTCTGAAAAATAAATATGTGTTATATATGTATATATTATTGAATATCTTAGTGAATACATATATTAGTGAGTAATGCCTAAATATTTAAATACATGTATTAGTGTTTCACTTTGTGTATAAGTGGCTGCATGGGTTGATGAGTAGGTACATGTGTATGTATATAGGTTATTAGATGTTTTTCTTAGTATCAGTATGAGTGTTTGCATGCTTTGGTGGGAGTATTACTTAGTACATAGATGCAAGAATGACTGAGTCTCCGTTTGTATGTGTTTTGAAGACAGCATATGTGCAGGACTGTATGGGTGCATGAGTGTGTATATGTCTGTGTTAGTGAGTGAATGACTGTCTTATTAGTGTCTTTATCAGTAACTACATATGTTTTAATCTAGTATATGTGAATATTGATGTATATAAGTGAGTATATGTGAGAGTGAGGGATTGTAAGAGTTCCTGTTTAAATTAGTATGTGTTTCTATAAGTGATTTTTTAAGAGAGTAAGTATGTGTAAGTTTCCTTAGAAGTAAAGTGGTAGTGTGTGTATAGCTGTTTATGCAAATAAATGGATGTTCAATAGTTTATTTGCATGTGTGAGTATGTGTGTGAATAACTTTTGGATGACTGTCGGTGTGTAACAGGATGTGTAGGTGTATCACTACATATGATTAGTGAATATATGTATGAGTGACTATATAGAACTGTTGGTGAATTGGTGCATGTGTATATAGATGGTGGAACTATTGAATTGGTTGTTGTAACTGGTATGGGTATCTCCATTTTTTTGAAAATTTTAGTTTCTATTTTTGAATATGTGTTTCAAGGGTTAGATTACAGTGAAAGGAGGTCTGTCACTGTGTCACAAGGATGGTGTCATCAGTGATGTCATGAGTGATGTAATATGTGACGTCATCAGCAGTGCATTACACGCGCAAGTTATAGTGAGTCCAACTAACTATAACGTGGAATTTCATTGGTTTTATATCAGTAAAATTTCCACCTAACTATAACTGGTGTCAAACCTATGGTTTTTTCAGTGAATTTCATAGGTTTTGTAAATGCTACTTCCTAACTATAACGTGTGTAAAACCTATGGTTTTTTCAGTGAATATATATATATATATATATATATATATATATATATATATATATATATATATATATATATATATATATTCACTGAAAAAAACATAGGTTTCAGCCACGTTATAGTTAGGAATTAGCATTTAAAAAAAACCTTTGGGATTCAATTACCCTGGATATGGGATTCAATTACCCCAGATAGTTTTATTGAAAGCTTAACCAGAGTCTGCACAGAGGAGTTTGGCATCTGTGCAGGTCAGGACACTGATCCTGTAACAGTCCTGGATGCCTCTGAGCGTATTACCAAACAAGTGGCGGCTAACTTAACAGTTCCCTGCAAAACTAGCCTTTAAAACATAAAAAATTGTTTGACGATACCTGTGCAAGAGCCCATAAAGCTCTCATGGATGAGCTTAAAGGGAAATCAAGACATGCAGACAGGATTAGGGATGCAAGGAAGGCATATAAAACTGTTTTGGGGAGTAGGAAGAAACACCTAAGAGAGATGGCTTGGGAAGAGCTTAGCCAAGCTAGTGTCTGTTCAAATAGCTCTAGGTTCTGGAACGTGGTGAACAGCCCTACTTTTGACGAATCATCTAATCTTGTTTTAGATTGTCACTTTTCCCCTGAGAAATGGGTACAACACTTTGGGGGTGTATACAGCGATGTTAGCCAAGGATCCCTAGGTTGGTCCGTGGGCACTGGGTGCAAAGCGCCGGGCCATGACGGCGTTCCAGCTGACCTTTATAGAGCTGATCCCATTTTGTGGTCTAATATCTTAACTCCGGTTTTTAACGCAGTTGCCCAGGTTGGCATTCTCCTGTCTTGGGCCAAAGCAGTTATTATTCCAATCTTTAAAAAGGGAGCCAGAGATGACCCGGCCTGTTGTATTGGTTTGCCCAATTACGTAATCTGAACTTACGCACACCACTTACTCACATAGAAACTCCAACACTCCACTGGAGGTAGAAATTAGCTTTATTAATATTGTAGGCAAAGGCAATAAGTCACTGTACTAATAAATTCTTAGACACTGAGTGAAAGGCAACAAACAATGAATACACCACACTATATATCTATAAATATGAATACAGGCATATAAACAGTTAATGCACAAAGCACCTCACCAGATGCGTCCGCACCGGAGAATCCAACATCCCTGGCCAAACACTGAACACCAAGTCGGGAACCCTGTAGAGATCAGGGGCTCAGGAAGTAATATCTCTGGGCACCAAAGTTGTCCCGAGAGTGCGTCCACTCCAAGACTGAGTTCCTGAGCTCCAGCCCACAGACACTGCTTTTTATAGTTTAAATCAACAGGTTCGAGAAGCCTCTAGCAGGCCCTCTCGCCCATCTATTCACAGGTGCTGGCCCCATCTCTGCATCAGCCCCACCCAGACAGACCTGGCCAGATTCTGTTTGGGCTGTGCCAAGGCAAAAGACATTCCGTTCCCTATCTCCGGCCTTGGAGGTTTGCAAGGCCATCCTCCCTCTGTCCTAGAGATAAGCATAGAATGCACGAAAACATGCTGAAGGTACAACATAACCTCATGAGGCATCCTCACGAGATGCCTCGCACCAGCTTGTACTGGTTTACATGAAAAACATGTTTATATTACTGCTGAAGTGTAACTACAGGGCAAGGCAGCACAAAATGGAAGTGCGATGCAACAAAATGGAAGATCAGAGCATTGCATGAAATTGAGGTCAACATATAATTTAGCACGTGTAAAATGGAAAATGCAGTACACCTGTTACACCCAATTTCTCTCTTGGACTCCGCGGCCAAAATTATGGGGAAAGTTGTCCTTGCCCGTCAAACGGATTGGTTGGATCAGAATAACATCATTTCTGATCTCCAATATGGTTTTAGGCAGGGCAAAGGTACCGTGGGTCAAAGTCTCAATCTTCATCTAATAATTGGAAAGCACACGGTCGCTAGGCGGGGGACCTGCATCTGGCATTTATGGATTTATCTTCTGCCTTTGATCTTGTTAATCGATCAAAGTTATGGGCGATACTCCATGGAATGGGTCTAGATGCAGAGTTGATCTCCTTTTTGGCGGCAATGTATGAGAATACTATAGCTTCTGTGCGCTATAATAAAGATGGTAGCCTCACAGACCCATGACCCGTTAAAAGAGCGGTGAGACAGGGGTGCATTTTAGCACCCGTGTTGTTCAAACTCTATATTAATAAGTTAGGGCCTGTTTTAATTTCCAGTTGTAAAGACATCCCAAGGGCCGGCACAAAATGTATTCCGGCTCTGCTCTACGGTCTTGCTGGCAAGGACTTCAAGAGGGCTTCAAACTCTTTTAAATTATTTTATTGATGTTATGGAATCCCTAGACCTGGTCACAAATTTCAAAAAGCCCCATTCTATGTCCATCGGCTCTGTTAGAGCAAGGAAGGCTAAATTCTACTGTAAGAATATGGAATTAACTAAGGTTCCTGCCTTTCTGTATTTGGGGGTTCTCTTTGACGACCGATGCTCGAGAGTTATGCAGCGTATGCATAAAAGAAACACCTTAGCCCGAGCCTCGGGGGCCATTGTGGAATTCGCAAAAAGAATTGGCTCGAAACCTCTCCCCGCGCTCTTGAAAATTTATAATGCCAAGTGACTTCCAACTGTGACATATGGGAGTGATTTATGGGGCTATCTGGAGTCGGGTGAATTTCAGGTGGCTGAAAACAGGTTTTTTCGCAAATTACTGTCTGGCCTTGCCTCCACCCCTGTTTTTAATAATCATGAGGACCTTGGAGCTGGCTTCATCTAAGATGAGATTGCGGTTGCCCCCATTATGTGCTGGCTGAGAATTTGGGCCCAACCATTCCCTAACCTAAACCAGCTGATCATCAAGGACTGCATCTCGTTAGAAAAGGGACTAGATGTACCCTGGGTTCGCTATATCAAGTCTCAAATGGCTATTCTTGGATGCCCTCAGCTATTTTCAAGCCCTAGAGCGCTGGGCAAAATAGCGATCAGAGACCTGAAGCGGCAGTTTCTGAATAGATCTATGCTGTCCAGGGAGGAAAGGGAGTTAGTGAAATGCACAGTGAGAAGTTTTGTCATATTGAGCATAGGTAGCCAGATGCAACCATATCTAACATATATAAACAGGCCTTATCACCTGTTTGTCTTAGTTAGATTCAAGCATAATATGGTTCCCTGGCTACTGCCCTTCCCGAAAGGGTTTTTTAAAGAGGGATTGTTAAGACCCTGTCCCTGCGACAACTTCTCAGATCCAAAAATTCTTCATATGATATTTTTCTGTGAGTTTTACGTTTTGTTAGGTAGGAAATTCATCATCCCCCTAATAAAAGGCCTACATTTTGGAAAAGTCAGACCAGCGCTGGTATATCTACAAATGTTGGCATCACCTATGGTGTATTTTGGGGTTGCCAGCTACATAACAGGCGCCATTAGGCGCTGGAATAGGCTGATGATAGCATAAATGGGACTATGTCTTAAAATTAATCTATTTTTTTAATATCAATGTTTTTTAACAGTATATTATGTAAACATGAGATGTTTTTTGACAATTGTAGTTTTATGATTACATATTTATTGAATTGGGACATATTGTGTTGGATAGGATTGTGTCGTATATGATGTTTTTTTGAATAATTTGTGTAGTAGTAGGAATTTTTTAAACAATAACTTTTGTAAAAACAAATTGATTGTTTTAAAATGTTTTTGGATGTGCACTTTGATGGTTTTAATCTAACCGAATAAAGTTATACTTGACTTGACTCGATTTGTATATATATATATATATTCACTCAAAAAACCATAGGTTATAGACCATATACAGGTAGGAATTTGCATTTACAAAACCTTGAAAATTCACTGAAAAAACCATAGGTTAGAGACCATTTATAGTTAGCTGGACATTTTATTGACATAAAACCAATGAAATTCCATATATAGTTAGTTGCACTAACTATATATCGCGCACCCGCAATCCACTGCTGATGATGTCACATATTACATAATTCATGACATGGTCAGTGACATCACTGATGACATCACTGATGACATGCATCTCAAATGACATCACTGATGACATCACTGATGACATCTCAAATGACATTACTGATGACATCATCTAGTGTCTGTGTGTTTTTGTAAAGTTTAAATATGTTTTACATATTGAAGAATGAGTGGATGTATGGAAGACTGAGTGTGTGTGTGGCTGGCTGGGAGGTGTGTGACTCTGTGCATATCAATGTGTACTTGTATCAGTGATTGTATAAGAGAGTAAGTATGTGTTAGTATATGTGTGAAAAGTATGGTGTTCTGTGTTTAACTGTATAGATGAGGAAATCGAAGTGTGATTGATTCTTCACAGGACTGACTAGGTGTATGAGTGCATATGATAGTGTTGTAATAATGAGTGACTGTATGTATGAGTGATTGTATGGGTGAATGAGTGAATGTGTGTGTAGACGTAGGAATCAGTGAGTGCGTATGTAGTAACTGGTATTGGTGTGTCATGATGTCATCAGTGATGTAATTTGAGATGTCATCAGTGATGTCATTTGAGATGTCATCAGTGATGTCATCAGTGATGTCACTGAAGTATGGTGTTCTGTGTTTAACTGTATAGATGAGGAAATGGAAGTGTGATTGATTCTTTACAGGACTGACTAGGTGTGTGAGTAACTCCATGGATGAGTGGCAGTGTGTGAGTGTCTGCATAGGTGTATGAGTGCATATGATAGTGTTGTAATAATGAGTGACTGTATGTATGAGTGATTGTATGGGTGAATGAGTGAATGTGTGTGTAGACGTAGGAATCAGTGAGTGTGTATGTAGTAACTGGTATTGGTGTGTCATGATGTCATCAGTGATGTCATTTGAGATGTCATTTGAGATGTCATCAGTGATGTCATCAGTGATGTCACTGACCATGTCATGAATGATGTAATATGTGACATCATCAGCAGTGGATTGCGGGTGCGCGATATATAGTTAGTGCAACTAACTATATATGGAATTTCATTGGTTTTATGTCAATAAAATGTCCAGCTAACTATAAATGGTCTCTAACCTATGGTTTTTTCAGTGAATTTTCAAGGTTTTGTAAATGCAAATTCCTAACTATATATGGTCTATAACCTATGGTTTTTTCAGTGAATTTCATTGGTTTTTTAAAAGCTAATATCTATAGCTGTAAAATATATTCTTTATTACGTGACGTATAACGTAGCCACGTGAGACGCCTCATGACGCGTCGCATAACCGTGACGTATCGGCTCTGCAGCGCAAACAAAACCCGTAACGTAAGCGTGCCGGAGCACGCTTACAGATATATATATTTTTTTTAACCTTAATTAGACAAAATCCACACGTGCACATATCTTGAGGCCTTGCAAAGGCACATCAAACAAACAGTCCCTACAATTTTGCCAAGTTTGCTGGAAATCTATTCCCTTAATTTTTTTTTTACTGTTTCTCTTGGTTTTCCCCTTGTTACGCTTACCGGGACGCTACCCGGTACGCGAACCGGACGCTCCAAAAACACAAGATGGCGGACTCCCGTTATGCTGCCGATTAGCTGCCCGGTTCGCGTACCGGGAAGCGCCTCTACCGCGAAAAATCGCGGGGGACTTTAATATCCCCCTCATCAATCCTAGGGGGTCAGGGGGGGTTTACCTTGCCCCCTTTCCTTCATTTCCCCTTCTTTTTTCACCACATCTTGTCTCTCGAACCTACGCTGCCGGTTAGCTGCCCGGTTAGCTGCCCGGTGAGCTGCCCGGTGAGCTGCCCGGTTCGCGTACCGGGACGCGCCTCTACGGCGTAAAAGTTTTTTTTTTTTGCCCCGCGGGGCACTTTAATATCCCCCTCATCAATCCTAGGGGGTCAGGAGTGGTCTACCTTGCCCCCTTTCCTTCATTTCCCCCTTCGTTTTTCACCACATCTTGTCTCTCGATCGTACCGAGAGACAAGATGGCGGCCGCTCCGGACTGTTTAGAATGTTGACAGACACCGGAGAGCCAATCAGCTTCGCTTCGCGAAGTTCCGTTACGCGTCAGGTACGCGAACCGGGGCGCTAACCGGAGCGCTGTCACAGATATATATATTTTTTTTAACGTTAATTTCTCAAAATCCACTGGAGCACATATATTGAGACATAGCAAAGGCACGTCGGGCAAACCATATCTACAATTTTGCCAAGTTTCATGTAATTCTATTCAGCCGTTCGAGCTAAAAGTGAGTCCAACCGCCCTATGGAAAAATTAATGGGAAAAACGCGTTTTGGGACCCCCCTTTTTTCTCGCCCCCCCCTTGACGAAACCCCCCCAAATTTCCAGGGGCTGCTCAGAAACAAAATGTGCCATTTTCAGCCAATTCCGTCCACAAACGCCAAAGTTATTAGACATAGAATTTTCAGAAATCCCATAGAGAAAAAATCCTAACTATATATACCCACTGGCTATCGCCAGTAGGTAATATACATATATAAACATATATAATCTGCATATCTATATAAATATAAATACATGCATACATATACATATATGCATACATATGCATGTTATTTACATGAAAGTTTTAAAAACACTAATAAAAGCAAAGTTAAAAAGCCACCTCATTACAAACAGAATGGCTTTAACTTAAACAAGGGCGAGATCTATTGCATTTTCAATGCTTGTTTACTTTGGTTCTATCAAGAAGGCATTCAGATGTGTCACACATTTGCCATAAATTCTGAATGTTAGCACTCTAGTTGCTCATTAGATCACTGTAGTAAAGCTAGTGCTCACCAGGGAAGTCTGCTGCTAATCATGGTTTGCAGCCATTTTCCCGCATTTTTTATCCCGCAGACTTTCAGTCCGCATACCATTATCCCGCAAGGTCATTGACCTCGCATACCATTATCCCGCATTTTTTCAAAACGCATGTGCATTTATCGCGCATGCCTTTACAGAGAATTACGTTTTAAAGGCATGTATGGTAAATGTATTTGCGTTGTGAAAACCACGATGACGAGAGAGGTAAGTGGGTTTGTGTTAATTTTTTCGTGGGTTAGTGATTGTGTAGTGTAGTGTAGTGTTGTGTAGTGTAGTGTTGTGTTAGTGTAGTGTAGAGTTGTGGTGGTTGTTTAGTGTAGGGTCATGCTGGGGGTAGTGTTTTAGTGTTTAGGGTAGTGTTGTAGTGTTTGCGTAGTGTAGGGTCATGCTGGGGGTAGTGTTTTAGGGTTTAGGGTTGTGTTGTAGTGTTTGCGTAGTGTAGGGTCATGCTGGGGCTAGTGTTTTAGGGTTTAGGGTAGTGTTGTACTGTTTGCGTAGTGTAGGGTCATGCTGGGCATAGTGTTTTAGGGTTTAGGATAGTGTTGTAGTGTTTGCGTAGTGTAGGGTCATGCTGGGGGTAGTGTTTTAGGGTTTTGGGTAGTGTTGTAGTGTTTGCGTAGTGTAGGGTCATGCTGGGGTGTAGTATTTTAGGGTTTAGGGTAGTGTTGTAGTGTTTGCGTAGTGTAGGGTCATGCTGGGGGTAGTGTTTTAGGGTTTTGGGTAGTGTTGTAGTGTTTGCGTAGTGTAGGGTCATGCTGGGGGTAGTGTTTTAGGGTTTTGGGTAGTGTTGTAGTGTTTGCGTAGTGTAGGGTCATGCTGGGGTGTAGTGTTTTAGGGTTTTGGGTAGTGTTGTAGTGTTTGCGTAGTGTAGGGTCATGCTGGGGTGTCGTGTTTTAGGGTTTTGGGTAGTGTTGTAGTGTTTGCGTAGTGTAGGGTCATGCTGGGGGTAGTGTTTTAGGGTTTTGGGTAGTGTTGTAGTGTGTGCGTAGTGTAGGGTCATGCTGGGGGTAGTGTTTTAGGGTTTTGGGTAGTGTTGTAGTGTTTGCGTAGTGTAGGGTCATGCTGGGGGGTAGTGTTTTAGGGTTTTGGGTAGTGTTGTAGTGTTTGCGTAGTGTAGGGTCATGCTGGGGGTAGTGTTTTAGGGTTTTGGGTAGTGTTGTAGTGTTTGCGTAGTGTAGGGTCATGCTGGGGGTAGTGTTTTAGGGTTTTGGGTAGTGTTGTAGTGTTTGCGTAGTGTAGGGTCACGCTGGGGGTAGTGTTTTAGGGTTTAGGGTAGTGTTGTAGTGTTTGCGTAGTGTAGGGTCATGCTGGGGGTAGTGTTTTAGGGTTGAGGGTAGTGTTGTAGTGTTTGCGTAGTGTAGGGTCATGCTGGGGGTAGTGTTTTAGGGTTTAGGGTAGTGTTGTAGTGTTTGCGTAGTGTAGGGTCATGCTGGGGGTAGTGTTTTAGGGTTTAGGGTAGTGTTGTAGTGTTTGCGTAGTGTAGGGTCATGCTGGGGGTAGTGTTTTAGGGTTTAGGGTAGTGTTGTAGTGTTTGCGTAGTGTAGGGTCATGCTGGGGTGTAGTGTTTTAGGGTTTTGAGTAGTGTTGTAGTGTTTGCGTAGTGTAGGGTGATGCTGGGGGTAGTGTTTTAGGGTTTAGGGTAGTGTTGTAGTGTTTGCGTAGTGTAGGGTCATGCTGGGGTGTAGTGTTTTAGGGTTTTGGGTAGTGTTGTAGTGTTTGCGTAGTGTAGGGTCATGCTGGGGGTAGTGTTTTAGGGTTGTGTTGTAGTGTTTGCGTAGTGTAGGGTCATGCTGGGGGTAGTGTTTTAGGGTTTAGGGTTGTGTTGTAGTGTTTGTGTAGTGTAGGGTCATGCTGGTGGTAGTGTTTTAGGGTTTAGGGTAGTGTTGTAGTGTTTGCGTAGTGTAGGGTCATGCTGGGGTGTAGTGTTTTAGGGTTTTGGGTAGTGTTGTAGTGTTTGCGTAGTGTAGGGTCATGCTGGGGGTAGTGTTTTAGGGTTTAGGGTAGTATTGTAGTGTTTGTGTAGTGTAGGGTCATGCTGGGGGTAGTGTTTTAGGGTTTAGGGTAGTGTTGTACTGTTTGTGTAGTGTAGGGTCATGCTGGGGGCAGTGTTTTAGGGTTTAGGGTAGTTTAGTTGTTTAGTGTATGCTAAAGGCATATTCGTTCTAAAAGTTTTCGTTATTTTAATTTGCGGCCTAATAGTACATGCGGGATTTTTTTTGCGGACTGATGGTATGCGGGATTTCGTCATATATTCGCTAATCATACTTTCTATATATATATATATTACCTACTGGCGGTCGCCAGTAGGTATATATAGTTAGGATTTTTTCCCTATGGGATTTTTGAAAATTCTATGTCTAATAACTTTGGCGTTTGTGGACGGAATTGGCTGAAATTTTCAGGAAAATGGCACATTTTGTTTCTGAGCAGCCCCTGAAAATGTTGGGGGGGTTCGTCAAGGGGGGGCCGAGAAAAAAGGGGGGTCCCAAAACGCGTTTTTCCCATGTTAATTTCCATAGGGCGGTTGGCCTCACTTTTAGCCCGAACGGCTGAATGGATTTGCACGAAACTTGGCAAAATTGTAGGGACTGGTAGCCCGATGTGCCTTTTGTAGGTCTCAATATATGTGCTCCAGTGGATTTTGAGAAATTAACGTTTAAAAAAAGATATATATCTGTAACAGCGGACCGGGCAGCGCCCCAGGACGCGTACTTTTCGCGCAACGGAGCTTTGTGAAGCGAAGCTGATTGGTTCTCCGGCGTCTGTCAACATTCCAAACAGTCCGTAGCGGCCGCCATCTTGTCTCTCGGTAGGATCGAGAGACAAGAGGAGGCCAAAGCGAAGGGGCAAATGACCATAAGGGGGCATAGTACATTGTCGCTCACCCCCTAGGTTTGATGTGGAGGTTTTAAAAGGGCCCCGCGGGGCAAAAAAAAATAAAAATAATAATAATCGAACAGCTGAATGGATTTGCACGAAACTTGGCAAAATTGTAGGGACTGGTAGCCCGATGTGCCTTTGCTAGATCTCAATATATGTGCTCCAGTGGATTTTGAGAAATTAACGTTAAAAAAAAGATATATATCTGTAACAGCGCACCGCTTCGCGTACTTTTCGCGTTACGGAGCTTTGCGAAGCGAAGCTGATTGGCTCTCCGGTGTCTGTAAACATTCCAAACAGTCCGTAGCGGCCGCCATCTTGTCTCTCGGTAGGATCGAACAGCTGAATGGATTTGCACGAAACTTGGCAAAATTGTAGGGACTGGTAGCCCGATGTGCCTTTGCTAGGTCTCAATATATGTGCTTCAGTGCATTTTGAGAAATTAACGTTCAGAAACAAGATATATATCTGTAACAGCGCTCCGCTTCGCGGAGATAAAATTATATGTGTATTACCTAGCTGTTGCTAACACCAGTTAGCGACGGCTAGTAGAAGATAGCGACCATCTTGGGCCCCACTTTGCATGTGAGTGATATTTATCACTAATGACATGCAAAGTGGGCATGCCAAGATGTTAGCGACTGGAAACAGTCGCTAACATCGCTATCTCCTATTATCAACTTTTGGAAATATTCGAGATAAGCGCGAATATCTCCAAAAGCTACCACCTGCCCTGAGCAGTTCTTAGCCATGTTATCCAATGGGAGGTGGATAACATGGCTAAGAGCATTAGCTCGGTAATGCATGAATATCGCTGAGTTTTCAGCGATATTAATGCATTGCGGTCGTTTTTTATCGTATTTCCGATAAACCTTGATAATAGCAAGGTTTATCTGCGATAATTTCTGACGGTAAAAAAATCGTTGCTAAGCATCGTTAGGGATAAATATCGCTTAACTTTGGTAATATGCCCCAACGTCTGTTAACGTTCGATTCGAAGGAAATCAGGAAGTGTTGAAAAACATTGTCTGCGCCATCTTGTCTTTTTTCAAATGCCACACTTTTGTCGTGCACGGCAGCCATTTTAGATGCCTTGACCAGACCCACTCTGTGCACGCTGTCGATCCTTAGCATGGCTCCCCACCCTCGCAAGCATCTCCCCCAGGCAGTGGTCACCCCCGCTCTCTGTCTTATGCATGGGTAATAAACCTCCCCCCATCTGCGCTGCTCTTCCCTGAGAATCACACCCTGTGCCCGCCCGACACCTCCCTTTCGCCCTATTCACTACCGCACCCTCTGACACTCCTTTTCCTCTGTGTCCGATTGTCCAGGCTGGTCCTAGGGTATCAGCTAGCCCTGCAGATGTAGTTTATGGCCACAGCTGTAAAGAATCACCCCTCTTCAAAGGAGTTATAGTAGATCAAGGCCCACACTCGATGAGATCCGTCACAGCAGAAGCGTTGCTATTATCTGAAAACCATCCTGTATTGTGATTGGGGAGGGGACCGAGCCTGAAGCGGAAGATTCCAGGGATGACTCTTTGTACATCAAAGTTTTTACAATTATGTGTCACATTAAAAATATATAGCACTCCGACAAAGTAGTAAGATTATAAAACTTTAATAATTTATAAATATATACAAGAAAACAAAAATAGTAATAACATATAAACATTTTTAGGGAAAAACAACGAAGTAGCGGTCGGCTGTGCGAATAGTCCCAACGCAGCACAACGTCCAGATTTACGGCGTGGGGCGTCGCGGGGGGTGGGTCATCAGTAGCAAACTGTTGTGCGAATAGTTCCAAGGCAGCAGAACGCGCTGAAATCTAGATGACACGAAAGTGATGTCTAGTAAGTTGCCACCCAGCAAATAACGGCATGGGGCGTCGCGGGGGGTGGGTCATCAGTAGCAAACTGTTGCGCGAATAGTTCCAAGGCAGCAGAACGATGGTACCAAGGTGATGTCCAGTAAGTTGCCGCACTGGTTTTGGTATCCTACAATGCTGCTCCGAATAACGGCGTGGGGCGCCCCGGGGGAGGCGGCGTGAACGGGCCTCTCCAGGTGGAGTGTCATCTGTTGTAGTGGGGCGCCCCTTTACCGTTTCAGTTGCCATTCCGTCCGTTTTTGGTCCACTGTCTCAAAAGCCGCAATTCAGCTGAGTTGCGCCCACTCTTGCGGTGCAGCGATAGGCGGCTGTCACAGGACTCTCAAAATGGCGGCAGGCTCTTTCCTTTTTGGGCCTGGTCCACTGAAATGGCCCTGGGACACCTTGGAAATCGGACGTTTGTCTGCTAGGTCTTGGACCCCATTCTCGAAAGCGTCCCCTCCGCCTTGAGAATTCATCAAAAGTTTTGGGGGCTCCGACTCCTGCAGGCTTCTGGTGGGGAGCGGCTGCCATGATTGCTCGCGGAATGACCACGACTGAGCTACGAGATGGTGGTGCTCTCATGCTGACGCCAGCTTCAGTCTGAAACATCCAGAAACAAGGTGGGGCTTTCATCGTTTGGGAAAAAAAAAAAGTTTTCATCCAATGAAAAGTGTTGTTTTTAGGTCACATGATCAAGCCTTCCATCATTAGGAAACCAAACGTAAAATGAACCAATGAAAAGTTTTATAAACAAGTCACATGACCTGTTATGCGGCATAGGGTGTAAAATGCGGAGAAAATACGTTGGCACGTGAGGCGGCGTCAGTAGCGGACCGATGTGCGAATAGGCCGTGGCAACACAACGCGCCAAGATCCGGATGGCACCGAGGTGGTGTCCAGCAAGTTGCAGCACTGGTGTGGCCATCCTACAATGCTGAAAGTCGGCGTGGGGCGCCCCGTTGGCCTGTGAGTTTGCGTCAGTAGCGGACCGATGTGCGAATAGGCCGAAGGCAGCACAACGCGCCAAGATCCGGATGGCACCGAGGTGGTGTCTAGTAAGTTGCCGCACTGGTGTGGCCATCCAACAATGCTGAAAGTCGGCGTGGGGCGCCCCGTTGGCCTGTGAGTTTGCGTCAGTAGCGGACCGATGTGCGAATAGGCCGAAGGCAGCACAACGCGCCAAGATCCGGATGGCACCGAGGTGGTGTCTAGTAAGTTGCCGCACTGGTGTGGCCATCCTACAATGCTGAAAGTCGGCGTGGGGCGCCCCGTTGGACTGTGAGATGGCGTCAGTAGCGGACCGATGTGTGAATGGGGCCGAAGGCAGCGCAACAATATTTTCGGAATAGAAGACACCACTAGGCGCTGAGATGCCAAGATCCGGATGGCACCGAGGTGGTGTCTAGCAAGTTGTGGCACTGGTGTGGCCATCGTACAATGGTAAAAGTCGGCGTGGGGCGCCCTGTTGGCCTGTGAGATGGTGTCAGTAGCGGACTGATGTGTGAATGGGGCCAAAGGCAGCGCAACAATATTTTCTACAATATTTTCGGAGTAGAAGACACCACAAGGCGCTGAGATGCCAAGATCCGGATGGCACGAGGTGATGTCTAAGTTGCGGACCGATGTGCGAATGGGGCCAAAGGCAGCTCAACAATATTTTCTGAAGAGAATACACCACAAGGCGCTGAGATGCCAAGATCCGGATGGCACCGAGGTGATGTCTAAGTTGCGGACCGATGTGCGAATGGGGCCAAAGGTAGCGTAACAAGATTTTCTGTATGGAAGATACCACTAGGCGTTGAGATGCCAAGATTCGGATGGCACCGAGGTGATGTCTAGCAAGTTGTGCCACTGGTGTGGCCATCGTACAATGGTAAAAGTCGGCGTGGGGCGCCCTATTGGCCTGTGAGATGGTGTCAGTAGCGGACTGATGTGCGAATGGGGCCAAAGGCAGCGCAACAATATTTTCTGACTGACACCACAAGGCGCTGAGATGCCAAGATCCGGATGGCACCGAGGTGATGTCTAAGTTTCTGTATGGAAGATACCACTAGGCGTTGAGATGCCAAGATTCGGATGGCACCGAGGTGATGTCTAGCAAGTTGGTGTGGTCATCCTACAATGCTGAAACTCGGCGTGGGTCACCCCATTAGCCTGTGAGATGGCGTCAGTAGCGGACCGATGTGCGAATAGGCCGAAGGCAGCACAACGCGCCAAGATCCGGATGTCACCGTGGTGGTTTCATAGTTGAGAGGCACTTCATCTGCAGTGGGGCGCCGAGATCCGGATGGCACCGAGGTGATGTCTAGCAAGTTGCTGTACTGGTGTGGTCATCCTACAATGCTGAAATGTAGTGGGGCGCCCATTTACCGTTTCAGTTGCCATTCAGCTGAGTTTCGGCTGCTCTTGATGCTACAGCGACAGGCGGCTGCAAGAGGACTCTCAAAATGGCAGCCTGTTCTTTGGATTTGGGCCTGGTCCACTAAAATGGCCCTGGGACACCTTAGAACTCGGACGCTCGATTTTTTTTTCCTTTCCTGTACATGCAAAAAAAGGTAAATGCCCGGTACGTTACACGCTTCATCTGCCACGATGAACTCTCCAGAGGAACCGAAAAAAAATATAGTTGTGGTAACTATACCATGCATCGTCATATGGAGAGGTGGCACCAATTAATTATAGTGCTGCATAAAAGAGAGATTTGGAGGAGAACCCCTGACCTGCTAGTACATTCATCAAAGAAGTGGCACTGAGAGCTTCAGAGGCAAGGGAAACGGTCCCAAATATTTAGAAGAACTTTGGAAAGATTAAAATGACATGTTTAGATTGTGGTAAATTAATTTCATGTGGACAGATGAGTGTTACTCTAATAAATACAGCATATGAACATCATCATAGTCGATGGTTGGTAGAGACATTTTGACTATATCCTGGACCTGCCCGTCCTCGCCCAAAATGGCGCCGGAATAAATGGGACTCGTAACTCCTTGTTGTGTACTGGTTGCAGAACCTTGAAATCACGAGATACGTATGCAGTTTTGAAGCACATGGCGGGCGAGGACGAGAATTGATTGAATATTTCGACATCCCTATTGATATTAAGTTCTGATGTGTTATTGATTACTGTACTGTTGAAAATTCGAATTAACGTCACCCATGGTACTTGCCCGCAAATGTATATCTAGATAATTTTATTGTAACTGGCCCTGTCTTGTAACTGGCCCTGTCGTATTTTAATTATAAAATGTACGTCCACCGATTCCGTAACTGTTAGACACCTTAGTTCTTGCAACCTAATGGCCCGCCCGTTACGTTCCTCTACAGTGTAAATGTCTATTCATCATATACGATTACAGTTTGCTCCGTGGCAGGCCCACGTGGTTATAGGCTCGTATTTGTATAATGAAATTTTCACAATAAAGGTTTTTAAAAGAAAACATGGTAGTAGTATATACATTGGTAAAGTTTTTAATAATAGTCACTGTTTTAGAATCATTAAAAGGCAAGTGAAATAAAGCAGACCAATTACATGAAGGGTAAAAGGTATAATACGAAGGAACGCAGTAAAGATAAATGGTCAAGGGCTGTTGTGTTTTCTATTCCTGCAACATAAAGTGATCGATAAGAATCTCATATTCAGGCGTATCGGCGACTAAGACAGCAGGTCGACCCTCTTTTGCTCAACGGCTCCGTCATGGGACGAAGAAACGCTCTTTTTCTCGAAAAAAGAATATATTTTACTTGCAGGACAGTTGTAAAATTTCCGGGAAAGTACATTAGCCTGGAACATTATAACATATATTTAAGAAAAAATAATGTTCGGAAGTAATTAAAAGCGTAATTTTTAGGTGATATGACCAAGGCTTTCATCATTAGAATAAGAAAAGTAAAATGAACCAATGAAAAGTTTTATTAACAAGTCACATGACTTGTTATGCTTACGTTACGCGCTGCGCGCCCCGGATGACTTCCGGATGCGCTAACGCGGCGCGTCATATGACGCATTACGCGACAACGCAGGTCCAGAATATAGTCAAAATGTCTCCACCAACCAGCGGTCGAAACACAACCCCTTTCAGCAGGCTAAATAGTTCTGTTAAATGACAACAGAAGGGACAGGCAACAAGAACCATCAGTCAAAGAGGGGAGGGCTAGTTCTTCTCTACCGGGTTACATTGGGGCGCTACCGGAACTGATCGAATTGGTAGTCTACAGTGTTTCTGGATGTTTCAGACTGAAGCTGGGGTTAGCATGAGAGCACCACCATTTCGTAGCTCCGTTGTGGCCATTCCGCAACCAATCATGGCAGCCGCTCTTTATCGTTATTTTGGGCGGGGTGGGTGGCGGAGCCGAGCTGTTTTGCAGCCATCATTGTGTGGAGTTCAGTTCATCTCACTAGTTTTGTGTTTGTCATGAGGGGTTGTTCCTAATGTTTCTATTTTAGCGAGGTCAAAAAGAGATCCCATTAGTGGCCTACTGATTTTGCTCGATTCCTTTTCTTTTTTTTACACGATTTTTCGTTATCTGCAAAGACTAAACAGAGTATTGCGACTCTGTGTTTGTTTGTAAATAGAGAATGAACCAAAGAGAACTAATTCTAAAACAGTAAATACTTGGATAACAATCAATCAAATGGAGAGAGAAGCAGGCACGACGGATTAAAACGGGGGCAAAGGCCTGCGTTAACTACCTTTCACTATCTGCAAAGAGAGAGTACTCCTAATAGAAATGAGGGGGGGGGGCACCATTCAAAGCAGATCAGTGTGCATAAACACGAAAATGTTTTCACTTACCACGTACTTGACATTCGACAGCTTATGATATTTGCTATTAAAAAACCATTGAAATTCACTGAAAAAACCATAGGTTATAGACCATATATAGTTAGGAATTAGCATTTACAAAACCTTGAAAATTCACTGAAAAAACCATAGGTTATAGACCATATATAGTTAGGAATTAGCATTTAAAAAACCTTATTTTACTCACACAAAACCATTAAAATTCCATATATAGTTAGTTGCACTAACTATATATCGCGCACCCGCAATCCACTGCTGATCATGTCACATATTACATCATTCATGACATGGTCAGTGACTGATGACATCACTGATGACATCTCAAATGACATCACTGATGACATCACTGATGACATCTCATTTGACATCATTCTTGTGCTAATACGATAAACCTCTTCAGACTCTAATATAACCTTAGATACACTCAGTGTATACAGACACTCACACACTGCCACTCATCCATGGAGTTACTCACACACCCAGTCAGTCATGCAAAGAAACAATCTCACCTCCATTTCTTCAACTATACAGTTAAACACACCTTACTTATTGAAACATATACTAACACATATTTACTCTCTTATACAATCCCTGATACAAGTTCACAATGATCGATACAACCACTCACTCATTCAGTGGCTCTCATGCACAGTTATTTATATATGCCAACTCTCACATGTACTGTGTTTTACATATGTACTTACTATGACATGTAGCATTGAGATATCCATTCACTCATCAATACACTCATGCACACAGTCAACTGCCCATGTAGCTGTTTCCACATGCACTCTTGAACTCATACACCTAGTGAATAAACTGCTCACACATCTATGCATAGAGTCACACACCTTCCAGCCACCCCCACACAAACTCAATCTGCCATAGAAATACTTGGGCAACCAATTAATAACACATATAGCCTCTCGTATAGCTAATGATCAACACATGCAGCAGTTTACAGAACAACAGACATAATGATGCACAAATTAAGACAGTTTAGTCACTAACCCATGCACTCAGTGAGACACATTTAATCACTCACTCATACATTCAGTCATGCACCTACTAAATCCTTCGTCCAGACACTTATACATCTACTCATTCTTCAATATGTAAAACATATTTAAACTTTACAGAAACACACAGTCACTGGATGACGTCATCAGTGATCTCATCAGTGATGTCATTTGAGATGTCATCAGTGATGTCATCAGTGATGTCACTGACCATGTCATGAATGATGTAATATGTGACATGATCAGCAGTGGATTGCGGGTGCGCGATATATAGTTAGTGCAACTAACTATATATGGAATTTCAATGGTTTTGTGTGAGTAAAATAAGGTTTTTTAAATGCTAATACCTAACTATATATGGTCTATAACCTATGGTTTTTTCAGTGAATATATATATATATATATATATATATATATATATATATATATATATATATATATATATATATATATATATATATATATATATATATATATATATATATATATATATATATTACCTACTGGCGGTCGCCAGTAGGTATATATAGTTAGGATTTTTTCTCTATGGGTTTTTTGAAAATTCTATGTCTAATAACTTTGGCGTTTGTGGACGGAATTGGCTGAAATTTTCAGGAAAATGGCACATTTCGTTTCTGAGCAGCCCTTGAAAATTTGGGGGGGGTTTGTCCAGTGGGGGCCGAGAAAAAAGGGGGGTCCCAAAACGTGTTTTTAACATTGAGTTTTCCATAGGGCGGTTGGCCTCACTTTTAGCCCGAACGGCTGAATGGATTTGCACGAAACTTGGCAAAATTGTAGGGACTGGTAGCCCGATGTGCCTTTTGTAGGTCTCAATATATGTGCTCCAGTGGATTTTGAGAAATTAACGTTTAAAAAAAGATATATATCTGTAAGCGCGGACTGGGCAGCGCACTGGTTCGCGGACTTTTCGCGCAACGGAGCTTTGTGAAGCGAAGCTGATTGGTTCTCCGGCGTCTGTCAACATTCCAAACAGTCCGTAGCGGCCGCCATATTGTCTCTCGGTAGGATCGAGAGACAAGAGGAGGTCAAAACAAAGGGGGAAATAACTATAAGGGGGCATAGTAGATCCTCGCTGACCCCCTAGGTTTGATGTGGAGGTTTTAAAAGGGCCCCGCGGGGCAAAAAAAAGAAATAATAATAATAATTGAACGGCTGAATGGATTTGCACGAAACTTGGCAAAATATTAGGGACTGGTAGCCCGATGTGCCTTTGCTAGGTCTCAATATATGTGCTCTAGTGGATTTTGAGAAATTAACGTTCAAAAAAAGATATATATCTGTAACAGCGCTCCGCTTCGCGTAACGGAGGTTTGCGAAGCTGATTGGTCATTCTGTCACTGGGCTATAGTTGGGCTACATCTGGCTGATATTTGGGCTACATTTGTTTTTTTGTGTGTCTGGCGGCCATCTTTGGGCTACATTGGGCTTCATTGGGCTTCATTGGGCTACATTCGGCTAATTAGCAAATAGCTCATCGCAAACTAGGAATGGTAAAGAATCGCTATTTATTCCTTAAAGTTCGCTATTTAGGAAATGCAAAAAACTTTGATGATACATATGGCGGTTCATCTCTAACAAGATAAGAAGCATAGGGATACATTTATGATGACTGGCGCATCACCAGGGATGTGTTAGTCATTCTGTGCCGCTGTTCCGTCACCTATGGTGTGCTGCATTTACAATGCGGCGCATCATGGGGCAAAAACAGCACAGATGCGTGATGTATCTGTGCCGTAAAGGTGGCGCATTGCTGGAGTTGTATCGCAAGTGTGATGAAGCTCCAGCAAGGGTCGGGGGTGCCCCTGTCGCAGGGTTTCTGTTCTCACACAGAACTGTGGACAGAGGATTGGAACCTCGGCGAATTAGGGTGTCCCAAAACTCACGTTAGTAATCAAAAACTCCTTAGCAAGCTAGGTACAGTGTCACATTGGATATAACAAACTCTCAATGTTTAGACAATCCAGAATATGAACTTATAGTACCTCAGGATACGTGGAACTCATGAACAGTCGGTCGTTATAGATTTCTTAGAAACCAGAACATGGAGTTAAGAAGAACAGATGTGTATTTGAAATGTTTATTTACTAATGCCGTCTTCTCAGGCGTAGTACCTTAGATAATAAAAGTACACATATTATCAGTAGCAAAATTACCAGCATAGTTACTAGTACATAAAAAGTGAATGGTGATAGTATGTTAACATGCTGTAAATGAATAAGAGTTAGCAACACTTATAAGCAGCCGCGGGCCGTGGAGGGAGTTACGTTGAGGCAGGGAGGCGGGGAGGGGGAGAAGCAGGGTGGAGAATACAAGTACACATATTATCAGTAGCAAAATTACCAGCATAGTTACTAGTACATAAAAAGCGAATGGTGACAGTATGTTAACATGCTGTAAATGAATAAGAGTTAGCAACACTTATAAGCAGCCGCGGGCCGTGGAGGGAGTTACGGTGGGGCAGGGAGGCGGGGAGGGGGAGGGGCAAGGTAGAGAGGGCTCCACCCTGCTTCTCCCCCTCCCCGCCTCCCTGCTTCACCGTAACTCCCTCCACGGCCCGCGGCTGCTTATATCTCACCCTCCCTAATACACATATTATATTATTTGCTAAGAAGGTCTCTTTGCGTTGGTTTAGGGCGTGCCCATACTTTAGTGTCTTAGATTTGAAGGAATCACATCAGCATACACCAGCTCTCTCTTCATGTGAACCGCATCAACTGTTGTGTATGTGTGTTCGGCAAAGCAATATAAAACCCGCCTCATGCCCAGAATTGGCAGAAGTTGCACTTATGTTATGAGTATGAAGTCGTGGAGATCAGACCTCATAACAATTCTGTATCGTGTTGTTCTTGAAACTTTAGCACTCGCTGTACAGATATAGTTTAACAAGTAAAGCAGATAGTAGACCAATAACATATTATTCTCATGTAAATCACGATGAACTACTAGGTGGAAAGCTAAAGCAACAACTAAGTGTCGTGTGCAGAAGTTGCAAAAAAGGAAAAATGGCGTTTAAACCGGTAATGAGCCCATGCTAACTTAACACGGTGTAAAGATATCCAGGACCTAGATGACACCTCCTCATGATCCGGAAACGAACTGAATAAGATAATAGAAGTGCCATCTCATGAGAGCAGATTGCAAGTTTATATGTGGACGGTCCGCAAGGTAAAGCATTAAAAACTAGGAAAATTTAATGCTAAAGAAAAATAAAACAGCCAAGTACTTTATCGAGTCTTAAGCCAATAGGCAAGGTAAATAATAAAAACTTGACAAATAAGTCAATGAATTGTCAATGAAATGCTAGTACTCAGCATATCAAACATGAAAAAGGTCTATGACATAACTGTGTATGCAAAATAAGCTGCAACAGCCTCCAATAGGAAGTCACCGTCTTCATCCGAAAACAGTTCAGCCATCCAATTTAAAAGCGGAAAAGAACATACGTGCTCTCCCAGCACCGGATCCTCTATCACCATCAGAGGACAGCTCGGTGGGTTTTCAAGAAAGCTCTGTTCCAAGAAAGACTGTGCTGCCGCCAGTAAATTCCAGGGACCAAGTAGTCCATGCATCAATGCCACAGCCATAATCCTTTCGCCAGGACAAACCAACTCGTGAGTAATGATAGGAGTCATCAGCTGATTAAAGTCGACGTCAGGAGAAACCGGTCCGCAGAGACACAAATCAATGGCCCAATCGAAATCACAGGTCAGGCAGTGAAATACAGGCTGGACACAGGTGAAGTAGGAGAACCGAAAAGATAATCCATATGCCGTGCTTAATATCGCCAACGGCATTGTGCCATAATATTCTAGCATGCGATTGCGGAACAGTGTCAGCAGCTGCAGGGTCGGAGGTTGCATAGGAGGGACATCCATATTTAAAAATGTAAAAAAGCACAAGAGCGTCCGCTGGTAATGCAAGTAAAAATGGCAATCCACGAACCAGAGTGCAGAAAATACAATGAAAGGAAGCAGGGATGACTCCAAAGATTTTCTCAAATGAAGTGACGAGACCACTGGTAACAACTTTAAAAAAGTGCACCAGGGACTTTGTGGAGGATGCGTTAAAGATAGTCGGAAACATGTTGCTGAAATTGAAAGGCAAATGTTAATTGAAAAAGGTTTTGCACCTCTGTATGGGTGTTCGCTATGTGAAGTACGAAAGTTTCACGGGCCGAACTCAAGGCCACCTCTCTCTGAGACAAAAGAGCTCTTATTCTTGCCATGCCGTTGAAACGTGTCTCAAGGTTGGTATTTGTGGCCAGATTGAAAACTCCCTATGTTCATGTGTGGGAGGAAATAGAACATTTCTGCAGCAAATAACCCGTTCACTTACTGTTACGATAAAAGGAATACTTTTAATTAACTCAGAACAATCTTCATTATTGAGCATCAAATAACTACCATTTTCCAACAACTTGAACGTGGGGATGATAGCAGGAACTGGCGTGCCTTGCAACACGCAAGCCATATTTGGTCGGTGTTTGTTGCATGAACCGTGTAAATGTATGTGCCTACACATTAGTGAATGATCTGGCGTCTCAGTGCATTCCTCTCCATTCAGATAAACTTCTTGATCATCTTTGAAACATCTGTATGTGTATGGAAGCGACCAGACCTCATGAAGAAAAGCACTACCTAAAGGTTCATAACGACCTATTGGTATATATTTCATACAATTTGAAAACTTATATAAAGCAAAAGGCAGCGTTATTAAACCGTGGATAAGGCATGTTGCCAAAAAACCCGCAATCCTCTGCTGATGATGTCACTGAGCATGTCATGAATGATGTAATATGTGACATCATCAGCAGTGGATTACGGGTAATGGTATCTCTAGTTTACTCCCTTATAGCTGTCTTTCTTTTAACATAAGTGTCTGTTTCCTTCCCTTATACTTACTGTTTTTGGGTCGCTTCCGGTTCGCGTACCCGCGAGCGAACTGGGAAGCGAACTAAGAGAAATAGAGGTTGGCACAGTTCCAAATATTGTACCAATTTTTTAATAACGGGGAGGTAGTTCTGAAAAGAACTTTTTTTTTATTTTTCTGAACATTTTTTTACTGTTTTTGAATTTTTCGGAACAGTTTTATATTTTTGGGGGTTTTTCTTGGAGGGGGCAATGAAAACGATTCATTGTAAAGGGCTCAACAGGAGCAACAAAACAAAAAAAAGAAGTATTTATTATTTTGGGCGTTTCGGACAAACTTGCATATGATAGTCAATAGCTCTGTTGATCAGAGTGATGCTTTTTTCTCCGTAGGAAATGAATCCATCGCAAAATGCGCAGATGTGTTTTACATCACCAAATCTCATTTGTATATTTGGCACCATCTCCCTGCCCTCTGGTCCCGTTACTTCCGGTACAACAGATCTTCTGGCCATAATAGGGAGATTATCTAGGTCGTTCCGAAACTGTGCAGCACTGTAGTTGTTAGGATGCCACCTAGTCATATGGCGATGCATTGTGTAGTTTCCGAAACTGTATTTTTTGTCGGTCCCTCTGGACAGTCTATCTTGACATATAAGGCAAGTTACGTATCTTGCATTTACTTTTTTCTGACCTTTGGGAATTTTAAAAAATTGCCAAATTAAGTTTTCTTTCCGGTGAGACGTCCTGGGCTGCTCAGGCAAAAACTGCCTCTCTTCGTGCTCGTCCTCCTGTTCCTCTTCTTCTTCTTCTTGTTGAATTACAACTTGAGCAGGTGGTCCACTCTTCCTTGGATGTGGTGGAGGTGGTGGGGAAGCACCAGCTGAAGCTACTAAAGAAGCCATTGCTCAGTGATCACAAAGGGTCTTTCTCTCACAATGATGAAAGTCAGAGTGAGGAAAGAAGGAGGGATTTTCATCATTTGGGAAAAACAAGAGTTCTCAACCAATCAAAAGTGTTCATTTTAGATTATATGACCTAGTCTTACATCATTAGGAAACCAAAAGTGAAATGAACCAATGAAAAGTGTTATTACCAAGTCACATGACTTGCTGTGTTTACGTTAAGCGCTTTGCAGGGCCTCCCGGTTTGCTTCTAGAAACCTGCGCTTTGCGACTCGCTTCGCGTACCAGTTCGCTAACGTAGCACGTCATATGACGTATCACGCGACAACGTGAAACGTCATGCGGACGGGAGGCGTCACTATGTTGTTTTCTAACGCGGCACTTGCGGTAAAGAAACGTTTACCGGCTCGCGGTCTATTTCGCGGCATCAAGGTCAGCTAGCGGGAAGCTTCCCGATTCGCGAAGCGGGAACGAAGAAAAAAAAATATTTTAAAAAAAAATTATTCATAAACATATAAAATATATTTTTGGATTTAAAGAAGAATACATTTTACAGCTACAGATATTAGCTGTTAAAAAACCAATGAAATTCACAGAAAAAACCATAGGTTATAGACCATATATAGTTAGGAATTAGCATTTACAAAACCTTGAAAATTCACTGAAAAAACCATAGGTTATAGACCATATATAGTTAGGAATTAGCATTTAAAAAACCTTATTTTACTCACACAAAACCATTGAAATTCCATATATAGTTAGTTGCACTAACTATATATCGCGCACCCGCAATCCACTGCTGATGATGTCACATATTACATCATTCATGACATGGTCAGTGACATCACTGATTACATCACTGATGACATCTCAAATGACATCACTGATGACATCACTGATGACAACATCCAGTGACTATGTTTCTGTAAAGTTAAAATATGTCTTACATATTGAAGAATGAGTGGATGTATAAGTGTCTGAATGAAGGTTTTAGTAGGTGCGTGATTGACTGTATGAGTGAGTGATTAAATGCGTCTTACTGAATGCACGGGTTAGTGACTAAACTGTCTGAAAGTGTGCATCAGTATGTCTGTTGTTGTGCAAGCTGCTGCATGTGTTGATCAGTAGCTATATAAGTAGCTATATGGGTTATTGATTGGTTGCACAAGTATTTGTATGGGAGACTGAGTGTGTGTATGGCTGGCTGGGAGGTGTGTGACTCTGTGCAGATCAATGTGTACTTGTATCAGTGATTCTATAAGAGAGTAACTATGTGTTAGTATATGTTTCAAAAATGTAAGGTGTTCTGTGTTTAACTGTATAGATGAGAAAATGGAAGTGTGATTGATTCTTTTCAGGACTGACTAGGTGTGTGAGTAACTCCATGGATGAGTGGCAGAGTGTGAGTGTCTGTATAGGTGTATGAGTGCATATGATAGTGTTGTAAAGATGAGTGATTGTATGTATGAATGATTGTATGAGTGAATGTGTGTGTAGACATAGGAATCAGTGAGTGCGTATGTAGTAACTAGTATTGGTGTGTCAATGGTTTCAAAAATGATACTCTCTATTTAACACTGGGTGTAACGGAGGTTATATTACAGTGTGAGGAGATGCATTGTATTATGACATGAATGATATCATCAGTGATGTGATCATTGATGTCAAGTGAGATGTCATCAGTGATGTCATTTGAGATGTCATCAGTGATGTCATCAGTGATGTCATTTGAGATGTCATCAGTGATGTAATCAGTGATGTCACTGACCATGTCATGAATGATGTAATATGTGACATCATCAGCAGTGGATTGCGGGTGCGCGATATATAGTTAGTGCAACTAACTATATATGGAATTTCAATGGTTTTGTGTGAGTAAAATAAGGTTTTTTAAATGCTAATTCCTAACTATATATGGTCTATAACCTATGGTTTTTTCAGTGAATATATATATATATATATATATGCAAAAAAGAAGGAGAGAACTCTGGGTAGTTCCCAGGTTTAGGTGGAAGGCAGCTCCTGTATAGAGCGCCCTCAACACCAGCGGCACTCTAAATTTGCTCACCTCAAATGTTTGCTTTTCTATCAAAGTTTTTAAGCATAGGATTAGCACAGTGCTAGCCATGCCTAGATAGAAATGGACAAAGTCTTTTGCCATTTGTACAGCAAAGTCTTTAAGCATAGAATTAGCACAGTGCTATCCACGCCGAGCTGTAAAATGACAAAAGCCATTTACCACTCCAGGCACAAAATTACAGCTTTGGATTGGTAAAATACCGTCCAAGCCAACCTGAAATGAATAAAAGCAACCCCTGACACGTGTTTTGCTGTCATTACAGCTCTACAGAGAGGTTTAGCTTTGTCCAGACACAGGGAAGCACCCAGTATAAGTCAAAATAATTCCCTTGCAGGCATAGAGTGACACATAAATTATGCAAAAAAGAAGGAGAGAACTCTGGGTAGTTCCCAAGTTTAGGTGGAAGGCAGCTCCTGTATAGAGCACCTCAACACCAGAAACACTCTAAATTTGCTCACCTCAAATGTCTGCTTTTCTATCAAAGTTTTTAAGCATAGGATTAGCACAGTGCTATCCACGCCGAGATAGAAATGGACAAAGTCTTTTGCCATTTGTACAGCAAAGTCTTTAAGCTTAGAATTAGCACAGTGCTATCCACGCCGAGCTGTAAAATGACAAAAGCCCATTACCACTCCAGGCACAATATTACATCTTTGGATTGGTAAAATACCATCCAAGCCAACCTGAAATGAATAAAAGCAACCCCTGACACGTGTTTCGCTGTCATTACAGCTCTTCAGAGAGTTTTTTATATATATATATATATATATATATATATATATATATATATATATATATATATATATATATATATATATCACACACAGAAAGGTTACCCTTTTGAAGAAGCCACTCGCAAGAAGGTTATGTGACGTTTATTTCATGGAAGCTGCAGCAAGGTTAGAACAGGAAATCTTGTCCAAAAGTTCACTAGCCTGACGCGTTTCGTGCCTGCTCGCACTTATTCATAGGCAAAAGTTCAAACACTGCACAAAGCATTCCGGTAATTATATTCACTCCCAGTCACCTGCCCCAGTGGGCGTCGGCTCGCACTGAGCCTCTTGGTAGCTGTAGTCCTCATACTCCAGTGAGTTGCTTGGCAGAGCGAAAATTCCAAAGTTCACAACCCCAGTGGGTAGAAAGAATTCAGTTCGCACCTCGCTGCACATTATACCTTCCAAAAACCACTTCTTGTCCTACATGTTGTTCGTCGTTTGACATCAAACAGGACCGTTTTGATGCGGTGGGGCTTCTCTCAACGACCGGGACAGCCGTATTTAATATCACACACAGAAAGGTTACCCTTTTGAAGAAGCCACTCGCAAGAAGGTTATGTGACGTTTATTTCATGGAAGCTGCAGCAAGGTTAGAACAGGAAATCTTGTCCAAAAGTTCACTAGCCTGACGCGTTTCGTGCCTGTTCGCACTTATTCATAGGCAAAAGTTCAAACACTGCACAAAGCATTCCGGTAATTATATTCACTCCCAGTCACCTGCCCCAGTAGGCGTTGGCTCGCACTGAGCCTCTTGGTAGCTGTAGTCCTCATACTCCAGTGAGTTGCTTGGCAGAGCGAAAATTTCAAAGTTCACAACCCCAGTGGATGTGCAGCGAGGTGCGAACTGAATTCTTTCTACCCACTGGGTTTGTGAACTTTGGAATTTTCGCTCTGCCAAGCAACTGGGAGTGAATATAATTACCGGAATGCTTTGTGCAGTGTTTGAACTTTTGCCTATGAATAAGTGCGAGCAGGCACGAAACGCGTCAGGCTAGTGAACTTTTGGACAAGATTTCCTGTTCTAACCTTGCTGCAGCTTCCATGAAATAAACGTCACATAACCTTCTTGCGAGTGGCTTCTTCAAAAGGGTAACCTTTCTGTGTGTGATATTAAATACGGCTGTCCCGGTCGTTGAGAGAAGCCCCACCGCATAAAAGCGGTCCTGTTTGATGTCAAACGACGAACAACATGTAGGACAAGAAGTGGTTTTTGGAAGGTATAATGTGCAGCGAGGTGCGAACTGAATTCTTTCTACCCACTGGGGTTGTGAACTTTGGAATTTTCGCTCTGCCAAGCAACTCACTGGAGTATGAGGACTACAGCTACCAAGAGGCTCAGTGCGAGCCGACGCCCACTGGGGCAGGTGACTGGGAGTGAATATAATTACCGGAATGCTTTGTGCAGTGTTTGAACTTTTGCCTATGAATAAGTGCGAGCAGGCATGAAACGCGTCAGGCTAGTGAACTTTTGGACAAGATTTCCTGTTCTAACCTTGCTGCAGCTTCCATGAAATAAACGTCACATAACCTTCTTGCGAGTGGCTTCTTCAAATGGGTAACCTTTCTGTGTGTGATATATATATATATATATAGATGTGTGTGTGTAGCAGAACTCTTTCCTGATCGCCCGGTTTCCCTCGGCAGGAAAAGACCACAGACCTCCGTGGCTTCGTCAGCTCAATATATATATTCACTGAAAAAACCATAGGTTTCATTGATGCTATAGTTACTTGAACATTTCACTCATACAAAACCATACAAATTCCGCCATTAGAGATGTCATCAGTGATATCATGAGTGATGTCACTGACCATGTCATGAGTGATGTAATATGTGACGTCATCAGTAGTGCATTGCGGGTGCGCGAGTTATAGTTAGCTGAACAAACTGTAACGGGGGAATTTCAATAGTTTTGTATGAGTGAAATGTCCAGCTAACTATAACATGTGTGAAACCTATGGTTTTTTCAGTGAATTTCTAAGGTTTTTTAAATGCTAATTCCTAACTATAACATGGATGAAACCTATGGTGTTTTTAAGTGAATTTCTAAGGTTTTTAAATGCTAATTCCTAACTATAACGTGGCTGAAACCTATGGTTTTTTCAGGGAATTTCAAAGGTTTTGTAAATGATCATTTTTAAATGTATTAATTGTTATATTTTTTTATACTGATTGACTGTATTGTTTTAAATAATTTATTTTTAGATATTTCATTTTTAAATTACATTACATATTTTTTATATAAATTGAAAAAAAATGTTTCTAAAAATATTGAATTGTAATATTTTTTATTTTATTTTATATTTTTTTAATGTATATATATTTTATATAGCAGGTAATGATATCCTATGGAAGGAAATTCAAGTTACTAGTAAGTACGGTTAACATTACTTTTCAGGGACAGTAGTGAGCTGAAAGATGCAGCACTGAGGTCTCTCCTGATAACAGGTGAGTAAATCGGAATTCGTAGTTCGACTGATTTTAGAGGAATTTTTTAAAGTTCCAAAACTCCACACTTAGAAGAATTTCCAAGTGAAACCAGTCAATGTTAGCCTATGGAAGGAAATTCAAGTTACTGTAAGTATGGTTACAATTACTTTTCAGGATCAGTAGCGAGCTGAAAGATGCAGCACTGAGGTCTCTCCTGATAACAAGTGAGTAAATCGGAATTCGTAGTTCGACTGATTTTAGAGGAACTTTTTAATGTTCCAAAACTCCACACTTAATTTCCAAGTGAAACCAGTCAATGTTAGCCTATGAAAGGAAATGCAAGTTACTGTAAGTATGGTTAGAATTACTTTTCAGGATTACTAGTGGGCTGAAAGATGCAGCACTGAGATCTCTCATGATAACAGGTGAGTTAATCAGAATTCGTAGTTCGGCTGATTTAAGAGGAATATTTGTACGTTTCAAAAATAGACACTTAGAAACTTTTCTGGTGAAAACCACACAATGGATTCTTATGGAAGGAAATACAAGTTACTGGTAAGTACGCTTAGATTTACTTTTCAGGGTCCGTACTGGGCTCAAAGATGACGCACTGACGTCTCTCGTGATAACAGGTGAGTAAATCGGAATTCGTAGTTTCGCTGATTTTAGAGGAATATTGTGCTCAATAGTGAAGGAAGGGGGCGGGGCCCCAGGTGACATGTGTGCAAACACGCCCTGTGGCACGTTTTAGGTTGGGGAATTAATTCCTCTTCAATCCTGAGGTCCCCTGTGAGCCAACTAGCCCACCAGGTACCCCAGTATGCGCAGGGAGCTGCGTTGCATCTCCGTGGTGCTTACCGGAGGTACCTGTTGGACTAGTTGGCCCCTAGGGGACCTCTTGATTGAAAAGGAATTAATTCCCCAACTTAAAACGCGCCACAGGGCATGTTTGTACACATATCACCTCAAGCCCCGCCCCCTACCTTCACCACTGTGCAAACGCCCCCCCTTAGCACGTTATAAGTTGGGGGATTAAGTCCCCTTGCATTACTGGGGGTCCCTGGGGGCCAACTAGCCCACCAGGAACCTCCAGTATGCGCCATGGGGCTGCGTTGCAGAGAAGTGTAAAAAGGGGCATGACCTCTCTGCAACGCAGCTCTCTGGTGCGTTTGCAGAGGGGGAACTAATTCCCCTTGCATACTGGGGGTGCCTGGGGGCCAATTAGCCCACCAGGAACCTCCAGTATGTACCAGGGGGCTGCGTTGCAGAGAGGTGTAATGAGGCCACACGACTTTTTACACCTCTCTACAACGTGCCCCCTGCCGCGTTTGCAGAGGGGGAACTAATACCCCTTGCATACTGGGGGTCCCTGGGGTCCAACTAGCTCACCAGGAACCTCCAGTATGCGCCAGGGGGCTGTGTTGCAGAGAGGTGTAATGAGGCCATGCCCCTTTTTACACCTCTCTGCAACGCAGCCCCCTGGCGCGTTTGGAGAGGGAGAACTAATTCCCCTTGCATACTGGTGGTCCCGGGGGGACAACTAGCCCACCAGGAACCTCCAGTATGTGCCAGGCGGCTGCCTTGCATAGAGGTGTAATGAGGCCACGCCCCTTTTTTACACCTGTCTGCAAGGTAGCACCCTGGCGCGTTTGCAGAGGGGGAACTAATTCCCCTTGCATACTGGGGGTGCCTGGGGGCCAATTATCCCACCAGGAACCTCCAGTATGCGCCAGGTGGCTGACTTGCAGAGAGGTGTAATGAGGCCACGCCCCTTTTTGTACCTTTCTGAAAAGCAGCTCCGTGGCGCTTACTTGCGGTACCTGGTGGGCTAGTTGGCCCCCATGGACACCCAGTATTCAAGGGGAATTACTTCTCCCTCTGCAAACGCACCAGGGGGGTGCATTTGCAGAGTGGTGCAGGGAGTAGGCGGGGCTTGAGGTGATGGATTGCACCACTCTGCAAACGCCCCCCCTGGTGCGTTTGCGGAGGGGAAACTAATTCCCCTTGAATAATAGGGGTCCCTGGGGCCAACTAGCCCACCAGGAACCTCCAATATGCGCCAGGGGGCTGCATTGCAGATAGGTGTAAAAAGGGGCTTGGCCTCTTTACACGTCTCTGCAAGGCACCCCCCTGGTGTGTTTGAAGAGGGGAACTTATTCCCCTTGAATACTGGAGTCCCTAGGGGCCAACTGGCCCACCAGGAATCTCCAGTATGTGCCAGGGGGCTGCGTTGCAGAGAGGTGTAATAAGGGGCATAGCCTCTTTACACGTCTCTGCAAGGCAGCCTCCTGGCACGTTTGCAGAGGGGAACTAACTCCCCTGGAATACTGGGGGTCCCTGGGGGCCAACTAGCCCACCAGGAACCTCCATTATGCGCCATGGGGCTGTGTTGCAGAGAGGTGTAAAAAGGGGCGTGGCCTCTTTACACATCTCTGCAAGGCTGCCCCCTGGCACATACAGGAGGTTCCTGGTGGGATACTTGGCCCCCAAGGACCCCCAGTATTCAAGGGGAATTATTTCCCCCTCTGCAAATGCGCAGGGGGTGCGTTTGCAGAGTGGTGCTTTAAGTTTTTTGGGGGGGAGCGGCAGGGTACGCTTATCCCGCGATTTAAAAAAAAAACACATTTTTTGGGCCTTGGAGATCCGTGTGGGACCCCCTAAGAAGGCCTAGGGGGTCAGGGTGTTTCTACCCTGCCCCCTTTTCGCAATTTTCTCGTTTCTTTTTCTGTTTTCCCGAGGCACAAGATGGCTGCCAACACTTCCTGGTTTGGAGTGTTGACAGACAGTTTTTGGCCAGTTAGCATGCAGCTCGTGCTTGTAATGGTACGCGTACGGTACTTCGTCTATAGATATATCTATGATTTTACTTTTGATTTTCTAAGGAACTACTGAACAGATTTACACCATTTATTAAAAAGCGCAATCTGCGAACCGAACTCTACCTTTTTGCCAAATTTGGTGTAATCCCATTCAGCCATTCGAGCTGTAGCCCTGGCTAAAGGTCTTATGGAAAATTGCATGGGGAAAACACGTTTTGGAACCCCCTTCTTTCTCAGCCCCCGCTTGACATATCACCCCCAAACTTTCAGGGAAGGAGCGGGACGGAGCAGGCCATTTTCTTGGAGAATTTCGCGTGTATTCGTCAACCGGCGCCAAAGTTATTCCAAATAGAATGTTGTGGATTTCCTATGGAAACTGGGTCCTAACTATAACTACCTACTGGCGACCGCCAGTTGGTAATATATAAAATTATTACCAAGCTGTATTGAAGAATGAGTGGATGTATAAGTGTCTGGAGGGAGGATTTAATAGGTGTGTGACAGACTGTTTAAGTGAATGATTAAATGTGTCTTACTGAATACATGGCTAAACTGTGTGAATGTCTGTATCAGTCTGTCTGTTCATGTGTAAGCTGCTGCATCGCTTGGTTAGTAGCTACATGAGTGTCTATATGGGTTATTGATTAGTTGCCTGAGTATTTGTATGGGAGACTGAGTGTGTATGATGTTGGGTGGTGGGTGTTTGACTGTGCATAGATGTGTTAGTGGTTGATTGACTGGGTGTATGAGTTTAAGAGTGCATATGGAAACCGTTGTATGGGTGGGTGGGTGAGTGTGTGTATGGGCGTCTTTGTGACTGAATGGAAGTCTCAGTGTACATGTCTAGCTAAGTACATATGTAAAAGGCAGTGTATGTGTGAGTTGGTGTATAAAAATGAATATACGTGAGAGTCAATGATTGTGAGAATGGCTGTATGTATGAGTATATACTTGTATTAGTGAATATATAAGAGAGTAAGTATGCGTTAGTATCTGTAAGAATAAATGAGGTAGTGTCTGTATAACTGTGTAGGTGAGTGAATGGAATTGTGATTGATTCTTTGCATGATTGACTCGGATGAGTGCATGACTGACTAGGATGATTGGTGGTGTGTGAATGTCTATATAGGTGTATGAGTGTATTTGATAGTGTTCTATTGATCAGTGGCTGCATGTATGAGTGATTGTATGGGTGAATGAGTGGATGTGTGTGTAGACCTAGGAATCAGTGAGTGCATATGTAGTAACTGGTATTGGTGTGCTGAAGGTTTTGAAAATGGTAGTCTTTATTTAACAGTGTGTGTATCAAAGGTTATATTAGGGTGTGAGGAACCAGGTATGGGGGAACCATTGAAGGCCTCAGCAGTGGGAGCGTAAGGGAGTCAGAGAGACTCCCAGTGTCAGCTAGTGAACTAATTGGCAATAGCACTGTTAATACTGCGAATGTGAACGTAGCCAATACTTCTGGAGCCCGGAAAAAAAATGGTGATAAGGGAAGGGGCTCTGCAGCTCCACGTCCCCCGAAGAAAGTAATACAGAGTTTGACTCTTCCGGCTATGTTTGAGTGGCAGAGCTCCAGGAGTATTGAGGGCCTAATGGAAATGGTAGAAAATGAGGCATCAGTCACAACCTTAGCGCTAACCTCGAGCGCTCTGGGGACACTAGTCGAGAATATAGATAACCCTGAAATGCAGGATAAATTTGACAAAGCGCAAAACACGACACATACTGAGTCTCGAGATCTTCAAGAACCTCTGGAGCAAAAGCAGGGCAATCTCGAAAGTAGCGTTTTGGGAGATGGGTTAAGGAGAGACGTTGATGATTTAGCCATGCCTCCTAATTTACTGCAGAAGGAGGGTGGTTTGCAGGGCACTTTGTCAGTGCCACAATCTGGCGAAAACTACTACTCACTATCTGAAAGGTCGTCAGATGAGGACTGGGTAGATGATGAAAGTGAAGTCAGTAGCGGTGATGAATCAACTGGGGAAAGCAGATGCCAGCATTCTTTTGATACGTCCGAACAGTACCGGCATGGAGGCAGTTTCTATACTTTGAGAACGTGACTATTGAATCACATAATACGATCCTGGACTCACCATCCGGGGTTGAACACAAGCCCGCAATACTTAATAGATGAAAGCCCTGATGAAGTTCGAAAAATCGAACGAAATGCGTTGGCTGATGTTCATTATGTTGAAGAAAATTTAAATAAAGTTTCTTTTAAAAGAAGATACAAATTGGGCATTCTTATTGGATATCACATCACTTGGAAAGTGCACCGCTCCATTGTGTTACTTATATTTGTTCCCGGCTAGAACGGGTTGCGCCTGTCAGCGGCTGGCGCAGGAAAAGATTGTGCATGCCACCCATTTGACTCTGACCCCCAAGACTTCACTTTGAGTACGCTACCTAAGGCAAGTGCGGCACCTGGAGTCCGCCGCTGTGTCTTCTGTTTTTCACATTAGGTATAGATATACTCTGCTTGCAGGAGACCCATATTGCCTGGACCAATAGAGAATATTTAAAGAGCATGGGGATGGATATGGTAGTGTGTTCTAAGCAATCCGGAATAAAGAGAGGGGTCACTATACTTAAAAAAAGGGGGTTGGCGGTGTGTGTAAAGTTTGCTGCAGATAAATGGGGAAGATGGGTAATTGCGGAATTGAAAGTGGGGCAGCAAGGGTTTACACTTTGTAATATATACGGCCCAAATCTGGACGATGCAGAAATGTTTAACTTTATTAACGTAGAATTGGCACAATGGAGCATCCCAGTATTAGTGTGTGGAGATTGTAATATTAATGTGGAGGCAGGGGCAGATATCAGGTCTAACTCAGTCTATACTGGAAGGAAAAAACTTGGGTACGCTGCCCTGCGGGGTTTACTTTTGGAGCAGGGCCTTTATGATGTTTGGCATGAGAAGAACCCGAGAGACCCTGGGTGTACTTTTTTTTCTGCCCCACACTTAAAATTTGTCCGCTTGGACTACTTCTTCATCCCATATGCTCTCTTGACACAGGCTAGAATCCGGATTCATCCTAAATTATTATCGGATCATAATCCTGTTGTCTTGGAATTGAGTATTGACACGGGGGGCAAAATAGAATCACCAAGCTGGTCTTTTGAACGCAAACTGTTACTAGACCCACAGTACTGCCTGCATATGTCCAAAGTAATAGGCACATTTTTCACCATTAATAAAGGCACGGCATCTCAGGAAACGGGTTGGGATACGTTTCAAGCAGTGGTCCGTGGCGAGACACTTAGCTATTCTGGGTCTAAGCATAAGCAACTTTTAAGTAAGCAACGAAAAGACTTTGATGAAATTATAAGAGCTGAGGAAAAGCTAGCAGAAGTGTTAAGCCAAGGTGGTGATTCTGATTTGAGCAATGATCTCTCAATTAAAAGAGCTAATGTTTATTCTAAGATAGCTGACATAATTGCAACTAATTATACTCAATATAAGGAAACAGCATATGAGTACGGGGAGAAAACAGGAAGAATGTAAGCAAAGAGAGCAAGAGAGAAGCAGGTATTTAATGATATTACAAAAATTAGGGATTTGAATGGGGTCATACAGGATACAAAAGAAGGGATCTTATTAGCCTTTCAAGAGTTTTATCAGCGACTTTATAATGAGGAAGGGGAACCCGCTGATCCAAATGAATATTTAAAGGATACAAGTTCATTAATTCTATCTGATGTTCAGCAAAGGATCCTCTCGGCACCCCCAGAATGGGGAGAGATCGAGACAGCGATATTAGGGTTAGCCCTGGGCAAGGCCACAGGGCCAGATAATATTCCGTTGGAATTTTATAGAACATTTAGAAACCAACTAAAAAAGAGCCGGTGGATGTTTGCAGTCAGGCTTTTGCGGGGATGGCTCCGCGGTCATGGGCAGAAGCTATAATTGTTATCTTTAAAAAGAAGGGAAAAACCCAGAAGAGATGGGGTCTTATAGGCCAATCTCTTTGTTGAATACTGACAGCAAAATGTATTTGAAGTTGATCGCCAATCGGCTAAATGATTTAATGGTGGGGCTTGTCTCCATAAGACAACACGGCTTCATACATGGTAGAGGTACTACTGATCACGTCAGGTGAATAATATCCCTGCTGGATTGGGCACAGGGGACTGGTTCCTTGGTTAGGGTGGCCCTGTTGGACGCCGAAAAGGCGTTTAACAGGGTCAATTGGCCCTTCCTGTGGTCCGTGCTGGGAAAGATGGGGATTCCTGCAGAGGTCATCAAAGCAACGCAAACACTCAGCCGACAGCGGTCATTCGGATCTCTGGTTCATTGTCAGGGCCGGTACGAATAGCAAGGGGGACGAGACAGGGTCGTCCCTGTTCCGCCTTGCTATTCGCGTTGTATATTGACCCATTCATAAGAAACTTGGAAGGGAATCCTGCAATCAAACCAGCACAGCTAAATAGCTGGGAGTTAAAAGTCTGCGCCTACGCCGACGATATTGCCGTGGTAACAGCCGAACTCAATACGGCATTACCTACTATTGTAAAGTCGGCGGAAGAATTTGGCCGTCTATCAGATTATAAGCTAAATATCGAGAAAACTCAGCTTATACATTCGGCGGTAGGGCGCCCTGAGAATATGAAAATAGATAAAGAGGCCACGTATTTCGGGATCAAAATCACAGCCACTATTGAGGATATTATTCCTATTAATTTGGATCCTGTAATCATATCCTCAAACAGAACTTTAGAAAGAATTAATAATTTGAAGTTGTCTTTACTCGGCCGTAGCAATGTGATTAAAATGTTAATCTTTCCTAAGTTTTTATATATTTTTCGTGCTATACCTCTGTTAATATCCTCAGGGTACTTTGCACGTATAGAGAGAATGTGCTCTAGATTTTTATGGGGGTATCGCCGTGCTAGGAGAGCACTGAAAAGCTGCGAATTACCTCGTGATGGTGTGGTAAATAAATAATTAATTACCGGTTCTATTTTTTACTGGATACAATATAAACAGATAGCTCAATAAATAAGAGTCAAGATTCGAGGTAGCTGAAGTTGACAGGCTTTAATTAAGCATAAAAGGACAGGAACAGGACAGCCTGCATGGGAATAGGATGGCAAGGGCCCGGCAGCTGCCGGGGCAGGATCTGGGAATGGCTAGCAGGGTAAAAGCGTAACTTTTAATAACAGTGCATAGCATATATATACTAAAACAATTGCATTACATTCAATACAGTAGGCGTAGCAGTAGGCGGAGTTTGTAACAGTCGCGAAAGATAAGGCATAAAGTGGGTGTAACAAGAGGCGTGTACAGGGCGTATACATAGACATGTGATGTAAACGTAACAGAAGTGACATAAACGGGGCGGAAACATGGAGGGGGCTACCTGAGGAGCTGGGACCTCTAACCTAGTGGTGCGCGCAAACTGGCAATGACGTGTTACCAGGAGGAACTGGGGGCTATGACTTCTGCGCTAGAAGAGGAGACTAAAGTCTGGAGTGTCAGAGCGACATGTACCTAAAGCCTATCTAGTATCTGGTGTTTAGAGAACATGTTGATAGAATCCAAAAGTTATCAGGGCAAAGGCTACTTGATACTAAGACTGGTGCATGCATAATTCTATATGTAGTGTGTGTGCGAGGAATATTCTATGAATATAATACAGTATTTCTCTTACATGGAGACATAAAGGCTAGACCATGATGGAAACTATTGATGCGCTTCAGTAGCTTAGGAATGCAGAGAAGGAGGGCTGGACTGATAACTAGAATCATAACATACTTTTGGCAGACTGGGAGGCAGAGCCAGGCCGGGCCGGGCACTGCGAGGCAGGAAGTAAGTGAAGGGTCAGGGATACAGGTGGGGGCTGTATCGCTCCTCGGAGAGGGTTCAGGAGACAGGAGCTGAATCTGGTGTCCGGGCCCTTTTGAGGCCTAGAAAAGGGGACTTTTCAATAAATTAACGTGCACACTGTGAAACGTGGCAACGTAGCTTTACATAGGCCTAATACTCGTAGCTTTCACGAGAACTGGAAACTGGCATACTAGAGTTGGACACAACTGTAATTGCGTCTTTAATCGATCAGAAGGGGATACATGCATATCGATCATGTACATATAACATAGGATGGGGAACACGTAGGGACACAGAACATGGCAAAATTTACTTTTCCACATTCCCTCCTTGTGCCCTACGTTTCCATCAGGAAACATCAATATTCATGATACCATCTATCATTTCATACAGTATCATTTGTTCGTCTCGAATTGTCTTGGAACGGGACTTAGGACTAGGAATACAAGATGTAGCACAAATGCCGCAAATCGCAGGGCCACATTGTATACAGAGGCAGCAACTGAATACGATCATTACTGCTATACCTAGGAATGACAATACTTTCCATCCCCAGGCAGATATGATACTCCAGAGCCAACCGGACCATGTCCAGGTGCCTGGATTCTGGTGAAACTGGTGGGCAATTTTATGAAGTCTGGTTATAGCTGAATAAACAGACGGCGCGTTATTAGGAATGAAAATGCAGCAACTAGATCCGATGACTCTACATGCTCCTCCTCTATCGGCCAGTATGACGTCAAGAACGAGACGATTTTGGAGCACGACAAATCTCATAGCAGATTGCTCTTCGGTTAAGTTACCTAGAGCAGAAGTAGTCTCATTCACTACTGCTTCAAGGGTTCTGGTTAACCTACGTATTAACTTACTATTCTGGATAGGTCCTATAAAGAAGAAGAAACCTCTATTGAAGTCTGTATACTGTTCTAGAGCAGTTTCAGTTTGATCGACAATCGGGGACTCGATCTCCCTTTTATGTCTGACGTGTACTAGATGTGTGTTTCTATGATAATCAGATGGGGCTAGAAAAACTGGTGGCAGTAGGAAGGCAATGTAACATGTTCCATCCCAATCGAGGGGCAGACGAACATATGCGGTCTGACCACAAACAAAATAAGAATGACGTGAGGCTTTGAAAATAGATTTCCCACTGTCACTATACTTGACAATAATAGTACAATCACTATGTCCTACATGTGCGGAACCATTCTTTCTGACACATAATTCGCCTTTGACTGGCAGTACTGAAATAGCAGGCAAATCTGGAGTAGTATCGGACTGAACATTCAGGACCATGAAATTCGAAGAATAATTACCTAAATCATATACTTCATTTTCTAGATCTAACCCTGTTCTATGGGGGAGACCTTGCTTGTCTGGGAAACATGTACTATTCAGAAGGGACATATCATTTGAAGATGACGTTAACGTGGACCATGCTCCACACGAACCATTATGTGAAAACGAATAAGGAAAGAGTGGTAGAACTCCCTTCGGTGTCTGGAAAGGGGGGAGTCGACCACACACCCAACAATTAGTGGCATTGCTGGTCTGGTGTGAATAGTGTAACATTCTGATGAATGTATTATTGCGCATAGCAAGACGATAGGATAGCTCGTGAGGAGGCAGATCACTAAATGTGTGCTCTACTGTAGCATTAGAAAACTTATTTACATGAGAAACTGGAAAACATAAATGCAATGCATAACTTGTGCAGGTAACCATCAAACTTAGGAACAATAAGAAACTTAGAAAAACGATACATCTGATAGAGTTTTGACTAACTCTCTCACTATGGGGGTCTATCTCATACATGTCAGGGACCTGTCTAATCGTTGCACCCGAGAGGGACTTAGACAATTAAACTGGCTGACTTATTTTACTAGACCGGAGTTTCTTTTTATACTCCTGCTGCGGAGTTTCCTCTAACAGGGGAGGCTTGAATTCAGAGTCAATTTTTAGGCAGTCCTTAGAAATGGAACAGTCTTTGGAATTGTCATTAAAAGTCTTTTTTCGGATTCCATGAAATTTCTTGATATGCGACAGATGGACCCATCCCTTGCGGCCTTCCAACTTCACGGCCGTGCGGGTGGTCAGAAGGACTAGTTTCGGCTCCTTCCAGCGAGGCTCCAGCAGACTTGAACGATTAAAATTGCGGACCAATACGAGGTTTCCTGGAATGATTTCATGCGGTTTCACCTCGGTATTGTCTGGAAATGCGGCGGCAACCTGTGAACGACAAGAGTGTAGGGCAGACATCAAGGAAGCTAGGTAATCTGTCAGCATATTACTGGAAACATCTGTAATACTGCGGGGTCTAGGTGTACCCCACATATTTGGGGGGCGGCCGAATACGACCTCATAAGGGGACAGACCTGATCTGGAATGTGCAACCATCCTCATGAAGAATAAAGCAACTGGCAGGGCTACTAGCCAGTCTACACCTTTCTCTTTACAAACTTTGGCAATGCGGATCTTTAATGTCTGGTTATGTCTCTCTACGAGACCTGCTGCTTCAGGATGGCGTACACAATGGAACTTCCACTGGTACCCTAACAAAAGGGAAACATGTTTCATAAGTTCTGATGAGAATGGCTGGCCGTTATCTGAATACACGACCCTAGGGAGTCCATAACGGGGGAAGAATTCACGAACCAACTGTTTGGCAGTGGTCGCGGCTGTGTAATCTGGAACTGGATATGCTTCTGTCCACCTGGACAAAGCGCATACAACTACAAGGACATATTTGAGACCTCGACATCGCTCCATCTGAATATAATCCATCTGGAGGACTTCAAAAGGGTGGTCAGGAGGTTGGAATCCCCCTTGTTCCACCGGGACACTTTTACCTGGATTGAACTGGCAACATATCATACAGGTACGGACTTTCTGCTTGGCTGCAGCTCGTAAATGTTTGTTGAACCAAATGTTCTGGATACTGTCTAACATAGCTTTTTCTCCTAAATGTGCAGGACTATGTGCGGTATTAATAATGACTTGAACCATAGAGTCGGGGAGAAACCATGTGGCTTTTCCCTTCGTCACCCATCCCTGATCTGTCTGGACCCCTCCTTGTTCGGACCATTTCTTGATTTCTTCGGGAGTAGCATGTAACTGTATGTCTATGACATCTTGTGTAGGGTCCTTAACTGTCATACAAGTAGTCTGTTCTGGAGTGGATGTCTGTGTCTTGTTAACTGGAATGTCTGGGGTCTGAGCTGTAAGCTTAGCTGTTCGATCTGCTAGATCGTTACCTTGGGAAATGATGTCAGTAACTTTCGTATGTGCTTTGCACTTCATGATAGCAATAGCTGTCGGTAAATGTATTGCATCTAACAGAGCTTGGATGAGGAGACCATGCTGAATCTTGGTTCCATGAGAAGTCATGAAACCTCTCTCCTGCCAGAGCACTCCGAAGTCGTGTACAACTCCGAATGCGTAACGTGAATCTGTGTATATGTTTACTTTAACGTTCTTGGCACGTATGCAGGCTTGGGTCAGAGCGACTAGCTCTGCTGCTTGAGCGGACAGGGTGTCAATACGGTGTGTCTCTATAACTTCAGTGTCAGTAGTCACTGCATACGCGGCTACTAGTTCTCCTGTACTTGTTCTCATACATGAACCATCCACATAAAGTGTCAGGTCGGGATCAGGTAATGGAATATCTGTCAGGTCTTGTCTTGGCTTTGTCATGGTGTTAACAACTTCCACACAGTCATGTGTGGCAGGATTTGAAGTAACTGACGGTAACAGTGTAGCAGGATTCAGAACGTTGCAGCGTCTGATTTCTATGTGTGGCTGGAACAGTGTCAATTCATAACCTGTTAAACGTGCAATGGTCAAGTGCTGAGTCTGTGTTCGGTTTAAAAGAACTTCCACGGAGTGTGGAACTTGTACTGTCAGGGAGTGTCCTAACACTATGGAATCACTTTGTCTGATAGCTAGAGCTGTGGCTGCAACTGACTTGAGGCACGCAGGTAAAGCCTGGGCTACTGGATCTAATGTGCTAGAAAAATAAAGACAGGGCTTGTATTGTCCTGCTTGATCTTGTGTGAGAACAGATAATGCAGTACCATCACGTTCTGTAACAAAAAGTGTAAAAGGCTTACTGTAGTTCGGTGTAGCTAGAACAGGTGCTTGGCATAAGGCTTTCTTTAATTCATTAAAAACAAGTGTATGTTCCTGGGTCCAAGGGAGGACAGTCGATACGGCTGCCTCCTGTGTCGTTAACTGTATCAGTGGCTTGGCTAGAAATGCATACTGAGGAATCCATTGTCTGCAATAAGAAGTGAGGCCAATAAAAGCACGTACCTCCTTCTGTGTCTTGGGCTGTGGAAGACTCGCTATGAACTGGATACGGTCTGGTGTCAACTGCCTACCCCACTTGGACAGCAAGTGGCCTAAGTAGATCACTTGCTGGACACAGAACTGAAGCTTCGAAGGGGACACCTTGTGCCCCATCTCGGCTAGGAAATACAGGACTGTAAGTGACGCACGTTCGCAGTCACGTTCAGAACGGGCTGTTATCAGTAGATCATCGACATACTGGAGCAGGGCAGTGTCAGTTGGCATATGAATATTGTCTAGTTGTCTCTTGAGTGCTTGACTGTAAATACTAGGACTTTCTGTGAAACCTTGAGGAGCTCGTGTGAATTTGTAGCTCCTTCCATTTAAACAGAATCCGAAAAGGTACTGGCTGTCTGGATGAATGGGAACACTGAAAAACGCGTTCTTGAGGTCGATGACAGTAAAGAACGTGGCTTCAGAATCAATGGCTGTTAATAGGGAAGAAATATCTGGGACTACTGGGTACTGGGGAATGATACATTTATTAAGTTCTCGAAGGTCAATCACTAATCGATATACTGGAGGTGCATTTGGATCAGTACGTTTTGTGACTGGAATGATAGGAGAATTACATACATTGGAGTCAGTTTCTACAACCACTCCTTGAACAATAAGCTCGTCAATAATTTTGGATAAGGCTGCTACAGCCTCAGGTGGCAATCTGTACTGTCTGATTCGTGGCAAGACTATACCTTGCTTGAGAGTCACACGATGGGGTGTGATTTGCATAAAACCTACATCAGTTGGACCTTGCGCCCATAAATGCTGCGGTACATTTGACAATCTTGGATCAAAATCACGTAATACATAGTGACCTTTAAAGTCTCTTAAAAACAAACGTATTCCTTCTGGGGAACAGCAAATAACTGCACCTAATTCTTTTAACGTTTTAATACCTAACAAATTTTCTGGACATGACTTCGTAAGTAACAAATCAGTAGTTCGGGACAATGGACCAACTTCTAGAGTAACTGGCTTTGAAATCTCGTTTACAATAGGCTTTCCTGAAAATCCAAGGGAAACATTTCTAGAGCCTGAGAGCGGAGCCCCTGGAACCTCGTCATGACTGATAGTAGTCCTACTTGCCCCTGTATCAATCAGAAACTTTCTGTCTTTCCCCAATACTTGACTGTGTACATAGGGACCCTCTTGATCTACAGGTATCTCGATGAGAGGTAAGCCTACCTCCCTCTCTAGGCTGTTTCATGAATACTGCTGGTACTCTGGATACTCGGACTGTGCATACTGGTGCATCTGCTGTGTAACATGCTGTGTTGCAGCTATAGGCTGCGGTACTGTAACTGTCTGTTGTGCATTCTGTGGTAACTGGGAAGTCTGTGTAACTTGTTCTTGTCTAGGCGGACGTGGTCTTTCTTTAGTTTTACCAGTAGCTATGTTGTGTTTCAGAACTGCACACTCGTTTATAAAATGACCTGGCTGTTTACAGTAATTGCAAGTCCCTTTAACGGGAGCTGCAGGATGACTGACTTGATTCGTACCCCTCTTCTGACTGTCTTGTGGAACAGATTGTGCAACTAATACTTTCATTTTCGTGTCTTTCATACATCTCCTTTCGTGTTCTTGCTCTTCCCTGATTCTGTTCTGGTGGTACTGGAGCATTTGAATTTGAATATTTGAATTTAAAATTATTTATTCAGCGCTCGCATACCACGCGGTTTCATGGCGCTAGTGTTGATCAGTGGCCAAACGGCAGATGAGAATTAGGTCGGATACGCTTGTGTGAACAAGAAAGTTTTAAGCTCTTTTCGGAACAGAGGATAGGACAGTGAGGTGCGAAGTGTGACAGGGAGGGAATTCCAGAAGGTTGGGGCCAGGACTGAGAACCTCGCTCCGCCAGCCCTTTGCTTTTTAAAGCGCGGGATGGTAAGAAGGGCCAAGTGGGCTGAGCGAAGTTCTCTGCCTGGACAATATGGCTTGATAAGGGAACAGATGAACTGAGGAGCAGTGCCCGATCTAGCCTGGTATACAAGACAACCAAGTTTGAATAGGGCACGTTCTCTGACCGGGAGCCAGTGCAGCGATTTAAGTAAAGGTGTGACTCGGTGGTATCGGGGTAAGCCATGGATCAGGTGAGCCGCCTGATTCTGCACCAGTTGTAGACGGCGAATCAGGTATGCAGGAGCTCCGTTATAGACTATGTTTCCATAGTCTATACGGGATAGAACCATGGCTAACATGATGATTTTTAGAGCTGGGGGGGTGAAAAAACGAGAAACCTTCCTAATTACCCTAAGAGAAAAAAAACAAGAAGAGACCACCGAATTGACTTGTGGGTGAACAGTGAGTTGGGAATTAAGGTAAATTCCCAGGGTTTTTACTTTAGTCACCGGGAGTGGAGGAGTACCAAGGGAAGAGGGCCAGAAGGAAGGGGTCCATGGACTGCAGCCACCTCCGGTCAAGATCAATTCAGTCTTGTCCGGATTGAGTTTGAGGTGGCTGCAGTTCATCCAATCTTGGATAAGGATCATGATGGTTTGGACATTTAAAGCAGATGAAGGTGAGTGGGAAAGATTGAAGATTAACTGGAGGTCGTCCGCGTAATTAAATACGGTGACCTCCAGTTGCTGTAACATAAAAATGAGGGGAAAAATATAAAGATTAAACAGAAGGGGAGAAAGTGATGAGCCCTGGGGGACCCCGCATTCTACTTTCCGAGAGGTCGCCTTAAAGTCAGCCAGCCGGACTGCCTGGGACCTCCCAGCCAGGAAGGACTCCAGCCAGGAGAAGGCTAAGCCTTCTATGCCCGCCGCCCAGACACGGTTAAGGAGGATGGTGTGGTCCACCGTGTCAAAGGCGGCGGATAGATCTAGCAAAATCAAGGCTTGCGGGAGGTTGATGTCAATACCTTCCCGCAGCTTGTCCATGACTGAGACGACCACTTTTTCTGTAGAATGCAGGGGACGAAAACCAGCTTGACAGGGGGAAAGGCAATGATTTGCTTCAACGTGTGCGCTGAGTGTGGTGCTAATGTGAGTTTCCAGCACTTTCGCAAGGTAGGGAAGGAGTGAAATGGGGCGAAAGTTAGCATTTGTGACGGAGTATTAGCTTGCCAGGTACTTTCGACTTTCAATACTCGGTTTTTAACTTGTGGACTTGAATTCTCGACTAGTTTAGTAACAAAAAGATGAGGGTATGACTCGCTACTCGTCTTCAGACCACTGTTGATAATAAAACATTTTTCGAATCTAGAATAAAAATCACTAGTGTCTTCATCCTGTTTCTGTTTGCATGCTGAGATTGCATCCCAATCTTCCTTTTTCGTGGCTAGTAATCTTGGCAAAACTTGAATTAATAACTCGGGCAACTCTTTACATTTGTCCCCAAGACCGGTACCTGGTACTCGTATTTTATCTTCAGCTTCTAGAGCTGTCCAATCAATCTTTTTCTCTCCCACCTCCCATTCTTTTTCCTTGAGTTTTTCATATATGCCCGCAGGCAACAGGACCTTTAACATTTTAATGATATCAGGATACGTGTATTCTCCCATACGGAGCATGTCTTTTAATTCACGGTGGAACCCTGCTGGATCTTTATCATGACAGGGAATTAACTTCTTCATCTCTAAGAGTTCCATCTTTGTAATCGGGGTGTAAACAAATACTCGTTCTAGATCGCCACCCGCTGTCCTAACTGGGTGTACTTCTCGTAATGGATGCTGTCTATCTATGTAAAATGGTTTACTTTCTGGAGGTGAGACGTGAACAAAATGCGGATTCAGGAACGTTCGGTATTTGTGGCGCTGTTCTAGAATGATACTAATTAAATCGGTACCTAGACCTTTCCATCTATACTGTAGTAACTCGTTCAGGATATCATGTAATGGACCTGGATCAGAATGCTGACCCTCATACAGAGTGATGAGGTGCTGGATCATATACATACCCACCAGTCGCTGCTCGGCTGGGGGCAGTTTCAGAAACGATTGTGCCACTATTTCGTCTGGAAAAGTGGTAGAATCAGTAGTCCATCGGACCGCTGATCGGGCTAGTTCTTGTTCATGCATGGTACTAAGCTCACTATAGCCTATTCGTGATTTCAGAATGTGATCGGTAGCCTGGAATACTTGTTCTAGAGAACCTTGTTCTGCTGCTGGAGAGGGAAAAACTTTCTTGTGTTCTAGGCGTGAATGTCGGTCGGTAAGTCTAGTTCTACCTACATACGCTATTCTGGTGGGATTCTCGTCGTCTACCTTTTCAGTAGAAGAGGCGTCTTCTTTTTCGGTTGCTTGTAATGCTTCTCGTTTCTCGTGTAACTTTATTATTTCCTTACGGATTTTCTTGTACATACTCTCTATACTGTTCTGTGTCTTGTGTCTTCCCTCGGCTATATGGTCACTCCACCTGGTCAGGACTTTCATTTCTTCTGGATCTTTTCCTGGATAATCTTGTTCTCTTATTAAACAGTTAATTAAAAACTTTAAAATCATGAGCTGAATCTCGACTTTTCTTTGGACCATGGTGTCGCCAATACTTTCTGGATCTCTTCCTGTACGGATGAAACGATATATTCTGTCTAGATAACCTTTCATATTCGGCAGGGTGTCCAAATACTCGGTCACCCGTCTTACACGCAATGAATACAAGACCATGTCATCATCGCCTGGGACTGGATCATAACGGCATTCGGTAAGTGCTCGCTTGATATCTGCAACTGACTGAAATTTGGGTGTACGCTGTAACGCTAGCTCATGTAGCGTCATACGTCTGTGTTGAGGCGGGGTACGAGGAGAACCTCCCCCCGCGGCTCCTAAACTGGAATCGTCGGTGGGTACTGTACGGGCTGGGAGAGTGACTGATGTAGCGGGTACTTGTACTGTAGGCTGAACCGGGGGTACCGTAACAGGTGCTGTAACGGGTGCCCCGGTGGCTGGAGGAACAGGAATTACATTATTTACGGGAGCAGGCGGAACAGGATTTACATATTCCGGGACTGTGTCGTCCAAATAGGACGAGAGAAAAATATCAGCTGTGGTCGGTTTATGACGTAGCTTAGTCGGAACTAATGGTGGCGGAAAATTACTGGATGCCTCTGGGGTTGCTTCTGGCAAGCCCTCGGCAAGAAGAGGATACATACCCTTAATAAGGGCATTTCTCTGTCTGTCTGACTGTTCAGCTTTAACTCGTTCACCTATTTCGATTAATTCCCTTTCTTGGGCTCTTTCTGAGGATTCTCTACTTAATTCTGCTTTTCTGAATTCTTTTTCGGTTCTTTTATGAGATTCCTTGCGCCATAACTCGATGGCATCTTTCTGTGACTGTCTGGCTTTCTTTTTCCATAAAGCTTCTTCTACTCGCATGATGCACTCGGCATCCCATGTGCCTGATACAGGCCATCTATATTTCTCTTCGAGATGTCTGGTATAATCAGACCATAAATCTAGATATATTATGGCACTTAAGCCATGCTTATGATACATAAAATGACCTGGACTGTCCCTAGGCGGGACAGGGACTGCTTCCTCGAGCAGCCCTTTTCTGGTTTTTAACTGACGTAACTTAGAGAACAGAGGCATACTTTAGACTAGAATACTGAACACAATACAATACACGATAAACACAATAAAAACTTGAAACAAATCACTCATACCACGACATTGAAAACACATGGAATAACATTAAAATAACAGTTCGGACAGAAACATTACCTGGAATACTTGAGAACAGAGCACATGAATTTCTCGAGAACAGAACTTACTAGAATTACTAGATGCACTGCTGAAACAGTACGAAACATACCGGTCCCATAAAGAGACACGTCAGGACCCGCATCCACCTAGGTGGACACTTCGTGTTGGATTTGCGTACCCAAACCCACGGACCAGAGACAAATTAATTGACCCTGTCTAGATACTACCCCAGCAACGGTACTCACCGGGCAGCAAGAACGGAAGGCCTCGGACTGGACTGGACTGCTATGACGACGGACTACGAACTTCGGACTTCAGTTACAGGTGGGCCTCCGGATACCTCGGACCTTGAACTCTCGGCTTGGGCTCTGGTCGGGACTCGCCGCGTTCCTCCACCGCCTCGTCTGGACGCTGGACCGCAACCTCCGTCTCCTCCGTGGGCCTGAGGGATACTTGAAGCAGAAATATCTGCACGTGCACGGTATGATTCCGTCACGGCTGCAGAGGATCAGGGGGCCTGCGTGGCTTCTCCGGCGCGTGGGGAAAGGGCAAGTACCTATTCGGGCGCCATTATGTGGTAAATAAATAATTAATTACCGGTTCTATTTTTTACTGGATACAATATAAACAGATAGCTCAATAAATAAGAGTCAAGATTCGAGGTAGCTGAAGTTGACAGGCTTTAATTAAGCATAAAAGGACAGGAACAGGACAGCCTGCATGGGAATAGGATGGCAAGGGCCCGGCAGCTGCCGGGGCAGGATCTGGGAATGGCTAGCAGGGTAAAAGGGTAACTTTTAATAACAGTGCATAGCATATATATACTAAAACAATTGCATTACATTCAATACAGTAGGCGTAGCAGTAGGCGGAGTTTGTAACAGTCGCGAAAGATATGGCATAAAGTGGGTGTAACAAGAGGCGTGTACAGGGCGTATACATAGACATGTGATATAAACGTAACAGAAGTGACATAAACGGGGCGGAAACATGGAGGGGGCTACCTGAGGAGCTGGGACCTCTAACCTAGTGGTGCGCGCAAACTGGCAATGACGTGTTACCAGGAGGAACTGGGGGCTATGACTTCTGCGCTAGAAGAGGAGACTAAAGTCTGGAGTGTCAGAGCGACATGTACCTAAAGCCTATCTAGTATCTGGTGTTTAGAGAACATGTTGATAGAATCCAAAAGTTATCAGGGCAAAGGCTACTTGATACTAAGACTGGTGCATGCATAATTCTATATGTAGTGTGTGTGCGAGGAATATTCTATGAATATAATACAGTATTTCTCTTACATGGAGACATAAAGGCTAGACCATGATGGAAACTATTGATGCGCTTCAGTAGCTTAGGAATGCAGAGAAGGAGGGCTGGACTGATAACTAGAATCATAACATACTTTTGACAGACTGGGAGGCAGAGCCAGGCCGGGCCGGGCACTGCGAGGCAGGAAGTAAGTGAAGGGTCAGGGATACAGGTGGGGGCTGTATCGCTCCTCGGAGAGGGTTCAGGAGACAGGAGCTGAATCTGGTGTCCGGGCCCTTTTGAGGCCTAGAAACGGGGACTTTTCAATAAATTAACGTGCACACTGTGAAACGTGGCAACGTAGCTTTACATAGGCCTAATACTCGTAGCTTTCACGAGAACTGGAAACTGGCATACTAGAGTTGGACACAACTGTAATTGCGTCTTTAATCGATCAGAAGGGGATACATGCATATCGATCATGTACATATAACATAGGATGGGGAACACGTAGGGACACAGAACATGGCAAAATTTACTTTTACACAATGGGTTGGGGCATTCCAAATTTTCAATTGTATCATTGGATGGCAATAATGCAAGATATGGATACCCTTTTATTACCGGAAGTCTCTACGGAAGAATTTTTATCTCCGTCAATCTATGAAATGCTTCTGGGCACAGAGGCTAAGCAGTGTCTAAATCGGATAATAGAGCCGAGTTACTATAAAAAAATCAAAAAACCAAATTTAAGACAGTAGAAACAGCTTTTTTGATTTGGCGATCTATCAAAAAGAAATTCCGGCTTAGCACCAATTTAAATCGGTATACTCCTTTACAGAATTGCTCTATTCTCCCAGAGATATTTAATGACGGGGTAATGTATAACTGGAACACTCTAGGTATTAGGAAACTGGGGGATCTATTCATAGATAACGATTTTGTTTCGTTTGATTATCTAATGAATACTTATCATATACCTCGTGCTGATTTTTTTAAATATCTTCAGGTACGCAGCTTCTGTTTACAGAAAGTTTCAAACTCTTAAATTTTTTGGGGCAGTATTGATATTCTTGAAGCAATTAAAAAGCGACAAAGAATAGGGCCTCTGTATCAACTAATTTTGGAACAAAGGGAGGATGACCTGGAGGCCATAGCGACTAAATGGCAAAATAAATTGAATACCCAAAGTGTAAATATAGAGAGAAGTTTAGTAATTGCCAGAAATGTTTTACTGAATGGGCCACTCATCAGCCAGCATTATATGTCCATCTTCGGGCTGTACTATACACCAGGGAAGCTAGCAAAATGGAGTGACGGGTGTGGGACAAATTGCAGCCGCTGCAATTTATATGGGGCTGATGCTGTACACATGTTCTTTGATTGTCCGAAATTGGCGCGATTTATTGCGGAGATAGAGCATTTTCTGGCTGCTGAACTGTTTATCCAAGTCAAGCTAACAGCATCAATGGTTATTTTTGGATGTGATGAAAATGTGGCAAATGTGACCTCCGATACGGACATAGGATTTATGTTTGTCTGTATGTCTGCATACCGTTTCTGCATAACATCTGGCTGGCTTGATGAAGAGCCACCTAACTTTATCATGTGGCGAACTAAGCTATTATCAATGTATTATTTAGAAGCTGCTTTGTATAAAATGAAAGGTATCACTAAGAAAACATTCGGTCGCAAATGATGGTCTCCAATTGCAAAATGGACTGGAACGTGAGAGGTTTAAGTACCTCTCTCTTGATATTGTAGGAATTAGTGCTGAGATGAGTAGCATTCTGCTAGGCTATCATTGTCTTGCTTTGTTCTGTATTGTTTTGTTATGCTATGTACTGCAGCCAAATGAAAAAAAAGAAAAAAAAAAAGAAAGGGTGTGAGGAGGTGCATCAGATTTTCACACGGATGATGTCATCAGTGATGTCATTTGAGATGTCATCAGTGATGTCACTAACCATGTTATGAATGATGTAATATGTGACGTTGTCAGCAATGCATTGCGGGGGTGCAAGTTATAGTTAGTTGAAATAACTATAACAGCAGAATTCCTATGGTTTTGTATGAGTGAAATGTCCAACTAACTATAACGTCAATGTTACCTATGGTTTTTTCAGTGAATTTCAAAGCTTTTTTAAATGCTAATTTCTAACTCTAATGTCCCTGAAACCTATGGTTTTTTCAGTAAATTACTATGGTTTTTTAAATGCTAAATGCTAACTATATCGTGCCTGAAATCTATGGTTCTTTCAGTGAATTTCAATCTTTTTTTAAATGCTAATATTGTAGCTGTACTTGTATTAATAGCTAGGCCAATCCATAAGTATGTGACTAGTAAATGGGTGATTAGAGTGCTGTAAAGAGAGTGTGTGATGTATTTATAAGTGCTTTGGTATTAGCGAAGTGATTGGAAAAGTACATCGGGCTAGATGGGTGATTAGAGAAGTGTATGGGGACTGACAGGGTGATTGCTAGAGTGCATGGGTACTACCAGGGTATTTAGAGGAGTGAATGAGTAGTATGTGCCTGCTTAGAGGTTTGTATGGATAGTGCACAGAGACTTGTAGCACTGCGTGTGTTAGTGCTGCGGCCATTGTATGAGTACATGAGCAGTCACTGGATGATTACAGAACTGCAAGTAGAGTGTATGGTGAATTTATAAGAGCTTGGGTATCAATGAGAGATTGCATTAGTGTATAGTACTGGCTAGGGGACTAGAGCTGGGCATGGAGAGTGACAGAGTCTTTGATAGACTGCAAGGGTAGTACCTGGGTGGATTAATCTTACCTGTTTTCAAGCAGATATGAAATTAATAGTAATATATTTTCACTTCTTTTTTTTAAATGCAAAGATAACATATTTTAAACTTTAGTAGTAAGATCTGTAAAAGAGAAGAAAAAACTTCTGTTGCGTTTGCCCCAAACTGTCTTTGTATATTCCAATATATGCCAAAGACAGAAGTGGAAATGGTCAAACCATTTCCACTTCGCAGACAAAGAGCTGCAGCCTGTGGGCTCAGCTCGCACAGGGAGAGCTATGGGCTGTCGGCTCGTAAACGCACATCAGCGTGCTAGTTCGCAGAGGGAGAGCTCGGGTCTTACTCGCAAAGGGACTGCAACGGGCCAACTGTGCTGCTAGCAGAGACACACCTATGACCTAACATACTGGCTAGCAGATATACAGCTGCGGACCCGACGGCTCGCAGACGCACAGCTGCGAGCTGATGGACTGGTACTGTTTTATGGTTTAAGGTAGTACAGTGATGTTTGTGTACTGTAGGGGGTTGTGCTGCAGATAGTGTTTTAGGATTTAGAGTAGTGCAGTGTGTTTGTGTAGTGTTTGGAGGTTCGTGCTGGGAATAGTGTTTAGGGTAACGCAGTTGTGTTTGTGTAGTGTAGGCGGTTATGCTGGGAGTAGTGTTTTAGGATTTAGGGTAGTGCAGTGGTGTTTGTGTAGTGTAGGGGGTCATGCTGGGGGTAGTCATTTAGGGTTTAGGGTTGTACAGTGGTGTTTGGGTGGTGTAGGGGATTGTGCTGAGGGTAGTGTTTTAGGATTTAGGGTAGCACAGTGGTGATTGTGTAGAGTAGTGGGTCGTGCTGGTATAGTGTTTTAGGGTTTAGAGTTGTGCAGGGGTGTTTGGGTACTGTAGGGGGTCGTGCTGAGGGTAATGTTTCAGGGTTTAGAGTAGTGCAGTAGTGTTTGGGTAGTTTAGGAGGTCGTGACGGAGGTAGTGTTTTAGAGTTCATGACAATGTAGTGGTGTTTGGGTAGTTTAATGGGTCATGCTGGGAGTAGTGTGTTAGGGTTTAGAGTACTGCAGTGGTGTTTTTGTAGTGTAGAGGGTCATGATGGGTGTATTGTTTCAGGGTTTAGAATAGTGCAGTGGTGTGTTTGTAGTATAGGGGTTCCTGCTGGGGTAGTGTTTTGGAGTTTACGACAATGCAGTGGTGTTTTGGTAGTGTAGGGGTCATGCTGGGAGTACTGTTTAAGTGTTTACAGCAGTGCACTGGTGTTTGGGTAGTGTTAGGGGTCATGCTGGGAGTAGCGTTTTGGGGTTTAGGGTAGTGCAGTGGTGTTTGTGTAGCGTAGAGTGTCGTGCTGGGAGTAGTGTTTCAGTGTTTAGGGAACTTCAATGGTGTTTGTGTAGTATAATGGGTTGTGCTGGGGGTTTAGTGCAGTGGTGCTTTTGTAGTGTAGGAGGTCATGCTGGGGGTAGTGTTTTAGAGTTTACGACAATGCAGTGGTGTTTGGGTAGTGTAGGGGACCAGCCTGGGAGTACTATTTTAGTGGCCCCCCGCAGTCCCAGCAAACCCGCGATTATTTTTTAAGAAATGCCACCGGGAACTAGCTCACCCGGAAGCCTCATTAAAATAAAACACAGGAACCCGCGACCTCAGCGCGATTTGCGTTGATTGTGTTTTTTGGTTTTTTTTAAATAGCTTTTTCCAGCCCTGGGTGTCCTTTTGGGACCACATGAGCAGGACTAGGGGGTCAGAATGCTTCTACCCCCTCTCTTATTTATATCTTTGTTTCTCTGTTTTCTGGTGACTCGCTCCTGCTGAGTCACAAGATGGCTGCCAACACTTCCTGGTTTGGAGTGTTGGCAGCCAATCACAGTGAAGCTCATGCACGGGGCATAGGCTCCGCACAGATATCAAAACTTTTATTTTTCTAATTTCTCAGCAACTGCTGAATGGATTTACACCATTTAAAAAAAAGGTTGCTTTCTGATCCATGCACTACCTTTTTGCCAAATTTGGGGTAATTCCGTTCAGTAGTTTTGGCTGTAGCCTTGTACAAAGTTTCCTATGGGAAATTGATTCCCATATGGTCCATTGGAATGTTTGCGACGCGCTACAGTCTGAACTGCTGAACTAAATTACCCCAAATTTGGCAGAAAGGTAGAGCTTGGTTCAGAAAGCGACCTTTATTTTAAATGGTGTAAATTCATTCAGTAGTTTTCGAGAAATTAAAAAACTAAGAGTCAAAAAATCATTTTCCCATAGATAACTTTATGCAAGGCTACAGCCAAAACTACAGACAGAGTTTCCCCAAATTTGGCATGAAGGTAGTGCGTGAGTCAGAAAGCAACCTTTTTTTATAAATGGTGTAAATCCGTTCAGTAGTTGCTGAGAAATTAGAAAAATAAAAGTTTTGATATCTGGGTGGAGCCTAAGTCACATGCGTAAGCTTCACTGTGATTGGCTGCTAGTAGTCCAAACCAAGATGTGTTAGCAGCCATCTTGTGGCTGATTGGAAGCGAGTCACGAAAACGGAGAACAAAGGTATAAAACAAGGAAAGGGGGCAGGGTAGAAATACCCTCCTGACCTCCTAGGTCTGCTCAGGGGGTCCTAGAAGGACCGCCGGGTCCCCAAAAAGTATTTAAAAATAAATAAATCAGCGCAATTCACGCTGGGATCGCGAGTTCCCACATTTTATTTTAATGAGGTCCCTGGGTGAGTAAGGTTACTGGGGCATTTCTTAAAATTTTTTAGTATGGGCTTGCAGGGGTTGTGGGTGCCTGATGGGGTCGCACAGCCCCGTGGCATCCCACATGTAGGGAGGAGGTTGCGCGACCCACGTCCTGGAGCCCTCTATGTGCTCATAACTTTGTCATTGTTTGGTGAATCTATACGAAATTATTTAAACAGTTTCTCTTTTTTAAATTAGCTCCGATATGGAACATTTTGGAGTGAATGGTGTAGGACGGACTGAGAAAAAAGAGGTTACCAAAACGTGTTTACTCCATGCAATTTCGATACAAAAGTTTACAGAAGACTACAGGTGAAATTGCTGAACGGAATTACGCCAAATTTGGCAGGGAGAAAGGTGATGGTCCAGAAAGCATACTTTTGTTTAAATGGTGTAAATTTGTTCAGTAGTTTTTGAGAAATATGAAATTTATGATATCAATATTTGAGAATTGTGACATGTGATTAGCTGAGGGGTTACGAGCAGGAGATTGCGGCTCATTGGCTGTGAACTGTTGAAACCAGTAAGTGTTGGCAGTCATTTTTTGATTTGGTCCGTCTGTTCGCATCTCTTCCTCAACAAGCCATTGGGTCAGTAGTTTTACCACTGCGAGGCAACATTGGCATCTGTGTCTGTGTGAGATACCTCTTTCATGCTGCCTCTCCTCATATCACCAGGCCGCGGCTATGCCTTTAGAAGCTCGTCCGTCGTCTTGGAGCTCTGTGAGTTGGTCTGTCGGTACGATCCCCTACAGTACCCAAAGACTACTGAAACATCACGTACCGCATAAACCAATCAAGGGTTCGGCTCATCTGCAGTAAGGCCAAGCCTTAGAATTATGAAATAACAACCATATGCCAGTACTGCAAAACTATTTATCATACCATCAGACTGAAGAAAAGAATTAAACTACTTCTTCAGAAAAAAACGTTCATTTGAGTTAATCCATTTATTTCATATGATGAATCAAATAATCAAATGTTTTCTTTTTGATCCAAAGTTAGCACATTAAATCCACAGGAGAGAGAGGGGGGAAAAGTGGGAAGAATCCCTTGCCTCCAAGAAATGTGTTTGCTAAACAATCGCACACTTACAATCATTCATTCATTTTTCACAATCATACTCATATATACAATTTTCACACATGAAAGATGTAATGTTTGAAAAAGAAAAGAAGAAAAGAAGGGGGTAGGAAAGAATCTTCACAAATCAAAAATTCGAGAATTCGATTCTGCACATTTATATCAAAAAAGAAAACATTTAGAATTAAATTTGTACATTTTAACATTAGGCCATCGCACCCGTTATATATCATTAAAAAATTTTTTTTTCTAAATAACATCGATTGGCCTAACACAATGCTGGTCGACGCGTTTCGAGTTAGTAAGTGTGCGATATTTTAGCAAACTAATTTCTTGGATTAACTCAAATGAACGTTTTTTTCTGAAGAAGTAGTTTAATTCTTTTCTTCAGTCTGATGGTATGATAAATAGTTTTGCAGTACTGGCATACGGTTGTTGTTTCATAATACTGAAACATCACAGCATGTCGTAAACTCTAAAACACTACCTCCAGCACGATCCCCTACATTACCCAAATACCACTGCACTACCCTAAATCCTAAAATACTACCCACCCCCAGCATGATCCACACTAGCATTTTGAAGGTATAACTGGAAGATATGGATAGATGTCTGGAGCTGATGCAGTCCATTCGTAAACTAAGAGATATATTTAAAGATGAGGAACTACTTTTTCCCCCATATAAAATGATTACTGATTGGGTGATGAAAAGCATTGTTTAGTAAAACGTAGGGTGCATATTAGTTTGTCGAAAAGCATCTTTGTCATTGGTTAATAAAAGCAGTTTGAACGTGGACTTCAAATGATAGGATACAATTTGCTCATTTCAACCACACCTGCTATTTGCATTTAGAACAGTACAAAAGGGGGGGTGGTGATGGACGGAGCATCTGAACCAATCAAACACTCACACCCAGGTACAAAAGGGGGAGGGGGATTTTCTGATGCTCCGTCCATCACCACCCCCTTTTGTACCGCTTTTGGCCGCCATAAGTGTGGCAGGCTATGCTCAGACGTGAGTCCCTTGCTCACCTTGCCACTGGATTCAAGCAAGCCGGGCTGAAGACGGCTGGAATGCCAGAAACCGGTCCTCAGAAGGTTGTTTCAGGTCCAGGGAAGGCATGGCTTGGCAGTTCGGGCTGGACTGTTCCCATGAGGCACAGGGTCAGACTGATCTGCATATAGCCATGTCTATACTGGGGTGGCAGAGTGGGCTAAAGAACGATAATGGATCAAACTTAGATCTTTTGACTGGGTGTGAGTGTTTGATTGGTTCTGATGCTCCGTCCATCACCATCCCCTTTTGTACCGCTTTTGGCCGCCATAAGTGTGGCAGGGTATGCTCAGACGTGAGTCCCTTGCTCACTTTGCCACTGAATTCAAGCAAGCCGGGCTGAAGATGGCTGGAATGCCAGAAACCGGTCCTCGGAAGCTTGTTTCCGGTCCAGGGAAGGCATGGCTTGGCAGTTCGGGCTGGACTGTTCCCATGAGGTACAGGGTCAGACTGATTTGCATATAGCCATGTCTGAACTGGGGTGGCAGAGTGGGCTAAAGAACGGTGATGGATCAAACCCAGATCTTTTGACTGGGTGTGAGTGTTTGATTGGTTCTGATGCTCCGTCCATCACCACCCCCTTTTGTAACGCTTTTGGCCGCCATAAGTGTGGCAGGGTATGCTCAGACGTGAGTCCCTTGCTCACTTTGCCACTGGATTCAAGCAAGCGGGGCTGAAGACGGCTGGAATGCCAGAAACCGGTCCTCGGAAGCTTGTTTCCGGTCCAGCGAAGGCATTGTTTGGCAGTTCGGGCTGGACTGTTCCCATGAGGCACAGGGTCAGAATGATTTGCATATAGCCATGTCTGAACTGGGGTGGCAGAGTGGGCTAAAGAACGGTGATGGATCAAACCCAGATCTTTTGACTGGGTGTGAGTGTTTGATTGGTTCTGATGCTCCGTCCATCACCACCCCCTTTTGTACCGCATTTGCATTTAGAAGGCACTGTTCGAACTTAAAACAATGGTGATCTTTTAACCTGCATGTTGTGAGAAAGTGGCTCTATATATACTGGGCCAATGTAAGGTACGGTGTGTGTATAGAGACCACAAATCCCAGAGGTATAACAGAGGTTAAAGTCAGGGCTGACCTTACTCTCAAAAGTGGTAGGTTGGTCGAGCAGTAAGGCAGTACCAAAGGACAGTGTAAAGCACTTGTTGTACAGACTCAGTCAGCAAAAGGTTTCACACACTCAAGGACTGAACTCCAGGCCAATTGTTTTTATAACAAACACATATAGTTGTTTTATTTTTAGAACCAACAGGTATCAAAATATACTTTTCTCAATTCTGAGTGATCTCAGGTAAGTACTTTGCAGAATGGTAATAACTTTGTAAACACAATAGGTACAGGGGTTGCAGTAGGCTGCACAATTCTAAACACACTCTAACATTAAGCTCAATAGATTTTCTACAAAAATGCAGTTCATTACTTTGTAGATTACTTTTGTAATTCCAGGACTGGATCCTAGATTCAGTCTTGGGGTGCAAGCTGAAAACAGTTTAGTAAAAACGTTTTGGTTATTGCAACACTTTTTTAAGGAATATAAAGGTATTTCAAAAGTTCACACTTGGAAACTTTTCAGTGAAAATCTAGCAATGGGAGAAAATTCAGGTTACAGGTAAAGTACGTTCTCGATACTTCGGCAATCCAGTACTGGGCTCCTAGGTCCAGCACTGGGATCTCGACTTAAGACAGGTAAGTAATTACGTTTCAGTAGTAGGTACGATTTTTAAGGGTTATTTCAAGTTTTCAAAAGTAGACATTAAGAAGAAATTTCATAGAAAAGCAGACAATGGATTCCTATGGAGAAAGTTCAGGAAACCCGGTTAGGATTACTTTTGCAGTTCAGTACTGGGCTACAAGGTACAGTACTACTTCTCTCCTGATCACAGGTGAGTACCTCGGAGTTCGGTATTCGGCTGATTTTATCGGAATATTTTAGAGTTTCAAAACTTCACACTTAGAAGATTTTTCGAGTCAAACCAGTCAATGTTATCCTATGACTGGTTAGTGAATTATCGTTTTCCAGGTGAGTACTCGACCAGTGAAGTTAAGGTTCTGGGCATAGAATCAGGGGTCCCCCAGGGTCAGGTAGGTACAGTTGGTACACCCTCAGCAGCACAGGGGCAGCTTGGTGCAGAGGTAGTTAGGCCCAGTGTTGTCCAACGAGAGGCAGGGGGCCTTCGGTTGGTAGCTACTGGCTAGCAGGCCACGCAGCTGTGGGAGCTGGGCTCCTGATCACTTGCTCAGGGCACATGGGGAAGTAGGATAGGACACAGGGTGTACGGCCAGGGGCACTCGGGCAGCTGGGTGCAGGGTGCTTTTGAGGCTTCGGCCGCTCAGTGTTATTCAATGGGAAAGGTAAAAAGGGAACTGCAGACTCGGGGACGGTGATTCTTCAGGTGCGACCACCACTTCGAGAGGTAAGTTGGGATCTTGGAGAAGAGGTAGGTACCCCAAAGGAAGGCACAGGGGGCTGCAGAGCGCCGGTTGCAGGGGTGTCTTTGGGCGTCGGGAAATCTTACCCTTGGCTGGTCGGGGTTGGAGGGGTCCCTGGTTCTGAGGCTGCAGGCGTCGTCTGGTTCATCAAGGAGGGTCTTTGGGCACTCGGGATCTGTGGAAGAAAGGTTCAGGGAGCCTCTAAATACTGACTTTAGGGGCATTACAGGTAGGGCAAGGGCAGGGACAATAGGTCTCTCTCCTGGAGTGGGTACACCCCCTGGTCTGCTCCTCTCCTGTGGGAGGGGTCAGGAGCCTTGCTGTGATTGGGCAGGGCTCACCATCCTCAAGATGGCTGGGGCCCAGGGTCATTTTTCACCTCGCCTATCCCACCTGAGGGGTGAGGTTGGCACAGGCTGTCACCCCCCCTTCCTGACGTAGGGTTTCCTGCCAGTCTTCCCACCAGAGTGGTGGTCAGAACCGGTGTGGGCCAGTTGCTAAGTACAACAAATGGTCTGGAGAAGCTCACAGAGACAGCAGGCCTTTGAAGCTTCCCCCTGCCCATCCTAAGGGAGGAGACCTAGCACCTCACCCAGGATGTGCATTGTTGCAGGCCCAGGAGAGCGGGAGGCTCGCCACCCAGGGGTCCAGCAAAATGTCTGCTGTGGGGCAGCCTAGGCAGCCTCTCAGTCCAGATGGGGATTGTAGGTTAGGTTTCAGGGGGCATCTCTAAGATGCCCTCTGGTGCATTTTACATTAAATCTCACACTGGCATCAGTGCGGGTTTAATGCGCTGAGAAGTTTGATACCAAACTTCTCAGTCTTCAGTGGGGCCATCATGGTGCTGTGGAGTTCGTAATGTCGACCTCCCGGCACCATATACTCTTGAGGGCAGCACTGCACTTACAGTGCCCAGGAATGGCCCTGGGTACTGTAGGGGCACAGAGCTCATGCACCTGTGCCCACACCACTGGCATAGGGCACCCAGCTAGAGGGGTGACTAAGGTATACCAGGGTAGTGGGTCTTGTAGGCATGACACACAGGGATGTGTGCCATGTCGACTCTTTGTTTAGATCTGTACTTAGACACTCAGCCTGCAAAGTCAGTGTGTGGGTGTCAGGGAACTGGGCCCCTAAGGGTGGCACAATAAGTGCTGCAGCCCTTAGAGGTCTTCTCTGGTCACCATGCCCTGGGTACCTAGGGTACCATTTACTAGGGGCTGACAGGTGGCCAGATATGCCAATTAGGTTTTAGGTTCAACACAGTTTTAGGGAAGGAACTCAGGCCCTGGGTACCTGGTTGGCAGGAGTCCAGGGCACACACAGTCAAAGCACATCAGCAGTTCAGCAAAAAGTGGGGGCATACCAATGCAAGAAAGATGGCACTTTCTCACCCCCCCCCACCCCCCAAACGAAAGGTGGTAAAGACTAACCTTGCCCTAGGGAGTCTTCATTGTCTAAGTGAAAGAACCTGGAAAGTCCATCTGCATTGGCATGGGCAGCCACTGGTCGGTGTTCCACTTCAAAGTCCATTCCCTGTAGGGAGATGGACCATCCCAGTAGATTTGGATTTTCCCCTTTCATCTGCATTAGCCATCTGAGAGGTCTGTGGTCAGTTTGAACCAGGAAGTGAGTTCCAAACAAGTAGGGCCTCAACTTATTCAGGGACCAAACCACAGCAAAGGCCTCCCTCTCAATGGCACTCAAACGCTGCTCTCTGGGGAGTAGGCTCCTGCTTATAAAAGCAACAGATTGGTCTTGGCCTTTCTCATTGATCTGGGATAGGACCGCTCCTATCCCTAGTTCTGAGGCATCAGTCTGCACTATGAACTGCTTGGAGTAGTCTGGTCCTTTAAGAATGGGTGCTGAGCACATTGCTTCTTTCAGTGTGTCAAAAGCCTTTTGGCAGCTAACAGTCTAGTTTACTTTATTGGGCATTTTCTTGGGGGTGAGTTCTGTGAGGGGAGTCACAATGGACTCATATCCCTTCACAAACCTCCTGTAGTACCCAGTCAAACCAAGGAATGCTCTGACTTGGGTCTGGGTTGTTGGAGCTGCCAAGTCCATGATACTCTGGATCTTGGGCTGTATGGGTTGGACTTGGCCTCCACCAACAAGGTGGCCCAAGTATAGCACAGTGCCCTGCCCTATCTGGCATTTGGATGCCTTGATAGTCAGTCCTGCAGATTGCAGGGTTTATAGAACCCTCCCAAGGTGGATTAGGTGATCCTGCCAGGTGAAGCTAAAGGCAGCAATATCATCAGGATAAGCTGCACTAAAGGACTCCAACCCAGTCAGGACTTGGTTCACCAACCTCTGGAAGGTGGTAGGGGCATTCTTTAACCCAAAAGGAATTACAGTAAACTGATAGTGCCCATCATGGATGTAGAATGCTATTTTCTCTTTTACTCCCGAGGCCATGGCAATCTGCCAGTACCCTGCAGTCAAGTCAAAGGTACTGAGAAATTTGGCTGCCCCCAACTTATCTATCAACTCATCTGCTCTTGGAATGGTGTGAACATCTGTCTTGGAGACAGAGTTGAGCCCTCTACAGTCCACACAGAACCTCATCTCTCTCTTTCCACGCTGGGGATGAGGTTTGGGGACCAGAACCACTGGGCTAGCCCAGGGGCTCTTGGAGGGTTCAATTACCCCTAACTCCAACATCTTGCTGACTTCAGCTCTGATCCTTTCCTTGACTTGGTCTGATTGGCAATAGATTTTGTTGTTGACAGGGTCACTGTCACCAGTATCTACATCATGGGTACTAAAAGGGGTAGCACCGACACTAGTTGTGTGGGTGTCTCCTGGGGCACTGGTTTGAGTGTTGGCGACGTCCAGCAAAAGTTTGTCAATAAAGTTTTACTTTGAAGACGTTTTTTGTATATTTCTAAAGTATTTTATTCATACTTCTGTGCAATGTCTGTTGACTTTTTTACAACCATTCAATTCTTCATTTTATAAATCACAACAATCCATCCAATGCATTTCGGCACTAGGCCTTCATCAGGGAAGTCTGTAATGCAAAATATATATATGTAACTCCTCTATATCACAAAACTATTAATATATTTAACACAGTCCAAAATGTTCAACACAGGTGCTCTTAATCAATTTCATAACCACATTTGAAATCATGATACCAGCCACTTGCTATGAGTGCTCCACACATGATAATACGATAGTTCGTGAACTTAGAAATTTGATATTCAATGCTCGGCATAATGATAGTTAAAAACCTGAACTCAATCTTTCAGTGATATTGTGATCGAAATGAAACGAACATTAATGATTAAACATAACGCTACTCACTTAGAGAAAAACGATAAGGGAAATGATATTTTGTGTTTACTCAAAAGACGCCATGGTAAATAACCAAGCTGATTATCGGTGCATGGTGGCCCAAAAATATAGTTGCCCTAATGCTTAGTTCAATGCTTACCGTGTACCTCTTAGGGCTGCTTCCAGAAACGAAGCTGCCGCCATAGTGGATCACGCGGAGAAACCGGCGTGTGACGTATATAGTTAGATGGAGGCGTGGTTCTTACTCTAACGTTACTCGCGGGGAGGTTCTAAGTAAACACTGATCTTAAAGGGGCCTCACTAAATTCCTACCTCGTGATACGAGCCAGTTCAAAAGAATATAATGTAACGTTGGGAACATCTCTAAAACAGTTAGTGCAAATTATCACAAGATGTGCAACATAGTCAAATGACAAATAAGATAAACGATTAAGGTAAAGATCAGCGAATACCCTGCCATTCGGCTTAATGGAACAATAGTCTGTACATTGGAAGTGGTGGAAAAAAGCCATGACAGAGACAAAAAGAAAACGCTCCTGAAGCGTGAGAATTACTGGATATATTTCTTACAAACCTTGAAACCAAGAGGAATGAACGAACGGACAGAATTTGGTTGTTACTTATGAACACTATACATATAGACTATTGTTCCATTAAGCCGAATGGCAGGGTATTCGCTGATCTTTACCTTAATCGTTTGATATTTATGGAGTGTCTACATAATTCACTGATTACTTTTTATGCATCTAATTCATTTTCAGCCATGTTTATCTTATTTGTCATTTGACTATGTTGCACATCTTGTGATAATTTGCACTAACTGTTTTAGAGATGTTCCCAACGTTACATTATATTCTTTTGAACCGGCTCGTATCACGAGGTAGGAATTTAGTGAGGCCCCTTTAAGATCAGTGTTTACTTAGAGCCTCCCCGCGAGTAATGTTAGAGTAAGAACCACGCCTCCATCTCACTATATACGTCACACGCCGGCTCCTCCACGTGATTCACTATGGCGGCAGCTTCGTTTCTGGAAGCAGCCCTAAGAGGTACACGGTAAGCATTGAAATAAGCATTAGGGCAACTATATTTTTGGGCCACCATGCACCGATAATCAGCTTGGTTATTTACCATGGCGTCTTTTGAGTAACACTAAATATCATTTCCCTTATAGTTTTTCTCTATGTGAGTAGCGTTATGTTGAATCATTAATGTTCGTTTCATTTCGATCCCGATATCACTTGAAACATTGAGTTCAGGTTTTTAACTATCATTATGCCGAGCATTGAATATCAAATTTCTAAGTTCACGAACTATCGTATTATCATGTGTGGAGCACTCATAGCAAGTGGCTGGTATCATGATTTCAAATGTGGTTGTGAAATTGATTAAGAGCACCTGTGTTGAACATTTTGGATTGTGTTGAATATATCAATAGTTTTGTGATATAGAGGAGTTACATATATATATTTTTCATTACAGGCTTCCCTGATGAAGACCTAGTGCCAAAATGCATTGGATGGATTGTTGTGATTTATAAAATGAAGAATTGAATGGTTATAAAAAAGTCAACAGACATTGCACAGAAGTATGAATAAAATACTTTAGAAATATACAGAAAACGTCTTCAAAGTAAAACTTTATCGACAAACTTTTGCTGGACGTCGCCAGCACTCAAACCAGTGCCCCAGGAGACACCCACACAACTAGTGTCGGTGCTACCCCTTTTAGATTTTCATTATACTCCCGAGCGGGGAGTAATCCTAGGAGCACGGTATACCAAGTATACTCATCATTAACTAAGCAGTGCACAGCTACTATCCATTATAGTTTACATCATGGGTACACCAGTTGGTCAGACCAGGGGTCAGGGAAAAGAGACTAGCATACTGATGCAAAACTTGTTTGCAATCAGTCTGCTGCTTGGCAGAGAGGGTGTCTGAAAAGACTACTCCATCCACTGACCCATCTTTTGGGCTGCAAGAGAGGAGGTCAGGGAGAGGTTCACTCTCTGCTTCCTGTTCCTCATCAGTCACCATTAGTATGGTGATGTCAGCCCTGTCATGATAGAGCTTAAGGCGGTTCACATGGATAACCCTTTTGGGTGTCCTGCTTTTGCCCAGGTCCATTAGGTAAGTGACCTCACTCTTTTTCTCCAGGATAGGGTAAGGGCCACTCCATTTGTCCTGGTGAGCCCTTGGTGCAACTGGCTCCAAAACCCACACCTGTTGCCCAGGTTGAAATTCAACCAGTACAGCTTTTTGGCCATACCAGTGCTTCTGAAGCTCCTGGCTGGCCTCAAGATTCGTGGATGACTTTTCCATATACTCAGCCATTCTGGACCTCAGGCCAAGCACATAGTCCACAATGTCTTGTTTGGGTTTTTGGACAGGCCTCTCCCAACCCTCTTTCACAAGACAAAGTGGTCCCCTTACAGGATGACCAGACAGAAGCTCAAAGGGGGAAAACCCTACTCCCTTCTTTGGCACTTTCCTATAAGTGAAAAGCAGGCAAGGCAACAGGACATCCCATCTACTTTTGAGTTTTTCCCGGAGTCCATGATCATACCATTCAATGTCTTGTTGAACCTCTCAACAAGACTATTGGTTTGTGGATGGTATGGGGTAGCAAACATGTACTGCACACACTCCTTCGACATGTACTTCAGGTAAGTCTGAAACCACCTCCTTAGGAAACCCTACCCTGGTGAAAACACCCAGGATGGCCTTCGCTACTGCAGGAGCTGTAGTAACCCTAAGGGGAATTGTTTCATGATACCTAGTAGCATGATCCACTACTACTAGAATGAATTTGTTCCTTGAGGCTATGGGAGGTTCCAGTGGAGCCACGATGTCTACCCCTACCCTTTCAAAGGGGACCCCCACCACTGGCAGTGGTATCAGGGGGGCCTTTGGGTGGCCACCTGTCTTGCCACTGGCCTGACAGGTAACACAGGAGCTCACAAATACCTTCAGCTTTTGGTGCATCTGGGGCCAGTAGAAGTGACTGACTAGCCTTTCCCAAGTTTTGTTTTGCCCCAGGTGTCCAGCTAGGGGGATGTCATGAGCCAAAGTTAGGAGGAACTCCCTGTACTTCTGTGGCACACCCACTCTCATGGTGGCTCCAAGAGTGGGGTTTCTTGCCTCAGCATACAGTAATCACTCTTCCCAATAAGCTCTGTGGGTACCACTGACATCTCCCTGTGCTCCCGAAACAGCTTGCTGCCTCAGGCTTTCAGGAGTGGGACAGTCTCGCTGACCCTGGCACATATCCTCAGAGACCACGAGGTGTCATTTTGTACTTCTTAGAGTACACAGATCTATTAAAGGTGCTGGCAGCGGCAAAGGCTATTCAAAAAATTTCTTGGTCTGGTGCTACTTTATTTTATGCACAGGATTACTCAAACGCTACTGCATCAAGACATAAAGCCTTCCTCGACATGAGACCCACTCTTCGCTCCATGGGTGCCAGATACGGACTTTTCCATCCATGCCTTTTTAAAGTCACTTATAATACTACTACATTTGAGGATCCAGTACGTCTGCAAAGCTTCATCAATGCGCACACGATGGATTCCATGGACTCTTCCAGACCATCTTCCTCACATGTTACTTGACTGACCTAAGATTCTTATTCGACTTACCATCCCTTCGTTGAATAAAGGAATTGTGTTGTTATAACTTCTCACTGGCTGTGCATTCCAGTATTTCTTTGAAAATGCTATTTATTGTTATGAGTTTTTACCTCTTTCATATTTAGAACTTAACGTATAAGCTACAGCTAATTCTTACATCTTGTCTCTCTTTTGATTCCACAGTTATGTTTATATTTCGGCGTGTTCCCTTCCTGGTCCGGTCTAGTTCTCACTGGGCGATTCGTCTGCTTCATGTGGTTCCACCTACCCTTACCTTCTTGTTCCTTTAGTGTAGGTATGTTGTTCGTTTTCTCTTTGTTTTTTTGTTTCATTTTGCAGTTCTCATCTAATGTTAAATTTCTGGATGTCTGTTTTCTCTTTATCTTTGCCTTTATTCTTATCTTAACAACTTTCTCTGTTAACATATCTCTTTGTTCTCTTTTATCAATATTTTCTTATTCCTTGTTCGCATACTTTGTCTACTTTTTCAATGCTTCACCTAAGTCCTATGTCTGGCTCCAGCTATATGCTCTTCCTGATTTTTTCTGACTAGGGTCTTACTTATATATTTACTCTTCTTTTTTCTCCTTTTGCACTTTTATACTTGATTGTTTTGAATCAGACTTTTGGTATGTTTTTTGTGCCATTTCATAGTTGAACTTCCATGTCACTAAAACTATTTTCTTGGAAAGTGAGGGGAATAAAATCTCCCATTAAGAGACAGAGATTTTTAACTCATCTTGCTAAATTGAATGCTGATGTCTCTTTTATTCAAGAAACACATCTTACGGAGGCTGAATCATTGAAATTAAAAAAAGGATGGGTAGGGGAAATGTTCTACTCTCAAGGAGATGGTAAAAGAAATGGAGTTATGCTATTATGTCGTGAATCCCTCCCAGTCACGGTTATCTCACAAAATTCAGACATGGAGGGCAGATGGTTAATTGTTAAATTGTTATTGAAGGGTGTTCCAGTTTCTTTTCTTAATGTCTATGCTCCCACTGGAGGGGACGCCTCCTCTTGGCCTACTTTAGCCAAACAAATTTCTCAATGTATTCAGGATAATTTTATTTTTGCAGGTGACTGCAATCAAGTGTTAGATCCTTTTATAGACAGGAACTCCAACACTTCTTTTGTTCCTAATTGACCTCATAAAGCCTTTGTTTATAATATTGCCCAACATAAAACTTATAGATACTTGTCGCCTATGCAACCCAGTTACTAGAGAATATACTTTTTATTCCCCAGTCCATCAAACTCAATCACTGATTGACTACATTTTTGTCTCCCACAGCATATCACAATCCCTCTCGCATGCTGAAATTGGCCCTATTCTTCTATGTGACCATGTGATGTGATGTGATATGCATTTATATAGCACACTACCACTCCATGGAGCATCTTGGCGCATTAACTCATGCAGCTGAACAGATGGTCACAGCTTCCTTGTCCTCACTCAGCCGGCAGGGGGGTTAGACCAGTATTTTACATGCGGAGTCTGTAAGGCTGTAGATCCATGTCTTAAGCAGTTTTTGAAACTTTTGTTCGGTGGTGATCGTGCGTAGATGATATGGCAGTTTATTCCATGCCTTTGCACCTATAACCGCCAGGGATTTTCCTCCCTTCGTTGTCAGTTTAAATTTCGGGACCATCATCAGGTTCGCTGTCGCGGATCTAAGGTCTCGCGTAGGATGGCATCGCCTGAAGTTTTTGTAGAGATACTGTGGACCATGTTTATGAAAGGCCCTAAAGGCAATCGTCAGGACTTTGAATAGAATACGCTTCTGGATAGGAAGCCAATGAAGGGCAACTAGCGCAGCGGAGGCAGAAGATTTTCTTGCCCATCAGAGAACCAATCTCGCTGCTGCGTGTTAAACCATCTGCAATCTGTGCAGGGTTGACTTATTCGCTCCTGCATACAAACTGTTGCAGTAATCCAATCTGGATGTGATCAATGCCACTGCAATAGTGTGTTTGGCTGATAAGGGGAGGAGATCAAACATTTTCCTAAGGCCCTTTATAATGTTGAAACAAGAGCCGGCAACTTTCCGCGCCTGCTGTTTGAACGAAAGGGTCTTATCGAATTTAATCCCTAGATTGCGTGCAGCTGTAATAGTATTGGGCGGGGGTTCGGCCTCCTTAGGCCACCAAATGGTAACATTTCTGTTTTAGCGGAGTTACATTTGAGATGATTGTTAGACATCCAGGCAAAGGTCGCAGTTAGACACTCTTTCAGTGTCTGTTCGGCATTGGCCAGGTCCTCATCCAAGACAAGAACTAATTGCGTATCATCAGCATACGCTACTGTGCTGATGTTAAACGAGGAGATTAGTTCAATCAGGGGGACCATATACAGATTGAAAAGAGTGGGGCTCAGACTAGAGCCCTGTGGAACCCCTGATTGCACCACCTTCTCATCAGAGCAGAACTGACCCAGCATAGTAACCTGCCGCCTGTGCGTCAGGAAATTTTTGAGCCACTTTAACACGGTGCCCGCTATGCCCGCATTGGCCAGGCGATGTAACAATATAGCATGGGACACCATGTCAAACGCTGCAGATAGATCTATTAGGATCAGGACTGCCTTCTTGCCCTGATCCAGAGCAGTTCCTAAAGTCTCTGTTGTGAACAATAGCGCCGACTCAGTAGAATGATGGGCTGTAAAACCAGCTTGGTTAGGCTGAAGAATATTATTCTCCTCCAGATGAGCCGTAAGCTGCTTATTAACGCAAGCTTCCACCAGCTTGCAAACAGCTGGAAGGAGCGAGATAGGTCGTAGGTTGGATAGGACTGGGGGTCTCGTAGCGCTTTTTTCTGTAGGGGCCTAACAGCTGCTACTTTCCAATGATCTGGAATCTCGCCCGTGAGGAGTGAAGCATTAATGATAGAATTTATTGCAGGGTTGACCTCTTCTTGTATAGCTTTTAGCAATGCTGGGGGGCAAGGGTCAAATGGAGACCCTGACTTGATTGAGGATATGGCCTGGGACGAGTCCTCCATGTTAATAGGAGTGAAGATCTTCCAGCACGCTGGGTTAAAATCTCTAGTGTGTATAATGTCCGTTGACTCTAAATCCTCCACCTTAACCTGAGGGAAATCTTTGATAAGATTAAGTATTTTCTGTTCAAAGAAGGCCGCTATCTCATCGCATAGAGTCTGGGATGGTGGAATTTCCTGAGATAGTGTTTTGGGATTCCTAAAGCAATTAACAATTTCAAAGATTTCCTTTTGCTTATTTTTTGTGTCTTCTATCATCTTTGTATAATAGGTCGCTTTAGCACCTTTAATTAAAGCATGGTAGTGTCTCCTAGCCCTCTTATATATCTCCTGGTCAGTGCTGTTGTAGTGTCGCCGCCATTTGCGCTCCAACACTCTCACTTCTCCCAACGTTACCGTTAGAGCACTCGTAAACCAGGGTGCGGACTTTTTCCCTAGTCTAGTTTTAGTCTTAATTCCTCGAGATTTCATCTTATCCCCGATGGTCCTCCTCCATCCCTCATATCTCTGGTTGTCAGAAGTAACGTTCCCTAGCAGCAATGGTCTGCTATCCTTCGCCCAGTCATTAAGCTCTGGATGCTCTATAATTTTCCCCCAACATGGGGGCCTATTATGATTGCGGTTTTCCCGCATCCTCCGGGCCGGCGGAAGCCACCGCCGGCCCGGAGGATGCGGGAAAACCGCCGCGGAGCCTGGAAAGACCCACCGCCATATTAGGATGGCTGGTGGGTCTTGCATTCCGTCCGCAGCTTTTCCGCCGCGGTCGCCTTCCGACCACGGAGGAAAAGCTTTAACATGGCTGGCGGTGTATCAGATACCGTCAGCCATATTAGGATGGTGTAAGATGTATGCTTTTCCGCTGCAGCTTTTCCGCCGTGGAAAAGCATACAGACCTTCACTTCGGTGGCCCGTTGCGGGCCCCCTGGGTGAAGGGGGGGTGGGGGATGCACATGGGGGGTACCTATGGTACCCCCCTGCATTTGCGTGAACAAAGCAGCAGGCACCGCGCGGTGCCTGCCGCTTTGTGCACGCAACTGCGATGCATGCATCTTTAACATTGCGGCGGGTGCAGCTTGAAGCTCCACCCGCCGCAATGTTAAAGATGGAGGATGTGACCGCCACCCTGGCGGTCACATCCTAATCTGCACGGAGGGAACGCCGCAGCCCATGCGGACGTTCCCTCCTATTCTGGGGTCGCGGACGGACTCAAGTCCGTCCGCGATCCTAATCGACCCCATGGTGTGGGCTTCCCGTTATATGAGATTGCTGTTTTCATAGCCTTATTTCCCTCAACCCTCAGGCTAAAAGCGATGAATTTGTGATCCGACCATGTTTGGGGCAGAGGGGATTCTACCTTAATCGTGTCCAGGTTTGAGCTGATACAATCCAAGATGTGTCCAGCTTTATGTGTGGGTTCTAACGTATGTATCGTCAGTCCTAAGACATTTAGAATCTCTTTAAAACAGAGCATGTTGGGATCATTAATACTGTCTAGGTGAAGATTTAAATCTCCCAATAGAGTAAAGTTGGCGAATTTAAGAGTTAGGCTAGTCAGTACTTCACCTACACTTTCTAGGAACTGTGTAGATTGTCCCGGGGGTCAATATATCAATACCCCCACAATGGTAAATGAATCATGTGCCTGAAAACTAAAGCCAAGGCATTCAGCTCCTTTGATGTCCGAAAGGTCGGTTGTTACGCATTTTTGGGTGTCTCGGTGGATAATTGCCAGCCCCCCCCCCCCGATGTAGAGGTCTATCTAATCTCTGAATTTGAAAGCCTGGGGGTAAAGCATGTACTATGTTGGCGTTGGACCAGTCTCTAAGCCATGTTTCTGTGACAAATAAACAATCAAGATCATTTTCTGAAATAAGGTCGAAAATATGTGTGGTGTTCTTGAACATGTAGCGAGCATTTATAAGACCACCGATTAGGGTCCTACGTGCCCCTTTCTCTGTCGGTCTTTGGTAAGGTTCTAATACCTGTTTGCATCCATGGAAACATATCGAGCCCGCCCACGTATCAACGTTGAGAGCCTGGTGACAAAAACTCGGTTTGTTGTTAAAGGATAGTAAGTGTTCTCTAGACAGCTGATGTTTCTTATCAGACTGAGCAGTATGCCTGGGCCCAGGCCCGTCCTTGGCGCGGACGGGCTGGACTTTGGCTTGACTTCGGCACGACAGCGCCGCGTCCGCTGATCGCGTCCGATGCGCGGAGCCATAACCGTCTGCTTTTATGCTATAGCCTCAATCGCTAGAGCGCTGTGGCTGGTTGTACGCCTAAGATGGCCGCTATTTTTGGGTCAGATGTCACCTTCCACTCAGCACCTAACTCGGCTGTTTGAGGGCGTCTGAACTGTAAAGCTAAGTTACAGGTTACTGCAGGTATGGGCACAAATTTAAAATGATAATCTTTGCGGCGCAAACAAAAGTTTAAATCACAAAATACACGAATAGTTAAAATGCTGCCAATACAGACAAGCGGTCTCCCGGCTATCCGCCTCAGGAGGACAGTGGAGTCCCCCTGCCCCTGTCTCAATCGGCCTAGACATATTACCCCAAATCATTGCTCTAAAAGGATGGCGATTTAATAACTCTCTTCTCTTAGACCCAAAATTCAATACCTCATTTGCCTTCTTTTTCGACGACTACTTTGCATTAAATCAGGATGAGTCCTTATCTTTCTCTACCATTTGGGACGCTTTTAAGGCTTCAGCAAGAGACTTTATCAATAGTTGTGTTGCAAGGAAACGGAAAAATGCACGAAAACTCACTAAAGATCTCCTTAATGACATTAAGAAACTGGAGCACTCCTATTATACTTCACAAACACAAGAAAATCTAACAGCTCTTATAGAAGCTAAGTTACAATTTAACAAAAGTTCAACTGAGGATGCCTCTCTGTATCTTTTAAAGTCTAGTGCAAAATTCAATGATGGCAAGAACAAAGCAGGGAAAATATTAGCTAATTACTTGAAAGTTCGACAAAACAAATTGAATATTAATTCTGTTTAAAACAATCACTCTGTTTTAAAATTCAAGGATACCGAGATTTTAGATGAATTTTCTCATTTTTTTCAGTCATTGTACACTTCTGAAATGCAACCATCTGATCAATTATTGTCAAAGTTTTTTTCAACTATCCAAAAGCCCCATAACGATTCACCGGATTTATTTTTTCTAGAAACTGAAATAACACAACAGGAACTCCCGAGAGCCCTCCAATCCCTCAAGAAAGAGAATGCACCCGGCCCTGATGGTTTTACTGTAGAGTTGTAGCTTAATTTTTCAAAATGTCTTCTACCCAAATTATACACTCTATTACAATTTTTTCAATCAGCGAATGGCTCTACAGGTTCCTTTTCAGAAGCTCACATATGCCTCATACCTAAGGAGTGTAAAGACCCCAAATATTGTAAAAATTACAAACCTATCTCCCTGCTTAACATTGATTACAAAATCTTTTCTAAAGCACTAGCCATATGCTTGGATACCCATTTACCCTCTTTGCTGGGAAAATAACAATTTGGCATTGTTATGGGTCGAGTTATAATGGATAATACACACTTGTTCTTCAATGTTTTATCCAAATCTTCTCATCTTAAACATTCTCTTGCAGAAATAGCTTTAGATACAGAGAAAGCTTTTGATCGAGTTGAATAGAATTACTTGTTCCACACCCTCAAATGGTTTGGTTTTGGCCCGAATTTTTTAACTTTAGTATCTCTCCTTTATCCCAACCCCTGTGCAGCAGTATGTGCTAATGGTGTGATCTCCCCTTTTTCAAATAAGGTAGAGGTGTACGCCTAGGGTGCCCCTTTTCTCCATTCTTATTCAATTTAGCCTTAGAACCTTTCTTATCTAAATTACGTCAAAATTCAAACATACATGGTTTTCATACTTCGAATGTCCATATTAAACTCGCAGCTTATGCTGACGATATCCTTCTCTTCATGTCAAAACCGATGACTCAATTCCTGCTTCTTTAGCAGAGGTACAGTCATACTTCCTTATTTCTGGTTATAAACTGAATAATGATAAGTGCGAAATATTACCCTTGACTAAATACACCTTTAAAACAGAGTACAGTGCCTCTAAATTTACATGGAGTTCCCATCATATTAAGTATCTAGGTTTATATTTTACTTCCTCTGTGTCGGATACAATAACACAATGTATGAACACATGTATTCAAAACTTTCAGAGTTAAATGCTAAATGGCATCCCTTATATTTATCCTGGTGGGGACGTTTGGACACCATAAAGTTGATGCTATCACTCATAGTACTATATACGATTTCCAACATTCCAATCCCTGTCACCGCTAAACTTTTCAAGAGAGTTAACTCCATCCTTTCCTCCTTTTTGTGGAGCACTAGGAAACCTCGAATGTCTATTTTCAAATTAACATGCCCCAAATTAGAGGGTGGAGTCAATTACCCTGCTTTTAAAGCATACCAGAAAGCTTTTCTCATACGTCAAGCCTCACTTTGGTTGCTTGACTCCACAGATGGCTGCCCTTTATGGACCTCTATTGAAAAACTCTTTTTATCCCCCTTTTCCTTTCATGAATACCTTTCCTTCTCACACAAGCCACAATCTCTCTCTACCCCAATAATAAAACATACCTCTAAACTCCTTGACTTTGCACCTCCCCCTATTCATCTTACTAGAGACTTTTTTCTTGCATCAATGATTTGGCATAATAGAAGTTTAAATATTTGGGGTAAGCCTTTTTATTGGAAGACATAGAGACAAAAAGGATTAATGTGGATTCATCAGCTATTTTCAAATTCGGATTTTATACCCTTTTACATACTAAGTCACTCCTTTAATTTACCCTCCTCTTTCATTCATAAATACAACTTGCTTAAGATAGCGGTTATGGATGTATTCACTCAACTCCCTATTGCACATGACACCCCTGTTATCCTAGACTCTTCTCCCCGACTCTGTACCTTATTAAAAACATCACCTAAAGCGTCCACCATTTACAGATATTTACAAGATTCAGCTGCAGAAAGGCAAAAGTCCAAAAGAGAGGAGGCTTGTGAACGAGACTTTGCAACTGATTGGCCATTCTCCCTCTGGAAAGAAATATGGATTAAGTTACGTAAGTTATCCAGGGCAGCCAATACCACGCAAACATTGTTCTTTGTTTATAATAGGCTCCTACTAACACCGGCTATTTTAAACAACAGATTCTCAAATACAATAAACATTTGTTGGAAGTGCACAGAATCAAATGCTGATTTATTTCATATGTTATTTTCTTGTCCACCTGTTTGCACCTTCTGGCAATGAGTATGGTCTCAAATTAACCTCATCTTTCATACTAAGTTTTCTTTTTCCTTTACTCATGTTTTCTTGGGCAGTCTTTCTCCCATTTGAGAAAATGTTACATTCAATGTCAAAATTATTGATCTGTTGTCAGCAATTGCTTTTCAGCAAATCACCGCTAATTGGAGAGACTCCCAAAAAATTTCATATGAAGCATGGTGGTATGCTGTTTGCTATATTCATAGATTAGATACTACTGTTGTCTATCCTTTACGTAAGGCGATTAAATGATTGGACTTGTGGTCACCAGTTACGTTGTATATTGATGCATCTGCCAAAAAAGCTTCTAAACCTAGACCATCCCAACAGGAAGTTTGGAAACCTCCTTGATTCCCCTAACATGTTCTTAATATGTTTGTATCATAATGACGTGCATTTTTTATTTAGTTTGCTTGATTTTTACTCTCTTTATTGAAAGTCTGATTCCTATACTCTCATTGTACTACAGTTGTGATGCATTGTTATGATTTTAATACCTGTACTGCATATAGACATCTTTTATCTCTTTAATAAAACTATTTTTTGAACTTTAAGAGCTAGCGTGCCCACTCACAGCTCTCCCTCTGCAAACCATTGCTTGGCTCGCAGCTGTTCGTCTGCGAGCCTTTGGGTGCGCAAGTGTACTTGTGGAAGCTAACACTGGAAATATATCGCACTTGTTTTTGCGAGATATCACATCCATGCTCTCTCTTTGGACATCACCGGTCACAGCTATCCTTTTGCAAGGGAAAAGCCCGTACTTTTCACTTTAGTATTTGGACTGTAGCTGTTCTTGTTCTAGCCGGCTCACAGCTCTCCCTCTGCACGCTATGCAGTTTAGCAATCCTACTGTTAGTGCCATGCACTTCTCCAATCATCCATCAAGCAGTAGCTCCTTATTCTATCTCTAGGTCAATATTCAAGCACTTATAAATTGAATATGAGCTCTGTTTACAGCACTGGAATTATTTTAGTTAATAGTCATGTACTTGTAGAATGGCGTAGGTATTAACACTGGTATAGCTACAAAATTCTGTGCAGTATGTAGACCTGTAAGGAGTACAGACTATTGAAATACTGTTCTAAGTACGTAGTTAGTACCTATGTAGTGTAGGAATTATCTTGTCAGTTCCATTCACTTCTCAAATCACCCATCCAGCACTATGTACTTATCTTACCACTCTGCCAATACGTAAGTAGTTATAAATTGATCATGCACATTGTTTGCAGCAGTGTAATCAACCCAGTTTGTAGTATTGTACTTATGGAATGGATTAGACAGTAACAGTAGTACGGCTGCGATATTCTGTGCACTATGCATGCAGACCTCTAACGAACTACATACTATTGATACACTGTTGTAAATTCCCAGTTAGTATCCAAGCAGTCTAGAAATCCTCCTTTCTGTCCCATGCAGTTCTGCTATCACCCATGTACAACTATCTACTTATGTTATCACTCTGCCAGAACCTAAGCACTTATAAATGAACTATGCACTCTGTTTGCAGCACTGTAATTATTTTAGTTAGTAGTTATGTAGTTTTGGAATGGCCTAACCAGTAATAGCAGTACAGCTACAATATTCTGATAATTCTGATCATTTTAAAATGCTAATTTCTAATCATAATGTTCATTAAGTCTATCTTTTTCTGTGTTTTTAAATTGTCATCCCATTCTCAACCTGGTGAAAACTACAAATCTCACCACTTTTCCATCGATACCTTCTGTCAAAAAAATCGCCACTAATGAGAGCCACAACTAACGCTAATGATAGGCAGAGTAGGAGTTCCCTTTGAAAAAAAACACAAAAACACCACTTTCCCATATTTTCAACGACCAGCCAAATAACAACACTATGTTCACTATCTATGCACACCGCTAACAAGCCACATACTATTGGTACACTGGTGTTAATACCCAGTTAGTATGCATGTAGTGTAGGAATCCTCCTGTCTGTCCCATGCAGTTTTCTAATCACCCATCCAGCACTATCTACTTATTCTATCACTCCACCAAAATCGAAGTTCTTATAAATGCACTCAGGCACTCTACTTGTAGTATTGTAATGTTTTAGTCACTAGCCATGTATTTATAGAATGTTATAGGTTCTAATCATGCAGTTACAGAATCAGAGTGTGTACTACTAACTAATGCTGTGCTGTAGTATTATTCACACTACTCATAGACTACCACAATTATGCAGGTAGTACTGTTCTATTAAGGGAATCATTGATGTAGTTTCTTTGTATGTATTTTTATAATTATATATGTGAATATTTCTATAGTTATACATTTGAATATTTATATATAATTATTTTAATTATATTAGCCTGTTTTCAAAACTTGTATTTTTTTACAGATATTTTGCATCATTATTAAGAAGGAGATACAATAACGAGAAAATAGCAAAGAAAAAGAAAAGAAAGAAAGGAGGTTTATTTGAAAAAATAGGAAAAGAGAAATTAGATCCAGTACAACATGGATGTTCAAAGAAAAAGTCTTCTGGTAAGAAATCTAATATTTTTTTTTTTAACTTGCAAAGACTGTTTTCAATATTAAAAATATTGTAGAGACAGTCAGAACAAGAACAGTGAAACAAAAGCAAAAGAAAAATGTTCAAAAAAGTGAAAAATTGGATTTTCGGAAAAAGAATTATGTTGGAATACGGAATAAACAATTTTCAGAAATTCGGAAACGAATATATAAAAGTAGAGTACTCGAGAATTTACTAAACAAATGTAAAATATATAAAAGGAGATCAGAATTTTACAGACAAAAAAAAGAAGATTCTAAGTGTTATTGAAGAAGCTTTTGAATTAAAAAGAAGATTGTTTATCCTAATTTTAAAAATCTTGAAGACTTTAAAAACAATAATGTAGCGTATGAAGGACAAATGTAAGAGAAAAAGAATTGTAAAGAGAAAACATTTTTGTAAAATATTTTCCAGGGAATGGAAGCATACTTCTAGTACGGAACCTTTTTTTAATGATTAAAGTTATTTCCAACAAAATAGTTTAGTGCATGCAGTTAACTGTGGTCGTTATTATGAGGTGCAAGATGGTTGTCCAATTCAGAAGGAAAAGATAGTTCCTGGAAATGTTAAAGACTTAATAGCTGAGGAAGTTCAAGGGAGACATATCCAGGCTCCAGTGTTATATGGGATTGTAGTAGTATTTGTAGAATACGTCAACAATCTATTAATATTTTAGTACATTCCTTAAGAGAATATGGAAGATAAACTGTGAAACAGAAGATTGAGATATTACAAGGACTGGATCCTTGCAAAGTGACAAAAAATACAGGGTTGCAAGGTCATTCTTTGGCTTGTCTTTCCAGGAAAGCGTGTCAAAGTCGTTTTCATCATTTGAGAATGTTAGCAGTACATCATTCAGAAATGCGGAAGTAAGTTATAAGATTATACTATGTGAAAAGTTCTGTCTAAATGAAATGAATACAGCTTTTTTGTATGGTTCAGTGTTGGAAGTAAAAAAAAGTCTGTGATGAGATAGAGTTACGTTTCTTTGCTGTTCAAGAGGAGTGTATAGAAAGTGACAGTTTGATAAGTGTAGTTGTTGAAGAAGAGGTGGAAGATAGTACTGATGTCAAGTTTGAAAAAGAAATAACAAAGTTTAAAGTAGTTTCTGGTGAAAATCCCAACTATGGGGTCGATTAGGATCGCGGACGGACTGGAGTCCGCCCGCGTTCCCTGAGGAGGAGGGAACGTCCGCATGGGCTGCGGCGTTCCCTCCGAGCAGATTAGGATGTGACTGCCAGGGTGGCGGTCATATCCTTTATCTTTAACATTGCGGCGGGTGCAGCTTCAAGCTGCACCCGCCGCAATGTTAAAAATGCATGCATCGCATTTGCAAGCACAAAGCGGCAGGCACCGCGCGGTGCCTGCTGCTTTGTGCATGCAAATGCAGGGGGGTACCGTAGGTACCCCCCATGTACAATCCCCACCCCCCTTCACCCAGGGAGCCCGCAACGGGCCCCCGAAGTAAAACTCCGTATGCTTTTCCACGGCGGAAAAGCCTCAGCGGAAAAGCATGACATTCACACCATCCTAATATGGCTGGCGGTGTCTGATAGACACCGCCAGCTATGTTAAAGCTGCGGACAGAATCCCAGACCCACCGCCATCCTAATATGGCGGTGGGTCTTTTGAGGCTCCGCAGCGTTTTTTCCGCATCCTCCGGGCCGGCGGTGGCTTCCGCCGGCCCGGAGGATGTGGAAAAACCGCCATCATAATCGGCCCCTAAGTTTGTATTTTTTGCCGATGTACTCATTATAAAATTCAAACTAGGAATGTAGATGTATTTTTAAAAAGTGAAGAGGAAACAATGATGAATGGAGAGAATTTGCTAGTTATCTGTTTGTGGAAGGTCATTTTGAGTTAGGTAGTGTACAATATATTTGTAAATATTGTTACAATAAATTAGAAGAAAACAAAATACCAACTAGAGCTATCCGTAATTACTTAGAATTAGCATCTATACCTCCAGAACTTAAAGATTTAAATACATATGAGGCTATCCCTTTATAATCTGTGCACCCTTATTAGGCTATAATTCGTATGGAGCCTAAAACAGGTAAGCTGCCGCCAACACTTCTACAAAGAGGTTTAAAAGGAAGAGTTGTGTATTTACCTTTAGATTTTAAGAAAAATGTTGAAACTGTTGGTGTAGAAAGTTAGGATACTGTACCTGTAGTCATTCTTGTTAATGGTGTACCCACAAAGAGTCGGAAAATATGGCAAGAGTTAGTAGATGTCACAAAAGTCCAAAAGGCTACATTATATCTGGTGCAAAACAATATTTATTATAAAAATGAAAATGTAGAAGAAGAAGAAATTACTTTAGAAGATGAAACACAGATTTGAATTGGACAAATAGAAAAAGTGGAAAAGTCAAGAAAAGAAGAAATGTATTAACATTATACTATACACCCTCTACATTCAAAAGAACTGATAGAAGATACTATTGAATTGTTCCAGATGAAAAAAGCAAAAGGAACTCCCATGAGTGTGTGGGAAAAAAGTTTGGAAGTCTATTGTTTTCCACAGCTGTTCCCTACTGGAAAAGGTGGAGGATATGATAAATGTCCAGTTCAGATTCCAGCTGCAGAATAACATTCTTTATGACTGTACTCAGAAGATCCAAGATTTCGTGAGTGTATTCCATATTAATTTCATCTTTTATTTGAGAGTGATCTGTCTGCACTTTCATATGCAGTTAACCATATATTAAAAACGGGATTGCATCTTTTACATGTTTCTGCAAAGGAATTTATGGATAAAGTTGAAGAAAGAGACGAACATTTAGAATCACAGTCAATTAATTTGATGCCATGTCCACGTGGCACTAATGAATATTGGTATCGACGTCATGGGGAATTAAAAAGTATGATAAGAAACTTAGGGACCCCTACATGGTTTGTTACACTTAGTTGTGCTGAGTACGCATGGGATGATTTACTGGATTTTCTACGAGATGCAAATTCAAATATAGAAAATATTGAATTGAAGACAGCAGGAGAACTGTGTTCCCTGGATCCTGTAAATGTTTGCAGATATTTTAATCATAGGTTTGAAGCTATAATGTCTTTCATCTGTAATAAAAAAAAACACATCTATTAGCAAAGTCATTGATTTTTTGGGGAGAAAAGAATACAAAGCTAGAGGTGCTCCTCATATACATGTGCTTTTATGGATCAAGGATGCACCCAAATTTGGAACTGATTCGGATGAGACTGTTTTATCTTTTATTGAAGAGTATGTTACCTGTGCGATTCCAAAAACAAGAGGAGAAAATATCTTAAAACAGCAAGTGTTACGGTTTCAGAGTCATCGATATGGAATGTATTGTCGACGCAAATATAAGTCAAAGGATACATTTTCCACAAAATGTCGATTTGGCTTTCCACGTCCAGTAATTTACAAAGAAAGAGTGAACAGTTTTATGTTGCAAATACTACCAATTTAAAAAGAATAGAAGAATCAAAGTACATTAATGATTACAATTCAGTGATTTTGAAGATGTGGAATGCAAATATGGACATACAATATGTTGCAGATAACTCAATTGCTGTTGCTCTCTATGTCACGTCATATATTACCAAGTCTGAGAAGACAAAATTGAAAGAAATGTGGGAGGAAATTTTGCAGGAGAAGACACTTGGAGATGCTTTCACATTGAGAAATTAGATCCTACCAATGTTCGGATTGATTGACATCTGCAAGTTGATATTCAAAGTCAAGAGGAATCTTCTGGATAAGCCTTGGTCTTGCTGCAGCACCAAATCGAGTTTTGAAATCTGTACAAGAAATTGAATACTTGGCACTGAATGAACCGGAAAGTACAGATATTTTGAAAACAAGTATGTTGGATACGTTCTATCTCAATAGAAGTCCATACCTGGAAAACATATGTCTATATAAAATACTGCAACATTATAGTTTAAAAAAAAATATCCGAGAAAATATAAATGAAGGATATTACGCTGTAATTAGATCTGAAGGATGTTTGGTAAAGCATGACAAAGGAAATCTGATTAATCACAGGAAATACTCCAGATAAAAGAGAGTTTTTCTATTTAGCTCTTCTGCAATTCTTCAAACCTTGGCGAACTGAAATGGAATAACTTGGGCATTGTGACTGCTATGAGGATTATTTCAATGCATTTGAAGATACCATTGAATGTACAATTTTTTCACATTATCTATAAATGTGGAATGAAGAGATTAAGCAAGAAAGAACTATTGCAGCTGAAATAGCTAGAGATAGTTCTCAAGATAGTTAGGGTTCTGATTCACAAAATCAAGATCCACTAGGAGAAGCCATACTTGAAAATGACGCAGCAATAGCAATGAGTGAAGTGGAAATGGTGATGCAGCAAGCACAATAGGACAATATTGATTTGGAAAATGTAGAGGAACATCTGAATATTGAACAGAAAGAAATATATCACCAAGTTACACAACAGATAGAACATGGATTACTGCATGAAAAGAATGATTGTCAAAGTACATCATTTAGACCTATTCTAATGTACATCAGTGGACAAGCTGGAATGGGAAAAAGTTTCTTGATAAAATGTTTGTCAAGTTATGTACAGACAAGAACAAATTCACATTTGTCTTGTTTTGTGTCTGCTTCAACTGGGTTAGCAGCACACAACATTAAAGGGATTACATTACATCATCTACTTATGTCACCAGTAGAACATGAAAATAAATTAGAATACCACAAGCTATCTGGAGAAGCTTGTTTCGAAGTTTCACAAGTATTAAAGAAAATGAAACCTCTGGTAATTGATGTAGTAAGCATGGTCTCAAACTTTATGCTTGTGTTTGTACATTTGAGGATGCAGCAGATTTTAAAAACAAATTACGATGTTTTATTTGGAGTAAAACATGTAATTGTTTTTGGTGAACTATTAAAACTTACACCTGTGAAAGACCAACCTGTTTTTAAAACCCTTCTTCATGAAGACACAAAAAAATCTTTGGGAAGTATTGGAAATGTAAATATTTGGAGTTATTTTGTATATAAGGAACTTATCAAGAACATGTGACAAGCAAATGATGAAGATTATGGAAATATTCTTCAAAATATTAGAATTGGTGTCTTAACAAAGGATGGAAAAAATGCTTTAGAAAATCGGCTACTAAAAAATTTGCTTCCCACAGAAAATATTGCAGCTGAAACAATCTACCGAAGAATTGCAGAAAAGGAATCTATAATATGCCTTATGACAACACCGAAAGAATGCTGTACATTCAATGAAGAACTGTTGAAGCTGGAGAATGAATCAATAATGAAAATGGTAGCAATTGATAAAATAGAACATGAAGGAGTAACTATTCTTTTGTCAGAGAAATTGCAGTTAAAATTAGACACTTTGGAAAAATCAATATCTAAGACTGCTGGTTTGGAAAAGACTTTATATGACTAAGTAAAGTGCCGGGTAATATTACGGCGTAATTTAGATGTTGAAAAAGGTTTAATAAATGGAGCAATGGGTAAAGTTGTTGACTTTGTTAGTTATGCACATAGAGATGAGATTGAATTTTTGAAGTTAAAATTTGATCAGATTGAAGAGGTGAAACAAATTGGACGCTGTTGTTGTTCGTTTCTTGCTTGTAAAAAGATTTAAATGTTAGTAGAAAACAGTTTCCTGTTTGTTTAGCATATGCAGTGACTATTCATAAATCTTAAGGTTTAAGTGTAGACAATGCTTTGGTAAATATTGGAAAATCTGTGTTTAAAAAGGGTATGGCGTATGTTGCATTGTCTCCAGGAAGAATGTTATCAGGATTGTATTTGATTGATTTTGATGAGCAAAAGGTTAGTACAGTTGTAAATTGTGTAAAAGAGTACAATAGATTCAGGAGACTCTACGCTCCTAACTTATGTGAATATCCTATTTATGAAAAACGTTTCATACGTCCAAAACAAATACATGATAACGATTATACTAAGGTTGCAACGAAAAAAGAATTGAAAAGATTGACGAATCAGGAAAGAAAATAGAAGGGAATAGGGTTGCTAATATTGTAGGATATCAGTAAGAAAATAGTTCAGGTATCAATTGCTATTCTAATGTAATTGTGAACGTTGTCTTTTTTTTAGAAAATCTACAGAATGCAATTATTGAAAATCAAGAAAAAAGATTTTGAGAAGTTGAAAACGGATAAAACGAAAATAAATACTGCCTCTGATGTGAGGAATCTTCTGGATATATGTTCTGGTTCTTCACAATTTACACAGAATGTACAGCAAGATGCTCAGGAATTTCTTAAGTTTATGCATGCAGTATTAGGAGATGAAGGTATACAAATTGATAATCTGTTTGGTCTACGTTACAGATTGATTCATAGATGTGACAGCTGTTCATTTACATCTACCACTAAAATAGACACTGAACGATTCATATATTTGACAATGCCATATTTGAAAACAGTGTCTTTCAATGAACTAGTAAAATCAGCTAATCAACATATTGAATGTACTCAGTGCAAATCAGATATGTTGTCAACATTATTTACAGAAAGATGTTGACAATATATTATTTGATTGCTGCAACGTTGTAGAGCAGACAGAACAAAATTGGAAACCAAAATAAAAATGTTTGTGGCAGGTCAATTGTCAATTTCAGGAAGAACTTTTATAACAGTAGCTATTGTTTTCCATGATGGACCAACTTCACCATCTGGACACTATACTGTCTAGTTAAAATGCAATGAAGGATGGACACTATGTAATGAAGCGCATTTAGAGTACACATTTTGGTTGCCTAATAAATTACCAAATTCATACTCAATATTTTTTAAGCAAAAATTCTAGGAAGATATCAACATGAATTACTGGATATTTCTACTACAAATGATTTTAGAAACATCCTTCACCCTATTGAAAACATATGAATATGATTTTGGAAGTGTATGTTGGATATCCTCATTGCAAATGTTTTCAGAAACATAATTCAGCCTATTGGAAAGGTGTGTACATGAATTCCAAAGTTTATTTTGGATATACTCAATGGAAATATTTTCAAAAACATCATTCGGCCAATAAGGAAGATGTTCGTATTTACGGTTTCAATTATTATTTCTGTTCTTTCATATTGAGTTTGAAAGATTGAGTTCTAAAGAAGGTGGTGATACATTTGATCTTTGTATTATATACTATGTTACTAAGGATGTTTATTTGTGAAAATACAAATACCAAGTTCCATTTTTTGTAGATATTTTGAAGAGAAGTATGTTTTTTTTTAACAATCTTATTGATTGTATTTTTTTGCCCTCTGTCAGCTGATGATTAACATTGAAATCACTGTTTTTGGTGAAATTCAATACAATCTGAAGACAGCTAAAAAAGGCAAATTGAATATGTGATGTAATTGTATGCTTATGTTGTAAAAACTATAAAATTATATGTAATCACAGAATTTGTTTCTTCTCTTTTACAGACCGTATTATTAAAGTTCAAATTATTTTAAATTTGCATTAAAAAAGAAGTGAATATATATTACTGTTAATTTGATACCTACTTGGAAACAGGTAAGAATAATTCACCCAGGTAATACCCTTGCAGTCTATCAAAGACACTGTCACTCCCCATTCCCATCTCCAGTCACCCAGCCAGTACTATATACTAGTGCAATCTGTGCACTAAATCCCAAGCATTTATAAATACACTATGCACTCTCTTTACAGCACTATATTCATCTAGTTACTATTCACATGAGTATGGAATGACCTAATTACGACTATAAATACAGCTACAATATCCTGTACACTATCCATGCAGACCTGTTACCACTGATATACTATGGAATCACTTGTCTAAATATACAGTTATTACCCATGCAGTGTAGGATTCCTCCTGTGAGTCCGAGGCTCTTGTCCAATTACTCATCCCGGCAATACGTAAGTACTTATAAATTCGCCATGTACTTTGTTTACAACACTGTAATTATTCCAGTTACTAGTTATGGATTTATTAAATGGAGTAGCTACTTACACGAGTATCTGTTATGATTAATAATAGTAGCTTTCAGGGAGGATATAGTTAGAATGTAGCATTTAAAACACCTTTGAAATTCACTGAAAAAACCATAGGTTTCAGGGACATTATATTTAAAAATTAGTATTTAAAATACCTTTGAAATTCACTGAAAAAACATAGGAATTCACTAAAAAAACTATAGGTTTCAGGGACGTTATAGTTAGCTGGACATTTCACTCATACAAAAGCATTGAAATTCCACCGTTATAGTCAGTTGAGCTAACTATAACTCGCGCCCCGCAATGCACTGCTGATGATGTCACATAGTACATCATTCATGACAACCCGCCATCAGAAGTATACCATCTTTAGCTCACTTCAAAAAGGAGACCAAAACTTTCCTAATGGGCAAATTCCTCTCCTAATGCTCACGTTACATTCTCGTCCGTAACCTGATTTTACCTATCGTTACGGCATTATCCCTGGCCCCCTCTCCTTTTGTTACCCACCCTGCTCTTCCGAACAATCTTCCAGGGAGCTGAGACTGCTTTTCTAGCTTATTGTATCATTTTGCTCCTATCCCAATAGGTAGTCGGATATTATGATTGTTTGTCTTGCCATGTACTCTATCTTTCTATGAGTTCCCTATCCCTTCTACTCTCCCCCCCCCCTTTTTGTCCTGTTATCCCACCTGATACTACTGTAAAGTGCTCTGATCCCTCATGGGTCTGGTTTGTGCTCTATAAAACACTAAATAAATAAATAAAATAAATAAAATGACATCACTGATGACATCTCAACTGGTGAATTTTTAAGTACTTACGTTTTGCCTGGATGGGTGATTGGACAAGAGCCTGGGACTCACAGGAGGAATCCTACACAGCAGTGCATTGCGAGGGCGCGAGTTATAGTGCTCAACTAACTATAACGGTGGAATTTTAATGGTTTTGTATGAGTGAAATGTCCAGCTAACTATAACGTCCCTGAAGCCTATGGTTTTTTCAGTGAATTTCTATGGTTTTTTAAATGCTAATTTGTAACTATAACGTCCCTGAAACCTATGTTTTTTCAGTGAATATATATATATATATATATATATATATATATATATATATATATATACTAGCATCCCGCCCCAGCGTTGCTTGGGGCAGAAAGGGGCTGGGGGCACCATTTGAGGCTTGCGTGCACTTCTGCCCCCGGAACCCTCCCGCCCCCTCCTGCCCTGGCCTGGCCCCCTCCCGACCCGGCCCCCTCCCGCCTGTTCCTTACCTCAGCCGCTGGTCCTGCTCCAGGCGCCCCGCCCGAACAGGCCGCCACTCGCTAGGCGTCCCGCCCGCACAGGCCGCCACTTCGCCCAGCAGCAAGCAGGGCCACGGCAGTCCGCCCAGCAGGTCGCGATCTTCGGCGCCATTTCCGGAAGTGTTGCCAGGGAGCGCAAACGCACATGATGTCATCACGCAGACGTCGCGGCCGGCGCTACTTGCAAGGGACTACTTTATTTTTATTTCGACATTTTTTAAACAACGGATATTTTTTATTTTTAATAGCCTATGTCCTTCTGCTTGCCCTGAGGTTTTCAAAGATGTCTTGGGTGTTTTGATTGGTGGTGTACTTTTCGAGTTTACCTGGCTCAAAGGTTTGTGTTCTCTCTTTTTAATAGTAGTATAGATATACGATCCAAACTCCTGCCTATCGGATCTGGATTCCGACTTCAAAACAGGTACAGACCACACAAAAGCACTTCAGATGATTGCAAAGGTGGTTTATTGACCCCTTGTCTCCAGCATGACGCATTTCGGCTACGTCACTGTAGCCTTGTTCACATGACAATAGGAACCAATGGCTGTCATTAAATACTGTGCACAATCAGTGGATGGGCATTAACAGCAAATAGACACAGAAAACACACTCTTAAAAACACAATCCGAAGAGAATCCATTTAAATAAGATGTGGTAAGTAAAAAATCACATTAATGAAATCATTTAGGGACATGACATATTTTGTAAATAAGTCCTACCACATCTACCAAACACGGAATGTGTGTCAGATATAAACTGTATAATTTTTAAAATCGTCTATATACAAAGCGTTAACATTAGATGTATAAAAAACCCATACACATTAAGAAAAAGTGCTAGTGCAAATAATCTGTGATAAAGTGCAAATTCGTGCAGAGTGCAAAATATCTGTGGACTTGGAAATATAAATGGACTTTTCACATCATATTACCAAGTTTAAATTTGTATCACTATAGATGGGGAAACATTGGAAAACAACACGTTTAGAACCACTATTATGATGATCCACATGTTATAATTAAACAGGGAATACCTATACAAAATACGGATATATGCGCTTTAACCATCACATAGCAGCATGATTGATTGGAACATTCTGGCACAGTGCCTTTTTCCCCAATACAGGATGCTGCCACTAGAAGCAAATACCCTCCATTGGTGCCACTATCTATGCAAAATTCATAAGAATAATAATGGAATCGCTGAGGTCCACACCTAAGGGATGGGAAGTCATAGAATTAAGGCAGCTAATTGACAGAGATAGGAAGAACATAGTTGTAATGATACAATCAACGTTGGTAACTAGGGCAAGTTAATGATAGCACACAGGGATAATATCAATATAGGTGACCTGTAACTCGATCCATATGCACAGGTTCAATCAGAAGGCATAAAGCCTATTGAGCTAGTACTGTCTTCTTGTTTATAAAAAACAGTGCAAATCCACCCCTGTGTTCATCCCATTAGGGATCCTAGTGTCTAAAACTAATATATATTTACTCTCCGTGGTCTTAATGTTCTCTCTCTGTTGCCACCCCTGATGTTTTTAGGCACTGCATCAATGATAAAGTACTTAAGATCATTCAAATTCTTTTTGTGGACCAATTCAATGTGGCGCGCCACTGGATAACTTTCATCTGAATTGACAATCGCTCTAAGGTGTTGGAGGATACGATTAAAGGCCTGCAGTTTAGTGCTTCCAATGTACTTGAGCCCACAAGTACACTGGAGCACATAAACCACAAAGTTAGTGCGGCAAGTGTAATGTCCCTTAATCTGGATTGGTTTAGGATCAAAAGCAGAGTGATATTCCTTGGTGTTATTTCCAAACTTGCATGCTCTGCATGAGATACATTTAAAAGATCTAAATTTGTGTGATAACCAGTTCTTCTTTATTACCACCTCAGGGCTCGATTTAACTAGAACATCCCTCATAGAGGGTGCTCTTCTGAAAATAATTGAGGGTTCGTCTGGTAGCAGTGGAGCCAAACTGACATCAGTCTTAAGTAACGGCCAGTGCTTTTTAAGTATCCCCCTCACCTTCATTTCCACACCACTGAAGGTGGTGATAAGGCTAATCTTGTCTTTAGATTCCTCTGTTTTATTTATTGTTTTATGGGTAGAGTTCGTGTTTTCAGCAGTGAAATACTCCTCTCTACTGAATCTGTTCGCCTTCTCTTTAGCCACATGTAACAACGAGGCGCTGTAGCCTCGAGCACAGAATCTATTAAATGCTTCATTCTGGCACCTCTCCAAATCTGACTCCGAACTGCAGATCCTACGCATCCTCAGAAATTCCCCGTAGGGGATACTTCTGACGAGATGACCCGGATGCGAACTACTAGCAGGCAGAATCGCATTGCCCGCTGTTGTTTTTCTATGGAGCCGAGTTTGCAATTTATCCTCACAGATGTATATTTCTACATCTAAGAATTGGATCTGGTTAGTGCTGATTTGGGAGGTAAACCGCAAATTAAGCTGATTGTCATTGATTTTATCGACAAACTCAGTGGCAGATTCTACTGTGCCCCTCCAAACCATAAAGATGTCATCAATGAACCGCCAAAAATAGGCTATGTTATTGGAGAATGAGCTGGCGAGTGAGCCCCTGAGGACATCCTCCTCCCACCACCCTACATGTAAACATGCATAGGTGGGGGAGAAGCATGCCCCCATGGCCACTCCCCTCAGTTGCTGATATATCTCTCTGTTAAACAAAAAATAATTATTGTTCAAACAAAGTTCTATCATTCTGAGCAGCATGATACTGTGCTGGCTATGCATGATGCTACGTTTCCCCCAAAAATATTTTACGGCGTTCAATCCATCCACATGTGAAATACTAGTATAGAGTGAGCAAATGTCCAAAGCTATAAGCACAAAATCACTTTCCCACTCTATACCATTGATCTTAGAGAGGAAATGCCCAGTGTCTTTGATGAAAGAAGGTAGGGCTTCCACATGTTAATGTAAAAAATGATCCACATATCTAGAAATGGATTCCAATAAGTTGCCCTGGGCTGAGATGATCGGTCGCCCAGGTACTGGTGAAATTTGCTTATGAATTTTTGGAATTAGATAAAAGAAGGGTGTGACCGGGTAGTCATTTTTCAGAAATGCATGTTCCTGCTTGCTTAACAACCCTTCACGTTTCCACTGATTCAGTTCCTTATGTATGGTGTATTTGAGGCACAAAATATCATTAAAACTGCCTTTCCTGTAACAAACCGTGTCACACATCTTCACACATGACGGTTCAGGTAATTTCATGGAACGAGAAATTGTCATGGTTCCATGATATGAATAGTTCCAATTTTGATGGTTATGGAGAGTAAAAACCGTAAAAGAGTGTCGGCATGTAGTAAGGCGTGTGGTCATCTTAAAGTACCTGAATTTTCATGTGTGAAGATTAACGAGAAGCTTTGCTTTATAAAGAATCTTACAAGCCCTGAAGATGTCCGGTTTCGGACGAAACGCATTGGCTATTGATTTTAATCATCATTTGTGGATAAAGAACCTCTTTTGTTGAAGAACTTGACTTTGGAATTCTTGGGAGAACGACCAGAAGGATAATTGAATTTTGGGAATAACACTGTTGAAACTGCATTAATATTGTATTAACATTTGAAGGGTGCGGGGTCACTTTTGTGCAAACTATTCAAATCATAGTTTGGCCAAGTGTAAACAATATATGTGAAAAATTAGGGGAGACCGTAGTGGTTTTACTCATATTTGACTATACATTTGAAATCCAAATTGACCGTACCTATCATGTAGTGGGGGATAAATATATGCCCAAAGTGATGCTCCACAAGAGCCCGCTGCCACAAACAGGATCTTGTAACAAACTGTCACACTTAGTTTGCACCATGGTCAGAATCCCAGAGAAACTCAACCACTCGTAATCATTAACTATTGTCCATGATTACAAACATTACCCATATATGAAGGTCAAGATTGCATATAATTCATAATAATACTCTAGTGATGAATATTAATGTGCAAATTCAATAAATACAAGACCATTCAGGACAAGATTGAAACAAATGTAGAAAAAAGGTGGTGATGCAGCACAGGGATGAAACCACATATTCTCCTATAAAGTGCAAATGCACTAGTGCATATGAGCAAAGCAGCAAGCAACCTCCAAGGGTATACTATAGGATAGGGCAGATGGCAAACTTAGCAGCATACGAGTTGCAGCAGCCAAACACTTAAAGTAAGTAAGGGGGTAAGGAGACACAAAAGAAAAGATACAAATGCTGCTCCCAAAAAAAGTCTACAAATCCTGGACGAGGCCCTGATTAAAACCTAATAGAAAGCAAAAGGTTAACACCAGGTAAAAGATCAAGGCACACACTGGCTAAAAGAACAGTTTAAGGGAATGCCTGCATTAAAATTCATCTTAAAAATATGAATACATAGAAGATAACAATAGATATTAGTATTTTAAACCGTAATGGTCTCATAAGAAATTGTGCAAATCCTCCCCTGTGTTGAGCCCATTGAGCATCTTAGTGTCAAGCAGTAATACATAGTGGGATTCTAGTTGCCTCAGTCTTTTTTCCTATTACCTCTTCTTGGTAATCTGGGTACCATATCAACAACAAAATACCTTAGTTCATTCAAGTTATTGTGATGAACTTGTGGTAAATAAATAAATAATTACCGGTACTATTTTTTTATGCATTAAATGAAAAGGATAGCTCAATAAATAAGAGGCAAAATCCGTGGTGTCTGAGTCAAACGGGATTTAATCAGATGGCTCGAGCCTCAGGAAAAGGATGACATGGACTGGAATGAATGGGATGGCAGCTGCAACGTCTCATTAACATTATACAGTATATATAGTAAAACAGTACAATTGCATTGAATACAGTAGGCGTAGCAAATGACAAATGAAAGATAAGAACACATGGGCGTGAAAAGAAGGCGTGCACAGGGCGTGCACGGAGACATGTGATGTAGACGTCACAGAAGTGTCATAAATGGGTGGATACATGGAGGGGGCTACCTGGGCAGCTGGAACCTTTAACCTACTGGTGCGCGAAAATGGGCCATGACGTGTAACCGGGGAGAGCTGGGGGCTTGACTTCTGGCACTAGAAGAGGAGACTAAAGTCTGGGATGTCAAGACGACATGTACCTATAGCATATCTGATATCTCGTGTTTGGAGAACATGTTGATAGAATCTAAAAGTCATCAGGGTAAAGGCTACTTGTCACTAAGGCTGGTGCATGCATATATTTCTTAATGTATTACGTGTGCTATGAATCTTCTACGGACATTAATTCAGTAATTCTCTTGCATGGAGACAGAAAGGCTAGACTATAGATGAGGATGTTTATGCGGTTCGTTAGCTAGGAATGTGAAGCCGGGGAGCTGAACTGATAACTAGAGGCATAACATATTCTTGGCAGACAGGCAGGCAGGCCAGGCCGGGCACCGCGCTGCTTGGCAGGAAGTAAGTGAAGGGTCAGGGATGCAGAAGGGGCTGCATCGCTCCTCGGAGTGGTTTCAGGAGACTTGAGGCTTGAATCTGGTGTCCGGGCCCTTTGAGGCCTAGAAACGGGGACAACTCGATGAATTAACGTGCACAATGTAAAGACGTTGGCAACATAGGCCTAATACTTGTTGCTTTCAGGGGGACTGGATAACTGGCATACTAACGTTGGACACAACTGTAATTGCGTCTTTATTCGGGCAAGGGATGAATATGCATATCGATCATGCACATATAACATATAATGGGGAACACGTAGGGACAAATGACAGGGCAAAATTCACTTTTCCACATTCCCTCCTTGTCCCCTACGTTTCCTTCAGGAGACATCAATATTCATGATACCATCTATCTGTTCATACAGCATCATTTGCTCGTCTCTTATCTTCTGGGAACGGGACTTTGGACTTGGAATACAAGAGGTAGCGCACAAGCCGCAAATCGCTGGGCCACATTGTAAACAGAGACAACAACTGAATATGATCATTACTACTATTCCTAGGAATGACAGTACTTTCCATCCCCAGGCGGATATTATACTCCAGAGCCAACCGGACCATGTCCAGGTGCCTGGATTCTGGTGTAGCTGATGGGCTATTTTATGAAGTCTTGTTATAGCTGAATATACAGACGGTGCGTTATTAGGAATGAAAATGCAACAACTAGATCCGATGACTCTACAAGCTCCGCCCCTATCGGCCAGTATGACGTCAAGAACAAGGCGGTTCTGAAGGACAACAAATCTCATAGCAGATTGCTCTTCAGTTAAATTACCTAAGGCGGAAGTAGTCTCATTCACTACTGCTTCAAGGGTTCTGGTTAACCTACGTATTAACTTACTATTCTGGACAGGTCCTATGAAGAAAAAGAAACCTTTATTGAAATCTGTGTACTGTTCTAATGCAGTTTCAGTCTGATCGACAATTGGGGACTCGATCTCCCTTCTATGTCTGACGTGTACTAGATGTATATTTCTGTGATAATCGGACGGGGCTAGAAAAACTGGTGGCAGTAGGAAGGCAATATAACATGTTCCATCCCAATCTAGGGGCAAATGTACATATGCGGTCTGACCACATACAAAATATGAATGACGTGAGGCTTTGAAAGTAGATTTCCCACTGTCACTATACTCGACCACAGTAGTACAATCACTGTGTCCTAGGTGTACTGAACCATTCTTTCTGACACATAACTCGCCTTTCACTGGTAGAACTGTTATAGCAGGCAAATCTGGAGTAGTCTCGGACTGAACATTCAAAACCATGAGATTGGAGGAAAAATTACCTAGATCATATACTTAATTTTCTAGATCTAACCCTGTCCTATGGGAAAGACCTTCCTTGTCTGGGACACATGTTCTATTCAAAAGGGACTTATCGTCTAAGGATGATGTCAACGTAAACCATGCTCCACACGAACAATTGTGTGAAAACGGATAGGGAAAGAGTGGCAGAACTCCCTTCGGTGTCTGGAAAGGGGGGAGTCGACCACACACCCAACAATTAGTGGCATTGCTGGTCTGGTGTGAATAGTGTAACATACGGATGAAAGAATTGTTGCGCATTGCAAGTCGGTAGGATAACTCGTGCGGGGGTAGGTCACTAAATGTGTGCTCTACTGTATCATTAGTGGAAAGATGTACATGTGTACCAGAAGGAGGAAGAAATACATGTAAAACATAACTTATGCATGTGATCGTAAGACTCAGAAATAACATAAACAATAGAGTAATTACGCATCGGCTGCGTAGATTTTTACAATAACGTATTCTCTTGGAGATTCTATCTCTCTCACTATGTGGGTCTATCTTATACATGTCAGGAACCTGTCTAACCGCTTCACCCGAGAGGGACTTAAACAATTAAATTGTCTGACTTGCTAGACCGTAATTTTAATTTATACTCCTGCTGCGGAGTTTTCTCTAACAGGGGGAGTTTAGAGTCAGTATCGGGGCAGTCCTTGGGAAAAGTCTTTGGACGGAGTCCATGAAAACGTTTTACGTGGCTGGAATGTAGCCACCCTTTGCGTCCCTCGATCTTGACGGCGGTCCTCGTGGTCATCAGAACTAGTTTCGGCTCTTTCCAGCGGGGCTCCAGCGGGCTTGAACGATCAAAGTTTCTTATCAATACCAGGTCTCCGGGAACGATCTCGTGCAGTTTCACCTGGGTGTTGTCTGGAAAGGCAGCCGCGACCTGTGAACGACAAGAGAGTAGTGCAGACATCAAGGAAGCTAGGTAATCTGTCAGCATATTACTGTCAACATCTGTAATTTTACGAGGCATAGGTGTACCCCACATGTTTGGGGGACGACCGAACACGACTTCAAAGGGTGACAGACCTGAACGGGAGTGAGCGACCATTCTCATATAAAAAAGGGCGACTGGCAGTGCTACCATCCAATCTACGCCTTTCTCGGCACAGACTTTTGCAATGCGGATTTTCAGAGTTTGATTGTGTCTCTCGACGAGGCCAGCTGCCTCGGGGTGTCGTACGCAGTGGAACTTCCACTGGTACCCTAACAGAAGGGATACTTGTTTCATGAGTTCGGATGAGAATGGCTGGCCGTTGTCTGAATACACGACCCTGGGTAAACCATAGCGGGGAAAAAACTCACGAACCAACTGCCTGGCAGTGGTCGCGGCAGTGTAATCTGGGACTGGATATGCTTCTGTCCATCTGGACAAAGCACATACAACTACGAGGACGTACTTGAAACCTCGACATCGCTCCATCTGGATATAATCCATCTGGAGGACTTCAAAAGGGTGGTCAGGAGGATGGAATCCACCTTGTTCCACCAGGACACCTTTACCTGGATTGAACTGACAACAGATCATGCAGGTACGCACTTTCTGCTTTGCTGCTGCTCGTAAATGCTTGTTAAACCAAAGGTTCTGGATACTGTCTAACATGGCTTTTTCTCCTAAATGCGCTGGACTATGGGCTGTATTAATAATGACTTGAACCATAGAGTCGGGGAGAAACCATGTGACTTTTCCCTTCGTCAACCATCCTTGATCTGTCTGGACCCCTCCTTGTTCAGACCATTTCTTGATTTCGTCTGGGGTAGCATGTGTCTGGATATCTAGTACGTCTTGTGTAGGGTCCTTAACTGTCATACAAGTTGTCGGGACTGGGACATCTGTCTTTGTCATGTTAACTGGAATGTCTGGAGTCTGAGCTGTAAGCTTGGCTGTTCGGTCTGCTAGATCGTTACCTTGGGAAATGGCGTCAGTGGCTTTCGTATGTGCTTTGCACCTCATAATGGCAATGGCTGTCGGCAAATGTATTGCTTCTAACAGAGCTTGAATGAGGGGACCATGCTGAATCTTGGCTCCATGAGAGGTCATGAAACCTCTTTCTTGCCAGAGGACTCCAAAGTCGTGTACGACTCCGAATGCATAACGTGAATCTGTATATATGTTCACTTTCAGGTTCTTGGCTCGTATGCAGGCTTGAGTCAGAGCGATGAGCTCTGCTGCTTGAGCAGACAGGGTGTCAATACGATGTGTTTCTACAACTTCAGTTTCAGTAGTCACTGCATACGCGGCTACTAACTCTCCTGTACTTGTTCTCATACATGAACCATCCACGTAAAGTGTCAGGTCTGGATCAGGTAATGCAATGTCCGTCAAGTCTTGTCTTGGCTTTGTCATGGTGTTAATAACTTCCACACAGTCATGTGTGGCAGAATTTGAAACAGTCGAGGGTAACAGTGTAGCAGGATTTAAAATGTTGCAGCGTCTGATTTCTATGTGTGGCTGAAACAGAGTCAGTTCATATCCTGTTAAACGTGCAATTGTCAAGTGTTGAGTCTGTGTTCGGTTTAAAAGAACTTCCACGGACTGTGGAACTTGTACTGTCAGGGAATGTCCTAACACTATGGAATCACCTTGTCTGATAGCTAGAGCTGTGGCTGCAACTGACTTGAGGCACGCAGGCAGAGCCTGGGCTACTGGATCTAATGTGCTAGAAAAATAAGCACAAGGCTTGTGTTGTCCTGCTTGATCTTGCGTGAGAACAGATAATGCTGTTCCATCACGTTCAGTAACAAAAAGTGTAAAAGGCTTACTGTAGTTCGGTGTCGCTAAAACAGGTGCTTGGCATAAGGCTTTCTTTAATTCATTGAAAACAAGTGTATGTTCCTGGGTCCAAGGGAGGACAGTCGATGACGCTGCCTCCTGTGTTGTTAACTGTATCAGTGGTTTGGCTAGATATGCATACTGAGGAATCCATTGTCTGCAGTAAGAAGTGAGGCCGATAAAAGCTCGTACCTCCTTCTGTGTCTTGGGCTGTGGAAGATGTGCTATTAACTGGATACGGTCAGGTGTCAACTGTCTACCCCTCTTGGACAACAAGTGTCCAAGGTATACCACTTGTTGGACACAGAATTGCAGTTTCGAAGGGGACACCTTGTGCCCCATGTCTGCCAGAAAATACAAGACTGTCAGTGATGCACGTTCGCAGTCACGTTCTGTACGGGCTGTGATCAATAAGTCATCGACATACTGGAGCAGGGCAGTGTCAGTTGGCATGTGAATACTGTCTAGTTGTCTTTTAAGTGCTTGACTGTAAATACTAGGACTTTCTGTGAAACCTTGAGGTGCACGTGTGAATTTATAGCTTCTTCCATTTAAACAGAATCCGAAAAGAAACTGGCTGTCTGGATGAATGGGGACACTAAAAAATGCGTTCTTGAGATCAATAACAGTAAAGAACTCTGCTTCGGAATCAATGGCAGTCAACAAAGAAGAGATATCTGGAACCACTGGGTACTGGGGTATGATACATTTATTAAGTTCTCGAAGGTCAATCACTAATCGATAAACTGGAGGTGCATTTGGGTCAGTACGTTTAAGAATCGGGATGATAGGAGAATTACATATATTGGAGTCAGTTTCTACAACTTCAGTTTCAGTAGTCACTGCATACGCGGCTACTAACTCTCCTGTACTTGTTCTCATACATGAACCATCCACGTAAAGTGTCAGGTCTGGATCAGGTAATGCAATGTCCGTCAAGTCTTGTCTTGGCTTTGTCATGGTGTTAATAACTTCCACACAGTCATGTGTGGCAGAATTTGAAACAGTTGAGGGTAACAGTGTAGCAGGATTTAAAATGTTGCAGCGTCTGATTTCTATGTGTGGCTGAAACAGAGTCAGTTCATATCCTGTTAAACGTGCAATTTTCAAGTGTTGAGTCTGTGTTCGGTTTAAAAGAACTTTCACGGAGTGTGGAACTTGTACTGTCAGGGAATGTCCTAACACTATGGAATCACTTTGTCTGATAGCTAGAGCTGTGGCTGCAACTGACTTGAGGCACGCAGGCAGAGCCTGGGCTACTGGATCTAATGTGCTAGAAAAATAAGCACAAGGCTTGTGTTGTCCTGCTTGATCTTGCGTGAGAACAGATAATGCTGTACCATCACGTTCAGTAACAAAAAGTGTAAAAGGCTTACTGTAGTTCGGTGTCGCTAAAACAGGTGCTTGGCATAAGGCTTTCTTTAATTCATTGAAAACAAGTGTATGTTCCTGGGTCCAAGGGAGGACAGTCGATGACGCTGCTTCCTGTGTTGTTAACTGTATCAGTGGTTTGGCTAGATATGCATACTGAGGAATCCACTGTCTGCAGTAAGAAGTGAGGCCGATAAAAGCTCGTACCTCCTTCTGTGTCTTGGGCTGTGGAAGATGTGCTATTAACTGGATACGGTCAGGTGTCAACTGTCTTCCCCTCTTGGACAACAAGTGTCCAAGGTATACCACTTGTTGGACACAGAATTGCAGTTTCGAAGGGGACACCTTGTGCCCCATGTCTGCCAGAAGATACAAGACTGTCAGTGATGCACGTTCGCAGTCACGTTCTGTACGGGCTGTGATCAATAAGTCATCGACATACTGGAGCAGGGCAGTGTCAGTTGGCATGTGAATACTGTCTAGTTGTCTTTTAAGTGCTTGACTGTAAATACTAGGACTTTCTGTGAAACCTTGAGGTGCACGTGTGAATTTATAGCTTCTTCCATTTAAACAGAATCCGAAAAGAAACTGGCTGTCTGGATGAATGGGGACACTAAAAAATGCGTTCTTGAGATCAATAACAGTAAAGAACTCTGCTTCGGAATCAATGGCAGTCAACAAAGAAGAGATATCTGGAACCACTGGGTACTGGGGTATGATACATTTATTAAGTTCTCGAAGGTCAATCACTAATCGATAAACTGGAGGTGCATTTGGGTCAGTACGTTTAAGAATCGGGATGATAGGAGAATTACATATATTGGAGTCAGTTTCTGCAACTACTCCTTGAGTAATGAGCTCGTCAATAATTTTCGATAAGGCTGCTACAGCCTCAGGTGGCAATTTATACTGTCGGATTCGTGGCAATACAACACCTTGTTTCAGAGTGACACGATATGGTGTAATATGCATACAACCTACATCAGTTGGACCTTGCGCCCATAAATGCTGTGGTACATTCAGTAATCTTGGATCAAAATCACGTAACACATAATGACCTTTAAAATCACGTAAAAACAATCTCACTCCTTCCTGAGAACAACAAATGATTGCACCTAATTCTTTCAATGTTTTAATACCAAGTAAATTTTCTGGACATGATTTCGTAAGTAACAAGTCTGTAGTGCGGGACAATGGACCAACTTCTAGGGAAACTGGTTTCGATATTTCATTAACAATAGGCTTTCCTGAAAATCCCAGGGAAACATTTCTTGAGCCTGAGAGCGGAGCCCCTGGAACCTCGTCATGACTGATGGTAGTCCTACTTGCCCCTGTATCAATCAGAAACTTTCTGTCTTTCCCTAATACTTGACTGTGTACATAGGGACCCTCTTGATCTACAGGAATCTCGATGAGAGGCAAGCCAACCTCCCTCTCTAGGCTGTTTCATGAATACTGCTGATATTCTGGATAATCTGACTGTGCGTACTGATACATCTGCTGTGTAACGTGTTGTGTGGCAGCTATAGGCTGCGGTACTGTAACTGTCTGTTGTGCGTTCTGCGGCGGCTGCGAATTCTGCGGAACATGTTCTTGTCTAGGAGGACGCGGTCTCTCTTTCGTCTTACCTGTAGCTATGTTGTGTTTCAGAACTGCACATTCGTTTATGTAATGACCTGGCTGTTTACAGTAATTGCATGTCCCTTTAACGGGAGCTGCAGAATGACTGGTTTGATTCGTACCCCTCTTCTGGCTATCCGCTGGAACAGACTGTGCAACTAGTACTTTCATTTTCGTGTCTTTCATACGTCTCCTTTCGTGTTCTTGCTCTTCCCTGATTCTGTTCTGGTGGTACTGTAGCATCTGGAGCATCTGGGACGGGGTATTAGCTTGCCAGGTACTCTCGACCTTTAATACTCGATTTTTAACTTGTGGTAAAGAATTCTCAACTAGTTTAGTAACAAAAAGATGTGGATACGACTCACTACTTGTTTTCAAACCGCTATTTATAATGAAACATTTCTCAAATCTGGAATAAAAATCACTAGTGTCTTCATCTTGTTTCTGTTTACAGGCTGAGATGGCATCCCAGTCTTCCTTTTTCGTGGCTAGTAATCTTGGCAAGACTTGTATTAATAGTTAGGGCAATTCTTTGGCTTTAGCCCCAAGACCAGTACCTGGGACTCGTGTGTTATCTTCGTTCTCTAATGCGGTCCAATCAATCTTTTTCTCTCCCACCTCCCATTCTTTTTCTTTAAGTTTTTCATATATGCCCGCAGGCAACAGGACCTTTAACATTTTGATGATATCAGGATACGTGTATTCTCCCATACGGAGCATATCTTTTAACTCTCGATGGAACCCTGCTGGATCTTTATCGTGACAGGGCACTAACTTTTTCATTTCTAGTAATTCTATTTTTGTTATAGGGGTGTAAACAAATACTCGTTCGAGCTCACCCCCCGTTCCCTTAACAGGATGCACTTGTCGCAACGGATTCTGTCTATCTATGTAGAATGGGGATGAAACAGGAACAAAATGCGGAGTCAGGAACGTTCTGTATTTGTGGTGCTGTTCTAAAATGACACTAATTAAATCGGTACCTAGACCTTTCCATCGGTTTAGGAGTAACTCGTTCAATACATTGTATAACGGACCTGGATCAGAATGCTGACTCTCGTACTGTGTAATGAGGTGCTGGATCATATACATACCCACCAGTCGCTGCTCGGCTGGGGGCAGTTTCAGAAATATTTGAGCCACGACTTCGTCTGAATACGTGGCAGAATCACTAGTCCATCGGACTGCTGATCGGGCTAGTTCTTGTTCATGCATGGTACTAAGTTCACTATAACCTATTCGTAATTTCAGAACTTTATCGGTAGCCTGGAATATTTGTTCAAGAGAACACTGTTCTGGCACGGGAGGAGGCAAAGCTTTCTTGTAGTCTAGGCGTGTGTGTCTTTCAGAAAGTCTTGTCCTACCTACATACGCTATTCTGGTGGGATTCTCGTCGTCTACCTCTTCCTCTGAAGAGTCATTCTCTTTCTCTGCTACTATTCTTGCTTTCTCCCTCTCGTGTATGCTTATAATTTCTTTACGAATCTTTCTGTACATGGTTTCTATACTATTCTGTGTCTTGTGTTTTCCATCTGCTATATTGTCACTCCATCTTGTCAGGACTTTCATCTCCTCTGGATTTTTATCAGGATGATCCTGTTCTCTTATTAAACAATTTATTAGGAATTGCAAAATCATGCCTTGAGTCTCGACTTTCCTATGTGCCATGGCTTCGTGAATACTTTCTGGTTTCTCCCCTGTACGGATGAAATGATATATTCTGTCTAAATGTTCTTTCATATCTGACATGGTAGTCAAAAAGTTTGCAACTCGTCGTAAACGTACAGAATGCAATATCATGTAATCTTCACCTGGCACTGGATCATATCTACAATCAGTAAGGTATTTCTTGAGTGCGTCGTACGTGGCCACTTTTGGCGTACGCTGTAATGCTGCGTCTCTCAGCGTCAGGCGCTTGGTTTGAGGCGGGGTGATAGGAGTACCTCCCCCTGCTCCTCCGGAACTAGAATCGTCAGTTAATACTGAATGTGCGGATGCTGGTAACGTGACTGGTAAAGTAGGAGTACGTAATGTGGGTTGGTCCTGGGGTACTGGCACATGGACAGGATTCCCGGGACCAACGACTGGAGGAACAGTAATTACATTATTAACAGGGTGCTGAGGTTGAACAGGCAGAACAGAATTCGTATTTGCATATTCTGGGACAGTGTCATCTAAGTAGGAAGAAAGAAAGATTTCAGCTGCGGTCGGTTTATGACGTAGCTTAGTCGGGACCAATGGTGGCAGTAAATTACAGAGTGTTTCCGGGGTTGCCTTAGGCAAACCCTCGGCGAGAATAGGATACATACCTTTAATAAGGGCATTTCTCTGTCTGTCTGATTGTTCTGCTCTAACTCGTTCACCTTCTTCTAGTAATTCCCTTTCTTGGGCTTTTCCTGAGGATTCCCTACTTAGTTCGGCTTTTCTGAATTCTTTTTCAGTTCTCTTATGCGATTCTTTACGCCATAACTCTATGGCATCTTTCTGGGATTGTCTGGCTTTCTTTTTCCATAATGCTTCTTCTACTCTCATGATGCACTCGGCATCCCAAGTTCCTGAAACAGGCCATCTATATTTCTCTTCAAGATGCTTGGTGTAATCCACCCATAAATCTAGATATAATATGGCATCTAAGCCATGCTTATGATACATGAAATGTCCAAGACTGTCCCTAGGAGGGACAGGAACTGATTCTTCGAGTAACCCTTTTCTGGTTTTTATCTGACGTAACTTAGAAAACAGCGGCATATTTGAACCGTACTTGAACTTGAACACAATACACAATGAACACAGTAATGAATAGCAAAACAATCACTCATACCACGACATCAAAAACACATTAAATAACAGTTCGAACAGATACTACTAAATACATTGAAAACATAATACTTGGATTTTCTCGAGAACAGACTTACTAGAATTACTGGATGCACTGCTAAAACAGTACAGAAGATACCGGTCTCCTAAAGAGACACGTCATACCGTATCCACCTAAGTGAACACGTCGGACCGGATCTGTGTACCCAAACCCGTCGGACCGGGCATAACCCGTCTAGATACTTCCCCAGCAACGGTACTCACCGGGAAGCAAAACTGAAGGCCTCGGACTGGACTGGACTGCTACGACGTCTGGTTACTGCTACATACTACGCATGCGCTTCGGACTTCGGAAACAGGTGGGCCTCCAGATACCTCGGACCTTGCTCTCTCGGCTTGGGCTCTGGTCGGGAGATGTCTACATCTAAGAATTGGATCTGGTTAGTGCTGATTTGGGAGGTAAACCGCAAATTAAGCTGATTGTCATTGATTTTATCGACAAACTCAGTGGCAGATTCTACTGTGCCCCTCCAAACCATAAAGATGTCATCAATGAACCGCCAAAAATAGGCTATGTTATTGGAGAATGAGCTGGCGAGTGAGCCCCTGAGGACATCCTCCTCCCACCACCCTACATGTAAACATGCATAGGTGGGGGAGAAGCATGCCCCCATGGCCACTCCCCTCAGTTGCTGATATATCTCTCTGTTAAACAAAAAATAATTATTGTTCAAACAAAGTTCTATCATTCTGAGCAGCATGATACTGTGCTGGCTATGCATGATGCTACGTTTCCCCCAAAAATATTTTACGGCGTTCAATCCATCCACATGTGAAATACTAGTATAGAGTGAGCAAATGTCCAAAGCTATAAGCACAAAATCACTTTCCCACTCTATACCATTGATCTTAGAGAGGAAATGTCCAGTGTCTTTGATGAAAGAAGGTAGGGCTTCCACATGTTAATGTAAAAAATGATCCACATATCTAGAAATGGATTCCAATAAGTTGCCCTGGGCTGAGATGATCGGTCGCCCAGGTACTGGTGAAATTTGCTTATGAATTTTTGGAATTAGATAAAAGAAGGGTGTGACCGGGTAGTCATTTTTCAGAAATGCATGTTCCTGCTTGCTTAACAACCCTTCACGTTTCCACTGATTCAGTTCCTTATGTATGGTGTCTTTGAGGCACAAAATATCATTAAAACTGCCTTTCCTGTAACAAACCGTGTCACACATCTTCACACATGACGGTTCAGGTAATTTCATGGAACGAGAAATTGTCATGGTTCCATGATATGAATAGTTCCAATTTTGATGGTTATGGAGAGTAAAAACCGTAAAAGAGTGTCGGCATGTAGTAAGGCGTGTGGTCATCTTAAAGTACCTGAATTTTCATGTGTGAAGATTAACGAGAAGCTTTGCTTTATAAAGAATCTTACAAGCCCTGAAGAAGTCCTGTTTCGGACGAAACGCGTTGGCTATTGATTTTAATCATCATTTGTGGATAAAGAACCTCTTTTGTTGAAGAACTTGACTTTGGAATTCTTGGGAGAACGACCAGAAGGATAATTGAATTTTGGGAATAACACTGTTGAAACTGCATTAATATTGTATTAACATTTGAAGGGTGCGGGGTCACTTTTGTGCAAACTATTCAAATCATAGTTTGGCCAAGTGTAAACAATATATGTGAAAAATTAGGGGAGACCGTAGTGGTTTTACTCATATTTGACTATACATTTGAAATCCAAATTGACCGTACCTATCATGTAGTGGGGGATAAATATATGCCCAAAGTGATGCTCCACAAGAGCCCGCTGCCACAAACAGGATCTTGTAACAAACTGTCACACTTAGTTTGCACCATGGTCAGAATCCCAGAGAAACTCAACCACTCGTAATCATTAACTATTGTCCATGATTACAAACATTACCCATATATGAAGGTCAAGATTGCATATAATTCATAATAATACTCTAGTGATGAATATTAATGTGCAAATTCAATAAATACAAGACCATTCAGGACAAGATTGAAACAAATGTAGAAAAAAGGTGGTGATGCAGCACAGGGATGAAACCACATATTCTCCTATAAAGTGCAAGTGCACTAGTGCATATGAGCAAAGCAGCAAGCAACCTCCAAGGGTATACTATAGGATAGGGCAGATGGCAAACTTAGCAGCATACGAGTTGCAGCAGCCAAACACTTAAAGTAAGTAAGGGGGTAAGGAGACACAAAAGAAAAGATAAAAATGCTGCTCCCAAAAAAAGTCTAAAAATCCTGGACGAGGCCCTGATTAAAACCTAATAGAAAGCAAAAGGTTAACACCAGGTAAAAGATCAAGGCACACACTGGCTAAAAGAACAGTTTAAGGGAATGCCTGCATTAAAATTCATCTTAAAAATATGAATACATAGAAGATAACAATAGATATTAGTATTTTAAACCGTAATGGTCTCATAAGAAATTGTGCAAATCCTCCCCTGTGTTGAGCCCATTGAGCATCTTAGTGTCAAGCAGTAATACATAGTGGGATTCTAGTTGCCTCAGTCTTTTTTCCTATTACCTCTTCTTGGTAATCTGGGTACCATATCAACAACAAAATACCTTAGTTCATTCAAGTTATTGTGATGAACTAGCTGGAAGAGTCGCGCTACGGGGTAGCTTAGATCAGAGTTTGCGATAGCACGCAGATGTTGTAAAATGCGTGAAAAGACTTGTAGTTTCGTGCAACCAACGTATTTCAACATGCAGGAACATTCAAGTATGTATACTACATGATCAGTCTTGCAAGTGAAAAAGCCTTTTATTTTAGTAAGAATCAGTCCAAAGAAATTGGTGAACTCGAAAGTAGTTGTGCCAAACTTGCAAGCCCTAAACAAGCTAAACTTGAAGAACCTTGTGCGTTTGGACAGCCAAGTACTAGTACTAGAAACCTCAGGACTAGTACTCGCCGGGGGGTCCCTCATCGAGTTTGCACGTCTAAAAGTAATCTGCGGTAGATTAGGCACTAATTGGGACATGGTCAAATCTGTTTTCACAATAGGCAATTCTTATAGATTACTTTTCTCACTTCCTTATCCTGGCTGCTAAAAGTAGTTAATAGCTGCACAGGGTCCAGATCATGGGTAGTGATAGTAGTGCTGAGACTAGTTTTACGCATGGTTTTGTTTGTTGCTGTGCCCTAATATTCATTACAACTTAAGTTGTTGGCTTTGAGTAATGCTGTTTTTAAGTCACTGCTTTTATACTCTCGGTCTAGGAGTCATTTTTGCAGATATTATGGTCAACATCAGAACTGCAAATTTGCCTTATACGGAAAAATTCTCTATAGGGTATGCTTTTTAAGAGGTGATGCGGGTGAGAACTCTGGGCATGCAGTATTGAATTGCCCACTGTGCTTTTCCTGTTCAGCTTGGTTTGTATTATGTTGTTCTCCATATATAGCTCTACATCAAGGAATTATACCCACTTTTGTGCTGATCTGCGCAGTAAATTCTAGATTTAGCCTGTTGTCATTAACACATTCATTGGTTGATTCAATTGACCTGTTCCAAATAACACAAATGTCATCAATTTGACTAATGCTGTTTTTAAGTCACTGCTTTTATACTCTCGGTCTAGGAGTCGTTTTTGCAGATATTAAGGTCAACATCAGAACTGCAAATTTGCCTTATACGGAAAAATTCTCTATAGGGTATGCTTTTTAAGAGGTGATGCGGGTGAGAACTCTGGGCATGCAGTATTGAATTGCCCACTGTGCTTTTCCTGTTCAGCTTGGTTTGTATTATGTTGCTCTCCATACATAGCTCTACATCAAGGAATTATACCCACTTTTGTGCTGATCTGCGCAGTATATTCTAGATTTAGCCTGTTGTCATTAACACATTAATTGGCTGATACAATTGACCTGTTCCAAGTAACACAAATGTCATCAATAAATCGCCACTATCGAATAACATGAGTTTCATACTGCTCACTGTGGGTATGCCTGAAGACCCGCTCCTCCCACCAGCCAACGTGTAAACATGCATAACTGGGGGAGAAGCAGACCCCTATAGCAACACCCCGCAGCTGCTGAAAGAACTCATTGCTAAACATGACATAGTTATTATTTAAATAGCAATTTCCAAAGTGCGTTTTATGTAGTTCAAACAAGCGTAATCCAAGTAATCTTTCTTGAGAAAATTTATTTAAAGGGTCACATATTACATCATCATAGTGACTCCTTTGTGAAACTAGACGTTAGAGAACACGTTTACATAACATCCATGAATCTATGCTTAATCCCTATGCATTTCGGGCGAGGCCCTTCTTCAGGGGATAGCAATGCATCTGTAAGTAAATAAATCGAAGTCAGGAAGGGGAGCTCGCAGCCACAAGCTAAATAAACATGGTATGACGGTGAAATGAATACATGCAATTCAGAAAAAAAACGCCATGCGGAACGAGGGAAATGTGCGCAAAGTAACCCATGTCTTTCTGTTAAAAGTTGAAAATCATGCAGTCGGGGTGAGTAGAAAACAGAATCCTCGTGTGCAAGATAAAAACGGAACCCGAACTAGTGCCAAAGAGATCCGAGACCCCTGGTAAGTATGTGAGATAAATAACAACCAAAAACTCAAGATTCGACTGGTGAGGTTTGGTTTAAAAAGGAGTGTGACCAGTGACAGAACCAACTTGCGAGTGAAAGTGGGGTAGAGAAAAAGCTTACCGATGGGTGAAAAACGCGACGCGCCAAACGCCGTGCAGCCGAAGGTTTGTGAGTGGCCAGCGGAAATGCGGAAGTAAATAAGGTGCCTCGAAAGAAAAAACGGACTCCCGTAACTAAACATGGATGGAACACTCATATCTAGAAATACCCCGAGGGGTTGGGAACAGCCAAACATGCACAGAAAGGTGTAATAGAACAGCGAATCAAACAGGGATTGGTACCGATGTGGTGCGTGAACTAACGCGACATCTACATTCAAAAAATGGCAGCCATCTTGGAATGGGTTCAGAATCATGTACATACACAATGATAGCATGGTATACATAACAAAGAATGATAAAGGTGACCAGAGTGTAAGTGATTAGAGGGTAAAAGGAAGCAAGGTAGGAAACCAAACGATAGTACGAAGTAACGAAGTAAAATATGAAAAGGTGATGACAATAGGTAAAAAGGGAAAGTGATGACAGTGTAAAAGAAGATATAAAGCAGAGGGCATAAACTCGGATGTGACATAGTAGAGGATTTGCTATAAGACGACCGGTTGGGTTTAAGAAAAGATGGTAGTGGAAAAAGTAAAAACCATGGAAAAACAGAAAGGAACATATAATTTCAAGCGGAGAATGATTAAGTTGAAGTGAAGTTGAGACAACACATCTCTATAAGAAACAACTATATTCAAGTCTTTCATTGAGCCCCTTGGGCTGGCAGGCATCCAGTTTTTTGATCCACATTGTCTCCCTTTGGAGTAGTAGTTTCTTGTTGTCAACGCCTGCTTTCAGTGGGACAACCTCCAAAACAAGGAACTTCAGTTGGCTCACGTTGTGCTGGTGTGTGATGAAGTGAGCGGCTAGTGGGGCTTTGGTTGATTTGTTCCTGATGGTACTCTTATGTTCGGTTAACCGAACTTTGATCTTTCGTTCTGTTTTGCCTACATAAGGCAGTCCACAAGGACATTTGAGTAGGTATACCAGATTCATAGAATCACAAGTGGCGTTGGTTCTCAGTTTGATGGCTTTTCCTGATGATGGATGGTTGAAGGTGTTACCCGGAATTATATTGTGACAATGGCTACAATTGTGGCACGGTATGGTGCCACCGTAGTTGATAGGAGTTTCAATGGGTTTGTTCTCAAGAATGTTCTTTAAATTCTTGGCTCTCTGATATGCGAACAGTGGTCTGGTGTTGAAAATGCCCTGGAAATCTGGTTCAAGACGGATCATGTCCCAACTCTTGAGAATGATGTTTTTGATGGCCTTGCTTCTGGTTGAGTATTTAGAAACGAAAACTGGTCTCTGTTCGTCAGTTAGTTTGATGTTGGTCCTTAAAAGTTCTGCCCGAGTTTTGGTGGCCACTAACTGACTCAAACTAACTGACGAACAGAGACCAGTTTTCGTTTCTAAATACTCAACCAGAAGCAAGGCCATCAAAAACATCATTCTCAAGAGTTGGGACATGATCCGTCTTGAACCAGATTTCCAGGGCATTTTCAACACCAGACCACTGTTCGCATATCAGAGAGCCAAGAATTTAAAGAACATTCTTGAGAACAAACCCATTGAAACTCCTATCAACTACGGTGGCACCATACCGTGCCACAATTGTAGCCATTGTCACAATATAATTCCGGGTAACACCTTCAACCATCCATCATCAGGAAAAGCCATCAAACTGAGAACCAACGCCACTTGTGATTCTATGAATCTGGTATACCTACTCAAATGTCCTTGTGGACTGCCTTATGTAGGCAAAACAGAACGAAAGATCAAAGTTCGGTTAACCGAACATAAGAGTACCATCAGGAACAAATCAACCAAAGCCCCACTAGCCGCTCACTTCATCACACACCAGCACAACGTGAGCCAACTGAAGTTCCTTGTTTTGGAGGTTGTCCCACTGAAAGCAGGCGTTGACAACAAGAAACTACTACTCCAAAGGGAGACAATGTGGATCAAAAAACTGGATGCCTGCCAGCCCAAGGGGCTCAATGAAAGACTTGAATATAGTTGTTTCTTATAGAGATGTGTTGTCTCAACTTCACTTCAACTTAATCATTCTCCGCTTGAAATTATATGTTCCTTTCTGTTTTTCCATGGTTTTTACTTTTTCCACTACCATCTTTTCTTAAACCCAACCGGTCGTCTTATAGCAAATCCTCTACTATGTCACATCCGAGTTTATGCCCTCTGCTTTATATCTTCTTTTACACTGTCATCACTTTCCCTTTTTACCTATTGTCATCACCTTTTCATATTTTACTTCGTTACTTCGTACTATCGTTTGGTTTCCTACCTTGCTTCCTTTTACCCTCTAATCACTTACACTCTGGTCACCTTTATCATTCTTTGTTATGTATACCATGCTATCATTGTGTATGTACATGATTCTGAACCCATTCCAAGATGGCTGCCATTTTTTGAATGTAGATGTCGCGTTAGTTCACGCACCACATCGGTACCAATCCCTGTTTGATTCGCTGTTCTATTACACCTTTCTGTGCATGTTTGGCTGTTCCCAACCCCTCGGGGTATTTCTAGATATGAGTGTTCCATCCATGTTTAGTTACGGGAGTCCGTTTTTTCTTTCGAGGCACCTTATTTACTTCCGCATTTCCGCTGGCCACTCACAAACCTTCGGCTGCACGGCGTTTGGCGCGTCGCGTTTTTCACCCATCGGTAAGCTTTTTCTCTACCCCACTTTCACTCGCAAGTTGGTTCTGTCACTGGTCACACTCCTTTTTAAACCAAACCTCACCAGTCGAATCTTGAGTTTTATGGTTGTTATTTATCTCACATACTTACCAGGGGTCTCGGATCTCTTTGGCACTAGTTCGGGTTCCGTTTTTATCTTGCACACGAGGATTCTGTTTTCTACTCACCCCGACTGCATGATTTTCAACTTTTAACAGAAAGACATGGGTTACTTTGCGCACATTTCCCTCGTTCCGCATGGCGTTTTTTTTTCTGAATTGCATGTATTCATTTCACCGTCATACCATGTTTATTTAGCTTGTGGCTGCGAGCTCCCCTTCCTGACTTCGATTTATTTACTTACAGATGCATTGCTATCCCCTGAAGAAGGGCCTCGCCCGAAATGCATAGGGATTAAGCATAGATTCATGGATGTTATGTAAACGTGTTCTCTAACGTCTAGTTTCACAAAGGAGTCACTATGATGATGTAATATGTGACCCTTTAAATAAATTTTCTCAAGAAAGATTACTTGGATTACGCTTGTTTGAACTACATAAAACGCACTTTGGAAATTGCTATTTAGGAGTTTTATCTCCATTTGGAGTGCCCTTGGAAACAGTGCAAGCCCTTCTTGCACTCCTTCGTTTGTTGCTCAAATCCCCGTCCCTACCGGCCGGAAGGGATTATTTCCAGGCACCCGAAAATACCTACCATTGGTTTACTTTATATTTGATGAACATTACACATTCAGTGTGCCGCCACCTCCTATTCATTTTGTATAGTTATTATTTAAACATGGCTAAATCATGTGCAACAACATGGAATTGTGTTGATAAAAATGAATATTTCTTTTCTCCAGATAGAATTTGACTGCATTCAATCCATCAATATGCCGAATGCTAGTATATAGTGAGCATATATCCATAACAATAAATAGGTACTCTTCTTACCATATGACGAATTGTACAGGGGATAAAAAATGCCCAGTATCTTTAAGAAAAGAAGGTAATTCCTCAACAAATTCATGTAGGAAATAATCCACATATTTGTGTGTGCAAGTTAGTTGTAGAGGCTAGTGGAATTTTAGGTCCCATTGCCTGGCTCTTAGCTATATCTAACTTGTGCGCAAATGTGAAAATTCTGCCAGATTCATAATCCCTTTTGTCCCTTGCAAACTTAAATATTTTCCGGGCTTTGATGGTTTCTTCGTGTTTCTGGAGGCGCAGATAATTTTCAGCTCTACTTTTTTAAATGAAATCTTGTTGTTCGTGTGCCACCAATGTTTGATTCAGAGAGTCATTCTGCTTTAATATTTCAACCCTATCAATCGCAGCATACTTGATCAGTATTGTAACCATGTTCATCGAAGCTTCAAGATTATTCGTGGCCCATTCCGTAAGCCTTAATGGGTTGGGGTTTTCAAACGAGTGAGCAATTAAAACCTCAACCCACTTGGTACTCGCCCCAACTCTTTGTATTTGTTTTTTTTTTAAATACATTTTATTTATTTTCACCTGGTACGAGACAGTAATACATTCTAAATAGTTTCATTTCATCAAATATATCATATACATAAACAAAAATATATAAGTCAGCCTTCTAATTTCTAAATAAAAACGTTAGGCTAAATCAGCAACATCAGATAGGCAATTAGAAGTAGTCTTTAAGTCGTTCAAGTCATTCTAAGTCCCCCCAAATTTTCTCAAATTTCTTTAACGACTGAATACCTCTTAGTTCTGCTAAAGTACACTCCATAATTTTAATTTCATTGACCAAGTACCACCATTCTATAACATTAGGTGTATTAGGGCTAATCGAGGCCCTGGCTAGGATTAATTTGGCACATGAGATTAGTATTTATTTATTTATTTATTTATTTATTTACAGGTTTATATAGCGCTATGAATAAACACCCGATGGAGTATGATGTGATTGGTTAGTCAGATGTGGACCGAGTATTACCATAGGTGCCGTTATAGGGGAACTAAGGATGTTTTCAGCAACTAAAGTTTTTTCCACTTCTTCCCAAAATTTCCCAAGCATTGGACAGGAAAACAGCATATGTACAAGATCTGCCGCATATTCAGCACATTTCGGGCATTTAGTTTTATCTCCCAAGGCATTATTTGAGGACCATTTTGAGAATTTTTCTGGTGTATAATAAAGCATATAGGTAGTTCTATATTGTTGAAGTCGTAAGCTAGATGACCGTACGTAGTTATGAATATTAGTATAAGATTGACTTATTTGTTTACCTGTAAAATTTGTTCCAAATTTTAAGTTCCACTTGTTGGCAAGTACGTCATTGTCGTCAGGTCTTAAGCCTATAAACAATTTATATGTCGAGCTAATAATAGATTTCTCTTTCCTTGAGTTTAAAAAGTCCCAGGTACCGCCGCTCGACACGGTATTGATTCTGTTCTTGCGCACTAACAAATCATAAATTTGTATATATTTAAACCTATGTATTTCAGATAAACCAAATAAGTGTTTTAAAGTAAGAAACTCTAGTATGCCTTGGGAATTATAAAGATCGCCCAAAACTGTTACACCTTTCAGCTGCCACCTTCGAAATTCCCTATCGCTGAATATATTTGGTAGACCAGGATTGTTCCACAGAATCAGCTGAGAATGATATATAGTAGTTTTACAATATTCGAGAATATCCTTCCATACTCTTATTATATTGCATGCGGTCTTAAACTTAACCCGTTTGTAGTAGTTGGGGTCTGTTATGTGGAGTAAGAATTGATTAGAGTCACCTTTTAGTAATAGATGATGGTAGAAAAGCAGGTCCTCTATGTTTAATAATGACCGTATGCGTCTTACAAATGATGCCCAAAAGTATAATTTCATGTCGGGAAAATTAAGACCGCCTGATCCAATCTAGTTTTACAATAATCGAGAATATCCTTCCATACTCTTATTATATCGCATGCGGTCTTAAACTTAACCCGTTTGTAGTAGTTGGGGTCTGTTATGTGGAGTAAGAATTGATTAGAGTCACCTTTTAGTAATAGATGATGGTAGAAAAGCAGGTCCTCTATGTTTAATAATGACCGTATGTGTCTTACAAATGATGCCCAAAAGTATAATTTCATGTCGGGAAAATTAAGACCGCCTGATCCAATCTGGTTTTTCAGTAGCTTTAACGATCTCCTAGCCTTCTTGTACCCCCAAATAAAGTTACCAAAAATCCCATCTAGTTGTTTAAAGAAAAGCCTACTCTGTGTCAAAGGGATTGATCTAAATAAATATAAATATTTGGGTATAATTTTCATTTTAATCAAATTTATTCTACCAATTAGACTTAGTGGGAGTCGATGCCATTTTTTCAAAGTCACGATGGTGGTTTTCGTTAAATCATTATAATTGATAGCATTAAGTTCTTTAATGTTTGAGATGATTTTAACTCCGAGATAAGTTGCGACCTTACAGATTTCTGGCACCGGTAGCGGGGGGGGGGCGAAGTTGGCTATTATTTGAGTTTTATGAGCGTTCAGTTTATAGCCTGACACTATGCCGAATTTAAGTGCTTCGATATTAATAGCTCTTAAAGACTCATTTGCTTCAGACGAATAGATAGCAATATCATCGGCATACGCAGTAATTTTTAGACTTTGCGTGCCAGTTTTGAATGGTATTATTCCAGGCTGGGTATCCAGAGCCTTTAAGAACGGTTCCAATGAGAGGGCAAATAGTAAAGGTGACAGGGGGCACCCTTGACGAGTGCCCCTCAAGATTGGAAAGCACGGCGAGGTGAGCCCTCCATAGCTAGTATATGCCGTTGGTTTGTCATAAAGTGCTCGGATCCCGTTTAAAAATTCTCCTTCAAACCCCATTGATCCCAGTGTGTGCCATAGATAGTCCCATCCCACCCGATCAAATGCCTTTTCGGCATCAAGCATTATCATGGCAAGAGGAGTTGCCTCTACCTCTGCTATGTCTAATGCTGTGATTGCCGTGTTGACATGGGCTGAAGTATCACTCCCTATTATAAACCCGTGCTGTTGTGTATTTACAATTCTGGGCATTAGTGGCGCAAGTCTTTTAGCCAAACATTTAGCGAAGATCTTTGCGTCTGCATTGATCAAGGATATCGGTCTATAAGAGCCCATCTCCTCTTTAGGTTTACCCTTCTTGTGAAAAAATATTATTTTAGCTTTATTCCAGGAGCGGGGGGCCAACCCAGTTCTGCTAATATGGATTATCACTTTTAAAAGAGAAGATATTAACTCATCTAGGCATAATTTATAAATTTCCAATGGAATGGTATCTTCGCCTGTGGCTTTTCCTATAGGCAGTGATAGTATAGCCTCCTTTAGTTCTTCTCTTGTTATTTCTATAGCCAAATCATCTACTTCTGTCGCCGTTATATGATTCGTTAAATTTTCTTTTAAGTAATTCTCAATTATAGAACCATTAGGTGTGTTTTCCGGAGTATACAGAGCTTCATAATATTTTGCAAACTGTTGAATTATATCATTTGGCTGATTATATCTCTTATTATCAAGCCCTGTAATTTGAGCAATCGTAGACTCCGCTCTATCTTCTGCCACTTTAAATGCTAAAATGTTGCCAATTTTGTCTCCACCCTCATATTGTGCAAATTTATATTTATGTATCTGAGGGCTTCTTTTTTTTAGAAGTATTTCTTTAGTCTTACATTTTAGCTGACTGAGATTTGCGCAGATTTCCAAAGTAGATAAGTTATCTCTTAGAGCTTGTGCTAACTTGGGCTAAATTATTCTTATATCTTTCGTAATTCTGTTTCAGGACAAATGATTGCGTAAACCCTCGGATACTGGCTTTACACGCGTCCCATACTATTAAACATGAAGCTGTGTTCCTATTAATAGCCAAAAATTCTGTTATGTGTTGTTTTAACTGCAAGGTATAAGACACATTTGATATTAAATTCCTAGGAAATGTAAAAGGTCTCGGAGGTTTACGATTCAGAGAAGTAGAGAATTCGACCATGATGGGGTTGTGATCAGATGTTATACGGGGATAGATTACCATTGATGCAGATTTCATCAGTAGATCAGAAACAAAAGCCATATCTAGACGAGAGCATAACTTGTGAGGTGCTGAATAGTAAGTGTAGCCAGGAGAGTTCGGATATAAAAATCTCCATACATCTCTAACATTGTGTATCTTGCATAAATCTAAAATAGATGCTCTGGTTTTGGGAATTCGTTTATGGTTACCCGGCCGTGTAGTGTCTGTTTGACAATTCAAAATGCAATTGAAGTCTCCCATAACTATTAATTCTCCCTCCCAGTCTAGTAGTGCTATATTTAACTGATCAAATATTCTGGGGTCTTCTTTGTTAGGCCCGTAAACAACACAGGCTACAAACTTCACATTATTAAAGCAGAGTTGAGTGATAGCCCACCTTCCCCATTTGTCATGCGCTGTTTTAATTATTTCTGCTTTAAATCTTTTGTCTTTCAATATTGCAACCCCTCTTGTAGAAGAAACAACAGCCGAGCTTATTATCATCTCCAATCCCAGTTGATTTAACAATTTCTTATCTTTATCTGTAATATGTGTTTCTGACAAGAATACTAAGTGAGGGTTATAAAGTCGTAGGGGCAGATTTATGAGGCACTTGCGCCACGTTTACGCCGCTGTTGCGTCACGCAAGGCGGCGTAAACGTGGCGCATCCCTGCGAACGATTTACAACGTGACGCATCTAGGCAGATGCGTCACGTTGTAAAGCCCGTACAAATGAGGATGGTCTGAGTATGGCAAATGTAATATACATATATATACAAATTCAGATAGAACCATGTTCACCTTTAAAGTTGAAAACAATCAAAAGAGAATTTAATTTTTTGTTTTTCTTTCTGGCGTTTTATTCATTCATAGCCAAAATTGTGTAGAACAATTTATGATAAAGACATGTAATTGTTGCATCATTACATTCCGTATTCGAAATCGGTGCTCTCTGTGAAAAGGGAAGGGTAGGTGAATAAGTGAGGGGGACAGAGTAAAGGTGTTGTGACATAAATAGTTGCATCCAAGTTAAAAATGAAAAAACCTCTACAACCAGACTAATGGGCAAAGGTTCCCAATTTTACATCACGCATAGATTTATGAGAATACATCTCTTAATTAGCTCCTATGGTGTGTCAAGGAAAAACGGCGTATTTCTACGTTTCGACCCCTGATACGCAAGAAGGGTGATTCACAGCCTCATGTTGGGGTCTTCGTCAGGAAGAGGAAAGAGAGCCTACATCAGCCGACGGTCATTGAATGTGCCGTCTGCAGGAGGGGCTTGCAAATGCTCCAATGGAATTGGTGTGCCGGCGAAAACTAGGCACAGGTAGATCTGTCCTCGATGGGGATGATTTGTCTTGCAGGGTTGATTGTCAATGCCACCCTGTTGCTCCAAACGCGTATTCAATCGCGGTGGGAATCTCAATGCCGGTACGTTTTACTTCTTAAATACGAGCGCGCATCAGCGCTATTACTTCTCCGGCAGCCTGCATCCGAAGAGACTCGCGGTGCACTCTTCGGATGCAGGCTGCCGGAGAAGTAATAGCGCTGATGCGCGCTCGTATTTAAGAAGTAAAACGTACCGGCATTGAGATTCCCACCGCGATTGAATACGCGTTTGGAGCAACAGGGTGGCATTGACAATCAACCCTGCAAGACAAATCATCCCCATCGAGGACAGATCTACCTGTGCCTAGTTTTCGCCGGCACACCAATTCCATTGGAGCATTTGCAAGCCCCTCCTGCAGACGGCACATTCAATGACCGTCGGCTGATGTAGGCTCTCTTTCCTCTTCCTGACGAAGACCCCAACATGAGGCTGTGAATCACCCTTCTTGCGTATCAGGGGTCGAAACGTAGAAATACGCCGTTTTTCCTTGACACACCATAGGAGCTAATTAAGAGATGTATTCTCATAAATCTATGCGTGATGTAAAATTGGGAACCTTTGCCCATTAGTCTGGTTGTAGAGGTTTTTTCATTTTTAACTTGGATGCAACTATTTATGTCACAACACCTTTACTCTGTCCCCCTCACTTATTCACCTACCCTTCCCTTTTCACAGAGAGCACCGATTTCGAATACGGAATGTAATGATGCAACAATTACATGTCTTTATCATAAATTGTTCTACACAATTTTGGCTATGAATGAATAAAACGCCAGAAAGAAAAACAAAAAATTTAATTCTCTTTTGATTGTTTTCAACTTTAAAGGTGAACATGGTTCTAGCTGAATTTGTATATATATGTATATTACATTTGCCATACTCAGACCATCCTCATTTGTACTGACCAACGGACCCAGGTCCTGAGTTTTAAGGGCCTACCCCTTTCATACTCACACGTTGTAAAGCCCTGCGCCGCTTGTGGGCGTTCCGGCGCAGGGTGGGCGTTCCGGGGCAGGTGCGCCTCGCAAAAGTGGCTGAGTGAAATCTATAAGATTTCACTCAGTCACTTTCAGGCCAATGCTGCGTCAAAAGCCTGCGCCTGCTTGAAGCAGGCGTAGGTCTTGACGCAGCATTGTGGGGATGGGGCACCCCCTAGCCTTGCTGGAGCTGCGTCGCGCTTGCGACGCAACTCCAGCAATGCGTCACTTTTACGGCACAGATGCGTCACGCATCTGTGCCGTTTTTGCCCCATGGTGCGCCGCATCATAAATGCGGCGCACCATGGGTGGCGGAGCTGTGGCGGACTGTGGCGCATGTTAACTGGCGCATCCCTGGGGATGCGCCAGTTAACATAAATCTGCCCCTTAGTTCTTCTGCGACTAAGCGTCTTTTACATTTGTTATTCAACCCTGAGACATTCCAAGCCAAACATTTAATATTATACATCGCTAATGTAGAGCATAATGACGATAAACAGCATCCATTCGATCATTTCTGTTAATCCATATAATTTGTTTTTTATATACAATTCCAAACAGAAAATATATTTTACGAACTCATATCTCAAATTGTGTCCCTCTACCAGGTTGAAAATGTTTTTCATTTTTCCCCCACCCCTCCCCCCATCTACCCTCTCCTTCCACACCCTCCCCTGCCTACGAAGACCCACCCCCCCACCCCCCCTTACCAACTGCTGCCGTTGGTGAGGCAGCGCCTGCGGCAGTAAGTCCGATTTCCCCTCCCCCCTCCCACTGGAGCTACAACTGTTAGTAATGCAGCATCAACCCTGATGTTATAGTGCTATATTTAACTGGGTGGATTGTGAATCCACTACTATCTAGTGATACTTTGTAATAACTAGTGATTAAGTGATTAAGTGATTTACGGTTCAGTGCCCCGCCTCCGCCTTGAGTTTCCCGTGCCCCTTCAAAATCCCATTTCCATCTGTCTAATTATACTATATCGCGTGTGGAGAGTAAGAGTGAACCCCCCTCTTTCCTTCAGTCTTTACTCCTATTGATGCTGGCTAGATATGCCTGTGCCTCCTGTACATCACTAAAGAAGTTTGTGCGCCCGTTCATAATCACTTTAAGTCTAGCAGGTTCCTGTAGATATGCTAGACCTCCCAATTTATTGACTGGATCAATTAGCTTTCGCATTTCCCATCTTTTGTCCATCGTAGTTTTGCTAAGATCTGAACGAGTGAAGATGGAAAGATTGTCAATAGTTATTGGGGTGTTAGGTTTAGCTTTTTGCCACACAGCTTGTCGGAGCAGGAAGTTGCCAAAGTATATTAGGAACGGGCGTGGAAATTTATTATTCTATCATTTTAGGCCGAGTGGGAGTCGGTGTGCTCTTTGTATTTGGGAGTCCCATCCCAGTCTGAGAGATCCGGAAAGGCACGAGGTAGTAGTTTCACCAAAAATGCCCTTGGGTCAGACCCTTCTAGCCCTTCTGGAATTCCGTAAACTTTAAGGTTGGATCTCCTTTGCCGATTTTCCAGGTCCTCGACTTTCCCCTGAAGTTGAGTTAGCTCTGCATCATGGTGCCCCACAGTGGCACCTATCCGTAGGGTTTCTTCTTCTACCGCGACTGTACTTTGCAGAAGCTCTATTATCTCCTGTGTAACGCCCTTTAGTATGGAGGTTAGATCTGATATGGAAGTTTGCAATCTTACGTTGTCGCTTTTCAGTTGCTGATATTGCTCTTCCGATTCTGCCCTTTGGTTAATCAAAAGTTTTAATATTGTATCCAGCTGGGAGTGATCAGTATGCCCCAGCCTGATCCCTTCTATTGGGTTCACTGTTTCAACAGAAGGTTTATTTGAGTATTTATATTTGCAGATATCGGCTGATTAGAGCCTGCAGCTGTCGGCGGGAGATCTTTTCCTCCTGCGGTTGACTCAGAGGGGGTGTTCCTGGGGGTTTGCATCGTGGAAGGCCCCATTCCGGGGACATGAAGCGTCTCACTATCTGTAGGGCTACCCCCTGAAAGTCTTAAAGCCATGCATTTGACTAGCCCCTTCGCCTCAATCCACTTCCTTAGCGGGCTCTTGTCAATAACCAATTTTTTGGTAGCCAGGGGGGCTACTCCTGCAGGGCGAGCCAGGTTAGACATAATTCTCCCTCTCTTCTTGTAGCTTGTCTTGGCTTTGCCTCTGCGTCTCTGTGAGGATAGCCTGCTCAAAGATTTATCAGTAGATTTATCCAGTTCCTCCTCCGTTTCATCCTCACAGTCCTCAAAGGAGGGGTGCTCCTCAGCCAATTCCAAAGCCTGTTCCGGGGAGGAGTTGCCCATTAGGTGCGTCACAGGGCCGCTATTTTCTTCTATTATGCCATTGCCTGCGCCTGTGTCTGTTGGGTCCCCCAGCGCAGAGACTGTGGCAGTAACTGTGGGATTAATAAGCAAAGTCTCTCTAGAGCTGCCTATAGCCCCCAGTGGAATCGTGAGGATGTTTGTTAAGGGGAGCCCCCCGTCTACCACATTAACTCCTTCTGGTACCTCGAGGCCTTCTAAGATCTCCCGGGTCTCATTGCCCCTGGTGGAGGTAGGAGAGGTAGGAGAGGTAGCAAAGATAGCAAAATCATCGCAGTTAGTATTATCCAATAATAGCACGATTGGAAAGGTAGATGCTACTGGCCCAGTTCCTTTGGAGGGGGAGACTCTATCAATACACAGCCCTGATGGTGAGTGTGAAAAAACCTGTATTTCAGTTTCGATATTTGATAATATAGAAATGCCTTGTGTCCTGACATTAAGCGGGGGGCTGACACCTTCCCCGAAGCCCCCCCAGACTTAGCAAGGTCACGAGTGTCTGCACAGACGTCCTTCTGTGTAACCACTTTAGATATTGTCCCGCAGTTCGTTAATACAGGAGGGCGCAGGATCGTGTTACCTGTCGCCTTCCTATCACCCCCCTTCAAAGTCACAGCATTTTGAGGTACATTAATGTCTACCTGGGCTGACGCTGCTGCTGCTGCCGTCGCTGTCTCCACTCCCCCCGACGTTGTAGGTTCTGCTATCGCCGAGGCCGTAGTGACCAAAGGAGCAGGGGCTGCAGGGGCTGTAGAGGTAGGTAGAGCGGCCGCCACCGCTGCTGCAGCCGTTGCGGAATTTTTGGTATTCCGCGTAGTGCGCGGAGGATGTTTGGGCGACATATCCCTGCAATGACCCACACGCGATGAAGCAGCTGTTCTCCGCGTCCTAGGTGCCGCCGACAGTCCAAACAGATCAATTCCAGATCTGGCGAGCCAGTTCCCGAGCCAGTTCCCGACCGCTCGCCAGACAGACGTGGACAGCCACAGCATCCGTCACCTCAGGAGGGCGCCGAAGAGCCCGCCCGGGAAAACTGCAGGTAGGAGAGAATAGCCGCTATGCCGGTTCGCTTCGTTTTTCTTTTCTCCTCTCTTTACTCGGCTCACGCGCAATTGTATTTTTCCCGATTTCACTCTTGGGGGCTGAGCTGGGAGGTCGATTAGGCTGCGTGTTGTAGATTCTAACGGCCTGCTGACTCCAGCGTGGGGGGGAGAGCTCTCGGTCTGCCGCGTAGCAGAGCCCTCACTCCGCCATCTTGGACTCTGCCCCAATACTCTTTGTATTTTTCAAGCAACCTCTTCTCCCACCATTTGGTAAGTTCGGTGCGGAGAAGATTTTCTAGATTCTTGTGTTGCGTTTTTACATCACCAAAGCGAAACAAAGTGAAAAACAGCACTTCACGAATCCACTGTTCAGGTATTTGAAGTTGTTGATTTTTGCATGACAAAAAGACACGTTTCAACCACTTCCGTGGTCTTGGTGATCTGACTCCAACCTGGGTCTGAACCCATTAAATAATAATAAAATGGTTATTTTTTCTGCATCACGTGACAATTGATAGACATAAATGAAATATTTACAAGTGGTAATGGTTTATACATCAAGATTCAATAGTAGAAATCATATTGGAACATGGTTGTTGTTAGTGGTGGAAAGTATAGTACAAAGGAAGTGATTAAGTGTAAATTACTATTGAATAAATGTAGGTAAATATTAATTGGAGACTGGTGTATTAGTGACTGGTTGACATAATTGTGTCTGTCTGGCTGATGTGAAAATGGTGAAAGATAACGTGGTGTTTGCTCGCATATATTCTTTCCCAAATTAAGTGAACTGGGAGCAACCTCTAGTGGACAAGCGCTACGGTTTGGCATCCTGTTACATAATCAACGGGGACATTGAGAAATTATGGTATAGTACCCGATCTGTGTCAGTTAATATTGTCTGATGCCAGAGACCCCATCTGATGAAGGGACTATAGTGTCTAGGAGACAGGAGGATAGCCGGGGATGTCCTTCCTCTCACAGTGCCCATAACTTTATCATAGGTGAGTGAGTCCAGTGATGTGCTTCAGCTCAGTGACCTGCAAATAGAGTGTAAAACACATGATTAATATATTGTGGTACTTCACATCAGGATCAAACAATTATAAACGGAGTAATTCGTTGTTAGTCACTAAGATAAAAAATCGACAATTTGACAACTCCACAGATTACCTAAGTCCCGGGGCATACACCTTTTATATGTCAACAAACCTTCATGTCCTCACCAAATGAGTCTAATGGGATATACTATAGTGTATATAAAGTGTTAAAACAATGAAAACTGGAAAAAAGTGAACACTAAGTTAAAAACGGAGGGGTAATTAATGGTGGGGAATAAAGGGACTTGAGGTACCATGTTATTGGCAAATCAAGTTGAGGGCTGCGTTATAAGTGAGAATGCAATTCCTCATCCATGTTCAGCCCTCCTGGGAACTTGGTGCCAGCTTGCAATATGAATCAGGATTCTAATCTGCGCAATGCTGCTATTCGGTTGCCACCTCTGGAATTCAGGTTGACTGAGTCCAGGCCAAAATATTTGGCCTCTGTCCTGTCGTCTTTGTTTGTTATGGCCCTCTAATGTTCCAGGATTTGTTTCTTCATTGGAAATGTTGTAGAGCTAATGTACCACAGACCACAGGGGCACACAGTGGTGTAGACCACAAAGTCAGTGTTACAAGTCATCAACTTGGTAATCTTCCATGTGGTTTTTAGTTCGCTCCAGGTTGGTCTCAGTGACATTGCCACTGTGTCTACAGTCTTTGCAATTCCCGTATTTGCAGAACCCTTTAGATTGTTTAAGTTGGTTTGTACAGTTTGAAGATGGCTGTGTACCAGTATGTCTTTAAAAGAGGTATTTCTCCGATAGGTTATCGCTGGGTTAGGCCCTATCTTATTCCTCAGTATGGGTTCTTGTCTTAAGATCCCCTATCTGGATTTTAAGATCTAACAGAGTTGGGCAGCCTGACTGCTGAATCTTGTGATGAGCCTAACAGAATCTGTATGTGCTTTTTTCGATGTTCTAATGGTGTTATCTGAGGGTAAGATGTCATCCCTTGAGAGGTCTTTCACTCCCGTTTCTGAGAAGTTCACTGTATGGTATCCCCCATCTGAAGCTCGTGGGTGACAACTTAAAGCATGCAGAATAGAGTTTTCCACCGTTTTCTTTCTAAAGAGATTTGTACTGATGATACCCCCCTCGATGGTGAGTTTGAGATCAAGGAAGTCAATAGTTTCTCTTCTGTAATGTCTAGTGAATCTCAGGTTTACATCATTTACATTCAGAAGGTCAATGGACGTGTTCAATCCCACTTCATCACCCTCCCCAAAAAAAACACATTATTGATATATCTAACCAACGATTTAACATTGTAAATCAATTTTTCTGTGTTGTCATTCCAGAACACCTGCTTCTCCTACCACCCCACCATGGGATTCGCGTAGCTGAGAGCGAAGCAGGTGCCAATAGAAGTCCCCTGTAGTGGTTTGTGCAAGTCCTTTTCAAACATGAATACATTTTCTTTCAGGCAAGTTTCAATCATTTCAAGCAGCATGTGTGTGTGCTCTAACAAATATATGTCTCAGGTTTTGAGAAAAACCTTGCATGCTTTGAGTCCGTCCTGGTGTCTAATGCTAGTATAAAGGGACTCAATGTCTAAGCTGACTTGCCACTGATCGTCATTTAGGATAATGTTGTTTATCTTCGTCAAGAAGTTAGTGGTGTCTCTTAGATAGGACTTTAGTTCTTTAACAAATGGAAACAGAAAATTATTGGCATAAGTCGAGGTGTTCTCTAATAGGCTATTTTTGGAGGACATTATGGGTCTGCCTGGTGGTTCATGTGCATTTTTGCGGACTTTAGGCAGCAGGTATAAGGTCAGTGTGTTAGGGGTTTCATTTCTGAGAAACTGCCCTTTGTCCCATGTCATTAGTCCTTTTTCATGCCACTCTTGTAACCTCAATAGCTATCTATTTTGTAGATTAATACGATATCTCTTGTCCACCTTGCAGTAGCAGCTGGTGTCATTGAATTGCCAATAGGCTTCCCTGGTGTACATGGTCCTGGTCATGAGTACTATATTCCCCCCTTTGTCAGAGGGTTTGATAACCAGGTCTCAGTCATTCTGTAACTTCTTGATAGCCTCCCACTGGCTCTTAGTCTTGATAGCCTCCCACTGGCTCTTAGGGGCCGGTTATGATGGCGGACGGACTTGAGTCCGTCCGCCACCATAGAGTAGGAGGGACCCTCAGCAGGGGCAGCGGCGGTCCCTCCATACAGATTAGGATGTGACCGCCAGGGTGGCGGTCACACCCTCTATTTTTAACATTGCGGCGGGAGGAGCTTCAAGCTGCACCCGCCGCAATGTTAAAAATGCATGCACAGCATTTGCGTGCACAAAGCGGCAGGCACCGTGCAGTGCCTGCCGCTTTGTTCACGCAAATGGTACCCCCCATGTGCACCCCCCACGCCCCCTTCACCCAGGTGAAGGTCCATATGCTTTTCCACGGTGGAAAAGCCGCCGTGGAAAAGCATACTTTTTACTCCATCCTAATATGGCTGGCGGTGTCTGATAGACAACGCCAGCCATGTTACAGCTTATCCGCCGCGGTTGTAAGTCAACCGCGGCGGAAAAGCGGCGGACTGAAACCAGGACCCACCAGCCATCCTAATGTGGCGGTGGGTCTTTGGTGGGTCCGCCGAGGATTTTCCGCATCCTCCGGGCCGGCGATGGCTTCCGCCGGCCCGGAGGATGCGGAAAATCCTCCATCATAATGAGCCCCTTAGTGTGGTGTCGATTGTATGAGTATATATATCCATGCATTTTACATAGACTTCTTTTGGATGGGCTGCAGAAAAAACTGGTGAATGGAATTACATCAAATTTCACAGGAGGATAGATCTTGGTACACTGATTGCGCTTTCTGCACTTTGGTGTAAATCTGTTCAGTAGTGTTTGAGAAATTAAGGTTAAAAATGATCGTATATCTGGACAGTTGGGTCCACAAGAGTCTCGAGAGACCCTCATGGGACCAGCACTTAAAAATAGAGTGTTCTGATTGGCCTAGGTAGCTTTTTTCCCCTTTGGCCATCTTGTCCCTGTGGGAGTAAGTCTCCCACTGGAGCGAGCGGTCTGATTGGCTGCCAGGAACATGAGAAAAATCTTGCTGACAGCTGTGAGAAACCAGGGCGTTTTGCCTCCATTTTGACCCTGGGTCTGCTAATCAGACCCAGGGTTTATGTCCTGATTAAAAGTACATGGTAATTAGGTATATTTACAATTGGTACTGCCAACCTACCTGTAAGTACCTAGTATATGGTAGGCCATGTCGATTTAGAGGCCCAGCAAATTGAATGCGCTTAAGTGTGCACTGCTGTATTGCCTGCTGTGATTTTATTGAAAATGAAAAGGAAATGAAAAACACATTTTTACAGCACTCTAATATGGGAAGATGTCTAGGCGCTATCCTAAAAGGACAAAGCCTACCGGATGGAGTAAGAACTAAGTCCAAGACCGGAGTCTGTTGATCAAAGAGCCATGTTTTTATACCTTTCCGAATGCCAGCAAATTCAACTTCATTTGAAGACTGAGGGGCATGGAGTCCCACAACCTACCCGTGCAGGTCACAAAACTCCTGCCACCCCAGGTTGATCTTATGAATTTGGGAATCACTAAGTTCTTGATGGGAATCCACTGAAGCAGTGCCAAGGCTTGTGGCACGTATTTGTAGGTTTGTGTTTAGGTATGTCTAGGAGCATCCAGGACGCTGCATTCTGTAAAGTCTGTAACTTGGGTGAAATCTTTCTGAATGTTAGTGAAAAGTGCATTACAGTAGTTTAATTTAGAGACAATAAGAGTGGACATCGCTGTTTCCTGTAGTTCCAATGGAATGAAGGGAGGAACTTTCCTGAGCAATTTTAATAGAAAGAAGAAGAGGAAGTGATTTGGTTAATCTGGGCTTCCAAGGACAGTTTGCTATCGAAAAAAAACAAGGTTTCTTTTTAACCTTTGTGAGTGGGGTGGGGAGAATACCAAGTTCTTGAGGCCACCAGTTTGCAGACATTAGGACAAGTTTCTACCAAATAGCAAGACCTCTGTTGTGCAGGAGTTCAACTTTAAACAATTTTCACTCATCTATCTCCTGATTTGCAGGATTCAGTTGTAGAATCTGGAAGCTATAACTTCTGGATTGCTAGCCACCGACACCACAATGTGGATGTCGTCTGAGTAACACACCAGTGCAAAGTCAAAAGATTTTGATCAATTTTGCCAGTGGGTCACATAAAGGTTAAAAAGAGTTGTACGTAGCAACAATCTTTGTGGGACCCCACATGGCAGAGAGAAAGACGGTGAGCGGAAATCTTCCAATTCAACTGTCTGCTCTTGTCCCACAAGAAAAGATTTTAAGAGGGAGAGTGATTTGTCCCTGATACCTAAGGAGGGAAGATGGTCAATGAGCAGAGTGTGGTTGACCATGTAAAATGCTGCTGAGAGGTCTAATAAAATCAATGCCCATTTCCACCAACATCAAGAGTATGTCTAATTTCTTCTGAGGCAGTAATGAGGGCCAATTCTGTGCTGAGATGTCTTCTAAAGGCGCATGGGGTCAAATCTAACAAATTAATTCATTAATATAAGAGGTGAGTTCTAGGTTAACAGCTTTATTTTACTATTTTTGCCAAAAGGGTAGCCTTGAAATAAGCCGATAGTTATTCATGCCTATGGAGTCCGAATTGGGTTTTTTAAGGAGTGGAAGAATGGATGCTTTTTTCCATTCTATAGGAAAATAGCCAGTGCTGAACATCTTATTGAAGATGTCAGTAAGGCATCCAACTCTGATTCCCGGTGCTAACTGTATGATATTAGGAGGGGCAGTGGCCACTGGTGCCACCAGATTTAATTGATCAATGGTCAGAGAAGCAATGGAGATCAGATTTGTGGATGAATCCCTATGTGGTGAAGCAGAAAAAAATGTAGAATAAAGGTCTGTTGTGCAATTGAGAAAAGCATCTCTATCAGCTGTCAGATCCTGGGAAGCAGCTCCATGGGATTTGTGTAATGGAGTTAGGTTGTATGCTATGGCATCAAGAGCCACTGACCCAGAAAGGTTGGTGCTGGCTTAGAAGGAATAGTTGACTACTTTGGCCTTTTTTCGGAAGAAAGTGAGCAGTCATTTGAAAACCTGCTGATTAACCATATTATTTTCATGTTCAGGGAGTTTACCCACTTTTTTGATTGCCGCAAATAATTTTTTAGAGGAATTCTTGCCTCAATCAATTTTATGTGTGACTTCACGTACCTATTCCTCGCAAATCATCACTATGAAAGCTTGGATAGTATATTCATAAATGTCCTTTTCTTTTGGATCATAATTAGTTCTCCACTTTCTTTCGCATCAGCCATGCTTTGCAAGGCTGCTTTTACATTGAAATAATATGGAAATAGGACTTCGGAATTAAAGGTGCTCCCAAAGTTTTAATCTACCATATTTTTACATATGTCACCCCAAAGGTCTCCACTAGGTGCCCCATGGGTAGATTGCCGTGTTACTATAAGCAGGAGCATTATAAAAGATGGTTTATAGCTTGAGGTGAGAGAAAAACTGCTAATTTAGTTTTTCTATTTTGTAATGCATTGGCTCCGTAGGCTAACATGGCAATACTTTAAAAAAGTAGAACTGCTGAAAGGAGGGAGCTGAACTAATATTTCAAAGACTTAAAATGATAGATAGAATAAATCCAACAACCTGCCAAGGTTAGATTTACTATACCTATCACATAAATGAAGTTAAAGAGCTTGAATTTCTGATGAGCCAAAATCCAGTCTTCCAGCAGCTTCTCCTGATTGTCAAACTGCTCTGATGAATTGTGAAGTGGCCTGCATAGAGACCAAGGACATCTGGTGGGAGGGGATCTGCAAGCTGCAGAACAAAAGGCAGGAAGGAGGCTGGGTAGCCAAACTGGTCTTCATAGAGGGAACCACAGGACACAGACTCACACCCACTTCCTGCACCGCCTGTCAGACGGGAGCTCCAGTAATTGAATTAGCAGAGGAGCTGGAAGGGGAATGTTAAGGAAAGTTAGCCAAGCCAGTGTATTGGCTTAGCCAGATCCTGACCTCCAGAAGAAAGTTTCCCCAATTTGCGTTTTAAAATACAGTTCTGTTATGCCCTACATAGTATACTTTTATCTTGTAGTTCATCATTCTTCCTGCTGCTCAGCCAGTGTGTGTGTTTACAGTAGAATGTTAGGAAAGCAGTGATGCATGGAATGTTGGGTGTCTGTGTGAGTGAGGAATAACAGTTAGAGATGGGCTGAGCAGCAGGCAGGCTGCTCCTGGTGGGGTTTGCTGTCACCTGGAACTAAGGGTTTGAGTACTGGCTAACCTATATCTACATCACCCTTTTACTTGGACTGCCTATCTGATGTACTTGTATACCATCTGGATGTACTTGGACCAACTACAGATTAAAAGTACTTTTGAACTCTACTTGGCTACCAGTGTCTGCTTGTGCCACAGGGCACAACATATTTTGGCGGCGAGCGAGAGTTGGAGACGTTCCATCCTGCCCACTTCTCTCTAGTACTGGTCAAGGAAGCAGAAGATGACATCTTGAATGGTCCCAAAGGCGAGAAGGAGCCACAAGTATCACTAGATCAGGCAACTAAGAAACAACGTTACATCAAGCTTAAAAGAGGCAACACAAGTAGCATTAAAAAAGGATTCATTGCAACAAAAGAATTTGGTACAGCATACTCAGCAACCCCACCAGTGTCTTGTACAACAGACAGCCCCAACAAAAGCATGCTGTACCGTGTGTTTGTCACAGAAACTGTGCAATCAAGGGAAGAGTGTTCCTTACTGATGACTTTAAACATGTTTACACTGTGCTTGTATACAGCACAGGTCAAGATTTTGAAAAAGTGTTTCATTTTGTACAAACTGTGTTTTGATGCAGCTCTTGTCAAGTTCAAGTTTATTTTATTTGATTTGGTTCTCCACTGAGAACCACAAATATTTACTACACCATATTCAATTATAAACCACTTTGTTAAAAAGTTTTCATTCTAATACAAAGGTAAAAATGATTTAAAAAATTTAAAAAGGTTATAACATACAAATTCATTTGGCGGAGCTTTACATAGGATAATCAATTCGTGTGCTTTGCTGATTCTACATTTAACGTAGATTGGTTGTAGAAACCTTTTTCTTGCATAGCAACTGTTGCATTTGGGCAGGTGAACAATAGATGCTCTAAGTCCTGGTCTCCACCATTACACAGATTACAATTAGTGCTTTCTTTTAAGTGCCACCTATGCGTTAGTGTTTTTACAGGAAGTATTCCTAATCTGAGCAGCACAATCAATCTCCTAGCCCCGTGATTAAGATTACATTTTATATACTGTTGAGGGTGCTTAAAAGCAATGGATTCAGTGACATTTTTATAAAGAGGCAATTTAAAACAATGCTGAACGTCAAGGTCAAAGCTGAGTCTTGGGGTAAAATGTTTTAGAAGAGTTTCAGGTGGGCGGGTGTCCAGGATAGTAGCAAGTTAGTATTGGTCTCTGAAAGTTTGAAAGCAGTTAAGACATTTCTTGTAAACACATGCTTCGATGAATCGCGTTCAAATGTTTCTATTTTAAGCAAGGATCGAAGTGTTCCTTCATCTGCATGTAGGAGATTGTATGCCCACCTGATGAGATTAGCAATTCCTCTGGCATAGGCACTAGTTAATGAAAACTCTAGGCGGAGGGCTTGTACTGGTACCGCCTGGGACAGCTTCGTGAGTTTCCGTAGGATCTTAGCTTCTTTTAGATCTAAAAAGCTCCATTGGCTTATTGGTATATATTCCAGAGCGTATGATAGTACTGGTGGAATCTTTACACTATATACCTTAAGCATGGAGAAGAAGTGTCTTTGTCCAGAAGCGGCGTACAGTTTTAAAAGTGCTCCCACATGCATGTTCTAACATGGGCATCTAATCTGCGCAAAATCTAACTTCTTCTGAATGTGGGCGCAACTTTGGAGGTGCCTAGATAGTGTTTTCAGGTGCTACATGCATCTTACTTGGAGAAGAGATCCCATGGTCAGCTGTGAACGATCTCAATGCTGCTGACACTTCACACAAAGGTGAGCTGTGTACTTCACACGATGGAGAACTGTAGTTTCCACTGAGCTTTTGACATGTACGAGTATCTCCCTGGCAGTGACTGGCAGCGTGGAGCCAGGTTGTGGTACATGTTTGGCGTTTTCAGATGCAGTATCACGGGAAGTAGTGTCAGGTGAGACACATTGTCTGACATTGATTGTTGGTCTACTCTGAGACCTGTTGTCTGCGGGGTTTTCAACTGCCATTGTTCAAATGTTAAAATGATGTGGCACCTCTGTGTTCGCTGTATGTCGCATGCAGTTTCTTCAGAGTCCCCACATCACGTTCATCTCAGATCCTTCATTCTTCAGCTAAAGCCATGTGCCGTTTTGGCGCACGTTGATGCCAGGAGCCACCCGGTGCAGCGTGAAAAAGCATGCCGCCATCTTGGGGCTGGCAATCGCCCTTGTTAATTGTTGGTGCCAGCCTGTCAATTTGCCAACCACGTCTCAATCTTCATAACGTGTTCTTCGGTGGTGTGGAATACGATGCCACAAGTATTCTCTTCATTTCTACGATCAGCTTTCATAGCTTCTCAGCTCTTTTCATGCAGTCGGTCATCTGATGATCTCTTCAGTCTGATCATCTGACAGAGGTTTGTGGATGCAGTTTTTGGACACCGGTGGTGAGTGGAAGTCTGTTATGTTATTTTCTACCATCCGGTGACATAATCTGTTTGTTTTCTTGCCATCTTACACCTGGACAGTAACTAAGAGTGACATGAATCAATTTATTTTATTATGTTTTGGCTCTCAAAAGAGGGCCACATAAAATACAAAATAGAGAAAGAAAAAAATAAAAATACATTTGAATACAAAGAAAATCAAAGACAGTTTATAACAATTAACAACAAACAGGATAATCAGCAGCAAACACCTCCTTATTTCATTAATAAATAGCTAAAAAACCTTTAAAAAAGTTAAAAATTTGGAAGCAAAACATTTCATTAGGGGGAAAATACAAAGCCTGCAAAAAAATATTTGCATTAAGGATACCCAGTTGAAGGCAAATCGATTTTAACCATTTCAAACGCAAAGAGCACAGTGCAGGGAATAAGAATATTACATGGGTTCGATCCTGTACGGCCATATTACATAGGTCACATGATGGAGATGATTCATACCATTTTGATAGAAGGAGATTTAAAGGTAATAAATCATGTCTTAAAAGAAACCATAATCTTCGAACTCCATGTGGAATATTCCATGTCACATACGGTTGAGCAAGCTTTATAGAAAACCTATTGAGAAGGAGATCACATCCCCTCTTTTCTTGAAGGGCGTTCTTATCTAATTTAAAACAGAGTTTCCATGAAGCCTGTTTCAGCACAGATTTTAGCTGAGTCGGGGAATTTGAAAAGAGAGTACTTTCGTCAAACTCCAAAAGGGTCACAGCTTTTCTAAAATTCCTAACTATTTGAGAAAACTCTTTAAAATTGCCCAACAATTCTCCTTTCAGGAGAGCTCTCAGTGATCCCGGTTCTCCTCTGGCCAAACTGGCCACCCATCTAACTAGAGCACATAATCCCTGAACCCAGCTACTCCTAAGGCCGAATTCAAGTCTACATGCGGCCAGCGAACAGGCTGTATTAAGCGTAGAAAGGGATCTCAGTACTTTTCCTTCAACTGTGTGACAGAAGCCCCAATGCTTCAGCTCTACAAGTTCTATTCCATATAGTAGCGTTGCAGGAATTTTTGCCTTAAACACCTCCAATAAGCAAGCGAAGTGTCTTTTCCCTGTAGCAAAATAAAGGGAGCACAAACCTTTGCCATGAGCAAGTGCTTTACGAGAGTTATAATCAATATGGGGCTTCTCGCTCAAATTGGCCGAAATTATTTTACCTAAAAAAGTGTAAGTTTTGACCACCTCTAATTTCTGACCTCCAATGGACCATCCATACTTTTCTGACCTAGATTTCTTCTTTCCTGAAATGCACATAATTTTACTTTTTGACGCATTTATCATCATAAAATGGGACTCAGGGAATAGATGTAAAGCCTGCAGACGATTAGCCAAGCCCCTAGGTGTTAAATCAAGTATGAGAATATCGTCTGCATACATCAAACAGGAAATACTAGAACCCCCCACAACCGGGGCAATGCCCGCACAAGCAGACAGAGAAGCTGGGAGGTCCGCAATGTACAGGGAAAACAAGAGTGGGGCCAAAAGGCAACCCTGTTTAAGTCCATTTAAGGATGGAATTGGTTGTGAGAGACCCCTCTCTCCACCTTGCAGCACACGACACCAGGTATCCGTATGTAAAGACCGTACAAGATCCAATAACTGAGACGGCATGCCCAATGCTGCTAATTTTCTCCACAGCGTAGGACGATCTACTTTGTCGAACGCTGTGGAGAAATCAATAAAAGCAGCAAACACCCCCCCCTCGAACATGTATGTATTTGTCCGAGATCACATGGAGGGCGGTGAGGTTATCTAGTGTGCCGTGCCTTTTACGGAAGCCAGTCTGTTCCAATGGTAAGATGTTATTTATTTCAACCCAATCCTTAATTAGTATTAAAAGGCACTTTGCAAAAACTTTTCCGATTGAATCAAGAAGGGCTATCAAACGGTAATTCATGGGTTTGTCCCTATCTCCCTTCTTAAATAATGGGACCAATATGCTTCCCCTCCACGAAGCAGGGACCACTTTAGAGATGAAGCAAGATCTAAACAATGGAAAAAGTATCTTGCTCCATAGAGTCGGATCCTGCTTCAAAACAGATATGGGTAACTCATCAGGTCCCATAGCTCCGGAGGAGCGCATGTTTTTAATAGCTGTTTCAATGGTTTTCTCCGAAGGGGAATCAATAGACAGCTCCACTTCTCGCCCAAACCTACTATCCTCAGACATTATGCCATTCACATCATATAGCTTTGAAATAAAGGAGGTCCATACCTCTTCAGAAATGGGGATAGGAAGGGGGCTAACTCTTATTCCACATCCCTTACCAATTAAGGACCAGAATTCTCTAGCCTTACCATGCACAACGGCCTCCCTTAGACTTATCCATAGTGAGTCCTCTTTTTCTTTTTTAAGTTTTATTCTTAGTCTACTTCTCCTTCTTTTCAGCAGAGATATTTTATTTGCTAGTTCACTAGATCTACATAAAAATTGCTCCCGGACTAATTTATTTATTTCCTTATTTAGGCAGAGCATTGCACTAGGAAAGTATAACTTTTTCCTTGGTAGACTAGAATTTTTTGCAACCGAGGTAATCTCTCTCATAAATTTTTCAAAGTAAATAATTTCGGAACCCAGCCAATCACTTAATTGTAGTATGGTTTTATGAAGAATAGACTGCACACCCATCTTGGCACTTGGGTTCCAAAAACATCTACCCGAATTTTTATGGAAGTTAACTCCTTTATTATCAAATGACCAGGGATCAGAGGGAGGCGGGTGTAAAGAGATGTTTATACTAATTACATTGTGGTCACTCAATACTGTTGGAAATACCATCAGATCCTGGACTAGCGAGAAAAAACCATAATCAGAAATCGCATAATCCAGAATTGACTCGCTATGAGAAGACCTATGGGTGAATTTAGCAGGAAAATCGGAGGGGAACCTACCGTTTAGGATAAGCCCCTCCATCGCAGATAGTTCTTCCAACAATATCTTCCCTCTTTTGTTAGTTTTTATTTTATCTGGGAAGAGTAATTGTGGAATGAGGTAGGCCTCTTCTTTAGGTCTATTTCTAAACAAATCTATACTTGAATTAGAAACTTTACAGTTCAAATCCCCAACTAATATAATTTCGGGTGGTGGATAAACCTCTTTAATCTGTTTAATATAAAGAAACACTTGCTTCAATAAAATATTAAAACTTTCTTCGGGGGGAATATAAGCATTAATGATTACGACAGAATGCTTATTACCCATACTATCAAAGTTATCTATTGTAATTGCTTGAAAAAGATTACTTGGATCTACATAATGAGAAAATCTCCACTGTAATCTATTAGACAAGAGACAAGCAATTCCCCCTTTTGCATGCCCTTTCTTTGAAGGGGAGGCTGCAGCCTCAAGCACAAAAAAGTCTTTCCCCGCGCATAGATTATTAATACACCATGTTTCTTGGATGCAAATCACATTAGCCTCCAGAGAGAACAAAAACTCTAGTTTCTCTGGACTATTTTGTATCCCTGCTGCATTCCAAGATATAATTTTCAATTTATTGTTAAAGGTGTTGAAACAGTTTGGGGTTGTCTGTAATTTTATTAGACAGGGCACAAGGGAGCCAATTCCACCGTTGATTGTCCTCTACAAAGAGCGCATTGTGATTTAACGGAGGAGGTAAAACCTGGGAGACCAAACGTTTGCCTTTTGAAACCCAGATCTTTAGGTCGGTGAAAGAAGGAAGGTTCTCATCTTGCCCATTGCCCTGTTGAACAAACCCATTTTGGGGAGATGTAACTTTTCCTGAAGGGAAGATAGGTAAAACATTGATTCCTCTACATTGAAAGTTCTCGACCTGTTGTAGTATAAGGTTTACAATAATTTTAGAGTAAAATTTCACCCTTATACTAGACACATTATCACCACCTAACAGGGTAACCAGATCAATATCGCTTGATTGAATACGTTTTAAGGTCTCAAAATCTTTGAAACAATTGAGCAACCATGATCTATTTAAATGCAGGTCAGAATCAAACAATGGAAAAAAGTCCACAATTAGGGTGTCAACATAAATTTTTGATTCCTTTGACATCGATTTGCGGGAATGTACAACAAAATCTTCTGGTAACAGGAAGGGCGAAGCTCGAGGGTTAAGAGACCCTGATACCACCGGAATAGGTCCTATTATCTCTGTTATCGGTGAAGAGATCAACCTTCCTCCAACGTCAGGGGAACGGACTCCTATAGAAGCGGGAGACCCATTAGAAGGGACCTCTTCTCCACAGGCAGAGGCAAGAGTAACAACATCCGGACTCAGGGGTCCAGATACGGACTCAATAACAATTTCATCGTTACCAGCTAATTCAATAGGATTTTGAACAATTATTTGCCTCAGTCTTTTCTTCCTATATTTACGCACAGGTTTCCTTTTTTTTCCTTTATTCTTTTTAAGATTATCACATTTTTCATTTTCTTTTTCTTTATCTTCGACCTGAGGCCCTTTTTTCTCCAGCGCAAAAATTGGAAATAACTCATTTCCAGCCTTTGCGTTTGGGACAATCATACTTTCATCCTCTATTTCGAGGTCAGAAACCTTTACACAATTAAGTGCGGAAGAAATAGGTATTCTAGTAGGCTCATTTTCTTGAACTAACACTGGGGTATTTATGCCGACATTTCCCGCAGAAGTTTTACCACCCTCCATTGCCCCTTGTGAATCTGCCTTAGAAGCAGGATCAAAAACCTCTTCCGGGATTTTTTGCAACATAGCATGCAGTATTTTTGTAACCGAATCCAGAATACAATCAGAGCTTCCAACAAATTTGCCCAATAATGAAAGTATAGAAGCCAATAAGTGTTCCAATGCAATCAAGGATTCAGATATGGGTTTTTCATCTTTATGATACCCAGAAGGAGCAAGAGGACATATGCCTGATAAATTTAGCATATGGTTCCTGGAGACATTAAGTATGGAGGGCATATCTTGAGAATTTATGGAGGGTCTACTACTGTATAACAATAAACCGGAGGGAGTAGCTCCTACTGGGGACTTAATATCCTCTGGTAGTTTCCGGCTACCTTCATCCAAGTAGCGCCCACAAAGCTCAAGATCAATACTTGACATAAAAGAATCACCCTTGGTACCAACCGCAAGACACATACCTCCAGTCGGAATATTAGGCACAGTAGCTTTAAGAGCTGATGACATATTATTATAATGCTCCCCTCAAAGTTTGGATCAGAGTGCCTACTGTTGCTAATCGTTTCAGAGTTCTCAAGGCAATTCATCATAGCAGACCCTGCATGGGTAGAGTCCATCACAACCACACAATGAACTATTTTATCTTCCGCCCCCGCGGGATCCACAGATAGAACAACATCAGGCTCTCCAGTTCCATCGGCTGGCAACACCTTATCAATGGGTTTTTCCCGCAATTTCAAAAGTTGGCTTTGTCCCTTCAATAAAAAGTTATTAGTAGATTTATTTCTCAGGGGGTTAGATCTTGTCTTAACGCAAGACCTTCCCCCCCAATAATCTTCCAGATCTAAGTTTCTTTGCCGTCATCCTCAACGAAAACCGAAATGAGCAGTTGAGACTTATAAGAATCCACTAAAAATGTAAATTTAAGAATAGTCCACAAGAATACTAAAACAATGAAGGTGTGACTGGAGAGATAATCCTCCCGGAGATAATGTCAAAACCGTCGGTATATACGATATACGATACTACTAACAAAATGAAACATATTACTTTGAATGTTCAATATTAAAATGTCAATAACTTGGCCCGGCCCAGCCTACCTCAGACACCGAGGGCCACAGAGGGCCCGCCCTTTGCCCGGGCTTAGCCCGGCGCGTCCTCGCGGGACGAGGGACCTGCTGCCGCTTTATGCTGATGCGCCGGCTGGCGCGCTGATCGTTAGCGACGTTGCAGCCCCCCTCCGGATGCTGGAGGCTGTAGTCCGGCCGGCGGAGCCAAGCCCGCCCGGTCGGTGTCCTTGCGAGTACTGGCGGAGCCAAGCCCGGCCGCTGCACGCAGATATGAATCCTCAGGTAGGGCAGCAGAAATACAAGAATAGAGAGTGACATGAAGATATACTCTTGTTCACCTGGCAGAACACATATGAGAGACTTATTGGAGCAGCGGTCATTTTTCAACATGAACTGTGACTCGTTTTTTTTTTATACTAAAATAAGTTACTCATTTTCTTTTTGCTTTAATGTGGCTTGAAAATGTTCAAAAACTTGTGATATGATTTGTTTAAGTATTGTCTGCCCAGTGTTATGCTGCCATCTAGTGCTTAGTTTGAATTTGACGTTTAGGTAGTTGAAATGTACCATCAAACAACGTTCTATTAACTTATATCAAGCACAATCTGGCTCAGATATTGCTCACCGGTGTGGTTTCTGTTTCATTTTTTTTCTACAGAAATGTTTTGCCTTGCTAGTACAATGTGTTTGTAAGGTTTAGTATCCCAGCTTGAGGGATTTAAGCTTGCAATGTATATGTCTCAGCTTCCACAGTTTAGGTTTTGTGTTGCAAAGTACGTCCTTGTCTAGTTTTTATTAGTGGTTAGCCGTATTACATTCTCCCTTCTGTGAGGGAAGCGCATGGGTTTGGGAATGATTTCCTTTCGCCTTATGCATTATACGCGGCCCCTACGCAGGGGTGGGTATAACGAGCTCTTTTCTCATTAAGCGTTACACGTAGCCTCTACGTAGGGGTGGGTTCCTGGGTATAGTTCCCATTTACAGTTGTTAGATTTGTTCTATTTGGTAACCCTGACACGGGTCATGTTTTTGGGGTCTTAGCCAATTAACATAACATAAACCTTTACGCTGGGTTGGTTTTGGCTCATGGGTACAATTCCCATTAATAGTTTTTTGATTGGTAACCCTTACACGTGGTATGTTTATGGGGTTTTCTCCATTTAACATAGCACTTAATCCTTTCACTGGGTTGGTTTTGGTTTATGGGTACGGTTCCCCTACACAGGGTGTGTTTTCATGATTTATGGTCCCATGTACATGGTTAAAGTCTCAGACCCTTACAGGAGGGTGGACTTTATGGGTCTCGGTCCCAAGTGTTTGTACCTCATATGAGAGGTGAAAGATTGGTTATTATTCCATCTTCACAACGTTTGTAAGTTTCGTTATGTGAAGAATCTTGTTTATTCATTTGTTCCCTTGCAGTGGGGATTGAAGTTGCAAGGTGTGTTTTTGCCTTTTTCAATTTGCAACATAGTTTTCTCATTATATTTATTGGGAGAGGATGGATTATTTCTCAATTTATTGTTTGTAATTTCAAGTTCCAAAATTTGTATAGCGCACTACTCACCCAGAGGGTCTCAAGGCGCTTGAGGGAGGGAGGTGCTTTACTTATCGAATATCCAGGTTTTTAGTTGTTTTCTGAAGGAGAGGTGGTTCTGTGTAAGGCGGAGGTGGGTGGGGAGGGAATTCCAGGTTTTGGCCGCTAAGTAGGAGAAGGATCTTCCCCCCATGGTGGATCTGTGGATGTGCGGAATTGCGGCGAGGGCTTGGTTGGACGATCGAAGTTGGCGGGAGGGGGTGTAGAAGGAAAGTCGCGTGTTGAGGCATTCGGGTCCTAGGTCGTAGAGGGCTTTGTGTGCGTGGGTGAGGAGACAGAACGTTATTCTCTTGTTGACAGGGAGCCAGTGGTGGTCTCTCAGGTGGCCGGAAATGTGAGCTTGCCGAGGGATGTCCAAAATGAGTCTGGCTGAGGCGTTTTGGATGCGTTGGAGTTTTCTCTGTAGTTTGGTTGTGGTTCCGGCGTAAAGGATGTTTCCGTAATCCAGTCGGCTAGTGACCAGTGCGTGGGTGACCGTCTTTCTTGTTTCGGTGGGGATCCAACGGAAGATTTTGTTGAGCATGCGTAGGATGTTAAAGCATGATGATGAGACGGCGTTGACTTGTCTGGTCATCGAGAGGGAGGAGTCCAGGATGAAGCCCAGGTTACGTGCGAGGTCCGTAGGTATGGGTGCGGTTCCCAGGGCCGGTGGCCACCATGAGTCGTCCCAGGCAGAGGGGGATGACCCTAAGATGAGGACTTCCGTTTTGTCCGAGTTAAGTTTAAGACGGCTGTTCTTTATCCACTCGGCTACTTCTTTCATTCCATCGTGTAAATTGGTTTTGGCGGTGTTTGGGTCTTTGGCGAGGGAGAGGATCAGCTGGGTGTCGTCTGCGTAAGAGATGATGTTGAGGTTGTGTTGGCGTGCGATGGATGCGAGGGGACTCATGTATACGTTGAAGAGGTTGGGACTGAGTGATGATCCTTGTGGTACGCAGCAGATGACTTCGGTGGCCTCTGATTTAAAAGGGGGGAGGCGGACTCTCTGGGTTCTTCCGGCGAGGAATGAGATGATCCAGTCCAATGCTTTTCCTTGTATTCCGATGTTGCTGAGGCGTTGTATGAGGGTGCTATGACAGACTGTGTTGAAGGCTGTGGATAGGTCAAGTAGGATGAGGGCAACTGTTTCTCCGTTGTCCAGTAGTGTTCGGATGCCGTCTGTTGCTGCGATGAGGGCGGTTTCGGTGCTGTGTTTGGCTCGGAAGCTGGACTGTGAATGGTCGAGGGATTTGTTGGATTCGAGGACGGCTTTCTCAATGACTTTGGCGGGGAATGGGAGGAGCGAGATGGAGCGGTAGTTCTTAAGTTCGGTGGGGTCAGCTGTGGGTTTCTTCAGAAGGGCGCTGAGTTCGGCATGTTTCCAGTTTTCCAGGAAGGAACAGTTGATGACATCGCGGAGGTGGGGTGCGATGACGGAGTCTGCTTTGTTGAAAATGTGGTGGGAACATGGGTCGGTTGGCGATCCTGAGTGGATGGAGTTCATCAGGCGGATGGTGTCTTCGGTGGTGATTGGGTTCCAGGCGCAGAGGTTGCTAGAGTGCGGTTTTGGTTTGGGGTAGGTGGAGTGGACTGGTCTTCGGACTGGTTTTCAAAGCTGTTATGTATTTCGGCGATTTTGTTGTGGAAGAATGAGGATAGAGAGTTGCAGAGGTCTTGGGAGGGAGTGATGTCGTTGGTGCCAGCGGTGGGGTTAGTAAATTCTTTGACGATGTTGAATAGTTCCTTGCTGTTTTGGGCATTGTTGTCTAGTCGATCCTTGAATGCTGATTTCTTGGTGGATCTGATTAGTTGGTGGTGTTTGCGGGTGGCGTTCTTGAAAGTGGATAGGTTGTCAGTGGTTGGGTTTTTTCTCCAGGTTTTCTCGAGAGTACGACAGAGCTTCTTGGATTTCTTAAGGTCATCGTTGAACCAGGGGGCTTTTTTGCTACCTTGCTTGATTAGATGGTTTTTCAGGGGTGCTAGTTCATCGGCGCTGTGGGTGATCCATTGTGTGAGGTTAGTGGCTGCTTGGTTTGGGTCCGATGATTTGGCAGGGGGGTTTTGGTGAAGTGATGTGAAGAGCTGGTCGGTGGTGATTTTGTTCCAATTTCTTCGAGGAATAGGTTGTGGGGGGTTGTGGGTCGTGGTCTTTTTGTAGTAGAAGTGAACGCAGCTGTGGTCCGTCCAGTGGAGAGCTGTGGTGTGATCGAAGGAGATGTGCTTGCTGGAGGTGAAGATAGGGTCGAGCGTGTGTCCGGCAAGGTGGGTGGGGGTGTCAACTAGTTGTTTGAGTCCGAGATTGGCCAGGTTGTCTAGGAGGATGGTGTTGTTGCTGTCGTTTTTCTTTTCCAGGTGGAAGTTGAGGTCCCCCAGTAGAATGTAGTTCTCGGAGGGGAGGGCATGTGGGCTGATGAAGTCAGTGATGTCTTCGCTGAATTGTGTGCGGGGTCCTGGTGGTCTGTAGATGAGGGTGCCTCTGAGTGTGGTCTTGGGGTCGGTGTGAATCTGGAAGTGAAGGTGTTCGGCGGAAGTGAGGTTATCGTCGGAACTGGTCGTGATGCGGATGGTGTTCTTATGGACGATAGCGATGCCTCCTCCTGCTTGGTTGGTGCGATCTTTTCGGATGATCTTGAAGGGGTCCGGGATGGCTATGGCGATGTCGGGTGCTGATGAGGCGTTCATCCATGTTTCTGTAAGGAAGGTGACGTCCGGCGATGTGGTGTCGAGTAGGTTCCAGAGTTCAATGGAGTGTCTGTGGACCGAGCGGGTGTTGAGCAGGATGCACTTTAGGTGGTTAGTGTCGGAGCTCTGTTTGTAGTTTTGTGGAATTGGTGTGGGTCCTGATGCAGTCGAACTTGCAGGAGTGGCAGGTGAAGGGTCCATGGGTGTGTCCAGGCGCGGCTAGATAGCAGTTTGGGAGTCGGCCGGGGTTAAGGGCTGAGAGGGTTGCGGTGTCGTATGTAATGCGGGTGGTATGGGTTTTGCGGGGGGCAGGGGGTCTGGCGCTGGGCGCGGTCCAGGCGCGGACGGGCGTAGACAGGCTTACCTTTGGCGCGCCTTCGGCGCGCATAGGGCGCGTCCGCTGCGCGTGAACGCTGCTCGCAAAGGCATGTGTCATAAGTGGGTAGTGGAGGGGGGCGGAGCGAGGGAGGAGCAGCTGGGAGGCGGGAGCGGGGAGGAGGGACGGGCCAGGAGTCAACAAGCAAATGGCGGCACAAACAAAAAGCGGAACAGGGGCACCACCGGAACTATGCCACGATCTGGGCAGTGGTAGCGGCACAACAATGTACAAATAACTCTGCAGGCGATGCGAGCAGCGCAACAACGGCAGTCAGCCCAATGAGCAAAAGCAAAACAATTGGCAGCCAGCGCTACGATATCAGGCAGCAAGCGCTACGATGTCACACAATGTCACTGGCAATGAATTAGCAGCAAGCGCTACGATAACAGGCAGCAAGCGCTACGATGTCAGGCAATGTTCCAGGCAAAGAGTTAGCGGCAAGCGCTACGATACCAGGCTGCAAGGATGGTCAGGGAGCGTGGGGAGCGACCTCTTCAGAGCAATCAGAGACGGTCACCAAGCTATTGTAAGCTATTCATTCTTTCCGTTTTAAATGCCTCTGACCTTTTTGTGATATTTACTCAATTGCACATCCCTGGGTTTAGAACTGTTTATTCCATTTGAAATTTTTCATGTGTATAGTTTTTGCCTCTTAATATTTTTTGTATTTGCAATTATCATTTTTCATTTTAAAAGGAGGGGGATGTGTTATGCCCTGCATAGTCTACTTTTATCTTGTAATTTACCATTGTTCCTGCTGCTCGGCCAGTGTGTGTTTTTACACTAGAATGTTGGGAATGCAGTGATGCATGAAATGTTGGGTGCCTGTGTGAGTGAGGAATGACAGTTAGAGATGGGCTGAACAGCAGGCAGGCTGCTCCTGGTGGGGTTTGCTGTAATCTTGAACTAAGGTGTGAGTACTGGCTAACCTACATATACCTAACCCTTTTACCTGGACTGTGTATTTGATGTACTTGTATACCATCTGGATGTACGTGGACCAACTACAGATTAAATGTACTTTTGAACTCTACTCGGCTACCAGTGTCTACTTGTGTCACAGGGCACAACAAGTGCCTTCTGGGACAATAATATGCCACACATTTGAGGGAGTTGTACTACTTCTGGGTGTCATCCAGTACCCCATTGGTCAGAGGTGCCCCCCTGCTTGTAACTCAAAGACTCTAGATAAATATGGGAGAACTGATGTTAGATCTGGCATCATTGGTGTGAGTCTCCCTTCCATTTTATACTGATTGCCTCCTCAGTTTTTGATATGTTTTGCTGGTTATATGATTTGGGCAATGTGCCACTGCTATTCAGTGCCACAGTGCAAGTGCTACCTATGTTAAATTGATATATTGATTAGCGACTCCATGATTGGGTTATTTGACTTACTTGTCAGACCCTAGTACAGTGTACCATGTGTGCCCAGGGCTTGTAAATCAAATGCTGCTGGTGGGCTTGCAGCACTGGTTGTGTCACCCACAGCAGAAGCTTGTAAAGTGTGTCTCAGCCCTGCCGTTGCAGAGTCTATTTGCAGTCTAGTACTGCCAAGTCGACTGGGCAAGTGCACCCACTTGCCAGTCCCAAAACCGTCCCTTTTCTACATATCAGAAACCCCTATGGTAGGCCCAAGGGCAGGGTGCATTGTAAGTATAAGGTAGGACATGCCCTGGTGTGTGTGGCATGTCCTAATAGTGAATTACAGTGATTTTCGTTTTTCACTATTGCAAGGAAACCTGTTCTCCAGAGGCCAGAATGGGCAGTTAGATTAGTACATTTTATAATCCTAACTGACTCAGTGAACAGCATGGTAGAAATTCGAATTTAGTATGCCTGAACTCAGAATGATAAAATACATCGTTTAGTGAAATTGGTTTTAACATGCTGTGTTTGAAAATACCACTTTTAGAAAGTAGGTATTTTCTTGTCTAACCATCCACGCCTGCCTCTGCTAGGTTGTGTATCCCTTGTCTGGAGTTTGAGTGACAGGGCTGGGGGATTCCAGGAGACAGGATGAGCCAGCCCGGTGGTGAATAGAGAGATCTGCATCTAGATGGGAGGGAGGAGTTGCACCTGGGACCTGCATAGGGCTGGGCCTTCCCTCCACAATGCTGTCTGCACCTCCTGGGGTGCGGCTGATGTCTCTGCCCTGCACTGTGAAAGAAGAGAAGGAATCATGTCAACAAAGTGCTCCAGGGTTGTGCTTTCCCTCCACAATGCTGGCTCCACCTCCTGTTGGGCATCTGATGTTTCTGCCCTGCACTGTGAAAGGAAAGAAGGAGTCATGTCAACAGAGTGCTCCAGAACTGGTTTGGACTGGGCAAAGGCCCCTCTGCCCTCAGAGGACAAACGATTTGGGGGTATAAGTATTGGGACCTTGATCCCAAGAATTTAGATCACTTCTGGGAACAAGACTAACCTTTTGCCAAGGAGAAGAACCAAGGAAGCTGCAGGAGTTTGGACTGCCCCTCTGCCAGTGTGCTGTTTGCTGGTTTGGCCAGCAGTGGGTTCTTTATTGCCAAGGAAAGGAGAAGGAACTTTCACAGAACTTTCATCATCTTACAGAATATTTTTCCAAGGGCTTGAACTTGTGCTTGCCTCCTGCTGAAGTCTCCAGGACAATAGACTTCACCACAAGCTCCCCTCTGAATTTCCTTGCAGGGAATTCTATGTGCAGAAGCCTGCGTGTCGCTGGGAGCTGGAACCGCGACGCAACAAGAAGAAGCGTGTCGCCACCACAGCTGTAGTCGTCACATCGCGGAAGAAGCGTGCCGCCGCCGCATCCCCCCAGAAGTGTGTCTTCATCGCAGCTGTTTGCTGTCGCATCACCGGAGAAGCATGACGCCATCAAGAGTGTCGCCGTCGCATCACCGGAGAAGCATGTTGCAGGGCCTGTCGCGGCTCCAAAGTACAGAGTCGTCGCAAGGCTGCCAGGGCGTGTACGCATCATCTTCGCATCGTCGCATCAAGGGCGCCATCTTATCTGACTTTGTCCTGGTCATGCACAACCAGATGTCCCATGTTGGCACTTTTTGTTTTTAGGCACTAGAAAGTATTCCATCTTTCAAAAATTATCTCTGGGTACCTCCATTGGATGTTCATCATTTATTTGTCTTTGTAATGATCAACCTATACCCTATTTCTGTAAATCGGTGTTGGGTTTTTATTGTGTGTTGTGTCTTACTTATGCAATGTATTGGTGTTTTACATGCTTTACACACCTGTCACCTAAGTTAAGAATACCTGCTTGCAGCAGCTGCCAAAGGCTGAGCAAGGGAATAATTTATTGAGCCCTTGACTGGACATTATATTGTGATTGCGGCCTCACTTCTAGAGGTAGGTACCTACCAATGAACCACCTTCAAACAGCAGCCATTACAGGGCGTGGGACCTTTGTCCCATATCCCGAAATAAAATATTAAAAAAATAGTACAAGGGGACGGGGTGGGACCCCATGTCCCCTGGGCTCCATGGGGGGACCCAGATGAAACACCATGGGGCCAAAAAAGAATTGAAAATTTGGCAAAAAAAATGCCACGATCCTGTGAGACTATTCCTGGTTCTGAAGAAAAAAAAAAATAGAAATCGGACCAGACCACAATCAATAATTATGAGTCCTGGGAACCAAACTTCAGGGGCGATATTTATGAAGGGGAGGGGGGCTGCACAGCCCCCCTCTCTGATCTTTCACTGAGAGCCCATGCATGGGACTAACATTTTTTCTATGGGGAGAGGGTCCAGGAAGCACCCTCCCAGAACCTCGAGATCCCTTGAGGATCCCTCTCCCAACATTCTTCATATGGGGAGGGGGCCGCGCGGCCACCCCTCTCTATGCTTCAAAATGCCCTGGGGAACCTACCCTGGGCCCAAAATTGAAGTAAATGAGATGGGCTGTGCAGTCCCTGTCCCCCAGCCAATAATGGCCCCAGGTACCCCATCCCCATAGCCTGCTCAGTAGCTAAGTTCCGGGGAGCTCACCCCCAGGACACTGTCGCTTGGCAGTAGAATTTTTGAATCTCCTGACAAGCCGAAGCAAACACAGTCCGCTCCCAGGGGGCTGGTGCCCTGAAAAGGCTCCCGCCCACTGGGAGCAGACTTTTGATCTGTTTCCTTGCCTACACTAAAGAGGGTTGAGAAATAGATCAAAATATTCCCCCCTCTCAGAGGGCAGAAGCAATGCTGGCTCCTGCAGTATGCTGGGAGCCGGCTGGAGCAGCGGGGCCCTTGGGATCTCCCGTGATACTCAACAAGAGTATGGTGGGTGTCCTGGGTAGGCACCAAGTCACCCACCTTTAACAGGTTAGGGCCCCAGAGGATGAAGTCTCCCTGACCGAATTGACCCAGGAATGCCGTGTGCCTCCTCCCCTAAAAATGATACCATGCCCTAGGGGATTGGGTCCCCGGGGTTGAAATCGACTTGGGGAGTTGGACCACGCACACCCCTCTTTCCTTCATTTAATGGGATTTCTTTAGTATTTTCTCTGGAGAAGGAAAAACAGTCAGTAAGCCCTTGAAGTGCTAGTTGTGTGTAAAAAACTCTTTCAAGGGGGAGAAATAAGAAAGTATGATCACATGTATGTTGATCCTTCTCACAACCTGCCACAAGAATTACTCAGCAAGAGCACAGAGGGAGTGTAGTGCAGAAGAACTCTCAACTTCTACTACAACTCCAATTACATCAGGAGAGCCAATTCCACAAGGAAGCGAGGTACATCTGCAATAAAGTCCGCTGACAGTGGGTGAACAGTTGGTTGCTGCATTACTGCAAGCAGCAAAGAACCACACCTGTTAGGTTTTTCTTTTACATTATAGCAAACATGACACTTGTATGAATATTTTTGAATGGCTCCAGTTAATTTTTCTTTCCAGTTGCCATTTGATTTCTGAAAATAAAGGCAAAATGTAAAAAACTAAAAATATGCAAAAAGTTTAATAAAATAAGAAAAAAAATGGTTCTTGATAAGGTTTAAGAAAGGATATATTTGATGTGTGTATATGCATAAGAAAGAGTGTGTGAGTGTCTGTATGGATGACTACCTGGGTGTGTGTTAGTGGCTGTATCAGTGAGTCAGTGGGCACCCAGTTGCGCCATAAATTCTAGCTAGGGGCGCCGCAAATAGATTAGGAACCAGTGGACGAAACCATGGGCATAAATCACAAGCCTGCATCCTCCAGCACAGACTCTTAGAAGCCAGTTTGGCTGCCTGACTGAACAGTTTTGTGAGCACAATGCTCAGACTGACGGGAAATTCAACACTCAAACAATTTTTTATGTGGGGGAATTGTGAAAGCCGCTGCTGTACGGCAAAATGAAAGGTAATCCTCGAGATTGACATAGTTGGTCGCACACATCATTAGGATTGATGTTTTTAATTTGTAAGGCGCATCTCAGAACAAGTTTTAAAATGGGTACTATGCAATTTCCTTATTTAAGCATTGCTAGTATTTCCTTACAAACTTTAAATACCACACAAGGCCCTGGGCTAGCAGGTATTAGAATGCCACAACAGTTCCAGTTCCTGGTAGCTATTTAATGCTAAACATTTCCATCTGTGCGTTTTGGATGTATTATTTGTAAGCACAGTGTAGTGTAGTTCCTATTATCCCAATAGGCTCTGCGCATTGGAATAATACCTTCAATAGTATAGGCCTAGACCAGACGTTAACTAGGTCTTCTACTGTCGATATTAGACTTAAAGTTTTGGGTTTGCCAGCTAGCTCAGAGTTCACTAGAAACTTTCTCGAATAGGCAAGGAGGAGTTGAACCTCCCTGGATAGACAAGAAGGGATTTAGTTTCTGACAACCATAGAACATGACAACTTTGCTCTCCCCTAATCAAGAGTGTATCTCTAGAGTCGTGTGAAAACAAAAGACAACTTATTTTACTCAGTCAGTACGTGCATTCTTAGTCTCACCAGATTGTAGAGAAAAGGAAGAGACGGGCGTGTTCAATAAAAGATGGTATTTATTGATCAGTCTCTTTTCTCATACAAGAGAAATGGATCGATATTATCGCAATACTTATGGTTAAGTAAAGTGCATACAATAAAAGCAGAAGTATAAAATAATACTGTAAAAACATTTATATGGTTTCTAAGCCATAAGGTGTCTTAAAATGGATAAAATAGATACATACACATATACATTTGACTAATCGTACTCAACTGGTGTTTCTAACTACGCCTACCCCGGTGTACCTGACCTAAGCCTAATACGTGGGCGGGAATAGAAAGTAGCAGTTTAAGTTAAGTTTGTTTTGCCAAGTGACTGACTCAAGAATTCTCTGCAAGGGGTTATTCAGTTCTGTACCTGAAATCTAGGATGGTTGAGGGATGGTATCTCTCGTCTCTGGTCTCGATATTCCAGGCTGCCTGCGAGGGCTACCAGGAAGCGCTGGAGCTGGATTTCTCGGCAGGAGAAAGCAGCATCTCGTTCTCAGCGCGTCAGGAAGGCGGGGCTGCGCCAGCGGGGTCTGCTCTGCGCTGGGCTTCGGCAAGTCTGGCTGCTCCGATCTCGTCACCACCGCGTGTGTTTGCTTAAGGCAATACCGGTAATATTTATACCTGTAAGGTGCCTAGATTGACGTAAGGATGGACATAGATACGTCAATAAGGATGTCATACGACTTGGTCGTTAGCACATTCTTTTGCTGAAGTTCTCGATGAAATCAAAACAATGGCCGCAGGGTTTTTCCCAGGTTGTCATAGGTTTGATTTGTTTTGAGAACTCCGTATGCCTTATCAGGGTCTGGAGGAATATCGCTTGTCTAATTAGATGGCAAGCGTTATGACCTAATCAGATAACACGTTCCTGTGCCGTGGTGTGGCTTAATCAGATAACCGTTTCTGCATCATGGGATGGCTGCTAGTTAACTTGTTAACCAGAACAGGGTCAGGAATAGGGGGATCGATACAGAACCTATAGGAATACATCACACCCACTCCACGCTAACTATGGCCATGTTTACGAATCTAGGCATAGTAAAACATACTGTAGAGTATCGTGTATACCTTACCACCCCAAAATACATAAAATGCATTTTGAAATTATCTAATATACGGAAAAAACAGTCACATGTATTATATGCACTCAAGCTGTAGAATAATGCTAAAGTAATCACGCATATGTATACATTATTGCTAATTGGTATATGAGAATTTACACATGAAATGGCTCTTAATACAGAAGAAAAAAGTTCGAGACCATTTCATCACAGAATAAAAATTATTATAAACATACCAGCGGGCAGCTAATGTCTATAAAGTTTCTAAAAATAGAAATTTTAGTTCTCTAAGAATAGTTCTTACTTTAAGCAGAAGATAAGTGTCCCGAAAAAATCGTAAAAATATTTTGGGGCTGCTGAAAAAATTACTGTCCGTGAACTGGAGGGGAAATTGTTCATGTTATTATGCTATTCTAGTTGAAGGCCAAATTCAGGGAACGCCGTGTGCTAGCTTGCTCAAAAGTCTTTATTTTTGCTCTGGTGAGAACATCATATCATTTAGACTGTCGAAAAAGCTGTCAACAGCTTCCTGGGAGAGTTCCACTAACTCGGAAAAAGGTGTAACCATGCATTCGTGCGCATGATTGTCTCCATTGACGTTTTGATTAGTATTGCTGACAGAAGGTCGTACCTGATCGATGCTGCTTTCATCTTGAACTTCACTACCCCTTAATCGTAGTGGTGAAGTTTCCACGAATGCCGTCATCAGGATTGGTAGCCGTTGAGGGCAGCACAAAGCATGAGCCTTTATCGGACTCAACAATGTTTCTGCATCCATTGGCGCATCTGATTGTAGCGTCAGACAGGTGTCCAACACGCATTCGTCTCCGCACAGCAAGCACCTTAATACAGGTAAAACACATCGATGCCACATTGGTCGAAATGAAAGAAACCAAGTCATGTTCAGGTCTCTAAGCCGGGAAAGTCCCAGGATTTTTGATATCCGGTCCCGGTATCCAATGGCTCGGATTGTTTCTTCCCTTGTCGCAGGTGTTTTGTCTGTGACACGGTTTGCCATAACGAAATATAAGGACTAAGAATAGGATTCCTGCAATTAGTCCCAAAATGAGGGGAAGTCCGCCAAAAATCGAATGGACGAAGTCTGGTAAAATACCCAGTATGGCTTTGAATGGTGTTAATGCCATTGAAAATACTGTCTTAAATACTTTTGAGACTCCACTGGTATCAGAAATATTTAAGATTTCATTCAGGATTTCTGCGAAATGTATGGGGGAATTAGTTGATAACAATGAGTGAATCTCTGCAGTCGTCCTTGCGACTAGGAGATCATACGTTTCTTTTGATGACGTGAGCCTGGTCGGCGTCTGAAGAAGCACTGTTTTCATTTTGCTTAAAGTATCTACTCGAATAGAAGTAATTTTCAAGTTAGGCCATGCCCTTGCCTCCCTGTCTGGAAAGGAGCTGGGGAACAATAAGCGTCCACAGCACTTGACCTTCGCAGTCGTAGTTACGAGATAAGGAGTCCCGGGCCTAAGACTACAACATCTGCGATCCACAATTAGAATGTAACTCCCATTATAGAGTCTTTGAAAAAATGGTTCTATCTCTGTTGCAGGTGTGCCTAGCTGGTGACATGAAAGGTTATTTGAATTCCCTTCACAGGCTCCATGCAAACTAATTCCGTTACACAGAAGTGTACCGCTTAGTGACATCGCACAATTATTGCCACTAAGAAACACTTTCTGTCCTTTATTACTGACACATGCATGTGAATAGGGCAAGTTCCATGTTGTCTTAATGTACCCTTTTCCCAATTTTTCGTACATGCCAGCCTGTATATATTTTTGGCAGTATTGAAACCTGAAGGTTGATATTGGAATATTAATTATCCCATGTATTATCCATTCACTGACAGGTCGTTCTGACATTGTCACTGGTAATCTCTCGAGTTTCTCAATGCTCAGGATTGTATAATCAGCACCCTTCTGTGCCATACTGATTTGTTTATCAGTAAGGTTAAAGATATTGAATAGTGACGTTGTGTTGATTAAACGCCAAGGCACATAGCCTGAACGCAGATTTTGTAACGTCCAGCCAAGCTGTACAATAGAACGCAATTGAGACTGACCGTGTTGTAACAACAGTAAGTCTTGCGATATTATGTCGATTGCTGAAGACACAATGCTGTCCAAAGAAAAAATTCTGGAGGACAGAGTCATTAACCCATTGTCCACTACAGAAAGTGATTTTTCCAAATTAATACGGTCAATTTCCCGTATACTTTCTGCTGTCTCAATTTGAGTCACCTTCCAGGCCTCGTTGTAAGCTGCATATACAGAGGCTGCTATGAAACGTTTTTGACGCTTTTTGCGCGGTCCCATAATGAAATCATGCAAGTCAGCACCATCAGTAAGTAAAGTTAGGTGTTGCTTAATTTCTGCCAGTGTGGAAGTTTGTAGCCATTGAAGGCAGAGTTTGCCCACACTGTAGGTGGTTATTATCCCTGGGTGTTGTCTTTGGGAATATCTAGGGTCTGGCCTGGTCAATGTGAACCCCTGTGTTTTGTTCAGGAATCTGTCTTGACAGTTATTAGTATCTGTGGGCCAGATTAACCATTGTTTCCAATCAGGATGTGTTCTGTTTTGGTTTAATACATAGTTTACGTCTATCTCTTCATCTGTAGAGCTATTGCTGTTCATTGTTGGCTTTGGAATAGACGGTTTATTTAAGTCTTTGATTTTGGCTAAGCCAAGACAGGTAGTTTGTTGAACAGTGTCATTCAAAAATATAATTTGTTCTGGGATCATGCAGGCTCTAAACAATGATTCTATACCTTGTACTTGCCATTCTTTTGTACCCCAAACACTTTTTACTTCAACATTTTTGTCCCAATAATTAAAACCAAAAGTATTCATTTGTTCAAAAAATGAGTCTGAATATATCAATTTCGTGTTTGTTATCATGGTCTTTGTCCCTGTCTTATTTGACAATTTGAAATAAAATGTTTCAGCATTACTTGTGTTGAACCCTGAAAAGAATGAATATTTGTCATAAAAGGTTCTTGAGCTTCATTTTGGAGGGGTTGCACAATGTTCCCATTGATTATAATTTAAAACATTTCTAGGTTGTGCCAATTTATGTAGAAAATGGTTACCATAGTGGTTGTAACAGTACATACTATCATAATTAGTCGAACCCTGCAAATAATCATGTTTGGTAAATTTAGCAGACATCACTAAGTCAGACATCATATTATTTATACTTTCAAAGTCCCAATCATCAGCAAATGAGCTTGGTTTTACAAAGTCACTCAATGAGATCTTGATTTGGTGTGGATATTTCAGGATTTCGACCGGACCATAAATTTCATAGTCAGTATTGTCCCATGCTACCCCACCCGGTATAGGATTGGCTGTGAAGTTGACTGAAGAAAGTTCTCTTTTCTCGACGTGTGAAGACGTGTGTGGTTTGAGGATCAAGTTGATTTTCTGACTTGCTGTGTCCATTTTAGCATATTTTCCCTCAATGAAGCGTCCCAAAGTTAGTACCATGATGAGCCAAATTATGAGGATAAATGCACCAAAGCCCACCCAAAATTCAATCTATGAAGAAATCAGATAGGTTTATTTCAGTTGTTTCAAAAGTTCTTTAGCTTTATCTTTAAAGGTTTTTGTTGATGGCTGTGTTTTTGATTCACTGAGGTCTTCAGAGGAATCATCGAAGTTTATGAAGTAGCCGGATGCAGTTCTGTCAATTGTTCCAATTGCTTCAGGATTACTGTTTCTTGCATATTCGTTTGTTACTTCATTGTAGGTTGGTGTGTCTTTACTAAATGTTTTTATTTGGGTTTTCAGAGGTTTAAGTTCCATTGCATTGTTGCACAGTCCTTGTTGTTCTTCTGTAGGCGTTTCGAATGTGATTAGCCTCTTAGTTAGGACCTCTGTATTGGTAGCAAACCTTGGTGTTCTACTACTTATTGGGAGTCCACTTGGCCTACTGTTTGTTATCGGCCACATGATTGTGGTTTTACCAGGTCGATGGATACAACTCGGTTCTCCTTTTTACCAGCAAGCGGCGGTAGTACAACTGATTTTGTCCCGTTGATAGACAAGACAGGAACTGCTTTTCTGTAAGAAGGCCCAAATTCCTTCTTTACCGCTATCTTTTCTCTGACTAGATCCCCGACTTTTGGAATCCAGACAGGTCTTGCTGGGACAGGTGGTGGTTCTTCAGTGGTTGTTGGCTGCTGTTTCAACTTTATGTTGCTCAGGTCTTTTCTTGTTTTGTTTAAGTCCTGCAAAATAGCCAAACGATCTTTGATATCAAAGCTTTTTTCCTTTACCACTGAAGTCTGACTGTCAAGATCTAAGACTAACATCCTAGTTCCAAACAATAATTCGTACGGACTGAATCCCTTCAGAGAATTTCTTGGCAGGTTATTTAGACTACGTTGGACACTTATTAGATGTTTGACCCACCCAGCTCCCGAACCTAATATCCTTTCTGTTATAGATAGCTTTATGCCTTGGTTTTTTCTTTACACCATCCCGTATCCCTCAGGAAGGAAGTGAGAAGAATCCCGCATCGCTTTGCTCATTTGGCCGTGCTTCCCCACAAGCTTGAGGGCTAAAGTGAAAAGTTTGGTCAAACGTAGCATGCTCCTAGCGTATATGCCATTTAGACTCGCAAATCTTTGTATAACAGTCCATACGTCAGCCGAGTGCTGGGGATCTACATTATAAGTGGAAACTAGCCTGTATATGTTAATCGGACGCTTTGCTTTTTACTGTTGATCCTTTCTGGAGTGAAACGCCACGATAGTATACCGTTTCTCTCGCCACTGCAATCTCTGTTGCAGTCCGGGCATTTTTTTACAAAAATGTGATGCTGCAGGCTCATGCCTGGCCACCAGTACATTGATTGTTATTCTTCCAGAGAATCTTTTAGTTTGAGGTGTCCGAGACCCTCACCCATATGTGCGTCTGCAATTAACAAGGTTCTCCTGTCCATGTTTGGAATTACTCTATCCCCCACTCCAGGGATTCGAGCAAAAGGGACGGAGTTTGCATCGATTATGTATGTATAATTGAGTGGATAGTTGATCGGTAGCGCTGAGCAGTCGCCTTTTGATGACGTTCTCACCGCCAGCGCTGTTTCACCGTCAATGTATTTTATTGTACGCTTTTTTCTAGCTACGGAAGCCGATTTAGTTGCTACCGCTGTGGCTGTCTCAGCCAATGAATTCCCTGCAACGTGAACGCCATCACGCTGATGACTCAGTGAGTGTGTCACGTGAGTCTTTGGTAGTTCTTTTTGTAACAGAACTATTTGTTCCCAAAGCAGTTTTTGCTTTATTGTTGCACCTGTGTCATCTTTGTAACCGTTTTGAATCCATTTCTGCAAATCGTTGTTATATGATTTGACGCAGTAATATGAATCGGACACCATAAGTGTCGGGAATTCGCGATCCGCATTATCTAGCGCCATTTTCAATGCTATTATTTCAGTCTGTTGTTCTGAATTAGTTTCTACTGAGTGTGTTTTTGTTAATAGAGGTCTTAGTTTACCTCCGCGCCACACTTCTTTTGTAATCTCACATGTGGGGTTGTATGCTTGTTCTCCCCAAACCGAGGGTTGAGCATGTCCGTCTGTATAGATTACACAAGCGTATTGTCGTAAGGGCAGAATGTCGATTGGCAGAGGGAATGTTCTTTCATATTCTAGATTTTTTAGTTCCTCTAGTTCTGGATCAAAGTAGTAGTTTACTTTTTCCATTGTAATGGAATTCACCCATTGTATCCATTCCGGATTCAATGCTGTTGTTGGTAAATTACACGGTGTTGTTAATGCCTCAAAGGCTGATTCTGCTGTTCTGGCTGTGATCCGTCTACCGTCAGCTTTATCTTTTTCTCTAGCTATTGCGGTTTGAACTGCATGAACAATGTTTTCTTTAATGCTGAACTTCTTTTCAGCTTCTGTGTACAAGTGTGATTTGAATGCAATTGGTACCTTTTCTCCCTCATTAGAGGTCAGGTATGTGAATCCGCATCTTCCTGGGATGACTCGAATCACAAGATTGCGTGTGTTATCACGTGTTTCTAATTTTGTTTTAATTAACATGTCTGTTTGTAAGGATCTCAGAATTTCTGTGTGTATTTGAGTCCAATTGGTTCTTTTAAAATCTGGTTTTATTAGATCATAAAGGGGCTTGACCCTTTCTGCGTAATTTGCAATGTATGTTCTTCCGAAATTTAGGAAGCTTAGAATTGACTGTAGGTTTTTTAGTGTTCTTGGTGCTTGGAGTACGGCACATTTCTCTAGGAAATTGTCAGCCAGGCTTTTGCCTTCACTTGATAATTCATATCCTAAGAACAGGACTGTTAGATGGGCAATTCTAGATTTTTTAAAGTTGAATTTGTAACCCTCTGCTGCGAACCCAAGTATTATGGTGTTCACTCTCTTCAAGTGAGTATCCAAGTCATCATCTGTTAGGTATATGTCGTCGACATAAGATAATGCTTCGTCATCATATGTTTGTAGTAACTCTGTTACTCTCGCTGAGAATAATCCTGGGCTGTTCTTGAACCCCTGGGGTAACCGACAGAATTGTTTTTGAGCGCCATTTATTGAGAACGCGGACAAATATCTGCTCTCTGGTGCTATGTTTTGACAAAAGAATCCATTAGAGATGTCTAATGTTGTTTTGTATTTTTTGCGCACTATGTTCTTCATTAGTGCTGCACTATGCGAGTTTTGCACTGCAAAAGTTTTGCAACATGAGTTAAGGTGTCTGTAATCCAAAACTAGACGATATGAATTGTCTGGTTTGGAGACAGGAAACAAAGGGTTGTTCATTTGTGAGGTGCAAGTTTCAATCACCCCCTGGTATTCTAGTTGATCTAGGATTTCTTTTACCTGTTTTTTAGCTTCTTGCTTAATTGGGTACTGTCTTTGTGCAGTAGGTTGTGATTTTAACTGGATTTTGTGAGGAGGAGAGTCCTCATCCCATCCTACATGATTTGTATATAAAGCAGGAGCTTGAGCTACTGCCCACTTTCTTGCAAGTGTATATTTTTTATGAATTGGGATATGATTTGAGAAGGCAGGCATAATTATTTCTTCGCCATGAGGGCAGTCCCTGACAAACTCTGGTGGCCAGTCTTTTTCAGCTAGAAGGATGTCATAGCCCTTGGAGAGATTATCCCAAAATAGTCCCCTTATTTTTCTAGTCTTATCCCCTTCTATACGTAAAGTTATTTCATATATTTTGTGAGGTTTGCTAACTCTGGTGTCTGCAGTTTCCACTTGAAGGTATTCATTCGTGTCCACTGTCTCCAGATGATTCATAAGGACTTTGCGAGCTATGCTCACTTCTGCTGCGCTGTCTAGCATTGTCTGAGCCCATTCTCCGTTTTTCAGTTGTGTCCTCAGTATTCTCGGCATTGTTAACTACTTTAATACTGGCTAACTTCTTTTTTGGAAATTGTAATTTCTTTTTTAGATGACCAGGTTCCTTGTCTTTGGACTTGGCGTGCTCTTCTCTTTGTTCTGATCGTCCTCTTCTTTCCGATTTCTGCAAGGAAGTCTGAAAAGATTGAGAGGGGCGTGTATCAATTTTTTGATATCTATCAGGCTTCTTTATATTATCCCTATTTCTAAGGTTGTATTTTTTCACAGAGGGCTCACTTTGGGGAGACCTGTGTCCTTGGTTTGGAGATATTTCTCTCCGCCGAGGAGACCTTCCTCTGGACTGGAATTTCTTTTCTTTAGGATTGGATTGTTTGTTTCCATCCCAGCTCTTTTTTTGTGATGTTAAATTATTATTAAAAAATACTTTTTCAGGACTTTCAATCAGACGGGGTTTTACTGGTATTCCACCTAAACTATCTCTACCTAGTTCCTCATAGGATTTTTCTATGATTCTGGCAATTTCAGCTGGTTGGTCTGCTATATCTGTTTCTTTTAACCTCTGGCGGATCGCCACGTTTGCTGCTTCTCCCTTTATGTTGGCTAGTAATATAGCCGAGACCTGCTTGAAGTCTTTCAGTAATTTCATACCAAGAGTTAAAGCGGGTTCTGGACCGTATTCATCTTGAATTTGTTTTAGCACATCTGGTATTACCGAGATGGATGGAACACCATGCGTTTTTGTGTAAATGGAAGCAAAGACTGTACCCCAAGTGTCACAGTCCTCCACGTGTGGTGCGATTCCCATTGGAAGACAGATAGTCAGAATCCTGTGTTTTTCTAACGGGGTGGTGTCTGGAAACACCGCCTCTATTTGGGTGATTTTTTGTGCTAACCAGAATGGTATTTGTTCCCGTTTAGCTGGTACTTTACCCAGGCAGGATTGTATGTTCTGTGGTGTAATTTTATTTGTGTTCCCCTGATGAGGGGTCAGCTGTGGAATTTTAATTGCTGGTTGGATTGTTGAAGTCCGCATTACATATTGGACTAATTGTCTATGTACTTTTATTAATTGTTTTAGTTGTATTAAAAGGTTTGCTGCAGACATCCCATCGATGTCTGGATGTGGTGTGTATCCGGCTAGGACCGGCCACGTTGCTCCTGGTCTACCTAATGGACCGAGCCTGGTGATGTGATTATTATGTTTTAGGGCGCCTTTAAACAAGAGCAGGTGCTCTTGAAATTTGAGTGATACTTCCACCTCCTCGAAAGGAGTGTATTCATTAGGAGGATCCTCTGTTTTGTAATAGTGGAAGTGCTTTGTTACAGCGTTTGCTGCTGGAAAGTGTATCCATGAATAGAATACCTCTGTCTGCCGATATTCGTGTGCCTCTATTACGAATATGACTGTGCCACCTCTAGGTGTCAGTCCATTTTCTATAAGTTTTAAAGTTATAGATTTTCTTATGTTGACCGCGATGAGTATTATATTCGGGTCTGTTTCTTGCATAGCATTATCAGCTGCTACGAGTTCAGCTGCTATTCTAGCTGCCTCTCTTTCTCCTTCACTGTCTGACATTGTACTGTCCAGAAGGTTATTCCGTTTGTTTGCAGATCAGGTTTCTTATGGAAACAAAGATTAGATGCACAATATTTTGGAACAGTGTATCCTTCAACGTTGACTAAACCAAGAACCTTACATAGGAGTTTCCTCCTGCGAGGTTTGGCGGATATTACCTTTCACCCACTCCAGACGTCTTTGGAGTATTATGGGAAAAAAGGGGTCTGAGGGAAAAAGCACGACTGAGTTACTCTAATGTCTTGCGTTAGTTTTATCGCCTTTCCAAACGTTTGGGCGCCATGTAGTGTAGTTCCTATTATCCCAATAGGCTCTGCGCATTGGAATAATACCTTCAATAGTATAGGCCTAGACCAGACGTTAACTAGGTCTTCTACTGTCGATATTAGACTTAAAGTTTTGGGTTTGCCAGCTAGCTCAGAGTTCACTAGAAACTTTCTCGAATAGGCAAGGAGGAGTTGAACCTCCCTGGATAGACAAGAAGGGATTTAGTTTCTGACAACCATAGAACATGACAACTTTGCTCTCCCCTAATCAAGAGTGTATCTCTAGAGTCGTGTGAAAACAAAAGACAACTTATTTTACTCAGTCAGTACGTGTATTCTTAGTCTCACCAGATTGTAGAGAAAAGGAAGAGACGGGCGTGTTCAATAAAAGATGGTATTTATTGATCAGTCTCTTTTCTCATACAAGAGAAATGGATCGATATTATCGCAATACTTATGGTTAAGTAAAGTGCATACAATAAAAGCAGAAGTATAAAATAATACTGTAAAAACATTTATATGGTTTCTAAGCCATAAGGTGTCTTAAAATGGATAAAATAGATACATACACATATACATTTGACTAATCGTACTCAACTGGTGTTTCTAACTACGCCTACCCCGGTGTACCTGACCTAAGCCTAATACGTGGGCGGGAATAGAAAGTAGCAGTTTAAGTTATGTTTGTTTTGCCAAGTGACTGACTCAAGAATTCTCTGCAAGGGGTGTTTCAGTTCTGTACCTGAAATCTAGGATGGTTGAGGGATGGTATCTCTCGTCTCTGGTCTCGATATTCCAGGCTGCCTGCGAGGGCTACCCGGAAGCGCCGGAGCTGGATTTCTCGGCAGGAGAAAGCAGCGTCTCATTCTCAGCGCGTCAGGAAGGCGGGGCTGCGCCAGCGGGGTCTGCTCTGCGCTGGGCTTCGGCAAGTCTGGCTGCTCCGATCTCGTCACCACCGCGTCTGTTTGCTTAAGGCAATACCGGTAATATTTATACCTGTAAGGTGCCGAGATTGACGTAAGGATGGACATAGATACGTCAATAAGGATGTCATACGACTTGGTCGTTAGCACATTCTTTTGCTGAAGTTCTCGATGAAATCAAAACAATGGCCGCAGGGTTTTTCCCAGGTTGTCATAGGTTTGATTTGTTTTGAGAACTCCGTATGCCTTATCAGGGGCTGGAGGAATATCGCTTGTCTAATTAGATGGCAAGCGTTATGACCTAATCAGATAACACGTTCCTGTGCCGTGGTGTGGCTTAATCAGATAACGGTTTCTGCATCAAGGGATGGCTGCTAGTTAACTTGTTAACCAGAACAGGGTCAGGAATAGGGGGATCGATACAGAACCTATAGGAATACATCACAACAGCTTCACCAAAGGGTCTTGGTGCTAAAAATGCAGAGGGGCAGAGTTCACAAGAGTTAATAAGAAAGGTTAGTTTTTTGAGCACCGTAAATGGGAACAGATGTGTAGTAGAGCATAATTCTTTCATGAGATTATTCCATTCTCTGACCAAAATATATTGAACCGTTTTTACTAATGAGAACAAAGTGGCACTTCTAAATTCACCAGATTCTGGTTTGCCACAATGGGGCAGTAGAGTTGCTTCATATGTCTTGTAATAATTAGACAGTTGGTCAATTTATTAAAACAGTTTCTACATGCTTTTGGTCAGTATTTAATAAAAACCAATTTAGGCACTTATACAGAAAACTAGAAAGCATTTTTTTTTTATTTTTAGGGACAAAAAGAAAAATTGTTGGTAGAGATGCTGTTACTCTATATTATTGCTAACTAATGCTATTGGCTTTTTGAGTGAATCTATCAATGTCCACTTGAATGCTTGCGTCAAACTGCATGACTAATTAATTGATACCTATACTACTCTATGTTCACTCTACTCCTGCTGGTATACATTGGCACATTAACATGATCTCATGAAATGTGCCAATGAGAATTATATATTTTGTCCCTGACCCATCTCCCTCTCCACTTGATTTCCATATGCAGACCGCAGTGCTAAAGAGTATTGTTTCTGACATAGTCAATTAAAGTATTTGACTTACATACCCCACTCGCCAAAAATAGTAACATAGTGGGGAGCCGCAACCAATGGCCAATACGTCAGGTACCCGTGGGTCGGAAAAGTTTGGAGACCACTTCTTTAAGCTTTTCCACAAGGCAACCATCAGACACAGTTGTAAAATTAGAAAGATCTACGGAATTACAATTGGCTAAGAAAAATACTATCTCTCCTATGACGGCCTTTCAAGTATTCTCTCAGAGAAAACCTTATATATCAGTGGTCTGTCACACTGGGTGACCAGCACCAAAACCAATAGCTGTAACAAAATACCTATCTGTAGGCTGTAGGCTTTGCTATATAATAAAAACAATCAAAACATAACTGCCTATCAACTGTAATAATAGTGCTTTTGCCATAACATTTCATAATAAACAGCTCAGACTTATAGCCATGATCATTGGTTTCCCACCATAGCCAAGTGAGTCCAGTATTGAGTAAAACCTTTCCACAAACAAAAAAATGGATATGAGAGTTTTAGTGGCTGATCATATCCTGTACTGAAACCAGCATGTGGATGGAGCCTGAACCCCTCTCTTAGTAGGACTCTGAAAGCTCTTGTTATTGATCATAGAAGGTCAAGTGACAGTTGTACCTTCAAGACAGACCTAAAAATTCATGTAGATTAGTGTAGCTCTGGGCTCTCAAACACAAGACTGCACTCTTAAGTCTAAAGTTATTTACTACCCTCCTCTCATCTGAGCTTCTACCAGAGAGAAACAAGCACTTTCAATTATCTAGTTACCTAAGACACTTTAGTAATACTACACTGCCATGCACGTGCCACTTGCTCCTGAAAATTTAAACTCAGGCACCAGGATGAATAAAAAGTAACAAGAGCTGCTTGGAGGGCAAGAATTTTTTATTGAAGCATAAAACATCTGCCCAATCAAAATTTCAAGTCTGAAAATGCCTCTTTTAGAAAGTTGTGTTTTTCTTACTTTCACCATTTGGTGCCTGGACCACTGACACTGCCATTTTAGTACACTTGTGGGCCTGTGTAGACTCTGCTAGGAAGAAAGACTGTTGTGCTGCTGAAGGACTGCCGCTCTGATGGACTGCTGCTTTGTTGCACTCTTGCCTTGCTGTGCTGCCTGCTGTTTTACTGACTGTTTGAGAAGGACTAGACCTGCATCACTTGAACCCAGTGTGACTCATGCATTATGATCTGATGTGTCAGGGACATAAAAGACTTCCAACTGTTCTGCTGCTGCACCTAGACTCTGCCATCTGTAAGTCTTGCCTGTCAGGTAGTACCACCCCAGTCCTGGAACCTTAGAAGTGAGGCCTAAGGTGCTTGCTTCAATGAATCCCACACACCTTTCCGGAAACAGTGAATCCATGATGTTGCATGGATTGGTACCAGTGCATTGGCCCCTGTTGCTCGACCATAAGCGGTGCATCGACTATGCTGCGTAAAATGACCCACTGCATCCTCTTCGGAACAAGTACTGTGCAATGTTATAATCAAGGTCTTCGCAGCTCCATCAACGACAGCCTCAACAACCATGAGAACTCTGCACTGTATCCCCTGCAGTCATCGGGCTGATGCATTACAGCTGTTGAATGGAACAGGACCAGCACATCGCCGTCTTAGTGAATATGGACACCAACGCATCACTTTGGCTGCACCCTACATCTTCTTTGACATTGACGCAACCAGGATCAAGGTACTTTTTCCAGAGGGCCTAACTGGGAGCCTGCATCCGGCGCGAGCTCCATTGATGACTGCCTGAACTTTTGACTTTGTTTGGGCTGAGTGTGAACCAAGTAAAATCCTTTATAATGATGGTAGGGGTAGCTAAGAAATGCCTAATACTGAAAACTTTTCTTATTTGGGGCTTTTATTTCAATAGCCATAATAATTGGAATTCATTGTTGACAGCGAATAGTATGACATTTGAAAGAAACATCAAAGCCATTTTTAGATTTGGTTTAAATCCAGGCTCCAAACCAGTGAGTGTTATGGCCTGCATATATCAATCCAAATATGTAGCAAGTGTCACCTACTGGGCTGCCTTATGGGGGTGGTCAGATATAAGATGTCTCCAAAGTATAGAAAATAATTGTTCAAGAAGGATTCTAGCTGTTCTCCATAGCTGTGCACATTTCATTTGTCATTGAGGATTAGGTATGGCATTCCTGGAGGACAGGATACACTTGCCCCCCTTAGTCTTGTGATGAGCAGTGTGGAGGAAGCCTAAGGTCACCATAAATAGGCTAATTATCCAGGATTGGTTGGGCTTAGATGGGGCAGATAAAACCACCTGGTTGAAATATATTAGGAACACACTTAGAAAAATTGGGTTGAGTAACTGTCTCAAAACACCGGGGGTTATCATTGATGTGAGTAACAAGGGCCTAAAAACGAAGTTCCTGGATTCGGCTAAATGGGAGAGGGAAACAGTGGAAATTGGAAAAGATACAGTGTCAACTAACACCATCCTAGTTACCCAATCTAGAATAGAATCTTATATTTTAATGGTTACAAATTTGATTACAGATTCTCATTAACGCAGTGCCATCTCAAAATCGCAGATCCGCACCCTCCACAACAGGTCTCTGCCACGGTCACTCCTCTTGCCTGTTGTCCTGCAGTCTTGCCTCTGATGTCTTAGAGACTGCACTGCCAGTATCTTTTTCCTAATTATCCTTAGCTCAACTTGCTTTTGCTTTTCCTTTGTTCCATTTTGTTTTGATTCATGCTGTTTAGGAGCCGATTGCTCCTTCACAACCGCTCCTTTTACTGTCTTTCTCTCTCCCCTCTCCTGCCACCCAGCACCCTTCCCCTCTCCAAGAACCTACTTAATGGAGGTTGCAGTACAGATGTGCTGCCGGCATGCTGAAGGTGTGCCAAAGGCATGCCCATTTTCGCCGTCCATGCTTGAACTGCACATTGTGCCAGGAACCATGGTCCTCCAGCCACCCTCTGTTACTCCTCTGCAGAACTCTGAGCCCTAGTCCCCAGTTGCCACAACAACTTCTGCCTGGCATCTCTTCGTTCAGCAGCTGGACCGTTCACCTGCCACTGTTGTACCTTCACCTGCAACTCAGGACCTCCCGCCATGATGGAAACCAAAGCCACTCCCACTTTGCCAACTGCCCCATACTCACTCTGATGCCTTCTGTTCAATGTCAGACACACCACCTAAGTCTGGAACCTGGCTCAATCCCTAGTATGCCCCTGGCATCGCCACCATTATACCCAAGATGAGACACAGGGACCGCACCACCAAACATGAAGGAGGCATTGCCAACATCCACATCATCATCATCCATAAAGAACCAATCTGCTGCGCCACCACCAAAGACGACACCACACCAATCATGGAACATCTCAACTTCCAAGTCCGCATCAATGACAGTATGACCATCAGTATGACCATCAGAGACACCCTCACCAACAGACCCCAAGGAACACGCAACAGCTTCTGTGACACCCTCACTGACTTCATTGCCCCACTTGCCATCAAGACTAATCACTACATCTTCCTCAGAAACCTCAACTTTCACATGGACGACCCCACAGACATCAACTCCTCCAATCTCCTGGAACACATGGTCAAAATCGGCCTCACCTAGCTGGCACCGATCCAACACACCGAGTTGGACAAAAACTGCACCTTATTTTCATGGCCAGAGACAGAGTCAAATACTGCCATGTCAAAGAACTCACCTAGTCCGAACACTCAATCATTTACATCACCATGCACTGCCACCAGCCCCCCAACATCATCTTCCACAGCTGGAACAAAGTGACACAGACCCATAGGATGGACATACTCAACAGCATCCAGCCCACCCCCTGATCCAACCTGGAACAAGCAGTCCAGAATGTCACTACATGGATCACCAATGCCACCGATTGAGTCCCTCACATCAAACAAGCCAAGACCCACAGATCCACTAAACTAGCCAGCTGGTACACACCAGAACTCAGGACAATGAAACGGCACTGCAAACAACTGGAGAGAAGATGGCACAACAGCACATACACCACAGAACGAGCCATCTTCAAGTCAACCCTCAACAAATGCCACCAATGACTCAAAGAATTGAAAGAAAACACCCTAGCAAATTGCATCAAAGCAAACACCAACAACACTAAGGAACTCTTCAGCATAGTCAGAGAGTTCTTCTGCCCTACGGCCCTAGAGAACACAATCCCTTCCTCACAGGAACTCTGCAATGCTCTTTCAAATCTTTTCCAAAACAAGATATCCACCATCTACACAAATTTCGAGCCCCAGTCAACTGACCTCCACATCCTCCTCACTCAACCGGAAGCCCCCCTGATCAGCAACTCACTGTGTAGGAACTGGTCACCACACAGAACACCAAAGCCATCATGTACTCCATCCACTCGTGAGCACCCACAGACCCTTGACCTCACCACCTCTTCAACCTCTGAATCAAGGATATCAACCGCCAAATCACCACCATCCTCAACACATACATCTTTCCCTAAGCATTGAAACCTACAGAAGTCAGGCTTCTCCTCAAGAAACCCTCCATTGACCTTAGCGAACCAGAACTTCTGCCCAATCCCACTGCTCCCTTTCCCAGTCAAAGTCCTCGAGAACGCTTTCAACCAGAAGCTCACCAAACACCTGGAGAGATCCAACCTTGTCCACACCTCCCAATCCGTTTTCCGCACCCAACACAGCAAGGAGCCAGCTCTAAATGCTGCCACTAATGACAACCGCATTCTCCTGGACAGAGGAGAATCCGCGGCCCTGTTCCTCCTCGTCCTCTCCGCAGCATTCAACACCATATCTCACCACACACTCATCCAGAGACTGCACCGCATCCGGAACCAGGGAGACGTCCTTAGGTGAATTGCATCGTTCCTCACAGGACAAACTCAGAGAATCTGCCTACCTTCCTTCGCCTCAGAACCCAGGAGAACCGTCTGTGGCGTTCCTCAAGGTTCATTCCTCAGACCTACTCTCTTCAACCCCTACATGACATTCTAGCCTACATCACCAGAACCCACAACCTCAATATTATATCCCATGCTGACAACATACAACCCATCCTCTCGCTCTCAGCAGACCCCACCATCATGAAGAAAAGCTATAACAACTGCATGAAGAACGTCGCAGAGTGAATGAAGAACGACTGTCTGAAGGTCAACAATGGCAAGACTATAGGCACTCTGCCTTGTTGGGGGGTGCATAGTTTTAAATCCACGGGCAGGGGGGCATGGAGGGGGGAGGGGGGTTTGCGGGTTTTGCAATATGGTTTTGGTTTGGTTGTTGTTTTCCCATCGCAATCAGTGGACAGTCGGATCTTTTTAGAGTTTCCCCCACTCCACATCCACGGAACGCAATCGGTCAGTCTTTGTTTGATGGTATTAACCGACACTCACACTCAGCGCGCATGATGCATGATGTGACTGTCGACCCTCCCACTGAGCCTCTGTCCCTTTCTACAGCTCCCATGCTATTTGAATGGGGGGTGACACAATAGAAACGTTGCTGTTTGTTCTCACCTGGAATGTTAATGGACTGGGGGACAAAATCAAACAGGTATAGTACTCCAATATCTTAAGAGACATGTCCCAGCCCTAGTTCTCCTGCAGGAGAAGCACCTGGTGGGCGGGAAATGTCAGGCCCTTACACGGTGGGGATAAAAGCTCCTGGTCCATGCAGGGTTTACCTCTGGCTCCAGAGGTACCGGAATCCTCGTCTGGAAGAGCCTTGCACTCACTCTGACCCACACATGGGCAGACCCCCAGGGGAGGTTTGTAGGCCAGCTGGGAGGGGAAACGACTTAACGTGATATCATCCTACCTCTCTCCAAATCTGGGTAAGGAGGCGCTTAGTCCTGGGGAAAATTGTTGTAGCTCTCCCGGTGGGAACCCTTGTCCTGGGAGGGCATTTTAATATTACAATGGATGACTGCACATACAGACACCCTCGCAGCTAGGGTGACCAACCGTCCGTAAATTTCACGGACAGTCCGTAATTTCGGCCGTCTGTCCGTTGTCCGTGAAGGATTCTTTAACGGACGCCATTTGTCCGTAATTTTAACTGGTCGCACAGCTGATCCCCACCTCCCTTCTTGACTCTAATGCTGTTGAGGTCGGGTGTAACAGCAGCATTGGAAGGCACAGCAGAATGGCAACTCTCACACCTCCAGCCCTTGATGAGCTGTTAAGAGGTGCTTGAAGGTGACTGAGAGGCTGGAGGGAGGGGCTGCAGCTTCAGGAGCAGGGGCATCTATTCAGATGCAAACAGCGCTGAATGCATCTTGTATCTGCAATTGGTGTGAGACATTCCCTTTCTGCCCAGGGCCCCAAACATCCTAGAACCGACCGAGGCAGCACGTGGTTCTCTTCACAGAGCTTAATTATTCACTAAATTGTAAACAAACCTCGATTCTTCAAATATGCAGTCTATATTGTAAAGAAATAAAGAAATGGCACAATCGCACCCACACTGATTAACAAAGTATGGAGGGCAGTAAGTTAAATCAGTTCTCTTGGAGTATCTCCTTTCAGTACTGTACATCAGTGTGGGGGGGAAAAATTAACATTTTGGAAACGCAGCCTGTCGTCTCGTTTTCTTGTCCAAGAGGGGGTGAGGAGCCCTCCCCCACCCTGGAAGAGACCAAGATGATAATAGAATAATGAATGCCCACCCCTGTGCCCACCCTGGTGGATCCTGTTCCCCCCATGTGGTGGCTCCTGCCCCCCCCGCCCCCAGCTGTGATGGCTCCTGTCCCCCCCCCCCCTCCCCTCCCCTGTGATGGATCCTGTCTCTGCCCAGGGTGGCTTCTGTCCGGGTCCTGGGATGGCTTTTGCAGCGAGGGTGAAGTTCTTGATGGGTGGGCGAGTGAGTAAGTGAAAAGATGGCTGGATGAATTAGTGAAAGGGTGAATGGATGAATGAAAGATTGAATAGATGGATAATGAGAGAGGATGGATGGATTGATGAGTGAGTGGAAGGATGGAAGAGAGAAAAGGGAAATAGCTGGATGTATGGGTGGAAGGGTAGCTGGATGGGTAAAAGGGTGGATGGATGAGTGAAAGGATGGATGAGTGAAAAGGTGAATGATGAGTGAGTGAGTGGGTGGATGGATGAGTGAAATGATGGATGGATTGATGAATTGATAAGTGCAAGGGTGAATGGATGGACGGATGAGTGAAAGGGTGGATGTAAGGATGGATGAGTGAGTGAAAGGGAGGGTAGATGGACAAAAGGATGAATAGATGAGTGAAGGAGTGAAAGGATAAATGGATAAGAGAGGATGGATGAGTGATAGGGTCAACGGATGGATTCATGAGTGGATGAGTAGATGAATGGATGGATGGGTGGGTGGGTGGGTGGGTGGATGGATGCAAGGAAGGATTGCTAAGTGAAAGAGTCGTTGGAGACAGAAAGGGAGGATGATGGATGACTGAAAGGGTGGATGGGTGGAAGAATGAGTGACTGGGTGCATGGATGAGTAAGTGAAAGGATGGCTGGATGGATGAGTGAATGGATGGATGGGTAGAAGAGTGGATGGATGAGTGTACAGATGGCTAGGGTGAAAGGGTGGATGGATAAAGGATGGATAAAGGGATGGATGAGTGAAAGGATAGATGGAAGGATACATGATGGATAGGTTTGCAAATGGCTGAATATGTCTATATATGGCTGGGCTTACTTATATACTATTGCGCGACCTCTGATGTGTCTGTAAAACGTATCGAATTGTCCTGAAGTTTTGTCCTGAATTTTGACCTCCTGTCCTGAATTTGTGTCCTGAATTTTGACCCTTTGTCCTGAATTTTTACAGTCACCGTCCTGAATTTGCACCAATGCCAGTTGGTCACCCTACTCGCAGCCCTCCTACCAGTCACACAACGCAAATGATGGATTTCACCCAATTCATGGGCATGGTAGATGTGTGGCGCATTCTGCAACCAGACAAGCCACACTACATATTCTATTCCAATGCACATAAGAGTATGTCCCGCATAGGTTACTTTCTTATGAACCTGGTAGACATTGGGAACTTTAGACACCCATGTGCTTTGCCAAGGGGCATCTCCGATCATTCTCCGGTATGGGTGGAACTCACCTACTTTCATTATTGACACCGCAAGGCCATATCCATTAATCCATGGCTGATTAAGGTTCCGGACATCAGAGAGACACTGACCACCCAGACATCCCATTACTTCAACGTAAATGTTGGCTCAGTTGAATCGGCACACATCAAATGGGAGGCATACAAAACGATGATGAAGGGGCAAGCATTAGCACTGAAAATTGTGTATATCCAAAAACGGAACCAACAACTGCTCGATCTAGAGAAAGAGCTCCGACAACTGGAGGAACAACATGCATGTTTCCCTTGTGAATCCACCACTCACCAATTAGCCATCAAACAGCTGGAATTCAGATCTCTGGACCGGGGGAAAACGCAGGCCAGATTGTTACAAACACAGCACAAGGTCTATGAGATGGGAGATAGAGCGGGTAAGATGCTTGCCTGGTTGGAAAGACAGGAACAGGCAAAGCGATGGGTGCCCAAGCTAACTCTGCCAGTGGCGGTGCAGATTATGCAGAGGCCTTCGCGGATCATTTAGAAAAGGTCTATACCTCATCCACAACATATACGACAGAGGACTCACTGCAACTGCTGGTCGATATGAGGCAAACTACCCTATTTGAAGCCGATAGAGACAGGCTAGAGGGGGACCTTACAGATGATAAAATCTGCCAGGCCGTTGGCAGTATCCAAGCAGGGAAAGCAATGGGGCCCAATGGCGTTCCTATTGAATTTCTTAGGACTGTAGCCACACAGGTCGCACCCCACCTCAAAAACATGTTTACTAAGAGCTTTAATATGGGAGTCCTACCTTATGATCAGCGTCTTGCCTCCATAGTGGTCACCCGGAAGCCTGGTAAACCGTCAGACAGCCGCGGTTCCTATCAACCAATATCCTTGATTAATGTCGAAGCCATAGTCTTGGCCAAACTCCTAGCCAACCATCTCATCCCAATAATTTCATCTTTAGTTCATGCCCACCAAATCTGGCTTCATGCCAGGGCGGAATACAGTGTTGAACATCTGCCATCTCCACAATGTTCTGGGTCGACAGCGATGCACAGAAGATGCAGCAGTGCTCTCTCTGGATGCTTCTATGGCGTTTGACTCCATAGAATGGCCATACCTTTTTCAGGTGCTGGTGCACCAGGGGTTCAGCCCAAATTTCATGGGCTGGATCAAACTACTGTACACTGGCCTGCATGGCCAAACTAAGGTTAATAATCGTATAGATCGAACATTAACACTTGGCAGGGGCACCCGATTCCGGGGCCACTAGCTTCTTTGGTGCAAGGAGATGTGTCCCTTAGAGGACTGAAATGGGATGAGGGCCATGGAGACAGAATATCATTATATGCAGATGATATCCTGGTTTATTTAGGTTCTCCCCATGCGTCTTTACACAGCCTCCTCAATATTTTTATTAACTTCGGCTAGTACTCAGGCTATGCCATTAATTGGAAAAAATCGCTACTGTTTGTCCTTTATGAACTAATTACCCGACTAACCCCGGGTTGCGAACTTGATGTGGCCCCTGACGGCTTTTGATATCTTGGGATTTTTGTCACCCCGACCCTTGCCATTTTTTATGACAATAACCTAGCCGCCTCACTAGATAGACTTAGAATAGACGTTAATTCCTGGCAATCCTTGCTGCTCTCTCTGCTGGGCCGGGCGGCCTTACTTAAGATGCTGGCCCTCCCGCGGTTATTATATGCCCTTCAGAACTGCCCATACCCAATCTCTGATAAGTATTTCAAAAACATAAACACTGAGTTGAGGCTGCTGTTGTAGGATGGCTCCACGTATCGCGTTACACACATTATCTAAAGGGTGGTACAATGGTGGAATCGCCCTCCCAGACATGCTACTCTATTACTGGGCATCGCAGCTTGTAGTAGTAAACCACTGGTTGTATCGCTCTCCGCTGGACCCTGCCTACATGTTGGACAGGTACCAAATGGGACGGGAAGGATACCTGGGTGCCCTATACACAAAGATTCGAAAGGGGAGGCTTCTGGGTCCCACTGCATGCACAGTACACCTCTGGCACCAGGTGACCAAACGCTTGGGCTGGACTGATATACTGACGCGCTCTACTCGTTGTGGTATACCCAGAAGTTGGGACTCCTTTGCCACCAACTGGGGTTTGACAAATGGGATGCGATCGGACATTCCAATATAGGTCATCTTGTGAACAAGGGGAGACTCCTATCGTTCTCTGAAGTGCGGGTGAATTACCAAATGGCCCATTTAGATATCTGCAGATCCGTCATGCCCTAACCACCGCACTCCCAGATATGGGCAACCTTCCGGAATCATCTTGGCTAGAAGATCGATTGCTCTCTGAACGACTCTCTACTAAGGCTATCTCTTTGACATACCGTAAGCTATGTAAGAATTTGCCTGACCCCTTTCCAGACTCTATGTAGCTGATGGCAAGCCGAAATTGGTGACATTGACGATGATGATTGGCAAACAGCGTAGATGTCGCCACGAGAGGCAACCATCTCACTTCGTTTCCGGCTGACCCAATTAAAAGTACTACACAGAACTTACCTCACTGGGGTTACACTGACTAGGATTGGATCGACACAGGATGCATTTTGTTTGAGGGGGTGTCACCAGAAGGCAACTTTCTAACACAACATATGGGATTGTCCATTTTTACGTCACATGTGGGAGGGGTCAACTACAAACCTGCAAGATTCACTAGGCAAGACGATTAGCCTGACTCCACCACTCAATAATTGGAAACCGACCGACCTTACAGCAGTGGAACAGCAACTGGTCACTTTGTGTTATGTACTGGTTAAAAGAGCAATTGCAATGAAGTGGGGGGTACCGGGGCGACCTTTAATAAATACTTGGATGACTACACTCGATATTTGTATGATTTCTGACAAAGACGTAGTCAAATTCAGAGGATGCCCCAAAAAATGGGACAGAAAATGGAGTGGGTGGAATGCTTATCGCTGAAACCTATGTGTATCTCCGACTGTAGAGATGGAAATGTCTACATACAATCATTTCGCGAATTACATGCTTGATTGAATATATGCTCAATAATTACCATTGGATGCTATATGATTACACTGTCTGCAATTCATATGTTACAATTGGAAATTTGCTACTAAAAAAACAAATTATAAAAAAAAAAATACAATGGCAAGACTGAAGTGCTGATATTCGGCGAGACCATCTTCCCCTGGAACGACAGCTGGTGACCCGCATAACTCAGACCCACTCCCACACCAACAGACCGCACCTTCAACCTCGGCATCAACCTAGACAGCAGGCTCACCATGAAGCAACAGATCAACACAGTCTCCTCCACCTGCTTCCATGCTATTTTTTTTGCAGCTTTTACACGAAACCACAGAGAAGATTGATCAATCCAGTACTTAAAAATGTTCACTTTGTTCAATGTAGGGTAGCACTGGTGTTTTTACAACAATTAGACTCAAGAGTTATATTTAACTCTGTAGCCAGCTTTCTGTTACAAGTTAGGAAAATCAGGAAAAGTCTCTGTTAGTGTAAACATTTTATATTTTTATACTTCATACTCTGTATGGTTTTATATTATAAAATTGCTGAGTTATTGATTTTACTGGATATTTATTTTTATCATGTATTTTTAAGTTTTATATTTTATTGATAGGATTTTATTGTGATGATTATGTATAAACCTTTATGGTTTTATGAAATCGGATAAAGGAATTTGATTTGAATTTGTCCTGTCTGGCGTGACCCGATGTTTAAAATAAGCGCTTATTGCTTCAAAGCGCAATTTACAGTTTGTTCGTTAAAAATTCATATCTCCAGTTCTACTTATTGGAGTTTTGTTGTTTTGTCCTGCTTTTTATTAAATTAAGTTGTATTTCTATAAAAGACTGTGGAATCTTTATGTGTGGAGCTTTCACAGTGTTACTGTTTGAAGTGTTGCACAAATACTTTCTAACAAAAAAGTACTACAAAATGCCATTTGTGAATAGCCCTCAGGCCCTTCACTTTGGTGGAGACATGTAAGTTACACTTCTGGAGTAAATTTACACTTGGGTTTTATGATTAGCCGAAAAGTAGGATATGTCCTCAAAAGTGTAAACTTACTCAAAGGTGTAAGTTACAGTTGTGACTATCTTACAAAAAAAATGGATACCTACACCGATAGGAGTACTACTTGAATGGGTGCATATGGACTACTTGTTGGAGTTCACAAAACTTTCCAGTAGTAGACTAGGAAAGCAGTGCCAGCCACTGGTTTCCATGCATACTACTGGCAATCAAACACCTAAAAGGTGATGGACGAATACTTGCAAATAGACCGGTGGCAATTGCTCGAAAAATATTCCAGAGTATCGCTTTTTACCCAAAGCTTCTTTAGGCAGATGCCCACCTAAAGCAAACCAGGACCGATCCTGTTCCTCATGGAAACAGTCCAACCCGAATAATGGTCATCTCACCCCTCCACCCTGCTACCCACTGCACACAGTTTTTTTAGTTGGGAAATTGAGACTCACACCATCCGAATATCACTGACTAAGCTAAGTCCCTGCGATGGAGTCAGAGACATAGCTTTGTAAGTGAGATTCGTGATAGGAATGTTACAGTTAGGCTTCCTCCCCTGTCACAGCACTCAGTCTACACTCACTGGAGTGATGGCAGAAAATATATTAACCCTGGACACGGGCGGGACTGTAGCACTTGTTATTCTTGACTTGAGTACCGCCTTTGACGAAGTATCACATCCAGTGCTCTTCGGGAGACTAGGAGAATGTGGGATCCATGATAAAGCCCTTCAATTGTTCTCATCTTTTTTGTTTAAGCAATCCTCTCAGGTAGCCTTTCACCTATAAGCTTCAACTATATGGTTCATAGAATTTGGCATTCCTCAAGGCTCCTTATTAAGACCTCACGCTTTTAACATCTATATGTTCCCTCCAGTAGACATTGGTGAAGTGTTTGCCTCTCTCTGTACTCTGATTATCATCTCCTTGTTCCCAGATCGGGCAATTATACCTCCTCCTGCAAAGTAAACCCTGCTTGTCAGCCATTGTACAGGGGATGGACACCAACTACCTAAAACCTATTGGCATCAGAAGAGAAGTTCTAATATTATGGTCTCAGCCCAACCTCTGGGGACCTCACTACTCGTTTGAGGCACTGGGTCCTATGCCAGTTCCCAAATAGGTAGCAGAAACTCCTGCCATCGGGCCGGAGAGTATCAGTAGCTAAACAAGGTGGCTGCCTACTCTTTCAGTCTCCTCTAATGTTCAACGTAATCCTTCTGGTTTCTCCCAATTCCAACCCAAAAGACTATTGTCAGGCACTTAACACTTCACTCCTTTATTATAGACATGAGTTTTACCTTTGAGTGACTAAGACATCACTAAAAAGATTCCGAACTATTCAGAATGCTGCCATTCAACTCCTGGGTCACATCCCTAAGCCAACTCTCATCGTAGCGTTAGAACCTCAATGAACTCATAAATGAGAAACACATGAAATTCAAACCTTTATGTTTCACCTATACAGCTTTCACCGAGAAAGGACCTCCCGGTCTCAGGTACCTTGTGGGTCTTTACTGCCATACTAGAGCCTTGCATTCCTGTAAATAGACTATGCTCTGGTACCTCAGTTTCAGTTTTAAACAAGCTTTATTCGATTTAAAATGTCAAATCATAAAAGTGCATGATATATAAAAACATTTGACAACAATCGGACAGAAAGCCAGTATACAAGACATAATTATGGCTAAGAATCTTAGGTCATTGAATTAAAAATACAGCAAGTCTACAGTAAAACTAAAAAGAGAATAATATTTAAAAATAATACATATTAATAAAAAGGACATTACATTGTGTTCTGAAATTTAATCACAAGCTTCAAAAAACTAGTAACTGCGAGAATAACATGCTCTTCATCTAGTTTTTGAAGCTTAATGAAAGCTGCAGAGCATGATCTAATCCCCCAGGATTTAAGAACAGGTAATAAGAAGGCCCTACGTGGAGCATGATAAAATTTACAAAACAAAATAACATGTAAATTTGTTTGGTAAGAAACATCATCACTAGGACAAAGAAGTTTGTCCATTGACCAATTATTACATAGGGGAAAGGTAACTAAACGAAAAAAGAAACCTAGCCTAAACCGGGTCAGCAACGTGCAAGCATACGGAATATTTTCGACCAGGAGATACTTCTGAAGCCCTTCTTGTTCAGTAATTTGTTCATATCTGAGAGTGGTATTTTTCGTTTTTTCAAGGTTCCACCTAATATCAACTAAGTGGTCTAAGGCCATATTTTTGAGGGAACCTCTCGACACCATCTCCAAACTAGCCGGCTTCTCGAAGAATTCTGGATGTCCCATCTCATTAAACATACGTCTAAGGTAGCAGAGCCATGAAATTTTAGAGACCCCGTCTAAAGATAGACAATCCTTTATTAGGTCTCTGTTTAAAGCGGTCTCACTGGTAACTCAGACCTTGTGCCAGAGAAGTATAGGGGCGATCCTGATGGTATCCAATATGTAGGGTAGTCCTTCTTCTATGTGTGCCATGTATGTAGAAGTCGTTTTAGGAAGTCCCAAAAGATGACAAATGAATTGATTTTCGCCGGTTTGTAGGACCTGAGCATTTTCTCCTCCCCACACTCCCGCTCCATATGTTGCTACGGGCACACATTTAGCTTTATATACATGAATCAACTCTTTTACCGGTTTCCCCCCTAGTTTTGAAGCAACATTTCTTAGCGCTCCCATGGAACGCATAAAGGACAGATGCCTAGCATGTACTGCTGCGTGCCAAGTTCCCCTCCTCTCGAAATTTACACCTAGATAAGTGAACTTATCTGTGGATTCTATTCTCTTACCCTCTAAGTAAATCGGGCAGGGCACCCTCTTTGACCCCTTCCCACAAGACTTTGTGAAGGTTTTTGATATATTAATTTTGAGGCCTCTAGCCCTCATAAAACCGGAGAATTTATCCACTGTCTTCTGCAGTCCTAATCTGGTCCGCGACAATAATGCTGCATCGTCCGCATACAGCAATATTGGTGTAGGGATTCCACCAATAGTTGGATAATCATGCTGCGACTCTCTAAGGTAATCTCCAACTGTGTTTGTATATATGGTGAATAGCAGGGGTGCCAAAATGCACCCCTGTCTTACCCCCCTCATTATTGGAAATTTGTCGGAACACTCCCCCTGCAATCCATACCTTACACTAGCACCAGCTTCCCTATAGAGTTCCTTCATAAACAAAATGAGGTGGATGTCAACCCCTATATCACTCAAAGTGTCCCACATAAACTCATGATCTACACAGTCAAAAGCAGAACTTAAATCTATAAAAGTAATAAAAGGTTCCCGTTCTTTGCCTGAGTGTACTTTGAATTCAGTAGGGCTAGGTTTAGGCATTGTTCAACAGCCCCCTTGCCAGGTCTAAACTCATACTGGAGATTCAAGTTGATATTATTTTCCTCCCCCCAGGTTTGAATCCTATTCAGGATAATACGATCTACCACCTTCATCGAAGCATCCAACAAAGAAATTGGGCGGTAGCATACAGGGTCATTCCTGTCACCCTTTTTAAAGACGGGGACCACAATATCATTCACCCAGGAGGGTATAAAGCCACAGTGGTTGGCCTTGTTTAAAACATTTGTTAGCATCGGTGCCCAGAGGTCAAGTTCAGCCTTAAAAACATCAATTGGTACCCCATCCGGGCCCGGGGCCTTTCCCGAGGAGCTATCCTTTATCGCTTTAGTGACCTCCTGGCAACTAAAGGATATAGGTAGTGGAAATGGGCAATGGTGATCACTGTCCAGAGGGCTAGCAGTCTTGTTGTTATTAGTCTGCTCTCCTTCATGTGGGGAAACTTTTTCATACAGGTGGGTAAAATACGTCACCCAAGTGTCCCCCGTTATAGCGATGTCTATCATATCCGCCTCTTTATTTTGAAAGTAAGGCGCATTTATCACCTTACAAAAGGCCGTGCTATCTCTTTTATTGGGTGCTTCTTTTAAGGCCACCCATGCCTCTTTCTTCAAAGTGGCCTTCCTTTCCTTTATTGTGTCTTTGTAAGACTTTCTGGCCTGCCTAATTAGCCCAGGGTTTCTTGGTTTTCGTGTGTAAGACCTTTTTAAGGATTGAAAGTGACTTTGTACACATAGGGGCCGATTATGATGGCGGACGGACTTGAGTCCGTCCGCCACCATAGAGTAGGAGGGACCGTCCGCAGGGGCAGCGGCGGTCCCTCCATACAGATTAGGATGTGACCGCCAGGGTGGCGGTCACATCCTCTATTTTTAACATTGCGGCGGGTGGAGCTTCAAGCTGCACCCGCCGCAATGTTAAAAATGCATGCACAGCATTTGCGTGCACAAAGCGGCAGGCACCGCGCGGTGCCTGCCGCTTTGTTCATGCAAATGCAGGGGGGTACGATAGGTACCCCCCATGTGCACCCCCCACCCCCCTTCACCCAGGGGGCCCGCAACGGGCCCCCGAAGGCAATCTCCGTATGCTTTTCCACGGCGGAAAAGCCGCCGTGGAAAAGCATACTTTCTACGCGATCATAATATGGCTGGCGGTGTCTGATAGACACCGCCAGCCATGTTATTGCTTTTCCGCCGCGGTCGGAAAGCTGCACACTCAAAAACGATCCCCCAGCCATCCTAATCTGGCGGGGGGTCTTTTTCAGTCCGCAGTGGATTTCCCGCATCCTCCGGGCCGGCGGTGGCTTCCGCCGGCCCGGAGGATGCGGGAAATCCGCAATCCTAATGAGCCCCTTAGTGTCAAACCACCCGTGAGGCCTCCTTGTCTCACCCCGGTGTTCTCTTGTTAATAGTGCTTTTATGGCAGCTTGTATTTTTAAAAAAGAGACCAGTACCTTTTCCGGTTCCTCGTCATCTTGCCAGACAAATGGAGATATCTTCCGGGCATGCCATAACTAATTTTTCAAGGAAATCCAGAGGCTCCACCCTGTTCCATTGGATAGTATAACCATTTTTAGATGCCAATCTAATTTCTGTTGAATATGGAGTTGTAGTTCCTATCCTACGTGAGTGATCACTGAGCAGGGAGTCACCAGTTACCAAGGATACGACCAGCCCTGCATGGGCAGCAGACATTAATGTGAAATCAATTGTGGAATTGGACCCCCTTGCGTTGAAGGTCGGCTTGAATGGAATACTCGGGCTGCATGCCTCATTTATAAAGGACAAATTAAAATAAAAAAGAATATCAATCAATGATAACTTTATTGGGGCCATAGACCATAAAAGCACAGGTAAAATATATACATACAAAAGATAAAATACATAAATAATTAAGAATACATGGTTAAAAAGTTATTAAACAGTAAGTTATCAAAAGAAAGGTAGCAAACATCACAAGTAATCACGATTTATCACAATTCATTAGAGTGAGCCTTCTGCACCACATACCATGTAAAAACCATGAAACCGCAAACACAATAAGAGGGGAGGTGTCATATCTTAAAATTCTAGCAGCTTGTGCACATTGCCTTAGGCCAAAACTTCTGCATAACGGTGCCAACCAGCATCTCCGTATTATACTATAAGCTGGGCAGAAGAATAAAACGTGAACAATATCCTCTTTAATATTGTTACAGACTGGGCAAGTTCCCTCCTTTCTTCCATCCCATTTACAAGTAAATGCCCCAATGGGTAGGCAACCATGTCTTAATTGTGTATAGAGTTTTCTTGCAAGGGGGGGCTGTATTAAGTCCAAAAACTCCTCCCTCTTGGATACCAGTTTTACCTGCCAAAATTCTGTGGACAATCTGCCCAAAGTTGTCGAGCTATACAGCAGACTTAGGTTGTAATGTCTCAAGGAGGCCAAGAGCTCTATTCTCTTCACTTCCGGGCAGCTCACCTCCGGGGTCTCCCATAATTGGGGCATACCAATTTGATGTGCAAGGGTTTTAATATGGGCTAGCCAGGGAATATTCTTGTTCTTCAACTGCCCCCAAACTGCAGTGAATTCAACTCTATAATCCTCGAGCTCAGGTACTGTCCAAAGCCTTCTCCAATACAGGAGAGGTCGAGCAGCTAGCAGTTCTGAGATGGACTCTAAACCTAGGTCTAGTCTCAGGGGTGTGAGCGGGGTGCTCTGGGGGAGGCCTACCAAATTCCCCATAAAGGCCTGCTCCACCTTAAGAAGGCTTGGTGTACTCTTATGTCCCCAGAGTTCTGCACCGTACGTCACAGCTGGTCTAGCTTGTGTCCCATAAATCTCAAGGGCTGGGGCAAGTGGCTTAAACAGGGTTGTTCTCTGGAACTTGCCAATGCCCCCTACGATCTGCGACAATCTCAGAGCAGATTTGGATACCTGTGGGCCCCAACCGAAATCTTCAGTCAGGGTGACGCCCAGGTATACAAAGGTTCTCACCCTTTCCAGTGGGACACCATTTAATACAGGGTTAGGGCGTGTGCGCTTTGGAGGGTGAAAGATCATAAATTTCGTCCTTGCTAAATTAATTTCCAATCCCCTCGAAGCGCAGAATGATACAAAACCGTCCAAAACCCTCTGGATACCTGATGATGTTCGAGACAACAACAAGGTGTCGTCTGCGAACATCAGAGCAGGCACCTGACCAGTGGCCAACCATGGGGCATCACTGTCCCTGACATTGTCCAATTCACCCACCAGGCCATTTATATAAAGAATATTATTAAGAGCACTACCTAGTTTCATATGATTAAAGTGAGTGGGGCTGTCTTCCCCATGCTCGAAAAGGCCGCCTATCAAGCCATGATGACAGACCATACAAATAAAATCACCCACCCATATCATAACGTTTTCTCCAGCTGTCTGGTCATTTAAGGCGATTAGGCTCGGCAAGAGCTTATTGATCATAGGCTCTATCAACAAAGAAGGCATGTTGTTATAAAAGTTAACTACAATCATACTTTTTAGGTGGCCCCAGCTTAGCAGCAGGATCTGGTAGAATTCCGTAAACAGAAACTAATGTATTTTCAAGCCCCCAGATGTAGACACATATGTGCAGAGGCCCCCTCTGTTTCGACCCTGAACACTTGCCACTGCCGGGGTATGAAAAGTTTGGAACCCCAATATATGTCTTTCCTCAGTAGACCATGTTTCCTGCAGGTAGAAAATACTGTGTTCAGTAACAAGGTCTAGCCACTGTTTTTGTGTCAATTTTCTTGCTAGGCCAGCTACATTCCAAGAAAGGAAGGTGGATATATTATCCATCTGCTTTAGGGAGTTACCCTCTAGGGGCAGATCTACTCTGTCTCCAGTGATTAGCTGGGGGGCAGTATCAACCTCGAATTCCAACATGGGATCAGAGATTATCGGTATGTTGGTCATTGAAATAAGTCTAATTTCCTTACTGTCCGTAGTATCCATAGTGGCTTCCCCCACGGTTACAACCCTTGGCTTATTTAAAGCCTCTCCCGTCCCCCTAGCCACATGGCTCGATGGTTGATTTGTTAGCATGGTATACCGCTCTATGTTTATTAGTGGTTTCTCCACCTCGATAGATCCTAAGGGTCAATCCAGATCATCCAGACCAGAGAAAGCGCTATACCGGTTGGATAAGGGGATTGAACAATGAGGGGTGTATGAGCCTTGACGTATCCTAGTTCCCCAGTGAGTAACAGGCCTGTCCATATATCCATAGACCGGATGGTTTAGTCTCTGATGATTATTATGTGAGGGATAGGAAGTGTGGAAAGGGTGTTTGGGTTTGATGAAAGAAGGCACAGAGCCCCGTGGATGTAACAGTGACTCAGGATAAAAGTAGGTTAAGGGCCGGGCAGATATCTCACTACCTCCACGCTGTTGATACCAGTCTGCGATATATGTTACCACCCTACAATCTCTAAAATTGATTACAATTATGTCCCCATCGATGTCTTTGGGTCCTGATCCTACCCATGCAAATCTTCGCACATGTGCTATTTCCCCATTCAAATTACTGGGGAGGGGTCTATTATGCCATCTTTCAGTTCTGGGACCCCTGTAAGGATTATCTAATAGGGGCGGCCTCTGGTGGCAGGTCAATATGACTTCCTATCCTTGTTGGTGCCTTATCACGAGAATAACCTTCAGCCAGGTTCGAAGCTCTAGTTGGTGTTATTTCGGGTTTAGATGCATTACTAATTGGATCTCTACCCCTGGTCTCCTTTGATGTTATAGCTGATTTTTCAGTTGGCTCACTGACGTTCTTTGAGCGGGTTAAATTGCCCCGTATCTCCTTAATCCCGGAGGCTGCTAGCTCAGCCACTGTCGTTTTACTAGGTGTTTTGGGGCGAGATAAAATATCCCGCGTGGAGGCAATCGTGTTAGGTCTCTCGCCCCCCTTTCCGGTGCTCTGCCTATGGCATGGCAACTCTTTTAAGAGTTTGGTATTTAGTGTCGTTTCTTCCATTAGCATGTTTACCTGGTCACCTAACCTTTTTACCCTTTCAAATAACGGGAGGAGTAACGATCTAATAAGATGTTCTATGTTCTGGACCGTGCATTGTTGTTGTTCCGAGCTCCCCTTCAATATTTCAGGAGAGCTTTTTGTCCCCTGTGCGGTTAACTTAGAGGGGGGTAAATCTTTCAGGTGTTCAGGAATAGTTTTATTACGGGGCGGGCTTATAGTTGTTCTAGGTACCTTAGTTCTCCTGCCCCAATGCGATAATCCCCTCCTCTTCCTTTTCTGTGGTGCTTCTTTCCCCAGTACTCTTTGAGGGGCTTTACTATTTTTACTCACAGGGGTAGGGTTAGGCAATTTTAATAGAGAAGGTTCTTCCAGGGATAAATCTATTGAAGGGTCCAGATCGACGATTGAGTGGTCCAACCTCAAGATTGACCCCTGGGGTGAGGATTGAGATGTATCCTGTAGTAAGAGAGGGATACTAATATCTGCCCTAAACGTTTTCCCTACACTCTGTGTACTATTTGCAGTAGGTGAAGTGGAAAATATTAAAGGGCCCATGGAAGAACGCCTGTTATGTTGCTGGAACTCTAAAGACAGGTGACTCTCCGCGATGGAGATTTCATGTTCCAGGTTGGAAACGGCCTTAGTAAGATAAGCATCCAAGGTCCCTCTCACACTCACCCCCCCCCACGCTCCTTCCTCCCTTTCACCGGTTTAGTGGACATTTTATTAGTTCTATCGTGAGTATCACACACATAAACTCCCCAAATAGGGTCCAGGTGCCCGGCTTTTATTATGCAAAAGTTCCCTTACCAAGTCCTTAGTCCTGGAGGGTCGGGATGGTAGAACCAAAATGGGTTGCCGGCGACGCGGGAGTTAAGCCGAGTTTTTAAATGCCTCCTGGCACCTTGTGGTCATGCACGAAGTAGAGGTTCCTGGGAAGTGTAGTCACCGCTCCCCCTCTCGGCGGCCGTGCCTGATCTCAAACGGCGTGGTAGGTAATAACGGGGTAAACCCTTTCCTCATCGACCTGGGTCAGTATATAGTTACAAAAAGGTGGTCGATTACAAAACATATTCTAAAGTAAGTTTCATCATAAAATTATAAAGGTACACACACCAATTAAGTAGCATTGAAACTGAATTTAATTCAGCTGTGAGTAGTGATTTCCAGTAGTTTCACCAGTATTATATTTCATTTCATACAATACAATGCAATTTCAAATCTTCAATCAAGACAGTGCTCGGTGATTGTCAGGAGGAAAAAAGGAGGGGGTTTTAGGTAGGATGGGGTGTGGTTGGAAAAAGATTGAGGGACAAAGAAAAGGAATTGTGTCCTGTAAACAATTCTATCTCAATTTGAGAACATTTCTAGTCCATAATAGATCAACATGGTTCCCTGTACACACTATACACACGGGCCATATATGGCAAATTTTGCTGTGGCGTGTATGTGTAGGTAGTGTTGTCGACGTTTCGACCCCTATGGCAAGGGCGGGTGATTCCTCGGTTTAGGGTCTTCATCAGGACAATAAAAACAGTGACAGTGAGCACCTAAGGAAACAGAGATGTGTATCACTCAGTAAGATGAATTATAAATTGATCAAAGGAGGGCAACACTTAATGTCCCACAAGCACGGTGTACCTACATATATATACAGGCGTTTTGCAGATGTCCCACCTCAGTTGAGACTGGCGCCTTTGGGGTATTCTGTGGGAAAGTAAATTAGAATTAGGAAGGATTGCGTGTGGCAGGTATGGATAGAGTAACCCAAAATGGGAGAGGGACAACTTACTGGGTTCTTCAAACAAAAGGATCCATAAGTCAATAAGTGGAATCCCAGATGACGGGGTATGTAAAATCTGTGGATAGAAAAATAACCATGTCTCTGTATTCAGTTGTAAAGATTCTGCAGCTCATGAGACTCGACACGGCGGGAAGTCACCTAGGGATGCACAAGACTTACTTTTCAAGCCTCCCGGATGAGTCGGTGCGTGGGTGTGGCAAAAGTCCTACATCCACTGGAAGAGTTAATCAAGAGTGGGGTGTAGGTTTCTTACACCATCTGAAAATACAGAGAGATTCTGTGTTCTAGACACTCTCCAAACTCAGCGTCGTAATGATCAATAATATAATTTAGTGCGATCAATGATTCGTGCCAGTCTGCTTATACCATAAAGGGAGATGACTAATAGTAGATAAGAGGAGTAAGGGGGAATGTAGCAGGAACAGCCCGTATGCGTGGCATCTATGGCGCTTATGGGGCCGTGACATACAGGGATCTATGTGGGCTGGGCTTAGTGTGAAACAAACCCATTCAGTGGTATTGAAGCAACCATCTGGTCCACAGATAAGTCAATATTAATAGAGGGAGGGGTGATTTAGAATAATGAAATCCCATTAACAAACGGGAAGTGTGGCATAAAGCGCACTATTACGTTTAGACGAGCCCTTCTAACAAAAGTGAAAAAATAGCCCGTGTGCGTGGCATCACTCGCGCTTAGAATAATGAAATCCCATTAACAAACGGGAAGTGTGGCATAAAGCGCACTATTACGTTTAACCGAGCCCTTCTAACAAAAGTGAAAAAATAGCCCGTGTGCGTGGCATCACTCGCGCTTACACAAACTGCGATGACATGCCGAGTGCGGCCTCTCACACCGTCGTACCTGTGTCAATGATGGCTATCGTTTCCAGAGTTACCGCTGGCATCCACTAGCCGTCGGAGACATAGACCCGGCGAAGCAGGGGGCGTGTCTGAGGGGCGTGTCACGGCACCTCGCGGTGCCGCCGCTAACTGCTGGTGTCAGGCGGATCTCTGCCGGGCGCATGCGCGCTGTCTGTGATACTAACTACTGACAGGGAGCGGGTGGCGGACAGCGCTTCATTTGCAAATAGCCTCAATAATGGGCAAGATGAATCGAGTATATTACAGTGAAAGTACCCAGTACATTAGTAAACAACATTCCTAGCACATTATGCAAATAAAGACAATGCAGTTGCTTAGAGGGAGACAAACCTCAGTGCCTGGTAATGTCGCCAATGGCTTTTACAGATTGCAATCCATGTTAAGACAGGGGCAGACACAACTGAGAGCCACATAGCGATATTGTGAAAAGGTCATACTTTGTCTTAATGACTGACATTATTTCATATATTGCTACAGTTTTGACAGTGCTGGTATTCCTATGTATCTCCTAACACACCTCATTGTTAGGGAAAACTTTACAGAAGATTATCAAATTTGGTTCTCCCAGCGTTACCACACATTTTTCTTTGGGTATCATTATTCATGTGTTAACACCTTTTCTGTTTAGCTATTACCCTGTACCCTCCTGGCACCTTGTGGTCATGCGCGAAGTAGAGGTTCCTGGGAAGTGTAGTCACCGCTCCCCCTCTCGGCGGCCACGCCTGATCCCAAACGGCAGCGGCAGCGGGGGAAACGGTAGCAGAGGACAACAGGAGCAATCAGGGCACAACACGGAGCAAGGGCAACCACAGCAGCAAGGTCAGTAGTGTGTTCAAGCAACGGATTCTATTTTCGAGTAATTCTTAATGGCGTTTCCTCCCTGTGCCTCTTCACCTAAGTATTCCTGCGCGGCAGCACCTCCATTAGCCAAGCTCGTCGGTAAGCCTCCTCAAGCATATCAGCAACCCTTTCTCCTCTCTCAAGGGTTTCTTCTCCTTCACTGTTGGAAACTCATGAACAGTCAGGTACCTCATTTTAGTTGTGTGATACAGGAGGGCTCCCCCTTTAGACATTTAGCCCACAAACTCTGGAACACTCTTTCTCTATACCTATGGCTTAGTTCTTCCAAAGAGATCTTTCACAAACAACTAAAGACCTCGCTATTCTAATGGTCCAAGTCTAGCTTTTGCTGTTGCAGTTCTATTCTGCTAGTGCTGGGACAACTTGTTTGGACAGCCATGTCCTTTACAAATTGTTAAAAAAATGGAAATAACTGAGCAACACTCTGGACAAAAGTAGAAGGGATAATGTTTTTCTTCTCTAGTATCCTTGGAAAAATGGAAGAGGGTGATATCATAACCTCCTTGTTCTCCCTTTTCCCCAGAAATAATGCAGAGTGCATCGATTCTTCTCTAGGAAGCTGATGAAAAAAGACACCTTAAAATCTGTGATTGACCAATTCTTCCAGCATAGGTAGGCAAAATCATCACGGTGGCCAACAAGCATGGCCCTTACAAGATGGACAACAGTAAGGTTTTCCTTCACCTAACTTCCCTCATGACACCAACATGACTGTTCTTGGCTATGTACCTGCTAATTAGGAAATAAAAAATAAGATTTTATCTGCAGCAGTCTGCAGTTATGGTCCTCACGGTAGACAGGAAATCCAAGTAATTTTGTGAGCTGGTAGACCTCTGGAAATAATGGAAACATCCACAATGGACACCTTGAAACAGTCCAACCACTTCTTGGCACTATTCCTGCCTGAGACCTTCAATGATGTTATAAAATTGCTAATGAATGAGAAAGTCTCCTATCAGTTAAGACATAAATAAAGTTCCCAATAAAACTTACCTAACGTATTTTTTACATAGTCATGATTATACAGGGCAAAAGTCTTACATGAATTTGCAGGGGTAAATCTAGAATGCTACATGTCCAGGCGATCCTTATTTGGGTCCGTAAGATTGATACATCTTAGTACACCTGCAAACTAATCCAATTAGACATTGCCTGAATAGGGATAGGTTTGTGATTTATCATTTTTTTGTCCTGCCTAAGTCATCTTTCCCACAGGAGCCAAGTCAGGTAAGGGACTCCTACAATCGTTTGGCCGTTGCAGCTGGCTTATTGTAGCATTTGTAATAACAAGATGTCTGAACTCTGAGGACTGAGTTTTGAAATCCACCAATTAAAGATTTTTCAGTGGTTCATCTTTTTCAAGCCAAATTTCCAGGCATTACTGCTCCATTTTTGGTGCTAATTATACATGTTTCTAGTTCCTTGACCCTCACTTATCTATACCTCTTTGTTGGTACTATGATCTCTCTATGTCTTTCCGTCCACCTGGCCCTCCTGGGTACATCTCCCTCCCAGCAGAATCCCAGTTCTGCTGTAGTCGCATGCTCACTTCAGGGTCACACCTCCCAGATAACCACTGCAAGTATGGTATGTTTACTGCTTTCTCTAGGTCTCAGGATCATTACATAAAATGTACAACGTTCTTATTCAGCGTTGAACAGGAAACATACCTTTCCCTAAAAGAGGTTTGTAAAGTGGAAGAGGACTGTGTAGGTGAACTAGTCCACCCTTGCAGAGGTTCCATGAAAACTATTTCAATATATTCTGCTGTTGGATTTATATCCAATCTTAGCAGTGCGGTATAATAGGAAGAGATCCAGATGTAAACAGATGTAAAGATTGACCCAGTGCTGGACAGATCAGGTAAAGCCGATTTGGTAGGGAAGAAAGACAGTGGATGGTGTGTAGTGTGTTGGATTACTGTATCTAGTGAGTGAAACTATACTTTCATCTCAGGCGCCGGATCTCTGACAATCTGAGAGAATTAATTGCTGATATTAGATAGTGAAATCTTTGACTATTTCCCTATACAAATCCGGCTTGAGGTGGGCCTCATCTTCCTACCCTGGAAGTCATGGCATCTGAATATATTCAAGTACAAATTCCTTGACTTCAAGAGACGTTTTAAAATGTATATAGTCTCTCAATTGCATTATGAAAGAACTAGGGAGAGTCCCAAAGATTCACTCATATGTTGTCAACCCCATAGTGTGTTTACCGTATATCTCAAAAATGCTAAATAAACTTAGAACGAATCCTTTATCAATCATGGGGCAAAAACAAAGATCCTAAACCATGCATGTATAAAAACAAGCAATTTATTACAAATCAATAAAACAATGGTTATACAGTACTAGTACCCAAGGCTGTATCCAATATACAATATAAAAACAATTTTAAAAAAAAATACACAATGTACAAATTATTCACAGAATGATAATTGTTGCAGATGTCGACGCAGCGTTTCGGTGTACCAACGATATCACCTTCTTCAGGACAAACAATTCTAAGTAAAAGAACATCACAATTAAATTCATGCCATGGTACATAGAATTATTACCTATTTACATTTATATTCTCTATTTGCACATTTATTACAATACTTGGGGCCTGAGAAAGTATACACTTATCATGGCTACTTTTCTTGGTAACAAAGGATCTATGGTTGCTATGTTTTTCTGTTATAAAAAAAGCATTTGAGATATAGTTGGCTGTACACAGGGATCTTTGAAAATGGTAACCCGTAGTTACCAATTGTATGGCTAAAAGAAACATCAGGGCACATACCTGTGGAATGATTACTTTAGCACAAACCCTCTCTCATTAAATTTAGAGAAGTCTGTGAATCCAAATTATTCAAGTATATGGATCATCTGGTATCTTTAATTCCAGAGATAAAGACCTTAAGAAACGAAATGTAATCACGTCACTCGTTACTTCTCAATTAAAAACACAAAGGGCTAAATATTCAGTTTATTTTCTTTCATGTTGTTTGGCCTGTTTACCTTATTCAGTCAGGAGCTTTCTTTGATGAAGGTACTGGAGGGGGGCCACCGTGTTTATTACATTAAAATCACTGTAAATTGAAACGAGTAGTGGTCTAGTTAATTATTCAGTGATTGCCTCCATTGCAAACTGTTTGTCAGTTAGTGTTATTTAACTCAAGATGGGGAGCGTCTATGTTGTTTAGTTCAACTCACCAAGAAATTGGGATTTGAAGTCCCTTCTCTGCAGTGCCACTGGATGCCTTCAATTCTTTCCACAGCGTCAGAGAACTCTTTTATTTAAAAAGAGGTTGTTCGTTGCCTCAATACTGTGTAGGGCGATAAAATACACAGTGTATGTTTCTATCCTTTGGTTGCGCCACATTCATATTACTTGTTGGCTGAATACACACTTTTTTGTTTTCTTGCTAAATGTGAGGCTTATCTGAAATCAAGCTACATTTCCTAGGTTACATTGTCATAATGGTTATATCGGGTGTTTTATGGTTCATTAAAATGTCACCACATTGCGCCAAATCGTTAGCTCATTCTACATTTAGAAGCTATTCATTCGGGCTTGTTGTTAGAAAAGAAAGAATCTATCGTAATATTTCTCAGAATTGTATTACGTAGTCTCTGGGAGTAACTTATGTTTTGGCTGTATCATGTTTTTGCCCATATGTTGGACTCACTTGTCTTTTAAAGGACACAGCTTCAGACTTAGTTAAAAGAAAAAGCATCCACTAGGGTGTACTGTCTTAATTTTGCGCAGGTTCTACGTTACTCATACTTGTCGACTAAATAAAAAGGCCCGCGTTTTGATTCATGAAGATCGGCCAGTTCTTACCTTTAAAATCGATTTCGCCTCCCTGCTCCCCTCGCAGTCCAGCTCTTTCTTTCTATCGTAGGCAAAGGACATTTTTACCTTTCGTGGTTACCTCTATCTGTTTTTTCTTAATGTCGTGTCCACCTTAGCTGAAGGGTTCCTTCTTGTGTTTTTTTCGGAAAATATGGCTGGAGTGTCTTTATGTTATTATTCTTTGTGCTGAGAATTGCATGGGGATTGGGCATATTTATAAAATTCTTTCCCAATCCTCTCTAGAATTAAGGCCGTCGTTTACAGAATTAAAGCGTGACATATAAAATTGCTCACGTCTTTTTGGTTTTTATCAATTAAAAAAAAGACTACCGACATAGCAAAACGAAGAGAGAGGAAATCTCTTGACCGTTCCTGTTATGCACGGGGTGCGCTTAAGAAATATAGAACTACAATTGTAGTCCCGAGAAGGTGTCGGCGCAGGGAAGTGACATGCATTTCTAATTAACCGCCTCCCGCCAAATCACACTATGAAAAGGAAGCCGTGAATACGCCAGTGACTACATTGATGGCGGAACATCTACGATAGAAAGAAAGAGCAGGACTGCGAGGGGAGCAGGGAGGCCGAAATCGATTTTAAAGGTAAGAACTGGCCGATCTTCATGAATCAAAACGCGGGCCTTTTTATTTAGTCGACAAGTATGAGTAACGTAGAACCTGCGCAAAATTAAGACAGTACACCCTAGTGGATGCTTTTTCTTTTAACTAAGTCTGAAGCTGTGTCCTTTAAAAGACAAGTGAGTCCAACATATGGGCAAAAACATGATACAGCCAAAACATAAGTTACTCCCAGAGACTACGTAATACAATTCTGAGAAATATTACGATAGATTCTTTCTTTTATAACAACAAGCCCGAATGAATAGCTTCTAAATGTAGAATGAGCTAACGATTTGGCGCAATGTGGTGACATTTTAATGAACCATAAAACACCTGATATAACCATTATGACAATGTAACCTAGGAAATGTAGCTTGATTTCAGATAAGCCTCAAATTTAGCAAGAAAACAAAAAAGTGTGTATTCAGCCAACAAGTAATATGAATGTGGCGCAACCAAAGGATAGAAACATACACTGTGTATTTTATCGTCCTACACAGTATTGACGCAACGAACAACCTCTTTTTAAATAAAAGAGTTCTCTGACGCTGTGGAAAGAATTGAAGGCATCCAGTGGCACTGCAGAGAAGGGACTTCAAATCCCAATTTCTTGGTGAGTTGAACTAAACAACATAGACGCTCCCCATCTTGAGTTAAATAACACTAACTGACAAACAGTTTGCAATGGAGGCAATCACTGAATAATTAACTAGACCACTACTCGTTTCAATTTACAGTGATTTTAATGTAATAAACACGGTGGCCCCCCTCCAGTACCTTCATCAAAGAAAGCTCTTGACTGAATAAGGTAAACAGGCCAAACAACATGAAAGAAAATAAACTGAATATTTAGCCCTTTGTTTTTTTAATTGAGAATTAACGAGTGACGTGATTACATTTTGTTTCTTAAGGTCTTTATCTCTGGAATTAAAGATACCAGAGGATCCACATAGTTGAATAATTTGGATTCACACACTTCTCTAAATTTAATGAGAGAGGGTTTGTGCTAAAGTAATCATTCCACAGGTATGTGCCCTGATGTTTCTTTTAGCCATACAATTGGTAACTAAGGGTTATCATTTTCAAAGATCCCTGTGTACAGCCAACTATATCTCAAATGCTTTTTTTATAACAGAAAAACATAGCAACCATAGATCCTTTGTTACCAAGAAAAGTAGCCATGATAAGTGTATACTTTCTCAGGCCCCAAGTATTGTAATAAATGTGCAAATAGAGAATATAAATGTAAATAGGTAATAATTCTATGTACCATGGCATGACTTTAATTGTGATGTTCTTTTACTTAGAATTGTTTGTCCTGAAGAAGGTGATATCGTTGGTACACTGAAACGCTGCGTCGACATCTGCAACAATTATCATTCTGTGAATAATTTGTATATTGTGTATTTTTTTTTTTAATTTGTTTTTATATTGTATATTGGATACAGCCTTGGGTACTAGTACTGTATAACCATTGTTTTATTGATTTGTAATAAATTGCTTGTTTTTATACATACATGGTTTAGGATCTTTGTTTTTGCCCCATGATTGATAAAGGATTAATTCTAAGTTTATTTAGCATTTTTGAGATATACGGTAAACACACTATGGGGTTGACAACATATGAGTGAATCTTTGGGACTCTCCCTAGTTCTTTCATTACTCGCTCCTTGTCCCAGATCAGACCCAAAAGGAGGCCTCCCTCTCTTTTTTCATATTCTTATACACGGTTTGTTAACCGGGGAGGTGTTTTACACACCCTGTCATAAACAGCAGCCATAATGGAAGGCATCAAGATCTTAAGTTATACCGAAGATCAATTTAACAAAATAATTAATGGTGCTACAAAAAATATATCATCTGTTCAAATCAATAATACAGATGAAGAAGAGTGGTGTAAATTATGGAACACTAAGAAAAAAATCATACGCACAGAACTACACTCTGACTTCCTAATAGACTACTGTAAAAACGGGATTATTCCCAAGGGACTACAGGTGATTAATGAACCTGGCATTTTTATCAGTAACCCAAAATTTATTGAAAAATTGACCCTGGTGGCCAATAGATGTAGCCGCGACTGGATGCTTTTAGTTATAGAAACAGCATCAGACATCCTAATAGTAGAGAGGCAAGAACTTAAAGAGATGGAGAAAAAATTGAGTGAAAGCACGGCTTTAGAAGATGCCATTAAAAAACTAGAAGACATCCAAAAAGACGTGGATGGCTATAGGGATTACCTATTCAACAAAAAAAGTAATAAATTAAGGAATGATGTGGCTAGATATAACCCTGAATTCACATAACCCTACTTGCAAAAAGACTATTACGATAGACCTAGAGAAACGCCCCAATATCGGAAACAATGGCCACAACATCAGGCTAATAACTTTCAGAAGAAGAAGGTCAGATTTTTTGACACGTCCTATACGAGTTCCGATAGTGAGACAGAAGCCCAGAATGAGAGCAGGCATACTAACAAAGATCAGGAAATCCCCAAAGGCCCAAACAAACCCTCACTTCCTTTTTTAGAACAACGTCAAAATTTCACTCAACAAAGAGGGAGAGGGAAAGGGAGGGGCAAATATGTCCCGCAACAACATCAAAGACCGTACACAAGGAGTCAGAAGAATTGGGACATGTGAACAAAGCACCTATAATTAATCTTTCCGATGTTGCTTTATCCCCTACACAAATACAAGTATTAGAGAAGGATCTGGGATTTGCAATTACTTCCCAAGTAGATAAATTCAGCCTAGAGAGAGACATCCGTAACTTTTTTAGAAAAATAAGACGGATGACATTTTTTGACGGTAAAGAAAAAACCATCCATCCCAATAAGTCAGGCCTCAAAGCTAAATCAACATGGACCCCGCAATTAGGCCAAATAAATAAACAAACAGAGGCTTTTGAGATTGCGGTCACCAAAAGTGTTTCTGATGTCTTGGAACAGAAAAATTGGATAGAATTTAATCTGAGCAGGTGCGAAAAGATAGCATTGACAGAACTAGAAAATAATCATACCCTTACCATCAAACCGGCCGATAAAGGCGGAAGTATTGTAGTGATGTCCACCTCACAATACAGTGATAAGATGATCTCACTCCTCAACAACAGAGACCACTACCAGAAATCCAACAGACAGGAGTGGTCTGACCTTGAAACCAACATAAATAGCTTGCTTGATTATGCAAAGGAAGATGATATCATCTGTGAGGAAGAACACAAATTCCTAAGGAACAACAACCCCACAATACCTGCATTATACGGACTACCCAAAGTCCACAAAAACTCATCTCATCCCCCGATGAGACCTATAGTGTCGAGCATAGGTTCCCTCACAGAACCACTCAGCAAATATGCTGACATTTTTCTACAACCTCATGTAATCAAACAAAGAGCGTATATCAAAGATACGGCAGCTATCATTCAAAAAGTCGAGAACCTTCCTTTTAATCCAGATACGCAATACTTAGTCACATTAGACATAGAAGCCTTATATACCAACATTCCCCAAGATAACACTATAGAGACCATCAGACAAGTTTTATGCCAAGGAGACTGTGACCCAACTGCCCACGAAGCATTTATCATTGACTGCGTGACCACAGTTCTCAAAAATAATATTTTTTTATTTGGAAAGGATCTTTATAAACAGACTAAGGGCACCAGTATGGGAGCTACCTGTGCTCCCAGCCTGGCATGTCTCTATGTGGCACAATTTGAAGATAAGCACATCTACAACTCAGCAGCCCCTTTTTTTGAGAATATCTCTATATGGTCTAGATACATAGATGATATTTTTTTTATTTGGACAGGATCCAGAGAGAACCTGGATGAATTTATCGCCTGGCTAAACCTTGGGGATGATAATTTAAAATTTACATGTCAATACGATAAAGAAAAATGTGAATTCCTAGACATTATTATTAAACATTCCTCTGGCATTTTACAAGTTGAGTTATTCACTAAAAAAACTGACAGGAATACCATGCTTCATTATCAAAGTCACCACCCACCATGTCAGAAAAACAACATCCCGTTTGGACAATTTCTTAGATTAAAACGTAACTGTTCGGAAAGTAAGGATTTCTTGAAACATGCGGAAATACTATCCAAAAAACTTACAGACAGAGGATACCCAAAGAAGATGGTGAATCAAGCACTAAAAAGAGCTAAATATTTTAATAGAGACAACCTCCTCCAAAAGAAACCAAAAAACACACAAACAGAGAAAAAGCTAGTATTTGTGACCAACTACAGTGGAGTTAGTAATAAAATTAAAAATATAATTAATCGAAATTGGAACTTAGTATCCAGCAAAAACAACAGCCAACCAATTGCGAAACCTATCTTCGCATTTAGAAGAAATAGGACGATTAAAAATAGCCTAGTCCACACGTATAGAGAGGCCGATGTAGCACAAAGAACTGTACACAACAATCCACTACCAGTGAGTCCATTCCCCTGCAGCAACTGCACAAACTGCAGTAATATAATAAAGGGCCAGTGCGTTGAGCATAAACAAACAAAACACAAGATTAAATCATTTATAAATTGTAGATCTAAAAATCTTATTTACTTCATTGAATGCCCATGTGACTGTATATACATCGGTGAGACATCTCGTGAAATCAGAGTCAGATTAAATGAACACAAATCTGCTATCAGATGCAATAAGGTAGGAGCACCACTGACGGAGCACTGGAAAATAGCAGGACACAAAATAGAAGATATAAAATGGTGTGAATTAGAGATAATCACTCAGAATCTAAGAGGTGGTGATATTAACACCAAACGAAAAAGACGTGAGCAATTTTATATGTCACGCTTTAATTCTGTAAACGACGGCCTTAATTCTAGAGAGGATTGGGAAAGAATTTTATAAATATGTCCAATCCCCATGCAATTCTCAGCACCAAGAATAATAACATAAAGACACTCCAGCCATATTTTCCGAAAAAAACACAAGAAGGAACCCTTCAGCTAAGGTGGTTACGACATTAAGAAAAAACAGATAGAGGTAACCACGAAAGGTAAAAGTGTCCTTTGCCTACGACTTAGATCCTATCTAGTATATATAGATAGCGCTCCACTCAAGAATCGAGGTGACCTTTGGTGACCTCGTTTACTTTATTTGATACATTAAACGTTGAGCGGTTATAAAGAGGGGCCAGTAGTTTTGTTATTTTTATTTTTTTGTTTTTATCAATTAAAAAAAAGACTACCGACATAGCAAAACGAAGAGAGCGGAAATCTCTTGACCGTTCCTGTTATGCACGGGATGTGCTTAAGAAATATAGAACTACAATTGTAGTGCCGAGAAGGTGTCGGCGCAGGGAAGTGACGCGCATTTCTAATTAACCGCCTCCCGCCAAATCACACTATGAAAAGGAAGCCGTGAATACGCCAGTGACTACATTGGTGGCGGAACATCTACGATAGAAAGAAAGAGCAGGACTGCGAGGGGAGCAGGGAGGCCGAAATCAATTTTAAAGGTAAGAACTGGCCAATCTTCATGAATCAAAACGCGGGCCTTTTTATTTAGTCGACAAGTATGAGTAACGTAGAACCTGCGCAAAATTAAGACAGTACACCCTAGTGGATGCTTTTTCTTTTAACTAAGTCTGAAGCTGTGTCCTTTAAAAGACAAGTGAGTCCAACATATGGGCAAAAACATGATACAGCCAAAACATAAGTTACTCCCAGAGACTACGTAATACAATTCTGAGAAATATTACGATAGATTCTTTCTTTTATAACAACAAGCCAGAATGAATAGCTTCTAAATGTAGAATGAGCTAACGATTTGGCGCAATGTGGTGACATTTTAATGAACCATAAAACACCCGATATAACCATCATGACAATGTAACCTAGGAAATGTAGCTTGATTTCAGATAAGCCTCACATTTAGCAAGAAAACAAAAAAGTGTGTATTCAGCCAACAAGTAATATGAATGTGGCGCAACCAAAGGATAGAAACATACACTGTGTATTTTATCGTCCTACACAGTATTGACGCAACGAACAACCTCTTTTTAAATAAAAGAGTTCTCTGACGCTGTGGAAAGAATTGAAGGCATCCAGTGGCACTGCAGAGAAGGGACTTCAAATCCCAATTTCTTGGTGAGTTGAACTAAACAACATAGACGCTCCCCATCTTGAGTTAAATAACACTAACTGACAGACAGTTTGCAATGGAGGCAATCATTGAATAATTAACTAGACCACTACTCGTTTCAATTTACAGTGATTTTAATGTAATAAACACGGTGGCCCCCCCTCCAGTACCTTCATCAAAGAAAGCTCCTGACTGAATAAGGTAAACAGGCCAAACAACATGAAAGAAAATAAACTGAATATTTAGCCCTTTGTGTTTTTAATTGAGAATTAACGAGTGACGTGATTACATTTCGTTTCTTAAGGTCTTTATCTCTGGAATTAAAGATACCAGATGATCCACATACTTGAATAATTTGGATTCACAGACTTCTCTAAATTTAATGAGAGAGGGTTTGTGATAAAGTAATCATTCCACAGGTATGTGCCCTGATGTTTCTTTTAGCCATACAATTGGTAACTACGGGTTACCATTTTCAAAGATCCCTGTGTACAGCCAACTATATCTCAAATGCTTTTTTTATAACAGAAAAACATAGCAACCATAGATCCTTTGTTACCAAGAAAAGTAGCCATGATAAGTGTATACTTTCTCAGGCCCCAAGTATTGTAATAAATGTGCAAATAGAGAATATAAATGTAAATAGGTAATAATTCTATGTACCATGGCATGAATTTAATTGTGATGTTCTTTTACTTAGAATTGTTTGTCCTGAAGAAGGTGATATCGTTGGTACACCGAAACGCTGCGTCGACATCTGCAACAATTATCATTCTGTGAATAATTTGTACATTGTGTATTTTTTTTAAAAAATTGTTTTTATATTGTATATTGCATACAGCCTTGTGTACTAGTACTGTATAACCATTGTTTTATTGATTTGTAATAAATTGCTTGTTTTTATACATACATGGTTTAGGATCTTTGTTTTTGCCCCATGATTGATAAAGGATTCGTTCTAAGTTTATTTAGCATTTTTGAGATATACAGTAAACACACTATGGGGTTGACAACATATGAGTGAATCTTTGGGACTCTCCCTAGTTCTTTCATTACTCGCTCCTTGTCCCAGATCAGACCCAAAAGGAGGCCTCCCTCTCTTTTTTCATATTCTTATACACGGTTTGTTAACCGGGGAGGTGTTTTACACACCCTGTCATAAACAGCAGCCATAATGGAACGCATCAAGATCTTAAGTTATACCGAAGATCAATTTAACAAAATAATTAATGGTACTACAAAAAATATATCATCTGTTCAAATCAATAATACAGATGAAGAAGAGTGGCGTAAATTATGGAATACTAAGAAAAAAATCATACGCACAGAACTACACTCTGACTTCCTAATAGACTACTGTAAAAACGGGATTATTCCCAAGGGACTACAGGTGATTAATGAACCTGGCATTTTTATCAGTAACCCAAAATTTATTGAAAAATGGACCCTGGTGGCCAATAGATGTAGCCGCGACTGGATGCTTTTAATTATAGAAACAGCATCAGACATCCTAATAGTAGAAAGGCAAGAACTTAAAGAGATGGAGAAAAAATTGAGTGAAAGCACGGCTTTAGAAGATGCCATTAAAAAACTAGAAGACATCCAAAAAGACGTGGATGGCTATAGGGATTACCTATTCAACAAAAAAAGTAATAAATTAAGGAATGATGTGGCTAGATATAACCCTGAATTCACATAACCCTACTTGCAAAAAGACTATTACGATAGACCTAGAGAAACACCCCAATATCGGAAACAATGGCCACAACATCAAGCTAATAACTTTCAGAAGAAGAAGGTCAGATTTTTTGACACGTCCTATACGAGTTCCGATAGTGAGACAGAAGCCCAGAATGAGAGCAGGCATACTAACAAAGATCAGGAAATCCCCAAAGGCCCAAACAAACCCTCACTTCCTTTTTTAGAACAACGTCAAAATTTCACTCAACAAAGAGGGAGAGGGAGAGGGAGGGGCAAATATGTCCCGCAACAACATCAAAGACCGTACACAAGGAGTCAGAAGAATTGGGACATGTGAACAAAGCACCTATAATTAATCTTTCCGATGTTGCTTTATCCCCTACACAAATACAAGTATTAGAGAAGGGTCTGGGATTTGCAATTACTTCCCAAGTAGATAAATTCAGCCTAGAGAGAGACCTCCGTAACTTTTTTAGAAAAATAAGACTGATGACATTTTTTGACGGTAAAGAAAAAACCATCCATCCCAATAAGTCAGGCCTCAAAGCTAAATCAACATGGACCCCGCAATTAGGCCAAATAAATAAACAAATAGAGGCTTTTGAGATTGTGGTCACCAAAAGTGTTTCTGATGTCTTGGAACAGAAAAATTGGATAGAATTTAATCTGAGCAGGTGCGAAAAGATAGCATTGACAGAACTAGAAAATAATCATACCCTTACCATCAAACCGGCCGATAAAGGCGGAAGTATTGTAGTGATGTCCACCTCACAATACAGCGATAAGATGATCTCACTCCTCAACAACAGAGACCACTACCAGAAATCCAACAGACAGGAGTGGTCTGACCTTGAAACCAACATAAATAGCTTGCTTGATTATGCAAAGGAAGATGATATCATCTGTGAGGAAGAACACAAATTCCTAAGGAACAACAACCCCACAATACCTGCATTATACGGACTACCCAAAGTCCACAAAAACTCATCTGATCCCCCAATGAGACCTATAGTGTCGAGCATAGGTTCCCTCACAGAACCACTCAGCAAATATGCTGACATTTTTCTACAACCTCATGTAATCAAACAAAGAGCGTATATCAAAGATACGGCAGCTATCATTCAAAAAGTCGAGAACCTTCCTTTTAATCCAGATACGCAATACTTAGTCACGTTAGACATAGAAGCCCTATATACCAACATTCCCCAAGATAACACTATAGAGACCATCAGACAAGTTTTATGCCAAGGAGACTGTGACCCAACTGCCCACGAAGCATTTATCATTGACTGTGTGACCACAGTTCTCAAAAATATTATTTTTTTATTTGGAAAGGATCTTTATAAACAGACTAAGGGCACCAGTATGGGAGCTACCTATGCTCCCAGCCTGGCATGTCTCTATGTGGCACAATTTGAAGATAAGCACATCTACAACTCAGCAGCCCCTTTTTTTGAGAATATCTCTATATGGTCTAGATACATAGATGATATTTTTTTTATTTGGACAGGATCCAGAGAGAACCTGGATGAATTCATCGCCTGGCTAAACCTTGTGGATGATAATTTAAAATTTACATGTCAATACGATAAAGAAAAATGTGAATTCCTAGACATTATTATTAAACATTCCTCTGGCATTTTACAAGTTGAGTTATTCACTAAAAAAACTGACAGGAATACCATGCTTCATTATCAAAGTCACCACCCACCATGTCAGAAAAACAACATCCCGTTTGGACAATTTCTTAGATTAAAACGTAACTGTTCGGAAAGTAAGGATTTCTTGAAACATGCGGAAATACTATCCAAAAAACTTACAGACAGAGGATACCCAAAGAGGATGGTGAATCAAGCACTAAAAAGAGCTAAATATTTTAATAGAGACAAACTCCTCCAAAAGAAACCAAAAAACACACAAACAGAGAAAAAGCTAGTATTTGTGACCAACTACAGTGGAGTTAGTAATCAATCAGGAGTTTGTTAAAGCGCGACTACTCACCCGTAAGGGTCTCAAGGCGCTAGGGGTGGGGGGGGTTGGGGGGGTGCAGGTTCCATTCCATCAAGGAGGGGGTCTGTCGAAGAGCCATGTTTTGAGGTTTCTTGTGAAGATGGGGAGCGATGGTGTCTGTCTGAGGTGGAGCGGAAGGGCGTTCCATGCTTTGGCCGCGAGGAAGGAGAAGGAGCGGCCTCCCGATCTGGTCTTTCTGGTGCGGGGGACCACAGCGTAGGAAAGCTGGGCTTAAAATTCAAAATATAATTAATCGAAATTGGAACTTAGTATCCAGCAAAAACAACAGCCAACCAATTGCGAAACCTATCTTCGCATTTAGAAGAAATAGGACGATTAAAAATAGCCTAGTCTACACGTATAGAGAGGCCGATGTAGCACAAAGAACTGTACACAACAATCCACTACCAGTGAGTCCATTCCCCTGCAGCAACTGCACAAACTGCAGTAATATAATAAAGGGCCAGTGCGTTGAGCATAAACAAACAAAACACAAGATTAAATCATTTATAAATTGTAGATCTAAAAATCTTATTTACTTCATTAAATGCCCATGTGACTGTATATACATCGATGAGACATCTCGTGAAATCAGAGTAAGATTAAATGAACACAAATCTGCTATCAGATGCAATAAGGTAGGAGCACCACTGACGGAGCACTGGAAAATAGCAGGACACAAAATAGAAGATATAAAATGGTGTGAATTAGAGATAATCACTCAGAATCTAAGAGGTGGTGATATTAACACCAAACGAAAAAGACGTGAGCAATTTTATATGTCACGCTTTAATTCTGTAAACGACGGCCTTAATTCTAGAGAGGATTGGGAAAGAATTTTATAAATATGTCCAATCCCCATGCAATTCTCAGCACAAAGAATAATAACATAAAGACACTCCAGCCATATTTTCCGAAAAAAACACAAGAAGGAACCCTTCAGCTAAGGTGGTTACGACATTAAGAAAAAACAGATAGAGGTAACCACGAAAGGTAAAAGTGTCCTTTGCCTACGACTTAGATCCTATCTAGTATATATAGATAGCGCTCCACTCAAGAATCGAGGTGACCTTTGGTGACCTCGTTTACTTTATTTGATACATTAAACGTTGAGCGGTTATAAAGAGGGGCCAGTAGTTTTATTATTTTTATTTTTTTGTTTTTATCAATTAAAAAAAAGACTACCGACATAGCAAAACGAAGAGAGAGGAAATCTCTTGACCGTTCCTGTTATGCACGGGATGCGCTTAAGAAATATAGAACTACAATTGTAGTCCCGAGAAGGTGTCGGCGCAGGGAAGTGACGCGCATTTCTAATTAACCGCCTCCCGCCAAATCACACTATGAAAAGGAAGCCGTGAATACGCCAGTGACTACATTGGTGGCGGAACATCTACGATAGAAAGAAAGAGCAGGACTGCGAGGGGAGCAGGGAGGCCGAAATCGATTTTAAAGGTAAGAACTGGCCGATCTTCATGAATCAAAACGCGGGCCTTTTTATTTAGTCGACAAGTATGAGTAACGTAGAACCTGCACAAAATTAAGACAGTACACCCTAGTGGATGCTTTTTCTTTTAACTAAGTCTGAAGCTGTGTCCTTTAAAAGACAAGTGAGTCCAACATATGGGCAAAAACATGATACAGCCAAAACATAAGTTACTCCCAGAGACTACGTAATACAATTCTGAGAAATATTACAATAGATTCTTTCTTTTCTAACAACAAGCCCGAATGAATAGCTTCTAAATGTAGAATGAGCTAACGATTTGGCGCAATGTGGTGACATTTTAATGAACCATAAAACACCCGATATAACCATTATGACAATGTAACCTAGGAAATGTAGCTTGATTTCAGATAAGCCTCACATTTAGCAAGAAAACAAAAAAGTGTGTATTCAGCCAACAAGTAATATGAATGTGGCGCAACCAAAGGATAGAAACATACACTGTGTATTTTATCGTCCTACACAGTATTGACGCAACGAACAACCTCTTTTTAAATAAAAGAGTTCTCTGACGCTGTGGAAAGAATTGAAGGCATCCAGTGGCACTGCAGAGAAGGGACTTCAAATCCCAATTTCTTGGTGAGTTGAACTAAACAACATAGACGCTCCCCATCTTGAGTTAAATAACACTAACTGACAAACAGTTTGCAATGGAGGCAATCACTGAATAATTTACTAGACCACTACTCGTTTCAATTTACAGTGATTTTAATGTAATAAACACGGTGGCCCCCCTCCAGTACCTTCATCAAAGAAAGCTTCTGACTGAATAAGGTAAACAGGCCAAACAACATGAAAGAAAATAAACTGAATATTTAGCCCTTTGTGTTTTTAATTGAGAAGTAACGAGTGACGTGATTACATTTCGTTTCTTAAGGTCTTTATCTCTGGAATTAAAGATACCAGATGATCCACATACTTGAATAATTTGGATTCACAGACTTTTCTAAATTTAATGAGAGAGGGTTTGTGCTAAAGTAATCATTCCACAGGTATGTGCCCTGATGTTTCTTTCCAGGGTGGTGTGGAGTGCAAAAAAACGATGGATTTGGGCCCAGATCTTTTGACTGGGGGAGTGTGTGACATTGATCCACATTCAGTCCATCACTTGTTGTTTTTGCAATTGCCGCCCTAAGTGCGCTGGGGATGCCCAGACGTGGGTCCCAGGCACTCCACACCACTTGGAGTCAAGCTAGCCGGGCTGAAGAGAGGTGTTACCTCGAAACCGGTCCGGTCCTCGGATGCTTGATTCCGTTCTGGGAAGGACATGGCTTTTGTAGTTCGGACTGGACTGTTCCCATGGGGCAACAGGGTCAGAGCTGATTTGCATATCGCCATTGTCTAACCCAGGGTGGTGTGGAGTGCAAAAAAACGATGGATTTGGGCCCAGATCTTTTGACTGGGGGAGTGTGTGACATTGATCCACATTCAGTCCATCACTTGTTGTTTTTGCAATTGCCGCCCTAAGTGCGCTGGGGATGCCCAGACGTGGGTCCCAGGCACTCCACACCACTTGGAGTCAAGCTAGCCGGGCTGAAGAGAGGTGTTACCTCGAAACCGGTCCGGTCCTCGGATGCTTGATTCCGTTCTGGGAAGGACATGGCTTTTGTAGTTTGGACTGGACTGTTCCCATGGGGCAACATGGTCAGAGCTGATTTGCATATCGCCATTGTCTAACCCAGGGTGGTGTGGAGTGCAAAAAAACGATGGATTTGGGCCCAGATCTTTTGACTGGGGGAGTGTGTGACATTGATCCACATTCAGTCCATCACTTGTTGTTTTTGCAATTGCCGCCCTAAGTGCGCTGGGGATGCCCAGACGTGGGTCCCAGGCACTCCACACCACTTGGAGTCAAGCTAGCCGGGCTGAAGAGAGGTGTTACCTCGAAACCGGTCCGGTCCTCGGATGCTTGATTCCGTTCTGGGAAGGACATGGCTTTTGTAGTTCGGACTGGACTGTTCCCATGGGGCAACAGGGTCAGAGCTGATTTGCATATCGCCATTGTCTAACCCAGGGTGGTGTGGAGTGCAAAAAAACAATGGATTTGGGCCCAGATCTTTTGACTGGGGGAGTGTGTGACATTGATCCACATTCAGTCCATCACTTGTTGTTTTTGCAATTGCCGCCCTAAGTGCGCTGGGGATGCCCAGACGTGGGTCCCAGGCACTCCACACCACTTGGAGTCAAGCTAGCCGGGCTGAAGAGAGGTGTTACCTCGAAACCGGTCCGGTCCTCGGATGCTTGATTCCGTTCTGGGAAGGACATGGCTTTTGTAGTTCGGACTGGACTGTTCCCATGGGGCAACAGGGTCAGAGCTGATTTGCATATCGCCATTGTCTAACCCAGGGTGGTGTGGAGTGCAAAAAAATGATGGATTTGGGCCCAGATCTTTTGACTGGGGGAGTGTGTGACATTGATCCACATTCAGTCCATCACTTGTTGTTTTTGCAATTGCCGCCCTAAGTGCGCTGGGGATGCCCAGACGTGGGTCCCAGGCACTCCACACCACTTGGAGTCAAGCTAGCCGGGCTGAAGAGAGGTGTTACCTCGAAACCGGTCCGGTCCTCGGATGCTTGATTCCGTTCTGGGAAGGACATGGCTTTTGTAGTTCGGACTGGACTGTTCCCATGAGGCAACAGGGTCAGAGCTGATTTGCATATCGCCATTGTCTAACCCAGGGTGGTGTGGAGTGCAAAAAACGATGGATTTGGGCCCAGATCTTTTGACTGGGGGAGTGTGTGACATTGATCCACATTCAGTCCATCACTTGTTGTTTTTGCAATTGCCGCCCTAAGTGCGCTGGGGATGCCCAGACGTGGGTCCCAGGCACTCCACACCACTTGGAGTCAAGCTAGCCGGGCTGAAGAGAGGTGTTACCTCGAAACCGGTCCGGTCCTCGGATGCTTGATTCCGTTCTGGGAAGGACATGGCTTTTGTAGTTCGGACTGGACTGTTCCCATGGGGCAACAGGGTCAGAGCTGATTTGCATATCGCCATTGTCTAACCCAGGGTGGTGTGGAGTGCAAAAAAACGATGGATTTGGGCCCAGATCTTTTGACTGGGGGAGTGTGTGACATTGATCCACATTCAGTCCATCACTTGTTGTTTTTGCAATTGCCGCCCTAAGTGCGCTGGGGATGCCCAGACGTGGGTCCCAGGCACTCCACACCACTTGGAGTCAAGCTAGCCGAGCTGAAGAGAGGTGTTACCTCGAAACCGGTCCGGTCCTCGGATGCTTGATTCCGTTCTGGGAAGGACATGGCTTTTGTAGTTCGGACTGGACTGTTCCCATGGGGCAACAGGGTCAGAGCTGATTTGCATATCGCCATTGTCTAACCCAGGGTGGTGTGGAGTGCAAAAAAACGATGGATTTGGGCCCAGATCTTTTGACTGGGGGAGTGTGTGACATTGATCCACATTCAGTCCATCACTTGTTGTTTTTGCAATTGCCGCCCTAAGTGCGCTGGGGATGCCCAGACGTGGGTCCCAGGCACTCCACACCACTTGGAGTCAAGCTAGCCGGGCTGAAGAGAGGTGTTACCTCGAAACCGGTCCGGTCCTCGGATGCTTGATTCCGTTCTGGGAAGGACATGGCTTTTGTAGTTCGGACTGGACTGTTCCCATGGGGCAACAGGGTCAGAGCTGATTTGCATATCGCCATTGTCTAACCCAGGGTGGTGTGGAGTGCAAAAAAACGATGGATTTGGGCCCAGATCTTTTGACTGGGGGAGTGTGTGACATTGATCCACATTCAGTCCATCACTTGTTGTTTTTGCAATTGCCGCCCTAAGTGCGCTGGGGATGCCCAGACGTGGGTCCCAGGCACTCCACACCACTTGGAGTCAAGCTAGCCGGGCTGAAGAGAGGTGTTACCTCGAAACCGGTCCGGTCCTCGGATGCTTGATTCCGTTCTGGGAAGGACATGGCTTTTGTAGTTCGGACTGGACTGTTCCCATGGGGCAACAGGGTCAGAGCTGATTTGCATATCGCCATTGTCTAACCCAGGGTGGTGTGGAGTGCAAAAAAACGATGGATTTGGGCCCAGATCTTTTGACTGGGGGAGTGTGTGACATTGATCCACATTCAGTCCATCACTTGTTGTTTTTGCAATTGCCGCCCTAAGTGCGCTGGGGATGCCCAGACGTGGGTCCCAGGCACTCCACACCACTTGGAGTCAAGCTAGCCGGGCTGAAGAGAGGTGTTACCTCGAAACCGGTCCGGTCCTCGGATGCTTGATTCCGTTCTGGGAAGGACATGGCTTTTGTAGTTCGGACTGGACTGTTCCCATGGGGCAACAGGGTCAGAGCTGATTTGCATATCGCCATTGTCTAACCCAGGGTGGTGTGGAGTGCAAAGAAACGATGGATTTGGGCCCAGATCTTTTCACTGGGGGAGTGTGTGACATTGATCCACATTCAGTCCATCACTTGTTGTTTTTGCAATTGCCGCCCTAAGTGTGCTGGGGATGCCCAGACGTGGGTCCCAGGCACTCCACACCACTTGGAGTCAAGCTAGCCGGGCTGAAGAGAGGTGTTACCTCGAAACCGGTCCGGTCCTCGGATGCTTGATTCCGTTCTGGGAAGGACATGGCTTTTGTAGTTCGGACTGGACTGTTCCCATGGGGCAACAGGGTCAGAGCTGATTTGCATATCGCCATTGTCTAACCCAGGGTGGTGTGGAGTGCAAAAAAACAATGGATTTGGGCCCAGATCTTTTGACTGGGGGAGTGTGTGACATTGATCCACATTCAGTCCATCACTTGTTGTTTTTGCAATTGCCGCCCTAAGTGCGCTGGGGATGCCCAGACGTGGGTCCCAGGCACTCCACACCACTTGGAGTCAAGCTAGCCGGGCTGAAGAGAGGTGTTACCTCGAAACCGGTCCGGTCCTCGGATGCTTGATTCCGTTCTGGGAAGGACATGGCTTTTGTAGTTCGGACTGGACTGTTCCCATGGGGCAACAGGGTCAGAGCTGATTTGCATATCGCCATTGTCTAACCCAGGGTGGTGTGGAGTGCAAAAAAACGATGGATTTGGGCCCAGATCTTTTGACTGGGGGAGTGTGTGACATTGATCCACATTCAGTCCATCACTTGTTGTTTTTGCAATTGCCGCCCTAAGTGCGCTGGGGATGCCCAGACGTGGGTCCCAGGCACTCCACACCACTTGGAGTCAAGCTAGCCGGGCTGAAGAGAGGTGTTACCTCGAAACCGGTCCGGTCCTCGGATGCTTGATTCCGTTCTGGGAAGGACATGGCTTTTGTAGTTCGGACTGGACTGTTCCCATGGGGCAACAGGGTCAGAGCTGATTTGCAAATCGCCATTGTCTAACCCAGGGTGGTGTGGAGTGCAAAAAAACGATGGATTTGGGCCCAGATCTTTTGACTGGGGGAGTGTGTGACATTGATCCACATTCAGTCCATCACTTGTTGTTTTTGCAATTGCCGCCCTAAGTGCGCTGGGGATGCCCAGACGTGGGTCCCAGGCACTCCACACCACTTGGAGTCAAGCTAGCCGGGCTGAAGAGAGGTGTTACCTCGAAACCGGTCCGGTCCTCGGATGCTTGATTCCGTTCTGGGAAGGACATGGCTTTTGTAGTTCGGACTGGACTGTTCCCATGGGGCAACAGGGTCAGAGCTGATTTGCATATCGCCATTGTCTAACCCAGGGTGGTGTGGAGTGCAAAAAAACGATGGATTTGGGCCCAGATCTTTTGACTGGGGGAGTGTGTGACATTGATCCACATTCAGTCCATCACTTGTTGTTTTTGCAATTGCCGCCCTAAGTGCGCTGGGGATGCCCAGACGTGGGTCCCAGGCACTCCACACCACTTGGAGTCAAGCTAGCCGGGCTGAAGAGAGGTGTTACTTCGAAACCGGTCCGGTCCTCGGATGCTTGATTCCGTTCTGGGAAGGACATGGCTTTTGTAGTTCGGACTGGACTGTTCCCATGGGGCAACAGGGTCAGAGCTGATTTGCATATCGCCATTGTCTAACCCAGGGTGGTGTGGAGTGCAAAAAAACGATGGATTTGGGCCCAGATCTTTTGACTGGGGGAGTGTGTGACATTGATCCACATTCAGTCCATCACTTGTTGTTTTTGCAGTTTCTTTTAGCCATACAATTGGTTACTACGGGTTACCATTTTCAAACATCCCTGTGTACAGCCAACTATATCTCAAATGCTTTTTTTATAACAGAAAAATTTAGCAACCATACATCCGTTGTTACCACGAAAAGTAGCCATGATAAGTGTATACTTTCTCAGGCCCCAAGTATTGTAATAAATGTGCAAATAGAGAATATAAATGTAAATAGGTAAAAATTCTATGTACCATGGCATGAATTTAATTGTGATGTTCTTTTACTTAGAATTGTTTGTCCTGAAGAAGGTGATATCGTTGGTACACCGAAACGCTGCGTCGACATCTGCAACAATTATCATTCTGTGAATAATTTGTACATTGTGTATTTTTTTAAAAAATTTGTTTTTATATTGTATATTGGATACAGCCTTGGGTACTAGTACTGTATAACCATTGTTTTATTGATTTGTAATAAATTGCTTGTTTTTATACATACATGGTTTAGGATCTTTGTTTTTGCCCCATGATTGATAAAGTATTCGTTCTAAGTTTATTTAGCATTTTTGATATATACGGTAAACACACTATGGGGTTGACAACATATGAGTGAATCTTTGGGACTCTCCCTAGTTCTTTCATTACTCGCTCCTTGTCCCAGATCAGACCCAAAAGGAGGCCTCCTTCTCTTTTTTCATATTCTCAATTGCATTACCCATGATTCAATCTGACTGGATACCCTCAAAGGTGACAAGAAGCACTCTACAGATCTACTGATTTATTGATGGACAACTGGTGTTGTCTTTGAGTCTGTATGGCGAAGAACTTTGTGGTAGGAAAGAGACTGGCTTGGGCTATATTAATCTTGTTTGAGTGATCTGCAATGGACATAACTTCTGCATACTCTTCAGACACCTTGCTGTGATTACTGATGAAGGCAACATATTAACTGAATACTCTGGTGACTTTCCAAACAGTATTTGCACTCTCCTGTTTGTGATGGTGGCACTACAAGTATAGGGTTATCGCTGCAATATTCTGGCAGCCCAACTCTGGCACACCAACTGCATGTCTGTAAACAACATGATTCAGGAAGAAGGAGGGTCCTGGCAATAAAGATGATATAAGTCACAATTCAACTACGCTTGTCAGCACTAAAAGCCGCCAAAACCCTGCTAGATAAAATTGATGGTGCTGTCAAGGACTTTGGACCTCATTTAGAGCTTGAAGGAACTGAAAATCCTCTATCTTCTGGAGGGACTAAAGGTAGGTGGGTATATGGTATAGGCACATTTATTATATAGAGGATTCTAGGGATCAAAGAATGTGTCCTTCAATTAAAGGGTTCTTCTTTACAGCTTTCTGCTGTTTCTCAACACTCCTCACCCTACTTTCCCTTTTCTTCTCCCTCACTGTCACCATGTCATCATGCATCGTTCACTAATGTAGACACCCTTGAACCTAATAGGAAGGCTGACCAATGCCGATACGACATGGAATGGGGCTGAGATCCTGCAAGCATATCACTCTCCTTGCCAACCTGATCCAAGAGAGCGCTGATACAGAGGATTTTTGAGTCATTATTATTTCAATAAAATTATATGTTACTCTTTTCCGGAGCCTTAATCAATTAGTACCCCACCCCTCTCCGTGCTCATGTACATTATATTGTGAGCTACCTTGTTGTTATGCTTTCTTCTTAGGCTGTACCTTCTTTGTTGGATTTTGTAATTAGAGTTTAGTGTGGTGTTATTCAAGATTATGATCTGAGATTTCAGCTGTTCAGAGATGGGGCATTTCTACACCTTCACTATTGTTATCTTTGTGAATTAAGTTATTAACAATATGTAAACGTTTTTAGGTGCAATAGTGAATTAATTTGATTGAGTAGAGACCCCCTTTTTACTCCAAATTTTTTCCGTGGGTGCTTTATGCCAAGCTCCTGACCATTGACGTTGACAGCTTAGCTTAGTGTACAGCTTGTTCTTACCCTTAGATGCCTGATGTTTTAGGGTGATGCTCAATACTGATGGATAGAGTCAACGGTAAACCGATGCTGTTAACTAGACAATGGGTTTTCCATTAACATCATATTCAATATTCTGCTACATTTGTCATTGTGCTGGTCATGGGGCCAGGGAGATGCGTATTAAATCTACAGTTATGCCTAACACGACAGGACGGTGCTCAATATACCTAGGATGCATTATTTGTCAGAGTTCTGCTGAGTATGTGGAGTGCTAGCAGCATTATTAGCCGGGTGCATGCTATGACTGGGTATATTATCATGGCTGCTGTTCATATGCTTGAATGCTGCTCAGGATGCAGCAGCTGCTCTGCATTCTAGGAGTACTTTGCATTGTGCCAGGGCTGCTGCTCAGTGGGACAGAGGCCTCCAGTAATGTGTGGACGCTAATCTCTTTCCACGTGTCTCCCATGCCTCTTACTTGTTGCCCCCCCTGATGTCTTAGGGTCTTGACAGCACTGCTGGTCCTGCCTCAAAGTCTTGGGCAATGTTTGAGGAGTTTAGAAGGATGCAGACAGATTCCAGCGTCAAGTGAGTGACAGTAATCATGCACAGCTGCTCTGTCCCCATCTCTGCTCCTCCATCGAAGTCTGATGTGAAAAGCAGTTTACATCTCTTGTGCACCCCAGACTCGCATCCCCTAACAAGAGTGTTTTTATGGGGTATCACTGTGAAAGGAGCCTGGAACTGTGTTCAAGGAGCAGAAGTGACCCCAGGCGAGGCTCTGCCTGTGATCCCTGGCATGTGCTGCCATAGAGCAAGCAGAAACACTAGCTGCCAAGGAATGAAGGTTCTTAAATAATATCACTGCTGCCAACTACTGCGCCCGAGAGGTTATTTGCTGGTTGGCGTGGCATTACTGTGCTCCTGGAAAAGTGCCTGTATTTACATGCCCAGCGGGACAGGTAACACAGGAAATTACACTTTTAAATAAGAGAGTCTCAAGCGACATGCAGACACACAATGGAAGACGTCTTAGAGAGAAAAGTGGTCACATTTGCAATCCCTAAATTAAGTCTTTGGCTGGATCTAAAGTCGAGGCAACTAAGTCGCAGATTCCTTTGGAACTGTGGGGCCTCTGAGCCAGGACAAGAGGCATAGAAAGCTCAACCCCATTGCCAACAAGGAGTACGTTATTTCTGAGTATTCTCAGCCTCGTATCAGCTTCTATTATGTTTCTCTTGGAGATGTAACCCAGCAAGGCTGCCTTTCTTTTCTTAGAAGATCTTACCAAGAAGTGCCGTAAACAGTGTACAATAGTGGATCATTTTCAAAGCAATCAGCCGTGGACAATGTTAGTTAGTCAAATTGATTTAATACTGGTGCTTTTTCAAAAGAACAATCATAAATACAATTTGATGTTTAAACAGGTGTGCTGCCATTGACACACTGGCCTAGGTAGCTCACATGGCTTGTGTTTTTAAACACTTCCCAAACACACAGATTCTAATGGAGTGATGGAAGCTGCTGGGGCTGTGAGTGCTGAGACCTTCAGTGCTTGCGTCCACTCTGGTGTGCTGGCTTCTGCTGCTCTGGGGACGCCTCCGGTACGCACGGTGTGTGAGGTTCCACTGGAATAGAAATGGCATGAGGTTAGGAGGCCCGAATGCTTTTCATATGGTCAAGGTTGATAGATTGCCACCAACAGATGATTAGATATCTAGAAATGCCTTGTCATGAACTAAACCAAACTCTAGTAATTGCAATTGGTTTCTCCTGCATTGAATGTTAATACAGAAATACCTCTCATGTCCATAAAGTCAATTTCTAAATTGTATCTCATTCCAAGTTTAGGTTAGCAAACAGACATTATGTGGATGTGCGTTTTTAAGAGATTGTAGCGCTTAATTAGATGGGCAATTGCAGTTTACTCAAAACGCTGGATTACTGCGTTGCATGCTATTTATTACACGAAGAACAAATAGAATGTAGCTGGTTGGTTGGGACTTTGGTGTGGTAGGTGCTTGGATTTTCTATGCAAGAGGGAGTTAGTTTTAGTGACCAGTAAGGTACCACTATATTGGTTGATTAGATAGTGAGATGATAGACAGGACTGGTGTTTCATTTGTTGTGCAGTTACTGCTTGATTGGATTGGCGTTGTTTGAGGAGGATGATGGGTTCCTTGGTTGATCATGTGATTGACTTCAGCTGGTAAAATTCTAGGTAATTTGTTGTTTACTTTTTGTTTCAATGGCTGGAGAGTTATGTGATGGGTTTGTTGTAGGGGATGGGCACTTCACTGAGTCTTTGGAGAGCTGGCTAACTGTGTGTCCCAAATCATTTCTTAAGTTGTGTTACATTCAGTATTCAGCTTCCTAATTTATCGAGAGATTGGTTGGCCTTTTGGGTGCTTATTTGGATATTTGCATTGCCTTTATAGCCGGTGGGTGAATGTACTGTTGGTTAGTTTGTTTGTTAGGTTGGCTGATGGATATAATGATCTTTAGAGTGGTTGGATTGTTATATTGTTAAGGAGTTGGTTCAACGACTCTCTGGTTTATTGATTACATGGCCACTCTGTCAGTAGTTTGTAGTATTGCACCAAAGAAAGTATTCATACTGACAAATAAACAGTGGCATAGCTAGATGTTGTGCTGCTCGTGGCAGTCCCAGTGTTTGTTGCCCGGTGGCCGCATGTAAGAGCGGTGGGGGGGGGGTGCTTGCGATGGGCGCAGGTAAGAGCGGGGGGAAGTCACTGCACATAAAGACATTTTACCAATAAACATTGTACAATCAGACAACAAATCAAAGCACCAAGCACAGGAATTTCAGGGGAAGGTGCTACATATCAGTAGCAGGTATAAGTATAATAGTGCTTGTTGCTCAAATAAAATCACAACTGCTTCGGAAAAATTCCTTGATGACACTAGAACCATAATATTTCTCATCGATGTTAGGAAGCTGTGTTCCTTAAAGCAGGCAACCATATTGCAGAATCATTCTATTTTCTGCAAAACTCACTGAGAGCATATTAATGGAACAATTGTAGTATATACTACATACCTGGTTCATGACGTTTTTGTACCTCGTCCTGACTCGGTCGAACTACCTGGTCCTCGCCATGCTGTATTGGTCTACGTGCTGGAATAATACAATAACAACCATTATTACACTTAGTGGATTGGAACTGACATACAGTTCTTTTAGTTTAAAATGAATACTCTAACTCTGATGAAATATTTATCACAATAGTGCAGGGCGGTGTGTAACTCATTACACAGGGTAAGCAAGGCTAACAAAACGGAACTTCTCCAACACACCACAGAACACAATACTGTACCATCATTGTTCCTATATAATGTCCAACCTATCCCTGATCACCTGTGAGCTTCTGCTACCACGTGACAAAGGTAGGTTAGCCAGGAAGAAAAATGTGATGCCCCTGGTGATGAACTGAACAGGATGTAGACGGTCAGGCGAGACTCAGTTTAAGAATGCGCCACATTTTAGGTACTAGGCAAAAAATAAAGTTTATTTATTACCTCTATGACTCTGAATGTCGGAAACAGGTCAGAAAGGGGAATAGTGTGAATTTTGCCATTTGGTAAAAAAGAAAGTGCATGTGACCTCCACTAAGAATATTCAATTCAGAAGGTACAGTAGAGCCCACCGGGGTAAGCTCAAGCGCATCCAGTATCAGTATTTCCCCTGGGAGGTTCTACCACACAATACTTCTGACCATGATCCTTATGAGCCTACAAATAGATAAAATTAGAAGAAAATTATATTGTTTAAGGCTGGATTGTCCATCTAGGCTGCAGTTTTCCGGCATGCTGCAACACATTATCCTGCATGATCTTCAGCTCTGTCTTTGTTCTTGTAGTATTATTACCTCCTTTTATTTTTCTGTTCCCTTGCAGATTTAGCTCTGGTCCTCCTGTTAGGTCTTTGCATGCATTTACTAATGCTGTGAGAAGACATTCTTACGTAGTATTTTTGTTCCTGGTGAGCTCCCTCCTCAACTCTTATCACCCATGCCACTTTTCCAGAGCTATATGTGACCTCCTTTCTTGTATTTATACATTCTGAAGCACACCAGTGTGAACTATTTACGCTCATACTTTCTGTGAATCAACTTACTTCAGACAGTCCTTACTCACATTTGCAATGTGATATTAGCGAATGAAAAGTATGTTTTGTGAGCAAGAACTCCATATATATATATATATATTAGTTAATTTGCTTTCAATTGACCTTGTAACACATTATGTATGTTTAACATTTTAGTGAAGCAATACATACTATTAATTGCCACATAGGACCTCCAGATTGGCAAAAAAATAGTTGCTTTTGGTGTGCTGTTTGAGAACTGCGACTATGACAGTTTTCCAGGAGAAATCTCATGCATGAACATGTTCTCACTTGAAAATAAAATAGGTGTACATTTCCGCATGGCAAATTGTAAGCAAAAGTTCATCATTTGAATTGTTATCGTTTTACTGCATGGGGACATTGTTCCCTCTGGAGAAACTCCGTCTCATACACCCTAACCACTCTTTAAACGTTATATCCCCTTTCTCACCCTAGCCAAATATACATCTTCCCTTAGTTGTTGTTCAATTCTGGCCGTTTTGTTACTTGGAAATTAACATGGAGAAAAGCGTTTGTGAATACCCACAGACCTGCAATTTTGTGAGTGTTTACTAACTTGTGTGGGTGCCCCCAATCCCCATAGAATGCCCGAAACTCACCCATGTGAAGAATAAACGCATAAAATGACAACAGAGTGATGTAAATCCATTCATAAATTCAACGTCTTATTTTGTGAATCCTAAAATTGACTCTTTCCTTGTAACTGATGCTAGTGTGCAGCTTAGTCAAACTTACATGTGAAAATAGGTCGGTGAAACGTTCCCATACTCTTCTATTACAAGGTATTGATCCTGCCTCTCCAATAGTCCATTAGATTGTGAGCTATATTCATTCAAAATAATAAATACTAATAATGCCATGTGTGCCTTTATTTCAATCACTTATACATTACTAAGGATTTCTGTAATGGGTACCTTGGCTTGGCAGTGCTTACCTTCACGGCAGGCTTCTGGCTGGCTAGATGGCTGGCTGGGCTGGCAGGCTGGCTGGATGGGCTGGCTGGCTGGCTGGATGGGCTGGCAGGCTGGCTGGATGGGCTGGCTCGCTGGCTGGCAGGCTGGCTGGCTGGCCTGGCTAGCTGGCAGGCTGGGCTGGCAGGCTGGCTGACTCTGCTCCGGGACCGCAGGCGTTTTCTGGGGTTGCTGGTGGTGGTGGTGTCCTCCGCCCTTGGCAGACATGATTCTCTCGGTGTGGCAGGGTCTGCTCTCAAAGGAACACTGGAAGAGCAATTCTTTGATCTGTGTCTGCTTTATCCCCAACACAGTGCTTTTATACCCGAGACACAGAGCCACCCATAGGGACGGGGCAATGGGCATCATGAGAAAGAACCTGACATGATTTGACACATTGTAATTCAAAAGTCACAGATTAGAACATTTTCAATTGTTATTCATTCTTCTAGGAAGGCAGGGCAATTCTTCTTGCAGCACTCCTTACCACACCTTTGCAATTAAAACCAACGTCATAACACTGAGTTTGTGAATGGTGTTTGTGACATTTGTAATTAATGACTACTGTAAGAATGTTCGGGTTTGGAAGGGTGTGAAACCCAAACCATGCTATGGAAAAATCTCAAATAGATTTTGATCAAGTTGAAAATTAGATGCTTTGGTGAGAAGTAAACAAAATCTTAAACAGTAAATGTGGCTAGTTACTCTAAGGTTCAGAGTGTACATGAATCAATAATATGCCATAAGAGCAGTCTAAATTGCGGCTCGTCGGAATGAGAAACGACCCAAACCTAATTTATATTTGTTTGGGTGTCACGATATTGCCGATTGGAGGCAGCGACTTCCTTTGAAAGATTGTTGCGATATTTCAGTTATCAATGATGGACGAATTCTATAGCAGTCAGTGGAACCTTTAAACTGACTCCACAGCAGTTGGTTATTTTATTGTTTGATGACAAGCTCAGAAAAATTATTGTCCTGAGGATGACCATGTACTTATGACAACGGTCGAAACGGCGTCGACGATACTGTGGCCACAATTTAAGGAGGACACATTGTTTTGTGTATAGGAGTTCTTATATGGTTTTAATACTCTTATGTCTATGTAACCTCTATGTGTTTGCCACCTGTCTGGTTTTATGTATATGTTGTGTAATGTTTTTGTAAGACCGACAACCTATCTGAGCCTTATGTTAATCTTTTAAATATAAATAAATTTTGTATTTTTCTATAATCACATGCATTTTTTTCTGAATCACTTTTTCTTTGTACCAAAAGTTTTCTATTCTTCTTTTTTACTTTCCCTTCTTTGTATAACTTTATTGCTCTTATGGCATATTATTGATTTATGTACACTCTGAACCTCTGTTTGGAAGAATAATTGTATCCCCTGGTTCAGGTGGTTAGGGCTGCCCCTGTGGTGGTGAATATAGTTACTCTAAGGGAGAGGTGTGGTGCTGCGGCCTGACCGACTGACGCTGGAATCTGGGGTTCACGGTTCGATCCCCGATGGCAGATTAGCCCAGCACAATGTGACTCTGGGCAATAGCTTGCTTAATATTGCTTAATATTCCAGACGGCCCGTGCTCCTGGAGACCCATAAGGGAGATTGTTCACGCTTTAGAAATGTGGATTATTATTATTCTGAGAAGACCCGTTTTGCTGCTATATAGAGTGTAACATAAACTGCATGAGATAAAAATTTCCTGAAGAGAATTTACTTCTTTCACATCTTGAGAGTCTTGGTGTCCCTCTCTCAGAATGACTCCTTTAATTCAGAGAAAGATAGATATAACTAGCTACCCGGTTCTGGGTGACCAGATCCAAAATATTATTAACCCTACTTTCATAGTAGTTTAACTCGTAGCATGAAGTCTGATGATGCTATAAAGAATTGGAATACATATCTGATGATGATGATGGTTATGTTTAACCAATGCAAACACAACAAGATGGTGGATGGAGTGCTGAAACCTTTCAACCACTTATCCCCAGTAAGAGATCTGTGTTTAATCCATTGTTCTTTTGATTATTAGGTATAATCTACCTTAAGGTAATCCTTTGTGAGGCAATCATGATACAATTTTACTGCAGCGGGAACCATGTTACATTGATCTCAGATTTTCCTTGCTGAGAATTTTTGCTCCTTAAAGGATTCTTTGATGGACATTTGGAATGCCCAAAAAATATCCTGAAAGTTGTGTTGTTGAAGAAAATGAACTTTTAACTATTTTCTTGAACATTTAACTGAACTCTGAAGACCCATGCTATATATTCTACTAAGATTTCACTATGAGGTAACATCAAAGGCTCTATAGTAGACTGTAATGCATAAGTATATAGGTCTTGGAGCGCTGATTGCACAACTTTCACATACAACAGAAAGAAGGAGGCAGAGACAAGGATATTCCCAAACCTATTGTTAACTTCCTTCTGAAGAATTGGTTTGCTGGTAGGAGTATTTCATTTCAGACTCACTGTTCTCCATTGACTACAGCCACTGTAGCACTGTGAGACACAGGCTTTTGTTTTTGTAGTGGTGAAGGATTGATCATCTAAGCTTCATTTTACGAAGAATAGGGTGTAGCAGTTACATCACATTTCTGGAAAAACGAGGAGGGGTTGATGCCAGAAGTGGCACTGGAAACATTCTTCTTATCCTTTCTGGCCACTTTCATGGCAGGAACCTCCTTTGTTGTGGCCATCTTCTTTAGTTTTCTACACGTGTTAGCACTTAGAACAAACAGAAGCACTTAGCTGGAGATTCTGGTGTCACTGTCAGCTAATTTGCAGACTTCTCCCCATCTACGTATTGTGTATGACATGGTGTTTTGTGTACCTCCAAGCAATAAAAATGAAGCAGGAAGTTGCTGAGACTTGGGCAAGCTAGCCAATGTAATACAAGCCATTATCATTATCATAAATACTCAACAGTAGTGTACCCATGCATAAACAACTATTGGTTGCTAGTCATTACACAGGAAGAGATAAGTTGGTGCTCCTCCAGGGTCCATGAGGATCCTATGCCAGTCGAGAGACTGGCAAAATTCTAATACATTCTTAAATATTTGCTGGCGCACCACCAGGGCCCATAATTAACCTAAGAGATCTAGGCAGGCAAAATTCAAATGAATTAACCAAATAATTACTGGTATCTCGCCTATTCTCTTCTGCACCAGATTCTACACCCTGCACACATCCAATATTGCGAAGAGTCTGGAAGAAATGTATTTGATCCACCTAAATCAAAGGTAAGGGATATTGGAGAACAGTGAAGTTGAGTTCACAGTAGACAATAAATCAGATGTAAGTCCGATCTGATATAGTATTAAAAAAGTTGGAGGTCTCAGCAGGATTAGTTGAGTGGCTGATAAACCCTTTTTAGGTCTCGCCTAGGCAGCTTGCATGTGTTGCCCTAGGAGATGACCTTTAGAAATCGGTCAGCTTTTTTCAAGCACTTGTGATTGTGCTGGTTTCCACCTTGTGGGAGCGAGCAGCAGCGCGCCGATCATCTATTTTAAATTAGCATGGCTGCGTGCGCCGCCCCTCGCTCCCGCAAGCACGAGTGCTTGAAAATAGCTTACCCTCCCCACTCTACCTCACCTCCCTCTCTCTCCTGAAATGTTTTCACCTGCTCCCCTGGCAACTGCATGCCCAGCTCCTCGCCGGCAGCTGTGCACTATCCTGCAGCGCTCCCTCATCTCATCCTACAAGTGCAGTAACATATCTTCCATTCATCTCTTATGTCCCACCTCATAAAAGCACCTTCCTCCATTTACGGTTTCTCGTCTCTTTTTATCTCTTTCGCCTCTTCTTTCTAATTAGCGTCGCTGCATTGGGCATGGCCCGCCCCTCACCTTTCTCTCACCAGAGAGGTCAGTCCGGGTCATCTGGCACCGTCCGTAGTGGCGCAATGCCGACTTCACTCCTATGGCCACAACCGCCAAAAGATGACTCTGCCCGCTCAACAAAGAAGAGGGGGCCGTGGGTCCAGCTGCTGGTGCAATTCTTCAGATTGTTGGCAGGGGACTTCAGATCCATTACTGTTGCCGGACAGGACTCAAAGCAACAACCGGCTTGTTCCAACTCCTCAAGGAGCCGTTTGCAGGCCTGTAGCAGCTCAGCTTGTCTTGAAGCTATCTCACGGCAGCTAGTGCAAGGTGACACCCTCTGCGAGGAAAGATTCTAAAGGGCTATTTAAATACTATTGCACCCACTTCAGTGCATAGTAGTGGAGAAAATACATTTCCCTGTAATGTTTTCAAATTCTTTATCCAAATCTTGGTATGTATGTAAATATTATGGATTTGCTTCATTAACTACCCCGATAATAGGTGCTAGAAAGTAAAGCCCATATTGCCTACTGCAAAACATAGTATGTTAGTAATGATTAGAATCATACAAGAGCTCTACATTGCCAAAAGAAAGTGGAGTATTGTGGATCAGTTCACTACATCGGCCTCTCTTTTAAGCGTGACCTACACTTTTCCAACATAGCCGCCATGGTACAGAAGTCAGTTCCAGCCAAGAATGCTGCCATTTTTAAACAGTCACTTTTATTTGTTTACAAATGCATCCTCTTTATATGGCCACGTCTTTACTTTGTTTCGGCTGCTTCCGACACACGGTGCACAGCTGAAGACGAACTTCGCAGCCGCCGGTTCTGTAAGTATTTTTCTCGTCTTTCAGCCTCTGATCTCCCTCCTCCATGCCAGTCCTTACCCCACTCTAACAGTTTCTGTAGTACTTCTTTCATCCTGTATCAAACATCAGAAAGGTTTCTTAGCCCCCTTTACCTCCCTGTCCTCACATTACCTCAGTGCTCCCTTAATCTCACTCGCCCCCAGTTGCTTTCCAGTGCTCCAGCTGCACTGACAAGTCAAGCTTCATTGGGCTTGTGAACTCCCAGTAGCCTTACACCCGGTGCTTCTTTTAGCCTGTGAATTCTTAGTACTACCCTGAGCTACCCCTGTAAGCTCCTTCAAGCCTCAGTCCTCCTCTGAGTCCTGAAACCGCCCCAGCCTCAGTGCTCCCCTGAGCACCTGCATCCTTAGTGTTCCCAAGAGCTTCTGCAGCCTCAGTGCTCTTGTCTCCGCTTCAATAGAAGTTGATGGGAAAAATACATTATTTATTTTTAAAACACCATAATTTTGCCTGCTAAAATATTGGCATTCCTGCACCCCTGTGCTCCTCTGGACCAACCTTCTCAGCCTTAGTGCTCACCTGAACCCCTGCCACCCTTATGACCTCAGTGTTCCCCTAACCTGTGGCATACAGGCTCCCCGGACCCACTCCCTACAGCATCAGTGCTCACCCGAACTCCTGCTGCAATCCCTATACTAGCCTCAGAGCCCCCCTGACAATTCCCCGTGGGCTCCGGGCTCCTCCTACCCTTACCCTGTGGCTTCGGCTTTCCCCTACCGTAACCCTGTGGCTTCGGTCTTCCTCCTACCCTTAACCTTAAACGTTCTCCTCCTCTGAACACTCGTATAATTAAACTATTTAACTCTGCTTCTACGTGCATGACATGGGCACTCACACCACAGTGCTCCTCTACACTTACCTTATAGACTCCTAATTAGCACATCTGCACCAACTATTATAAGCTTATTCTGGACAGGCTTTTGGACAAGTGGTGTGTTCTGATCCTCAGTGCTCTCAATTGGGTCACTGGTAGGACACACAAAGTACATTATACAGAAAATAGTTGGTATCGATCAAATGCTCCATTTTGCATCAGAGTGCTACATTTAGATTGTTTACTTAGTATCTCTTTATTCTGCTTCTTGGGCTACCTGTGATTTTATTTTATATTTCAGCAGTACTTCTGAATTTCTTTAAGAGTGCAATGGAGTGCTGCCTCTGTTTGTGTTACTCTCCACATGCTGTTTCCTATTACTTGTTCTCTTTCTTTATCTGTGTGCTATGTTTGAAGGTGTTTAACATGAACCCAGCTGCTACCCATACATTGCTCTAATTTACTCACAAGTGTAATAAGCGAATTGTTAATATCTCTCTTGCCAGCTCCCTCATAGATATCCTTGCTATTTTTACCTGCAACTGGCTTGAGCCTTTTTTCTAAGTCCTTCATTCACCACTGCCTGTCAACCACTGCACTCATTATACCATGCCAAGTCATTCCACATCCTGATTGTTGCACTTTTCCCTTTTTCACCTGCAGAGTTTTCTTCATTGATGTTTAACTTTGCAACAGGCTGCACAGCAGCTACACTTCTCTTCCATATAGCTTACACTGGCAAAGGCAATAGCTCAGACTAAGCACTTATAGGATCCAAAAGGTGAGGCCTATTGGCTATGCCATTGCTTGTTTTGGTTTTGTCAAGATAGTATTTCAGTACTTTGTCTACAGTCAAAGGATAAATCCTTCCATGAGGAATCACTGCCAAATTACCTAGAGCAATAGGAAACCATACTCCCTAAGGAGCAGCAGGGAATCAGCTCTTTATTAAAGGTGTCAGTAAAGTCTTGATACACTTTTGAAAGGGCAGATAACGATGCATCTGCCTGTTGCAATTCCAGGCATGATAAAGTCAGCTGTTTCTAAAGATCTCCTTTTGGAAAGCACTCTTCATGGCAGTTTTAGTATGAGAATTTAATTAAATGATTCTTCCAATCATTGGTAGAAAAATGGATTCATAACTATGATGTCCATACTACAATGGGAAAAGATGGGGTATCAATCAAATTAAAAGTCTCAGATTCCTTTCACCCTTCAGAAGTGACCAATAGAATAGGAAAAGTGGCGTCTGATATATCTTCAGAGTTTAAGGGTTTCCCATAATTCTTTGAATAGGTTCTGAGCAGCTTCTGTACTGTACAGGTATTCAAGCCATCTTCTGGAACATACACTCAATACAACAATCAGATGCTCCACAGTCAATTAGAGCCAACATAGTGCATAGCCTATTAGGTATCATAACATAAAGAGGTAAATATTCATTTGCTCTTGAAGGTGCAATATCTTTGACAGAAATCTGTCTGTGGTTTGCAAGTCAAGCATAGGCTGAGTAGTTTTCCAGCAACAGGGTACAGAATTTTATGAAATGTCCCCATTTACCACAATAGAGGCGTAGTACATAATTATGTTTGCAATTCTTTTCTTCTTGGTTAAAAGTCTTTCAAGTTCCCAATCTGCATAGGTTGTATGATTTTCCCTCCATTGACGGGGGAATTTTGAATTCCTTGAGAGGCGATTCATGAAACCACCCTTATCTTTCAGTCTTCCAAAGTTGATGCTGTGCTCCAACTTGAAATAATAATTCTATTTCAGTTTCAGTCATTGTGGGTCGTTTTACAAGTAGTACACCAAGCATCTTTCATTTTTTTTGGCATGCTAACGTAGAATGCAGCGGTGGCAGTTTAGTCATTTTATCCAGTCTCTGCCTTTAATCTATAGAACTTGCTCATATATGCAATTATTTCTCAAGTGTGTGCTTCAAAGGCTCTGGACTCAGACGAAAATCCACTACTATCATCATAAATACTTCCCAATAGGTGTGGGTTAAGGAAACAGGGGTATAGCTGTGACCAAGACCCTAAATCCTATGGATACTAAGGTTCTTAACTCCTCTCTAACCACCAGCCTTGTGACGGCCATTTGGAAACATGCCAAAATTCTCCCGCTGCTAAGGAAGCCCTCTGCTGACTCCACAGTGCTGGCAAACTACAGACCCATCTCATTGTTTCCATTTCTTTACAAAGCTTTGGAGAAGTATGTCAATACAGTGATTTCAGACTACCTCCCAAAAAATAATCTTTTGCACCCGAGCCAGTCGTGTTTCAGAGCCAACTATAGTACAGAGGCAGCCCTGCTGGAAGTCTCAGAACATATTAAGGAGAAGCTGGATCGGGGGGAAAAGCCATTCTGATTTTATTAGACTTGTCTGCGGCCTTTGACAGTGTCCCACACGAAAGATTCTTAGACAGGCCGCAGGACTGTGGATTAGGCAGCCTGTTCTGAAATAGTTTTCCTCCTTTCTTGAGGATAGAGGCTAGAAAGTTTGGACTCCTCCTTTCGCTGCCTCTATTCTTAGTCTGAAAGTTGGAGTTCCTCTGTGCTCGATACTGAGCCCTACCCTCTTCAACTTATTTATGTCCCCTTTGACACTGCTGCCGGAGGCTTGTGGAGCAAAAATCATCTCTTACGCTGATGATACTCAGCTCCTTTTCACCTGTGACATGGGAGCTGATTTTGAGGGCTAGCAGATCAGCACCTGCCTTTCGAAGATGTTTTCATGGCTTAGGAGGAACCAGCTTAAATGTAATCCAGAGGAATCTGAAGTCATCTTCTTCGGTACTCCTCTCATTGATGAGTGGAAATGCTGGTGTGCAAAACCATATTAAAAATCTGGGTATCTTGAGTGATAGTACTCTCTCGATGAGATCCCAGGGCCAGTCGGTAGCGGGCACTTGATTTGGGCTGCTGCAGATGCTCCGGAAATTTCTTCCCCTCCTGCCATTTGAGCAAAAGAAGACTGTAGTCCAAGCACTGGTTACCTCCAGGCTGGACTATGTCAATGTCCTATACATGGTCTCCCTGACAATCTGCTCAACTGTTTACAGGTAGTCCAGAATGCAGCAGCAGAGTGGTTCTCCTGCTTAATCCCAGGACTCATATTACTACGCACCTTAAGGCATTGTACTGGGTCCCAGTAAAAAAGAGGAATAGCTTTAAAACTCTGGTACTATTTTTTAAGGCCCTTCATGGAAGTGGTGCGGAGTACCTCAGAAGGAGAGTCTTGCATTATGTGCTGTCTACAATTTTGAGGTCCTGCAATTTAAACAAGGTATTCGTCCCCAGGATTCCCCACGCGCGATCAGGCAGTCGTTCTTTTGGGTTACAGGGAGCCCAAGCCTGGTACCTTCTTCGCGTGCCGCGCATATCTGTGTCCGACTTACCCATTTTTAGGAAAATGCTTAAGACCTGACTATTTCACAATTAATTGAGCTCTTCTCCTCTCTAGCTGAAACTTAATCCTGATCTCCCACTATTAGTGGCTGCAGCCGGTTTGACGGGGACATTTTAGTGCCGGGACACTCTTCCTGAGTTGCTGTGCGCTCTACAAATGCTGTCATTCATTCTTTCATTCATAAGTGTAAGGGAAGGCAAGTTAGAGGCACACCCTGCCAGAAGGGGCACATTTCAGGAGACTCCCTCGACACACTTGGGGTGGACAGTGTTGTAATGAGAGATCCGAGAGTAGGACTAAAGGCCCAGTAATAACAGGTGCCACAATGACCATCAGTATATATGGATGACACACATGAAAGATTTCACAGGATGGGAAGGCATTTTGAACTCAATGGGTACTTCAGAGCAGATGGCAATAACGAGTCCCCAGGTCACCAGCAATCATCCAGAGGCCCACTAGCACCGATAGGACAATCACGCAAAATAACTGTAGATATGGAACCAAATTGATGAATGATCAAGGAGCACAAGATTCTAAGAAAGGAAAAGAGTTAGGGCAACAAAAGACCAGGGGAAACATGATAAGGGTAGGGCAAAAAACACAAAAAACATGGAAGGTATTCAGTACAATGATAAACTAAGTGAGAAAGGAAGCCATACAACAAATGGCAAGTTGCCAAGTGCCGTCTTTCTAGTTTGCACCATTTATATAGTAACCAGGAGGTGCTGTGCTTCCTTTACTGGCTCTAACTGGACTGTCTGTTCATGACCGTATGTGTCTTTGTGTGCGGCAGCTACTAAGAGTGGTCCTCCACACCTCCAAGGCAACCAAATTTTTGTATGATCATCAGACAGAATTGAACAGTTTTGCATTTGTGCCTCTTTCCCTATATGTCCCTTGTTGAAATCCTGACAGAGCAAGGACAATCAATCTACCTTTGCGACTGTCGCAGCCACCATCCTGCGCTCAAAGGCGCATAACGCGCACCGTCGGGTCCCGCAGCGCGGGAGCCTGTTTTTGCAGACAGGAGGGGCAGCCTGGACTACAAGCCCCAGTAGCCTTTGTGGCCATCGGAGCCACCATCCTGCACCTGGAGGTGCATAAAGCTCATTGTTGGGCCCCGCAGTGCAGGAGCCCGTTTTTGCTGAGAGGAGGGGCAGCCAGGACTCCAAGCCCCAGTAGCCTTTGCAGCCGTTGCCGCCACTATCCTGTGCCTGGAGGCGCATAAAGATCACGTCAGGCCCCGCAGCGTGGGAGGCTGTGTTTGCAGAGAGGAGGGGGCACTTAGGACTACAATACCCAGTAGCCTTTGTGCCCATCACCGCCACCATCCTGCGCCCGAAGGTTCATAAGGCTCACGGTCAGGCTCGCAGCGTGGGCTGCGCACAGGCATGCCCGGGCAAATCCCGGTCCAAGGGTGGGCCCGTGCAAGTCCGTCAGAGCGAGGAGGAGGCTGGGCTTGGCCACCCCATCATTTGACATTATGTCACTCTCGCCCCTCCCACATTGGTCATTTTCCTGAGGACATAGGTACTGTTTTGATCATCCTATTGCCTATATAGTGGTTACCTCATTATTCCATTTGACTTGGGTCTCTTTGTAAGTAATATCCCTGTGTGATGAGTGATAGCTCTATACTGGGAAAACATAAAGCCAATGAGGAGGGGCAGAAGGCTGCCACTAAAAAAATGGTGAAGAAGAGCAAATCCGCCTATAGCTTTGTTGATTGGGGTGGGAGTGGGGGTGTGCTGGACCGTATTGATAGCCTACTATCTGAATGCGAAGATGTCCTTGATCCCAATAAAACAAGCATTCCAGCACACAGCACACAGACCCCTAGAAGTCTTAGACACAGCATCTCTAATGGGCGCATTACATCAATAATTAACAGAGCTAAGTATAGGAAACCCCCCATCCGCCACAAGCCCAAATTATAGCGCAGTTGAGAATGTAGCCATAGACGAGCAGGCACGTGCAGACAATCTCTCTGTCTTCCTTTATAGTAACAGTAATGCCCCACTTTTGGGCAATGGCAATGCTTCAGATGAGCCTATTGAAATGAGAAGCGAGGTACAAAAAGGGGTTCCAAAAGCAAAAAGACGACTCAATGGGAAAGTACCTTCACCCTTAAGCTCTGTCCCTCGCCCAAGGAATGAAATCAATCACTCTAGCAAAAACATAGGCGCGCATAGACACGCATTCACATTCCACATGCAGTGAGCCGACCGCGCACATATCATCATTATCATTATAAGCCCAAATGGGAAATTTGACAGAAGAAATTAGAGCGCTGAAGGTAGCAGCGTGTTGTCTCTCTGAATCCATCAGTAAGGTACATAATGATGTTCAATTACTAAAGATAAATCCAGGATCAGAGTCCACCTGCCTGGCTTATGACAAGGGCGGGCCAGGAAACCATTGGCAACTATCAGGGGAGCGCCAGGGCCCATACACAGATGCTAGAGGCAGCAGCACAAACCAAAAGAGCGCCAAGGGAGCCCATCATGACCCAAATAGTTTTTGGTGGGATATATCTAACAGGGCAGTCCCCCCCACATTTTTCAGTTTGAAACAGGCACGGGCCCCCTAGCAAGCATCCCACTCCCACAGGCAAATCGGGAATCCATCCCTTATGGCAGTGGCATCACCCTAATGTGGAAGCGTATAATAAACCTGACCAACGTACCTAAGTTTGCACCTAGGCCAAACACAGAGGATGAGGCGTCCTTGATTTCAATGACATAGTTGGGGCTAGAAGGCACTCTACCTTGGGGTTTGACACAGATGCTATTGTGCTTACCCTAACCCATCATGACCTGGTTGAGAATCTGGTAGTCTATGACCTACAGACCTGACATCTTTTTGAAACTAATATCCGCCTCAAATATAGTTCTCTGGGTGGGATTAGCAAACCAGTTTCTGAAGATCGTGTCCCCCCTCAACCCAATGTATCAACACTTAGAGAGATAGACTGATGGTTTTCCCCATCCCCCCCGCACATCTCACTGGTTGGTATGACAGATCACACCATTGAGCATATCATCCCTGGTAAAATGGGGATTCGCCCAACTGAGACAATACCTCCTGGTAGCACCCAGGGTCAGCCAGATCAGATGTTAGGATCCATAATCCCTAGGGACGCTCCAACCACAAATATACATCAAATGTCACGCACCATTTCAATACTATCCTGGAGTATTGTGGGGCTGGGGAACAGGGGTGTTGATCATGACTGGAACAAGTTCATAGAAAAATTTGACATCTGTACTTTCCAGGAAACCTGGTCCATAGAGTCACTTTACCACCCTGGCTACCTAACCTACTTTAACCCGACAACCCAGGGCATTAGGAGTAGTCCTTTGCGGGGTCAAACCCTATGAGTCAGGCAGGACATAGGTTTTAAGATCCGGGTATTATCCTCAGTGAGTAGTAATATCCTTGCAATTGGGAAGGCGTCCAGTCCATATGGAACTATAGTCATCCTAAATGTATATGCTAGAGGTCTTAGCAGGGGCAGAGATCTGAAACCATCAACTCCGGGTTTTTAGACACCCTCCCAGGGGAAGCCTCATTTGTCGTGGCTGAGGATCTAAACACAAGGTTTGAACCACTCGATAGTGAGGATAATGACCTAGAGAGAGAGAGGAGGAAGAGCAATGGGGTGTTCCACTTTTGGAATTACCCCCAATTAAACATTGGACTTGGGCTGCCACTCAAATAAAAGCTCTTTGTTTAGAATATGGGTAAAGGACAGCCAACGGTCGATCGATCTCTGACAGACAAGGGTCAAACACTTTTAATAATGGTTACCACTCTAGTCGACTGGCTCCTAAATAGCTTGAACCTACGGCACACCCGTGAGGGCATGGCCATGCAGGCATAAATGGAGAGTGACTAGGACCCATTCTACTTAAGGTTCATATTCAGGGACACAAGGGCACCTGCAAGACCTGACATCCTACCCACCAGCAGTGATCTTCAGCTTTCAAATAACATGCGCCGAGTCAAATGGATGATGATCCTAGAATGCCTGGAAATACTATCTTTCATAACTAGTGAGTTGGAAAGCACAGTTAGAGCGATGGATACATGCCGCCTTAACCCCTAACGACCAAAGAACTCATGCAGTTGCACAACTCACTGTTTTTAACAATACGCAGGTACTTCCAAAAACTGAGAAAGGCTTGGGTGAAAGACACTGAGCCAAAAAATCATTGGTACAACCTCAATTGTAGACATGCCTGCACGCCCTTGGTGAAGCAATCAAGTTGGATGACGTGGCCTGAGTTCAAACCGCTAGGTCTATCTATCAGAAAGCCATTCATTGTGCCAAAATAGACCGGGATGAAGATAGATGCCAGGAATTAAAACATGCTTGTGACAGAAACAACTCCCAGCAGTTCTGGGACGTGGTAAAATGTGGTAGGTAAGGATTAGCACAGTCCCCTGAAAACCATGTCGACCCTGATGTGTGGATTAGTCACTTTGCCACTCAATATGCCTTTGACGAAGCTGAGGATAGTCTACCATTCCCGACCGACCCCTACCCTGTCAACAGGCAGATGTTGGTTTTGCACTCAGAGTACTCACTGGAGGCAGACCCTCTAGGACAGACTGTGTTCATGCTGATATTTATCTGCTGGACAGACCCAAATGAACCAAATGCATATTATTACTTGCTAATGCCATTGCCCAAGGAGCTCCTATCCCAGATACTTGGCGGGAGTGGATATAATCCCCATATATAAAAAAGGAGATAAATCCCTGTGCGGCAACTGCAGGCCAATAAGCCTCATCGATTCCAGACAAAAAGTGGTAGCCCGGCTTGTTTTGGCCAAGATTCAAACCTGGATTGATGAAAACGCCATTCTTACCACCCTCCAGGCAGGCTCCAGGGTCCATATTAGCATAATTGACAGATCTTTTGCTTTGTCCTCATATATTGACGAACAATAGTTCTCGGCAAGGGCAGCCTGTATGCTGCCTTTGTTGATCTTAAATCTGCTTTGACCAGGTCTGACAGAATACATTTTTGGGAGGTCCTGAAGGAGATGGGGATGTCACTCGACTTACTTTCCCTGATTGCCCGCCTCCATGAAGAAAATGTTGCACAAATCCACTGGGGGCGACGGGAAACAAGACAGATCCATTCCCTGTATGAAAGGGCGTCAGTCAAGGAAGTGTGCTGGCTCCCACATGGTTCTCACTCTTTAAAAATGGAGTATCAAACCTTCTTGCTGCCATCCACACTGACACACCTGTTTTAGCTGGAAGATCCCCATTCTAATGTTGCGGATGACATGCTGATAAGCTCGAAAACCCAGAGCGGAATACAGCGTGCACTCCAACGTTACGAAGAGTTCTGTCTCCTGCAAGGTTTAAAAATGAATGCTGCTAAGACAAAGTTCATGACCTTCAATCATTACAGATCCTTTAAGGGGAGTATGACGATGGATGGGCTTCACCTGGAGCTGGTTGATGCATTTGTCTATCTGGGCATTAAACTACAGAAGGACAAGAGGTGGAAGCCACATATAGAAGCCATGGCACTAAAACACCAGCAGTTAGCCGGTACCCTGAGGAAGGAATTCAAAACCTCCCTGACAAAGCTCCTCTGCCCAGTACTTTACATTTACAATAGCAAAGTGGTGAGCTCAATCCTTTATGGGGCTGAGCTGTGGGGCCTAGAGAACATGTCCCAGCTAACAATTGCCAAGAACACATTCCTGCGTGCGATAACTAGCCTCCCACAGAGTACACCCACTCTCTCCCTAAGGAATGATCTAGGCAGGAAAGCCTTGGTGAATCTTGGCAGGTTACGTCTAATTCTTTACTGGCGTAGAATATGGTGTACACCAGAACTGGCTCAATATGTGGAGGGTCTAAGAGATATTATCAATATGGATGAATTCCATAAAATCAGCTGGTTGTGAGACTTGAGAAGTCTTTTTGATAAAATGGGCTTATCATATTTGTGGGATTCCCCTTCCATGCCCATGTTTCTGTCAAAAGTCATTCTCAAAGAAACTTACTGGGAAATGATTGCCCATGAAGAGACTTGGTGCCATGACTCCATTTCCCTCTTGGGGTCCTTTTAACAGATAAAACAACGCCCGAGTCTCGAGCTTTATTTTGATATCATCACAAAGCCCTTGGACAGGAAACTCTATTTCCAACTTAGATCAGAATATTTGCACCTAAAGTGCTTTACATCCAAATGGTTCTCCACTGGGAATAACAAATGCCACACATGTGTCAAATAAGGAGAAACATATTTGCATGTGCTGTTTGCTTGCCCCGCCAACGCTGGCCCGCGCAAAGCGTGGTTGGCGCAGACTTGTAGGAAAATGGGTACTAGATCATGTAACACAGCTCTGCCAATTCTCTTTACTGACTCATTACCTTGGTATGAAATCGCGGTGGCAAAATTCTTAAGGTGGGTGTGGCATATCCGATCCGAGCAAATCATGGCTAAGAACTGAAAACGAGAATATTTTTCCAATCATGTAGGTGCATGTGGGCTCGATGTGATATGTGGAATCCAACATGGTTTCAAATGTTTACTAGACTGTCTGTCTTTCATGCTCTTACCTTTGGCAAGTTAAGAAATACACCATATAATGATTATTTTTGCCATTTTGTGCAAACATTTTAACTCGGATGTAACATTTTTGTATTGTTTTTTATTTTTTATGTGCATTGCTTTAATGACTTGTATAGCAGAATAAAGCTTCTTTTGAAAGTTAAAAAAACACCTGAGAGGCCCACCACAGGGCAATCACCTTTCAGCATGCAGATGGGAGAGAGTGTGTGTTGGTGCATCTGTGACTCTCAGAAATGCCCTTAAGTAAGGAGTTGGGTTCTCCGAAACCGGCCAGGCTTTTAAAAGATTGGAATACAATGTGCTGGTTTTTCAAATAAAGGATTCAGAAGAATAATTTCCTGTCAAGTGCATTTTCACATCAGGGCAACTTGGAAACAATTAATACACGGAATGCCGGCCGTGGAAACTGCACCACCATTACATGCAACAAAATGGGGCAGCAGGGGCTGGGAACCATGCTCAGCCTGGAAGCAGCACAACAGATTTGCAAATAAAAAAACGGGATTGTACTCTGAGGCCCACTGGAGGGCTTTAAATGTGAAAAAGATTAATCTGTTCAAGAACACAAACCCACTGGAGGGAGAAATATTGGCACTACACAGACTACTATTAGAAGAATGCACTGCCAATTACAAACTCACCTGAGAGGCCCACCAGAGGGCAATCACCTTTCAGCATACAGATGGGAGAGTGCGTGTGCTGGTGCATCTGTGACTCTCAGAAAGGCCTATGAGTAAGGAGCTGGGGTGCCCGAAACTGGTCAGGCTTTTAAAAGATTGGAATACAATGTGCTGGATTTACAAATAAAGGATTCGGAAAAATAATTTACTGTTGAGTGTGTCTTCACATCAGGGACTTGGAAGCAATTAATACACAGCAGGCCGGCTGTGGAAAACTGCACCACCATTGCATGGAACACAATGGGTCCACAGAGGCTAGGAACTATGCTCAGCTCGGAAGTGGCACAGGAGATTTGCAAATGAAAACTGTACTTGTACTCTGAGTCCCACTGGAGGGCTTTAAATGTGTAAAATATGAATCTGTTACAGTACACAGAACCCAGTGGAGATAGAAATATTGGCACTACATACAATACTATGACCAGCATGCACTGCCAAGTACAAACTTCCCTGAGAGGCCCACCGGAGGGCAATCACATTTCAGCATGCAGATTGGAGAGTGCATGTTTTGGTGCATCTGTGACTCTCAGAAATGCCTTTGAGTAGGGAGCTGGGGTCTCTGAAAGTGGTCAGGCTTTTAAAATATTGGAATACAATATTGGAAAACAATGTGCTGGTTTTTCTAATAAAGGATTGAGAAGATTGATTTCCTGCCAGGTGCGTCTTCACATAAAGGTAACTTAGAAACAAGATATATATATATATATATGTAATGTTTTATTGGTAATTAAGCCAGAACGATGCCTATACACGGCGAGATTCTATTTCTATCTGGCAGTGGTTATTACCCTATAGTGATTACATATTATTTATGTATAGAGGGTAAAAGCCCGACTACAAATGTTACTTTCACTCGCATTTATGCTGTATAGAACAATGGCTGCCACGTTTTACCAGCGTTTCTAACCATACATATCTGTACTTAAATCACTTTCTATGAGGGCGTTTACAAAAATGAGCCGTGAACAGCACACTGCTGACACTGAGGAAGGACTTTGTCTGAAACGCGTTTGTCATTTCATCTTTGCTATAGGCGTTAATAAATCCTGTCGCCTTACCCGGAGTGCTCGAGTCTTCTTTTCGTCAATGGAAGGGACTGCTGAGCTTGAATATATATATGTATATATATATATATATATATATATATATATATATATATATATATATATATATATATATATATATATATATATATTCACTGAAAAAACCATAGGTTATAGACCATATATAGTTAGGAATTATCATTTAAAAAACCTTATTTTACTCACACAAAACCATTGAAATTCCATATATAGTTAGTTGCACTAACTATATATCGCGCACCCGCAATCCACTGCTGATCATGTCACATATTACATCATTCATGACATGGTCAGTGATATCACTGATGACATCACTGATGACATCTCAAATGACATCACTGATGACATCACTGATGACGTCATCCAGTGACTGTATAATTCTGTAAAGTTAAAATATGTCTTACATATTGAAGAATGAATGGATGTATAAGTGTCTTGATGAAGGATTTAGTAGGGGCATGGCTGACTGTATGAGTGACTGATTAAATGTGTCTCACTGAGTGCATGGGTTAGTGACTACACTGTCTTAATTTGTGCATCATTATGTCTGTTGTTCTGTAAACTGCTGCATGTGTTGATCAGTAGCTATATGATTAACTGTATGGGTTATTGATTGGTTGCCCAAGCATTTGTATGGGAGACTGAGTGTGTGTGTGGGTGGCTGGGAGGTGTATGACTCTCTGCATAGATGTGTGAGCAGTTGATTGACTAGATGTATGGGTTCAAAAGTGCATGTGGAAACAGCTGTATGGGCGGTTGACTGTGTGCATGAGTGTATTGGTGAGTGAATGGATATCTCAGTGCTACATGTCAAAGTAAGTACATATGTAAAACACAGTACATGTGAGAGTTGACATATATAAATAACTGTGCATAAGAGCCAGTGAATGTGTGAGTGGCTGTATGGATCATTGTGAACTTGTATCCAGGATTGTATAAGTGAGTAAATATGTTTTAGTATATGTTTGAATAAGTAAGGTGTGTATAACTGTATAGTTGAGGAAATGGAGGTGTGATTGATTCTTTGCATGACTGACTAAGTGTCTGAGTAACTCCATGGATGAGTGACAGTCTATGAGTGTCTGTTTACACTGAGTGTATCTAAGGTTATATTAGAGTCTGAAGAGGTTCATCGTATTATCACATGAATGATGTCATCAGTGATGTGATCAGTAATGTCAAATGAGATGTCATCAGTGATGTCATCAGTGATGTCATTTGAGATGTCATCAGTGATGTCATCAGTGATGTCATTTGAGATGTCATCAGTGATGTCATCAGTGATGTCATTTGAGATGTCATCAGTGATGTCATCAGTGATGTCACTGACCATGTCATGAATGATGTAATATGTGACATGATCAGCAGTGGATTGCGGGTGCGCGATATATAGTTAGTGCAACTAACTATATATGGAATTTCAATGGTTTTGTGTGAGTAAAATAAGGTTTTTTAAATGATAATTCCTAACTATATATGGTCTATAACCTATGGTTTTTTCAGTGAATTTTCAAGGTTTTGTAAATGCTAATTCCTAACTATATATGGTCTATAACCTATGGTTTTTTCAATGAATTTCATTGGTTTTTTAAAAGCTAATATCTATAGCTGTAAAATTTATTCTTCTTTAAATCCAAAAATATATTTTATATGTTTATTAATAATTTTTTTAAATATTTTTTTTGTTTCGCTCCCGGTCCGCGAACCGGGAAGCTTCCCGTTAGCTCAATTTGATTCCGCGATCCGGTCCGCGAACCGGTAAGAAATCAACATAGTGACGGTATCGCGTTGCCGCGTAATGCGTCTTATGACGTACTGCGTTAGCGCACCCGGAAGTGCCCCGGGGCGCGGACCGAGGCGCGAAACGCAACTCCCCGGAAGCGATCCGCGGCGCGAAAGCGCGACGTATCGCGTTGCCGCGAAATGCGTCTTGTGACGTATCGCGTTAGCGCACCCGGAAGTGTCCCGGGGCGCGGACCGAGGCGCGAAGCGCAGCGAACCGGAAGCTAACCGGGGAGCGTTCCGCAGCGCGTAACATGAGCGTTAGAGGTCATGTGACTTGTTAATAAAACTTTTCATTGGTTCATTTCACTTTTAGTTTCATAATTATGGAAGGCTAGGTCAGGTGACCTAAAAATAACACTTTTCATTGGTTGAGAAGTATTGTTTTTTCCAAATGATGAAAACCCCTCCTTCTTTCCTCACTCTGACTTTCATTATTGTGAGAGGAAGACCTATTTTGCTTCTTGGAAGACCTATTTTGGTTGTGTGAAAATGGCTTCATTGATTGCTGCAGCTGGTGCACCCCCACCACCACCTCCACCTCCTCATGGGAAGAGAGGACCACCTCCCCAGGTGGTTACCAACACTGAGGAGGAAGATGAAGAAATGGATGAGGAGGGAGAACAACCACAATTCCTGGAAGAGTTGCCCCGGGTTTCAAGAAAGAAAGCCAGTTTCATCTGGCAGTTTTTTTCCATCCCTCCTGGCCAAAAAAAGGTCAATGCCAGGTACGCAACATGCCTCATATGCAAGGAACAATTGTCCAGAGGGACGGACAAAAAATACAGTTATGGTAATCACACCATGCATAGGCACATGACGAGGAAACATCCCCTAAATTACAGCCGGGCGGAATTAAGGGATATGATGGACAATCCTAGAGCAACTCCTGTGGCGAGATCAACAACATCGGTTTCTTTAACACCAGAGGAGGCACGGGAAACTGTGCCAAATATCCAACCAAATTTTGGGAATATGATACATTTATGTATGCGCTGTCGTGCATTATTAGCTTGTGGCAACATGAGCATCAATGCACTCAACCTTGCATATGAACACCATGATTGCCCTAACCGCCCCCAGTAATTTTTTTTGCTCCTGTTGAGCCCTTTTCAATGCCTGTTTTTTGTTGTTTCCCCCCCCCCCAAAAAACCAAAAAAAATATAAAATCGTTCAAAAAATACAAAAAAAACAAAAAATGTTCAAAAAATACAAAAAAAATATAAAACAACAAAAATATTAAAAAAAAAGTTCTTTTCAGAACTACCTTCCCTTTCAAAAAAAATTGCTACAATGTTTAGCACTCTGGCAAGCTCTATTTCTTTTTGTTCGCTCCCGGGTTAGCTTCCCGGTACGCGGACCGGGAGCTAACCAAAAAAAATAAAAAAAATAAAAAAAAGTGTAAGTATAAGGAAAGTAAACAGAGAGTGATGTTAAAAGAAAGACAGCTATAGGGAGTAAAGAAGAGATACTGTTTAATAGATCTATTTACCGAAGAAAAGACAGAAGAGGGTATAATTGTGAAAAACAAAATAGATAACGAAGTGAAAGAAAAACAAGCATTGGCATAGCCAATAGATCTCGCCTTTGGGACCTTCTAAGTATTTAGTTATGCAGCATAATATCCTTGGTGCAGCAACATCAACTGTTGCATGTCTAAACACGTATAAGGTCCCAAAAGCGAGACCTATTGTCTATGCCAATGCTTGTTTCTTAAGTAGAATTGCAATATGTCTGACTCTTCCATGTGAAAAGATCTTATCTTGTGCTCTAAAGATTGCTAAAGTCTCGACAGAGAACAGGCTAGGCTGTAAGTAGGGTAAATTGCGCTTGGTGATCTGTTTGAGGGAGCGTCTGCTTTGCCTGGTGTCTTTGGAGAGCAATTTTGATTGTTATACTGGACAATATAGCCCTAATGTAAATAACATAGGGGCATATTATCAACATAGGCAATAAAAGTTTTGCAGCTTTTATCGGCAGAAATGTGTCGCTAAAGCTGCTTTTGCGGCAGAAAACTGCAGCTAAAGCCGCTTTTGCACCAGTTTTCTGCCAATAAAAAGAGCAATAATTTTATTGGCTGTATTCATAATATGCCACTTAGTGTGCTTCAACTACACAGAGAAAGCATTATGAACAAATAGTGATACAGTGATCAGTCAAAGACACTAAGAGTAATAGAGATGGAGTGAGTGAACAAGAGTGAGGAACTATGAGAAGAGAGGGACTGAGAAAAAGAGTGGAAGGAGTTGAGTAAGTATGTAATAGAGAAAGGAATGAGGGAAGTAGCAAAGGCAGGAAACTGAGGATTAAAGAAATGAAGCAGTGGAACTAATAGTAGTTCAATGTGATAGAAATGTAACGAAAAGAGTACAAAATATTTACCTTATAATTGTCGTTAAATTACTCACTTTTTGTTTTTATACTTTCAATCTGTGAAAGAGAGAACAAACATTAGAAAAATATAAAAACATGTATTAAAAAATTACAAAAGACAAGGGCAAAGATTGAAGGACAAACAGTTTTTCAACAACTTTGACACTTACAGAAGCTACACAGTCCTAAAGATATACATTTTAAACACTATCTTGATGCAGATGAAGTGAGGCCTATATTAAAACATGGTGCATATTTTGCATTGCTGTTGTTTCAGAAAAGTGTTGCAAGACACTAAAATTTTAAATAATTGCTTCAGGATGCCAATAAGATGTCTACTATCCAGAGTTTTGTTTCAGGTGAGGCCTACTCAGGGTTGCAGATGAAATTTCGAGTTGTTGAAGAGAATAGAGGACATAATACATGTGAAGGTCTACCAATGAAGTGAGTCATGTCCACTGCAATCTTCAACAAAGTCCAAACCTCCTATGTTTCCCTGGACAGACCTAAACTTGATCTGCACAATGAGATTCGTAATGATAGGAAACACAGGTGATGTAATTGAAATACATGCAATTTATTTTGCTCATTTCACAATCACATCACTTGTGTTTCCTTTGCTTAGGTATCTCATTGTGCAGATGTAGTCTAGCATATGAAAGAATACGCAGAAGTGCAGCACTGCATGCAACAACTTTGACACTTACAGAAGCCTCACCTTCTCCATGCCTCCTACACAGTTCTACATATACATCATAAATGCAAACAGTACAGAATTAATTATACATGTTAAATGGTTTATTTTTGCTGTTCTCAGAATGTATCAAAATTCACTAAAAACAGTGACTTGAAGGTATTCATCATGTAACAGCGGGGAAAAAAAACACAATCAAAATGATTGTGTTTAAAAAACCCATACAACATCAGAAATCAAAAATCAGAACTCCTTAAAGTTAACTTACTTTCCATGACGTCCAAGGATGTCCTATGAACAGCTTACACTCTTTTGTGCTGTTATTACTTTCAGCCCGCCACTTTCTGAAAGAAAATCTCCATCGTTTTTAAAAACATGTTACATACAATAAATGACTTCTTGCTCTCTACCACAAGATTCCACAAGGCCAAATCTTGTCAGAGCCATGTATAACTCTTGGATTTCTTGTTAGCCAATCCCGTCTTTTCACATTTCCGCAACTTTCAGAATTAAAATGTTGAAGATATTACTATTCCTGGAATAGTAATATCTTCCCCTTCTTGCTCAGTCATGTTCTACTTTTCCTATGACACTGCTACAAGCAGACTTACACTACCTCTATGACTACTACAATTATTTAATTCTCTACATCACTTTTAATCACAAAGCAATGTAAAACAGTAGACAGCATTGCAGACTTACATTCCCTCTACTCCATGTTTTGATTGGCTGCTTCAATTAGCTTATAAAAAGAAACAGTTTTTCTGAACTCATTCAAAGTGCACTTATTTCTCCATGATGTCCAGTCTTGTGGTTAGAATTTATGTCTCTGAACTACACTTATCCTCAAGGCCAAATAGTGTAGAAGCCATTAGAACTTCTTGAAATTCCACAGAACACATCCCGAAATTATCTCCCTAAAATTTTGGTTTTAAAAACACCAGGTAAGAGTTTTTAAGGTCATACGGCAATTTTTTTTTGAAAATTAAAACAGAATCATTGCAGAATGACCAGCCATTTCTAGACTTTAAATAAGCTGTGTAATGTCCTGATGTTATAGAAGGGCCGTCATGATATATAATTGCTGTAGTTACAAAAATCCTTCCTGATATTGACAACTGCGAAGCTACAAAATTTTTTATTAAAGTTGTCAATTTTGTTCCATCAGGCCTACACCGTTGGAACATTAAAATGACGTACTGGCCATATGTTCGTATAAATAATGTGGACGTCATTTCAGATTTACATTGGCTACACTCCATGTTGTGATTAGCAGCTTTTACTAGCTTATTAAAGGAGACTGATTTACTGTCTGGCAAAGTTAAATATATAAATCTTTCTGAGTCTACACTAGTAGTACTTGATACCATACAGTTCTCGCAGTCATGCTGCCATTGATAAGAAAGCCCAAACAGCTGATCTACATCTACACCTTCAGCATGTAATACATCAAGCATATACATTAAAAACTCCTGACAATCTTGCTGAATATTTTGAGAGAATTGTGTTTGGCCTGAACATCTGTCTAACAGATTTCGAATTTCAGACACACTTTCTATGTTTCTTCTATCAGTGGTACATTTCTCTAACACAGAATTTAACAAACTGCAAAATCTTTGATCAGAATTGACCACAATCTCTTCTTTTACATTTTTTAGAGAAAACAAAACATTAATTACTACATTAGCATAGCAGTTGACACCAGAACTGTTTTCAAACTGAAAACCAACAACATCTTCAACAGAATCCTTTTTGTTTCTGCTTGTAATTTTAGGTTCATTGACTTTTTGTCTTTTTGCTACAACCTCCCCAGTATTGTTCTCATTTCTTCGTTTCCGGCCTACCACACGTTTCTCAAACAAAGGAAACTGAGGCAAATGTGGCGCATACTCTCTTCTTAACCTATTGTATTCCTTAACACAATCTAGATCTGCACAAATGTTTGTGACATCACACTCAATCAAGTACAATCCCGATAAAGTTCTAACTCGTGACAATGCCACATATGCCATACCCTCCTTGAACACAGAACTGCCAATATTCACCAATGCACTGTCTACACTTAAACCTTGCGATTTATGGATTGTCACCGCATATGCCAAGCAAACAGGAAACTGCTTACGGCGAACATATAAGTCTTTTACAAGCAAAAATCTAGCAGAACAACGAGCAATTAGCTGTACTTCCTCAATGCCATCAAATTTAATTTTTAAAAATTCAATTCCATCTCTATTTCTGTATTTCACAAAATCAACAACATTACCCATTGATCCATTTACCAGACCTCTTTCAACATGTAAATTCCTTCTTAAAATTATACGGCAGTTCAAGCACACATTCAGAGTCTTTTCAAAACCTGCAGTTTTAGATATACTCTTCTCTAATGAATCCAATTTTGTTTTCAGATTCTCAGACAAAATAATTGTTGATCCCATATGCTCTACTCTATCAATAGCTTCCAGTTTCACAATCTCTTGCTTTTCTAAATGCAACATTTTGTTGTTAAATTTGGCACATTCTGCAAGAGTTGGCATCAAACATATTCCAGATTTCTTTTCAGTAATTTTCTGAAAAATATTCTCAGGCACAACATCTTGTTCTGGATATAAATTTGACAGTAATCGTGCATGTAAAACTTCTTTGCCATGCTCGGTCACTTTTCCAATTCTAACATCTTGTAGAATAGTCTTGTAAACTTCATCCTTCGCCTGACGCATATTTTCATGCAGTTCAGCATAATTGAAGTTTAACCATATATTGACGTTGCCAATGCTGCCTAGGCACTTCCTGGTATCTTCATGCGTGAGCATTTTGAACACAGGTTGCCCTTTCACTGGTGTCAGCTGCAGAAGATCTCCGAAAACAATGATGTGTTTGCCACCAAATAACACATCATACTCTGTTTTGAGAACTTCTTGCATCCTCAAATGCACAAAGGCAAGCATGACATTGGAAACCATGCTTACTTCGTCAATGATAAGAAGTTTCATTTTCCTCAAGATTCTTGAAACTTCAAAACAAGCATCTCCAGATAGCTTGTGATATTCTAATTTGTTGTCATGCTCCACTGGCAGCATCAGTAAACGATGTAAAGTAATCCCTTTAATATTATGTGCTGCCAGTCCAGTTGGAGCAGTGACAACACAAGACAGCGATGACTCTGTCCTTTCCTGCAAATAGCATGAAATTGCTTTAATGAGGAAACTTTTTCCAGTTCCCGCTTCTCCACTCACGTACAGTCGGACAGGCTTCAACGACGTACATGAGCACTCTTTCTTATCATGACTTAATCCATGATCAATTTGCATGGTAACTTCGTCATATATTTTCCTCTGCTCAACGTTGAGTTGCCTTTCCAACTCTTCTAAGTTAACCGCATCCTCTTGAGCATGTGCCATGGCTCTTTCCACTTCATTCATAGCAGTGGCAGCTTCATTTTCGATAACAGGTCCTCCTAGTGGATCCTGACTCAATGAAGCAGAACTCTGACTGTCCTGAGAACTGTCTCTGGCAATCTCGGCTGCAATCGTTGCTTCCTGCTCAATTTCCGCATTCAACATTTCTACATATTTGGGAAAAGCAGGACATTCTATGGTCTCCTTGGCGGCATTGAAAGAGTCTTCGTAACAGAGAAAATCTCCAAGCAGTTCCTCTTCTGCACGCCAAGGCTTGAAAAGTTGCAAAAGTGCTAAATAGAAAAACTCCTTTTTTTCAGGAGATTCGCCACTCAATTTTCGATGGTTTACCAAGTGGCATTTTCTTTGCTTGACCAGACATCCCTCACTTCCTATTACAGCATACACTCCTTTCTCAGTATCTTCTTTGATGTTCCTCTTGAATATGTAATTTTGCAGAACCTCATACAGACAAACATTCTCGAGGTGACTGCTTCGATTTGGATAATATGTATCCAACATGTTTGTCTTCAAAATGTCGGTACTGTTTGGCTCCTTTTCCGCCAAATACTCAATTTCCCGCACAGGTTTGAGAACTCGATTACGCGTTGCAGCAAGACCAAGACTCGCCCAAACGATACTCCTGGACTTGGCATAGAGACTTGCTGAAGACAACCGGTCAGAACATTCGTACGCTCCGATTTCTCGATGCGACAACATCTTCAGACTGAAACTGTACAACTTCTTGCTGAGGCTCTTTTCATGGGAAATGTCCTCCCACATATCCTTCAATTCTGTCTTCTCTTTTTTGGTGATGTAAGACGTCACATACCGAGCCACAGCCATACAGTTATCAGCCACAAACTGTATATCCATGTTAGCATTCCACATGGACAAAATCACCGGGTTGTAGTCGTTGATGTACTTGGACTCTTCGTTCCTCTTCAAATTGTAAGTGTTTTTAGGTGATTTCTTCATGACATTGTGTCGCAACGAAGACATCAAACTGTTTACTCTTCCTTTAGAAATCACCGGTCGTGGAAAGCCGAAACGACATTTAGTGTAGAACTTGTCTTTGTTTCGGAATTTACGACGGCAGTACTTTCCACATCGATGGCTTTGGAAACGCAGAACTTTTTCTCTTAGGCTTTTCTTCTCCTTTGCGTTTGGAACAGCACACGTAGAATACTGTTGGATGAAACTCATCACTGAGTCTTCTGGATCCGTTCCAAATTTAGGTGCATCCTTGATCCACAGCAACATATGTATATGAGGAGCACCTCTTGCTTGGTACTCCTTTCTCCAGAAGAAATCCAACACCTCTCCAAGAGGTGGATTCTTATTATTCATGATGAAAGACATCATAGCTTCAAATCTATGATTGAAGTACCTACATACATTGACTGGATCCAAAGAGCACAGTTCTCCGGGTGTCTTGAATTCGATGTTATCTACGTTAGCATTTGCCTCTCGTAAAAATTGAAGTAAGTCTTCCCAGCCATACTCGGCACAGCTCAGAGTGAGGAACCATGTGGGAGTACCTAAGTTCCTCAGCATACATTTTAAATCACCATGACGACGGTACCAGTACTCATTAGTACCACGCTGACACGCCATGAGATTAATCAGGTGAGAATCCAAAATACTATCTTGGACATTGACTTTATCCATAAAATCACTTGCCGAGATGTTTTGCATGTGTATACCACTTTTCAAGATGTGGTTCACTGCATATGACAGTCCAGACAGATGGCTTTCAAACAGGAGATGAAAGAAATAAGGAATGCATTGTCGAAACCTAGCATCTCCTGCATACAATCGCAAAGTCCGGTATTCAGAAGCAGGAATTTGATGAGGTCGCTCATCATATCTTCCTCCCTGACCTGTTGGAAAAAGCTGTGGGAAACACCGAGCTTCCAAACTTTCCTCCCAAACACTAATGGGACTCCCTTTGGCTTGTTTCATTTGAAACAACTCAATAGCATTCCCCATGACTTCCTTGGAATGCAAAGGATGAACACTATAATGTTCATATATTTCTTCACTAGTAGAGGGTTCTACTTTCTCAATTTGACCAGCACACAAATCGCTATCCTCTTCCTCACTTACTTCCTCTTCTGCAACATATACATTCTTATAGTATTTATTATTTTTTTTCAAATACAATGTTGCCTTTTTAACTTTCCTAACATCTACTAAATCTTGCCATATTTTCTTATTCTTTGTCGGAACCCCATTAACTAAGATAACCAGAGGTTCCTCTTCCACTTTTTCTACTCCAATTGTGTTAATGTTTTTCTTGAAATCTAGAGGCAAATAAACAACTCTTCCCTTTAATCCTCTCTGTAAATCTGATGGAGGCAATTTCCCTGTCTTTGGCTCCATTCTTACAATAGCCTGAAAGGGATGGATACTTTGAATCAAAATAGATTCATAAGTATTTAAGTCCTTCAATTCAGAAGGAATCTCAACCAATTCCAGATTATTATGAACTGCTCTAGCAGGCATCTGGTTTTGTTTTAATTTGTTACAACAATAAGTACACACACGTTGATCCAATCCCAAATCAAAACAATTTTCTACCATCAAGTATGTTGCAAAATCCTTCCATTCACTATTATTTTCCCTTTCACTTTTTGCATATAAATCCACTAACTTAGTCTGATTCTTATAATAAGTGCGTCGACAACACACACAAGTGAAATTAGGCCTCTCACTTGATTTCACGTCAAACGTCGCAATTTCCCTCTGGAAATTATCTGTACTGGAAACCTGTACACTATCTTCCACATGACCCTCTACTTCTTGCTCAATTTCAACATTCTCCTCTTTACTTCCAAAGTAACAAAACTCAATTTCTTCACATATATTCTTCACATCTATTTCAGAACCATGCAAAAGAGCAGCGCATAATTGTTTCAGCATAATTGCTGGACTCTTAGCATAATACAACATTCTAACTAATTTCCTCACTTTGTTATGATGCACTGCTAGCATCCTGAAATGATGAAAAACACTCTGGCATACTCTCCTGGAAAGACAAGCCAGTGAATGACCATGCAAACCTGTCACTTCTCTTACTCTGCAAGGATCTAATTCTTGCAACAACATCATTTTCTGCTTCAAACTTTTTTTGTTAAATGACCGTACAAAATCACAAAGCAAATTGATGGAATCCTGTCGCACACTGCAAATACTACTACACTTCCAGGTGTACACAGGACCCTTAGCACGTCTTCCTAAAACCTCATTACCTAACACCTCTTCTGCCTCTGTTGTCACAAGTTTTTCTTTTTCAACTGGACAACCATCTTTCACTTCATAAGCACGACCACTGGTGTCAACTGCATGCACCAAATCATTATCCTGGAAATAACTCTCCTCATTAAAAAATGCCTCACAGCTTGAACTATGCATCCATTCTCCAGAAAAAACTTCACAAAAATTACTACGATTAACTATTCTCTTCCATCTACTATTTCTTTTGAAATCAAAAATTGCCTTGTTTAGCTTCCTAATTCTATTGATTATCAAAATAAATAACTTACGTTTAATTTCAAATGCCTGATCAATAACTTTCTCAACTTTTTTTTTTCTCTTATAAAAAACTAGTTTCTGTTGACCTTTCTTAATATTTTTTAACAAATTGCCAATTATCCTGTTGCGGAACATTCGTTTACGAATCTCCCTAAACTGTTGTTTCCTTCTACTATCATGCACAGATTTATCTCTTGCTCTAGCAGTAACATTTTTCATTGTCCTTTTCTTTCCATTTGATTTCCTTCTCGTTTTATGGACTGAAACATTTTCTGTAGTAATATTTTTTTTAATACAAATATTTCTTATGAAATATTTAGAGCTCTTACCCAGTGCTTTCTTCGTGGCTTGAGAAATCTTTTTGTTAGAGGACTGCTGCGTTTTTTTTTTTCACCTGCTGTCTTTGACGTTTTGCAGCCTTTATCTGTCTTTGTATTGTAGGCATGGTGAAATCTTGAAATGATCTGCAGTTGAATCTGTGGAAAAATATAATAAAAAATGTTATTAAACATTATTACCAAACAGTAAATCAGTAACAGTGATCAAAAACTTAACACACTACTTGACATTTTAATTTGAAGATTTTTTAGTCATTGGCAATTTTACAATACAGAAATACCAGAAAAGAAATGACATTTATATTTATGTTACCTATGCTATTTTATATGTGAATCTGATCTAATTTTATGAGCATATTTTAATATTTTATTGAAGACACTACACATAACCTGTTTTTGAAGGTGTCTTTATTTTTAAATTAAACGGTTTACCTTTTTACTTTTTATTGATTATAAATTTTAAAAATAAATGTTTATATTTCCAAAGGCTCAAGCAGGTCAGCTTCCCATCCTATATCATATAATTCGGACAAATCTGCATCCTCATCACGCTCTTCTTCATCCTCAGGATTTAAATCATCCAAAGGATCAACATCCACTGATGTTTCAATTACAAGTTCAATGATGAGGTCAAAATCAACTGATTGCAGATTGTCGCTCATGTTGAGGTTGTCTTTATCTTTAAAGAAAGATAACAACAATGAGATGTTGCAGAGTAAGAGACAAATCTCACAGATTATAATAGTAAAATTGTTTAACAAGATTAACATTTTGCAGCTATTATTTAGCCAGGTCCAGCAATGCTGAGCAGGTGAAGCATATGTCTAATTTTCCACTGAACAGGACTCATCTCTTCTTAACCTTGGATAAGCCTCACCGACTCTGTGTCCCCTGCACATACTTAAATGTTAAAGGGCAGATTTATATTAAATGGCACATCCCCAGGCATGCACCAGTTAACGTGCACCACTGCTCTGCCACCCATGGTGTGCCGCATTTACAATCAGATAGGAGAAAGCTGCGTCAAAACCCTGCGCCTGATTGAAGCTGGCATAGGTCTTGACGCAGCATTGTGGAGATGGGGCACCCCTGAGCCTTGCTGGAGCTGCATCGCACTTGCGATACAACTCCAGCAATGCGCCACCTTTACGGCACAGATGCGTCACGCATCTGTGCCGTTTTTGCCCCATGCTGCGCCGCATTGTAAATGCAGCACACCATGGGTGGCGGAACAGCGGCGCAGGATGACTGTCACATCCCTGGTGATGCGCCAGTCATCATAAATCTATCCCTAAGCTTCTTATCTTGTTACAGATGAACTGCCATATGTATCATCAAAATATTTTACATTTTCTAAATAGCGAATTTTAAGGAATAAATAGCGATTCTTTACCATTCCTAATTTGCGATGAGCAAATTGCTAATTGCAAGTTACCCATTCATTTCCATGGGCTAGGAGGCTCATAGGAATGAAGGTTTAATTTGCGATTAGCAATTTGCTCATCACAAATTAGGAATTTTTCCAAGGGTGCAGGGGTGTCTCAAGAACACCCTGCTGCACCCCTGAAAAACAAATTTGGGGGCATATGGCACACATACATGCCCTAAGGGCATGTGTTGGCGTCATATGGCACCTTTTGTTTTTTTGAAAGAAAGCTTTTTGAAAAGAATTCACAAATTACCACCAATTTACCACAATAGTTTCCAAATCCTTAATGTCATTTTTTACATAGTTTTTGTTTGATACATTGCATTTAAGTAGTCACAAAATTTGCAAATCCTTCAGTGCAATTGCAAAATAAGGAATAGCAAATTTTGCTACTCCTTATTTTGCATCAAACTTGTTTGATACATACCATTTGTCTAATTAACATTCGCAAAGGCCGAAATTCGTAGAATTTTGATCTTTGCAAATGCTAATTAGCTTGATACATATGGCCCCAAGTGAGGCCTGTCTTGCGACATGGTGCATCTTTTGCATCACTGCTGCTTGGGTTTTATGTGGTACGTTTTTTTTACACCATGACATATCTGCCTAAATGCATCAATTTGTAATGTTGTCGCCTCATAGCAAATCTTTTGCACCACCGCTGCATCATAAAAGTGACGCACAGTGGCACAAAAGAGGCATACACCTATCATAAATCTGTCCCTAGCATTTTAAATGATTAATCCAGGATGACAATAAAGTGTGTCCTATCCAGAGGTTTGTTTAAGGTGAGGCCTACTCAGGATTGCAGATTAAAGTTACGCTTGATGAAGAATACAGAGGAGATAATACATGTAAAGCTCTACCAATGAAGTAAGTGATGTCTACTTCATTGCGCCAGTCACCATAAATGAATCCATAAGCTTCTTATCTTGTTAGACATCAACCGCCATATGTATCATATAACTATTTTGCATTTCCAAAAAAGCGAATTTTAAGGAATAAATAGCGATTCTTTACCATTCCAAATTTGCGATGAGAAAATTGCTAATTGCAAATTACCCATTCATTTCCATGGGCTAGGAGGCTCATATAAATGAAGGTGCAATTTGCGATTAACAATTTGCTCATCACAAATTAGGAATTTATTCCAAAGGTGCAGGGGTGTCTCAAGAACACCCTGCTGCACCCCTAAAAAAGAAATTTGGGGGCATATGGCGCACATAAATTTTAACAACATTCCTTTACCTCAACAACGATTTTCAAATCATAACTTCAAAACACTACACATGGGAAAATTACTTAAATTGTCCTTAAGACACATAAAAGCGTTTTTTGATTGGCTTTCCTGCATGGTAGGGTCACTCTTAACATGGCTATGTAACACAAACATTCAAAATCTAAATTTTCCATGCACATGTGGGAGCATATTTACAAGCAATTTGCGCCACAGAGAAATGTCTTACACTAAAATGAGAAAAATAACATCAGAGACAGTCAATTGCCTTATAAAGAAGCATACACCATTATGTCCTTGTCATGAATTTAAAAACAATTCCTTTTCCCCAAAAACGATTTTCAAATCATAATTTCTAAACACTGCACATGGGAAAATGACTTAAAATGTCATTAAAACACATGAAAGCGTTTTTTGATTGGCTTTCCTGCATGGTAGGGTCACTCTTAACATGGCTATGTAACACAAACATTCAAAATCAAAATTTTCCATACACATGTGAGAGCATATTTACAAGCAATGTGCGCCACATAAATCATAATTTTCTCCTTAAAGCACACTATTCTCTATCTAAATTAAAGAAATATTTTCTCACCTTAGCAAATACTTTGAGTTTGAAAACAGTCTCAGAAACACACCAATTTGTCTTCAGCAGAGCAAAAGGTATGCACTCCAGAGTCTGCAGCTATCAAAAGCACAGAAATGATGTAATTCTTCACACATATTTCTCATGTCACCCAATCAAAACTCTTCCCTCACTTTTTTTCAAATGAAAACCCTTCCCCCTCTGCCCTTTCTGCCTATTTTCCATAGCAACCACCTCCTGGAATACCTCTGGTGTTTGCAAGTTCACACAACAATGTTGCAATTGAACTCTGAACTCTCAGTGCACCTGCATATCCAGTGCATTCTTTCATTTAATGATTTTTTATTGACCACTCAAAATACATCTTTCAAAGAACACATCTGTGCACCCTAACTTTCTGTTTTCATCAATCAAAATCCACCAATCACTGTTACTGCTTCATGAACACAGAAACTCCACAGTTTTTTTTTCATTTTACACTCTCATTTTTTCAACTGCCATTTCATTGCCACACTTCATCTGACTGCGGGAGAACCTTCTCTCACCATGTTTTCTGTCTGGATTGTTGGTCATAGTTATATTCACTGGGCTCAAAGGTACGTTGAAAGCAGGAATTTACCTAACCTCAATTTACAAGATGTGGAAATTAAGTGGTTTGGCCACAGAGGATTAAAATGTCACCAATTGATACCATTGGTGAAAACCTTTATGCATTTGCCAAAACCTGACCTGTTAATTGTGCACTGTGGAGGTAATGATTTGGGCACTTTGACTGGGGTAGGTCTGGAAATGCTTTTAAAGGACACCTTTGAGCAATTAATGGCACTTTTTCCTCAGACTGCCTTGGTATATTCAAATATATGCCAAAGACAGAAATGGAGGTGGTCAAACCAATTTTGTCCACAAATTGAGAAGTCGAGGAAGCATGTAAACAAATCTGTTTCAGCTTACATGAGAGACCATGGAATGGGCTCCCTGTACAACAATAACTTGCGTTACTACATGCAAGATATCTACAGAGGAGATGGAGTTCACTTCTCAGATGAGGGCAACAGAGTTTTCACTCTGAATTTAAGAATGTGCATTGGTACCTACTTATAAGTACCTAAATGTACCATAAACCCAAAAGCTCTTCTCAGAGCTACCCTACATCTAATCACTCACAATTATTATTTAACTCTAACATTTTCACTAATTTTCAACAAAATACGCTCCCTGGGGCGCTACCCGGTACGCGTACCGGGAGCTAACCTCGCGAATTTTTTTAAAAAAAATGTTTTTTTTTCGCACATATAAGCCTCCTCAGCCACCCTCAGAAAACCTAGGGGGTCAAGATAACTCTACCGTGCCCCCTTCTACCCATTCTGAACATTATTTGCCCTCCATCTTGTATCTTAATTCGACTGAAACACAAAATGGTGGACTCCCGGAACGCTTAAGGTCCGCGAACCGAGGCGCTCAACGGTTCGCGTACCGGGTCGCTCCCTGGGAAGATAAAGAAAATAAAAAATAATCAACAAATCCAACAATCAATTAACATACAGCATTTGAAAAGTCTATCATTCATTTTTCATTGTAGTACGCTCCCCAGAACGCTTCCCGGTTCGCGTACCGGGCGCTACCCACGCAAAAAAACAAAAAAAAAATTTATTTTTTTTTGCCCCGCGGGGCCCTTTTAAAACCTCCACATTAAACCTAGGGGGTCAGCGAGGATCTACTATGCCCCCTTATGGTTATTTCCCCCTTTGTTTTGGCCTCCTCTTGTCTCTCGATCCTACCGAGAGACAAGATGGCGGCCGCTCCGGACTGTTTAGAATGTTGACAGACACCGGAGAGCCAATCAGCTTCGCTACGCGAAGTTTTGGTACGCTTAAGGTCCGCGAACCGGGGCGCTGACCGGTCCGCGCTTACAGATATATATCTTTTTTTGAACGTTAATTTCTCAAAATCCACTGCAGCACATATATTGAGACCTACTAAAGGCACATCGGGCTACCAGTCCCTACAATTTAGCCAAGTTTCGTGCAAATCCATTCAGCCGTTCGGGCTAAAAGTGAGGCTAACCGCCCTATGGAAAACTCAATGTTAAAAACACGTTTTGGGACCCCCCTTTTTTCTCGGCCCCCCCTGGACGAACCCCCCCCAAATTTTCAGGGGCTGCTCAGAAACAAAATGTTCCATTTTCCAGAAAATTTCAGCCAATTCCGTCCACAAACGCCAAAGTTATTAGACATAGAATTTTCAAAAATCCCATAGGGAAAAAATCCTAAGTATATATACCTACTGGCGACCGCCAGTAGGTAATATATATATATATATATATATATATATATATATATATATATATATATATATATATATATATATATATATATATATATATATATATATTCACTGAAAAAACCATAGGTTTTACACCAGTTATAGTTAGGAATTAGCATTTAAAAAACCTATTAAATTCACTGAAAAAAACATAGGTTTCACACCAGTTATAGTTAGCTGGAAGTTTTACTCGCATAAAACCATTGAAATTCCCATGTTATAGTTAGTTGGACTCACTATAACTTGCGCGTGCAATGCACTGCTGATGACGTCAGATATTACATCACTCATGACATGGTCAGTGACATCACTCATGACATCACTGATGACACCATCCAGTGAATGTGTGTCTTTCTGAAAAATAAATATTAGTGAGTAATGTTTAAATATTTAAATATATGTATCAGTGTTTCACTTTGTATATAAGTGGCTGCATAGGTTGGTGAGTAGCTACATGTGTATGTATATGGGTTATTAGATGTTTTTTTAAATATAATATTTTTCTTAGTATCAGTATGAGTGTTTGTATGGTTTGGTGGGGGTATTACTTAGCACATAGATGCATGAATGACTGGCTCTCTGTTTGTATGTGTTTTGAAGACAGCATATCTGCAGGACTGTATGGGTGGATGTGTGTGTATGTGTGTGTGTTAGTGAGTGAATGACTGTCTCACTAGTGTCTTTATCAGTAACTACATATGTTTTAATGTAGTATATGTGAATATTGATGTATATAAGTGAGTATATGTGAGAGTGATGGATTGTAAGAGTTCCTGTTTAAATAAGTATGTTTTTCTATAAGTGATTGTTTAACAGAGTAAATATGTGTATGTTTTCTTAGAAGTGAGGTGGTAGTGTGTGTATAGCTGTATATGCAAATAAATGGATGTTCAATAGTTTATTTGCATGTGTGAGTATGTGTGTGAGTAACTTTTGGATGACTGTCGTTGTGTAGCAGGATATATAGGTGTATCACTATATATGATGAGTGAGTATATGTATGAGTGACTACATAGAACTGTTGGTGAATGAGTGGATGTGTATATAGATGGTGGAATTACTGAATTGGTTGTTGTAACTGGTATGGGTATCTCCATTTTTTTCAAAATTTTAGTTTCTATTTTTGAATATGTGTTTCAAAAGTTACATTACAGTGAAAGGAGGTCTGTCACTCTGTCACAAGGATGGTGTCATCAGTGATGTCATGAGTGATGTCACTGACCATGTCATGAGTGATGTAATATGTGACGTCATCAGCAGTGCATTGCACGCGCAAGTTATAGTGAGTCCAACTAACTATAACGTGGGGATTTCAATGGTTTTATGCGAGTAAAACTTCCAGCTAACTATAACTGGTGTGAAACCTATGTTTTTTTCAGTGAATTTAATAGGTTTTTTAAATGCTAATTCCTAACTATAACTGGTGTAAAACCTATGTTTTTTTCAGTGAATTTCAATGGTTTTTTAAAAGCAAATCCCTATAGGTATAAAAAGTAAAAAAAAAATTATAACATATTTTATATTGTATAATTATGTAATTTTTTATTTATTTATTTATGTATTTTTTTTGCCCCGGGGCGCGTACCGGTGAACGCACGGGTAAGCGCAATGTTACGGCGCGCCCCGGCGCGCGTACCGGTGAGCGTCCCGTTAGCGCTATTCCCGCGAACGAAAACAACATCGTGACGTATCGCGTAGCCGCGTGATGCGTCATATGACGCACAGCGTAAGCGCACCCGGAAGCACGCGAGCGCATACGATCGCGCAACGTCCTGACGCACTTACGCTACGTGACCTGAAAATAACACTTTTTATTGGTGCAGAACAGTTTTGGTTTCCAAATGATGAAAGCCCGGGTCATGTGACCTGAAAATAACACTTTTCATTGGTTCAGGACAGTTTTTTTTTCCAAATGATGAAAGACCCCACCTTTTTTCCTTATTCTGAATTTGTCCTTTTACTGAGGAAGACCTGTTTGAACAACTTAGAGAAATATTTTGTACTTTAAAATGGCTACAGTAGCAGCAGCAGCTGGAGCATCTGCACCACCACCACCACCACCACCACCAAGAGGACCACCACAACATTACATTGGTGGTCAAGAAGAGGAGGAGGAGGAGGAGGAAGAGGAAGAGGAGGAGGGGAGAAGATGGCTGCATGAAGACAATACCCCATACTAGCCAAGGCCACACATTGTATGGGAGTTTTTTTCTATCTCAGAGGGCAAGAAGAAAGTCAATGCGGCCAAGGTGACTTGCCTAATCTGTGGCATGGAACTTTCAAGGGGGAACCCTAACAAGAAATATTCTTTTTGTAATAATACCATGATTAGACACATGAACCGCAAGCATCCGAACAACTATTCTGCTGCAGAGATGAGGGAACTGGCCAGTAACCTCCCCCAATCTTCAAGCACCACCTCCAAAAGAAAGCAACCCACTCCATCGGGACCAGAGACAAGGGAGACGATCTCTTGCATTCAACCATGGTTTGAGGATTTCTGAATTACATGTATTTATTGTGGTAAGCTCATCTCCTTGGTGAAAAGAGCTCCAGTTGAGCCATTTTCAATCCCCTTTTTTTTGTTTCTCCCCATAAAAAATACAAAAAAAATATAAAACTGTTGAGAAAAGCCAAAAAAAGTACAAAATGTTCAAAAAAAATTAAAAAAAATATAAAACAACAAAAAGAAGAAAAAAAACAGTTCTTTTTAGAACTACCTTTAATTTATAAAAATAAACCTATATTGTTAAAGAATTTCTGTCAATTTCTTTTCCTCAGGGTACGCGCACCGGGGCACGCACCCAAAAAAAAAAAAAAAAAATTAATGAAGGAGTTAGCATGAGGGAAGAACACAAAGAGAGTAATGTTAAGAGAAAGAGAGCTAGAGGGAGAAACACAGAGGGATTGTTTATTACATAGTAAAAAACAGAGAAGGTGTAATAGGGTGAAAGTGAGAAAAGTAAAATGAATAAGGGAGCGAAAGAAGGGAAGAGAGAGGAAGAAGACTAAAGTAGAGATAGTGGGAGAATGTGAGTGGGTGTTGAAAGAAAAAGAAAGGACAGTAAAAAATGGGGAATGAAGGGTAGTGACGGAACCGGGATAAATGAACAACGGTGAGGGAGGGTGAGAAAAGAGCAGTGAGTGTAAGTAAAGAGGGGTGAAAGAGGGTGAAAAATTGAATTAGGATAAGACATGGGGAGTGACAAAGAGAAAGGACAGAGAGAGTAAAGGAAACAGTGCCTGAATGGGTCTGAGTGAAACAGCAAAGAAAGGTAAGTAATGCAGTGTGTGTGACTTATAGGGAGTTAGTGGGTGTAGGTCGAGGTGTGGGTGTGTAAGGTGTGTCTGTGGGTGTGGGTGTGTGGGGTGTTTCAGTGTGGGTGGAGGTGAGGGTGTGTGAGATATGTGTGAGGGGTGTGTTGGTGTGGGGGGTATGTGTGTGGGATGTATGTGTGTGTATGGAATGTGTGTGTGTGTGTGTGTGAGGAGTGTGTGTGGGAGTGTGTGTGTGTATGAGGTGTGTGTGTGGTGTGTGTGGGGGGTGTATGTCAGAGGTGTGTGTATGTGTTGGGAGGGTTATGAGGTGTGTGTGTAGGAGTGAAGTAAATAATTAAGAAAAAGAGAATGAGTGAAGAAGCAAAGGAAGGGAACAGAGGGTAAGTGAAGTAAAGAATGGGGACTGAAAGAAGTTGAATATGAGAGGGGAAATAGGGAAAGGGGAGTAAACATGGAGAATAAGAATAGGTGAGGGAAGCAGAGTAAAGAAACAGGAGTAAGGTTGGTTGAGAAAATATTAGTGAGGTTAAAGCAAAGGGTGATGACAAACTACATTTTTTTAGTCACACTTACCATATAATAAATGTAACTTTAATTACATTTTTTACTACACTTTGTATCTGTGAAAGAGAGAAGAAAAAATAAGTTACAATTAGTAAAATATGTATTTTAAATTAAAAGATACAAATGAAGAGGTTAAAAATCATAACAGTGTATTTAGAAATAAAGTAAGAGTGAAGGACACAGAAAGGGAAATAAAGTAAGGTAGAAGGACAAAAAGAGAGAATAAGAAAAAGAAGGAGAGCAAATTACTAAGAGTAAGGCATATAGATTCACTGTCAGAGAGGAAGAGAAGAACAGAGAAATGAACTGAAGGTAAGAAAGATACTAAAACAATGTGAGTTAGCAAAAATAAATCAGGAAACAGTAGTAAGTAAAAAGATAATGACTGAGACGGAAAAGAGTCTAATTAAGGATGCATTTAGAAGAATGAGGAATAGAAGATAACTGAGAGTAAGTGAAGAACAGTCATAGAGTGAAGGGATGAAGGGAGAGAGGATAATATACAACGATTGAGGGAAATGGAGTGAGGAAGTTAGTAGACAGACACACTAAGAGAAAAACTGAGTGAGGTGGAGTACAATGAGTGAGCAAAGGAAATGAGTAAGGGAGCAAAAAAAGGAAAGAGTGGAGAAGACGACTAAAACAGTGGTACTGAGAGAAAATAATTTGGTGATGAAAGTAAAGTGAAGGACATTGAAAGAAAGGAAATGCGGGATAGTAATGGAACCAGAGTAAAAGAAATGGGATGAAGAACGATGAGAGAGGAGCAGTGAAGTTGTTGTAAAAGAAATGATAGAAGGTAGATAAACACAAGTGAACATAACACAAGGAGATTGAGGCACTGAGGACATAGAGGTAGTGAACGAAAAATAGAGAGAAGAGGTCAAAAGAAAGGAGCAAACAAAGATAAGCGAGGGAGAGTGGGTGATTTATAGTGATAGAGTGCGACAATACTGCTGAGTGAGTAAAGAGGAATTACTAAAAGAGCAAAGGAGGAAAATACGGAAAAGGGAAGTAAAGCAGAGAGACTGAAAGCTGAAAAGTTATGCAAGGGAGTGAGGGGATGCAGACAGTTGAAATGAGAATGAGGGGTTGTGAAAAAAGTGGAGTAAAGGAACGGGGGTTACAGAGAGTGAGAGAAAGACATTATAAGTGAGTAAAAAGAGCTGAAAGAGGATGGAAAAAGGAAAGTGAGTGTCAGACAATGGGAATAAAATTTAATTTACACAATCCAAAGTATAGAATAACTTGTACAACATGTTACATAGTTTATTTTTGCTGTTCTCAGAATATATTGAATTTCACTTAAAACAGTGAGTTCAAATTACTCATCATATGACAGTGGGAAAAAAACCCACAATTTAAAAGATTGTGTTTTAAAAAAAAACTTAGATACTGACAAATGACAAATGTACTCTAATCTTTGATTCAGTTACTTTTCCTTTAGGCCAAATAGTTTATCATGAAGGTCCTTTTCTCGTTGGAAAGTACTCTGCTGTACACTAAAAAATCCATTTCATCGACTTTCTAGAAGAAAAGCTCCAAGAACATCTGGAATATTTTCATTATTTTCATATACTCCTTTTTTTCAGTCATGACTCTTTACTCATTCCTTTCCTTTTCCTTTTGGCCAAATAGTGTCAGATGTATGAGTATATTTTCAAATTAATTCTAAGAAACTCTGAAATTACAGTTTTTCCGACGTTCTGAAAGAAAGGCTCATACAACATTTTCACAATATTTAAGTATTTGTAAAACCATCTCTGACTCACTCATGTTCATCTTTTTGTATAATACTGATATCACTTACTACGAGATCCACTTACAGTACCTATATGACAAGTCAATTTTTTATATTACCTGGATAACTTTTACTCAGAATATATTTTTAAACAGCAAAATAACCTTTATTAACTGCTCCCGTCTTCATAGGCCAATTACCTTTACTTAAATTTTGGTTCTAAAAACACTAGGTATGAATTTTTTAAGTCAAAAGGCAAACGTTGTTTGAAAGTCAAATGAGTGTCATTACAGTGGGTCCAACCTTTACGACTTTTTAAATAGCATGTGTAATGCCCTGATGTTGTTGAAGGACCGTCATGATAAATCATAGCTACAGTTGCAAACGTTCTTCCTGAAATTGATAACTGAGAAGCCACAAAATTTTTAATAGGAGTTGACAATTTACTTCCATCAGGTCTACATCGTTGGAACATTAAAATCACATATTTACCATAAGTTTGTAAAAATAATGTGGACAGCATTGCAGACTTACATTGGGTACACACCATATTGTGATCAGCTGCTTTAACTAGATTATTAAAAGCCACTGATTTGCAGTCTGGTAAAGTCAAATATATAAATCTTTCAGTGTCTATTCTAGTACTACTTGATAAACTACAGTTGTCGCAGTCATGCTGCCATTGATAAGAAAGGCTAAAAAGATTTTTTATATCTACACCTTCATCTTCCAAAATATCAAACATATACATTAAAAATTCCTGACAATCCTGCTGAATAATCTGTGAAAATTGATTTTGACCAGAACATATGTCTAGAAGATTTCTAATTTCTGAAACACTTTCTATTTTTGCTCTATCACTGCTACATTTCTCAAACACGGAATTCAATAAACAGCAGAATGTTTGATCCCGATTTTCAACAATCTGTTCTTGTAAATTTAGAAGAAAAAAAACAACATTAACCACTACATTAGCATAGCAGTTGACACCAGAACTGTTTTCAAACTGAAATCCAACAACATCTTCAACAGAATCCTTTTTCTTTCTGCTTACAATTACAGTTTCATCTACTTTTTGTCTTTTTGCTACTACCTCACTGCAATTATTCTCATTTCTTCTTTTTCGGCCTACCACACGTTTTTCAAACAGAGGATATTGAGGCAAATGTGGAGCATACTCCCTTCTTAACCTATTGTATTCTTTAACACAATCTAGATCAGCACAAATCTTTGTTTCATCACACTCAATCAAGTACAATCCTGATAAAGTTCTGACTCGTGATAATGCCACATATGCCATACCCTCTTTAAACACAGAACTTCCAATGTTCACCAAAGCCCTATCTACACTTAAACCTTGAGATTTATGAATTGTCACCGCATATGCCAAGCAAATAGGAAACTGTTTTCGGCGAACATATAAGTCTTTCACAAGCAAAAACCTAGCTGAACAACGACAAATTTGTTCTATTTCGTCAATGCCATCAAATTTAATTTTTAAAATATCAATTCCATCTCTATTTTTGTAATTCACAAAACCAACAACATGACCCATTGCTCCATTTACCAGACCTCTTTCAACATTTAAATTCCTTCTCAAAATAATACGACAATTTAAACACATATTCAGAGTCTTTTCAAAACCAGCAGTTTTAGATATAGTCTTCTCTAATGAATCCAATTTTGATTTCAAATTTTCAAACGAGCCAGGCACACACGGTTGGTTCCTTGACGTTGATTTCAAATTTTCAGACAAAATAATTGTTGCTCCCATATGCTCTATTTTATCTATAGCTTCCAGTTTCACTATCTCTTCATTTTCTAACTTTAACATTTTGTTGTTGAACATGGAACATTCTTTCAGAGTTGGCATCAAACATATGCCAGATTTCTTCTCGTTAATTTTCTTAAAAATATTCTCTGGAAGAATGTTTTCATTTGGGTACAAATTTGAAATTAATCGTCCATGTAAAGCTTCTTTCCCATGCTGACTTACTTTTCCGATTCTTACATCTTGTAGAATATTTTTATAATCTTCATCCTTTGCCTGCCGCATATTTTGAAGCAGTTCTGCATATTTGAAGTTTAACCATATATTAACGTTTCCAATGCTTCCTAGGCACTTCTTGGTATCTTCATGCGTGACCATTTTAAACACTGGTTGTCCTTTCACTGGAGTCAACTGCAGTAGATCTCCAAAAACAATGATGTGTTTCCCTCCAAATAACACATCATACTCTGTTCTAAGAATTTCTTGCATTCTCAAATGCACAAAAGCAAGCATTAGATTTGAGACCATGCTTACTTCATCAATGATAAGAAGTTTTATTTTCTTCAGGACTCTCGAAACTTCGGAACACGCATCTCCTGATAGCTTGTGGTATTGCAATTTGTTATCATGCTCCACTGGCAGCATCAGTAAACGATGTAAAGTAATCCCTTTAATATTATGTGCTGCCAGCCCAGTTGGAGCGGTAACAACACAAGATAGCGGTGATTCAGTCCTTTTCTGCAGATAAGTTGCAATTGCTTTAATCAGAAAACGTTTTCCAGTTCCCGCTTCTCCACTCACGTACAGTTGGACAGGCTTAAATGATGTACATGAGCACTCTTTTTTCTCATGAGTAAATCAATTTTCAATCTGTTCTGTGACTTCGTCATATATCTGCTTCTGCTCAAGGTTTAGTTGTTTCACCAAATATTCTAAGTTAACTACATCATCTTGAGCTTGTTCCATAGCTCTTTCCACCTCATCCATGGTAGTGGCAGCTTCATTTTGGATAATTGGTCCTCCTAGTGGATCCTGACTTAATGAAGTAGAACTCTGACTGTCTTGAGAACTGTCTCTCGCAATCTCTGCAGCAATTGTTGCTTCTTGCTCTATTTCTTCGTTCAACATTTGCAGATAATTTGGAAAAACAAGACATTCTATGGTATCCTTGGTTGCATTAAAAGAATCTTCGTAACAGAGAAAATCTCCAAGTACTTCCTGTTCTGTACGCCATGGTTTAAAGAGTTGCAAAAGAGCCAAATAGTAAAATTCCCTTTTGTCTGGATTTTCGCAACTCAATTTTCGTTGATTAATCAAATGACCTTTTCTCTGTTTCACTAGACATCCTTCACATCCAATGACAGCATATATTCCATTATTGATATCTTCTCTGATGTTCCTCTTATAAATATAGCTTTGAAGAACTTCATAGAGACAAGCGTTCTCAAGGTGAGGACTTCTATTTGGATAGTATGTATCCAACATGTTTGTCTTCAAAATATCTGTACTTTCTGGTTCTTTCTCCACCAAATACTCTATCTCTTGTACAGATTTCAAAACTCGGTTTCGTGTTGCAGCAAGACCTAGACTTATCCAAATAATGGTTCTAGATTTGGCATAGAGACTTGCTGATGACAATCAATCAGAACATTCATATGCTCCAATTTCTCGATGCGACAACATCTTCAGACTGTAACTGTATAATTTCTTGCTTAGACTCTTTTCATGTGAAATGTCCTCCCACATTTCCTTCAGTTCTTTTTTTTCTTTTTTTTGTGATGTAAGACGGCACATATCGAGCCACAGCAATAGAGTTGTCAGCAACGAATTGAATATCCATGTTAGCATTCCACATGGACAAAATCACTGGGTTGTAGTCGTTGATGTACTTGGACTCTTCGTTTCTTATTAAATTGTATGTATTTTTGGTGATTTCCTCGTCACAGAATGTCGCAGAGAAGACATCAAATTATTTACTCTTCCTTTAGAAATCACTGGTCGTGGAAAGCCGAAACAACATTTTGTGTAGAACTTGTCCTTGTTTCTGAATTTTCGACGACAGTACTTTCCACAACGATGGGATTGAAAGCGTAAAACTTGTTGCCTTAAACTGTTTTCTTCGGTAGTTTTCAGAACAGCACATGTTGAATACTCTTCAATGAAGCTCATCACTGTCTCATCCAAATCTGTTCCAAATTTGGGTGCATCTTTAATCCACAACAACATATGTATATGAGGAGCACCTCTCGCTTGATACTCCTTTCTCCAAAAGAAATCCAAAACCTCTCCAAGGGGAGGATTTTTTTGTTGGTAATAAAATACATCATAGCTTCAAATCTATGATTGAAATATCTGCATACATTCACTGGATCCAAAGAACCCAGTTCTCCAGCAGTTTTGAATTCTATATTTTGTATATTTGCATTTGCCTCTCGTAGAAATTGAAGTAAGTCGTCCCATGCATACTCAGCACAGCTAAGAGTGAGGAACCATGTAGGAGTTCCTAAGTTTCTTAGCATACATTTCAATTCCCCATGACGACGGTACCAATACTCATTTGTACCACGCTGACATGCCATGAGATTGATTAAATGAGATTCCAAAATATTATCTTGCACATTCACTTTCTCAAAAAAGTCCCTCGCCGAAGCATTTTGCAGATGTGCTCCACTTTTCAGTATATGGTTTACTGCATAAGAAAGCCCAGACAAGTCACTTTCATACAGTAGATGAAACAAATAGGGAATGCATTGACGAAACCTTGGATCTTCAGCATATAATCTTACAGTTCGATATTCAGATGCAGGAATTTGAAGTGGTCGATCGTCATATCGTCCACCTCGACCTGTTGGAAATGAATGTGGCAAACAATGAGCTTCCAAACTTTCTTCCCATACACTAATGGGACTTCCTTTTGCTGCTTTCATTTGAAACAAGTCAATTGCATTCCCCATCACTTCTTTGGAATGCAAAGGATGAACAGTATAATGTTCATATATTTCTTCACTTCTTGATACATTATCTTTTTCAATTTGGCCAGCTGAACAATCACTGTCTTCATCTGCAGCTGTTTCTTCTGCTTCAACACATACATGTTTGTAGTACTCATTGTTTTTGACCAAATACAACGTTGCCTTTTTGACTTTCCTAAAATCCACTAAATCTTGCCAGATTTACTTACTCTTTGTCGGAACCCCATTAACTAGAATAAACAGAGGTTCCTCTTCCACTTTCTCTACACCAATTGTATCAATATTTTTCTTGAAATCTAGAGGCAAATAAACAACTCTTCCCTTTAATCATCTCTGTAAATCTGAAGAGGCAATTTTCCTATCTTAGGCTCCATGCGAATAATAGCCTGCAAAGGATGGACACATTGAATCAAAATAGACTCATGTGTATTTAAATCCATCAATTCAGGAGGAATGTCTACCAACTCCAGATTATTATGAACAGCTCTAGCAGGCATTCTGTTTTGATTTAATTTATCATAACAATATTTACAAATACGCTGATCAGAACTCAAATCAAAACAATTCTCCACCCACAAATAAGTTGCAAAATCCTTCCACTCATAATTATTTATCTTTTCACTTTTTACGTATAAATCAACTAATCTTGTTTTATGCTTATAATGAGTTCGTAGACAACACACACAAATAAAATTCTGCCTTTCACTTGATTTCACCTTAAACCTGGTAATTTCCTGGTCAAACTTTTCTGTACTTGAAATCTGTACATTGTCTTCCACATTACCTTGAATTTCTGTGTCAATTTCTGCACTGTCCTCTTTTTGACCAAAATAAGAAATCTCAATTTCTTCACAAATCTTCTTCACATCTAATTCGGTTCCATGCAAAAGAGCACTGTTTAATTGTTTAAGCTTAAGTGCTGGACTTTTTGCATAATACAACATTCTCACTAATTTGCTCATTTTGGTATGATGCACTGCTAACATCCTAAAATGATGAAAAGCACTCTGGCAGACTTTTCTAGAAAGACAAGCCAGTGAATGCCCTTGCAAACCTGTGTTTTCTCTCACTCTGCAAGGATCTAAGTCTTGCAACAACTTCATTTTTTGTTTTGGACTTTTCTTACTATATGTACGTAAGAAATTACAAAACAAATCAATTGATTCCTGACGCACAGTACAAATACTACTACACTTCCAAGTGTACACTGGACCCTTAGTACGTCTCCCTAAAACTTCATCAGTTAACACCTCTTCTGGTTCTCTAGGCACAGGTTTCTCTTTTTCAATCGGACAACCGTCTTTCACCTCATATGCTCGACCACTGGTGTCAACTGCATGCACTAAATCATTCTCCTGGAAGTAACTCTCCTCATTAAAAAATGGCTCACAACTTGAACTGTGCATCCATTCTCCTGAAAAAACTTTACAAAAATTAGTCCAATTAATTACTCTTTTCCATCTACTGTTTGATTTGAAAACATCATTTGTCTTGTTAAGTGTCCTAATTCTATTGATTATTAAAATAAATATTGTTTTCTTAACTTCAAAAGCCTGATCAACAATCTTCTCTACACTTTTCTTTTTCTTATAAAAAGCAGCTCTCTGTTTACCTTTCCTAATGTATTTTAACAAATTTAAAACCACCCTATTGCGAAACATTCTGATGGTGCAGATTCAGAGACTCTGTCCATCACCACCCCTTGTTGTAAATAATTTTGTCCACCCTAAGCGTGGAAGGGTATACTCAGATGTGAGTCCCTTGCTCATTGCACCATCAGGATTCAAGCAAGCCGGGCCGAAGACGGCTGAAATGCCAGAAACCGGTCCCCGGAAGCTTGTTTCCTTCCCAGTGTAAGAATTGGCTTTTGTAGTCTGGTCTGCCCTGTTCCCATGATGCACTGGGCCAGGGACAGACTAATTTGCATACAGCCAGGTTCTGAAACTCGGATGGTGCAATGAGCTAAAAAACGGTGTTGGATCTAGCCCTGATCTCTTGACTGGGTGAGAGTACTCTGCTTAATTCAGAGACTCTGTCCATCACCACCCCTTGTTGTAAATTACCTCATCTGTGTGCTCTGGACAGGCCTCAATGTATTGAGTATAATTGATGGTAACTGGGTGCAGATGAGGTAACGCATGCCCAAGGGTGTAAATAAGCTGAGGCCTGTCTAAGGATGCAGATTAGTTGAAGTCTATTCAGGGGTACAGATGAGGTGAGGATTGTCTAGGGGTGCAGAAGAGATGAGGCCTGTATTGAAGAGTGTAGTGGAAGAGAGGTCTGTCCAGGGGTATAAAGAAGGTAAGGCCTGTGTCTAAGACTGCAGTGGGGGATAGGATTCATGAAGCCTAGTCCACTGCAATCTTAGACACAGGCCTCACCACCCATGCTCCCAAGGAAAGGCCTCTCTCCCACTACAGTCTTGAACACAGGCCTCACCTCCTCTGTCACTCTGGACATGCCTCTCCTCATCTGCACAATCTACTTCCTAATCTAAGGTAACACAGGTGACATTATTGTAAAAGGTTGAAATATATTTATTTAATCATGCAGACACTATTTATTCCTTCTCAAAAATCTAAAAGTCATTGATTTGCACCAAAATCGTTTTTTAAATAACATTTTAGACACACAGTGCAGGTCCTATGTACAAGCATTCAGTGTCCATGAGTACAGTGAAGAGGACTGACCTCCTCTGACCCTTGGACAAGCCTTACCTCATCTGTGTCCTCTGGACAGGCGTCAATGTATTGAGTATAATTTATGGTAACTGGGTGCAGATGAGGTGACGCATGTCCAAGGGTGTAAATAAGCTGAGGCCTGTCTAAGCATGCAGATTAGTTGAAGTTTCTTCAGGGTTGCAGATGAGGTGAGGATTGTCTAGGGGTGCAGAAGAGGTATGGCCTGTATTGAAGAGTGTAGTGGAAGAGAGGTCTGTCCACGGGTGCAAAGAAGATGAGACCTGTGTCTAAGAGTGCAGTGGGGGATAGGCTTCACGAAGCCTAGTCCACTGCACTCTTAGACACAGGCCTCACCACCTACGCTCTCCAGGAAAGGCCTCTCTCCCACTACAGTCTTGAACACAGGCCTCACCTCCTCTGTCACTCTGGACATGCCTCACCTCATCTGCACAATCTACTTCCTAATCTAAGGTAACACAGGTGACATTATTGTGAAAGGTTGAAATATATTTCTTTAATCATGCAGACACTATTTATTCCTTCTCAAAAATGTAAAAGCCAATAATATTCCCCAAAATCGTTTTTCACATCACATTTAAGAAACACAGCACAGGTCCTATGTACAAGCATTCAATTTCACTACTGAAATTCAACCATTCTCAAAAAACATGACACAAACCAACAACAAAGAAACTCAATGTGCTTCCTACTCTGAGTTAACACAAGTAACATCATTGTGAAAGGGTCAAATTTATTTCTCTAAGCATGCAGACACTATTTATTCCTTCTCAAAAATGTAAAAGCCATTCATTTTCCCCAAAATCGTTTTTGACATCACATTTAAGAAACACAGCACAGGTCCTATGTACAAGCATTCCATGTCACTACTAAAACTTCACAATTTTACAAAATACAATTCCTCTATGCAAAGAAACTCAATGTGCTTCCTACACTGAGTTAACACAGGTAACATCATTGTGAAAAGGTCAAATTTCTTTCTTTCAGCATGCAGACACTATTTATTCCTTCTCAAAAATGTAAAAGCCATTCATTTTCCCCAAAATCGTTTTTGACATCACATTTAAGAAACACAGCACAGGTCCTATGTACAAGAATTCCATGTCACTACTGAAACTTCGCAATTTTACAAAATACAATTCCTCTATGCAAATAAACTCAATGTGCTTCCTCCACTGAGTTAACATCATTGTGAAAGGGTCAAATTTATTTCTTTAAGCATGCACACATTATTTATTCCTTCTCAAAAATGTAAAACCCATTCATTTCCCCCAACATCGTTTTTGACATCACATTTAAGAAACACAGCACAAGTCCTATGTACAAGCATTCCATGTCAGTACTAAAACTTCACAATTTTACAAAATACAATTCCTCTATGCAAAGAAACTCAATGTGCTTCCTACACTGAGTTAACACCGGTAACATCATTGTGAAAAGGTCAAATTTCTTTCTTTCAGCATGCAGACACTATTTATTCCTTCCCAAAAATGTAAAAGCCATTCATTTTCCTCAAAATCGTTTTTGACCTCACATTTAAGAAACACAGCACAGGTCCTATGTACAAGCATTCCATGTCACTACTGAAACTTCACAATTTTACAAAATACAATTCCTCTATGCAGTACAAACTTTTTACCAACCATTATGAAAAAGCATGACACAAACAACATTTAAAAACCACAATATGCTTCCAAATATTCTCCATACAGTATACAACTCTCTATCTATATTAAATAAATCATTACTTACCTTTACAAATGCTTTAGGAGATTAAAAACAGTGTCGGACACACACACCAATATTTCTTTAGCAGAGCAAAAGGTATGTTCTCCAGGCACTGCAACCATTAATGGCACAGAAAACCTCTAATTCTACACACATATCCCTTTTTGTTAACCAATTAAAAATCTTCCCTCTCTATTTTCAAACCAACACCCTCCCCCCCCCCCCTCAGCCCTTTCTACCTGTTACCATAGCAACTCCCTCCTCACTGAGCTCTCAGGGTTAAAAGTTTATTCTACAATGTTGCAAATGAAATCAGCAAGGATATTTGACATCTCAATACCCCAGTTTATCAGGTGCAATGTTTCTTTAAATGACTTTTTCTTAACCATTCAAATTACTTCTTTCACAGAACAGAACCATGCACCCTAACTTTCAGTTTTCAACTTTCTGAATCCACCAATTGTTCCAACTGCCATTTAATTCCTACACTTCATCTGACTGCACCAGAACCTCCTCTCACCATGTATTCTGTCTGGATTCTACCGAAACACAAAATGGAGGACTCCCGTTGCGCTTACCGGTACGCGTACTGTCGCGCTCACTGGTAAGCGCTCCCAAACTTTTTTTAAAGTTAATTTACATAAAAACCTCTGTAGAGAAGTTCACTAAATATAGAATAGGCAATACTACATACCAGTCCCTACCATTTTCCCAAATTTGGTGGAATTCCATTGAGCCATTTGGCCTGTAGCCCTGTCTAAATATCCTGAGGTAAATTACATGACAAAAACACATCTGAAGTGTTAGAATTTACAACCAATTAAAATGTTACTTTCATTTTCTACTATTATTTCCTGACATTTGATTGGTTATGTACATGAATATATATAAAAAAAGAGAGGGAAACACAGCCATTTTGACTACTACTTCCTGAAGTACATTTGAAAAGGATTTTCACTGAGAACTTCAACTGCTTTCTCAAAGGTAAGTTGTTATTTTGGAAAGTGAAGTATGTTGTGCACTTTAAGTTAATTTGGAAAACATTTTCTGAAAGTTATATACTATCCCTCTGTAATAGTTATAGATTGAGATAGGCTTCTTTGTTATAGTTATGGATGGAGTTAGGCTTCTCTGGTATAATTATGAATTTACTTAGGCTTTATCAAATACACTTTTTTATATTTCTACTTCCAGCTTGATACCATACACTGCCCAAAGATAACTTCACTGTTAAAAAATCAAAACTACCTGTCTGAACTTAAACCCAACAGTGCCCTATCTCTACTGATATATTTATTTTTTATACAATTTACAGCAAGAAAATGGAAGGAGAACAGAATATTTCTTTCGAAATTGTTCTGGAGAACAACCCTGAAGAAATTATTGATGAGAATGATTACTTTGATTTTATGGATGAGTCACTGGACCATGAATTAGTTCAGTGTGTGGAAGCAATAGAATCACAGAATGAAAATGAGGACATTCCAGACAATATATTGTTAGAAGTTTTATTAAATTTCGAAAAAGAATCAGAAAAATAAATTTATATTTAATAATCAAAAATTGTTCGAGACATTATTCATTTTTATATGTAATTCATAAACTAGTACCAAATTGATTATAATATAAAGTCTGACTTATAGTATACTGTGCAACTTTTTTGTGTTACATAGTAATTTTGCTCATAGTTACTTCCTTTCTCCCACTTTATTATCTCCAATGTGTATTTGACATCTCTTTTTCATCTCCTGCCTCCATGTTGTTTCTGCTTTCCTGACAGACTATGATATGGATTCCATATACCACAACAACTTCTGTAACAACATGCAAATTATCTACAGAGGAGATGGTCTACATTGAATTTAAGACTCTGCATTGGTACATACATGTTGGTACTTAAAACACCCAAACAACACAACAACTCTATGCAGAGCTACCCTACCTCTAAGCACTTTAAATGATTATTTTACTGTTTCACTGGGTTTTTCCCGTGGTACGCTCCCCGGTACGCTCCCCGGTGCCCCGCGGAGCCTTTTATGGCCCCCACATCAAACCTATTTCCCCCTTTGTTTTTTCCCACCTCTTGTGTCTTGATCCTACCGAGACACAAGATGGCGGCCGCTCCGGACTGTTTGGAATGTTTACAGACACCTGAGAGCCAATCAGCTTTCCGCGCGAACTCGCGTAGCGCGCTGGTAAGCGCCCCGGTGCGCGTACCGGGGCGCGGCTATAGATATATATATTTTTTTAAACCCAAATTACTCAAAATCCTCTGGAGCACATATCTTGAGACATAGCAAAGGCACATCGGGCTACCAGTCCCTACAATTTTGCCAAGTCTGGTGAACATCCATTCAGCCGTTCGAGCTAAAAGTGAGTCCAACCGCCCTATGGAAATTAACATGGGGAAAACACGTTTTGGGACCCCCTTTTATCTCGGCCCCCAATTGACGAATCCCCCCCAAACTTTCAGGGATGGAGCGGAGAGCCGCGAGGCAAATTTGAGGAAACGTTCAGGGAGATTCCTCAACCGGCGCCAAAGTTATTCCCAATAGAATGTTGCAATTTCCCTATGGAAAACAATCCTAACTATAACTACCTACTGGCGACCGCCAGTAGGTAATATATATATATATATATATATATATATATATATATATATATATATATATATATATATATATATATATATATATATATATATTCCAGCTCCAGGTGTCCCTTTCTTGGAAACGCACTCGCAAAGGTTGGTGTCACAATCCTTTATTAGGAACAAACATCTCCCAACGCTGTAGGGAATACAGCATGTCGAAAAGCCTTACGCGTTTCAAAGCAGATTGCTTCTTCCTCAGAGGCTCGACTGATGCAAAAGGACACACCCACAGTTTTAACACATCCCACGCCCATCTCGGGGCAAAGCATTCTGGGTCCTGTAGTGTGTCCTGAAAAATAACACCCACAATTAGGTACATCAATGTTCACTTGCTACCCTTTACAGTCTTTATAAGAGCCCGCAGATGGGCCCCAGCGTGGCGATGTCCATGCGATACCAACCAAGTCCCACATGTTAGGACATATCAAGTCAGCCCGTGGCCCACGGTTTTAGTGGTGGTGCGTTCCCCGCAGCAAGGACTGCCGCGTATTAAATTCCAGCTCCAGGTGTCCCTTTCTTGGAAACGCACTCACAAAGGTTGGTGTCACAATCCTTTATTAGGAACAAACATCTCCCAACGCTGTAGGGATTACAGCATGTCGAAAAGCCTTACGCGTTTCAAAGCAGATTGCTTCTTCCTCAGAGGCTCGACTGATGCAAAAGGACACACCCACAGTTTTAACACATCCCACGCCCATCTCGGGGCAAAGCATTCTGGGTCCTGTAGTGTGTCCTGAAAAATAACACCCACAATTAGGTACATCAATGTTCACTTGCTGCCCTTGTCGCACTCGCACCTTTGCGAGTGCGTTTCCAAGAAAGGGACACCTGGAGCTGGAATTTAATACGTGGCAGTCCTTGCTGCGGGGAACGCACCACCACTAAAACCGTGGGCCACGGGCTGACTTGATATGTCCTAACATGTGGGACTTGGTTGGTATCGCATGGGCATCGCCACGCTGGGGCCCATCTGCGGGCTCTTATAAAGACTGTAAAGGGCAGCAAGTGAACATTGATGTACCTAATTGTGGGTGTTATTTTTCAGGACACGCTACAGGACCCAGAATGCTTTGCCCCGAGATGGGCGTGGGATGTGTTAAAACTGTGGGTGTGTCCTTTTGCATCAGTCGAGCCTCTGAGGAAGAAGCAATCTGCTTTGAAACGCGTAAGGCTTTTCGACATGCTGTAATCCCTACAGCGTTGGGAGATGTTTGTTCCTAATAAAGGATTGTGACACCAACCTTTGCGAGTGCGTTTCCAAGAAAGGGACACCTGGAGCTGGAATTTAATACGCGGCAGTCCTTGCTGCGGGGAACGCACCACCACTAAAACCGTGGGCCACGGGCTGACTTGATATGTCCTAACATGTGGGACTTGGTTGGTATCGCATGGGCATCGCCACGCTGGGGCCCATCTGCGGGCTCTTATAAAGACTGTAAAGGGCAGCAAGTGAACATTGATGTACCTAATTGTGGGTGTTATTTTTCAGGACACACTACAGGACCCAGAATGCTTTGTCCCGAGATGGGCGTGGGATGTGTTAAAACTGTGGGTGTGTCCTTTTGCATCAGTCGAGCCTCTGAGGAAGAAGCAATCTGCTTTGAAACGCGTAAGGCTTTTCGACATGCTGTAATCCCTACAGCGTTGGGAGATGTTTGTTCCTAATAAAGGATTGTCACACCAACCTTTGCGAGTGCGTTTCCAAGAAAGGGACACCTGGAGCTGGAATTTAATACGCGGCAGTCCTTGCTGCGGGGAACGCACCACCCCTAAAACCGTGGGCCACGGGCTGACTTGATATGTCCTAACATGTGGGACTTGGTTGATATCGCATGGGCATCGCCACGCTGGGGCCCATCTGCGGGCTCTTATAAAGACTGTAAAGGGCAGCAAGTGAACATTGATGTACCTAATTGTGGGTGTTATTTTTCAGGACACACTACAGGACCCAGAATGCTTTGCCCCGAGATGGGCGTGGGATGTGTTAAAACTGTGGGTGTGTCCTTTTGCATCAGTCGAGCCTCTGAGGAAGAAGCAATCTGCTTTGAAACGCGTAAGGCTTTTCGACATGCTGTAATCCCTACAGCTTTGGGAGATGTTTGTTCCTAATAAAGGATTGTGACACCAACCTTTGCGAGTGCGTTTCCAAGAAAGGGACACCTGGAGCTGGAATTTAATACGCGGCAGTCCTTGCTGCGGGGAACGCACCACCACTAAAACCGTGGGCCACGGGCTGACTTGATATGTCCTAACATGTGGGACTTGGTTGGTATCGCATGGGCATCGCCACGCTGGGGCCCATCTGCGGGCTCTTATAAAGACTGTAAAGGGCAGCAAGTGAACATTGATGTACCTAATTGTGGGTGTTATTTTTCAGGACACACTACAGGATCCAGAATGCTTTGCCCCGAGATGGGTGTGGGATGTGTTAAAACTGTGGGTGTGTCCTTTTGCATCAGTCGAGCCTCTGAGGAAGAAGCAATCTGCTTTGAAACGCGTAAGGCTTTTCGACATGCTGTAATCCCTACAGCGTTGGGAGATGTTTGTTCCTAATAAAGGATTGTGACACCAACCTTTGCGAGTGCGTTTCCAAGAAAGGGACGCCTGGAGCTGGAATATATATATATATATATATATATATATATATATATATATATTACCTACTGGCGGTCGCCAGTAGGTATATATAGTTAGGATTTTTTCTCTATGGGATTTTTGAAAATTCTATGTCTAATAACTTTGGCGTTTGTGGACGGAATTGGCTGAAATTTTCAGGAAAATGGCACATTTTGTTTCTGAGCAGCCCCTGAAAATTTTGGGGGGGTTCGTCAAGGGGGGGCCGAGAAAAAAGGGGGGTCCCAAAACGCGTTTTTCCCATGTTAATTTCCATAGGGCGGTTGGCCTCACTTTTAGCCCGAACGGCTGAATGGATTTGCACGAAACTTGGCAAAATTGTAGGGACTGGTAGCCCGATGTGCCTTTTGTAGGTCTCAATATATGTGCTCCAGTGGATTTTGAGAAATTAACGTTTAAAAAAAGATATATATCTGTAACAGCGGACCTGGCAGCGGCCCAGGACGCGTACTTTTCGCGCAACGGAGCTTTGTGAAGCGAAGCTGATTGGTTCTCCGGCGTCTGTCAACATTCCAAACAGTCCGTAGCGGCCGCCATCTTGTCTCTCGGTAGGATCGAGAGACAAGAGGAGGCCAAAGCGAAGGGGCAAATGACCATAAGGGGGAATAGTAGATCCTCGGTGACCCCCTACGTTTGATGTGGAGGTTTTAAAAGGGCCCGGCGGGGCAAAAAAAAAAAAATTATAATAATCGAACGGCTGAATGGATTTGCACGAAACTTGGCAAAATTGTAGGGACTGGTAGCCCGATGTGCCTTTGCTAGGTCTCAATATATGTGCTCTAGTGGATTTTGAGAAATTAACGTTCAAAAAAAGATATATATCTGTAACAGCGCTCCGCTTCGCGTACTTTTCGCGTTACGGAGGTTTGCGAAGCTGATTGGTTCTCCGGCGTCTATCAACATTCCAAACAGTCCGTAGCGGCCGCCATCTTGTCTCTCGGTAGGATCGAGAGACAAGAGGAGGCCAAAGCGAAGGGGCAAATGACCATAAGGGGACATAGTAGATCCTCCCTGACCCCCTAGGTTTGATGTGGAGGCTTTGAAAGGGTCTCGCAGGGCAAAAAAAAAATATACCGTTTTTTTAGTTTTTAGTTTTTTTGCGTGGAGTGCGCCCGGTTCGCGAACCGGGAAGCGGTCTGGGGAGCGTACTTTCTTGAAAATTAGTGAAAAAAGTTAGAGTAAAATAATAATTGTGAGTGATCAGATGTAGGGTAGCTCTGAGAAGAGCTTTTGGGTTTATGGTACATTTAGGTACTTATAAGTAGGTACCAATGCACAGTCTTAAATTCAGAGTGAAAACTCTGTTGCCCTCATCTGAGAAGTGAACTCCATCTGCTCTGTAGATATCTTGCATGTAGTAACGCAAGTTATTGTTGTACAGGGAGCCCATTCCATGGTCTCTCATGTAAGCTGAAACAGATTTGTTTACATGCTTCCTCGATTTCTCAATTTGTGGACAAAATTGGTTCGACCACCTCCATTTCTGTCTTTGGCATATATTTGAATATACCAAGGCAGTCTGAGGAAAAAGTGCCATCAATTGCTCAAAGGTGTCCTTTAAAAGCATTTCCAGACCTACCCCAGTCAAAATGCCCAAATCATTACCTCCACAGTGCACAATTAACAGGTCAGGTTTTGGCAAATGCATAAAGGTTTTCACCAATGGTATCAATTGGTGACATTTTAATCCTCTGTGGCCAAACCACTTAATTTCCACATCTTGTAAATTGAGGTTAGGTAAATTCCTGTTTTCAGCGTACCTTTGAGCCCAATAGATGTAGCTATGTCCAACAATCCAGACAGAAAACATGGCGAGAGAAGGTTCTCCTGCAGTCAGATGAAGTGTGGCAATGAAATGGCAGTTGAAAAAATGAGAGTGTAAAATGAAAAAAACTGAGGAGTTTCTGTGTTAATGAAGCAGTAAGAGTGATTGGTGGATTTTGATTGCTGAAAACAGAAAGTTAGTGTGCATGGATGAGTTCGTTGAAAGATGTATTTTGAGTGGCGAAGAAAAAATCATTAAATGAAAGAATGCTCTGGATATGCAGGTGCACTGAGAGTTCAGAGTTCAATTGCAACATTGTTGTGTGAGAGGTCTTGCAAGAGGTGGTTGCTATGCAGAAAAAGCAGAGAGGGGGCAGAGGGGGGAAGGGTTTTGCTTTGAAAAAAAGTGAGGGAAGAGTTTTGATTGGGTGACATGAGAGATCTGTGTGAGGAATTACAGCATTTCTGTGCTTTTGATAGCTGCAGACTCTGGAGTGCATACCTTTTGCTCTGCTGAAGACAAATTGGTGTGTTTCTGAGACTGTTTTGAAACTCAAAGTATTTGCTAAGGTGAGAAAAAATTTCTTTAATTTAGATAGAAAATAGTGTGCTTTAAGGAGAAAATTATGAAGAAAGTTGTGTTTTTCAAATGTTGCTTTGTCTCAAGTGTTTCACAAATAGATTTTGTTTCTTTGAGATTTGTAATTGGATAAAATGTGAAGTATTAGTACTGACAGGGCTTTTATGTGCATAGGAGTTGTGGAGTGTTTTCAAATTATGACTTGTAAATCGTTTTTGAGAAAAAGCAATGGTTTTAATATTGATGAGAAGGACATAATGGTGTCTGCTTCTTTATAAGGTAATTGAGAGTCTCTGATGTTATTTTTCCCATTTCAATGTAAGAAGTTTGTCTGTGGAGCAAATTGCTTGTAAATATGCTCCCACCTGTGCATGGCAAATTTAGATTTTGAAAGTTTCCGTTACATAGGCATGTTAAAGGTGACTGAAATATGCTGCAAAGGCAATCAAAAAATGCTTTTATGTGTCTTAAGGACATTTTAAGTCATTTCCCCATGTGCAGTGTTTTCAAATTATGAGTTGAAAATCGTTTTTGAGGTAAAGGAATGTTTTCAAAATTTATGTGCGCCATATGACCCCAAATTTCTTTTTCAGGGGTGCAGCAGGGTGTTCTTGAGACACCCCTGCACCGTCGGAAAAATTCGTAATTTGCGATGAGGTAATTGCTAATCGCAAATTGCACCTTCATTCCTATGGGCCTCCTGCTGCATGGAAATGAATGGGTAACTTGCTGAAATGCAAAGTAGAATCTGTATTTAAAAGGGTCTGCACCTCTGTACGGGTGTTCGCTATGTGAAGCACGAAAGTTTCACGGGCCGAACTCAAGGCCACCTCTCTCTGAGACAAAAGAGCTCTTATTCTTGCCATGCCGTTGAAATGTGCTCCCAAGGTTGGTATTTGTGGCCAGATTGAAAACTCCCTATGTTCATGTGTGGGAGGAAATAGAACATTTCTGCAGCAAATAACCCGTTCATTTACTGTTACGATAAAATGAATACTTTTAATTAACCCAGAACAATCTTCATTATTGAGCATCAAATAACTACCATTTTCCAAGAACTTGAACGTGGGGATGATAGCAGGAACTGGTGTGCCTTGCAACACGCAAGCCATATTTGGTCGGTGTTTGTTGCATGAACCGTGTAACTGTATGTGCCTACACATTAGTGAATGATCTGGCGTCTCAGTGCATTCCTCTCCATTCAGATAAAGTTCTTGATCATCTTTGAAAATCTGTATGTGTATGGAAGCGACCAGACCTCATGAAGAAAACCACTACCTAAAGGTTAATAACGACCTATTGGTATATATTTCATACAATTTGAAAACTTATATAAAGCAAAAGGTAGCGTTATTAAACCGTGGATAAGGCACGTTGCCAAAGCAGTCAACCTTTTGGATTTATACTGGAAATGTTAAAGGAAGAATTACGGAGTAGGGCCTGTAAATCTTTAATGGACAACGAGTAAAATTACTCCAACCATCATATTCCTCTAACTCCGGGATAGTAGGGGTGTTTAATTTTTTAGAAGTAGCCAATCCAAAGCATTTGGTCTGGGAAATTGTTTCATTCACAAACAACATATGATTTGGGATGAGACATGCACGGTGGAAAGCCTCAGTGCCTTGTACCTGCCAGGTTCGTGAACCCCAAACTGATGTAGATCCTGGATATTTTTACTCTGTGTTACGTTAGCATGGGCTCATTACTGGTTTAAACGCCATTTTTCCTTTTTTGTAACTTCTGCACACGATACTTAGTTGTTGCTTTAGCTTTCAGCCTACCTGCGTCAAGATCTATGCCTGCTTCAAGCAGGCGCAGGGTTTTGATGTAGCTTTGTCCTATCTGATTGTAAATGCGGCACACCGTGGGTGGCAGAGCAGTGGTGCACGTTAACTGGTGCATCCCTGGGGATGTGCTAGTTAATATAAATCTGCCCCTTTACATTTAATTATGTGCAGGGGACACAGAGTAGGTGAGGTTTATCCAAGGTTAAGAAGAGATGAGTCTTGTTCAGTGAAAAATTGGAGATAGGCTTCAGTATATTATATACTTAAGTAGTGTGTTAAGTTTTTGATGACTGTTATTAATTTACTGTTGGGTAATAGTGGTTAATAACATTTTTTATTATATTTTACCACAGATTCAACTGCAGATTATTTCAAGATTTTAGGATGCCTAGCAAAGAAAGAGTAAGAAAGGCTGCAAAACGTCAAAGACAGCAGGACCATGGAATAATGCAGCAGTCCTCTAACAAAAAGATTTGTCAAGTCACCAAGAAAGCACCGGGTAAGAGTCGAAAAACAGTCATAAGAAATATGTGTAGTAAAAAAAATATTACTACAGAAAATGTTTCAGTTCAGAGAAGGATAAAGAATTCAAATGGTAAGGAAAGGCCAATGAGAAATGTTACTGCTAGAGTAAGAGATAACTCTATGCATGAAAGTAGAAGGAAACAAGAGTTTAGGGATATTCGTAAACGAATGTTCCGCAACAGGATAATTGGGAATTTGTTAAAAAATATTAAGAAAGGTCAGCAGAAAGTGGTTTTTTATAAGAGAAAAAAAATAGTTGAGAAAGTTATTGATCAGGCATTTGAAATTAAACGTAAGTTATTTATTTTGACAATCAATAGAATTAGGAAGCTAAACAAGGTAATTTATGATTTCAAAAGAAATAGTAGATGGAAGAGAATATTTAATCGTAGTAATTTTTGTGAAGTTTTTTCTGGAGAATGGATGCATAGTTCAAGCTCTGAGGCATTTTTTAATGAGGAGAGTTATTTCCAGGATAATGATTTGGTGCATGCAGTTGACACCAGTGGTCGAGCTTATGAAGTGAAAGATGGTTGTCCAGTTGAACAAGAAAAACTTGTGAGAACAGAGATAGAAGAGGTGTTAGGTAATGAGGTTTTAGGGAGACGTCCTAAGGGTCCTGTGTACACCTGGAAGTGTAGTAGTATTTGCAGTGTACGACAGGATTCCATCAATTTGCTTTGTGATTTTATACGGTCATTTAGTAAGAACAGTTTGAAGCAGAAAATGAAGTTGTTGCAAGATTTAGATCCTTGCAGAGTGAGAGAAGTGATAGGTTTGCATGGTCATTCACTGGCTTGTCTTTCCAGGAGAGTATGCCAGAGTGTTTTTCATCATTTCAGGATGCTAGCAGTGCATCATAATAAAGTGAGGAAATTAGTTAGAATGTTGTATTATGCTAAGAGTCCGGCAATTATGCTTAAACAATTATGCGCTGCTCTTTTGCATGGTTCTGAAATAGATGTGAAGAATATATGTGAAGAAATTGAGTTTTGTTACTTTGGAAGTAAAGAGGAGAATGTTGAAATTGACCAAGAAGAAGAGAGTAATGTGGAAGATAGTGTACAGGTTTCCAGTACAGATAATTTCCAGAGGGAATTTGCGACGTTTGAGGTGAAATCAAGTGAGAGGCCAAATTTCACTTGTGTGTGTTGTCGACGCACTTATTATAAGAATCAGACTAAGTTAGTGGATTTATATGGAAAAAGTGAAAGGGAAAATAATAGTGAATGGAAGGATTTTACAACATACTTGATGGTAGAAAATTGTTTTGATTTGGGATTGGATCAACGTGTGTGTACTTATTGTTGTAACAAATTAAATCAAAACCAGATGCCTGCTAGAGCAGTTCATAATAATCTGGAATTGGTTGAGATTCCTTCTGAATTGAAGGATTTAAATACTTATGAATCTATTTTGATTCAAAGTATCCATCCCTTTCAGGCTATTGTAAGAATGGAGCCAAAGACAGGGAAATTGCCTCCATCAGATTTACAGAGAGGATTAAAGGGAAGAGTTGTTTATTTGCCTCTAGATTTGAAGAAAAACATTAACACAATTGGAGTAGAAAAAGTGGAAGAGGAACCTCTTGTTATCTTAGTTAATGGGGTTCCGACAAAGAATAAGAAAATATGGCAAGATTTAGTAGATGTTAGGAAAGTCAAAAGGGCAACATTGTATTTGAAAAAATATAATAAGTACTATAAAAATGTATATGTTGCAGAAGAGGAAGTAAGTGAGGAAGAGGATAACGATTTGTGTGCTGGTCAAATTGAGAAAGTAGAACCCTGTACTAGTGAAGAAATATATGAACATTATAGTGTTCATCCTTTGCATTCCAAGGAAGTCATGGGGAATGCTATTGAGTTGTTTCAAATGAAACAAGCGAAAGGGAGTCCCATTAGTGTTTGGGAGGAAAGTTTGGAAGCTCGGTGTTTCCCACAGCTTTTTCCAACAGGTCAGGGAGGAAGATATGATGAGCGACCTCATCAAATTCCTGCTTCTGAATACCGGACTTTGCGATTGTATGCAGGAGATCCTAGGTTTCGACAATGCATTCCTTATTTGTTTCATCTCCTGTTTGAAAGCGATCTGTCTGGACTGTCATATGCAGTGAACCACATCTTGAAAAGTGGTATACACATGCAAAACATCTCGGCAAGTGACTTTATGGATAAAGTCAATGTCCAAGACAGTATTTTGGATTCTCACCTGATTAATCTCATGGCGTGTCAGCGTGGTACTAATGAGTACTGGTACCGTCGTCATGGTGATTTAAAATGTATGCTAAGGAACTTAGGAACTCCCACATGGTTCCTCACTTTGAGCTGTGCTGAGTATGGATGGGAAGACTTACTTGAATTTCTACGAGAGGCAAATGCTAACGTAGAAAACATCGAATTCAAGACACCCGGAAAACTGTGCTCTTTGGATCCAGTCAATGTATGTAGGTACTTCAATCATAGATTTGAAGGTATGATGTCTTTCATCATGAATAAGAAGAATCCACCTCTTGGAGAGGTGTTGGATTTCTTCTGGAGGAAGGAGTACCAAGCAAGAGGTGCTCCTCATATACATATGTTGCTGTGGATCAAGGATGCACCTAAATTTGGAACGGATGCAGACGACTCAGTGATGATTTTCATAGAACAGTATTCTACGTGTGCTGTTCCAAACGCAAAGGAGAAAAAAAGCCTAAGAGAAAAAGTTCTACGTTTCCAAAGCCATCGATGTGGAAAGTACTGTCGTCGTAAATTCCGGAACAAAGACAAGTTCTACACCAAATGTCGTTTCGGCTTTCCACGATCGGTGATTTCTAAAGGAAGAGTGAACAGTTTGATGTCTTCGCTGCGACATAATGTGATGAAGAAATCACCTAAAAACACATACAATTTGAAGAGGAACGAAGAGTCTAAGTACATTAACGACTACAACCCGGTGATTTTGTCCATGTGGAATGCTAACATGGATATACAGTTTGTGGCTGATAACTGTATGGCTGTGGCTCGGTATGTGACATCTTACATCACCAAAAAAGAGAAGACAGAATTGAAGGATATGTGGGAGGACATTTCCCATGAAAAGAGCCTCAGCAAGAAGTTGTACAGTTTCAGTCTGAAGATGTTGTCGCATCGAGAAATCGGAGCTTACGAATGTTCTGACCGGTTGTCTTCAGCAAGTCTCTATGCCAAGTCCAGGAGTATCGTTTGGGCGAGTGTTGGTCTTGCTGCAACGTGTAATCGAGTTCTGAAACCTGTGCGGGAAATTGAGTATTTGGCGGAAAAGGAGCCAAACAGTACCGACATTTTGAAGAGCAACATGTTGGATACATATTATCCAAATCGAAGCAGTCACCTCGAGAATGTTTGTCTGTATGAGGTTCTGCAAAATTACATATTCAAGAGGAACATCAAAGAAGATACTGAGAAAGGAGTGTATGCTGTAATAGGAAGTGAGGGATGTCTGGTCAAGCAAAGAAAATGCCACTTGATAAACCATCGAAAATTGAGTGGCGAATCTCCTGAAAAAAAGGATTTTTTCTATTTAGCACTTTTGCAACTTTTTAAGCCTTGGCGTGCAGAAGAGGAACTGCTTGGAGATTTCCTTTGTTACGAAGACTCATTCAATGCTGCCAAGGAGACCATAGAATGTCCTGCTTTTCCCAAATATGTAGAAATGTTGAATGTGGAAATTGAGCAGGAAGCAACGATTGCAGCCGAGATTGCCAGAGACAGTTCTCAGGACAGTCAGAGTTCTGCTTCATTGAGTCAGGATCCACTAGGAGGACCTCTTATCGAAAATGAAGCTGCCACTGCTATGAATGAAGTGGAAAGAGCCATGGCACATGCTCAGGAGGATGCGGTTAACTTAGAAGAGTTGGAAAGACAACTCAACGTTGAGCAGAGGAAAATATATGACGAACTTACCATGCAAATTGATCATGGATTAAGTCATGACAAGAAAGAGTGCTCATGTACGTCGTTGAAGCCTGTCCGACTGTACGTGAGTGGAGAAGCGGGAACTGGAAAAAGTTTCCTTATTAAAGCAATTTCATGTTATTTGCAGGAAAGGACAGAGTCATCGCTGTCTTGTGTTGTCACCGCTCCAACTGGACTGGCAGCACATAACATTAAAGGGATTACTTTACATCGTTTACTGATGCTGCCAGTGGAGCATGACAACAAATTAGAATATCACAAGCTATCTGGAGATGCTTGTTTTGAAGTTTCAAGAGTCTTGAGGAAAATGAAACTTCTTATCATTGACGAAGTAAGCATGGTTTCCAATGTCATGCTTGCCTTTGTGCATTTGAGAATGCAAGAAGTTCTCAAAACAGAGTATGATGTGTTATTTGGTGGCAAACACATCATTGTTTTCGGAGATCTTCTGCAGCTGACACCAGTGAAAGGGCAACCTGTGTTCAAAATGCTCACGCATGAAGATACCAGGAAGTGCTTAGGGAGTATTGGCAACGTCAATATATGGTTAAACTTCAATTATGCTGAACTGCATGAAAATATGCGTCAGGCAAAGGATGAAGTTTACAAGACTATTCTACAAGATGTTAGAATTGGAAAAGTGACCGAGCATGGGAAAGAAGCTTTACATGCACGATTACTGACAAATTTATATCCAGACGAAGATGTTGTGCCTGAGAATATTTTTCAGAAAGTTACTGAGAAAAAATCTGGAATATGTTTGATGCCAACTCTTGCAGAATGTGCCAAATTCAACAACAAAATGTTGCATTTAGAAAAGCAAGAGATTGTGAAATTGGAAGCTATTGACAGAGTAGAGCATATGGGATCAACAATTATTTTGTCTGAGAATCTGAAAACAAAATTGGATTCATTAGAGAAGAGTATATCTAAAACTGCGGGTTTTGAAAAGACTCTGAATGTGTGCTTGAACTGCCGTATAATTTTAAGAAGGAATTTACATGTTGAAAGAGGTCTGGTAAATGGATCAATGGGTAATGTTGTTGATTTTGTGAAATACAGAAATAGAGATGGAATTGAATTTTTAAAAATTAAATTTGATGGCATTGAGGAAGTACAGCTAATTGCTCGTTGTTCTGCTAGATTTTTGCTTGTAAAAGACTTATATGTTCGTCGTAAGCAGTTTCCTGTTTGCTTGGCATATGCGGTGACAATCCATAAATCGCAAGGTTTAAGTGTAGACTGTGCATTGGTGAATATTGGCAGTTCTGTGTTCAAGGAGGGTATGGCATATGTGGCATTGTCACGAGTTAGGACTATATCGGGATTGTACTTGATTGAGTGTGATGTCACAAACATTTGTGCGGATCTAGATTGTGTTAAGGAATACAATAGGTTGAGAAGAGAGTATGCGCCACATTTGAATCAGTATCCTTTGTTTGAGAAACGTGTGGTAGGCCGGAAACGAAGAAATGTGACCAATACTGGGGAGGTTGTAGCAAAAAGACGAAAAGTCGATGAACCTGAAATTATAAGCAGAAACAAAAAGGATTCTGTTGAAGATGTTGTTGGTTTTCAATTTGAAAACAGTTCTGGTGTTAACTGCTATGCTAATGTAGTGATTAATGTTTTGTTTTCTCTACAAAATGTAAAAGAAGAGATTGTGGTCAATTCTGATCAAAGATTTTGCAGTTTGTTAAATTCTGTGTTAGAGAAATGTAGCACTGATAGAACAAACATAGAAAGTGTGTCTGAAATTCGAAATCTGTTAGACAGATGTTCAGGCCAAACACAATTCTCTCAAAATAGTCAGCAAGATTGTCAGGAGTTTTTAATGTATATGCTTGATGTATTGTATGCTGAAGGTGTAGATGTAGATCATCTGTTTGGGCTTTCTTATCAATGGCAGCATGACTGCGAGAACTGTAGGGTATCAAGTAGTACTAGTGTAGACTCAGAAAGATTTATATATTTAACTTTGCCAGACAGTAAATCAGTCTCTTTTAATAAGCTAGTAAAAGCAGCTGATCACAATATGGATTGTAGGCAATGTAAATCTGAAATGATGTCCACATTATTTATACGAACATATGGCCAGTATGTCATTTTAATGTTCCAACGATGTAGGCCTGATGGAACAAAATTGACAACTTTAATTAAAAATGTGTGGCTTCACAGTTGTCAATATCAGGAAGGACTTTTGTAACTGTAGCAATTATATATCATGATGGTTCTTCAATAACATCAGGACATTATACAGCTTATTTAAAGTGTAGAAATGGCTGGTCATTCTGCAATGATTCTGTTTTAATTTTCAAAAAAAAATTGCCATATGACCTTAAAAACTCTTACCTGGTGTTTTTAAAACCAAAATTTTAGGGAAAGAATCTCGGGATGTGCTCTGAGGAATTTCAAGAAGTTCTCATGACTCCTACACTATTTGGCCTTGGAGATAAGTGTAGTACAGAGACATAACTTTTTACCATAACACTGGACGTTATTGAGAAATATGTGCACTTTGAATGAGTTCAGAAAAACTATTTCTTTTTATAAGCTAATTGAAGCAGCGAATCAAAACATGGAGTAGAGGGAATGTAAGTCTGCAATGCTGTCTACTGTTTTACATTGCTTTGTGATTAAAAGTGATGTAGAGAATTAAATAATTGTACTAGTCATAAAGGTAGTGTAAGTCTGCTTCATAGTAAGCAGTATCAGTGTGATAGGAAATGTAGAACATGATTGAGCAAGAAGGGGAAGATATTACTAGTCCAGGATTGTGTAAATGATCTTCAACATTTTAATTCTGAAAGTTGTGGAAATGCGAAAAGACGGGATTGGCTAACAAGAAATCCAAGAGTTATACATGGCTCTGACAAGATTTGGCCTTGTGGAATCTTGTGGTAGAGAGCAAGAAGTCATTTATTGTATGTAACATGTTTTTGAAAACGATGGAGGTTTTCTTTCAGAAAGTGGCGGGTTGAAAGTAATAACAGCACAACAGAGTGTAAGCTGTTCATAGGACATCCTTGGCCGTCATGGAAAGTAAGTTAACTTTAAGGAGTTCTGAATTCTGATTTCTAATGTTGTATGGGTTTTTTAAACACAATCATTTTGATTGTGTTTTTTTTTCCCCGCTGTTATATGATGAATACCTTCAAGTCACTGTTTTAGTGAAATTTGATACATTCTGAGAACAGCAAAAATAAACCATTTAACATGTATAATTAATTCTGTTCTGTTTGCATTTATGATGTACATGTAGAACTGTGTAGGAGGCATGGAGAAGGTGAGGCTTCTGTAAGTGTCAAAGTTGTTGCATACAGTGCTCATATTCTACGTAGTCTTTTATATTTCATTACTTTCACTGTTTCTGACTGATCTAAAACATTTTTTTTAAAAAGAACAGTAAGTATAAGGGAAGGAAACAGACAGTTATGTTAAAAGAAACACAGCTATAGGGAATAAACTAGGGATACTGTTACCCGCAATCCTCTGCTGATGATGTCACTGAGCATGTCATGAATGATGTAATATGTGACATCATCAGCAGTGGATTACGGGTAATAGTATCTCTAGTTTACTCCCTTATAGCTGTCTTTCTTTTAACATAAGTGTCTGTTTCCTTCCCTTATACTTACTGTTCTTTTTTTAAAAAAAATTTTTTGGGTTCGCTTCCGGTTCGCGTACCGGGGAGCGAACTGGGAAGCGAACTAAGAGAAATAGAGGTTGGCACAGTTGCAAATATTGTACCAATTTTTTAATAACGGGGAGGTAGTTCTGAAAAGAACTTTTTTTTAAATTGTTTTTGTTGTTTTATATTTTTTTTATTATTTTTCTGAACATTTTTTTACTTTTTTTGAATTTTTCTGAACAGTTTTATATTTTTTTTGTTTTTTTTTCGGAGGGGGCAACGAAAACGATTCATTGTAAAGGGCTCAACAGGAGCAAGAAAACAAAAAAAAAGAATTTATTGTTTGGGGAGTTTCGGACAAACATGAGCATGATTGTCAATAGCTCTGTTGATCAGAGTGATGCTACTTTCTGCGTAGCAAATGAATCCACTGCAATGTACGCAGACTTGTTTTACTTCACGAAATCTCGTTTGTATATTTGGCACCATCTCCCTGCCCTCTGGTCCCGTTACTTCCGGTACAACAGATCTTCTGGCCATAATAGGGAGATTATCTAGGTCGTCCTGTTCCTCTTCTTCCTCTTCTTGCTGAATTATAACTTTAGCAGGTGGTCCACTCTTCCTTGGATGTGGTGGAGGTGGTGGGGAAGCACCAGCTGAAGCTAGTAAAGAAGCCATTGCTCACTGGTAACAAAGGGTCTTTCTCTCACAATGATGAAAGTCAGAGTGAGGAAAGAAGGAGGGATTTTCACCATTTGGGAAAAAAAATAGTTCTCAACCAATGAAAAGTGTTCATTTTAGATCATATGACCTAGTCTTACATCATTAGGAAACCGAAAGTGAAATGAACCAATGAAAAGTGTTATTACCAAGTCACATGACCTGCTGTGTGTATGTTACGCGCTTTGCAGGGCCTCCCGGTTTGCTTCCAGAAACCTGTGCTTTGCGACTCGGTAAGCGTACGAGTTCGCTAACGTAGCACGTCATATGACGTATCACGCGACAACGCGAAACGTCATGCGGACGGGAGGCGTCACGATGTTGTTTTCTAACGCGGCAGTTGCGGTAAAGAAACGTTTACCGGCTCGCGGTCTATTTCGCGGCATCAAGATCAGCTAACGGGAAGCTTCCCGATTCGCGAAGCGGGAACGAAGAAAAAAAAATATTAAAAAAAAAGTTATTAATAAACATATAAAATATATTTTTGGATATAAAGAAGAATACATTTTACAGCTACAGATATTAGCTGTTAAAAAACCAATGAAATTCACTGAAAAAACCATAGGTTATAGACCATATATAGTTAGGAATTAGCATTTACAAAACCTTGAAAATTCACTGAAAAAACCATAGGTTATAGACCATATATAGTTAGGAATTAGCATTTAAAAAACCTTATTTTACTCACACAAAACCATTGAAATTCCATATATAGTTAGTTGCACTAACTATATATCGCGCACCCGCAATCCACTGCTGATCATGTCACATATTACATCATTCATGACATGGTCAGTGACATCACTGATGACATCTCAAATGACATCACTGATGACATCTCACTTGACATCAATGATCACATCACTGATGATATCATTCATGTGATAATACAATGCATCTCCTCACACTCTAATATAACCTCCGTTACACCCAGTGTTAAATAGAGAGTATCATTTTTGAAACCATTGACACACCAATACTAGTTACTACATACGCACTCACTGATTCCTATGTCTACACACACATTCACTCATACAATCATTCATACATACAATCACTCATCTTTACAACACTATCATATGCACTCATACACCTATACAGACACTCACACTCTGCCACTCATCCATGGAGTTACTCACACACCTAGTCAGTCCTGAAAAGAATCAATCACATTTCCATTTTCTCATCTATACAGTTAAACACAGAACACCTTACATTTTTGAAACATATACTAACACATAGTTACTCTCTTATAGAATCACTGATACAAGTACACATTGATCTGCACAGAGTCACACACCTCCCAGCCAGCCATACACACACTCAGTCTCCCATACAAATACTTGTGCAACCAATCAATAACCCATATAGCTACTTATATAGCTACTGATTAACACGTGCAGCAGCTTGCACAACAACAGACATACTGATGCACACTTTTAGACAGTTTAGTCACTAACCCGTGCATTCAGTAAGACGCATTTAATCACTCACTCATACAGTCAATCACGCACCTACTAAAACCTTTATTCAGACACTTATACATCCACTCATTCTTCAATATGTAAAACATATTTAAACTTTACAGAAACACATAATCACTGGATGTTGTCATCAGTGATGTCATCAGTGATGTCACTGACCATGTCATGAATGATGTAATATGTGACATGATCAGCAGTGGATTGCGGGTGCGCGATATATAGTTAGTGCAACTAACTATATATGGAATTTCAATGGTTTTGTGTGAGTAAAATAAGGTTTTTTAAATGCTAATTCCTAACTATATATGGTCTATAACCTATGGTTTTTTCAGTGAATATATATATATATATATATATATATATATATATATATATATATATATTGTGAATAGATAAAAATGGTGAGTTCAGAAGAGATCAAATACAAACGTAGGGGGCGCACAGCTATTTACAATGGTTTTTGGAAAATTTATATTTCAAGTAGTTATTAGTTCGGGTGCTTCCAACAGGTAACGTGTCCGTCCTAGGCACGTCTTATTAGAACAATGATGAAGTGTCACCATGTGTCCATAGTGACATCCCTGTGTATCAGGCACACCTTTAGTTCTCTAATGAGACTCCAAATGTGGTTCAAAAGAATTTTAATCATTCATCTTGAATTATATCTTGAATTTCAGGTCATTCAGATTTTCATATTTTCATATATGTATATTGCATCCAAATGCTCCAATGCATTTCGGGCATTACCAGCCCCTCATCCGGGAGCTTCTGCAATTTAACCAGACATAGCTAGATTATAAACTATATACTACATGCTAATGGTTAACGTTTATGTCATGCGAGTCATTGGTGGAGTACAGACATGCTGCCAAAACCAGTGATTTAATGCTGCTATGCGAGTGTCATGGCCAAATATATACAAGAATTATATTGAGTGAGTGAAAAGAAGGGGTACGTGGGAGAACCGGGTGTGTGAAAAGAAGTGCCGCGTTGGTCCATGCGGGAAAAATATAACAAAAGGGTTCAGCAGTGCAGCACTTCAAAAATGCCGAAGTGTCTAACCGGGAACATGCCGAAGTGTCTAACCGGGAGCATGCGGGTGATATCTTAGCCGACTACACCCTTAACGTCTACAGCGTCTTCACAACGGTTGATGAGTGCTCGTTAGCGGATCAAAAAAGTGCAGAAAAGTTACTTACTCGGGGTAATGCGATTGCCGGCTTCAAACGCCGATGTTAGTGAGGAACAGGAAGTATAGTTAGTTTTGTTGGAACGTGAAAGTGAAGAATGAAAATAAAAAACGGACTATCAGGAAAGTGCAATAGATGGCGGCCATCTTAGAAAGGTGAAAATTACGAGAACAATGGTCTGAAACAGCATCAATTGCATGAAAAATTACAAAAAGTCTCAATCATAAATCGCAAATAGGGAAACAATGATCATGAACTAGATAAAACAAGAAAATTCCAGGCGATCATTAAGTCCAACTGGCTTCATGGTCTGCATACGAAAAATCCAAGCCATTTCCCTCTGAAGTAGGTGCTTATTGTTGTCTATTCCATCAGTTTTTCGCACTTGTTCCAAAACCAAAAATTTAAGTTGGGAAATTTTATGTCTGTTTTCATTAAAGTGCGTTGCCACGTTGGATTTGGTATTCTGGAGTCTGATATTGGATTTATGCTCGTTAATACGAGTTTTTATCTTCCTTTCAGTCTTACCAATATAGCTTTTTCCACAAGGACATTTAATCATATATACGACGTTGGTAGAGTCGCATGTCGCGTTTACAAACAATTTGATGGGGTTGCCTCTCATAGGGTGGTTTATTACTGTTCCTGTAATGATGTTATTACAGTTTCCCCAGTTCTTACACGGTCTAGTTCCCCTTGAGGGTGGTTTCTCCTCATGTTTGATAGTCAAGATTTCTTTTAGGTTAGCACTCCGGGTATATGCAAACAGAGGTGGTCCTTTAAAAGTAGTACCAAAATCTGGTTCAACGCTCATAATCGGCCAATGTCTTAAGATTATCCGTTTATATGTGGAACTCATGTTTGAAAATTTAGAAACTAGTACCATCCTGTCTGTAGTCTTTGGAGGCATTTTCTCAAACAGCAACTCTCTCGGAGTATCCATAGCTTTTTTCTTGGCACTTTCTATGAGAGTCAAAGGATATCCTCTGTCTGAGAATCTTTTACCCATCTCATGCAATCTGATCTGTGTTTGCTCAGGATCGGAGGTGATTCTTCTGATCCTCAACATTTGTGAGGTAGGCAAGAACACATTGCATTTTTCAAGTCACCATCAAGGACCACTGAAATCACATCTGCCTACCTCACAAATGTTGAGGATCAGAAGAATCACCTCCGATCCTGAGCAAACACAGATCAGATTGCATGAGAAGCACCTCTGTTTGCATATACCCGGAGTGCTAACCTAAAAGAAATCTTGACTATCAAACATGAGGAGAAACCACCCTCAAGGGGAACTAGACCGTGTAAGAACTGGGGAAACTGTAATAACATCATTACAGGAACAGTAATAAACCACCCTATGAGAGGCAACCCCATCAAATTGTTTGTAAACGCGACATGCGACTCTACCAACGTCGTATATATGATTAAATGTCCTTGTGGAAAAAGCTATATTGGTAAGACTGAAAGGAAGATAAAAACTCGTATTAACGAGCATAAATCCAATATCAGACTCCAGAATACCAAATCCAACGTGGCAACGCACTTTAATGAAAACAGACATAAAATTTCCCAACTTAAATTTTTGGTTTTGGAACAAGTGCGAAAAACTGATGGAATAGACAACAATAAGCACCTACTTCAGAGGGAAATGGCTTGGATTTTTCGTATGCAGACCATGAAGCCAGTTGGACTTAATGATCGCCTGGAATTTTCTTGTTTTATCTAGTTCATGATCATTGTTTCCCTATTTGCGATTTATGATTGAGACTTTTTGTAATTTTTCATGCAATTGATGCTGTTTCAGACCATTGTTCTCGTAATTTTCACCTTTCTAAGATGGCCGCCATCTATTGCACTTTCCTGATAGTCCGTTTTTTATTTTCATTCTTCACTTTCACGTTCCAACAAAACTAACTACACTTCCTGTTCCTCACTAACATCGGCGTTTGAAGCCGGCAATCGCATTACCCCGAGTAAGTAACTTTTCTGCACTTTTTTGATCCGCTAACGAGCACTCATCAACCGTTGTGAAGACGCTGTAGACGTTAAGGGTGTAGTCGGCTAAGATATCACCCGCATGCTCCCGGTTAGACACTTCGGCATGTTCCCGGTTAGACACTTCGGCATTTTTGAAGTGCTGCACTGCTGAACCCTTTTGTTATATTTTTCCCGCATGGACCAACGCGGCACTTCTTTTCACACACCCGGTTCACCCACGTACCCCTTCTTTTCACTCACTCAATATAATTCTTGTATATATTTGGCCATCACACTCGCATAGCAGCATTAAATCACTGGTTTTGGCAGCATGTCTGTACTCCACCAATGACTCGCATGACATAAACGTTAACCATTAGCATGTAGTATATAGTTTATAATCTAGCTATGTCTGGTTAAATTGCAGAAGCTCCCGGATGAAGGGCTGGTAATGCCCGAAATGCATTGGAGCATTTGGATGCAATATACATATATGAAAATATGAAAATCTGAATGACCTGAAATTCAAGATATAATTCAAGATGAATGATTAAAATTCTTTTGAACCACATTTGGAGTCTCATTAGAGAACTAAAGGTGTGCCTGATACACAGGGATGTCACTATGGACACATGGTGACACTTGATCATTGTTCTAATAAGACGTGCCTAGGACGGACACGTTACCTGTTGGAAGCACCCGAACTAATAACTACTTGAAATATAAATTTTCCAAAAACCATTGTAAATAGCTGTGCGCCCCCTACATTTGTATTTGATCGCTACCTTTTCCGCCCAATTAGGCGGCAGCACGCACTCATCAAAAATGCAATATGAAGAAATTAGTAGATCTACTGATGCTAAAGCTGATGTATTGGCCTTTGACGCAGACGAAACAGCTCGCATCTATGCGCTAATTGACGAAGACATATCCTCTAATACTACCAATCGCACCAAGGAACAATGTATACGACAATTACTGTATTTGTCCAAAAGGGAAGTGAATCAGAAGCTGCATGCCAGCACGCTCCTAAAATATCATCGCGCCTTACGCATCCCGAGGGGCTTGCGCATAGCTTTGAAACCGTCGCTATGCAAGAACTCGAAGTCCTTTCAAGAAAAATGGAATGCAGTGTTAAACAAATGTAGTCTGGATTTGATTCTGTTGATCATACAAGAACTTTCAAATATCTTAAATGAATTGAGTAAAGAAATCAAAGAAGTAGAGAAAGAACTATCTGAAATGACCACTAGTGAAGAATGGAATAAGATACTGGAGGACACCAAGGTACAAATTGATAAGCACTCCCGCGAAATCAATGACAGGAAAATTAGAAAATTCAGGAGAGACACCCAGGATTATAAACTTGGTGAAGTATACACGTGGGCGGATGTTTATGCTCAACGTAGGAGAAACAGACCAACGAATTCCCAAACTGATACATCCTCCTCTGGGAGTGACACTTCCAATCGACCACTCAGAAAGACCACTATATCAACAGACAAACCCACTGAAGTCACTACAAATATTGAATCCCAGAGTCAACAACCAGGTTCTTCTACCACGGTGCCTTTTTTAGCCGAGGGCAGAGACACTATAAACGACCCAGGCGGGGCCTTAGAAAAGGAAAGAGCAAAAGAGAAAGAATCAGGTCACCCGAGTACACGGAGCACGAAGAAAGACAACAAGAAGAAGAACACTTGATTATCAACATCTCAGATACTCCACTTAACAAACATGAAATGAATTTACTATCTAAAGGTACATCATTTGTACCAACATATAGGACTAACCCACTGGAACTACAAGTTAACACGTATAAGTTCATTAGGAAACTTAAATTACGACATTACTTTGACCACGTACTACCACCAATACCAGACAAACAAGATTTACTTATGGGTCTCAGACCGACTAGCACATTTGAGGCTCCAATAAGTCACAAAAGCATTGACTTATTTGAAAATTTGGTGAATCAAGACATCATGAAGCTGAATTACAACAAGAAAAAACAAAAGAATATCACACAAAAGGATCATGACACTGTTGTATCTATGTCTTTAAATATGTACATTCTCAAGAGAGAATGCAGCCATGTCACTAGCCATGTCACTCTGGAATTCATGATCTGTGTCAGTTGTTTGTTGATCTCTGATGTGGACGACTTGCCTCCCTGTTGGGCTAATAAACCCGTTTTTACCAGCTTCCTGAGTGTTGATCTTTACAATACTGGCGACGATGAGCCCAGCAGGTGAAAATGAACCCAACGCCTTGAATACGAAAATTTTCTTCTAAATTCGACTTTCGTTTTTTTTTTGGGGAAAGTAAACTATCGTTTTCCTGCTCTACCGTGTGCTCTCCGTGAGTGAACATTGTGTATTTCTTTGCCGACGCCAGCACCAAGCAGAAGGTACAATTTTATTATTTTGTCTAAATTGGATTTATTATCGAAGTTACGAAGTATCCCTACCTCCGTTGCTCGGCATTTTTCAAATCTTGCTCGAGCTGTTGGAGCGTGCCTGCTTGGAACGCGATCTTCGCGAGCTTCGCAACTGGAGCGTGCCTGCCTGGAGTGTCTTGCCATTGTCTCGGCGCGTTCTCCTGCGCAATCTTGACTGGCGTAACGTCACACGCAACGTGCCTGGCGTTCTTCAAACTTTACGTCACACGTTTCGCGTTGCTAGGTGACAAACAAACAAACGCGTTCCTGTTTCCTTACGCGCAGTCCTATCACCTAGCAACCGAGCATTTGCCAGCGCGTCTTGTGTATTCCTCGGCCATTTGCTTAAACGCGCTGAAAATTTTCTCCTGAGCACGGTATTTCTTTCCCAATTACATTTTTATCTGAGGCAAGTCACATTTTGTTTGATACAGTTGGACTGAAACTCTTTACTCTCAAGACTGATTTTGGTTGTACTTTTTAAGTGCTCATCTGACTGAAGCCTTACAATTTCAGCTTATCATTTTTTGAACTGTCTGAAGCAGTAGATCACCAGTTTCTATAGTTACTGCAGTACACTGTATGCAGTGAGCAAGGAAGTTTTTGTCAAGCGGGACAGCGCACTAAGAAGTTGTGCATCCTTTTGTTATTTTAACTCCTTATTTTAGGTTGTTATTTTAAATTGTTGTGTTAGCTTATTTAGTTAACTTGTTATTTTAGCTTGTTTAGTTGCTTTTCTTTCAGCATGTCGTCTTCTGCAAGTGGTATGAACCAACCTCCCCAGTTTTTAAGTGAACAGGGCGAACCCATTTTACCTTGGAAGAAATGGAAACCTATTTTTGATTCTTACCTTCTTGCAATTGGCGGAGAGAAGTTTTCTGCTGTCAGGAAACAGGCTGTTTTACTTAACAACCTTGGAATTGAAGGAAGAAACATTTATGACAGTTTGGATCCGATACCGATTGGCAGGGGTGCTGGTGAACCTTCTGATGTTTTTGAAATGAGTGTTCTTCTCCTTAAAAATCATTTTGGTGCACGCATTAACGTTGTTATGGAAAGACACAAATTTTTCATGCGTGTTCAAGCTAAGAGTGAGAGAGTTGGAAATTACGTTGCAGCACTCAAATCCCTTGCGCAGACCTGCGAATTTGAACTTTTAACGGATTCCCTCATTCGTGATCAACTGGTTCGTTGCACAAATGATCTCAAAATCCAAGAGAAACTGTTGTCCAAGAATCCCAATTTAAAAGAGGCTATACTGATTGTCGAGAGTGTTGAACATACCTCTACTTGGGTCAAGGAGATTAGGAAGGGCCCCTCTCAGAATGATCCGGTTTCCAGTGTTGGTCTTGAGCACCGAAAAACTCTCCAAGCTGAGTGTAATGTTGCTGTTGTTGACAAAATTTCTCCCAAGCAAGAGAAAACCTTTGCTAAATCTGAAAAACCCAAACAGAACTTTAGCAGTAATAATTCAAATAAGGACAACAAATTTAAGTGTCCCAGATGTGGTAGTGAGAAGCATGGTCCGAATTATCCGAATTGTTTTGCTAAAAGTACTGTTTGTAGAAATTGTGGGAGGAAGGGTCATTACGCAAGAATGTGTAAAAGCAACAAGGTCAATTGTATTGATGAGGATGAAGCTTATTACCAAGATTCGATTCATTGCATTACTGATGATGTTATCAATGGTGTGAATCAAGTGGATGATGACATAGTAGTTATGCCCTCTTGTGACATCCTAATTGCAAACAAAGTGGTTCCCGTGTTAGCTGACTCTGGTTCACTGTTCACCCTCATCAGTGATAAGTTTTGGTTTGCAAATTTTGATGGGGATAAAATTAAACTTACAGTCTCTGATATCAATCCTGTGGGGTATGCCAAACAGAAAATTGAGGTACTGGGATATTCCATCCAAACCATTTCTTTCAAAGGCAGGGTAACTGTTGGCAAGGTTTATATTGCCAAGAGGGGAGATAACCTCCTTGGTTGGCGTCACCAACGGAATCTAGGGATCACCTTGAATCCCAATGCACCCGAGCAGGTTATGCTAGTATCTGAAGGGGGTGATTTTTCAGATGTTCTTGGGAAATTCCCTGAAGTTTTTACTGAAGATCTGGGGTTACTCAAAGGTTTCAAACACAGGATAATCTTGAAAAGTAGTGCCAAGCCTGTGGTGCATAAGGTCAGGAAGGTGCCCAACCTCATGTTACAACCATTGCAAGTCGAGATTGAGAGGTTATTGAAACTTGGTGTTGTTGAGGAGATAGAGTCCTCAGAATGGCTTGCGCCGATTGTTTTGGCACCTAAGGACAAGGGTACCAAAATTAGGATGTGTGTGGACCTCAGGAGTTTGAACAGTTCTAATTGGGTGGACAGGCAGCCCTTGCCCAATATCAATGAGATTTTGACTAAGTTAGGTGGTGCCACTTTGTTTAGCGTTATGGATCTATCAGCTGCCTACCACCAGGTTCTCCTACATGAAGAGTCAAGACACCTGACTTCTTTTGTCACTCCCATCGGTGCATTTAGGTTCATTAGGATGCCTTTTGGGTTAGCCAGCGCTGCTGCTTGTTTTCAGAGAATCATGAAAAATGTCCTTTCCGATATTGATTGTGTACTCTTTTTCCAGGATGACATTTTAGTCCATGGTGTTGACGCAAATAGACATGATGTTACTCTTTTTACTGTTTTGTCTAGGCTTAGAGATGCAGGTCTGACTCTTAAACAAGAGAAATGCAAATTCAGGGTTAGGTCTGTATCCTATTTGGGACACAACATATCTGGGGAAGGCATCAGTCCTAAGCTTGATCTTGCTGAGGCCATTCTCCAAGCTCAACCTCCTTCTAATAAAGATCAGGTTAAGTCTTTTAATGGATTATCGGAGTATTACTCCAAGTTTATTCCCAATTTTGCCAGCGTTATGCAACCCATTAGACTTCTCCTTAAGAAGGGTGCCGTGTTTGATTGGAACCAAGATTGTTCGAATGCCTTTGACACAGTCAAGTCAGTGATTGCTAAGATGCCTACCTTAGGGCATTTTGATGTGCGCAAAAAGACCATTCTGTCCACTGATGCCAGCTTACGTGGTTTGGGGGCTGTTTTAGCCCAGCTCGTGGATGGTTCGGAGAAAGTTATTGGTTTTGCGTCCCGTTCCTTGAAGGGTGCGGAGGAGCGCTACTCGGTCATTGAGCGCGAGGCTTTGGCCTGCTTTTGGGCCATCAAACACTTCAGATTCTACCTGTGGGGCCTACCTTTTGTAGTAAGATCTGACCACAAACCCCTAGTGCAGTTGTTCTCGTGTAGAAATGTTGAGTGTACCACCCCCAGAATTAAAAGATGGGTTGAGGGTCTCATGGAATATAATTTTTGTGTTGAATATTTACCTGGTCCCAAGAACGTTCCCGCTGATTTTCTTTCTAGATTGCCTATTGATAAGTTGGTCACGTATGACCCGGATGTTCCCACTGTTTCATGGGTGAGCGAATCTGCTTTGAATGAAGCGGAATGGAAAGGGTGTTTTCCTGATGATCCTGCTAGAGATTTTATCTTGGAGGCCACGGTCAATGGTTGGCCTGCCTTGAGAGAAGTTCCTGATTCTGCCAGAGGTTTTTGGAACGTTAGGGATGAGTTGAACATAGTGCAGGGTGAATTATTTAGGGGTAACAGGCTAATTCCTCCCTGTGGTATGAGAGAGAAGATAATCAACCTTGCCCATGAGGGACATTTAGGTCGTAGTCTCTCCAAAGCAAGGGTGAGAGAATCTTATTGGTGGCCCGAGTTGGACCATGAAGTTGAAGCTGTCGTTAAAGACTGCCACATTTGTGCCAGTAATGATAAATCAAGGAAGGTGAGCACCGCTCCGCTTTCTCCCATTGCCATTCCTGAACGACCTTGGTCCAAGGTTGCCATTGATGTAGTTGGACCATTCTTGAATTTGGGACCTTCCGAAAGATTTGTTGTTGTCCTTGTAGATTACACTTCAAAGTGGTTGTCTGCTGCCTGCATGGGAACTGTTTTGAGTAGAAATATCATTGAATTTCTTAAAGATGCCTTTACCTGTGAAGGGATTCCGGAGACTTTGGTTTCCGATAATGGTGTCCAATTCACCTCCCAGGAAATGTTTGTTTTCCTCAAAGACCTCTCTATCACCCATCATAGGACTGCTCTCTATGCTCCACAGGCGAATGGTTTGGTGGAGAGTATGAATAGGCTGATTAGAGCGTGTGCTCAAACTGCTTTGGAGAGAGGACTTCCCCTGAAACCTATCCTCAGGGAAAAACTCTGGGCGCACAGGAACACCCCAAACAGTGTGACAGGCATTTCTCCTTTTGTGAAACTTAGGGGACGTGTGGCTGGTTCAAAGCTCAACCCTTTGTGGTTGTCTACTAAGGATAGAGGTGTAGTTCTCAACAATCCCAGATTAAGTGATTACCAGGATGGTTACAAGCGCAGATATGATGCTTTGAAGGGTGTGAAAGTTCCTTTTTGGAAAGTGGGCGATTTAGTCTTTGTCAAAAAAGGTCCTTGGTCTCCCAAGGGTGTGTCAAAGTTCTTTGGGCCTAGGCGAATTGCAAAAGTCATGAAGAACGTAGTTATGCTTGAGGGGGGTGATGTGTGGAGCATGTCACGTTTATCAAGGTGTGTGGAGGGGGATAATGCTGTTATGGAACCTGATGCTGCTTCTGTTGGTTCAACTCCTCGTGATAGTGTTGGTTGCCCGTCATCTTCTCAGGATGCGTGTGTTTCGCCTCGTGGAATGAACCCTAGAGTCAGGAGAGCACCTTTGTATCTCCAGGATTACTGTATCGCATGATTTCTTCTTTTCCTGGTTTTTCTGTTCTTTATTTTTCATTTTCTTTGTTTTATTTTTCATTATTATTATAAGGGAGATGTGTTGTATCTATGTCTTTAAATATGTACATTCTCAAGAGAGAATGCAGCCATGTCACTAGCCATGTCACTCTGGAATTCATGATCTGTGTCAGTTGTTTGTTGATCTCTGATGTGGACGACTTGCCTCCCTGTTGGGCTAATAAACCCGTTTTTACCAGCTTCCTGAGTGTTGATCTTTACAATAGACACCTTGCGAAAATTGTCTGAAAATAAGGAAATAAAGTGCATTAAAGCAGATAAGGGCGGCGCCCTGGTTATAATGAATTCATCTTTTTATGACCGCAAAATGCAAGAACATATTCAAGACACACAGACATACATGAAATTACCAGGCAATCCCACCATGCAATTTAAGGAGATTTTATCAAACATTGTGCAAAAAACCTATGAAAATGGGACCATTGATGACAGGACAAAGAAATACCTATTAAAACCTTTTCCAAAAAGTCCCATTATCTATCTAATACCCAAAATCCACAAGAGCCTGAATGATCCCCCTTTTAGGCCGATAGTCTCCACCAAGGGTTCATTGCATGAACCCGTTGGCAAATTCATTGATCGATATCTACAACAAGGAGTAAGAAATATGCAGAGCTACATCCAAGACACTGCTGATTTTCTTCAGAAACTAGCCCGTGTGAACATCATTGAAGGAGAACGCATAATATTATGTACAGCGGATGTCCGCTCTCTTTATACCTCTATCCCCCACGCAGGAGGCATTGAAGCCATGGAGAAATCCATTCTAGAAAGCAACCTTGAACCCGACATGCAACTTTTTCTCATGGAACTCACCACGTTTACCCTATATCAAAGTTACTTCCAACTTGATAACGACTGGTATTTGCAGCTGTCCGGAACCTCTATGGGTAATTGCGCGGCGCCTACTTACGCTAATACGTACATGAAATACTTTGAGCAGGAACACATCTACGAAAACCCGATTTGGACTAATAACATTAAAATGTACGCAAGGTACATTGACGATGTTTTCATCGTTTGGAAAGACACACAAGAATCCTTGTCACAAGCCCTAACTGTCTTAAACCAAGCCAATGAGCGTATTCAACTCACCTGGGAGATTGATAACAAGACCATCACCTTCCTTGATGTCAGGATCACCATCAGTAATACTGGTTTCGAAACTGATTTGTTTCGTAAAAAAACTGATCGCAACAACACATTGCATTTTTCAAGTCACCATCAAGGACCACTGAAATCACATCTGCCTACCTCACAAATGTTGAGGATCAGAAGAATCACCTCCGATCCTGAGCAAACACAGATCAGATTGCATGAGATGGGTAAAAGATTCTTAGACAGAGGATATCCTTTGACTCTCATAGAAAGTGCCAAGAAAAAAGCTATGGATACTCCGAGAGAGTTGCTGTTTGAGAAAATGCCTCCAAAGACTACAGACAGGATGGTACTAGTTTCTAAATTTTCAAACATGAGTTCCACATATAAACGGATAATCTTAAGACATTGGCCGATTATGAGCGTTGAACCAGATTTTGGTACTACTTTTAAAGAACCACCTCTGTTTGCATATACCCGGAGTGCTAACCTAAAAGAAATCTTGACTATCAAACATGAGGAGAAACCACCCTCAAGGGGAACTAGACCGTGTAAGAACTGGGGAAACTGTAATAACATCATTACAGGAACAGTAATAAACCACCCTATGAGAGGCAACCCCATCAAATTGTTTGTAAACGCGACATGCGACTCTACCAACGTCGTATATATGATTAAATGTCCTTGTGGAAAAAGCTATATTGGTAAGACTGAAAGGAAGATAAAAACTCGTATTAACGAGCATAAATCCAATATCAGACTCCAGAATACCAAATCCAACGTGGCAACGCACTTTAATGAAAACAGACATAAAATTTCCCAACTTAAATTTTTGGTTTTGGAACAAGTGCGAAAAACTAATGGAATAGACAACAATAAGCACCTACTTCAGAGGGAAATGGCTTGGATTTTTCGTATGCAGACCATGAAGCCAGTTGGACTTAATGATTGCCTGGAATTTTCTTGTTTTATCTAGTTCATGATCATTGTTTCCCTATTTGCGATTTATGATTGAGACTTTTTGTAATTTTTCATGCAATTGATGCTGTTTCAGACCATTGTTCTCGTAATTTTCACCTTTCTAAGATGGCCGCCATCTATTGCACTTTCCTGATAGTCCGTTTTTTATTTTCATTCTTCACTTTCACGTTCCAACAAAACTAACTACACTTCCTGTTCCTCACTAACATCGGCGTTTGAAGCCGGCAATCGCATTACCCCGAGTAAGTAACTTTTCTGCACTTTTTTGATCCGCTAACGAGCACTCATCAACCGTTGTGAAGACGCTGTAGACGTTAAGGGTGTAGTCGGCTAAGATATCACCCGCATGCTCCCGGTTAGACACTTCGGCATGTTCCCGGTTAGACACTTCGGCATTTTTGAAGTGCTGCACTGCTGAACCCTTTTGTTATATTTTTCCCGCATGGACCAACGCGGCACTTCTTTTCACACACCCGGTTCACCCACGTACCCCTTCGTTTCACTCACTCAATATAATTCTTGTATATATTTGGCCATCACACTCGCATAGCAGCATTAAATCACTGGTTTTGGCAGCATGTCTGTACTCCACCAATGACTCGCATGACATAAACGTTAACCATTAGCATGTAGTATATAGTTTATAATCTAGCTATGTCTGGTTAAATTGCAGAAGCTCCCGGATGAAGGGCTGGTAATGCCCGAAATGCATTGGAGCATTTGGATGCAATATACATATATGAAAATATGAAAATCTGAATGACCTGAAATTCAAGATATAATTCAAGATGAATGATTAAAATTCTTTTGAACCACATTTGGAGTCTCATTAGAGAACTAAAGGTGTGCCTGATACACAGGGATGTCACTATGGACACATGGTGACACTTGATCAGAGTTCAGAAGAGAAACATTATATGTACATGTTTATTCTTGCCTTGTAACTAGAGAGGGCTTGCTGCAGATATTTATGAAATTAAATCTGTGACTGGTAGAAATGGCCTTGCAAACCCTGAAATGAGCCAATGTGGTTCCCTTGCCATAAGTCTCCCAAGTTCGATATCCCTATTTTGTCCCACTTGGGAAATCCTTCCGGATGTGCAAAGTGGGGGAGTGGTTTTCCTCGCCATGTCCGGGTTTGCTGCATGAACTTATTTTCCTGCGCGATGGAACGTAGAACCTGGTGCCACTTTACATAGACCACCCTGGTGCCACAGGGAGATTCTGAGGAATAAGATTGCCATACAGTATACCCATCACACAACCTATACCCAGAAGGGAGAGCTCAGCTTGAAATACAGGGTCGCTTCACCCCCCACTCAACCAATCATTGATGACCAGGAATTATGCAGCACTGTAATATAGCCGGAGGGCGGCCATTCCCATCTCTCCCACATATACAGACTGTTTGCATGAATCTAGGGCGATACCGTAATGGCAGTCTGCCCATGGGAAGGAACGGATCATGGATGTGAGGAATCTGAACCAGTGGCATCGGATAATCAGCTGAGAGTTTTGGATGGTGTACAGTAATTGTGGGAGTGTCATAATTTTAAGTAGGTCAACTCTGCCAGACACTTAATGCGACAGCTTAGCTAATTTTTGAGGGTCTGTTTCTAGTTTGGTTACAGGGAGAGACAGATTAAGTGGCTAATTACAAGTCTTGTGGTCCAAGAAACGCCAGACTCACGGGGTGTGGCAGTGGTGCAGCAGTGGCAGTCTTCTACCCGCCCTATTGAAACTAGAGCAGTTGGACCACAATTGCACTGCTGCAGCTGCCAGGCAACAGAGATCCCTGGTGGTGGCGCGGTGGTCTTGAGGTCACAATATGCTTAGCGAGACTGTCGCAGTCTGGCCAAGCAAATTACGAGTTTCCTCTCCGCCACGGCTTTCATGGCAGTAAACCTGCCATGAAAACTGGGGCAGAGAGACTACAAATGGGGGCCTACAGGGCCCCCTGTTGTTTCAGTGCCATGGGGTGCATGCAGGGGGACACATGCTGTATGCACCCCAGTAACTGCACCTGTCCATGCCATGCAGGTACTGCCTTTAACATTCCCATTGCAGTGATTATGTCATAGGCACTGCCATGGGAACGCCAACAAACTGGCCACCAGTGACTAAAAAAGCCATAATCTGCGGGCAGTGCGCACACTAGTTTGGAAGGGCTGCAGCCGAATGGGGACACGCTGTCCCACTCTCATACTGCCAAACCCGTAATCAGGCTCTAGGTCTCCATGTCAACCCAGGGTTGCAGGTTAAGTAAATACTCAAGTATTCCAAAATTTTGGTTTTTTGTGGGATGGAGGTCTGCCATGATGTGGTCTTGCTGTCTCCACAAAGTGGGACAAGCAAGGATTTACTTCTGTTCACTCAGAAAGCAGAAGCCTCCTCAAAGAGATCCAGGAGTTATAAACATAGGGACGCTGGATTGCCTAAACACAGGATGACATCATCTGCATTGAGCACTATGGTTTCGTCTGTCCTTTCTTCCCATATCCAGTTCTCTGTCTGGGTGTCAGACTTCACCGGTGTAGCCAGGAAATATATGGCCAGAGCAAAGAGAAGCTGAAATGTTGGGCAGCCCTGCCAGGAGCATCATTGGATGGGGAGTGGGTCAGACATCATACCATTTATTTGCACTTGTGCTAAGGGTTCCATCTAGCGTAGCCAACGTATCCGGGCCTGATCCCATAAAACCCAGGATCTTGCCCAAAAGGACCAGTCAACCGAGTCAAAAGCCTTCTCAAGTCTATCAGCAGGAGGGCACAAGGACCTTCTATATGTTGGAGGCAGGATTGCAAAACATCCCTGCCTCGCATGCAGTGGCATAAAGCTACATTGATCTGAGTGAATGAGGGTGGCCAGAACTCGTTCAAGGCTATTGGCAAGAACTTTTGCAAATATTACAATGTTGGTATTGATTGTAGATATAAGCCTAAATGAAGTCATGATCATGATAGTATCCATATTAATCTACAGTGGGGAGGTTCCTTTTGTGGTTGCCTCTGTGTAAAGTGCATGTCATTGAGGGGAAAGGATGTTCCAAAATATATGGTAATATTCAAGAGGGAATACTTCTGTGCCAGGTGTTTTGCCAGAGTTCATCCCTTGTATCACCTCATTTTTCTCTTCTATGGTAATAGTCATATCTAGATATTTCCTGGAGGCTGGCAATATTGAAAGTTGGGGAATTTGCAACAGAATAGAGGTGGTCTGTTCATTTAGAACCACAACTGTTGAGCATAGAGCATTTGATATTATGGGGCAAACACAGAAGTTATCTCCATAGAACGACATCTTGTTTGGCAAAAGAGGTCCAAAATCTCAGGACGTATACTGGAGGTCATTTCCCTGGTGCCATCCAGTAAAGCAGCTTCCCAGTTTAGTTCTCTTATTCCTATACTTGCCTTGTTGATGCTGTCAAATACAGGCGGGCCTCTTTTAGGGAGAGTTGCCGTAGTGCGATCTGAGAGTACCAGTTGATTATGGAGAATATGCTCCACAAACATTACCAGTCCAGGATCAGGATTTTGTTTTTAAGAGCAGTTATTTAGCTCAGTTTATCTCTCGCTTTATGTCTGATGTAGCTTTTTACTATGCACCTCATGGTGGCTTTGCCTGCCACACATAACGTTCCAGTTTAACACCACAGTACATTGATTTATGTCAAAATAGGATTGGAGCTGGGCCGACAATTAAGGAGACCATTAGTCATCAAAAACTTTCCATGAATTGAGATGCCAAACAGGTCTATTTGTTGCTTTGGTAGCCCTAAAATCAACTACAAGTGGTGAACAATCCCAAAAAACACTAGAGAGGATAGTGCACATTTTCCTAGAGACCCTATGTCTCAAGGAACATAAGGAGGTCAACAAAGGAGAGTGTTTTATTTACCATGGAGGTGCAAGCATATTCCCTATCATGGGGACATTACACAGCCCAGTGATTTGATCCAGCTCTGAAATTACTTAGCTCTCATCAGTTGCCCTGGTGTGGGAGGTCCAGCAAGTACATGTCTGGGTTAGGTGATGTGTTGTAGTAACTCCTATGATGTGTATCTCTTGTGCTAAGTTCAGGTTAATGAATCCAATCATCTAATGGGTAGGAGTGGGTTGTTGGAGCACCACATAAATACTTAGAAATGATATCCCTTTTCTTTGAGGAGACCATCCACGCCCTCAAATCTTTTCTGAGGTTAACCCATGGATCTCCGGTAAACACTGCTTGAAAGACCCTGGCGGAGTCAAAGCAACGCAGTGAGTGGCAGCAGGACCCCAGCAGCTGAGTTTCCTTCAACATGTGGATCGATGGTTTGGTGCTTTTAGCATAGCGGAGGACAGCAGACCTCTTGATACTATCTATTACACAATTCATAATCCAGGACATGATCGAAAAGGCCATCATGGGGATGTAGGCACTACAGTGACTGTCTAGTGCGTTTGCACCTTGCAGTCAGCGGAAAGGATAAAGGAAACTCTCCAATGGCGACTTGGAGTCATCAGCGATATCTGGTAGGTGTCTGGAACACCAAATGTATGCATAGAATCCCCAAACTACACCTCACCCCACCCCATACTTCCTCCCCTGAAGCATCTGTTGCCCTATAATATTTATCTAAACAAACCATAACAACAACATGTGTCAGGCATTAGAGGTTGGTCTCCTCCTATTTTAAGATCCTATGTCAAGTATCCTTTTAAAGTTGGCAGACGGGGGGTCGGCCACCGTACCCACCCACTCATGAAAGTATCAGAACTGGAGTACACAATCATTGGAACACCATTTTTACAGATGGCCGGGTGCCCCTAGCTCATCTACTCAAGAGAAACTTCACCATTCATTTCACCGGTCTGTGAGCAATTAAACTCAGGATGCTGTAGACCCAGGTGGATTTCAGAGGGTGTCACCCTACCAGAGTAGGGTATCTCAGCTCCAGAGGACTCTAGTGACTTCAGGTACATTCTCCGCTTTCTTCGGGTTCTTGTTCATTGCCAAAATGTAATCTTGAGGTCGTCAAGTGTGGGCAGTGTGTTTGGAAGGTTCTCAGTTTTGAGTGACAGTAATTCTAGGTTCTTTCCTGTTAGTTGCCCTCTTCAGGGTGCTTCAGGAGTTTCAAAGAAATGGGAATGAGCATTGTGACTCAGCTTAAGTTTGGCTCAAGAGAATTAGCATGTCTAGAAGGTTTAGAGCCTGCAGCTTCTTTTTAATTTCATTCAACGATTTCCTTAATTTTAGACTCTGAAGATTGGAACATCAGGTTCGCCAACTTTGCCTGCCTCACGGAAGGCGATGTCTCTATACTGGTAATAAAGTGTTCAGGTGATCATTGGAAAAGTATGTGCCCCGGGAGGAGGGTGTTTGGCCAAGAAACAATGTGCTTGCTTGTCCACAAACCATGATGAGATCATTCCATCTGGAATTCAGGAAGTCAGCCACCCTTCCAAGAATTTCAAAGGGTTCTTGAGAAATGGTTCTAGCACTTTCCAGGAAAACCACAAATCAGAGGTTGGTGCATCGTGATCTATTTCAGCAACTTCTGGCCAGTTTACGAGGGTTGCTGTCATTGATACGAGTTTCAACATGTTTTTGAGAACCGCATGATCATCTTCTGGCATTGAAACGTGGACTTCCACCTGAGAGACTCTGTTGGCTAGGTTTCAGATATTTTAGTGGAGAAGGGACATGTCAACTCTCACCTCCCCAATTTCTACCTCCTCCTCCTCATGTTAAGTCTGAATTGCCTTTAGTATAGAAGCCAGGTCACTAGACTCTGTGGCCTGTCAATTCAGAAGAGACTCTCCTGGTGGTCCCCTGGCCCACGAATATAAGGTTGAAAACGTGTCCAGTTTTGTTAGAGCTTGAGTATTAATTATTCTGTCCTTCCCGTTTAGTTTCTGTGGAAAACTTGGGGGTGAATGCAAGCCACACCTTCCTGAACTCCCTCGGGTATCTAGTTTTCCGACATGTGTGGGGTTGGTAGGTTTCCCTAGAGGGCCACCTTGCCCGGGACCAAAAACGCAGGTGACACCTTGCCAAACCAGGTTATTTTGTGATATATCATTCTGATGTCTCCACAATGCGTTTTGGCTCTTCTCTTTCACGGGTACTTGGCTCACCCACACAAGTGAGGTACCGTTTTTGTCAGGAAATATGGGGAATGCATGGTGGGTAGAAGTTTTTGGCTCCCTGCAGATTCTAGAACATTCCAAAACAGAAATGTGAGGAAAATGTGTTATTTTGACACAGTTTGAGATTTGCAATGGATTCTAGGAAACAGAACTTTGTGAGAGTCATACAAGTCACCCCATCCTGGATTCCCCTGGGTGTCTAGTTTTCATAAATGTGCAGGTTTGCTATGTTTCCCTAGGTGCCGGCTAAGCTAGTGCCCAAAATCTCTAGCTACGCACATTGCACACAAAGGGTCAGTTTGAACTGGAAAAATGTGATGTGCCCATGTTGCAGTTTGGGCCGTTTCCTGTAGGCCTGGGCGGTAAATTCCGTTCAGCTTGTCGAATTTGCGGAATTTGAGAAATTTTGCTTTCCGCGGAGAACGCAAAATTGCCCAAAATTCTGCGTTCCGTGACTTTGTGAAATTTTTTGCTTGTTCACAGTCTCAAATGCGTGATCGGGAGATATTTCCCCACGAGCACGAATACAGCAATTGTGAACAGGAAAAAAGCATTGCGAACAAGCAATTCCACGTGTTCGCAAAATTTCTGCGTGTTTGCGTAGATTTTTTACCGTTTCGCTGAGATTTGCGTGACGCAATTATGCAAATTCCGCACACCCCTAGTTTCCTGTCATGGGCACTAGACCTACTCACACAAGTGTGGTACCATTTGTATGAGAAGACTTGAGGAAATACTAGGTGGGTGGAAGTTTGTGGCTGCCCACACATTCCAGAATTTTCCATCACAGAAATACGAGGAAAATGTGGGTTTTTTTTACAAACTGTGGTTTGCAAGGGATTTTGGGTAACAGAACCAGGTGAGAGTCACACAAGTGACCCCCTCATGTATTCCCCAAGGGATCTAGTTTTCAAAAATGTACAGGTTTGCTACATTTCTTCAAGTGCCGAAAACCACAGCTAAGCTTATTGCAAAAAAAAGTCTGTTTACACTGGAAAAATGTGAGGTGTCCACGTTGCATTTTGCGCCTATTCCTATTGTTGGCACAAGGCCTACCCACACAATTGAGGTACCATTTTTATTGGTTAACTTGGGGAAATGCTGATTAGGTGGAAGTTGGTGGCTCTCCACAGATTGCAGAACTTTAAATCACAATTATGTGATAAAAATGTGTTTCTTTTTACAACTTTTGAGGTTTGTAAGGAAATCAGGGTAACAGAACCTGGTGAGTCACACACAAGCCACCTCATCCTGGATTCCACTGGGCCTCTAGTTTTAAAAAATGTACAGGTTTGCTAGGTTTCTCTAGGTGCCGGCTGAGCTAAGGACCAAAAAGCACAGCTAGGCACACTGCAAAGAAAGGGTCATTTTTCACTGGAAAAATGTGATGTGTCCCCATTGCGTTGTGGGATGTTCCTGTCACAGACACTAAGCCTACCTACACAAGTGAGGTACTATTTCTATCCGGAGACTAAGGTGAACACAAACTAGTATAACAATTTTTATTACCCTTTGTTTATCTTTGCATCTCTATATTCCCAATGAAAGGCAGTCTTTACATTTTTTTAAATTTATAACAATAACTCACATGCTAATATGGGTACCCACAAATTTCTGCAAAAATAACCACTGCTTCTAAACTCCATATCTTCTTTCCATTTCAGAAATACATAGGTTTTCTTGAAACCTATTTTTCACTCTTTATATTTTACCAAATGAGATGTTATCAGTGATGTCATCAGTGATGTCACTGACCATGTCATGAATGATGTAATATGTGACATGGTCAGCAGTGGATTGCGGGTGCGCGAGTTATACTTAGTACAACTTACTATAACGGAGGAATTTCAATGGTTTTGTACGAGTGAAATGTCCAGCTAACTATAACACCCCTAAAACCAATGTTTTTTTCATTGAATTTCTAAGGTTTTTTAAATGCTAATTCCTAACTATAACATGTCTGAAACCTATGGTTTTTTCAGTGAATTTCAAAGGGTTTTTTTAAATGCTAATTCCTAACTATAACATGTCTGAAACCTATGTTTTTTTTGTCAGTGAATTTCAAAGGTTTTTTAAATGACAATTTTGAAATGTATTAATTGTTATATTTATTTTTTGATACTAATTTACTACATATTGTTAAACTATTTAATTTTAGATATTTATTTTTTAAATTACATTATAATTACATTATACATTACATTACAAAATATACTTTCTCAGAATTAATTACTTTAGTTTAAATACTTTGGAGAGAGGCAATGGACTTTTAAGAACAGTAGTCACAGTTGTTGCAATGGGCAACACAATTTCAAACACAACGCAACATTGAGCTCAATAGGAATTTCTAGTTAAATGCAATTAGTTACTTTATAGATTACTTTTCTAACCACAGTACTGGATCCTAGATTCAGTCCTGGGACATCTCCTGTAAACAGTTGAGTAAAAGTGTTTTGGTTACAGTAGTGATTTTTAAGGAATTTTGTTGTATTTTAAAAGTTGACAGAAACGTTTTCATATAGAATTACCAATGTTATTCTATGGGAGGAAATTCACTTAGCAGGTAAGTATGTTTTCGTTACTTTTTCATACTCAGTGGTGGATCCTGGATCCAGCACTGGTGCATCTCCTGTAAACAGTTGAAAGAATGCGTTTAAGTCATACAGGCGATTTTAAAGGAATATTTGTAGTTTGTGAAAATAGACACTTAGAAACTTTTCTGGTGAAATCTAGACAATGGATTCCTATGGAAGGAAATGCAAGTTACTGGTAAGTACGGTAAGAATTACTTTTCAGGGTCAGTGCTGGGCTAAAAGATGCAGCACTGGGTTATCTCCTGATGACAGGTGAGTAAATCGGAATTTGTTGTTCGGATGATTTTAGGTGAATATTTTAAAGTTCCAAAACGCCACACAGAAGAATTTCCAAGTGAAACCAGTCAATGTTAGCCTATGGAAGGAAATTCAATTTACTGGTAAGTATGGTTAGAATTACTTTTCAGGATCAGTACTGCGCTCAAAGATGCAGCACTGAGGTCTCTCCTGATAACAGGTAAGTAAATCGGAATTCGTAGTTCGGCTGATTTTACTTCGGTCCAGTATATATAGAGCCACTTTCTTACATCATACCCTCCCTTCACCACTGTGCAAACATGCCCTGTGGCACGTTTTAAGTTGGGGAAATAATTCCCCTTCTATCCTGAGGGTCGTTAGGGTCCAACTAGCTCACTAGGTACATCCAGTAAGCGCCACAGAGCTGCATAGCAGAGAGATGTAAAAAGGGGCACGGCCAAGTCCACCTCTCTGCAACGCAGCACAGTGGCACTTACTGGAAGCACCTGGTGGGCTAGTTGGCCACCAGGGTCCCTCAGGATTGAAGGGGAATTTTTTCCCCAACTTAAAATGCCCCACAGGGTGTGTTTGCACACGTCACCTCAGGCCCTGTCCCCTCCCTTCACCACTCTGTAAATGTGCCCTGTGGCCGTTCTAAGTTGGGAGATTAAGTCTCTGCAACACTGCTCCTTGGCGCATAGTGGAGGTACCTGGTGGGCTAGTTGGCCCCCAGGGACCCTCAAGATTGAAGAGGAATTAATTCCTCAACTTAAAACGCACCACAGTTTGCACACATATCTCCTCAGGCCCCGCCCCAACCTTCACCACTATGCAAACGCACCCCGTGGCACGTTTTAAGTTATGAGAATAAGTCCCCCTGAATCCTGAGGTCCCCTGGGGGCCAACTAGCCCACCAGGTACCTCCAGTAAGTGCCACGGAGCTGCGCTGCCGAGAGGTGTAAAAAGGGGCATGGCCTTTGAACACCTCTCTGCAACGCAGCCCCCTGGCGCATACTGGAGGTTCCTGGTGGGCTAGTTGGACCCCAGGGACCCCCAGTATTCAAAGGGTATTCGTTCCCCATCCGCAAAAGCACCAGGGGGCGTGTTGCAGAGTGGTGCAAGGAGGGGGCATGGCCTCCTGCACGATCCAGTAAAAAAAAAAAAATTAAGACGGGGCTCTCTATCCCCCCCTCTTTTTCTTATTTATTGGCCCTGGGGACCCCATCCCCCAGGGCCATCCCGAGGTCATAATTTGTCCGGGGACCCCATCTCCCGAGGCGTGGCACTTTTGAAAAAATTTTATTATTTTGGAGGGGGGCTGCCTTGCCCCCTCCTGTGGCCACTTATGACTCCGGGAACATCGTCCCCCGGGGCCTGCTTTTTTTGTTTTTAATTATTATTTTTTTTGAGGAGGGAGGTCCCCTCCGCAAAAAAATAAATATTTAAAAACCCAGGTCACTAATAGCCCCGGGACCCCATCCCCCAGGGCCATCCCGAGGTCATAATTTGTCCGGGGACCCCATCTCCCGAGGTGTGGCACTTTTGAAAAAATTTTATTATTTTGGAGGGGGGCTGCCTTGCCCCCTCCTGTGGCCACTTATGACTCCGGGAACATCGTCCCCCGGGGCCTGCTTTTTTTGTTTTTAATTATTATTTTTTTTGAGGAGGGAGGTCCCCTCCGCAAAAAAAAAATATTTAAAAACCCAGGTCACTAATAGCCCCGGGACCCCATCCCCCAGGGCTATCCCTCTCTGTTGGGGGCCATGGGGGGGTCCCCAATCCCCCCACGGTCCCGCCGGCACCCCGCCTCCTGCGGGAGCCGGCATTGCTTTTCCACATGGGGAGCAGCTAACATGCTGCTCCACCTGTGGAAAAGTAATCTGCTTTGCTATTTGGAAGATAGAGCAGGTGTCCGGCTCTCTCTTCCAAATAGCAAAGCAGTTTGCAATGACGGGGTAGAGCCGCGAGGCTCCTGCCCTGTCATTGCAAACAGCAGTGTCCCGGGGGTAGGCACACCGGGACACTGGAGGAGCCTGCCCTGGGGGGTGGTGGTCCCCAGGGCCATCGAGGGCTCCAGGAGGGGGCTGCGTGGCCCCCCTCCACACAATTTCCAAATCCCCACAGGTGGTGGCCCCTGGGACTGGGGGGTCCATCATGGACCCCCCAATTTACATATTTAGAGCCCCAGGGAGATGACGGTCCCCGGGGCGTGCAGGGTTGCTTGAGCCTCCCCACACAGGTTATTTTCTTTTTTTTAAAACCCGGGGGAGACGATCCCCGGGGCTGTGGGGGGGCCGTGAGCCCCCGCCATTTTTTTTAAAAGCCCCGGGGGGTGTAGGTCCCTGGGGCTGGGGGGGCCTGAGGGCACACCCTGCAACAAATTTAAAAGAAGCCCCTGGGGTTGGCGGTCCCGGGGGCTGGGGGGCCCGCAAGCCCCTCCACAAAATTTCAAGAAGACCCAGGGGTGGCCGAGAGGCTCCCTCCCTGTCATTGCAAAGGGCAGTGTCCTGGGGTGTCACCTCCACCTAATTTCAAGAAGCTCTGGGGGTGGCGGTCCCTGGGGCTGCGGGGGCCTGCGAGCCCCTCCACACAATTTCAAGAAGTGCCAGGGGGTGGCGGTCCCCAGGGCTTGGGGTGCCTGAGAGCCCCCCGCCCATAATAAAAAAAAAACCCAGGGGTGGCGGTCCCCGGGGCTGGGGGGCCCTCTGGACCCCCCTTCACATAAATATTGCCCCTCGGGTTTGGCCCCCCCAGGAGCCAATTACCAAAGAAGCGCAAGCTCGCGCTTCATTTTTTTATATCGGCAGGATTTGCGCATCCTGCACGGATTTTGCCGATTGACCTAGGGGGTCAGGGTGTTTCTACCCTGCCCCCTTTTCGCGTTTTGCACATTTTTTATTTAGGTTTCTTGTGCCTCGGTTCTACCGAGGCACAAGATGGCTGCCACCACTTCCTGGTTTGAAGTGTAGACAGCCAATTAGAATACAGCTCGTGCACGGCAGGGTGAGCGGATCCTCCAAGGCCATAGATATATATGTACTTTTAATTGTAATTTTCTCAGGAACTGCTGAACCGAATTACTCCATTTAGGCAAAAGGCATGAGTCTGAACTGAGGATTACCTGTTTGCCAAATTTGGTGTCATTCCATTCAGCCGTGCGGGCTGTAGCCGGGATGAACGGTTCCTATGGAAAATTGCATGGGGAAAACATGTTTTGTGACACCCCTTTTTTCTCGGCCCCCACTTCATGAGTCACGCCAGGATAGGAGCAGACCGAAGCGCACCATTAGTTTTGAAAAATTTTTGTAGATTCGTCAACTGGCGCCAAAGTTATTCCAAATAGAATGTTGCGGATTTCCTTTAGAAAATAGGTCCTAACTATAACTACCTACTGGCAACTGCCAGTAGGTAATATATATATATATATATATATATTCACTGAAAAAACCATAGGTTATAGACCATATATAGTTAGGAATTAGCATTTACAAAACCTTATTTTACTCACACAAAACCATTGAAATTCCATATATAGTTAGTTGCACTAACTATATATCGCGCACCCGCAATCCACTGCTGATGATGTCACATATTACATCATTCATGACATGGTCAGTGACATCACTGATGACATCACTGATGACATCTCAAATGACATCACTGATGACAACATCCAGTGACTGTATGTTTCTGTAAAGTTAAAATATGTCTTACATATTGAAGAATGAGTGGAAGTATAAGTGTCTGGACGAAGGATTTAGTAGGTGCATGACTGAATGTATGAGTGAGTGATTAAATGTGTCTCACTGAGTGCATGGGTTAGTGACTAAACTGTCTTAATTTGTGCATCATTATGTCTGTTGTTCTGTAAACTGCTGCATGTGTTGATCAGTAGCTATATGAGTAACTATATGGGTTATTGATTGATTGTCCAAGTATTTCTATGGGAGACTGAGTGTGTGTGTGGCTGGCTGGGAGGTGTGTGACTCTGTGCAGATCAATGTGTACTTGTATCAATGATTGTATAAGAGAGTAAGTATGTGTTAGTATATGTTTGAAAATGTAAGGTGCTCTATGTTTAACTGTATAGATTAGAAAATGGAAGTGTGATTGATTCTTTACAGGACTGACTAGGTGTGTGAGTAACTCCATGGATGAGTGGCAGAGTGTGAGTGTCTGTATAGGTGTATGAGTGCATATGATAGTGTTGTAAAGATGAGTGATTGTATGTATGAATGATTGTATGGGTGAATGAGTGAATGTGTGTGTAGACATAGGAATCAGTGAGTGTGTATGTAGTAACTAGTATTGGTGTGTCAATGGTTTCAAAAATTATACTCTGTATTTAACACTGGGTGTAACAGAGGTTATATTAAAATGTGAGGAGATGCATTGTATTGTCACATGAATGATATCATCAGTGATGTGGTCATTGATGTCAAATGAGATGTCATCAGTATTGTCATCAGTGATGTCATTTGAGATGTCATCAGTGATGTCACTGACCATGTCATGAATGATGTAATATGTGACATCATCAGCAGTGGATTGCGGGTGCGCGATATATAGTTAGTGCAACTAACTATATATGGAATTTCAATGGTTTTGTGTGAGTAAAATAAGGTTTTGTAAATGCTAATTCCTAACTATATATGGTCTATAACCTATGGTTTTTTCAGTGAATTTTCAAGGTTTTGTAAATGCTAATTCCTAACTATATATGGTCTATAACCTATGGTTTTTTCAGTGAATTTCATTGGTTTTTTAAAAGCTAATATCTATACCTGTAAAATGTATTCTTCTTTAAATCCAAAAATATATTTTATATGTTTATTAATAACTTTTTTTTTTAATATTTTTTTTTTCTTCGTTCCCGCTTCGCGAATCGGGAAGCTTCCCGTTAGCTGACCTTGATGCCGCGAAATAGACCGCGAGCATATAAACGTTTCTTTACCGCAACTGCCGCGTTAGAAAACAACATCATCACGCCTCCCGTCCGCATGACGTTTCGCGTTGTCGTGTGATACGTCATATGACGTGCTACGTTAGCGAACTGGTACGCTTACCGAGTCGCAAAGCACAGGTTTCTGGAAGCAAACCGGGAGGCCCTGCAAAGCGCGTAACGTAAACACAGCAGGTCATGTGACTTGGTAATAACACTTTTCATTGGTTCATTTCACTTTTGGTTTCCTAATGATGTAAGAAGCTTCCCGTTAGCTCAATTTGATGCCGCGACCCGGTCCGCGAACCGGTAAACGTTCCGTTAGCGCAACTGCCACGTTAGAAATCATTATCGTGACGCGTCGCGGAAGCGTGACGTATCACGTTGTCGTGTAATGCGTCTTATGACGCGCCGCGTTAGCGCACCCGGAAGTGCTCCTGGGCGCGGACCGATGCGCGAAACGCAGCTCCCCGGAAGCGATCCACGGCGCGTCGCGTAAGCGCGACGTATCGCGTTACCGCGTAATGCGTCTTATGACGTACCGCGTTAGCGCACCCGGAAGTGCTCCGGGGCGCGGACCAAGGCGCGAAGCGCAGCGACCCGGAAGCTATCCGGGGCGTGTTCCGCAGCGCGTAACATAAGCGTGAGAGGTCATGTGACTTGTTAATAACACTTTTCATTGGTTCATTTCACTTTTGGTTTCATAATGTTGTTAGGCTTGGTCATGTGACCTAAAAATAACACTTTTCATTGGTTTAGAACTATTTTTTTTTCTCAAATGATGAAAACCCCTCCTTCTTTTTACCTCATTCTTACTTTCTATTTCCAGAGAGCAAGACCTATTTTTCACAATGGCTTCTGTAATAGCTGCAGCTGGTGCTTCTCAGCAACCACCACCACCACCACCACCAAAAGGACCACCACCAACACTGGACTTTGGTAGAGAGGAAGATAATGAGGACGAAGAGGAGGAGGAGGAGGAAGAGCAAGTAAGGCAGTTCCTGCCAGAAACACCAAGGCAGAGCCATATTAAAGACCACTACATATGGCAATTCTTTAAAATTCCACCTGGACAAAAGAAGGTCAATGCACCCCAGGTGTCTTGTTTGATTTGCAAAAATATACTTTCTTGTGGCAACCCCAACAAGAAATACAGCTTTGGCAATCATACAATGATTCGCCACATGGAGCGATGGCATCCCAATAATCTTTCCCAAGCACAAGTAAGGGATCTTGCTGCCAACCCCCCAGATGTCATCCCCAGCACCAACAGGGGTCAAAGCTCATTCGCCGGACCAGAAGGCCGAGAAATAATCCCCAATATTCAAGCTCCTTTTGCACACTACAAAATAGTTTGTATATATTGTGGAGGAACTATTGCTTATGGAGAGAAGAGTATTACTTTGATTAACCGAGCTGGAGAAAATCATAAATGCTACAAGATGAGAAAACAATGAATCCTTTTTATTTTTTTTTGCTCCTGTTGAGACATGTTCTAACCCTGCTTTTTTGTTATTTCCCCCTTACAAAACACAAAAAAAACACAAAATAGTTTTCAAAAATCCAAAAAAAAATCAAAAAATTGTTCAGAAAATTCATAAAAAAAATAAAAAAAAAGAAAAAGAATAAAAAAACAGTTCTTTTCAGAACTACCTTCCATTTATAACAAAATTGCCAAAATGTTTATACCCTGTCTTTCTTTTCTCCTCATAGTACGCTCCTCCGACCGCTTCCCGGTACGCGTACCGGGCGCTACCCACGCAAAAAAAACAAAAAATATTTTTGTTTTTTTGCCCCGCGGGGCCCTTTTAAAGCCTCCACATTGACGCCGCCTCACGTACCAACGTATTTTCTCCGCATTTTACACCCTATGCCGCATAACAGGTCATGTGACTTGTTTATAAAACTTTTCATTGGTTCATTTTACTTTTGGTTTCCTAATGATAGAAGGCATGATCATGTGACCTAAAAACAACACTTTTCATAGGATGAAAACTTTTTTTTTTCCCCAAACGATGAAAGCCCCACCTTGTTTCTGGATGTTTCAGACTGAAGCTGGCGTCAGCATGAAAGCACCACCATCTCGTAGCTCAGTCGTGGTCATTCCGCGAGTAATCATGGCAGCCGCTCCCCACCAGAAGCCTGCAGGAGTCGGAGCCCCCAAAACTTTTGATGAATTCTCAAGGCGGAGGGGACGCTTTCGAGAATGGGGTCCAAGACCTAGCAGACAAGCGTCCGATTTCCAAGGTCTCCCAGGGCCATTTCAGTGGACCAGGCCCAAAAAGGAAACAGCCTGCCGCCATTTTGAGAGTCCTGTGACAGCCGCCTATCGCTGCACCGCAAGAGTGGGCGCAACTCAGCTGAATTGCGGCTTTTGACACAGTGGACCAAAAACGGACGGAATGGCAACTGAAACGGTAAAGGGGCGCCCCACTACAACAGATGACACTCCACCTGGACAGGCCCGTTCACCGCCTCCCCCGGGGCGCCCCGCGCCGTTATTCGGAGCAGCATTGTAGGATACCAAAACCAGTGCGGCAACTTACTGGACATCACCTTGGTGCCATCGTTCTGCTGCCTTGGAACTATTCGCGCAACAGTTTGCTACTGATGACCCACCCCCCGCGACGCCCCATGCCGTTATTTGCTGGGTGGCAACTTACTAGACATCACTTTAGTGTCATCTAGATTTCAGCGCGTTCTGCTGCCTTGGAACTATTCGCACAACAGTTTGCTACTGATGACCCACCCCCCGCGACGCCCCACGCCGGAAATCTGGACGTTGTGCTGCGTTGGGACTATTCGCACAGCCGACCGCTACTTCGTTGTTTTTCCCTAAAAATGTTTATATGTTATTACTATTTTTGTTTTCTTGTATATATTTATAAATTATTAAAGTTTTATAATCTTACTACTTTGTCGGAGTGCTATATATTTTTAATGTGACACATAATTGTAAAAACTTTGATGTACAAAGAGTCATCCCTGGAATCTTCCGCTTCACGCTCGGTCCCCTCCCCAATCACAATACAGGATGGTTTTCAGATAATAGCAACGCTTCTGCTGTGACGGATCTCATCGAGTGTGGGCCTTGATCTACTATAACTCCTTTGAAGAGGGGTGATTCTTTACAGCTGTGGCCATAAACTACATCTGCAGGGCTAGCTGATACCCTAGGACCAGCCTGGACAATCGGACACAGAGGAAAAGGAGTATCAGAGGGTGCGGTAGTGAATAGGGCGAAAGGGAGGTGTCGGGCGGGCACAGGGTGTGATTCTCAGGGAAGAGCAGCGCAGATGGGGGAGGTTTATTACCCATGCATAAGACAGAGAGCGGGGGTGACCACTGCCTGGGGGAGATGCTTGCGAGGGTGGGGAGCCATGCTAAGGATCGACAGCGTGCACAGAGTGGGTCTGGTCAAGGCATCTAAAATGGCTGCCGTGCACGACAAAAGTGTGGCATTTGAAAAAAGACAAGATGGCGCAGACAATGTTTTTCAACACTTCCTGATTTCCTTCGAATCGAACGTTAACAGACGTTGGGGCATATTACCAAAGTTAAGCGATATTTATCCCTAACGATGCTTAGCAACGATTTTTTTACCGTCAGAAATTATCGCAGATAAACCTTGCTATTATCAAGGTTTATCGGAAATACGATAAAAAACGACCGCAATGCATTAATATCGCTGAAAACTCAGCGATATTCATGCATTACCGAGCTAATGCTCTTAGCCATGTTATCCACCTCCCATTGGATAACATGGCTAAGAACTGCTCAGGGCAGGTGGTAGCTTTTGGAGATATTCGCGCTTATCTCGAATATTTCCAAAAGTTGATAATAGGAGATAGCGATGTTAGCGACTGTTTCCAGTCGCTAACATCTTGGCATGCCCACTTTGCATGTCATTAGTGATAAATATCACTCACATGCAAAGTGGGGCCCAAGATGGTCGCTATCTTCTACTAGCCGTCGCTAACTGGTGTTAGCAACAGCTAGGTAATACACATATAATTTTATCTTGTTTCTGAACGTTAATTTCTCAAAATGCACTGAAGCACATATATTGAGACCTAGCAAAGGCACATCGGGCTACCAGTCCCTACAATTTTGCCAAGTTTCGTGCAAATCCATTCAGCTGTTCGATCCTACCGAGAGACAAGATGGCGGCCGCTACTGACTGTTTGGAATGTTTACAGACACCGGAGAGCCAATCAGCTTCGCTTCGCAAAGCTCCGTAACGCGAAAAGTACGCGGTGCGCTGTTACAGATATATATCTTTTTTTGAACGTTAATTTCTCAAAATCCACTGGAGCACATATATTGAGATCTAGCAAAGGCACATCGGGCTACCAGTCCCTACAATTTTGCCAAGTTTCGTGCAAATCCATTCAGCTGTTCGATTATTATTATTTTTATTTTTTTTTGCCCCGCGGGGCCCTTTTAAAACCTCCACATCAAACCTAGGGGGTGAGCGACAATGTACTATGCCCCCTTATGGTCATTTGCCCCTTCGCTTTGGCCTCCTCTTGTCTCTCGATCCTACCGAGAGACAAGATGGCGGCCGCTACGGACTGTTTGGAATGTTGACAGACGCCGGAGAACCAATCAGCTTCGCTTCACAAAGCTCCGTTGCGCGAAAAGTACGCGTACTGGAGCGCTGCCCGGTCCGCTGTTACAGATATATATCTTTTTTTAAACGTTAATTTCTCAAAATCCACTGCAGCACATATATTGAGACCTACAAAAGGCACATCGGGCTACCAGTCCCTACAATTTTGCCAAGTTTCGTGCAAATCCATTCAGCCGTTCGGGCTAAAAGTGAGGCCAACCGCCCTATGGAAAACTCAATGTTAAAAACACGTTTTGGGACCCCCCTTTTTTCTCGGCCCCCCCTTGACGACCCCCCCCCAAATTTTCAAGGGATGCCCAGAAACAAAATGTGCCATTTTCCTGAAAATTTCAGCCAATTCCGTCCACAAACGCCAAAGTTATTAGACATAGAATTTTCAAAAAACCCATAGAGAAAAAATCCTAACTATATATACCTACTGGCGACCGCCAGTAGGTAATATATATATATATATATATATATATATATATATATAAATATATAGAGCCTATAACGTTAAAAAAGACTGTCATTAATCTGTCCAGGAGAACAATGAGTGACATGGAAAAAATTACTCTTTGTTTGGGACTTACTTTTTGTCCCACTGCTCCATTTGATTATACTGATGCCATAATAGATTTATTTAAATGTATCAGAAAATTAAAACCTAAAAAATGGCACATATTGAAAAGATTGGGTGCCTTTAAGACTATCAAAACACCCACTACTAGACATTTGGATAATCTCAATATTGGGGATGCTGACGTTCTTACTGATTTGTTACTATTAGAACAGGAGAGTGCTAAAAACACTGTCTCAGACACAGCTGTGAGAGTAGAATCTAGTATTGAGACTAATGGGCAGATAGGTACCACTCAGGTACTGAACAATTTGAAGTTAGCAACAGACAGCAGTACTGCCACAGGCTTTAGACCCTAAACTGTATTTTTCCCAACTCTCCCTCATGACACGATTGACACTTTTCATGAGAATGTTAGTAGAGCATTCTGCAATTTCAGACATAAGAAAAATTATTATAACCACAAAAACAATAATTTGTCTTATAGTCAGCGACAATCACTTAAATCACTCACGGAGGATACCAATATTGTCATCCGTCCGACAGACAAAGGTGGCAATATTCTTATCCTGGACAAGGAAAAATACATTGCGGAAGCTCTCAAACAACTAACAGATGACAGGTTTTACATGTCCATTACTACAGAAATTTACAACAATAGCATCTCCGACATCTGGGATAAACTTTCCATGTGGAAGGACAAATGCATTCTGGAGTGGGAGGAGTATAGATACCTTAAGAACGATCATCCGGTCCTTCTGGTTCTTTATATTTTTCCCCAAACTACACAAAAATCCTGTCGATCCTCTGGGCAGACCCATAGTGTTGTCCAGTGGAAGTGTGTCGGAACATGTTTCCAAATATGTCGACCATTTCCTCAGGGAGTGGGTTACATCCTTACCCAGTTACATCAGAGACACTAAGGACTTTCTCATAAAAAATCCAGGATGTCGAATGGGACGAAGATTCTCTCCTCATTACACTTGATGTCCAATCACTCTACACCATAATCGACCATCGGCAGGGTGTTGAGGCATGCGAACATTTCCTTAAAGGCAGACCGCTACACTTTAGAGAACATAGCAAGATGATACTTGGGATGATTGAGTATTGTCTCTCAAACAATGTCTTTCTATTCAATGGTGTCCTGTATAGGCAGGTGGTTGTCACTGCGATGGGTTCGTGTTTTGCGCCCAGCTTTGCCAACCTGTTCATAGGCCGCTGTGAGGAGGAGATCTTTTCCGGCGCTGCCTATGCAGGACACCTTGAACATGTCACAACATGGATGTGATTTATTGACGACCTGTTCATTATCTGGAAGGGAAATGAGCAGGAGGCCATTCAGTTTATTCATGACATGAACAACAATAACAACAACATTGTTCTCACAGGACATATTAGCAAAACATACGCTGAATACTTAGATGTCAGGCTTGACATCAAGAATAACCAGATAATTACCACACTTTTCAGAAAAGGCACTGCTGGCAACAGTATTCTCCATGCCCTCAGCAGTCACCCAGAGCCACTGAAGTGGAGCATTCCATATGGAGAACTGCTGAGGGCCAAAAGAAACTGTAACACTGAAATTGCTTATCAGCATGAATGTGAGGAAATGCTTGAGCATTTCAGAATGAGGGGATATCCGAACTGGGTACTACAAAGAGCGAAAGCAAGAGCTAATGCGGTACCAAGGGTGCTCACTATAACTGAAAAACTTGCTGAGATCAATGAAGATAGTGACAATCAGACCCATCTCATTATGACCTTTAATGCTGACTCCAATAACATCAAAAGGATCCTGGCGAAAAACTGGGATATCCTGAAATGTGACAATTCCATTGGCAATTCCATCCCTGGTAGACCTAGTATCACTTTTAGGAAAGGCAGAAGCATTAGGGACATGATGGTGATTAGCGATGTTGCAACATATCGTACTGGGCATATGCATGGCCTCAAGGGATATTTCCGTTGTGGCCATTGCAAAGCCTATAAAAACAGTACCTACACCAGCAAGATAACCTAAAATGGGATCACAAAAGAAATTTGCCAATTTCTGACCTGCAGCTCTACCTTCGTGATTTATGTGATTGAGTGTCCGTGTAAACTCTGGTACATAGGCAGTACCACCCTACTGGCAAAATAATTTGTACTGGAGCGGTACTGAGCAATCTCACATAATGATGAAAAATACCCAGTGGCCCGACACTTTAGGGATAAACATTACTCCAATCCTCCTTTACTGACATTTTTCATTTTAGTGCAAGTCAACAGGAACCCCAGGGGAGGAAACAGGGTGTTGAAACTCAGACAGCGGGAATCCAAATATATAGTGGATTTCCAGAGTAAGGACCCAGGGGGGCTAAACCAAGATGAGGAACTGGTTATACATCTTAGGGATATGTAATGGTTGTATCACTTTTTGTACTCTCCTTTCCATGGTAAAATTAGTGATGGATGCTTCTATCACCTGTTTTCTTTCATTTTATTCCTTTTATCCATCAATGTGCCTGTGACGCTAAGATTTTTCTTGTATTTGTTCTACAATTTTTATGCGAATGTTGAAATACTTTTTATGTTTTTCCTTCACAGGAGGAAAGGAAGAGGCCTTGACACTGGCACTCACTCTTCATAGGCAACCTACCCTTTTCCCCTTATCATCACTGGTCACACTGTCATTGAGCGATCACTGTGAGTTGGCACAACTTGGTACGATTTGATTTTGTTGATGGCCTCCTGTCGATAACAGTCTTACTTGAACTCTGTAATGAGAAATTTATGGGCACTTGCCCGCTATTGACTTTAGCGACTACTTTGAGTTACCTGGTGATTAGTCGCTTCTCCTTGTGAACTATCATTTATCAAAACCCTTAGCACTAGTCTGCCATCTACACATGGGCCCACGTTGGACATTGTACTGTTTCTATTGATTGTGAGATCGATCAGGACAATGATAGCCACTATATATCCGACCATATGATCGTGCACATGCTTTATACGATTATTTAGTGAGAAATCATTTATTTATCATTTCTATTCTCTGGTCGCTTGTTATTTATTTCCTATGATACATTTGGTACCGTGCACCAGAGCAGATAGGAGTATCGAATCCTGCCTATTAGAGTACTCGTGTATCAGGAGTTCCGAGACGTGCACACGTGACAGCGGCCTTAGAACTGACAAACAGATATAACTGAACTTCTCCTCTATTTACTTTTAACAAGCTGGTCTGTGATGATGCACTGTTTGCACAATTATCTGTTTACAATTAACTATGACAACGTATTGTGACCCGGAGACATAATCATTTGATTGTCATGAGATTATTTGAGAATATTGAACACTACAAGATGGCTGGCGTAGGACTGTTTACATGAGTTGTCCTCTTTCCCTTTTGTGTCTCATAATGTTCTACAATGCTTTATTAACTTTCAGTTTGTTCACTTACATTTACGTGAACAAGGCTTCGCCTGAAAGCCGAAATGCATTGTAAATAAACACCCTTGAAACCTGTGGATTTTCTTGTGAAGTCTGTAATACTGAGAGCGCACAATATTGTTGTGTCATTTTGGACTATTTACCGGCGTGCTCCGCCGGGGTGTGCGCCACCTCCCTCGGGTCTCCAGTGATCGGAAGGAGCAACTTTGGGAGTGATATATATATATATATATATATATTCAGGTGAATAAGATCGCGGAGGCGATCGAAACGCGTCTGAGGCGGACACTTGTCTGTATCATCATAGGTGAATAAAACACAGGATGGAACTTTGGAAACCTGCCTACGTATTTCTTTTGGATATCTACTATGCTGTAGTCTGTACCTGCTTGCAGCCCCTCCTTTGACTTGGAGGGTCAGGACTTTTGCTCTTATATATATATATATATATATATATATATATATATATATATATATATATATATATATATATATTCCGCACTTGTGCTCCTGCTACCACGCCACGCCATCAATCCTCAGCCAACAGACGAGCAAGAACACGGAAGACCCAGAGTGCAGGTGAGTTTTTATTTTGCAGTACACCACACCAGGATAACGTTTCGCCCTACACAGAGGGCTTGGTATATAAATATATATATATAGATATATATTCACTCAAAAAACCATAGGTTTCACACAAGTTATAGTTAGGAATTAGCATTTAAAAACCTATTAAATTCACTGAAAAAACCATAGGTTTTACACCAGTTATAGTTAGCTGGAAATTTTACTCGCATAAAACCATTGAAATTCCCACGTTATAGTTAGTTGGACTCACTATAACTTGCGCGTGCAATGCACTGCTGATGACGTCACATATTACATCACTCATGACATGGTCAGTGACATCACTCATGACATCACTGATGACACCATCCAGTGAATGTGTGTCTTTCTGAAAAATAAATATTAGTGAGTAATGTTGAAATATTTAAATATATGTATTAATGTTTCACTTTGTGTATAAGTGGCTGCATGGGTTGGTGAGTAGCTACATGTGTAGGTATATGGGTTATTAGATGTTTTTCTTAGTATCAGTATGAGTGTCTGTATGGTTTGGTGGGGGTGTTACTTAGCACATAGATGCATGAATGACTGACTCTGTTTGTATGTGTTTTGAATACAGCATATGTGCAGGACTGTATGGGTTGATGAGTGTGTATATGTGTGTGTTAGTGACTGAATGACTGTCTCACTAGTGTCTTTATCAGTAACTACATATGTTTTAATCTAGTATATGTGAATATTGATGTATATAAGTGAGTATATGTGAGAGTGAGGGATTCTAAGAGTTCCTGTTTAAATTAGTACGTGTTTCTATAAGTGATTGTTTAACAGAGTAAGTATGTGTAAGTTTCCTTAGAAGTAAAGTGGTAGTGTGTGTATAGCTGTATATGCTAATGAATGGATGTTCAATAGTTTATTTGAATGTGTGAGTATGTGTGTGAGTAACGTTTGGATGCCTGTCAGTGTGTAACAGGATGTATAGGTGTATCACTACATATGATGAGTGAGTATATGTATGAGTGACTATGTAGAACTGTTGGTGGATGTGTATATAGATGGTGGAATTATTGAATTGATTGTTGTAAGTGGTATGGGTATCTCCATTTAGTTTCTATTTTTGAATATGTGTTTCAAGGGTTACATTATAGTGAAAGGAGGTCTGTCACTCTGTCACAAGGATGGTGTCATCAGTGATGTCATGAGTGATGTCACTGACCATGTCATGAGTGATGTAATATGTGACGTCATCAGCAGTGCATTGCACGCGCAAGTTATAGTGAGTCCAACTAATTATAACATGGGAATTTCAATGGTTTTATGCGAGTAAAATTTCCAGCTAACTATAACTGGTGTAAAACCTATGGTTTTTTCAGTGAATTTAATAGGTTTTTTAAATGCTAATTCCTAACTATAACTTGTGTGAAACCTATGGTTTTTTCAGTGAATTTCATAGGTTTTTTAATAGCAAATCTCTATAGGTATGAAAAGTAATAATATTTAAAACGAATTTTATATTGTGTAAATATGTATTTTTTTTTAATTATTGTTTGCCCCGGGGCGCGTACCGGTGAACGCACGGGTAAGCGCAATGTTACGGCGCGCCGCGGGGCGCATACCGGGGAGCGTCCCGAGAGCGCTATTCCCGCGAACGAAAACAACATCATGACGTTTCGCGTAGTCCCGTGATGAGTCATATGACGCACTGCGTAAGCGCACTCGGAACCACGCGATCGCATACGATCGCGCAACGTCATGACGCGCTTACGCAACGCGCCCCGGGGCGCGCACCGGGGCCGGGCGCGTAGCGTAAGCGCGTCGGGTCATGTGATCTGAAAATAACCCTTTTCATTGGTGCAGATCAGTTTTGGTTTCCAAATGATGAAAGCTTGGATCATGTGACTTGAAAATAACACTTTTCATTGGTCCAGAACACTTTTTTTTCCAAATGATGAAAGCCCCCACCTTTTTCCTCACTCTGACTTTCTACTTTGAGAGAGGAAGACCTGTATCTCATTCTGACAATGGCATCATTAGTAGCTGCAGCTGGTGGACCCCCTCTACCACCACAACCACCTAGAAAGGAAGGACCACCATCCCAGTACCTTGTCCCTGAACAAGAAGAGGATGAGGAGGAAGAACAGGAGGAGGAGAACCAACACAGGCAAGTTTTGCCTGAAGAGCCAAGACATCACATAAAAGTGCATTTTATTTGGGACTTCTTCTCCCACCCTCCTGGGCAGAAGAAAGTGAATGCCCCTAAGGTTAAGTGCCTTATTTGCGGAGATATTCTTTCCAGGGGCAATTCCAACAAGAAATATTCATTCGGCAACTATACTATGTTGCGCCACATGCAAAGGTGGCATCCTAATAATCTTGCTCAAGCAGAGGTTTGTGCCATGGCGCAAAATCAGAAGAATCCACAGCCCAGCACCTCCTCTGCCAAAGTATCACATGCAGCACCTGAAGGACAGCAAATGGTGGCCAATATTCAAAAAAATGTTGGCAGTCTCAAATTTGTATGTGTCTTCTGTGGCAAGACACTGTGCTATGGGGAACTAAGCGTCATCTTAATAAGTAATGCGGTGGAAAACCATCAATGTAACCAAAAGAAGAAGCAATAAATCTTTTTTTTTTGCTCCTGTTGAGTCATTTGTAATTCCTTTTTTTGTTGTTCCCCCAAAAAAACACCCAAAAAATTATAAAAGTGTTCAAAAAATAAAAAAAAAAATGTTCAGAAAAATTACAAAAAAAATATAAAACAACAAAAACATTAAAAAAAGTTCTTTTCAGAACTACCTCCCATTTTTTAAAAATTACTAAAATTTTTAGCACTCTTGACTTCATTTTTCTCATGGGTTCGCTTCCCGGTGCGCGCCCCGTTAGTGCAATAAAAAAAAAAAAAAAAAAACAAGAGAAGGAGAGCATAAGAGAAAGAGAAAGAGAAAGTGTAAGAGAGAAAATGAAAAAATATAAGGGTGTGAAACAAAGAAAGAGAGAAGAAGAATACTAAAGCAGAGGCACATGAAGAATGTGAGTGGCTGTAAAGAGTAAAAGGAAAGAGAAAAATGATGTACAAATAAAAGGTAATAACGGAACCAGATTTAAATAACATTGGTGAGGGAGAGAGAGAAAAAAGTAGTGTGCATAACTAAAGAGGGAGAAAAATTGAATTAGGATAACACATGGGGAGTGACAAAGAGAGAGGACAAAGAGAGTAAAGGAAACAGTACCTGAATGGGCTTGAGTAAAACAGCAAAAAAAGATAAGTAATGCAGCGTGTGTGACTTACAGGGAGTCAGTGGGTGTAGGTCGGAGTGTGGGTGTGTAAGGTGTGTCTGTGGGTGTGGTTGTGTGGAGTGTTTTGGTGTGGGTACAGATGAGGGTGTGTGAAATATGTGTGAGAAGTGTATGAGTGTGGGGTGTATATGTGTTCGATGTATGTGTGTGTATGGAATGTGTGTGTGTGTTTGAGGAGTGTGTGTGGGAGGATTTTTTGTGTGTATGAGGTGTGTGTGTGGTGTGTGTGTGGGGTGTGTGTTACAGGTGTGTGTATGTGTTGGGAGGGGGATGAGGTATATGTGTAGGAGTAAGGTAAATAATTAAGAAAAAGAGAATGAGTAAAGAAGCAAAGGAAGTTAACAGAGGGTAAGTGAAGTAAAGAATAGGGATGAAAAGAAGTTGAATATGATAGGGTATATAGGGAAAGGGGAGTAAACATGGAGCATAAGAATAAGTGAGAGAAGCAGAGTAAACCACAGGAATGAGGTAGATTGAGAAAATGTTAGTGACCTTAAAGCAAAGGGTGATAACAAACTATATTTTTTTAGTCATACTTACCATATAATAAATGTTACTTTAATTTGTTTTTACTACAGTTGGTATCTGTGAAAGAGAGAAGAAAAAATAAGTTATAATTAGTAAAATATGTATTTTAAATTAAAAGATACAAATGAAGAGGTTAAAAATCATAACACTCTATTTAGAAATAAAGTTAGAGTGAAGAACACAGAAAGGGAAATAAACTAAGGTAGAAGGACAAAAAGAGGGAAAAAGAAATAGAATGAGAGTAAATTACTAAGAGTAAGGCATATAGATTCACTGAGACAGAGGAAGAGAAGAACAGAGAAATGAACTGAAGGGAAGAAAGATACTAAAACAATGTGAGTTAGCAAAACTAAATCAGGAAACAGTAGTAAGTAAAAAGATAATGACTGAGACAGAAAACAGTCTAATTAAGGAGGCATTTAGAAGAATGAGGAATAGAAGATAACTGAGAGTAAGTGAAGAACAGTCATAGAGTGAAGGGATGAAGGGAGAGAGGATAATATACAACGATTGAGGGAAATGAACTGAGGAAGTTAGAAGGCAGACACACTAAGAGAAAAACTGAGTGAGGTGGAGTACAATGAGTGAGAAAAGGAAATGAGTAAGGGAGCAAAAAAAGGAAAGAGAGGAGAAGACGACTAAAACAGTGGTACTGAGAGAAAATAATTTGGTGATGAAAGTAAAGAGAAGGACATTGAAAGAAAGAAAATCAGGGATAGTAATAGAATCAGAGTAAAAGAAATGGGATGAAGAACGATAAGAGAAGAGCAGTGAAGTTGTTCTAAAAGAAATGATAGAAGGTAGATAAACACAAGTGAACATAAGAAAAAGACAGTGAGGCACTGAGGAAATAGAAGTAGTGAACGAAAAATAGAGAGAAGAGGTCAAAAATAAGGATTAAACAAAGATAAGCAAGGAAGAGTGAGTGATTTATAGTGATAGAGTGCGACAATACTGCTGAGTGACTAAAGAGGAATTACTAAAAGAGCAAAGGAGTAAAATACAGAAAAGGGAAGTAAAGCAGAGAGACTGAAAGCTGAAAAGTTATGCAAGGGAGAGAGGGGATGCACACAGTTGAAATGAGAATGAGGGGTTGTCAAAGAAGTGGAGTAAAGGAACGGGGGTTACAGACAGTGAGAGAAAGACATTATAAGTGAGTAAAAAGAGCTGAAAGAGGACGGAAAAAGAAAAGTGAGTGTCAGACAATGGGAATACAATTTAATTTACACAATCGAAAGTATACAATAACTTGTACAACATGTTACAAAGTTTATTTTTGCTGTTCTCAGAATATATTGAATTTCACTTAAAAGAGTGAGTTCAAATTACTCATCACATGACAGCGGGCAAAAAAACACAATCTAAAAGATTGTGTTTTTAAAAAACCCTTAGATACTGACAAATCACAAATCTACGCTAATCTTAGATTGACTTACTTTTCCTTGAGGCCAAATACTGTATCACGGTGGTCCTTTTCGCGTTGGAAAGTAGTTTGCTGTTCACTTAAAAATCCATTTCATCGACTTTCTAGAAGAAAACCAAGAACATCTGAAATATTTTCAATATTTTCATATACTCCTTTTTTCAGTCATGACTCTTTACTCATTCCTGCACCTTTCCATTTGGCCAAATAGTGTCAGACGTATGAGTATTTGTTCAAATTAATTCTAAGGCATTCTGAAATGATCTTTTTTCCGACGTTCTGAAAGAAAGGCTCTACAACATTTTCACAACATTTAAATATTTGTAAAACCATCTCTGACTCACTCATGTTCATCATTTTGTATAATACTAACCTCACTTATTATGAGATCCAATTACAGTACCTATATGACAAGTCAATTTTTTATATTGCCTGGAACACTTTTACTCAGAATATATTTTTAAACAGCAAAATAACCTTTATAAACTACTACCGTCTTCATATGCCAATTACTTTTACCTAAATTTTGGCTGTAAAAACACTAGGTATGAATTTATAAAGCCAAAAGGCAAACGTTGTTTGAAAGTCAAATGAGTGTTGTTACATTGGGTCCAACCTTTAGAAGTTTTTAAATAGCATGTGTAATGCCCTGATGTTGTAGAAGGACCATCATGAAAAATAATAGCTACAGTTGCAAAGGTTCTTCCTGATATCGATAACTGAGAAGCCACGAAATTTGTAATAGAAGTTGTCAATTTAGTTCCATCAGGTCTACATCGTTGGAACATTAAAATGACATAGTGACCATAATTTTGTAGAAATAATGTGGACAGCATTGTAGACTTACATTGGGTACACACCATATTGTGATCAGCTGCTTTAACTAGATTATTAAAAGGCACTGATTTGCAGTCTGGTAAAGTCAAATATATAAATCTTTCACTGTCTGTTCTAGTAGTACTTGATGAAGCACAGTTATCACTGTCATGCTGCCATTGATAAGAAAGGTTAAAAAGATTTTTTATATCTACTCCTTCATCTTCCAATACATCAAACATATATATTAAAAATTCCTGACAATCCTGCTGAATTATCTGTGGAAATTGATTTTGACCTAAACATATGTCTACAAGATTCCTAATTTCTGAAACACTTTCTATTTTTCCTCTATCACTACTACATTTCTCTAACACAGAATTCAATACACAGCACAATGTTTGTTCCCGATTTTCGACAATCTGTTTTTGTAAATTTTGAAGAAAAAAAACAACATTAACTACTACATTAGCATAGCAGTTGACACCAGAACTGTTTTCAAACTGAAATCCAACACCATCCTCAACAGAATCCTTTTTCCTTCTGCTTACAATTACAGTTTCATCTACTCTTTGTCTTTTTGCTACTACCTCACTGCAATTACTCACATTTCTTCTTTTTCGGCCTACCACACGTTTTTCAATCAGAGGATATTGAGGCAAATGTGGAGCATACTCTCTTCTCAACCTATTGTATTCTTTAACACAATCTAGATCTGCACAAATCTTTGTTTCATCACACTCAATCAAGTACAATCCTGATAAAGTTCTGACTCGTGATAAAGCCACATATGCCATACCCTCTTTAAAGAAAGAACTTCCAATGTTCACCAAAGCACTATCTACACTTAAACCTTGAGATTTATGAATTGTCACCGCATATGCCAAACAAATAGGAAACTGTTTTCGGCGAACATATAAGTCTTTCACTAGCAAAAATCTAGCTGAACAACGACAAATTTGTTCTATTTCATAAATGCCATCAAATTTAATTTTCATAATTTCAATTCCATCTCTATTTTTGTAATTCACAAAACCAACAACATGACCCATTGCTCCATTTACCAGACCTCTTTCAACATTTAAATTCCTTCTCAAAATGACACGACAATTCAAACAAACATTCAGAGTCTTTTCAAAACCAGCAGTTTTAGATATAGTCTTCTCCAATGAATCCAATTTTGATTTCAAATTTTCTGACAAAATAATTGTTGCTCCCATATGCTCTATTTTATCTATAGCTTCCAGTTTCACTATCTCTTCATTTTCTAACTTCAGCATTTTGATGTTGAACATGGAACTGTGATGTATTCCTATAGGTTCTGAATCGATCCCCCTATTCCTGACCCTATTCTGGTTAGCAAACTAACAAGTTAACTAGCAGTCAGCCCATGAGGCAGAAAACCCCCATGATGCAGATACCGTTATCTGACGAAGCCACACTACGGCACAGGAACGTGTTATCTGATTAGGTCATAACGCTTGCGATCTAATTAGACAAGCGATATTCCTCCAGCCCCTGATAAGGCATACGGAGTTCTCATAACAAATCAAACCTATGACAACCTGGGAAAAACCCTGCTGCCATTGTTTTGATTTCACCGAGAACTTCAGCAAAAGAATGTGCTAACGACCTGGTCGTATGACATCCTTATTGACGTATCTATGTCCATCCTTACGTCAATCTCGGCACCTTAAAGGTATAAATATTACCGATATTGCCCTATGCAAACACACGCGGTGGTGACGAGACGGAGCAGCCATACTTGCCGAAGCCCAGAGCAGAGCAGACCCCGCTGGCGCAGCCCCGCCTTCCTGACGCGCTGAGAACGAGACGCGCTGCTTTCTCCTGCCGAGAAATCCAGCACCGGCGCTTCCGGGTAGCCCTCGCAGGCAGCCTGGAATATCGAGACCAGAGACCAGAGATACCATCCCTCATTCATCCTTAATTCCAGGTACAGAATTGAATAACCCCTTGCAGAGAATTCTATAGTCAGTCACTTGGCAAAAACAAACTTAACTTAAACTTTAACTTTCTATTCCCGCCCACGTATTAGGCTTAGGTCAGGTACACGGGGTAGGCGTATTTAGAAACACCAGTTGAGTACGTTTAGTCAAATGTATATGTGTATGTAATATATTTTATTCATTTTAAACCTTCATATGGCTTAGAAACCATATCAATGTTTTTACAGTATTATTTTATACTTCTGCTTTTAATGTATGCACTTTACTTAACTATAAGTATTGCAATAATATCGATCCATTTCTCTTGTACGAGAAAAGAGACTGATCAATAAATAACATCTTTTATTGAACACGCCTGTCTCTTCCTTTTCTCTACAATCTGATGAGACTAAGAATGCACGTACTGACTGAGTAAAATAAATTGCCTTTTGTTCACACGACTCTCGAGATACACTCTTGATTAGGGGAGAGCAAAGTTGTCATGTTCTATGGTTGTCAGAAACTAAATCCCTTCTTGTCTAATCAGGGAAGTTAATTCCTTCCTGAACATTCGAGAAAGTTTCTAGTGAACTCTGAGCTAGCTGGCAAACCCAAAACTTTAAGTCTAATATCGACAGTAGTAGACCTAGTTAACGTCTGGTCTAGGCCTTTACTATTGAAGGTATTATTCCAATGCGCAGAGCCTATTGGGATAATAGGAACTACACTACATGGCGCCCAACGCGTTTGGAAAGGGCGATAAAACTAACGTAAGACATTTAGAGTAACTCAGTCGTGCTTTCTCACTCAGACCCCTTTTCCCCATAATACTCCAAAGACGTCTGGAGTGGGTGAAAGGTAATATCCTCCAAAACCTCGCAGGAGGAAACTCCTATGTATGGTTCTTGGTTTAGTCAACGTTGAAGGATAAACCGTTCCAATATATTGTGCATCTAATCTTTCGTTTCCATAAGAAACCTGATCTGCAAACAAACAAAATAACCATCCTGTCGGTAAAATGGTAGACAGTGATGAAGAAAGAGAGGCAGTTAGATTAGCAGCTGACATAGCAGCAGCTGATACTGCACTGCAAGACGCAGACCCGGATATAATACTCATCCCGGTCATCAAAAGGAAATCTATAACCTTAAAACTTATAGAAAATGGACTGACACCTAGAGGTGGCACAGTCATATTCGTAATTGAGGCACACGAATATCGGCAGACAGAGGTATACTATTCATGGATACATTTTCCAGCGGCAAATGCTGTAACAAAGTACTTCCACTATTACAAAATAGAGGAACCTCCTGAAACGTACACTCCTTTCGAGGAGGTGGAAGTACCACTCAAATTTCAAGAGCACCTGCTCTTATTTGATGGCGCCCTAAAACATAACAATCACATCACCAGGCTCGGTCCTTTAGGTAGACCAGGAGCAACGTGGCCGGTCCTAGCCGGATACACACCACATCCAGACATCGACGGGATGTCTGCAGCAAACCTTTTAACACAGCTAAAACAATTAATAAAAATACATAGACAATTAGTCCAATATGTGATGCGGACTTCAACAATTCAGCCAGCAATTAAAATTCCACAGCTGACCCCTCACCAGGGGAACACAAATAAAATTACACCACAGAACATACAGTCCTGCCTAGGTAAAGTACCGGCTAAACGGGAACAAATACCATTCTGGTTAGCACAAAAAATCACCCAAATAGAGGCGGTGTTTCCTGACACCACCCCGTTAGAAAAACACAGGATTATGACTATCTGTCTTCCAATGGGAATCGCACCACACATTGAGGACTGTGACACTTGGGGTACAGTCTTTGCTTCCATCTACACAAAAACGCACGGTGTTCCATCCATTTCGGTAATATCAGATGTGCTAAAACAAATTCAAGACGAATACGGTCCAGAACCCGCTTTAACTCTTGGTATGAAATTACTGAAAGACTTCAAGCAGGTCTCGGCTATATTATTAGCCAACATAAAAGGTGAAGCAGCAAACGTGGCGATCCGCCAGAGGTTAAAAGAGACAGATATAGCAGACCAACCAGCTGAAATTGCCAGAATCATAGAAAAATCCTATGAGGAACTAGGTAGAGATAGTTTAGGTGGAATACCAGTAAAACCACAACTGATTGAAAGTCCTGAAAAAACGGTTACAAAGATGACACAGATGCACCAATAAAGCAGAAACTGCTCTGGGAACAAATAGCTCTTTTACAAAAAGAACTACCAAAGACTCACGTGACACACTTACTGAGTCATCAATGTGATGGCGTTCACGTTGCAGGGAATTCATTGGCTGAAACAGCCACAGCGGCAGCAACTAAATCGGCTCCCGTAGTTCGAAAAAAGCATACATTAAAATACATTGACGGTGAAACAGTGCTGGCGGTGAAAACGTCATCAAAAGGCGACTGCTCAGCGCTACCGATCAACTATCCACTCAATTATACATACATAATCGATGCAAACTCCGTCCCTTTTGCTCGAATCCCTGGAGTGGGGGATAGAGTGATTCCAAACATGGACAGGAGAAACTTGTTAATCGCAGACGCACATATGGGCGAGGGTCTCAGACACCTCAAACTAAAAGATTCTCTGGAAGAATTACAATCACGGTACTGGTGGCCAGGCATGAGCCTGCGTCACACCATGTTTGTAAAAAACTGCCCAAACTGCAACAGAGATCGCAGTGGGGAGAGAAACAGTTTAATACCTCGTCGTTTTACTCCAGAAAAAATCAAGAGTAAAAAGCAAGGCTTGCGATTAACATATACAGGCTAGTTTCCACTTATAATGTAGATCACCAGCACTCGGCTGACGTCTGGACTGTTATACAAGATTTGCGAGTCTAAATGGCATATACGCTAAGAGCATGCTACGTTTGACCATTGTTTTCACTCTAGCCCTCCAGCCTGAGGGGAAACATGGCCAAATGAGCATAGCACAGCGGGAATCTTCTCACTTCCTTCCTGAGGGATACGGGATGGTGGAAAGAAAAAACCGTGACATAAAGCAATCTATAACGGCAAAGGTATTAGGTTCGGGAGCTGGGTGGGTCAAACATCTAATAAGTGTCCAACGTAGTCTAAATAACTTGCCAAGAAATTCTCTGAAGGGATTCAGTCCGTACGAATTATTATTTGGAACTAGGATGTTGATCTCTGACCTTGACAGTCAGACTTCAGTGGTGAAAGAAAAAAGCTTTGATATCAAAGACCGTTTGGCTATTTTGCAGGACTTAAACAAAACAAGAAAATACCTGAGCAACATAAAGTTGAAACAGCAGCCAACAACCACTGAAGAACCACCACCTGTCCCAGCAAGACCTGTCTGGATTCCAAAAGTCGGGGATCTAGTCAGAGAAAAGATCGCGGTAAAGAAGGAATTTGGGCCTTCTTACAGAAAAGCAGTTCCTGTCTTGTCTGTCAACGGGACAAGATCAGTTGTACTACCGCCACTTGCTGGTAAAAAGGAGAACCGAGTTGTATCCATCGACCTGGTAAAACCACAATCATGTGGCCGATAACAAATAGTATGCCAAGTGGACTCCCAATAAGTAGCAGAACACCAAGGTTTGCTACCAGTACAGAGGTTCTAACAAAGAGGCTACTCACATTCGAAACGCCTACAGAAGAACAACAAGGACTATGCAACAATGCAATGGAACTTAGACCTCTGAAAACCCAAATAAAAACATTTAGCAGAGACACACCAATCTATAATGAAGTACCAAGTGCAAATGCAAGAAACAGTAATCCTGAACCAATTGGAACAATTGACAGAACTGCATCCGGCTACTTCATAAACTTCGATGATTCCTCTGAAAGCTTCAGTGAATCAAAGACACAGCCATCATCAAAAACCTTTAAAGATAAAGTTAAAGTACTTTTGAAACAACTGAAAGAAACATATCTGATTTCTCCATGGATTGAATTTTGGGTGGGTTTTGGTGCATTTATCCTCATACTTTGGCTCATCATGGTACTAACTTTGGGACGCTTCATTGAGGGAAGATATGCTAAAATGGACACAGCAAGTCAGAAAATCAACTTGATCCTCAAACCACACGCATCTTCACACGTCGAGAAAAGAGAACTTTCTTCAGCCAACTTCACAGCCAATCCTATACCGGGTGGGGTAGCATGGGACAACACAGACTACGAAATCTATGGTCCGGTCGAAATCCTGAAATATCCACACCAAATTAAGATCTCATTGAGTGACTTTGTAAAACCAAGCTCATTTGCTGATGATTGGGACTTCGAAAGCATTAATAATATGATGTCTGACTTAGTAATGTCTGCTAAATTTACCAAACATGATTATTTGCAGGGTTCTACAAATTATGATAGTATGTACTGTTATAACCACTATGGTAACCATTTTCTACATAGATCTGCACAACCTAGAAATGTTTTAAATTATAATCAATGGGAACATTGTGCAACACCTCCAAAAGGAAGCTCAAGAACCGTTTACGACAAATATTCATACTTTTCAGGTTTTAACATAAGTAATGCTGAAACATTTTATTTCAAATTGTCAAATAAGACAGGGATGAAGACCATGATAACAAACACTAAATTGATATATTCAGACTCATTTTTTGAACAAATGAATACTTTTGGTTTTGATTATTGGGACAAAAATGTTGAATTGAAAAGCGTTTGGGGCACAAAAGAATGGCAAGTACAGGGTATAGAATCTTTGTTCAGAGCCTGCATGATCCCAGAACAAATTATATTTTTAAATGACACTGTTCAACAAACCACCTGTCTTGGCCTAGCCAAAATGAAAGACTTAAATAAACCGTCTATTCCAAAACCAACAATGAACAGCAATAGCTCTACAGATGAAGAGATAGACGTAAATTATGTATTAAACCAAAACAGAACACATCCAGATTGGAAACAGTGGTTGATCTGGCCCACAGATACTAATAACTGTCAAGACAGATTCCTGAACAAAACACAGGGGTTCAAAATGACCAGGCCAGACCCTAGATATCCTCAAAGACATCACCCAGGGATAATAACCACCTACAGTGTGGGCAAATTATGCCTTCAATGGCTACAAACTTCCACACTGGCAGAAATTAAGCAACACCTAACTTTACTTACTGATGGTGCTGACTTGCGTGATTTCACTATGGGACCACGCAAACAGCGTCAAAAGCGTTTCATAGCAGCCTCTGTATATGCAGCATACAATGAGGCCTGGAAGGTTACTCAAATTGAGACAGCAGAGAGAATACGGGAAATTGACCGTATTAATTTGGAAAAATCACTTTCTGTAGTGGACAATGGGTTAATGACTCTGTCCTCCAGAATTTTTTCTTTGGACAGCATTGTGTCTTCAGCAATCGACATATTATCGCAAGACTTACTGTTATTACAACACGGTCAGTCCCAATTGCGTTCTATAGTACAGCTTGGCTGGACGTTACAAAATCTGCGTTCAGGCTATGTGCCTTGGCGTTTAATCAACACAACGTCACTATTCTATATCTTTAACCTTACTGATAGACAAATCAGTATGGCCCAAAAGGGAGCTGATTATACAATCCTGAGCATTGAGAAACTTGAGAGATTACCAGTGACAATGTCAGAACGACCTGTCAGTGAATGGATAATACATGGGATAATTAATATTCCAATTTCAACCTTCAGGTTTCAATACTGCCAAAAATATATACAGGCTGGCATGTACGAAAAATTGGGAAAAGGGTACATAAAAACAACATGGAACCTGCCCTATTCACATGCATGTGTCAGTAATAAAGGACAGAAAGTGTTTCTTAGTGGCAATAATTGTGCAATGTCACTAAGCGGTACACTTCTGTGTAACGGAATTAGTTTGCATGGAGCCGGCGAAGGGAACTCAAATAACCTTTCATGTCACCAGCAAGGCGCACCTGCAACAGAGATTGAACCATTCTTTCAAAGACTCTATAATGGGAGCTACATTCTAATTGTAGATCGCAGATGTTGTAGTCTTATGCCCGGGACTCCTTATCTCGTAACTACGACTGCGAAGGTCAAGTGCTGTGGACACTCATTGTTCCCCAGCTCCTTTCCAGACAGGGAGGCAAGGGCATGGCCCAACTTGAAAATTACTTCTATTCGAATAGATACTTTAAGCAGAATGAAAACAGTGCTTCTTCAGACGCCGACCAGGCTCACGTCATCTAAAGAAACGTATGATCTACAAGTCGCAAGGACGACTGCAGAGATACATTCATTGTTATCAACTAATTCCCCCATACATTTCGCAGAAATCCTGAATGAAATCTTAAATATTTCTGATACCAGTGGGGTCTCACAAGTATTTAAGACAGTATTTTCGATGGCATTAACACCATTCGAAGCCATACTGGGTATTTTTCCAGATTTCGTCCACTCGATTTTTGGCGGACTTCCCCTCATTTTAGGACTGATTGCAGGAATCCTATTCCTAGTCCTCATTTTTCGTTATGGCAAACCATGTCACAGACAAAACACCTGCGACAAGGGAAGAAACAATCCTAGCCATTTGATACCGGGACCGGATATCAAGAATCCTGGGACTATCCCGGCTTAGAGACCTGAACATGACTTGGTTTCTATCATTCCGACCTATGTGGCAACGATGTGTTTTACCTGTATTAAGGTGCCTGCTATGCGGAGAAGAATGCGTGTTAGACACCTGTCTGACGCTACAATCGGATGCGCCAATGGATGCAGAAACATTGTTGAGTCCGATCAAGGCTCATGCTTTGTGCTGCCCTCAAAGGCTACCAATCCTGATGACGGCATTCGTGGAAGCTTCACCACTACGATTAAGGGGTAGTGAAGTTCAAGATGAAAGCAGCATCGATCAGGTACGACCTTCTGTCAGCAATCCAAATCAGAATGTCAATGGAGACAATCATGCGCACGAATGCATGGTTACACCTATTTCCGAGTTAGTGGAACTCTCCCAGGAAGCTGTTGACAACTTTTTCGAAAGCCTAAATGATATGATGTTCTCACCAGAGCAGAAATAGAGACTTTTGAACAAACTCGTACACGGCGTTCCCTGAATTTGGCCTTCAACTTTCATAATAGAGTCACATGAACAAACTTCGCTCCAGTTCACGGACAGCAATTTTTTCAGCAGCCCCAAAATATTTTTGCGTATTTTTCGGGACACTATCTTCTGCTTAAAGTAAGAACTATTCTTAGAGAACTAAGATTTCTAAACTTAGATAGCTTATAGACTTTAGCTGCCCGCTGGCATGTTCATAAATATTTTATTCTGTGATGAAATGGTCTTGAACTTTTTTTCTGTATTAAGAGCCATTTCATGTGTAAATTCTCATATACCGAATAGCAATAATATATACAAATGCGTGATTACTTTAGCATTATTATACAGCTTGAGTGCATACATTACATATGACTGCAATTTTTTCCGTATATTTGTAAATTTCAAAATGCATTTATGTATTTTGGGGTGGTAAGGTATACACACTACTCTATAGTATGTTGTACTATGTTTTACTATGCATAGATTAGTAAATATGACCATAGTTAGCGTGGAGTGGGTGTGATGTATTCCTATAGGTTCTGAATCGATCCCCCTATTCCTGACCCTATTCTGGTTAGCAAACTAACAAGTTAACTAGCAGTCAGCCCATGAGGCAGAAAACCCCCATGATGCAGATACCGTTATCTGACGAAGCCACACTACGGCACAGGAACGTGTTATCTGATTAGGTCATAAGGCTTGCGATCTAATTAGACAAGCGATATTCTCCAGCCCCTGATAAGGCATACGGAGTTCTCATAACAAATCAAACCAATGACAACCTGGGAAAAACCCTGCGGCCATTGTTTTGATTTCACCGAGAACTTCAGCAAAAGAATGTGCTAACGACCTGGTCGTATGACATCCTTATTGAGGTATCTATGTCCATCCTTACGTAAATCTCGGCACCTTAAAGGTATAAATATTACCGATATTGCCCTATGCAAACACACGTGGTGGTGACGAGACGGAGCAGCCATACTTGCCGAAGCCCAGAGCAGAGCAGACCCCGCTGGTGCAGCCCCGCCTTCCTGACGCGCTGAGAACGAGACGCGCTGCTTTCTCCTGCCGAGAAATCCAGCACCGGCGCTTCCGGGTAGCCCTCGCAGGCAGCCTGGAATATCGAGACCAGAGACGAGAGATACCATCCCTCATTCATCCTTAATTCCAGGTACAGAACTGAATAATCCCTTGCAGAGAATTCTTTAGTTAGTCACTTGGCAAAAACAAACTTAACTTAAACTGTAACTTTCTATTCCCGCCCACGTATTAGGCTTAGGTCAGGTACACGGGGTAGGCGTATTTAGAAACACCAGTTGAGTACGTTTAGTCAAATGTATATGTGTATGTAATATATTTTATTCATTTTAAACCTTCATATGGCTTAGAAACCATATCAATGTTTTTACAGTATTATTTTATACTTCTGCTTTTAATGTATGCACTTTACTTAACTATAAGTATTGCAATAATATCGATCCATTTCTCTTGTACGAGAAAAGAGACTGATCAATAAATAACATCTTTTATTGAACACGCCTGTCTCTTCCTTTTCTCTACAATCTGATGAGACTAAGAATGCACGTACTGACTGAGTAAAATAAATTGCCTTTTGTTCACACGACTCTCGAGATACACTCTTGATTAGGGGAGAGCAAAGTTGTCATGTTCTATGGTTGTCAGAAACTAAATCCCTTCTTGTCTAATCAGGGAAGTTAATTCCTTCCTGAACATTCGAGAAAGTTTCTAGTGAACTCTGAGCTAGCTGGCAAACCCAAAACTTTAAGTCTAATATCGACAGTAGTAGACCTAGTTAACGTCTGGTCTAGGCCTTTACTATTGAAGGTATTATTCCAATGCGCAGAGCCTATTGGGATAATAGGAACTACACTACAGAACATTCTTTCAGAGTAGGCATCAAACATATGGCAGATTTCTTCTCGTTAATTTTCTTAAAAATATTCTCTGGAAGAATGTTTTCATTTGGGTACAAATTAGAAATTAACCGTCCATGTAAAGCTTCTTTCCCTTGTTGACTTATTTTTCCTACTCTTACATCTTGTAAAATATTTTTATAATCTTCATCCTTTGCCTGCCGCATATTTTGAAGCAGTTCTGCATATTTGAAGTTTAACCATATATTAACATTTCCAATGCTTCCTAGGCACTTCCTGGTATCTTCATGTGTGAGCATTTTGAACACAGGTTGGCCTTTCACTGGAGTCAACTGCAGAAGATCTCCAAAAACAATAATATGTTTTCCTCCAAATAAAACATCATAGTCTGTTCTAAGAATTTCTTGCATTCTCAAATTCACAAAAGCAAGCATTATATTTGACACCATGCTTACTTCATCAATGATAAGAAGTTTCATTTTCTTCAGGACTCTCGAAACTTCGGAACACGCATCTCCAGATAGCTTGTGATATTGCAATTTGTTATCATGCTCCACTGGCAGCATCAGTAAACGATGTAAAGTAATCCCTTTAATATTATGTGCTGCCAGCCCAGTTGGAGTGGTAACAACACAAGACAGCGGTGATTCAGTCCTTTTCTGCAGATAAGATGCAATTGCTTTAATCAGAAAACTTTTTCCAGTTCCCGCTTCTCCACTCACGTACAGTTGGACAGGCTTAAATGATGTACATGAGCACTCTTTCCTCTCATGACTCAATCCATGTTCAACCTGTTCTGTGACTTCGTCATATATCAGTTTCTGCTCAAGGTTTAATTGTTTCACCAAATCTTCTAAATGAATTACATCCTCTTGAGCTTTCTCCATAGCTCTTTCCACTTCATCCATGGCAGTGGCAGCTTCATTTTGGATAATTGGTCCTCCTAGTGGATCCTGACTCAATGAAGCAGAACTCTGACTGCCTTGAGAACTATCTCTCGCAATCTCTGCAGCAATTGTTGATTCTTGCGCTATTTCTTCATTCAACATTTGCAGATAATTTGGAAAAACAGGACATTCTATGGTATCCTTCGTAGCATTAAAAGAGTCTTCATAACAGAGAAAATCTCCAAGTAGTTCCTCTTCTTCTCGCCATGGTTTAAAAAGTTGCAAAAGAGCCAAATAGTAAAATTCTCTTTTGTCTGGATTTTCACAACTCAATTTTCGATGATTAATCAAATGACCTTTTTTCTGTTTCACTAGACATTCTTCACATCCAATGATTCCATATATTCCATTATTGATATCTTCTCTGAGGTTCTTCTTATAAATATATCTTTGCAGAACTTCATAGAGACAAACGTTCTCAAGGTGAGGACTTCTATTTGTATCCAACATGTTTGTCTTCAAAATATCTGTACTTTCTGGTTCTTTCCCTGCCAAATACTCTATCTCTTGTACAGATTTCAAAACTCGATTTCGTGTTGCAGCAAGACCTAGACTCACCCAAATGATGGTTCTAGATTTGGCATAGAGACTTGCTGACGACAATCGATCAGAACATTCATATGCTCCAATTTCTCGATGCGACAACATCTTCAGACTGTACCTGTACAGTTTCTTGCTTAGGCTCTTTTCATGTGAAATGTCCCCCCACATTTCCTTCAGTTCTGTCTTTTCTTTTTTTGTGATGTAAGACGTCACATATCGAGCTACAGCAATAGAGTTGTCAGCAACAAATTGAATATCCATGTTAGCATTCCACATGGATAAAATCACTGGGTTGTAGTCATTGATGTACTTGGACTCTTCGTTTCTTTTTAAATTGTATGTATTTTTTGGTGATTTTCTCGTCACAGTATGTCGCAGAGAAGACATTAAATTATTTACTCTTCCTTTGGAAATCACTGGTCGTGGAAAAGCGAAACGACATTTTGTGTAGAACTTGTCCTTGTTTCTGAATTTTCGACGACAGTACTTTCCACAATGATGGGATTGAAAGCGTAAAACTTGTTGCTTAAAATTGTTTTCTTCGGTAATTTCCGGAACAGCACATGTTGAATACTTTTCAATGAAGCTCATCACTGTCTCATCTGAATCTGTTCCAAATTTTGGTGCATCTTTAATCCATAGCAGCATATGTATGTGAGGAGCACCTCTTGCTTGATACTCCTTTCTCCAAAAGAAATCCAAAACCTCTCCAAGGGGAGGATTTTTTTTGTTGGTAATAAAAGACATCATAGCTTCAAATCTATGATTGAAATATCTGCATACATTCACTGGATCCAAAGAACACAGTTCTCCAGGTGTTTTGAATTCTATATTTTGTATATTAGCATTGGCCTCTCGTGGAAATTGAAGTAAGTCCTCCCATGCATACTCGGCACAGCTAAGAGTGAGGAACCATGTAGGAGTTCCTAAGTTTCTTAGCATACATTTCAATTCCCCATGGCGACTGTACCAATACTCATTTGTACCACGCTGACATGCCATGAGATTGATTAGATGAGATTCTAAAATATTATCTTGCAGATTCACTTTCTCCATAAAGTCCCTCGCCGAAACATTTTGCAGATGTGCTCCACTTTTCAGAATATGGTTTACTGCATAAGAAAGCCCAGACAAGTCACTTTCATACAGTAGATGAAACAAATAGGGAATGCATTGACGAAACCTTGCATCTTCAGCATATAATCTTACAGTTCGATATTCAGATGCAGGAATTTGAAGTGGTCGATCGTCATATCGCCCACCTCGACCTTTTGGAAATAGCTGTGGAAAACAACGAGCTTCCAAACTTTGTTCCCATACACTAATGGGACTTCCTTTTGCTGCTTTCATTTGAAACAATTCAATTGCATTCCCCATTACTTCTTTGGAATGCAAAGGATGAACAGTATAATGTTCATATATTTCTTCACTTCTAGACACATCAACTTTTTCAATTTGCCCGCCTGAACAATCACTGTCTTCATCTGCAGCTTTTTCCTCTGCTGCAACACATACATCTTTGTAGTACTCATTGTTTTTGACTAAATACAACGCTGCCTTTTTGACTTTCCTAACATCCACTAAATCTTGCCAATTTTTTTTACTCTTTGTTGGAACCCCATTAACTAGAATAACTAAAGGTTCCTCTTCTACTTCTATCAATATCTTTTTTTCAAATCTAGGGGCAAATAAACAACTCTTCCCTTTAATCCTCTCTGCAAATCTGTAGGAGGCAATTTCCCTATCTTAGGCTTCATGCGAACAATTGCCTGAAAAAGATGGACACATTGAATCAAAATAGACTCATATGTATTTAAATCCATCAAATCACGGGGAATGTCTACCAACTCCAGATTATTATGAACAGCTCTAGCAGGCATTCTGTTTTGATTTAATTTATCATAACAATATTTACAAATACGCTCATCAGAACTCAAATCAAAACAATTCTCCACCCACAAATAAGTTGCTAAATCTTTCCACTCATAATTATCTATCTTTTCACTTTTTGCATATAAATCAACTAACCTAGTCTGAATCTTATAATGAGTCCATCGACAACACACACAAGTAAAATTCGGCCTTTCACTTGATTTCACCTTAAACCTGGTAATTTGCTTCTCAAATTTTTCTGTATTTAAAATCTGTACATTGTCTTCCACATTACCTTGAATTGCTGTCTCAATTTCTACACTGTCCTCTTTTTCACGAAAATAACAAATCTCAATTTCTTCACAAATCTTCTTCACATCTAATTCAGTTCCATGCAAAAGAGCACTGTTTAATTGTTTAAGCTTAAGTGCTGGACTTTTTGCATAATACAACATTCTCACTAATTTCCTCATTTTGGTATGATGCACTGCTAACATCCTAAAATGATGAAAAACACTCTGACAGACTTCTCTAGAAAGACAAGCCAGTGAATGGCCTTGCAAACCTGTGATTCCTCTCACTCTGCAAGGATCTAAGTCTTGCAACAACTTCACTTTCTGCTTTATACTTTTCTTACTATATGTACGTAAGAAATTACAAAACAAATCAATTGATTCCTGTCGCACACTACAAATACTACTACACTTCCAAGTGTACACTGGACCCTTAGTACGTCTCCCTAAAAATCCATCAGATAACACCTCTTCTGGTTCTCTAGGCACAAGTTTCTCTTTTTCAATCGGACAACCGTTTTTCACTTCATACGCTCGACCACTGGTGTCAACTGCATGCACTAAATCATTCTCCTGGAAGTAACTCTCCTCATTAAAAAATGGCTCATAACTTGAACTGTGCATCCATTCTCCAGAAAAAACTTTACAGAAATGTGTCCGATTAATTACTCTTTTCCATCTACTGTTTGATTTGAAAACATCAATTGTCTTGTTAAGTGTGCTAATTTTATTGAATATTAAAATAAATAATTTTTTCTTAACTTCAAAAGCCTGATCAACAATCTTCTCTACACTTTTCTTTTTCTTATAAAAAGCAGCTCTCTGTTTACCTTTCCTAATGTTTTTTAACAAATTTAAAACCACTCTATTGCGAAACATTCGTCTACGAATGTCTCTAAACTGATTCTGCCTTCTATTCCTATACATATTATTCTCTCCTGCTCCAGTTTTAGGATTCTTTGAAGTTCTCTCCTTCCTTTTCAATTTTACTCTCTCATTTTCTTTTTCTACATGCTGTCCATCATTTTTTTGGGATGTACATATGTTACGTAAAAAAGACTTAGTTGTCTTACCAGGAGCTTTGTTCCTGTTTTTTGAAGTATTTGTTGTGGAAGAGTGCTGTAATTCCGTTGCTGTTTTTGATTTATCCCGGTTACGTTGTTTCTTTGTCCTTTCCTTTGTGGGCATCTTTGCTTACTCTTCAAATAACGATTTCAATCTGTGTTAAAGAAAAAAGTAGCACATTATAGACCACTATTACCAAACAACAAATCAATGACAAAAAGCAAACGATCTATACAGGGTTACAGATCAGGCGAGGATTCTCCAGGGGTGCACAAAAGGTGAGGCCTGTATTGAAGAGTATAGTGGAAGACAGCTCTGTCCACAAGTACAAAGAAGATGAGACCTATGTCTAAGTCCACTGCACTCTTATACACAGGCTTCACCACCTATGCTTCCCGAGAAAGTATTGAGTTATATAGTTATATAGAATTGTATTTTATAAAATTGTGAAGCTCCATGTGCAAGCGTTTGCCTCAGTCTTATTCCTGTTGTGAGGCAGGTGCAAGATTTTGCCTCAGTCTTATCTCTGCTGTGAGGCAGATGATTGTAAATAGGATCTGTGCTGTGTTTCCTAAATGTGATGTCAAAAACGATTTTGGGGAAAATGAATGGTTTTTACATTTTTGAGTATAATGTGGCACAAAGGTCTAAAAAGTGACGCATCTACCTACCTGCGTCACTTTTTAAATATGGGGCAAAAAGGTACTTGTTTGGGCTTTCCTGGGGAGCGTAGGTGGTGAGGCTTGTATCTAAGAGTGCAGTGGACTAGGCTTCATGAAGCATATACCTGTCTGCATTCTTAGACGCAGGTGTCAATTTGACTGTTTACAATGATGTTACCTGTGTTTTGTGAAGAGGCACAGTTAAATAATGATGACGGTGGGGTTGGAGGATTGTGCGAAGAGAATGAAATACAGTCGGTTGAGACTGCCATGGTTCAAGAGCCTGTAGATAATGTTGGTCTCCCTGGTGGTACCACCCCCGTCAAATACATTGAGAGTACAGACTCTGCAGATTTTTACTCCCTCTCAGAGCACTCCATATCATCTACGGAGGATCTTGCTCAACAGTATGCTGAACAGATGAGTATGGCTGAAGGAAGCTTTAATAGCAGCTATGAGGCTGAAGAGGGGAGCTCTGAGCAAATGAAGGGACAGTCTGGGCAGACTGTACGCCGATTGCGGTTGACACAGGATCAGCATTATGATCACACAGGAGCTGCCTCACAGTCTGGTGAGGAGCAAGATGATGAGATATCACTTGAGCTTATTTACAAGACTATGATGATACACAGAGAGGAGCATAGACAAGACAGTCTAAGAGTGCAAAACTCATGTAAACAATTACAAAATTCTGTCAGGCGGCTGGCTAAATCTCATGCAGAGTTCCTGGGCAGAGTTACTGAGGCTGAGACGCGCATATCTACTTTAGAGGACAAGGTACACCAACAGAAGAGGATCATAGCCGAACAACTGACCCATAAAGAAGAGATTAACTGGAAAGTCATTGATCTAGAAAATCGCGCGAGGAGAAATAACTTGCGTTTTTTACAAATTATGGAAGAAAAAGAGGGGTCAGATCCTCGTGGCTTTATAATCGAGCTTCTTAAAAAATCATTCCCAGATTCAACCAGATGGGATTGGGACCGGGAAGTCGAAAGGGCGTATCGTTTTCCTTTTAAAATACGATCAAACCATTTGGAACACCGCGATCAGAGACCTAGAGCTTTATTAGTGGCATTTAATGGCTTTTTAGTGCGAGAGGAAGTATATAAGAAGGTAAGACCAGATAAGAAAATCAGCGCACTTGGTTGTGAATATTTTGTCCGCCCGGATTTGTGTAAACAAACGGTGGATCTGAGATGGCAATTGCGACAGCTTATCCCTCTTTTTCAATCCAAAGGAGCTCAGGTCTACCTTATGTTTCCTGCGAAAATGAAAATTGTGTATAAAGAGCGTACTCATTATTTCACAACATCACTGGCAGCTAAGACTTTTTTGGACTCAATGTAATTAGATTTAGTTAATGTGTAAACTAATGTAGTGAAATGAGTACATAATGATTATGATTATTCTACATCTTTAGAGATTTATCTAAGAGTTGGGTAATTATGTATATGGCCTAGCCCTCAGGTCAGTGGGAAGACGCATATGAGTATATTGTGTCGTTTTCTTTTCTTTAAATTAGCACTAAGTTCGCGGGCGAAGGTAGGGAGAATGGGGCAAGCTCGCAATCAAGAGGACCATAAGTCCTAAAGCCTCAATAAAGGGTTGGGAAGGGGGGAAGGGTACACTTGTTTGGGGGGGCTTTATGGGTGGCACAGTGGGGAGGTGTAGGGAGGAAAAGTGGGAAAAAATAGTTCTTGGGCACAGTGAACTGCAAATTGAGAAGTCTAATTGTGATTTAACGCTGGTATGGAGTATCATGCTTTTTGTTGTATATGAGTGTTTAGAAATGATTTGGATCTTGAATATAACCCGAAATATTAGAATAAAGGGAAATTTATCTAGACTTTTTCAATGGCAACTAAGTGTTTAAAAATTTGTTCTCTAAATGTATCAGGACTCAATAACGTGAATAAAAGGCAGAAAGTCGCTGCTGAATTGAGGTATATAGGACCACATATCGTATGTATACAGGAGACTCACTTACCTTGGTCTAAGAGATTGGTTTTAAGAGAATTGGGATATACACTTGTAGTCGCTACAGGTCAAACTAGTCTGATTAGGGGTGTTGCTATTATGTCTAAAGGTAACATTGCTGTAATAGGTAAAACTTTGGCGGATAAAAAAGGAAGATGGGCAATAGCAGAAATAAGTGTAGAAGGTAAGAAGCTAACGCTTTGTAATATTTATGGTTCAAACTTAGATGACCCAGAGGCTTTAGTGGAAATGAATATTGAGTTAACTACTTGGGCCCAACCTATAATTATCTGTGGAGATATGAACATAAATTTGAACAATACTGCTATAAAGGAAGGGCTGGCTATGTACAAAGGCCATAAACCAAAAGTATACAAGGTGTTGGCAAGCTTAGCACAGGACCATGGGTTGGTGGATGTGTGGGGGCAATTAAGACCACAAGATACTGGGTATACGTTTTATTCTTACCCACATAAAAAATTGGTTAGACTTGACTACTTTTTTACTCCTGTTTCAATTACTTCAGGTGCAACTATTTCTGTATATCCTAGAATTTAATCTGATCACTCCCCGTTACTATTAGAGATCGATACGGAGCTAAATAAACCTAGACAAACTAGTTTCACATTTGACAGGAAATTAATTTTTAATGAGGAGTTTCAAGAACAAATAAGAAAATGGATGAAACTATATTTTGAAGAGAACGAGGGATCCAGTTCACAAGGTATAATATGGGACTCTTTTAAAACTGGATTTCGGGGAGAATGTATAAGCTTTTCGTGCAGGATTCAGAAAAAAGCTAACCAAGAGTTAGATAGAATATATGATCAGTTGATTCACTCTGAAACACAGTTAATGCAGGAGATAATCAATAAGGGGCCAGGTCTAACTATATTGGAGGATAAAGTTGCCAGGGATAAAGCGAAAATATCAGGTATCTGGTCTGAGGAAGATGCTAGGAAATATCTCTCTTCAAAAATGGATAGACACGAATATGGAGAAGCAATTGGGAGAAGATTGGCGATTCAATTACGCATTAAAGAGTCGGCCAGAAATAATGCTCAAATGAGAGATTCTACAGGGGTCATGCAGTCGACGCCACAAGAGATCCTTAAGATTTTGCAAAAATTTTACTCTGAGCTATATGAAGGACCATCTGCTCCCGGATTAAACTGGAATACAACATTAGCAGAAGGCCTAAAAATGGTGGACTCAACTGTCTCTCTGGGGCTAGAGGATATAATTACAGAGGAGGAGCTGGATAGGGCTGTTAAAAGTCTAGCAAAGGGTAAAGCTGCTGGCCCCGATAGACTACCCAGCGAAATATATTTTCAATTTGATCAGGATATTAAAAAAGAACTTCTAAAAACAGTGAGAGAAGCTCAGGTGGGAAATCCCCCAAGAACGTGGGCAGAAGCCACTATCGCAGTCTTCTGTAAAAAAGGCAAACCAGCAGATTGCGTTGGGTCATATAGACCGATTTCGCTGTTAAATTCCGATAATAAAATCTATTCTAAAATCTTAGCTAATCGGTTGTCAGATTGTATCACCCCTTTAGTATCACAGCATCAGCATGGTTTTATTCCCAGAAGGGGGATGGTAGAACATGTAAATACAGTCATCTCTCTCTTTGACACTGCCTCAGTATATAAGAATGACCTAGCGCTGATTCTGTTGGACGCGGAAAAAGCGTTTGATCGCGTGCAGTGGGAGTACCTCTGGGAACTAATGAGGAAAATGGGATTTGGGGTGAGATTTATTAGAGCAATACAATCTCTGTACTTGAAACCCGTAGCAAAGATATCAGTTATGGGCCAACTCTCTGACAATGGTATTTAACACATGGTACGCGACAAGGTTGCCCCTGCTCTCCCCTTTTATTTGCTCTCTATATAAACCCTTTTATTGAGTTATTGAGTCAGAATATTCTGATTCCTCCCTATAAAGTTCATAATTTCTATTTTTCAGTGTTTGCCTACGCTGACGATATAGCAGTGGCAACAACTAATCCTGCAACAGCAATTAAAGAAATTGAACGATTAGCACAGGTATTCGGTCTTATAGCAGGCTATAAATTGAATGAGACTAAAACTCAAATTCTCTGCTCTGATACAATTACCTGGCTAGATAGCAGGGTGGTTAAAGAAGTGATGTATTTGGGAATTTTAATCAGGGCAAATACGATGGATTTAGTGCAAGTTAACTGGAATACATTAATGGCAAACATTACGGCAGATTTGGATAGATGGGAAAGGTTGTACCTAACCATTATTGGAAGATCAAATGTGATAAAAATAAATATATATTGCCAAAGGTTTTGTATTTGTTTAGATCGATACCTTTAGAAATAACTAAAGATAAAATACAGGACCTGCAATCTAAATGCGGAAAATTTATATGGAGCCCGGGGAGACCTAGAAGGGCAATGAAATATATGACGCTGCCAGTTTTAAGGGGAGGAATGGGGGTACCTGATTTTTTTCTTTATTATGTCACTTGTTTTTTACTGAAAATGAAAGTTCTAATAATAGGAGTAAATGAAGTTGATGATACTAACATGTCAAATATTTTTGATATACAGTTAGGGACAAATGCAAAGCATATTCTTGTTAAAGAAATTGACGGGAGTTATTTCAAGCGAACAAGGTTCAAGGTAACCATGGGGGCTTTTAAGGTCTGGAAATGGTTTATGAAAAATATGGATTTACCAAGAGTGTCATATTATACTCCGCTTAACGCACATAGGATTTTACCAGGCATTTTTTCTGATGCAATGTCTAATAAGCGGCAGCAGAAAGGCATCAAGACGTTAGGACATATTGTTAACAAGAATGGGATGTGTAAATCTTTTGAAGAGATCAAGGATGAATACTCACTGCCCAGATGGTATTTTTTTAAATATCTACAAATACAGGATTATTTAACTCGACGGGGTGGGAAATTAATTCAACATCAAGTTATTGAAGAAATTAGTAGATCAGTCAAAATTGGAGTGATTTATCAATCCTTGATCTCTGCTAAGAAAGATGATTTAGAAAAAGTGCAGCTGAAATGGAGAGAGTCTCTAGGAGATTTCGAGATTGACGTAGAAGATCTTTTAATTTTGTCTAAGGAGGGGCTCATGACGGCGAATTTGAAAGCTCAGTTTTTAAATCATTATGTGATTTATATTATGCGCCCAAGCGAATGGCAAAATGGGCAGTGGGAAGTCAAGGTAAATGTTTTCGTTGTGGTGAGGAGGATGCCGGAGCGATACATATTTTTTACAGCTGTGTTAAGTTAAAGGGATTTATTGAGCACTTGGAAAAATTAATCTCTTCAGTGATTAAAACCACGATCGTCATTTCTCCAGCAATGATGCTGTTAGGAAAAATTCAAAAAGACAATATTTTGGAAACACTTTTTCAACACCGGCATTTTTTTTTTTTTTGCGGTGACAGTGGCACGTTTTTGTATCGCCAGGGAATAGTTACAGGAAAAGTCACCGGATTTTCATCAATGGCGTGCTAAAATGCTGAGTTTATATAATTTGGAGTGGAGTTTATTTTCAATTAAAGGATTAAGGAAAAAGAGACTGGGTATTAAAATTTGGAGTGCCTTCCGAGACTATTATGAATCATGAGTTTATCTCTCCAGAAAGCTAACATAATTTGGACTTTATTATTTGATGATGTACTTGTTGAATATTAATTCGAGATGTTGTCTGCAGTTTGCTGTGCTAAGAACAATAAAAAAAAAAGATGTTACCTGTGTTTTAAATCAGTGTAGGAAGCATATTGAGTTTGTTTGCATAGAGGAATTGTATTTTGTAAACTTGTGAAGCTCCATGTGAAAGCGTTTGCCTCAGTCTTATTCCTGTTGTGAGGCAGGTGCAAGATTTTGCCTCAGTCTTATCCCTGCTGTGAGGCAGATGATTGTAAATAGGATCTGTGCTGTGTTTCCTAAATGTGATGTCAAAAACGATTTTGGGGAAAATAAATGGTTTTTACATTTTTGAGTATAATGTGGCGCAGAGGTTTAAAAAGTGACGCATCTACTTACATGTGTCAATTTTTAAATATGGGGCAAAAAGGTACTTGTTTGGGCTTTCCTGGGGAGCGTAGGTGGTGAGGCTTGTATCTAAGAGTGCAGTGGACTAGGCTTCCTGAAGCATATCCCTGTCTGCATTCTTAGACACAGGTGACAATTTGACTCTTTACAATGATGTTACCTGTGTTTTAACTCGGTGTAGGAAACATATTGAGTTTGATTGCACAGAGTAATTGTATTTTGTAAAATTGTGAAGCTTCATGTGAAAGCGTTTTCCTCAGTCTTATTCCTGTTGTGAGACAGGTGCAAGATTTTGCCTCAAAACACATGCGTCTAAGAATGCAGCAGAGATAGGCTTCATGAAGCCTAGTCCACTGCACTCTTAGACACAAGCCTCACCACCTACGCTCCCCAGGAAAGCCCAAACAAGTACCTTTTTGCCCCATATTTAAAAATTGACGCATGTAGGTAGATGCGTCACTTTTTAAACCTCTGTTCCACATTATATTCAAAAATGTAAAAACCATTTATTTTCCCCAAAATCGTTTTTGACATCACATTTAGGAAACACAGCACAGATCCTATTTACAATCATCTGCCTCACAGCAGGGATAAGACTGAGGCAAAATCTTGCACCTGCCTCACAACAGGAATAAGACTGAGGCAAACGTTTTCTCATGGAACTTCACAATTTTACAAAATACAATTCCTCTATGCAAACAAACTCAATATGCTTCCTACACTGATTTAAAACACAGGTAACATCATTTTAAACAGTCAAATTGACACCTGTCTCTAAGAATTCAGACAGGGATATGCTTCAGGAAGCCTAGTCCACTGCACTCTTAGATACAAGCCTCACCACCTAGGCTCCTCAGGAAAGCCCAAACATGTACCTTTTCCCCCCATATTTAAAAAATGACGCATGTAGGTAGATGCGTCATTTTTTAAACCTTTGCGCCACATTATACTCAAAAATGTAAAAACCATTTATTTTCCCCAAAATCGTTTTTGACATCACAATTAGGAAACACAGCACAGATCATATTTACAATCATCTGCCTCACAGCAGAGATAAGACTGAGGCAAAATCTTGCACCTGCCTCACAACAGGAATAAGACTGAGGCAAACGCTTTCACATGGAGCTTCACAATTTTACAAAAAACAATTCCTCTATGCAAACAAACTCAATATGCTTCCTACACTGATTTAAAACACAGCTAACATCATTGTAAAGAGTCAAATTGACACCTGTGTCTAAGAATGCAGACAGGGATATGCTTCATGAAGCCTAGTCCACTGCACACTTAGATACAAGCCTCACCACCTAGGCTCCCCAGGAAAGCACAAACATGTACCTTTTTTCCTCATATTTAAAAAGTGACGCATCTATGCGTCATTTTTTAAACCTTAGGGCCACATTATACTCCAAAATGTAAAAACCATTTATTTTCCCCAAAATCGTTTTTGACATCACATGTAGGAAACACAGCACAGATCATATTTACAATCATCTGCCTCACAGCAGGGATAAGACTGAAGCAAAATCTTGCACCTGCCTCACAACAGGAATAAGACTGAGGCAAACGCTTTCACATGGAGCTTCACAATTTTACAAAATACAATTCCTCTATGCAAACAAACTCAATATGCTTCCTACACTGAGTTAAAACACAGGTAACATCATTGTAAAGAGTCAAATTGACACCTGCGTCTAAGAATGCAGACAGGTATATACTTCATGAAGCCTAGTCCACTGCACACTTAGATACAAGCCTCACCACCTAGGCTCCCCAGGAAAGCCCAAACATGTACCTTTTTCCCCATATGTAAAAAGTGACGCATGTAGGTAGATGCGTCACTTTTTAAACCTTTGCGCCACATTATACTCAAAAATGTAAAAACCATTAGCTTCCCCAAAATAGCACAGATCCTATTTACAAACATCTGCCTCACAACAGGGATACGACTGTGGCAAAAGCTTTCACATGGAGCTTCACAATTTTACAAAATACAATTCCTCTATGCAAACGAACTCAATATGCTTCCTACACTGAGTTAACACAGGTAACATCATTGTAAAGAGTCAAATGTTTTTCTATTAAACATGCACACATTCTTTATTCCTTTTAAAAAATGTAAAAACCATTAATTTTTCCCAAAATTGTTTTTGACATCACATTTACAAAACACAGCACAGGTCCTATGTACAAGCATTCCATGTCACGACTAAAACTTCACAATTTTACAAAATACAATTACTCTATGCAGTAAAAACTTTTTACCAAGCATTATCAAAAAGCATGACACAAAGCAACATTAAAAAACCACAATTTGCTTCCAAATCTTCTCCATAGAGTATACAAGTCTCTATGTATATTAAATGAATAATAACTCACCTTTACAAATATTTTAGGAGATTCAGAACAGTGTCAGATACACACACCAATATTTCTTTAGCAGAGCAAAAGGTATGTTCTCCAGACACTGCAAACCATAAAGGCACAGAAAACCTCTAATTCTACACACATATTGCTCATGGTAACCAATCAAATCTCTTCCCTCTGTATTTTCAAACCAACACCCTTCCCCCCCTCAGCCCTTTCTACCTGTTACCATAGCAACTCCCTCCTCACTGAGCTCCCAGGGTTAAAAGTTTATTCTACAATGTTGCAAATCACCTCATCAAGGATGTTTGACCTGCGAATACACCAGCTTTTCTGGTGCAAGGTTTCTTTAAATGACTTTTTTTTTACCATTCAAATTACTTCTTACACAGAACACAACCATGCACCCTAACTTTCAGTTTTCAACCATCTCATTCTACCAATCATTGCTTGTGATTCAAGAGCACTGAACCTCCACAGGTATTTTTTTGCAAACTCCTATTGTTCCAACTGCCATTTCTTTTCCACACTTCATCTGACTGCATCAGAATCTCCTCTCACCATGTATTCTGTCTGGATTATTGGAGATAGCTATATCCACTGGGCTCAGAGGTATGCATCTACCAGAAATTTTCACAACCTTGATTTACCAAATGTGAAGATTAAATGGATTGGCCACAGAGGATTGAAATGTCACCAATTGATACCATTGGTGAAAACATTTTTGCATTTGCCACACCCTGGCCTTTTAATTGTGCACTCTGGTGGAAATGACTTGGGCACTTTGACTGGGGTAGGTCTGGAAATGCTTATAAAGGACACCTTTGATCAATTGATGGCACTTTTTCCTCAAACTGCCTTGGTATATTCCAATATATGCCAAAGGCAGAAATGGAAGTGGTCCAACCAATTTTGTCCACAATTTGAGAAAGCACGGAAACATGTGAATAAATCTGTTTCTGCTTACATGAGAGACTATGGAATGGGTTCAATATACAATAATAACTTGCGTTACAACATGCAAGATATCTACAGGGAAGATGGTGTGCACTTTTCAGATGAGGGGAATAGAATATTCCTCCTGAATTTAAGACTAAGCATTGGTACCTACTTGTAGGTACCTAAATCAGCCACAGAACCCAAAAGCCCTTTCCAGGGCTACCCTATCTCTGATCACTCCAAATGATTATCTTTTTCTAACTTTTTTCACTATTTTTCACCATAGTACACTCCCCGGTAAGCTTCCCGGTGCGCGTTCCGGGCGCTGCCCACGTGAAAAATAAAAACATTTTTTTTTGTTTGCCTATTTGGGCCTCCTAAGACCCCCTCAGAAAACCTAGAGGGTCAAGGAGTGCCTACGATGCCCCCTTATACCCATTCCCAACGTTGTTAGTCCTCCATTTTCTGTCTTAAATCTACCGAAACACAAAATGGAGGACTCCCGTAGCGCTGCCGGTACGCGTACCGGGGCGCGCACTGGGAAGCGCTCTAAAAAAGTGTTAAAAGTTAATTTACATAAAGACCACTGGAGACACTTTCACCAAATATAGAATAGCTCATACTACATACCAATACCTACCATTTTCCCAAATTCTATGGAATTCCATTGCGCCATTTAGCCTGTAGACCTCTATAAATACCCTGAGGTAAATTACTTCACAAAAACACATCTGAAGTGTTAGAATTGACAACCAATTAAAATGTTACTTTCATTTTCAATTTTTTTTTCCTGACATTTGATTGGTTATGTACATGAATATAAATGAAAAATGAGAGGGAAACACGGCCATTTTGACTACAACTACCTGAGGTACATCCTGAAAGGATTTTCGCATTTTGTCTTCTTCACCTCTCTGTAAAGTAAGTTGATAATTTGTAAGGGGCACTTTAAGTTATTTTTTAAAAACGTTTTCTGATAGTTATTTACTATCCCTCTGCTATAGTTATAGATAGAGATAGGCTCCTCTGTTATATTTATGGATTGACTTAGGCTTCTCTGCTATAATTATGAATTTACTTACACTTCTTCACAGGCACTTTTTTATATTTCTACTTCCTGCCTGTTACCATACATTGCCCAAAGTTAACTTCACTGTTAAAAAATCAAAACTACCTATCTGAACTTAAACCCAACAGTGTCATATTTCTACTGATTTTTTTTAATGCAAATTTCAGCACAAAAATGGAAGGAGAACAGAATATTTCCTTTGAAATTGTCCTAGAGATGAACAATGAGGAAATCATTGAACCCAATGACTTGGAATTCATGGATGAATCACGGGACCATGAACTTCTACAATGTGTAGAATCTGTGGATTTGTTAATTCAATATGAGGACGTTTCTGACAGTCAAATGTTGGAAGTTATGTTCACTCAAAAACAGGACATTTCGGACAGTCAAATGTTAGACGTTCTATCAAATTTTGAAAATGAATCTCAAAAATAAATTTATATTTAATAATTCTAAAATTGTTTGAGACATTATTCATTTGTATATGTAAATCTTAAACTACTACCAAATTGATTATAATGTAAAGTCAAATTTATAGTATACTGTGCAACTTTTTTGTTTTACATAGTAATTTTGCTCATAGATACTTCCTTTCTCCCACTATATTATCTCCAAAGTGTATTTGACATCTCTTTTTCATCTCCTGCCTCCATGTTCTTTATGTTTTCCTGACAGACTATGGTATGGATTCCATATACCACAATAACTTCTATAACAACATGCAAATTATCTACAGAGTAAACGGTGTACATTGAATTTAAGACTCTGCATTGGTACCTACATGTTGGTACTTAAATCACCCACACAACACAACAACTCTAATCAGAGATACCCTACCTCTAAGCACTTTAAATTATTATTTTAGTGTTTCACTGAGTTTTCCCCATGTGTGGGGGTGGGGGAGGTGTGTGTGGGGGATGTGCGGGATGTGTCTGTGAGGTGTGTATGTGTGTGTGTGTGTGTGTTTGGGGGGGTGAGGTGTATGTCTGTGTGGGGTATGTGGGTGTGGGTGGGGATGTGGGTGTGTAAAGTGTTTGTGTGGGTGTGGGTGTCTGGGGTGTTTCGGTATAGGTGGAAGTGTGGGTGTGTGAGGGGTGTGTGGGGTGTGTGTGGGTGTGTGGAGTATGTGTATAGGATGTGTGTGTATGTGTGGGATGTGTGGATGTGTCTGTGAGGTGTGCGTGTGTGTGTGGGGGGAGGTGTGTGGGATATGTGAGGTGTGTCTGTGAGGTATCTGTGTGTGCGTGTGTGTGTGTTGGGGGGGTTAGGTGTATGTGTGTGTCTGGGTGTGTGGGATGTGTGGTTGTGGGTGTGGATGTGTAAGGTGTCGGTGTGGGGGTGTGGGGTGTTTGGGTGTGGGTTGAGGTGTACGTGTGTGAGGTGTGTGTGGGGAGTGTGTGGGTGTGGGGTTGTATGCGTGTGGGTGTGTGTGGGACGTACTTGTAGGTACCTAAAACAGCCACAGAACCCAAAAGCTCTTTTCAGAGCTACCCTACCTGTAATCACTCAAAATGGTTATTTTACACTATTATTTTCACTATTTTTCACCAAAGTACGCTCCCCGGTACGCTCTCCGGTGCGCGTACCAGGCGCTCCCCCCGCAAAAATCGAAAAAAATAAAAAAACATTTTTTTACCCGAGGGACCCTTTTATGGCCCCCACATCAAACCTAGGGGGTCAGGGGGGGTGTACCCTGCCCCCTTTTGGCCATTTCCCTCTTTGTTTTTTGCCATCTCTTGTGTCTCGATCCTACCGAGACACAAGATGGCGGCCGCTGCGAACTGTTTCGAATGTTTACAGCCACCCGAGAGCCAATCAGCTTCCCGTGCGCAGGTCCCGTGGCACGCCATAGGTTTCACACCAGTTATAGTTAGCTGGAAATTTTACTCGCATAAAACCATTGAAATTCCCACGTTATAGTTAGTTGGACTCACTATAACTTGCGCGTGCAATGCACTGCTGATGATGTCACATATTACATCACTCATGACATGGTCAGTGACATCACTCATGACATCACTGATGACACCATCCTTGTGACAGAGTGACAGACCTCCTTTCACTGTAATGTAACCCTTGAAACGCATATTCAAAAATAGAAACTAACATTTTCAAAAAAATGGAGATACCCATACCAGTTACAACAACCAATTCAATAATTCCACCATCTATATACACATCCACTCATTCACCAACAGTTCTATATAGTCACTCATACATATACTCACTCATCATATGTAGTGATACACCTATACATCCTCTTACACACCGACAGTCATCCAAAAGATACTCTCACACATACTCACACATGTAAATAACCTATTGAACATCCATTTATTTGCATATACAGCTATACACACACTACCACTTTACTTCTAAGGAAACTTACACATACTTACTCTCTTAAACAATCACTTATAGAAACACATACTAATTTAAACAGGAACTCTTACAATCACTCACTCTCACATATACTCACTTATATACATCAATTTTCACATATACTAGATTAAAACATATGTAGTTACTGATAAAGACACTAGTGAGACAGTCATTCACTCACTAACACACACATATACACACTCATCCACACATACAGTCCTGCACATATGCTGTCTTCAAAACACATACAAAGAAGAGTCTGTCATTCATGCATGTATGTGCTAAGTAATACCCCCACCAAACCCATACAAACACTCATACTCATACTAAGAAAAACATCTAATACATACACATGTAGCTACTCACAAACCCATGCAGCCACTTATACACAAAGTGAAACACTAATACATATATTTAAATATTTAAACATTACTCTCTAATATATATATTCGCTAAGATACACTTAATAAACCAGTAAACCAATCAATTTTTTTTTTTAAAACATCCATGTAAACACTCATTTAAACATTTATTCTTCCATCAACTTTTACATATACATATATAACACATATTTATTTTTCAGAAAGACACACTTTCACTGGATGGTGTCATGAGTGATGTCATGAGTGATGTCACTGACCATTTCATGAGTGATGTAATATGTGACGTCATCAGCAGTGCATTGCACGCGCAAGTTATAGTGAGTCCAACTAACTATAACGTGGGAATTTCAATGGTTTTATGTGAGTAAAATTTCCAGCTAACTATAACTGGCGTGAAACCAATGGTTTTTTCAGTGAATATATATATATATATATATATATATATTTATTTTTTTCGTACAAATGGAGCGGCACAAACAGAGAGTTTTAGAAGCCTTTAATCAGCTCTTCACCCCACCAACGCGTTTCAGCCACACAAGGCTTTGTTCACGGTCAGTTGGTCCTTCTACTATTTCCTACTTTATACTAGCCCATGTTAGTCATTATGGAGCATTATGGGATATGTAGTATGAAAACAGTATACATACACTTTTAAAAAAAGAAAGACTGGTGTGATTTATGATTTACATTTCTTATTCATGTTAAATCACATGGGCAATTTAAATTAAAGTCAGTGTTTGGAATGTTTCCAAACCAATGTCAGTTATTGGTGGGTATAGTACCCTACTCATCTTTATTGACTTCGCAGCTGGTAATGTTATAGTCACTCTAAATGCACATGGAGGTCCTCTCCAAAGTTCATGCCTCTCGGTATTTTTGTTCGCAACCGGATGATCAGACGGGACTCCATTTGTCGCAATTTCCTAACAGAACCACCACCTCTCTCTGTCTTGGTTAGCATTTTCAGTCCATAAAATCGCATCGTTTTCCAATCTCCTTCTTGGCATGTGTTTATATGTTTTGCCGTGGCATACAGCATATTTTTGTTTTTTACTGCCCTGATGTGCTCAAGGATCCTCTTTTTAAGCATGCACTTGGTGTTGCCTATGTATTTGCTCCCACATTTGCATTCAATCACATAGCTATTTGATCAAGGAAACGCAAATCTATCAGATATCCAGATTCTTGAACAATTGGACATTAGAACCAATGAAAGACCTGATACCGGATTAAAAAGAAAATCTCGGTATTATCCCATCCTATCACCTGGAAATAAGATCGACCTCTTTTCGGATGCAATGAATGAGGAGCTGGATAAACTAGTGAAAGTAAGAAATAACAGCAGAGAAAACTTAACAAAGGATGAACGAAAAGCTATCACTTCTCTCATGGAGAATGGGAAAGTCACAATCAAACCCGCCGACAAGGGGGGGAACATTGTAATAATGGAAACTTCCGATTATATCATGGAAGCCATGAGACAATTGAATGTACAACAAAATTACTCAAAACTGACGTTCAATCCAATGAATACATATCCCATAATGCTCCATAATGACTGACATGGGCTAGTATAAAGTAGGAAATAGTAGAAGGACCAACTGACCGTGAACAAAGCCTTGTGTGGCTGAAACGCTTTGGTGGGGTGAAGCGCTGATTAAAGGCTTCTAAAACTCTCTGTTTGTGCCGCTCCATTTGTACGAAAAAGTGATTGTTTGGGTCTGGATCCGACCCCTGAGCCGAGCACACACTGTTGAGCGCTCTCGCAGCCTGCTGGATCACCTTGTGACAGATATATATATATAAATATATATATATATAGATATATATATATATATATATATATATAAATATATATGAATATATATAGGACAAATTATTACTTTTGCAAAAAAAATTACAAATTAAGTGTCCCGACAGCAACAACAATGGAGAACACATCAAAATCTGCAGCACACACATGTGAGATAGAAGGGCAACTAAACAGTGACATTCAGACATAAGGGAGCTTGGCAAGCTGCAGTGATTTTTCGAGTTTTCCGGAATTCTCTGGGGTAAAAACCAGTGTTTTAACAGAATTCGATATGGTCATGAAGGACAGACAGATAAACAACAGGCAAGGAGGATTTCAAAATCAAAGAAGAGGAAACGTAGGCGGAAAAAGAAACAACACTTCTACCTTAGGAGAATTGGAAAGCCCCGTGGGAAGACGAACAAGGGGCCAATTGAAGGCGAAATGATGGAGAAGAAGACAGTCATCAACCTCTCACAAAGAGAACTTACCAAATTTGAGGTAGAACTTTTATCCATGTGCCTAACTTTCTGTCCCTCAAGTGTGTTTAATTATACCCAAGTCGCTTAGATTTATTTTTCTTAACAAGGAAGCTTTGCATAAAAAAATGGTATGCGACTAAAGTTACCGAAAAAGTAATTTAGTAAGAAAAACAAAGTGACATCCGAATTGCTGATGTAGAACTACTACATTCATTAAATGTGCTAGCTGAAAATGTGGATGAGACTAGCGATCCCTTTGGCAGCCTGTTAAATGAAAATGTCTCACTTGATATGAGTGCAAGAATTCATTTTAGACCAAAGTCAATTTTTCTTCCGCAAATTAAAAATGATGTAATTGATGTGTTCCAGAAGAGTGTAAGTAAAGAATTGCTTTAAATCTCTAATGATAAGAACTATAAAGGTTGGAGTAATGTGACACCGACACAAAAAAAAGCAATAGATAACTTCAAATATGACAGCACAATAGCGTTAAAAAAATCTGATAAAGGCGGGAATGTTGTGGGTTTATCAAGAGTGAAGTATATTGAAGAAGGGTTAAGACATCTTTCAGACACTACAAAATACAGTAGGGGCAATAGAATGGAGTACGAGTATGCTGTTAGAACATTTAATTGACAGTTATCCACCTGGAAAGACAAGGGGTTACTTGAAAAAGAAGAGTTCAGGTTTCTTGAGTGTTAATTTCCCAGATTACCAGCACTCTATTTGTTGCCAAAAATCCATAAAAACCAAGAAAATCCACCAGGAGGACCCATAGTCTCGTCAAAAGAAAGTTGTCTGGAAAATACATCAAGATACATCTATCATTTTCTACAGGGTCCAGTTCAGAGACTTCCATCATATGTAAAATATTCAGGTGATTTTCTAAGGTGTTTAGAGAGTATTGATTAGAATGAGAATTATTCGCTCCTCTCTTTGGATGTCACGAGTCTTTACACGTGCATCCCTCTGGATCAAGGTCTGAGTGTGTGTAGATACTTTTTTTCTGAAAGATCTATTTCACATCTGTACCATACTGAGATGTTAGTGGAGATGATGGATATTTGCCTAAAACAAAACTACTTCCTCTTCGACCGTAAGATCTATACACAAACCCTCGGTACATCGATGGGGACCTGCTTTGCTCCATCTTTTGCAGGTCTCTTCATGGGTTATTGGGAAGAGAAGATAGTGTACCAGTCATCAATGTTTACTGAAAAGGTGGAAAAGTGGGTCCGGTACATTGATGATATTTTTGTAGTGTGGAAAGGCACAGAAGTTGAATCCACAGAATTTGTGGAGTCATTAAATGTCAATGAATACAATTTTCACTTTACAAGTCAGTGGTCTGGAGTTCCTCGACTTGAAACTTAAGGTGGAAAATCACAAATTGGAGAGTTCACTTTACAGAAAATCAACCGCAGGCAATAGTATTTTGCACGCCCGCAGTTGCCATCCAAGTTCGCTCATCAATAGTATCCCGAAGGGTGAATTGTTGCAAGGGAAACAGAACAGCAGTACAGTACAAAGTTTCAAGTTTGAGGAAACCGTTATGACTGAGAGATTCCTGGCCAGGGACTACTCACTGAGAGTAATCAACAAAGCCAAGACAACAGTAGCCTAAAGGTCTAGAGAATCACTGCTGGTCGAAAAAGATGTAGTTGATCCTTCTAAAATAGGACCTGAAAAAACTCGATTCATCACGACTTACAACAACCAGGCATTTAAGATTTGGAAAGGTTTGGGGACATTTTGGCCAATACTACACACACAGACCCTGAAATAGCTTAATGTGTAGAACGTTTCTTCAAAAGTAACTATCGGGAGAGCAGGATTGTTAAAGGATTTTCTCTGCAGGGCTGTAGAACCCCCTAAAGTGAGAATTCTGGAAATACAAGGTTTCTACACATGCAGAAAATGCAAGGCGTGTAAGAACAGTAAGAACATGAAAGAAGTGAGATTGTTACCAGGCTGTCAATCATTTTGTATTATAGAACATACGTCGTGTAATACTGAGTTTTCGGTATATGCTCTTTTTTGTCCTTGCAAAAAGGCGTACATAGGCAGCAGGATCCATAAGGCCAAGAAAAGGATCCTCGAACACCTAGGAGCGATTAAAAATGGGGACAAACAATACCCAATCGCTTGTCATTTTCAAAGCCACCACAAACAAATTACAAATGTATTGGGTTTCTGTGTATTAGATATGATCAAACTCAATGAAAGGGAGGCAACAGAGTACAGTGCCTTGAATCAAGGTTAATTATACAGTACAGGGCACTATCCCCAAAAGGACACAAGTGTGGTGAGAAGCTCTCAGTACACCTGGGTTAGAGAGATGAGTTGTTCACTTTGTAAAGGTGCTATTCATTTTTTTTTATAAATTATTGTTCTTTGTCTGATTTGTAACAAATGAGAGTTTTAATAGGTCCCATTTAAAGAGAAAGTGTAGAGTTTACTGTTTTTTATGGTCTTCCTAGGTATAGTCCCGTTTAAAAATGTGAGAAATTGTAAAAGATATAATTTTGTATATGAGATGCTCGTGCTATATGCTTGTTGAACTTTTTAGTACCTGTTAGTGTTTGGGTTTTCACGTTTTTATATTTTCCTTTTTTATTTTATTTTTTCGACAGATTATGCTGAACACGGAGATTTGAAGAAACGTGGAAGAGCGAAAGTATCAGTAGCTTTGAGTGATTATTGTTGGATATGTCCTATATTTTATGTATAGTACAATTATGGTGCTAAAATGAACATTTGAATGCCCCCTTGGGCTGTGATGAATTGTGTGATTTATAATGTCCTGCACAGGGGGTGCCGGGTTAATACAGAGCCTCAGCACAGCCTGTAACCTAACGGGGGCCAAGACGTAGATGGCATGGATTGCTGTTCATGGCCAATAAAGTTTTGTCATTTAACAAAACCCACTCAGGTTCGAAATTAGGTTAATCCCTAACTCCCTCCTGGGAATTGGCTGGGGTCCCTTTTTAGATTCATGGATAGTACTATACCCAACACAGACTCTAACAGATTTTGAAATGTCCATATCTTTGGGTACTATATCCAGACACAAATCTAAACTCCATGACATTTCTCCTTGATGACAAACATTGAAAATCAAATACGATCTGAACAATAATGACAATTAAGCACACTTGTCTTTCTTTTTTGTCTGTTAAAAAATGTAAAATGTTTACAAACTACATATCCCACAATACCCCTTAATGGTTAATGTGGGGTAGTATAAATGTAAAAATGGTAGAAGGACTTACCAACCGTGACCAAAGCCGAGTCTGGCTGAAACGCGTTGGTGGGGTGAAAACACGCTGAATTAAAAGCTTGAAATCTACCTGGTTGTGCCGCCTCATTTATTGTGCCATATATATATATATATATATATATATATATATATATATATATATATATATATATATATATATATATATATATATATATATATATATATATATATATATATATATATATAGAGAGAGAGAGAGATAACTATATAGATAGATATATATATTTATATTCCAAAGTGAAATACAGCACTTACAAGCACACTGTTCAGGTATTTGATGTTGTTTATTTTTGCATAACAAAAAGACACATTTCGACCACGTCCGTGGTCTTGGTCATCTGACCCCAACCTGGGTCTGACCCCATTAAATATTAATATCATGTTTATTTTTTCTGCATCAAGAGACAATTGATAGACAGAAAAGAAATATTTACAAGTGGTAATGGTTTATACCTTCAAATTTGAAAGTAGACTTTATGCTGTAACATGGCTGGTGTTAGTGGTGGAAAGTATAGTACAAAGGAAGTGATTAGGTGTAAATTACTATTGAATAAATGTAGGAAAATATTAATTGGAGACTGGTGTATTTGCGACTGGTTGACATAATTGTGTCTGTCCTGGCTGAGGGAAAACGGTGATGGTTTGCTGGCATATATTCTTTCCTAAATGAAATGAGCTGGGAGCAACCTCTAGTGGACTATAGTCTTTGCGCTTTGGTGATTGAAAGACCCAGCGCCACGGTTTGGCATCCTGTTACATAATCAATGAGGACATTGGGAAATTATGGTATAGTACCCGATCTGTGTAAATTAATATTGTCTGATGCCAGAGACCCCATCCGATGAAGGGACTACAGTGCCTAAGAGATAGGAGGATAGCCGGGGATGTCCTTCCTCTCACAGTGCCCCTAACTTTATCGTAGGTGAGTGAGTCCAGTGACGTGCTTCAGCTCAGTGACCTTAAATAGGGTGTAAAGCACATGATTAGTAAATTGTGCTACTTCACATCAGGATCACACAATTATAAACAGAGTTTCGTCAATATTCACTAAGATAAAAATTTGACAATTCCACAGATGACTTAAGTCCCAAGAGCATACACCTCCTGTATGTCAACAAACCTTTATGTTCTCACAACATGAGTCTAATGGGATATACTATTGTGTATATAAAGTGTTAAAACAATGAAAACTGGAAAATAAAGTGAACAATAAGTTAAAAACTGGGGGGTAATGGTAGTGAATACAGGGACTTGAGGAACCATGTTATTGGCAAATCAAGTTGAGGGCCGCGTTATAAGTGAGAATGCAATTCCTCATCCATGTTCAGCCCTCCTGTGAACTTGGTGCCAGCTTGCAACATTAATCAGGATACTAATCTGCGCAATGCTGCTATTCGGTTGCCACCTCTGGGATTCAGGTTGACTGAGTGTAGGCCAAAATATTTGGCCTGTGTCCAGTCACCACCATGTTTGTCTGTAAAGTGCCTGGCTGTATTATAGCTATGGTCTTTGTTTGTTATGGCCCTCCAATGTTCCAGCATTTGTTTCTTCACTGGAAATGTTGTAGAGCCGATGTACCACAGACCACACGGGCACACAATGTTGTAGACCACAAAGTCAGTGTTACAAGTCATCAACTTGGTAATCTTCCATGTGGTTTTGGTTTGCTCCAGGGTTGTCTCAGTGACATTGCTACTGTGTCTAGAGGCTTTGCAGTTCACGCATTTGCAGAACCCTTTAGATTGTTTAAGCCAGATGGTTTCACAGGTAGAAGATGGCTGTGTACCGGTATGTCTTTAAAAGAGGTACGTCTCCTTTAGGCTATTGCTGGATTAGGCCCTATCTTATTCCTCAGTATGGGGTCTTGCCTCAAGATCCCCCATCTGGATTTTAAGATCTTACACAGTTGCGCAGCCTGACTGCTGAATCTTGTGATGATCCTAACGGAATCTGTCTGTGATTTTTTCAATGTTCTAACTGTGTTATCGGAGGGTAAAAATTCCTCCCTGGAGAGGTCTTTCACTCGCATTTCTGAAACATTCACTGTACGGTATCCCCCATCTGAAGCTCGGTGGATGACAACTCAAAGCATGCAGAATGGAGTTTCCCACAGGTTTCTTTCTAAAGAGATTCATACTGATGATGCCCTCCTCGATGGTGAGTTTGAGATCAAGGAAGTCAATAGTTTATCTACTGTAATGTCTACTGAATCTCAGGTTTACATCATTTACATTCAGAAGGTCAATGAATGTGTTCAATTACACTTCATCACCCTCCCAAATGAAAAACACATCATCGATATATCTAACCCACAATTTCACATTGTAGATCCATTTTTCCGTGTTGTCATTCCAGAGAACCTGCTTCTCCCACCACCCCACTATGACATTGGCATAGCTGGAATTGAAGCAGGTGCCCATAGAAGTCCCCTGTAGTTGTTTGTACATGTCCTTTTCAAATATGAATACATTTTCCTGCAGGCTAGTTTTAATCATTTCAAGCAGCATGTGTGTGCTCTAACAAATATATGTCTCAGGTTTTGAGAAAAACTTTGCATGCTTTGAGTCTGTCCTGGTGTCTATTGCTAGTATAATGGGACTCAATGTCTAAGCTGACTTGCCACTGATCGTCATTTTGGATAATGTTGTTTATTTTAGTCAAGAAGTTGTTGGTGTCTCTTAGATAGGACTTTAGTTCTTTAACAAATGGAAACAGAAAATGATCGACATAAGTCAAGGTGTTCTCTAATAGGCTATTTTTGGAGGACACTATGGGTCTGCCTGGTGGTTCATGTGCATTATTGTGGACTTTAGGTAGCAGGTATAAGGTCAGTGTGGTAGGGGTTTCAATTCCTGAGAAACTGCCTTTTTATCCCATGTGATTAGTCCTTTTTCATGCCACTCTTGTAACCTCAATAGATATCTATTTTGTAGATTAATAAAATATCTCCTGTCTACCTTGCAGTAGCAGTTGGTGTCATTGAGTTGCCGATAGGCTTCTCGGGTGTACATGGTCCTGGTCATGAGTACTATATTCCCCCCTTTGTCAGAGGGTTTGATAACCAGGTCTTGGTCATTTTGTAACTTCTTAATAGCCTCCCACTGGCTCTTAGTCATGTTTTTGTTGTGTGATGTCTAAGCATGGGCGGATTTTGCGAATTGGCAATCCGCAAAATTGCGTATTTGTGGATTCGCAATCCGCAAAATCCGCGAACTCTCGCGAATTTTGCGGATTCCTTTTTTTTGTGTTCGCAAGTGTTTCTGCCATTTTGCAAGGGTTTTTTACCAGTTCGCAAATGCGAACTTACTTGTCGGGTAGCAACGGTCGCGACCATGTTGTTTCTACGTCTGGTTCATCACAGCACCCTCTGTTTCACCACTGCCACCCTCTCTTTCACCACTGCCACCCTCTGGCTCACCCATGCCACCCTCTGGTCTCACCCATGCCACTCTCTAGTTCATCACTGTGTTTATGGGGGGGAAAGCACACCTGCCCTGCCTCAACTGACATGAATGAATTAGGGGCTGATTAATGTGTCACTGAATTTGAACTTCCAGGCTGGCACCTGCTTCCTTATCTGTAATTGCTTTCTGTTGAGGGCCAGAGCATGGTCATAGAATAGTTGCAAGTAGGCAACTGAACTCTGAAGGGGCCTCTCAGGAAGCACTACAGGGAATGGTTACTAATGATAAGATTGAACTTTTGCACCTGCTGAGTGCTTTCAGTTTTGTCTGTAATTGCTTTCTGTTGCAGTGTAATTTTTTTAACAGGACCTTTGTTGTATACTTGTAGCTATTCTCTGAGCCTGCTGTGAGGGTCAGAGCAGGGTCATAGAATAGTTGCAAGTAGGCAACTGAACTCTGAAGGGGACCCTAGGGAAGCACTGCAGGGAATGGTTACTAATGATAAGATTGAACTTTTGCACCTGCTGAGTGCTTTCCGTTTTGTAAAATTCCAAAAATCCAGCAGCATCCACAAAAAGTAATCCTTCCAGGTCAAGATCCAAATCAAAGTGACCAGCACATGAAGAAAGCACTGGGAGGAGCCTGCTGGACAGGATCAGGAAGTTGGAGACTGTGGGGCACTTCCTTCCTCCCACCCCCACCCCCCCCCCCCACCCCCCAAAATGGACTCCTTGCCAAAAAAAAGTGCAGGCAAATGTCAACCTGAGGAGTTATTCTGATAAAAATCATAATTTTAAAGGTTTATGCTGCCTGCTGGTGGATTTCTTGTGCGTAATTGCAAATTTTGCAATCTCGCAATTGCGAGCTTGTCGCTGCCCGCCGCATCTACGTGTTCGCAAGTGTTTACTCCTGCGAAATTGTATAGTATTCTAGTTGGCAAGTGCGACCAAGCAAAAAATCCGCTTTGCACGGATTTACTGATTTTCGGCAAGTTCGCGAGAGTTCGCGGATTGCGAATTTGCCGAAAATCCACAAAATCCGCGAGCGGAATGGATTTTACGCTCATGCTTAGTGATGTCGATTGTATGAGTATATATAGCCATGCATTTTACATAGACTTCTTTAAGATGGAATGCAGAAAAAACTGGTGAATGGAATTACACCAAATTTCGCCGGAGGCTAGATCCTGGTATACAGATCGTGCTTTTTGCAATTTGGTGTAAATCTGTTCAGTAGTGTTTGAGAAATTAAGGTTAAAAATGATTGTATATCAGGAGAGTTGGGTCCACAAGAGTCTCGAGAGACCCTTATGGGACCAGCACTTAAAATTAGAACGTTCTGATTGGCCTAGGTAGCTTTTTCCCATTTGGCCATATTGTCCGTGTGGGAGTAAGATTCCCAATAGAGCGAGCGCTCTGATTGGCTGCCAGCAACATCAGAAAAATGTAGCTGGAAGCTGTGAGAAGCCAGGGCTTTTTGCCCTATTTTAACTACTAGTTTCTGGTTTCTGACTTTGATTGTGCCCTGGGCTCTGCTAATCAGACCCAGGGTTTGTGTTCGGATTAAAAGTACATGGTAATTAGGTATAATTAGAATTGGTACTGCCAACCTACCTGTAAGTACCTAGTATATGGTAGGGAATGTCGATTTAGTGGCCCAGCAAATTGAATGCGCTTAAGTGTGCACTGCTCTATTGCCTGCTGTGATTTTAATGAAAATAAAATGAAATGAAAATCACATTTTTATAGCACTCTAATATGGGAAGATGTTTAGGCGCTAGTCTAAAAGGACAAAGCCTACCAGATGGAGTAAGTGATAGTCCCAAGACCTGATTCTGTTGATCAAAGAGCCATGTTTTTATGCCTTTCTGAATGCCAACAAATCCAACTTCATTTGAAGACTGGGGGGCATGGAGTCCCATAACATACCCGTGCATGTCACAAAACTCCTGCCACCCCAGGTTGATCTTATGAATTTGGGAATCACTAAGTTCTTGATGGGAGTCTACTGAAGCAGTGCCAAAGCTTGTATCACATATTTGTAGATTTGTGTTTAGGTATGTCTAGGAGCATCCAGGCCCAGTATTCTGTAGAATCGGTAACATGTTTAAACATCTTTCTGAATGTTAGTGAAAAGTGCATTAGAGTAGTTCTATTTAGAGACAGGATGACCGGACACCACTGTTTCCTAAAGTTCTAATGGAATGAAGTTTTCTGAGTAATTTTATTAGAAAGAAGAAAGAGGAAGTGATGTGGTTAATCAGGCCCTCAAAGGACAGTTTTCTATTGAAAAAAACACCAAGGTTTTTGACCTTTGTGAGTGGGGTGGGGAGAATACCAAGTTGTTGAGACCACCGGTTTGCAGACATTAGGACAAGTTTCTGCCAAATAGCAAGACCTCTGGTGTGAAGGAGTTCAACTTTAAACAAATTTCACTTATCCATCGGCTGATTTGCAGGATTCAGTTGTAGACTCTGGAAGCTATAACATCTGGATTGCTAGCTACCGACACCACAATGTGGATGTCGTCTGAGTAACACACCAGCGCAAAGCCAAAAGATTTGATCAATTTTGCCCGTGGGGTCACATAAAGGTTAAAAAGAGTTGTACTTAGTAACGATCCTTGTGGGACCCCACATGGCAGAGAGAAAGAAGGTGAGCGGAAATCTTCTAATGCAACTTTCTGCTCTTGTCCCACAAAAAAAGATTTTAAGAGGGAGAGGGATATGTCCCTGATACCTAAGGAGGAAAGACAGTCAATGAGCAGAGGGGGGTTGACGTGTCAACTGCTGCTGAGAGGTCTAATAAAATCAATACCCCATTTCCACCAGCATCAATAGTATGTCTAATTTCTTCTGAGGATGTAATAAGAACCACTTCTGTTCAAAGATGTCTTCTAAAGGAGAATAGGGTCGAATCTAACAAATTAATTCATTAATATAGGAGGTGAGTTCTAGCTTAACAGCTTTTTTTTACTAATGTTGCCAAAAAGGGCAGGCTTGAAATAAGCCGATAGTTATTCATGTCTTTGAAGTTCGAATTGGGTTCTTTAAGGAGTGGAAGAATGGATGCTTTTTTCCATTCTGAAGTAAATTAGCCAGTGCTGAACGTCTTATTGAAAATGTCAGTAAGGCATCCAGCTCTGATTCCCAGTGCTAACTGCATGATATTAGGGGGCAGGGGTCACTGGTGCTACCAGATGTAATTGATCAATGGTCAGAGAAGCAAAGGAGATCTGATTCATGGATGAGTACCTATGTGGTGAAGCAGCAAAAGACATAGAATACATGTTTATTGTGCAATTGAGGAAAGCATCTCTATCAGCAGTCAGATCCTGGGAAGCATCTCCTTGGGATTTGCGTAATGGAGCTAGGTTGTATACTAAGGCATCTTGAGCCACTGACCCAGAAAGGTTGGTGCTGGCTTAGAAGAAATAATAGACTACTTTGACCTTTTTTGGAAGAAAGCGGGCAATCTCTTCATGTTCAGGGAGTTTAGCCAGTTTTTTGATTGTCCCGAATATATTTTTAGAGGAATTCTTGGCTCCATCAATTTTATGTGTGACTGTACGTACCTATTCCTCGCAAATCATCACTATGAAAGCTTGGATAGTATATTCATAAATGTCCTTTTCTTTTGGATCATAATTAGTTCTCCACTTTCTTTTGCGTCAGCCATGCTTTGCAAGGCTGCTTTCACATTGAAATAATATGCAAATATGACTTCGGAATTAAAGGTGCTCCCAAAGATTTAAGCTACCATATTTTTACATATGTCACCCCTATGGTCTCCCCTAGGTGCCCCAGGGGTAGATTGCCTTGTTACTAAGAAAGCAAGAGCATTATAAAAGATAGTTTATAGCTTGAGGTGAGAGAAAAACTGCTAATTTAATTTTTCCCTTTTGTAATGCATTGGCTCCATAGGCTAACATGGCAATACTTTAATAAAATATAACTTTTGAAAGGAGGGAGCTAAAATAATATTTTAAAGACTTAAAATAACAGATAGAATAAATCCTACAACCTGCCATGGTTAGATTTACTATACCTATCACAGAAATGAAGTTATAGAGCCTGCTTTTCTGGTGAGCCAAAATCCAGTCTTCCAGCAGCTTCTCCTGATTGTCAAACTGCTCTGATGAGTTGTGAAGTGGCCTACATAGAGTCCAAGGACATCTGGTGGGAGGGGATCTGCAAGCTGCAGAGCAAAAGGCAGGAAGGAGGCTGGGTAGCCAAACTGGTCTTCATAGAGGGAACACCAGGACACAGACTCACACCCACTTCCTGCACCGCCTGTCAGACGGGAGTTCCAGTAATTGAATTAGCAGAGGGGCTGGAAGGGGAATGTTAGGGAAAGTTAGCCAAGCCAGTGAGTTGGCTTAGCCAAATCCTAACATCCAGAAGAAAATTTCTCCAATTTGGGTTTTAAAATACAGTGCCTTCTGGGACAATAATATGCCCCAAAAGTTGTAGTTGTATTACTTCTGGGTGTCACTCAGTAACCCATTGGTAAGGGGTGCCCCACTGCTTGTAACCCAAAGACTCTAAATAAATATGGGAGAACTGCCTAGCAACTGAGATCCCTATCTGAAATAAACAAGAGAAGAAGGACTGCCTTTCTTGTATCCAGAGTCTGCACCCCAAGAGGACTGCACTCATAAGGATTGTTCCTGCTGCACACTTTAGAGCTACAAACCTAAAGACTTTGTTTTTCTTAAAAACGATTAAGAGGGACTCCCTGAAAGCAACGAGTACAGAAGAGCTTCAAGAGGTCCCTACCTGACACTACAGAAGAAGAAGGACTGCCGTGCTAGCACAATGGCCGGCACCCAAAGGCTTGTGCCATGGATGTCTGAACCCAGAATTTGCATAGCTTCAAAAGTGGAAGGAGTTGACTCCCTGAAAGCAACACGTTGAAATAGCTCCACCTGCATCATCTCCGCCAAGAAGCACCCATCTGGATCCTGTCCCTTAGACATTTAAGGATTTGGCCAGGTGCACTGTGGGAAACGTAGTCCCAACAGCCAGAGGACCCTCTGGGAGCTTCTAGATCCTTGGATTGGTGTCTTTGACACTTTAAACCTACAAGAGGAACTTCAGAAAGAAGTTACAGAAGCTTGGAGAAGTTTCTCACAACTGTGGGAAAAGGCTCCATTAACTGACCAACCCATGGTCAAGAGTTAAGCCGCTGATGTCGAACTGCAACCTGGCCTGAATTTCAGGCTCACCCTGTTGAAAGCTCTGGATATCGAGCCATCGACGATACTTCCAGGAGTTGACCAAGCATTCTCGCAGGACCAGGCCAACTATGTCGATGCGAACCAGAGAAAATGCTGCAAAAATGTTTCTAAGTGTGAAGGTAAACTTTTTACTGAGGCCTCGAGCTTATTGCATTAGACCTGCGCTCCATTGCTGTTAGCCTCAAACTTTGACTTTGTCCTGGTCATGCACAACCAGATGTTCCAAGTTGGCACTTTCATTTTAATGCACTATAAAGTATTACATCTCTCAAAAATTAGCTCTGGTTACCGCCATTGGATGTTCATCGTTTATTTTTCATTGTAATGATAAACCTAGAACCTATTTCTGTAAATCGGTGTTGAGTTTTTATTGTGTGTTGTGTCTTACTTATGCAATGTAGTAGTATTTTAAATGCTTTACACACCTGTCTCCTAAGTTAAGACTGCCTGCTTGCAGCAGCTGCCAAGGGCTGAGCAAGGGAATAATTTATTGAGCCCTCGACTGGACCTTATATTGTGATTGTGGCCTTACTTCTAGTGGTAGGTACCTACCAATAACCACCTTCAAACAGCTTTTGAAGTTACCTTTCAACAAAGGAAGGTCAAATACAATCCTTTGAAGAACAAAAAGACTTTCTATCGTGTCCACTTTGTTTCATATACTACCTATTGTGTTCTTTTGATTAAGCATGATACATGTATACACCTCGCTTAATGTGTCCACAGGATTCTTGTTATAATTACTGAGTGCGCCCTGGCTACTCTCTGCAGAGGTTATGGGGTCTCCTCTGACCTTGCTGCACCGTCTTCATTATTGTTGTTTTTTACCTAACACACACCGCTACCAGTTAAGGCACCATACTTCCTGTATACGTCAAAACCCTCCACAGAACCCGCACCTTCAAACAGCAGCCATTACAGGGCTTGGGACCTTTGTCCCATGTCCCGAAATAAAATAATGGGATGGGGTGGGATCCCAGATTCTCCGGGCTCCATGGGGGAACCCAGATGAAACCCCATGGGGCCAAAAAAGATTGGAAAATTTGCCAAAAAAATGCCACGATCCTGTGAGACTATTCCTTGTTCTAAAAAAAACAACAACAAAAAAAGAAACCGGCCAGAGCACAATCAATAATTATGAGCCCTGGGAACCAAACTCCAGGGGCAATATTCATGAAGGGGAGGGGGTGCCCAGCCCCCCTCTCTCATCCTTCAAAGGCCACTGAGAGCCCATGCATGGGACCACATTTTTTTCTTTGGAGAAAGGGTTCAGGAAGCACCCTCCCAGACCCTCGAGATGCCTTGAGGAGCCCGCTCCCAGGGCTAAAAATTCTTCATATGGAGAGGGGGCAGCGAAGCCGCCCTCTACATGCTTTGAAATGCCCTGGGGAAACTACCCTGGGAGAAAAATTGAAGAAAATTAGATGGTCTATGCAGTCCCCATCCCTCAGCCATTAATGGCCCCTGGTACCCCATCCCCAGGGCCTGCTCAGTAGCTATGTCCTAGGGAGCCCACCCCCAGGACATATTGGTTTTCTGCCAGCAGTGGTGCAGGCAGGGAAACCTGTGTTCACTGTCTGTTGGCGATAGCATTTTTGAATCTCCTGCCAAGCTGGAGCAAACACAAAGTCCACTCCCAGCGGGCTGGTGCCTTGAAAATGCTTGATCTGTTTAATTACCCACACTAAAGAGGGCAGAGAAATAGATCAAAATATTGGTCCCACCCACAGGGAGCTGCTCTCTGTGGGCGGGACCAATGATGGCTCCTGCAGTATGCTGGGAGCCGGCTGGAGCAGCGGGGCCCTTGGGATCCCCCATGGTACTCAACGAGAGTATGGTGGGTGTCCTGGGAGGGCACCAAGTCACCCACCTTTAACGGATTAGGGCCCCGGGAGGTGAGGTATCCCTGGCTAAAGTGGCCCGGGGATGCAGTGTGCCTTCTCCCCTAAAAATGATGCCATGCCCTATGTGATTGGGTCCCCGGGGCCAAAATCGATTTTGGGGAGTTGGGCCACACACACCGCTCTCTCCTTCATTTAATGGGATTGCTTTACTATTCTCTCTGGAGAAGGAAAAACAGTTAGTAGGCCCTTGAAGTGCTAGTTGTGTGTAAAAAACTCTTTCAAGTGGGACAAATAAGAAAGTACGACCACAAGTTTGTTGATCCTTCTCACAAACTGCCACAAGAACTACTCAGCAAGAGCTCACAGGGTGCAGTGCAGGAGCTCTCTCAACTTCTACTACATCTCCAATTACACCGGGGGAGCCAATTCCCAAAGAAGAGGAGCAGCATCTGCCAGAGAAATCGCTGGAATAAAAAAAAGAGGAACTTTTTGCTTGGGGTGCAATAAAGTCCCCTGACAGCGGGCGAACATTTTAGTTTCAATATTTTTGATTGTCTCCAGGTAATTTTTCTTTCCAGTTGCCATATGATTTCAGAAAATATATGCAAGATGTAAAAAACAAAAAATATACAAAATGTTCCATAAAATACCAAAAGAAATAGTTATTGATAAGGTTTAAGAAAGGATATATTTGATGTGTGTATATGTATAAGAAGGAGTGTGTGAGTGTCTGTATGGATGACTACCTGGGTGTGTGTTAGTGGCTGTATCAGTGAGTCAGTGGGCACCCAGTTGCGCCATAAATTCTAGCTAGGGGCGCCGCTAATAGATTAGGAACCAGTGGAAGAAACCATGGGCATAAATCACAGGCCTGCATCCTCCAGCACGGACTCTTAGAAGCCAGTTTGGCTGCCTGACTGAACAGTTTTGTGAGCACAATGCTCAGACTGACGGGAAATTCAACACTCAAACAATTTTTTATGTCGGGGAATTGTGAAAACTGTTGCTGTACAGCAAATTTAAAGGAAATCCCCGAGACTGACATAGTTGGTCGCACACATCATTAGGATTGATGTTTTTTATTTTTAAGGCGCATCTCAGAACAAGTTTTAAAATGGGTACTATGCAATTTCCTTAATTAAGCATTGTTAGTATTTCCTTTCAAACTTTAAATACCACACAAGGCCCTGGGCTAGCAGGTTTTAGAATGCCACAACAGTTCCAGTTCCTGGTAGCTATTTAATTCTACACATTTCCATCTGTGCATTTTGGATGTATTATTTGTACGCAGAGCTTCACCAAAGGGTCTTGGCGCTAAATTTGCAGAGGGGCAGAGTTCACGAGAGTTAATAAGAAAGGCTAGTTTTTTAGCACTGCAAATGGGAACAGATGTGTAGTAGAGCATAATTCCTTCATGAAATTATTCCATTCTCTGACCAAAATATATTGAACCGTTTTTGCTAGTGGGAACAAAGTGGCACTTCTAAATTCACCAGATTCTGATTTGCTACAATAGGTCAGTAGAGTCGCTTCATGTGTCTTTATTAATTAGACATTTTGTCAATATATTAAAACAGTTTCTACATGCTTTTGGCCAGTATTTAATAAAAACCATTGTAGGCACATATTCAGAAAGCTAGAAAGCATTTCTTTTTTCTTTTTAAGGACAACAAGATAAATTGTTGGTAATGATGTGGTTATTCTATATTATGGCTAACTAATGCTATTGGCTTTTTGAGTGTATCTATCAATGTCCACTTGAATGCTTGCATCAAACTGCAGGACTAATTAATTGATAACTATACTTCTCTATGTTCACTCTACCCCTGCTGGTATGCATTGGCACATTAACATGAGCTCGTGAAATGTGCCAATGAGAATTATTTATTTTGTCCCCGGTCCATCTCCCTCTCGACTAGATTTCCATATGTAGACCCCAGTGCTGAAGAGTATTGTTTCTGACATAGTCAATTAAAGTTTTTGATTAAATAATTGTTATATGTTTAATTTGCTACATAATTTATGATTATAATATATTCATCACCTTCCTTTTGAATGTTTTCAGGGTGAAAAACTGAAGTAGTCATGAGGCTGGGCTTACATCCCTCACTCGCCAAAAAAAAGTAACATAATGGGGAGGCGCATCCAATGGCCAATAGGTCAGGGACCCGTGGGCCGAAAAAGTTTGGGAACCACTTTTTTAAGCTTTTCCACAAGGCAACCATCAGACACAGTTGTAAAATTAGAAATATCTAAGGAATTACAGTTGGCTAAGAAAAATGCAATCTCTCCTATGACGGCCTTTCAAGGATTCTCTCAGAGAAAACCTTATATATCAGTGGTCTGTCACACTGGGTGACCAGCACCAACACCAATGCCTGTAACAAAATACCTATCTGTAGGCTTCATTATAGAGTAAGAATAATCAAAACATGAATGCCTATCAACTTTAATAAATGAATAAATCAGGCTTAGTGACTTTACCATAACATTTCATAATATACAGACCAGACGTATAGCCATGATCATTGGGTTGCCACCATAGCAAAGTGAGTCCAGTATGGAGTAAAACCTTTCCAGAAACAAAAAAACGGATATGAGAGTTTTAGTGGCCGATCAAATCCTGTAGTCAGTGAAACCAGCATGTGGATGGAGATTGAACCACTCTCTCAGTAGGACTCTAAAAGCACTTTTTATTGATTATGGAAGGTCAAGTGACAGTTGCACCTTCAAGCCATACCTAAAAATCCATGTTGATTAGTGTAGCTCTGGGCTCTGAAACACAAGACTGCACCCTAAAGTCTAAAGTTATTTACTACCCTCCTCTCATCTGAGCTTCTACCAGAGAAAAACAAACACTGTAAATTATCTAGTTACCTAAGACACTTTAATAATATTACACAGTCATGCATGTGCCACTTACTTAAGCTCAGGCAGCTGGATAAATACAAATTAATCAGAGCTGCTGGTAGGTCAAGCATTTTTTTATTGATGCATGAAACATCTGCCCAATCCAAATTGCAAGTCGGAAAATGCCATTATGTGCCTGCTGGCTGTCTCTGATACATGTCTGGAGAGGGTGACAGCTGGGCATTGTGTATTCCCCCTAGAAAGCCATACACAATGAGAGTGTAGGTGTCACTTGATGGGCCATCCTGAGTGGATGGAAGGGAGGAACTCAACCCAGCCTCACACTTACACCTCATTAGACACTGTCCTATCCCCACACAAAGGGCTGAATAACCCCCTGTAGTGAGTATGAAGGCAGGGCAGGAAGGGAGGACCGCTGTGCACTTCAAGGACCTGTCTTTGGAGTCTCCCTCACTTCAAAGGCACAACTGGGTATAAGTACTGGACCTCTGACATCTCCATTTTAGTACACTTGTGGGCCTGTGTAAACTCTTCCAGGAAGAAAGACTGCTGTGCTGCTGAAGGACTGCCAGTCGGATGGACTGCTGCTTTGCTGGACTCCTGCCTTGCTGTGCTGCCTGCTGTTTTCCTGACTGTTGGAGAAGGACTGGCCCTCCATCACTTAAACCCAGTATGACTCCAAGGGCTTGCAGGCATGCATCCTGATCTGAAGTGTCAGGGACATAAAAGACTTCCATCTGTTCTGCTGCTGCACCTAGACTCTGCCATCTGTGAGTCTTGCCTGTCGAGTAGTACCACCGAGTCCTCGACCCTTGGAAGTGAGGCCTAAGGTGCATGCTTCAATGAATCCCATACGTTCTTTCTGGAACCGTTCAATCCATGCTGTTGCATAGATCAGTACCAGTACATCACCCCCTGTTGCTTGACCATAAGCGGTGTATCGCCTATGCTGCGTGAAATTACCCACTGCATCGTCTTCAGACAAGTACTGCGCAATGCTATACTCAAGGTCTTCGCATCTCCATCAACGACAGCCTCAACAACCATGAGAACTCTGCATCGCATCCCCTACAGTCAACGGGGCTGATGCATTACAGCTGTCGCATAGACAAGGGCCAGCACATCGCCGCCTTTGTGAATATCGACACCAACGCATCACTTTAGCTCCACCCCGCATCTTCTTTGACAGTGACGCAACCAGGATCAAGGTACTTTTTCCAGCGGGCCTAACTGGGAACCTGCATCCGGCCCGAGCTCCATCGATGACTGCCTGAACTTTGGCTTTGTTTGTGTGAACCAAGTATAAATCTTTATAATGATGGTAGGGGTAGCTAAGAAACACGAAGACTATAGGCACTCTGCCTTGTTGGGGGGGTGGGTAGTTTTAAATCCACAGGCAGGGGAGAAGGGATGGGGGAGGGGGGTTGGTAGTTCTGAGGTATGGTTTTGGTTTGATTATTGTTTTCCGTTCGCAATCAGTGGACAGTCGGATCTTTTTAAAGTTTCCCCCACTTCACACCCACGGTACGCAATCAGGCCACTTCTTGGTCAGTCTTTGATGGTATTTACCGACACTCACACTCAGCGCGCATGATGTGCGATGTGACTGTTGCCCTTTCCACGGAGCATCTGACCCTTTCTACAGCTCCCATGCTATTTGAATGGCAGGTGACACAATAGAAACTTCGATGTCTGTTCTTACCTGGAATGTTAATGGACTGGGAGAAAAAATCAAGCGGGGTATAGTACTCAAATATCTTAAAAGACACGCCCCAGACATGGTTCTCCTGCAGGAGACACACCTGGTGGTGGGAAATGCCAGGCCCTTACACAGTGGGGATACAAGCTCCTGGTCCATGCAGGGTTCCCCTCTGGCTCCAGAGGAACCAGAATCCTCGTCCGGCCCGCACCTGGGCAGACCCCCAAGGGTGGTTTGCTGTATTAGAGGCCAGCTGGGAGGGGAAAACACTTAAAGTGATATCAGCCTACCTCCCCCCAAATCTGGGTAAGGAGGCACTTGTAGACCTGGGGAAAATGTATGTAGATCTCCCGGTGGGAACCCTCGTCCTGCGAGGGGATTTTAATATGAGGATGGATGACCGCACAGACAGACACCCTCAAAGCTCTCCTACCAGTCACACACCGCAAATGATGGATTTCACACAAGTCATGGGCATTGTAGATGTGTGGTGCTTTCTGCAACCATTCATGACAAACTACACATTCTATTCCAATGCACATAAGAGTATGTCCCGCATAGATTACTTTCTCACGAACCTTGTAGACATTGGGCACTTTAGACACCCACGTGCTTTGCAAAGGGACATCTCCGATCATTCTCCAGTACGGGTGGAACTCAACTACTTGCATTATCGACACCGCAGGGCCATATCCAGTAATCCGTGGCTGCTTAAGGTTCCGGACATCAGAGAGACCCTGACCACCCAGAAAACCCTTTACTTCAACGAAAATGTTGGCTCAGTTGAATCGGCACAAATCATATGAGAGGCGTACAAAACGATGGTAAAGAGGCAAGCATTAGCATTGAAAGTTTGATATATCAAGAAACAGAACCAACAACTGCTCGATCTAGAGACAGAGCTCCGACAACAGGAGGAACAAAATGCACGTTTGCCTTGTGAAACCACTGCTCACCAATTAGCCATCAAACAGCTGGAATACAGATCTCTTTGCGGGGAGAAAACACAGGCCTGATTGTTACAAACACAGCACAAGGTCTATGAGATGGGAGATCGAGCGGGTAAGATTCTTACCTGGTTGGAGAGACGGGACCAGGGAGAGTGCTGGATGCCCAAGCTAAATCTGCCGGTGGCGGGCAGATTACCGATCCACAAAGCATTCCAGAGGCCTTCACGGATCGTTTCGAGAAGGTCTATACCTCATCCACTACATATACGACAGAGGACTCGCGGCAACTGCTGGTCGATATGAGACTACCTACCCTATCTGAAGCCGATAGAGACAGGCTAGAGGAGGACCTTACGGATGACGAAACCTGCTGGGTCATTGGCAGTATCCAGTCAGGGAAAGCTATGGTGCCCAATTGCGTTCCTATTGAATTTATTAAGACTGTAGCCACACAGGCCACACCCCACCTCAAAAACATGTTTACTGAGAGCTTTAATACGAGGGTCCTACCTCATGATCAGCAGCTTGCCTCCAAAGTGGTCACCCGGAGACCTGGTAAACCGGCATACAGCTGCGGTTCCTATCGACCTATCTCCTTGATTAATGTCAAAGCCAAAATCCTGGCCAAACTACTAGTCAACCGTCTCATCGGAATAAATTCATCTTTAGTTCATGCCGACCAATCTGGCTTCATGCCAGGGCCGAATACAGCGTTGGACATCCGATGTCTCCACAATGTTCTGGGTCGACAGCGATGCACAGAAGAAGATATAGTAATACTTTCTCTGGATGCTTCTATGGCGCTTGCCCCCATAGAATGGATGTAGCTTTTTCCGGTGCTGGTGCTCTTGGGGTTCAGACCAAAATTCCTGGGATGGATCAAACTACTGTACACGGACCTGCATTGCCAAATTAAGGTTAACAATCGTATATCTCAAACGTTTGCACTTGGCAGGGGCACCCGACAGGGTTGCCCGCTATCCCCCCTTATCTTTTTCTTGATTCTGGAGCCACTAGCTTCCTGGGTGCGAGGAGATGTGTCCCTTAGAGAACTGAAATGAGATGAGGGCCACAAGGAAAGAATATTGTTATATGCAGACAATATCATGGTGTATTTGGCATCCCCGTGCGTCCTTACACAGCCTCCTCAATATTTGTATTAATTTTGGCAAGTACTGAGGCTATGCCAATAATTGGAAAAAGTCTGTACTGTTTGTCCTTCATGGACCAATTCCCCGACTACCCCCGGGCAACGAACTGGAAGTGGCCCCTGGCGGCTTTTGATATCTTGGGATTTTTGTCACCCCGACCCTTGCCTTTTTTATGACAAGAACCTAGCCGCCCCACTAGATAGACTTAGAAAAGACGTTAATCACTGAAGATCCCTGCCCCTCTTCCTGCTGGGCAGGACGGCCTTATTTAAGCTGCTGGCCCTCCCGCGTTTTTTACATGCCTTTCAGAACTGTCCATACCCAATCTCTGATACGTATTTCAAAAACATTGACACTGCGTTGAGGCTACTATTGTGGGATGGCGGTGTGCCACGTATCACGTTACATAAATTATCTAAAGGGTGGTACGATGGTGGAATCGCCGTCCCAGACATGCAACTCTATTACTGGGCATTGCAGCTTGTAGTGGTAAGCCACTGGTTATACCGCTCTCTGCTGGACCCTGCCTACATGTTGGACAGGTACCAAATGGGGCGGAAAGGATACCCTATACACAAAGATTCAAAAGGGGAGCTTTCTGGGCCCCACTGCATGCACAGTACAACTCTGGCACAAGGCGATCAGAAGATTGGGCTGGACTTCTACTCCGTTGTGGTATATCCAGAAGTTAGGAGTCCTGTGCCACCAACCGGGGTTTGAGAAATTGGATGCAATCAGACTTTCCAATATAGGTCATCTTGTGAACAAGGGTAGACTCCTATCGTTCTCTGAACTATGGGCGAAATATGAAATGGCCCAGGGAGAAGCATTTAGATATCTGCAGATCTATCATGCCCTATCGACCGCTCTCCCAGATATGGGCAACCTTCCGGAATCATCTCCTCTAGAAGATGGATTGCTCTCTGAACCACTCCCTACTAAGGTTATCTATTTGACATACCGTAAGCTATGTAACAATTTGCCTGACCCCTTCCAGGCTCTCTGCAGCTGATGCCAAGCCGACATTGGTGACATCGCCGACTATGATTTTCAAAATGCGTTGATGTCGCCACGAGAGGCAGCCATCTCACTTCGTTTCCAGCTGATCCAATTAAAAGTACTACATAAAACTTACCTCACTGGGATTACGCTGTATAGGATTGGATCTAGACCGGATGCATTTTATTTGACGGGGTGTCACCAGGAGGCAACTTTCTACCACACCATGTGGGATTGTCCGTTTTTACATCACATGTGGGAGGGGTCAACTACACACCTGCAAGACGCACTTGGCAAGATGATTGGCCTCACTCCACCACAGCAACTGGTCACTTTGGGTTATGTATTGGTTAAAAGAGCAATTGCAATGAAGTGGGGGGTACCAGGGCGACTTTCAATAAACACTTGGATGACTACACTCGATAAGTGTATGATTGCTGAGAAAGACATATTCAAATTCTGAGGATGCCCCAAAAAATGGGACAGAAATGGAGTGGGTGGAATGCTTATCGCGGAAACATATGTGTATCTCCAACTGTGGAGATGGAAATGTCTAGGGACAATAATTTCACAACTGACATGAGTGATTGAATATATTACTGTGTTCAATATTTAACATCGGATGCTACACGATTACACTGTCTGCAATTTATATCTGTAATGATTGGAAATGTGTTTCTAATAAAAAGATTATTAAGAAAAATACAATGGCAAGACTGAAGTGCTGATATTCGGCAAAACCAACTTCCTGTGGAACGAGAGCTGTTGACCGGCATAACTCAGACCCACTCCTACACCAACAGACCACACCTTCAACCTCGGCATCATCCTGGACAGCAGGCACACCATGAAGCAACAGCTCAACAAAGTCTCCTCCGCCTGGTTCCATGCTATGTTTTTTTTTGCAACTTTTACATGAAACCACAGAGAAGATTGATGATCCCAGTCCTTAAAATGTTTCACTCTGTTCAATGTATGGTAGCACTGGTGTTTTTACAGCAATTACACTCAAGAGTTATATTTAACTCTGTAGCCAGCTTTCTGTTACAAGTTAGGAAAATCAGGAAAGGTCTCTGTTAGTGAAAACATTTTGTTTTTTTATACTTCATACTCTGTATGGTTTTATATTATAAAATGGTTCGGTTATTGATTTTACTGGATATTTATTGTTATCATGTATTTTTATCTATATATATAAAAACGAATGTCTGTCTTTCTGTCTGTTTGTCCTTTATGCATTACTACACAATTCATCCGATCCCCATGAAACTTTGGGAAGTTGTTGAGAACACTCCCGCAAAGGTTTCTGGCATACATTTTTGTTTAAATATCGGCCCCCCAGGGCCCTCATAATATTTTGAATACTGATGTACGCACCAGACGGAAAAACAACAAATCGTGTATCCGCAAGCACTCGAATAAATAATAGAATTAAAGCACCATTCATTTGATCGCCATGAAAACTTTGGGAAGTTGTTGAGTACAGTCCCGCGAAGGTTACTGGCATAAAATATTTTTAATATCAGCCCCCCAGGGGCCCTCATAATCTTTCGAATACTGATGTACGCACAAGATGGAAAAATAAAACATCGTGTATCCACAAGCACTCGAATAAATAAATAGAATTAAAACAGCATTCATCCGATCACCAGGAAACTTTGGGAAGTTGTTGAGTACACTACCGCAAAGGTTTCTGGCATACATTTTGTTTAAATATCAGCCCCCCAGGGCCCTCATAATCTTTCGAATACTGATGTACGCACAAGACGGAAAAACAAAAAATTGTGTATCCACAAGCACTCAAATAAATAAATGGAATTAAAACAGCATTCATCCGATCGCCAGGAAACTTTGGGAAGTTGTTGAGTACACTCCAGTGAAGGTTTCTGGCATACATTATTTTTTAAATATCGGCCCCCCAGGGCCCTCATAATCTTTCGAATACTGATGTACGCACCAGACAGAAAAACAAAAAATTGTGTATCCACAAGCACTCGAAAAAATAAATAGAATTAAAACAACAGTTTGAAATGTTTTCCATATTAAAATGAATATGTTTCAATAAAAATGACACAATGTAAATTGAATGTTATCATAACGAGTTTCCTTGAATTTCCTTTCTTCGGAGATCACAGCAACGGGTGAGCTAGTGTTTTATATTTTATTGATCGGGTTTTATTGTAATGATTATGTATAAACTTTTATGGTTTCATGAAATCGGATAAAGGAATTTGATTTGATGTGAATTTGTCCTGTCTGGCGTGACCAGAGGTTTAAAGTAAGCAATTATTGCTTCAAAGTGCTATTTTACAGTTTATTCGTTAAAAATTCATATCACCAGTTCTACTTATTGGATTTTTGTTGTTTTGTCCTGCTTTATTTATTAAATTATGTTGTATTTCTATAACCGGCTGTGGAATCTTTATGTGTGGAGTTTTCACAGTTTTACTGTTTGAAGTGTTGCACAAATACTTTTCACATTGCCTCTAAGTTACGCCTGACTGCTCTGTGCCAAGCTACCAGAGAGTGAGCACGGGTTAATTTAAGGTTTGCATGCTTCTTACCCTGAGTAGGATTGTGGTTGCTGCCTGACTTGGGCTCACACTACGGTATACCAACAATCCGATTTCTCACAAAAAAGTACTACAAAGTGCAGTTTGTGAATAGCCCTCAGGCCCTTCATTTTGGATGGGACATGTAAGTTACACTTCTGGAGTAAATTTACACTTGGGTTTTATGAATAGCCAAAAAGTAGGATACGTACTCAAAAGTGTAAACTTACTCAAAGGTGTAAGTTACAGTTGTGACTAGCTTACAAAAAAAATAGTAAACCTACACCGTTAGAAGTACTACTTGAATAGGTGCATATGCACTACTTGTTGGAGTTCACAACATTTTCCAATAGTAGACTAGGAAAGCAGTGCCATTCTCAGGTTTCCATGCATACTACTGGCTACCAAACACCCAAAAGGTGATGGATGAATACTTGCAAATAGTCTAACCAGTGGCAATTGCTCAAAAAATATTCAGAACTATCGCTTTTTACCCAAAGCCTCTTTAGACAGAGGCCCACCTACAGCAAACCAGTACTGACCCTGTTCCTCATGGAAACAGTCCATCCCGAATAATGTTCATCTCACCCCTCCACCCTGCTGCCCACTGTAGACTGTTTTTTAGTTGTGAAATTGAGACTCACACCATCCGAATATCATTGATTAAGCTAAGTCCCTGCGATGGAGGCAGGGACATAGCTTTGTAAGTTAGATTTGGGATAGGAATGTTACAGTTAGGCTTCCTCCCTTGTCACAGCACTCAGTCTACACTCACTGGAGGGATGGCAGAACATATATTAAACCTGGACAGGGGCGGGACTGTAGCACTTGTTCTTCTTGACATGAGTGCTGCCTTTGATGAAGTATCACATCCAGTTCTCTTTGGGAGACTAGGAGAATGTGGAATCCATGAAAAAGCCCTTCAATTGTTCTCATGTTTTTTGTTTAAGCATTCCTTTCAGGTAGCCCCTAACCCACAAGCTTCAGCTATATGGTTCATAGCTGTTTGCCTCTCTCTGTACTCTCCTATGCAGATAATACTCTGATTATCATCTCCTTGTCCCCATATCAGGCAATTATACCTCCCCCGCAAAGTAAATCCTGCTTGTCAGCCATTGTACAGGGGTTGGAAACCACCTACCTAAAACCTATTGGCATCAGAAGAGAAGTTCTAATAGTATGGTCTCAGCCCAACCTCTGGGGACCTCACCAGTGGTTGGAGGCAATGGGTCATGTTCCAGGTCCCAAATAGGTTGCAGAAACTCCTGCCATCGGGCCGGAGAGTATCGGTAGCTAAACAAGGTGGCTGCCTACTATTTCAGTCTCCTCTGATGTTCGACGTAATCCTTCTGATTTCTCCCAATTTCAACCCAAACGACTATTGTTCAGGCACTTATCACTTCACTCCTCCATTATAGACATGTTCTTTACCTTGGAGTGACTAAGACATCATTAAAAAGATTCCAAACTCTTTAGAATGCTACCACTCAACTCCTGGGTCACATCCCTAAACCAACTAATGTCTTATCTCAGATTTAGAACCTCAATGAACTCATAAATGAGAAACATGAGGTTCAAACCTTTATGTTTCACCTATACAGCTTTCACCGAGAGAGGACCTCACGGTCTCAGGTACCTTGTGGGTCTTTACTGCCATACTTGCCTTGCCATACTTTAGCCTTGCATTCCTGCACATTGACTATGCTCTGGTACCTCTATTTAGTCGTTTGTACAGGAGGGCTCCTCCTTTAGACATTTAGCCCATAAACTATTGAACCATTCCTCTATACCTATGTCTTAATTCTTTCTAAGAGATCTTTCACAAACAACTAAAGACCTCGCTATTCTAATGGTCCAAGTCTAGCTTTTGCTATTGCAGTTCTATTCTGCTAGTACTGGATAACCTTGTTTGGACAGCCATGTCCTTTACAAATTGCTAAAAAAAGAAATAGAAATAACTGAGCAACAGTTGGACAAGAGTAGGAGGGATAATGTTTGCTTCTCTGATATCCTTGGGAAAATGGAAGAGGGTTATATCAGAACCTCCTTGTTCTCCTTTCCCCAGAAATAATGGAACCTGAATTCTCAACACTACAGGATTAACGGGGAGTGCATCGATTCTTCTCTAGGAAACTGATGAAGAAAGACACCTTAAACTCTGTGATTGCCTAATTCTTCCAGCATTGGTAGGCAAAATCATCATGGTGGCCAAAAAGCATGGCCCTTACAAGATGGACAACAGTAAAGTTTTTCCTTCACCTGACTTCTCTCATGACATCAACATGACTGTTCTTACATGATTTTGAAGGGGTATATCTAGAACTCCACATGTCCTGGCGATCCTTATTTGGGTCTGTAAGATTGATACATCTTAGTTCACCTGCAGAATACTCCAATTCGACTTTGCCTGATTAGGGAAATTTTGGTGATTTATTATTGTTTTTTGGCCTGCCTGAGTCACCTTGCCCACACGAGCCCAGTCAGGTCGAGGACTACTACAATAGTTTGGCCGTTACAGCTGGCTTATTGCATCATTTGTGATAACTCAAGATGTCCGAACTCTGAGGACTGAGTTGTTAAATCCACCAATTATAGATTTTTCAGTGGTTCATCTTTTTCGAGCCAACTTTCCAGGCATTATTGCTTCATTTTTGGTTCTAATTATAGATGTTTCTAGTTCCATGACCCTCCATCATCTATACCTCTTTGTTGGTACTTTGATCTCTCTATGTCTTTCCGTCCACCTGGGCTGTCTTTATTCCCAACCAAATCAGCTTTACCTCATCCGTCCAGCACTGGGTAGGTCTTTACATCCGTTTACATCTGGGTCTCCTCCTATTATACCGCCCTGCTAAGGTTGGATATAAATCCAACAGCAGAATATATTGAAATAGTTTTCATGAAACCTCTGCAAGGGTGGACTAATTCACCTACACAGTCCTCTTCCACTTTACAAGCCTCTTTCAGGGAAAGTTATGTTTCCTGTTCAACGCTGAATAAGAACGTTGTACATTTTATGTAATGATCCTGAGACCTAGAGAAAGCAGTAAGCATAACATACTTGCAGTGGTTATCAGGGAGGTGTGACCCTGAAGTGAGCATGCGACTCAGCAGAACTGGGATTCTGCTGGGAGGGAGATGGACCCAGTGGATGATGTGTAGTGTGTTGGAGGACTGTATCTAGTGAGTGAAACTATACTTTCATCTCAGGCGCCGGATCTCTGCCAATGTGAGAGAATTAATTGCTGATATTAGATAGTGAAATCTTTGACTATTTCCCCATACAAATCCGGCTTGAGGTGGGCCTCATCTTCCTACCCTGGAAGCCCTGGCATATGAATATATTCAAGTACAAATTCATTGAGTACAAGAGACGTTTTAAAATGTATATAGACTCTCAATTGCATTACCCTGGATTCAGTCTGACTGGATACCCTCAAAGGTGACAAGAAGCACTCTACAGATCTACTGACTCATTGATGGACAGCTGGTGTTGTCTTTGAGTCTGTGTGGCGAAGAACTTTGTGGTTGGAAAGAGACTGGCTAGGGTTATATTAATCTTGTTTGAGTGGTCTGCAATAGACATAACTTCTGCATACTCTTCAGACACCTTGCTGTGATTACTGATGAAGGCAACATTTTAACTGAATACTCTGGTGACTTTCCAGACAGTATTTGCACTCATCTGTTTGTGATGGTGTATACAAGTATAGGGTTATCGCTGGCAATATTCTGGCAGCCCAAGTCTGGCACAGCAACTGCATATCTGTAAACCACAGGAAGAAGGAGGTTCTTCTTTACCACTTCCTGATGTTTCACAACACTCCTCACCCTGCTTTCCCTTTTCTACTCCCTCACTGTCCCTACGTCATCATGCATCATTCACTAATCTAGGCAGCCTTGAACCTAATAGGAAGGCTGTCCTACACCTATAGGACATGGAATGGGGCTGAGATCTTCGAGCATAACATCATATCCCTTCATTAATGGGGCTAATGCAGATATCACTCTCCCTGCCAACCTGATCCAAGAGAGCGCTGATTCCGAGGATTATTGAGTCAATATTATTTCCTTAGAATTATATGTTACTCTTTACCTTAGCCTTAATCAATTAGTGCCCCACCCCTCTCTGTGCTTATGTACATTATATTGTGAGCCACCTTGTTGTTATGCCTTCTTCTTAGGCTGATCTGAGATTTCAACTGTTCAGAGATGGGACATTCCTACACCTTCACTATTTTTATCTTTGTGAATTAAGTTATTAACAATATGTAAAAGTTTTAGGTGCAATAGTGAATTCATTTGCACCAGTAGAGATCCCCTTTTGACTCCAAATGTTTTCCGTGTGTGCTTTTTGCCAAGATCCTGACAGTTGCCGTTGACAGCTTAGTTTAGTGTACAGCTTGTTCTTACCCTTAGATGTCTGATGTTTTAGGGTGATGCTCAATACAGATGGATAGAGTCAACGGTAAACCGATGTGTTAACTATACGATGGGTTTGCCATTAACATCATATTCAATATTCTGCTACATTTGTCATTGTGCTGGTCATGGGGCCAGGGAGATGCTTATTAAATCTAGTTATGCCTAACACAACACAACCGTGCTCAATATACCTGGGATGCATTATTCGCCAGAGTGCTGCTGAGTATGTCGAGTGCTAGCAGCATTATTAGCCGGGTGCATGCTATGACTGGGTATATTATCATGGCTGCTGTTCATTTGCTTGAATGCTGCTCAGGAGGCAGCAGCTGCTCTGCATTCTAGGAGTACTTTGCATTGTGCCAGGGCTGCTGCTCAGTGGGACAGAGGCCTCCAGTAATGTTTGGACGCTAATCTCTTTCCACGTGTCTCCCATGCCTCTTACTTGGTGCCCCCCCCCCCTGATGTCTTGGGGTCTTGACAGCACTGCTGGTCCTGCCTCAAAGTCTTGGGCAATGTTTGAGGAGTTTAGAAGGATGCAGACAGATTCCAGCTTCAAGTGAGTGACAGTAATCATGCACAGCTGCTCTGTCCCCATCTCTGCCCCCCTGCTGTGCTTTCCATCGAAGTCTGATTTGAAAAGCAGTTTACATCTCTTCTCCCTCCCAGACTCGCATCCCCTAACAAGAGTGTGTTTATGGGGTACCACTGTGAAAGGAGCCTAGAACTGTGTTCAAGGAGCAGAAGTGACCCCGGGCGAGGCTCTGCCTGTGATCCCTGGCCTGTGCTGCCATAGAGCAAGCAGAAACACTAGCTGCCAAGGAATGAAGGTTCTTAAATAATATCACTGCTGTCAACTACTGCGCCCAAGAGGTTCTTAGCTGTGGGAGTGTTGTGCTCCTGGAAAAGTGCCTGTATTTACACGCCCAGCGGGACAGGTAACACAGGAAATTACACTTTTAAATAAGAGAGTCTCAAGAGAGATGCAGACACACAATGGAAGACGTCTTAGAGAGAAAAGTGGTCACATTTGCAATCCCTAAATTAAGTCTTTGGCTGGATCTAAAGTTGAGGTAACTAAGTTGCAGATTCCTTTGGAACTGTGGGGCCTCTGAGCCAGGACAAGAGGCATAGAAAGCTCAACCCCATTGCCAACAAGGAGGACGTTATTTCTGAGTATTCTCAGCCTCGTATCAGCTTCTATTATGTTTCTCCTGGAGGTGTAACCCAGCAAGGCTGCCTTTCTTTTCTTTGAAGATCTTACCAAGAAGTGCCGTAAACAGTGTACAATAGTGGATCATTTTCAAAGCAATCAGCCGTGGACAATGTTAGTTAGTCGAATTGATTTAATACTGGTGCTTTTTCAAAAGAACAATCATAAATACAATTTGATGTTTAAACAGGTGTGCTGCCATTGACACCCTGGCCTAGGTAGCTCACATGGCTTGTGTTTTTAAACACTTCCCAAACACACGGATTCTAATGGAATGATGGAAGCTGCTGGGGCTGTGAGTGCTGAGACCTTCAGTGCTTGCGTCCACCCTGGTGTGCTGGCTTCTGCTGCTCTGGGGACGCCTCCGGTACGCATGGTGCGTGAGGTTCCACTGGAATAGAAATGGCATGAAGTTAATAAACCTGAATGCTTATCATATGGTCAAGGTTGATATATTGCCACCAACAGATGATTAGATATCTAGAAATGCCTTGTAATGAACCAAACCAAACTCCAGTTATTGCAATTGGTTTCTCCTGCATTGAATGTTAATACAGATATACCTCTCATGTCCATAAAGTCAATTTCTAAATTGTATCTCATTCCAAGTTTAGGTTAGCAAACAGACATTATGTGGATGTGTGTTTTTAAGAGATTGTAGCGCTTAATTAGATGGGCGAGTGCAGTTTACTCGAAACGCTGGATTACGGCGCTGCATGCTATTTATTACAGGAAGAAAAAATAGAATGTAGCTGGTTGGTTGGGACTTTGGTGTGGTAGGTGCTTGGATTTTCTATGCAACAGGGAGTTAGTTTTAGTGACCAGTAAGGTACCGCTCTATTGGCTGATTAGATAGTGAGATGATAGACAAAACTGGTGTTTCATTTGTTGTGCAGTTACTGCTTAATTGGATTGGCGTTGTTTAAGGAGGATGATGGGTTCCTTGGTTGATCATGTGGTTGACTTCAACTGGTAACATTCTAGGTAATTTGTTGTTTACTTTTTGTTTCAATGGCTGGAGAGTCATGTGATGGGTTTGTTGTAGGGGATGGGCACTTCACTGAGTCTTTGGAGAGCTGGCTAACTTTGTGTGTCCCAAATAATTTCTTAAGTTGTGTTACATTCAGTATTCAGCTTCCTAATTTATCGAGAGATTGGTTGGCCTTTTGGGTGCTTATTTGGATATTTGCATTGCCTTTATAGCCGGTGGGTGAATGTACTGTTGGTTAGTTTGCTTGTTAGGTTGGCTGATGGATTTAATGATCTTTAGAGTGGTTGGATTGTTATTTCGTTAAGGAGTTGGTTCAACGACTCTCTGGTTTATTGATTACATGGCCACTCTGTCAGTAGTTTGTAGTATTGCACCAAAGAAAGTATTCATACTGACAAATAAACAGTGGCATGGCTAGATGTTGTGCTGCTCGTGGCAGTCCCAGTGTTTGTTGCCCGGTGGCCGCATGTAAGAGCGGTGGGGGGGGTGCTTGCGATGTTCGCAGGTAAGAGCGGGGGGAAGTCTCTGCACATAAAGACATTTTACCAATAAACCTTGTACAATTAGACAACAAATCAAAGCACCAAGCACAGGAATTTCAGGGGAAGGTGCTACATATCAGGAGCAGGTATAAGTATAATAGTGCTTGTTGCTCAAATAAAATCACAACTGCTTCGGAAAAATTCCTTGTTGACACTAGAACCATAATATTTCTCATCGATGTTAGGAAGCTGTGTTCCTTAAAGCAGGCAACCATATTGCAGAATCATTCTATTTTCTGCAAAACTTACTGAGAGCATATTAATGGAACAATTGTAGTATATACTACATACCTGGTTCATGACGTTTTTGTACCTCGTCCTGACTCGGTCGAACTACCTGGTCCTCGCCATGCTGTATTGGTCTACGTGCTGGAATGATACAATAACAACCATTATTACACTTAGTGGGTTGGAACTGACATACAGTTGTTTTAGTTTAAAATGAATACTCTAACTCAGATGAAATATTTATCACAATAGTGCAGGGCGGTGTGTAACTCATTACACAGGGTAAGCAAGGCTAACAAAACGGAACTTCTCCAACACACCACAGAACACAACGCTGTACCAACATTGTTCCTATATAATGTCCAACCCACCCCTGATCACCTGTGAGCTTCTGCTACCACGTGACAAAGGTAGGTTAGCCAGAAAGAAAAATGTGATGCCCCTGGTGATGAACTGAACAGGATGTAGACGGTCAGGCGAGACTCAGTTTAAGAATGCGCCACATTTTAGGTACTAGGCAAAAAATAAAGTTTATTCATTACCTCTATGACTCTGAATGCCGGAAACAGGTCAGAAAGGAGAATAGTGTGAATTTTGCCATTTGGTAAAAAAGAAACTGCATGTGACCTCCACAAAGCCTATTCAATTCAGAAGGTACAGTAGAGCCCACCGGGGTAAGCTCAAGCGCATCCAGTATTAGTATTTCCCCTGAGAGGTTCTACCACACAATACTTCTGACCAAGATCCTTATGAGCCTACAAATAGATAAAATTAGAAGAAAATTATATTGTTTAAGGCTGGATTGTCCATCTAGACTGCAGTTTTCCGGCATGCTGCAACAAATTATCCTGCATGGTCTTCAGCTCTGTCTTTGTTCTTGTAGTATTATTACCTCCTTTTATTTTTCTGTTCTCTTGCAGATTTAGCTCTGGTCCTCCTGTTAGGTCTTTGCATGCAATTACTAATGCTATGAGAAGACATTCTTACGTTGTATTTTTGTTTCTGGTGAGCCCCCTCCTCAACTCTTATCACCCATGCCACTGTTCCAGAGTTGTGTGACCTCCTTTCTTGTATTTATACATTCTGAAGTACACCAGTGTGAACTATTTACACTCATACTTTCTGTGAATCAACTTACTTCAGATAGTCCTTACTCACATTTGCAATGTGATATCAGCGAATGAAAAGTATGTTTTGTGAGCAAGAACTCCATATATATTTATTTTAGTTAATTTGCTTTCAATTGACCTTGTAACACATTATGTATGTTTAACATTTTAGTGAAGCAATACATACTATTAATTGCCACATAGGACCTCCATATTGGCAAAAAAATAGCTGCTTTTGGTGTGCTGTTTGAGAACTGCGACTATGACAGATTTCCAGGAGAAATCTCATGCATGAACATGTTCTCACTTAAAAATAAAATAGGTGTACATTTCCGCATGGCAAATTGTAAGCAAAAGTTCATCATTGGAATTGTTATCGTTTTACTGCATGGGGACATTGTTCCCTCTGGAGAAACTTCGTCTCATACACCCTAACCACTCTTTAAAGCGTTATATCCCCTTTCTCACCCTAGCGGACTGTACATCTTCCCTTAGTTGTTGTTCAATTCTGGCCGTTTTGTTACTTGGAAATTAACATGGAGAAAAGCTTTTGTGAATACTCACAGACCTGCAATTTTGTGAGTGTTTACTAACTTGTGTGGGTGCCCCCAATCCCCATAGAATGCCCGAAACTCACCCATGTGAAGAATAAACGCATAAAATGACAACAGAGTGATGTAAATCGATTCATAAATTCAACGTCTTATTTTGTGAAACCTAAAATTGACTATTTCCTTGTAACTGATGCTAGTGTGCAGCTTAGTCAAACTTACATGTGAAATTAGGTCGGTGAAACGTTCCCATACTCTTTTATTACAAGGTATTGATCCTGCCTCTCTAATAGTCCATTAGATTGTGCGCTACATTCATTCAAAATGATAAATAATAACAATGCCATGTGTGCCTTTATTTCAATCACTTATACATTACTAAGGATTCCTGTAATGGGTACCTTGGCTTGGCAGTGCTTACCTTCACGGCAGGCTTCTGGCTGGCTCTGCTGGCTCGGCTGGCTGGATGGCTGGCTGGGCTGGCAGGCTGGCTGGATGGGCTGGCTGGCTGGCAGGATGGGCTGGCAGGCTGGCTGGATGGGCTGGCTGGCTTGCTGGTAAGCTGGCTGGCTGGCCTGGCTAGCTGGCAGGCTGGGCTGGCAGGCTGGCTGACTCGGCACTGGTACCGCGGGCGTTTTCTGGGGTTGCTGGTGGTGGTGGTGTCCTCCGCCCTTGGCAGACATGATTCTCTCGGCGTGGTGGGGTCTGCTCTCAAAGGAACACTGGAAGAGCAATTCTCTGATCTGTGTCTGCTTTATCCCCAACACAGTGCTTTTATACCCGGGACACAGAGCCACCCATAGGGATGGGGCAATGGGCATCACGAGAAAGAACCTGACATGATTTGACACATTGTAATTCAAAAGTCACAGATTAGAACATTTTCAATTGTTATTCATTCTTCTAGGAAGGCAGGGAAATTCTTCTTGCAGCACTCCTTACCACACCTTTGCAATTAAAACCAACGTCATAACACTGAGTTTGTGAATGGTGTTTGTGACATTTGTAATTAATGACTACTGTAAGAATGTTCGGGTTTGGGAGGGTGTGAAACCCAAACCATGCTATGGAAAAATCTCAAATAGATTTTGATCAAGTTGAAAATTAGATCCTTTGGTGAGAAGTAAACAAAATCTTAAACAGGAAATGCGGCTAGTTACTCTAAGGTTCAGAGTGTACATGAATCAATAATAAGCCATAGGAGCAGTCTAAATTGCGGCTCGTCGGAATGAGAAACGACCCAAACCTAATTTATATTCGTTTGGGTGTCACGATATTGTCGATTGGAGGCAGTGACTTCCTTTGAAAGATTGTTGCGATATTTCAGTTATCAGTGATGGACGAATTCTATAGCAGTTAGTGGAACCTTTAAACTGACTCTACAGCAGTTGGTTATTTTATTGTTTGATGACAAGCTCAGAAAAATTATTGTCCTGAGGATGACCATGTACTTATGACAACGGTCGAAACACCGTCGACGATACTGTGGCCACAATTTAAGGAGGACACATTGTTTTGTGTATAGGAGTTCTTATATGGTTTTAGAACTCTTATGTCTATGTAACCTCTATGTGTTTGCCACCTGTCTGGTTTTATGTATATGTTGTGTAATGTTTTTGTAAGACCGACAACCTATCTGAGCCTTATGTTAATCTTTTAAATATAAATACATTTTGTATTTTTCTATAATCACATGCATTTTTTTCTGAATCAGTTTTTCTTTGGACCAAAAGTTTTCTATTCTTCTTTTTTACTTTCCCTTCTTTGTATAACTTTATTGCTCTTATGGCATATTATTGATTCATGTACACTCTGAACCTCTGTTTGGAAGAAAATTTTAGCCCCTGGTTCAGCTGGTTAGGGCTGCCCCTGTGGTGGTGAATATAGTTACTCTAAGGGAGAGGTGTGGTGCTGCGGCCTGACCGACTGATGCTGGAATTTGGGGTTCACGGTTCGATCCCCGGTGGCAGATTAGCCCAGCACCATGTGACTCTGGGCAATAGCTTGCTTAATATTACAGACGGCCCGAGCTCCTGGAGACCCTTAAGGGTGATTGTTCACGCTTTAGAAATGTGGATTATTATTATTCTGAGAAGACCCATTTTGCTGCTATATAGAGTGTAACATAAACTGCATGAGATAAATATTTTCTGAAGAGAATTTACTTCTTTCACATCCTTCTTGAGAGTCTTGGTGTCCCTCTCTCAGAATGACTCCTTTAATTCAGAGAAAGATGGATATAACTAGCTACCCGGTTCTGGGTGACCAGATCCAAAATATTATTAACCCTGCTTTCATAGTAGTTTAACTCGTAGCATGAAGTCTGATGATGCTAAAAAGAATTGGAATACATATCTGATGATGATGATGGTTCTGTTTAACCAATGCAAACACAACAAGATGGTGGACGGAGTGCTGAAACCTTTCAACCACTTACCCCCAGTAAGAGATCTGTGTTTAATCCATTGTTCTTTTGATTATTAGGTATAATCTACCTTAAGGTAATCCTTTGTGAGGCAATCATGATACAATTTTACTGCAGCGGGAACCATGGTACATTGATAACAGATTTTCCTTGCTGAGAATTTTTGCTCCTTAAAGGATTCTTTGATGGACATTTGGAATGCCCAACAAATATCCTGAAAGTTGTGTTGTTGAAGAAAATGACCTTTGAACTATTTTCTTGAACATTGAACTGAACTCTGAAGACCCATGCTATATATTCTACTAAGATTTCACTATGAGGTAACATCAAAGACTCTATAGTAGACTGTACTGCATAAGTATATAGGTCTTGGAGCGCTGATTGCACAACTTTCACATACAACAGAAAGAGGGAGGCGGAGACAGGGATATTCCCAAACCTATTGTTAACTTCCTTCTGAAGATCTGGTTTGCTGGTAGGAGTATTTCATTATAGACTCACTGTTCTCCAATGACTACAGCCACTGTAGCACTGTGAGACACAGGCTTTTGTTTTTGTAGTGTTAAAGGATTGATCATCTAAGCTTCATTCTACGAAGAATAGGGTGTAGCAGTTACATCACATTTCTGGAAAAACGAGGAGGGGTTGATGCCAGTGGTGGCATTGGAAACATACTTCTCATCCTTTCTGGCCACTTTCATGGCAGGAACCTCCTTTGTTGTGGCCATCTTCTTTAGTTGTTTTCTACACGTGTTAGCACTTAGAAAAAACAGAAGAACTTAGCTGGAGATTCTGGTGTCACTGTCAGCTAATTTGCAGACTTCTCCCCATCTACGTATTGTGTATGACATGGTGTTTTGTGTACCTCCAAGCAATAAAAATGAAGCAGGAAGTTGATGAGACTTGGGCAAGCTTGCCAATGTAATACAAGCCATCATCATTATCATAAATACTCAACAGTAGTGTACCCATGCATAAACAACTATTGGTTGCTAGTCATTACACAGGAAGAGATAAGTTGGTGCTCCTCCAGGGTCCATGAGGATCCTATGGGTGGTCGAGGAACTGGCAAAATTCGAATACATTCTTAAATAATTGCTGGCGCACCACCAGGGCCCATAATGAACCTATGAGATCCAGGCAGGCAAAATTCAAATGAATTAACCAAATAGTTACTGGTATCTCGCCTATTCTCTTCTGCACCAGATTCTACACCCTGCACACATCCAATGTTGCGAGGAGTCTGGAAGAAATTTATTTGATCCACCTAAATCAAAGGTAAGGGATATTGGAGAACAGTGAAGTTGAGTTCACAGTAGACAATAAATCAGATGTAGGTCCGATCTGATATAGTATTAAAAAAGATGGGGGTCTCAGCAAGATTAGTTGAGTGGCTGATAAACCCTTTTTAGGTCTCGCCTAGGCAGCTTGCATGTGTTGCCCTAGAGATGACCTTTAGAAATCGGTCAGCTTTTTTCAAGCACTCGTGATTGTGCTGGTTTCCACCTTGTGGGAGCGAGCAGCAGCGCGCCGACCATCTATTTTAAATTAGCATGGCTGCGTGCGCCGCTCCTCGCTCCCGCAAGCACGAGTGCTTGAAAATAGCTTACCCTCCCCACTCTACCTCACCTCCCTCTCTCTCCTGAAGTGTTTTCACCTGCTCCCCTGGCAACTGCATGCCCCGCTCCTCGCCCGCAGCTGTGCACTATCCTGCAGCGCTCCCTCATCTCATCCTACAAGTGCAGTAACCTATCTTCCATTCTTCTCTTATGTCCCACCTCATAAAAGCACCTTCCTCCATTTACGGTTTCTCGTCTCATTTTATCTCTTTCGCCTCTTCTTTCTAATTAGCGTCGCTGCACTGGGCACGGCCCGCCCCTCACCTTTCTCTCACCAGAGAGGTCAGTCCGGGTCATCTGGCGCCGTCCGTAGTGGCGCAATGCTGACTTCACTCCTATGGCCACAACCGCCAAAAGCTGACTCTGCACGCTCTACAAAGAAGAGGGGGCCGTGGGTCCAACTGCTGGTGCAATTCTTCAGATTGTTGGCAGGGGACTTCAGATCCATTACTGTTGCCGGACAGGACTCAAAGCAACAACCGGCTTGTTCCAACTCCTCAAGGAGCCGTTTGCAGGCCTGTAGCAGCTCAGCTTGTCTTGAAGCTATCTCACGGCAGCTAGTGCAAGGTGACACCCTCTGCGAGGAAAGATTCTAAAGGGCTATTTAAATACTATTGCACCCACTTCAGTGCATAGTAGTGGAGAAAATACATTTCCCTGTAATGTTTTCAAATTCTTTATCCAAATCTTGGTATGTATGTAAATATTATGGACTTGCTTCATTAACTACCCCGATAATAGGTGCTAGAAAGTAAAGCTCATATTGCCTTCTGCAAAACATAGTATGTTAGTAATGATTAGAATCATACAAGGGCTCTACATTGCCACAAGAAAGTGGAGCATTGTGGATCAGTTCGCTACATCGGCCTCTCTTTTAAGCGTGACCTACACCTTTCCAACATAGCCGCCATGGTACAGAAGTCAGTTTCAGCCAAGAATGCTGCCATTTTTAAACAGTCACTTTTATTTGTTTACAAATGCATCCTCTTTATATGGCCACGTCTTTACTTCGTTTCGGATGCTTCCGACACACGGTGCACAGCTGAAGACGAACTTGGCAGCCGCCGGTTCTGTAAGTATTTCTCTCGTCTTTCAGCCTCTGATCTCCGTCCTCCATGCCTGTCTTTACCCCACTCTAACAGCTTCTGTAGTACTTCTTTCATCCTGTATCAAACATCAGAACGTTTTCTTAGCCCTCTTTACCTCCCTGTCTTCAAACTACCTCAATGCTCCCTTAATCTCACTCGCCCCAGCATAGTTGCTTTCCAGTGCTCCAGCTGCACTGACAAGTCAAGCTTCATTGGGCTTGTGAACTCCCAGTAGCCTTACACCCGGTGCTTCTTTTAGCCTGTGAATTCTTAGTACTACCCTGAGCTACCCCTCTAAGCTCCTTCAAGCCTCAGTCCTCCTCTGAGTCCTGAAACCGCCCCAGCCTCAGTGCTCCCCTGAGCACCTGCATCCTTAGTGTTCCCAAGAGCCCCTGCAGCCTCAGTGCTCTTGTCTCTGCTTCAATAGAAGTTGATGGGAAAAATACATCCTCCATATTATTTATTTTTAAAACACCATAATTTTGCCAGCTAAAATATTGCCATAACTGCACCCCTGTGCTCCTCTGGACCAACCCCCTCAGCCTTAGTGCTCCCCTGAACCCCTGCCACCCTTATGGCCTCAGCGTTCCCCTAACCCGTGGCATACGGGCTCCCCGGACCCACTCCCTACAGCATCAGTGCTCACCCGAACTCCTGCTGCAATCCCTATACTAGCCTCAGAGCCCCCCTGACAATTCCCCGTGGACTCCGGGCTCCTCCTACCCTTACCCTGTGGCTTCGGCTTTCCCCTACCGTAACCCTGTGGCTTCGGTCTTCCTCCTACCCTTAACCTTAAACGTTCTCCTCCTCTGAACACTCGTATAATTAAACTATTTAACTCTGCTTCTACGTGCATGACATGGGCACTCACACAACAGTGCTCCTCTACACTTACCTTATAGACTCCTAATTAGCACATCTGCACCAACTATTATAGCTTATTCTGGACAAGCTTTTGGACAAATGGTGTGTTCTGATCCTCAGTGCTCTCAATTGTGTCACTGGTAGGACACACAAAGTACATTATACAGAAAATAGTTGGTATCAAGCAAATGCTCCATTTTGCATCAGGGTGCTACATTTAGATTGTTTAGTTAGTATCTCTTTATTCTGCCTCTTGTGCTACCTGTGATTTTATTTTATATTTCAACAGTACTTCTGAATTTCTATAAGAGTGCAATGGAGCGCTGCCTCTGTTTGTGTTACTCTCCACATGCTGTTTCCTATCACTTGTTCTCTTTCTTTATCTGTGTGCTATGTTTGAAGGTGTTTAACATGAACCCAGCTGCTACCCATACATTGCTCTAATTTACTCACAAGTGTAATAAGAGAATTGTTAATATCTCTCTTGCCAGCTCCCTCATAGATATCCTTGCTATTTTTACCTGCAACTGGCTTGAGCCTTTTTTCTAAGTCCTTCATTCACCACTGCCTGTCAACCACTGCACTCATTATACCATGCCAAGTCATTCCACATCCTGATTGTTGCACTTTTCCCTTTTTCACCTGCAGAGTTTTCTTCATTGATATTTAACTTTGCAACAGGCTGCACAGCAGCTACACTTCTCTTCCATATAGCTTACACTGGCAAAGGCAATAGCTCCGACTAAACACTTATAGGATCCAAAAGGTGAGGCCTATTGGCTATGCCATTGCTTGTTTTGGTTTTGTCAAGATAGTATTTCAGTACTTTGTCTACAGTCAAAGGATAAATCCTTCCATGAGGAATCACTGTCAAATTACCTAGAGCAATAGGAAACCATACTCCCTAAGGAGCAGCAGGGAATCAGCTATTTATTAAAGGTGTCAATAAAGTCTTGATACACTTTTGAAAGGGCAGATAACGATGCATCTGCCTGTTGCAATTCCAGGCATGATAAATTCAACTGTTTCTAAAGATCTCCTTTTGGAAAGCACTCTTCATGGCAATTTTAGTATGAGAATTTAATTAAATGATTCTTCCAATCATTGGTAGAAAAATGGATTCATAACTATGATGTCCATACTACAATGGGAAAAGATGGGGTATCAATCAAATGAAACGTCTCAGATTCCTTGCACCCTTCAGAGTGACCCATAGAATAGGGAAAGTGGCGTCTGATATATCTTCAGAGTTTAAGGGTTTCCCATCATTCTTTGAATAGGTTCTGAGCAGCTTCTGTACTGTACAGGTATTCAAGCCATCTTCTGGAACATGCACTCAATAAAACAATCATATGCTCCACAGTCAATTAGATCCAACATAGTGCTTAGCCTATTAGGTATCATAACATAAAGAGGTAAATATTCATTTGCTCTTGAAGGTGCAATATCTTTTGACAGAAACCTGTCTGTGGATTGCAAGTCAAGCATAGGCCGGGTAGTTTTCCAGTAACTGGGTACAGAATTTTATGAAATGTCCCCATTTACCACAATAGAGGCGTAGTCCATAATAATATTGTTTTCTTCTTGGTTAAAAGTCTTTCAAGTTCCCAATCTGCATAGGTTGTATGATTTTCCCTCCATTGACGGGGGAATTTTGAATTCCTTGAGAGGCGATTCATAAACCCACCCTTATCTTTCAGTCTTCCAAAGTTGATGCTGTGCTCCAACTTGAAATAATAATTCTATTTCAGTTTCAGTCATTGTGGGTCGTTTTACAAGTAGTACACCAAGCATCTTTCAATTATTTTGGCATGCTAACGTAGAATGCAGCGGTGGCAGTTTAGTCATTTTATCCAGTCTCTGCCTTTAATCTATAGAACTTGCTCATATATGCAATTATATCTCAAGTGTGTGCTTCAAAGGCTCTGGACTCAGACGAAAATCCACTACTATCATCATAAATACTTCCCAATAGGTGTGGGTTAAGGAAACAGGGGTATACCTGTGAACAAGACCCTAAATCCTATGGCTAATAAGGTACTTAACTCCTCTCTAACCACCAGCCTTGTGCCGGCCATTTGGAAACGTGCGAACATTCTCCAGCTGCTAAGGAAGCCCTCTGCTGACCCCACAGTGCCGGCAAACTACAGACCCATCTCATTGTTTCCATTTCTTTCCAAAGCTTTGGAGAAGTATGTCAATACAGTGATTTCAGACTACCTCCAAAAAAATAATCTTTTGCACCCGAGCCAGTCGTGTTTCAGAGCCAACTATAGTACAGAGGCAGCCCTGCTGGAAGTCTCAGAACATATTAAGGAGAAGCTGGATCAGGGGGGAAAAGCCATTCTGATTTTATTAGACTTGTCTGCGGCCTTTGACAGTGTCCCACACGGAAGATTCTTAGACAGGCCGCAGGACTGTGGATTAGGCAGCCTGTTCTGAAATTGTTTTCCTCCTTTCTTGAGGATAGAGGCTAGAAAGTTTGGACTCCTCCTTTCGCTGCCTCTATTCTTAGTCTGAAAGTTGGAGTTCCTCTGTGCTCGATACTGAGCCCTACCCTCTTCAACTTATATATGTCCCCTTTGACACTGCTGCCGGAAGCTTGTGTAGCAAAAATCATCTCTTACGCTGATGATACTCAACTCCATTTCACCTGTGACATGGGAGCTGATTTTGAGGGCTAGCAGATCAGCACCTGCCTTTCGAAGATGTTTTCATGGCTTAGGAGGAACCAGCTTAAATGTAATCCAGAGGAATCTGAAGTCATCTTCTTTGGTACTCCTCTCATTGATGAGTGGAAATGCTGGTGCGCAAAACCATGTTAAAAATCTGGGTATCTTGATTGATAGTACTCTCTCGATGAGATCCCAGGTCCAGTCGGTAGCGGGCACTTGATTTGGGCTGCTGCAGATGCTCCGGAAATTTCTTCCCCTCCTGCCATTTGAGCCAAAGAAGACTGTAGTCCAGGCACTGGTTACCTCCAGGCTGGACTATGTCAATGTCCTATACATGGTCTCTCTGAGAATCTGCTCAACTGTTTACAGGTAGTCCAGAATGCAGCAGCAGAGTGGTTCTCCTGCTTAATCCCAGGACTCATATTACTACGCACCTTAAGGCATTGTACTGGGTCCCAGTATAAAAGAGGATCACCTTTAAAACTCTGGTGCTATTTTTTAAGGCCCTTCATGGAAGTGGTGCGGAGTACCTCAGAAGGAGAGTCTTGCATTATGTGCTGTCTACAATTTTTAGGTCCTCCAATTTAAGCAAGGTATTCGTCCCCAGGATTCGCCACGCGCGATCAGGCAGTCGTTCTTTTGGGTTACAGGGAGCCCAAGCCTGGTACCTTCTTCGCCAGCCCCGCATATCTGTGTCCGACTTACCCATTTTTAGGAAAATGCTCAAGACCTGACTATTTCACAATTAATTGATCTCTTCTCCTCTCTAGCTGAAACCTAATCCTGATCTCCCACTATTAGTGGCTGCAGCCGGTTTGATGGGGACATTTTAGTGCCGGGACACTCTTCCTGAGTTGCTGTGCGCTCTACAAATGCTGTCATTCATTCTTTCATTCATAAGGGTAAGGGAAGGCAAGTTTGAGGCACACCCTGCCAGCAGGGGCACATTTCAGGAGACTCCCTCGACACACTTGGGGTGGACAGTGTTGTAATGAGAGATCCGAGAGTAGGACTAAAGGCCCTGTAATACCAGGTGGCACAATGACCATCAGTATATATGGATGACACACATGAAAGATTTCACAGGATGGGAAGGCACTTTGAACTCAATGGGTACTTCAGAGCAGATGGCAATAACGAGTCCCCAGGTCACCAGCAATTATCCAGAGGCCCACTAGCACCGATAGGACAATCACGCAAAATAAATGTTGATATTTATTTATTTATTTATTTATTTATTTTTGGATTTCTAAAGCGCGTAGGTACCCTGGGGCGTCCCAGCGCTGACATACAACCTATCGTTCCAGGAGGGGAGGGGGGAGATAAGCCTTATGGAAAGAGCCAGGGGGCATATTACCAACACAGGCGATAAAATTATCGCTTGCTTTATCGGCAGAAAACTGCCGCTAAAGCCGCTTTTGCGGCAGAAAACTACTGCAAAAGCGGCTTTAGCGGCAGTTTTCTGCCGATAAAGCAAGCGATAATTTTATCGCCTGTGTTGATAATATGCCCCCAGGTTTTTAGTTGCCTGCGGAAGGTGAGTAGGTTGTGTTCTCTTCTAATGGAAAGCGGAAGAGAATTCCACAATTTAGGGGCGTTGTAGGAAAACAATCTTCCCCCCGAACGGGCTCTGTTTATTCTTGGAATGCAGGCAAGGGAGAGGGAATCAGACCTGAGTTGTCTGTTAGGGTGGTAGGGATTGATCAGGGATGTCAGGATTGGCTGGCCTTTGCCTTGCATTAACTTATGTGTGATGCATAAGGACTTGAAAATGACCCTTTCTTTGATCGGAAGCCAGTGGAGACTTTTAAGAGCCGGTTTGGCCGAACATCTGGACTTGGTTCCTGTAAGGAGTCTGGCGGCTGCATTTTGGGCGTATTGCAGTTTTTTTATGACTGAGGCAGGAGCTCCTAGATACAGGGCATTTCCGTAATCCAGTCTGGAGATCACCAGACCCTGGATAAGCATTTTCCTAGATTGGAAGGGGAGTAAATGAAGAATCTTTCGTGCTTGTTGAATGAGACCGAAGCAGATGCCAGAGGTTTTCCTGGCTTGGGTTTTAAAATTGAGCTCCTGGTCCAGCCAGATCCCCAGGCTCTTGACTTCTGCTTTCGGGGTAGGGGGTAAGCCCATGCAAGGAGGCCAAGAGAGGGACGTGGGGAGTTTTCGTGGGTTGCCTAGCAGAAGAATCTCGGATTTATCATCGTTTAATTTGAGGCGAGATTCACACATCCAGCGATGGATGTTATTTAGGCAATCCGCCAAGTTGTCTAGACTTTTACTTGAGTGGTTTTAAGATACCACCAATTGGGTGTCATCGGCATACATGACTGTTTTTATACCAAATGGGGAGATGACGTCCTCTAAGGGGGACATGTAGACATTAAAAAGCGTGGGGCTCAGGGAGGAGCCCTGAGGAACCCCACACTGTAGGGGGAAAGCCTTGGACAACACAGGTCCGTCGGACACCGGAAAGGTTCTACCTTCCAAGAAGGATTTGATCCAGGACAGGACGGTACCAGACACTCCTGCCGAGCTGAGCCGGTGGAGAAGAATGGATTGATCCACCGTGTCGAAGGCGGCACTTAAGTCGAGGAGGATCACTGCCACTGATCCTACTGCGTCTATGATGGTTCTTGCCTCTTCGACCACGGCAAGAAGTGCGGTATCGGTGTTCTGTCCAGGTCTAAACCCTGTATGGGATTGGCGCAGGAGATTGTTGGTCTCTAAAAAGAGAGGCAGTTGGGAATTAAGAATTCGTTTGGCGATCTTTCCCATGGCCGGGAGGAGAGAGATGGGTCTAAAGCTGGATAAATCTTTAGGGTCCAGGTGAGGCTTTTTCAGCAGAGCCCTGACTGTCGCTTTCTTCCAGTTCTCTGGAATGATGCCTGATGCCAGAGAGTTGTTAATCAGTTGGGTAAAGGGCGGCGAGATAATGTCGGCGACCAGTTTTAATTTGCTCAGTGGAGCAGGATCCGATGGGGCCCCACTTTTCATGGATTGGAGGGTAGACAGAAACAGATCGGTAGTGACCACGGAGAAAGCTTGTAGGCGTGGAGTTTCAGCATCCGGGGAAGAAGTGCTGGGTGAATGGGAGGGGGTGGGGGGTGGGAGGGATTTCAGGATATTACAGATTTTTGTAGTGAAAAATTCCGCTATTTGGTTGCATCTAGTACCAGATAAGTCTGGTACAGAAACTGGGTCAGGGGTTTTTGTAACGAGGCGCACAATGCGATAGGTTTCTTTAGAGGAATTTGAGGCTGTCTGTATTGCTTTCACAAAACATTTTCTCTGTGCATTTTTTATACAGAATTTGTAATGTTTTATCGCTGATCTGTATGCGTTTTTGCTTTCGGTTGCCCAGTCCCGCCTCCAGAGGCGCTCAAGTTTTTTGCACTGTTTCCTAAGCAGTTGTAGGTCATGGGTAAACCATGGAGATTTAAGGCTTCTCCTCTTACTGGGATGAGGTTTGACGGGAAGGATAGTGTCCAAGGATTGATCTATCCAGTCGCGTAGTTGCGCGTCTGCCTGGGATGGATCGGAGTCCAAGGCTGGCAGGGTCGGAGCAAGTGTTTGGGCCCATGCGGCTGTGTCCAGTTTCTGCCAGGGACGAGATGGCGCTTGCCCTGGGGGAATCTCAGGTATTTCTGCAGATAACTTGAGGTTGAAGGGTATAAGGAAATGATCTGACCAAGGGATGGGGGTAGGGGTATTCACTACTAGCCTCGGAAGGTTTGTGAATATAGGGTCTAACAAATGGCCCAAGGTGTGGGTTGCATGGCTGCTTTTTAAGATGAGACTCAGAGAGGCAAGATCGTTTTTGAGATCGACGGCTATTTTGTTGTTTAGGTCATCGAAGTGAAGGTTTAGGTCTCCCAGAACCGTAAAGTTGGGCGTTAGGCAGGTCAGAGAGGTGATAGTTTCCACTAGGGAATCATAGAAAAGTCGTTGATATCCTGGGGGGCGATAGACTAAGATTCCTGGAAGGGTTGTATCTGGTGGTAAGTGAATGGAAAAGTGGACGTTTTCACATTCCAGGATTGGGCTGTCCTTGACAGTACAGAACAGGTGGTCACGGTGGATGATAGCTATCCCTCCTCCGGTACCAGAGGGTCTGTCCAGATGTTTTATAAGGTAGCCTGGGGGGAGTGCTTGGATGATATCTGGGTCCGAGTTGACATTAAGCCACGTTTCCGTGAGGAAGAGAACCTCAAGCTCTAAGGACTGTAAAATCATATTGATTTCCACTTGGTGTTTTGGGAGGGATCTACAGTTCAATAAGGCCATACTAATCCGGCGAGGTTTCGGAGAGAGACGTGGGGAGAGTTTGTAAGGGCAGTGTGCACAGCGGGACTGTCCTTCTTTTAATGGTTTAGTACTCTGACAGGGAGCCGTTGCACCTCTTAAATTGAGGATAGTTTCCCGGGTGTACCTCCAAGGGGATGGAGCAAGAGCGTGGGTCCTGGGCTCTAGGCTCGGTCTGGCGCGGACGGGCGCGGACGGGCGCAGACGGGCTTGCCTTAGGCGCTCCCGCTGCGCTCGTCCGCTGCGCTTCCTGTGGATGCACATATTTTATGCTGGAGGGAGGGAGGAGAGGGCGTGGCCTAAAAAGGGGCGTGGCCTCCCTCGTGGTCGGTAATGGCGTCAGGGGGAGTGTTGTGGGGGGCTGCGCGGCAGCGCTGAAATCCGCTGTGCTTTGCCTGTACCAGAAGAGCGAGTGCTCTGCAAGTGATCTCCCTAGCTGGTAAGTGAAAATGCAAGTATTTAGTGACAATCAAGTTTAAAAACAGTTTCAATCAAAGTTTTAAAACAGAGTGAAAAGGAAAGAAAAGCTCCCGGCTTCCGCCTCAGGAGATAGGAATGTTTGACAGGTCGCTAGTATTCAGCGATGTTTTATGCTCGGCGACGGGGGGCGTGGCCTAAAAAGGGGAGTGGCCTCCCTCGTGGCCGGTAATGGTGTCAGGGGGAGTGTTGTGGGGGGCTCGCGGCAGCGCTGAAATCCGCTGTGCTTTGCCTGTCCCAGAAGAGCGAGTGCTCTGCAAGTGATCTCCCTAGCTGGTAAGTGAAAATGCAAGTATTTAGTGACAATCAAGTTTAAAAACAGTTTCAATCAAAGTTTTAAAACAGAGTGAAAAGAAAAGAAAAGCTCCCGGCTTCCGCCTCAGGAGATAGGAATGTTTAGATATGGAACCAAATTGATGAATGATCCTGGAGCACAAGATTCTAACAAAGGAAAAGAGGTAGGGCAACAAAAGACCAGGGGAAACATGATAAGGGTAGGGCAAAAAACACAAAAAACATGGAAGGTATTCAGTACAATGATAAACTAAGTGAGAATGGAAGCCATACAACAAATGGCAAGTTGCCAAGTGCCGTCTTGCTAGTTTGCACCATTTATATAGTAACCAGGAGGTGCTGTGCTTCCTTTACTGGCTCTAACTGGACTGTCTATTCATGACCCTATGTGTCTTTGTGTGTGGTAGCTACTAAGAGCGGTCCTCCACAGCCTCCAAGGCAACCCAATTTTTGTATAATCATCAGACAGAATTGAACAGTTTTGCATTTGTGACTCTTTCCCTATATGTCCCTTGTTGAAATCCTGACAGAGCAAGGACAAACAATCTACCTTTGTGGCTGTTGCAGCCACCATCCTGCGCTCAAAGGCGCATAACGCGCACGGTCGGGTCCCGCATCGCGGGAGCCTGTTTTTGCAGACAGGAGGGGCAGCCTGGACTACAAGCCCCAGTAGCCTTTGTGGCCATCGCTGCCACCATCCTGCACCTGGAGGTGCATAAAGCTCATTGTTGGGCCCCGCAGTGCAAGAGCCCGTTTTTGCTGAGAGGAGGGGGCAGCCAGGACTCCAAGCCCCAGTAGCCTTTGCAGCCATTGCCGCCACCATCCTGCGCCTGGAGGCGCATAAAGATCACGTCAGGCCCCGCAGCGTGGGAGGCTGTTTTTTGCAGAGAGGAGGGGGCACTTAGGACTACAATACCCAATAGCCTTTGTTCCCATCACCACCACCATCCTGCGCCCGAAGGTTCATAAAGCTCACGGTCAGGCTCGCAGCGTGGGATGCGCACAGGCGTGCCCGGGCAAATCCTGGTCCAAGGGTGGGCCCGTGCAAGTCCGTCAGAGCCAGGAGTAGGCCAGGCTTGGCCACCCCATCATTTGACATTATGTCACTCTCGCCCCTCCCATATTGGTCATTTTCCTGAGGACATAGGTACTGTTTTGATCATCCTATTGCCTATATAGTGGTTACCTCATTATTCCATTTGACTGGGTCTCTTTGTAAGTAATATCCCTGTGTGACGAGTGATAGCTTTATACTGGGAAAGCGTAAAGCCAATGAGGAGGGGCAGAAGGCTGCCACTAAAAAATTTTTGAAGAAGGGCAAATCCGCCTAGAGCTTTGTTGATGGGGGTAGGGGTGGGGGTGTGCTGGACCGTATTGATAGCCTACTATCTGAATGCAAAGATGTCCTTGATCCCAATACAACAAGCATTCCAGCACACAGCACACAGCACACAGACCCCTGGAAGTCTTAGACACAGGATCTCTAATAGGCGCATTCCATCAACAATTAACAGAGCTAAGTATAGGAAACCCCCCATCCGCCACAAGCCCAAATTATAGCGCAGTTGACAATGTAGCAATAGACGAGCAGGCACGTGCAGACAATCTCTCTGTCTTCCTTTATAGTAACAGTAATGCCCCACTTTTGGGCAATGGCAATGCTTCAGATGAGCATATTGAAATGAGAAGCGAGGTACAAAAAGGGGTTGCAAAAGCAAAAAGACGACTCAATGGGGAAGTACCTTCACCCTTAAAGTCTGTCCCTCGCCCAAGGAATGAAATCAATCACTCTAGCGAAAACATAGGCACGCATAGACACGCATTCACATCCCACATGCAGTGAGCCGACCGCGCACATATCATCATTATCATTATAAGCCCAAATTTTGAAATTTGACAGAAGAAAATAGAGCGCTGAAGGTAGCAGCGTGTTGTCTCTCTGAATCCATCAGTAAGGTACATAATGATGTTCAATTACTAAAGATAAATCCAGGATCTGAGTCCATCTGCCTGGCTTATGACAAGGGCGGGCCAGGAAACCATTGACAATTATCAGAGGAGCGCCAGGGTCCAAACACAGATGCTAGAGGCAGCAGCACAAACCTAAGAGCGCCAAAGGAGCCCATCATGACTCAAATAGTTTTTGGTGGGATATATCTAACAGGGCAGTCCCCCCCCCCATTTTTCAGTTTGAAACAGGAACAGGGCCCCCTAGCAAGCATCCCACTCCCACAGGCAAATCAGGAATCCATCCCTCATGGCAGTGGCATCACCCCAATGTGGAAGCGTATAATAAACCTAACCAACGTACCTAAGTTTGCACCTAGGCCAAACACAGAGGATGAGGAGTCCTTGATTTCAATGACATAGTTGGGGCTAGAAGGCACTCTACCTTGGGGTTTGACACAGATGCTATTGTGCTTACCCTAACCCATCATGACCTGGTTGAGAATCTGGTAGTCTATGACCTACATACCTGACATCTTTTTGAAACTAATATCCGCCTCAAATATAGTTCTCTGGGTGGGATTAGCAAACCAGTTTCTGAAATTCGTGTCCCCCTCAACCCAATGTATCAACACTTAGAGAGATAGACTGATGGTTTTCCCCATCCCCCCCGCACATCTCACTGGTTGGTATGACAGATCACACCATTGAGCATATCATCCCTGGTAAAATGGGGATTCGCCCAACTGATACAATACCTCCTGGTAGCACCCAGGGTCAGCCAGATCAGATGTTAGGATCCATAATCCCTAGGGACGCTCCGCCCACAAATATACATCAAATGTCACGCACCATTTCAATACTATCCTGGAGTATTGTGGGGCTGGGGAACAGGGGTGTTGATCATGACTGGAACAAGTTCATAGAAAAATTTGACATCTGTGCTTTCCAGGAAACCTGGTCCATAGAGTCACTTTACCACCCTGGCTACCTAACCTACTTTAACCCGGCAACCCAGGGCATTAGGAGTAGTCCTTTGGGGGGTCATACCCCATGAGTCAGGCATGACATAGGTTTTAAGATCCGGGTATTATCCTCAGTGAGTAGTAATATATTTGCAATTGGGAAGGCGTCCAGTCCATATGCAATTATAGTCATCCTAAATGTATATGCTAGAGGTCTTAGCAGGGGCAGAGATCTGAAACCATCAACTCCGGGTTTTTAGACACCCTCCCAGGGGAAGCCTCATTTGTCATGGCTGAGGGTCTAAACACAAGGTTTGAACCACTCGATAGTGAGGATAATGACCTAGAGAGAGAGAGGAGGAAGAGCAATGGGGTGTTCCACTTTTGGAATTAGCCCAAATTAAACGTTGGACTGGGGCTGCCACTCAATTAAAAGCTCTTGTGTTTACAATATGGGTAAAGGACAGCCAACGGTCGATCCATCTCTGACAGACAAGGGTCAAACACTTTTATTAATGGTTACCACTCTAGTCGACTGCCTCCTAAATAGCTTGAACCTACGGCACACCCGTGAGGGCATGGCCATGCAGGCATAAATGGAGAGAGACTAGGACCCATTCTACTTAAGGTTCATATTCAGGGACACAAGGGCACCTGCAAGACCTGACATTCTACCCACCAGCAGTGATCTTCAGCTTTCCAATAACATGCGCCGAGTCAAATGGCTCATGATCCTAGAATGCCTGGAAATACTATATTTCATAACAAGTGAGTTGGAAAGCAGAGTTAGAGCAATGGATACATGCCTCCTTAACCCCTAACGACCAAAGAACTCATGCAGTTCCACAACTCACTGTTTTTAAAAATACGCAGGTACTTCCAAAAACTGAGAAAGGCTAGGGTGAAAGACACTGAGCCAAAAAATCATTGGTACAACCTCAATTGTAGACATGCCTGCACGCCCTTGGTGAAGCAATTTTTTTTTTTTAAACAAAATTTTATTGATTTTACACATCAACAAATAACAGATGATAGGGGTTCCACTAATTGCCCGTTACATATCAATAGTTCTGTTAACATACCCTACATGTCAATGCACTCACCTTCCCGCTCCCTCCACCCCCTCTACCCCCACCCCCCATGTCAGTGTGCTTCATATGATACTCTTGCGTTGAAACATAAGTCCGCATGAAACAGCAGGTGTCTCCTCCTAGGTCTGAAACAGTAACTACCACTCTTAGACGGGGTCTGAACGCTGAGCAGACCCGTGCATGCCACTCCTGCCAACCTCCACCACCCCCAGTGCGATCATTCAGTCCCTCTGCTGTTAACGGATGTGTAGACCTAATGTGCTATTCCCCTTGCAGGTGTCCCCGCCCTCCCCTCCACCATCGCCTCCTCAGGGCCTGCTTGAGCCTCCGCCTCACCGCCCTCTGCAACGTCTGACATTGATTGTAATTCCACTACCAGCGCACTCCACGCCCTGGCTGTTTCTAGTGCTTTATCATTGGCTGCGCGGGCGGCTAACTGTAAGCGGAGGGTCCCCTCACTAGAAGCCCATTGCTGGAAACACCCCCGCCATCTCAGGAAGCTGGGACCCCCCCTGGACTTCCAGTGTAGGGTGAGCTCCCTCTTGGCCAGGATCAACCCCAGATCGAAAAATTTACTGGTAACTTTCGTGGATGGGGTGTGCGGGAACCAAAGTAGGAGGCAAGCTCCCATGTCAATTTCAACCTGGCGTCCAGTAATCTCATTCAGACAAGTCACGACATCAGCCCAATACAAACCAAGCCCCGCTCAGGCCCAGAACATGTGTCCAAAGTCAGCACCCTCCGAGTTACAACAAGGGCACGCCGATTGCGCCCCACCGAAAACCCGCTGGATCTTGGCCGGCGTCCAATACGCCCTATGTAGAGTGTAGTATTGGACCAATTGGAACCGAGCATTGCGCGTGCCCTTCCAGGCCCGGCGCACAAGTTGGGGCCAAGTCGTCTCCGGGATCTGTCGGCCCAGGTCCGTTTCCCAGCGTTCCCGCAGCTTGTCCAGTGGGGGGGGACCATCCAGCGCCAATCTCCTATATAAACAAGTAATGGCCTTGAAGGTGCCAGCCGCCATCACAACATATTGACAGCCTAATGACGTGGGAGGTTCCGCCAAGCCCTTCCTCCAGCGTCTCTGGATCGCAGTGACTAGAGCCGCGTGGAGTAGGAAGTCGCCTCTCGGTAAGTCAAAAGCCACTTGTAGGTCGGAAAACGGTAACAAGACACCATCCCTGTACAAGTCTCTTACCATGTGGACCCCATTGTCCTCCCATGCAGCTAGCCCCGACCAGTCCCCGCCGTGCGGGAGGGCCGTACACATACCTAAGGGGATCTCCGGCGCATAAGGAATGTGGATACCAGCCCGTTTTTGACTACGAAGCCAGCAGTGGCGGAGGGTACGTTCCTCCAGAGACAGCTGGTCCAGACGAAGTCCCTGTTGAAGCAATATGAAAGACAGAACATGTTGCTGTATAATTCTGCCCTGCGAGCCGTCTGGACCCCTAAACTCCCGCGCCACAGCCTGTGTAAGACACTGCAGCTGTGCCGCCAGGTAGTACCATTCGAAATCCGGCACAGCTAGGCCTCCCTCCTCCCGCGATCTAAGTAGGGTGGATAAAGCTACGCGCCTCCTGCCAGAGCCCCAGAGGAATCCTATCACCATCGACCGCAATGTCCGAAAAAAGGAGAGCGGAATCCACACCGGTAGTGTGCAGAAAAAATAAAGCAAGCGCGGGAGGACCACCATCTTCAGTAATGCTATTCGTCCGGCCACAGACAAGGGAAGGGTACGCCAAAATCCAATATTGCCTCTGATGCCTCTAAACGCCCTGCCCACATTCCCCTCATACAGGGACGCATGGGTTTGATAAACGTGAACCCCGAGATACGGTATACACTCCGGCTCCCAACGTAGTTCCCCAAGCTCTGTGGGCCGTGCACACTGAGGGGTCAGGGGGAACAGGCAGGTCTTGGACCAGTTAACACGGAGCCCCGATAGTGCACCAAACTCTCGGAGCAAGGCCCGCGCTCCCCGCACCGAAGTCTCCACATAGGCCAGATACAGCAGGAGGTCGTCGGCGTACAGAGAAATGTGGTGCTGAACACCATGCAACATCGTAGTGCCGTCCCTGTCGCGCTCGTGCCGCCAGAGGCTCAATTGCCAAAGCGAATAGGAGCGGGGACAGGGAGCAACCCTGCCTAGTACCCCTCGTCACTGCACACGCCGCAGAGATCGTACGGCCCGTGTGGACCCTAGCAGCAGCAGAGGCATATAGTAGCTGCGTCCACCGGACGAATCCGTCCCCCAACCCGAACCGACGCAGCACACAGAACAGATACGGCCATTCCACGCTATCGAACGCCTTTTCGATATCCATCGAAAGGACAGCCGCGTCCGGAGGGCCCTCCCCCTCAACGTCCATAACCCGTATCAAACGCCGTATACACGCAGAGGTGCTCCGCATGGGGATAAAGCCCGCCTGATCCGGGTGCACGAGGGCACACATGTGGGCAGACAGTCGCGTGGCCAGAATCCTGCTCAGCACTTTATAGTCCACTGTGAGCATCGAGAGCGGACGGTATGCCGTTCTTGCCGTGGGTTGGCCGCCCTTCTTCAACAACGGCACTATAATCGCCTCCGTCGTAGCCTGCCCAGTTCCCACACCTCGCCATAGACCTGCAACAACCGAGGTGTCAGAAGGTCAAGGAATGCAACGTGGAACTCCACCGGGAGACCATCACCCCCCGGCGTCTTCTTCCGGGCCATGTGTTTAATCGCTGCTCTAATCTCCCCCTGCGTAACAGCAGCTCCCAGGGCATTCCCCTGCTCCGGTGCTAGCTGCGGCAGCTGGGCCTCATCTAAGAAGGCATCCAATCCCTCCGGGGGCAGTGACAGCCTACTCCGATACAACTCCGAATAATAAGCTAGGAACTGGTCATTAATTTCCCGTTGAGAGTAAACCAGCGCCCCAGTAGGCGTGCTCAGGGATAGAATCGGCGTGTTCCCAGAGTGAGGATTTGCTAGCCACGCCAGCAACGATCCGGCTCGATCCCTCTCGGCGTGGGCCCGAACCATGTACTCCCGATAGTCATGGCAGCGAAGCCGTTCCACTTGCACGGCCACCCGTTCCCTGGCCGCCAACACTTCCTCCCTATCGCCCCCCGCCGTGTGGTTAGCCTTCTCCACCTGCCGGAGCGAGTCCTCCTCCCGCGCCACGTCAGTCAGCAGCGTCCTACGCACCCCGGCCGAGGATGAGAGGCACGGGCCTCGTACCACCACCTTGAAGGCATCCCATTCGATCGCTCTGGCCGATGCGGTGCCCGCGTTCTCCCGAAAATAGCGCTCCAGGTATTCCTGCAACTCCGTGCGAAATACCGGATCTTCCAGCATCAACGGATTCAGCCGCCACGTGGGAATCGGTTGCCGTTGTCTAGACCAAAGGACGGTGAGTAAGCAAGGGTTGTGGTCCGAGATCGTCCTCGCCAAGTATTCACTACTGCACGCCAGTTCCTGGGCCCCAGCTGTACAGAGAATGGCGTCAAGGCGGACGTGGAGATCGTGTGGCGTGGAGTAAAACGAGTAGTCCCTGTCGGTGGGATGGAGCGTACGCCAGGCGTCCAGGAGGCCACATTGCTCTTGCCAGGTCCTCCGGGCTGTGGCCATCCTGCGCACCACCGATTGAGCCAGCGAGGGATGAGAGCGATCTAAATCCACATCCACTACCGAATTAAAGTCCCCCCCAGGAACACCGTGCCGGTCAATAGGGACGCCAACCTCTTTGAGAGCGCCAAGAAGAACGCGGCCTGGTCAAAATTAGGGACATAAACACTGCATAGCGTGACGTCCCGGCCATCCAGTCTACCCAACACCGCAACAAACCTCCCCTCTGAGTCAACCTCCGTCGTCATGGGTTGGAAGGGGACGCTCGCCCGCACCCAGATCAACGCTCCTCTAGCATGAGCGGAATAGGTAGTATAGAAAAGTTGCCCTCTCCAACGCCGCTGCAGCGCTCGCCCCTCCGCCAGAGTTAAATGCGTTTCCTGCAAAAAGGCCACCTGAACCCCCTACGCACTAGATATGCATGCACCTTATACCTCTTACCCATGGAGTTGAGCCCCCGCACATTCCACGTAACACATTTCAGTTCTAACTTAGCCGCCATCAGTAGGTCTATAGCGGCAGCCGAACCACAACAACCCTAGCGGCACACTGACAAACACCTGCAACATCAAACACCCCCAACCAACCCCCAACCCACCCTCCCCCAGAACAGGCGCCAAACAGTTGTTACCCATCCAAACTCCTACCCCCACAAATGAGGGAAACTCTGGAAAGCACCAGAGACTCACAGGCTATGTGAGCTAGAGGGGATAGCTCAACACCCTCCGGCCGGACAGCCAGAGACCAGACACACCGGGATGGGCCGATCCCGATTAAGAAGGGACCTCTCTCCGCCCTCCCTCCCCAGCAGCACCCCCGCCCAATAAAGAACACAGTGCCATGGGGTCCCCGTCAGCACCGTTAACTCCCCGGTAAGGTAGGGAAAGGAGCCACACCCAGCACCCCGCAGGAAAGGACTCCAGTAACCATGGCACAGTCACCCCCATAGCTCGGGCACCCCTCCTTACTGTTCCCTGCTCAGCTGCCAGGCGGTCACTCGTCCAACAGACCATCGGCCGTCTGGGGGGTAACCTGTGGCGGATCCCCAGGTTCCTTTTCTGAGCCCCCATCCGAGCCCCCCAGTCCCGCTTCATCAGAGCCCAAACGAGAGCCCGAGTCCACAACAGGGCCCTCCGCCTCTACTCCAGAAATGAGTGACACCGCCTGTAGGGAGGGCTGTCTCGCCAGTCCGTCTGTGACGCCGATGGGGAACGACAGCTCTGTCCTCGATTCCGATTGCGCCTGCTCCGACGTGGCCGTGGCCGGCTCTCGTGCCCTCCGTCCATGCTCCCTTACCACCTTTGCCCGCTCTGTACCGTTCCAGCCATTGCCAGGCGTCATCAGGAGAGTCACAAAACGGCGCCACTCCATCCACCAGCACCTTCAGGCGAGCCGGGAACAGCAGAGAGTACTGAACTCCCTCGTCGCGAAGTGCTCGCTTGACAGCAACGAAGGAGAAGCGGCTGCACTGGACCTCTTGAGAGTAGTCGGGAAAGAGGGAAACGAATGCATTGTCCACCTTGTACGGACCATTCGACCTAGCTTGACGTAGGATAATGTCTCGATCCCTGAAGTGCAGCACTCGGGCTATCACAGGTCGAGGGGAGCGGCCCGGAGCCAGAGGCCTGGCCGGGACCCTATGGGCTCTCTCCAAGGTATAAAAGTGCGTCAGGCCCTCCGGCACCACCACATCCCGCAGCCAGCGTTCAAGATAGGAGATCATATCATTACCCTCAGCATTTTCAGGCAAACCCACCACTCTGATGTTGTTGCGCCTGTTGCGTCCCTCCGCGTCAGCTGCCCTCCTCTCCAGTTGTTGCACCCTTCGCGCCAAATCATCCAGCGTAGCGTCCGTCGCTTTTTGGGCCGGTTCGAGTGTCTCCAGCACCAGCTCCGCAGATTTGACGCGGTCAGCAAGTTTGTCGTGGTCCGCTTTCAGTAGGCCGAGGTTCGTGGATACCAGTGCAATATCCTAGTGTAGCGCTTCTCTCGTGTCCCCTATGGCCTTGAGGATCTGGTCCATCTGCTGCTGTTGGAGACCAATGCTCTGGCTGTCCGCTGGTCGCTGGTCATGCACTTCAGAGGAGTCCTCAGCTTGGTCGCCGAGGCCGCGCCAGCACCCTTCCTTGGCTTCCCCATGATGCACCAACAGAGCACGCAATCACGTGAGGCACCAGGTGTCCGTCCCGGAGTGGGACCAGGGCTGCAGGGCGCACCTCCACCTAGCTGGCCCGCACGTGAAGCAAGGAGGGGTCCACTAGAGAACTCCGGGGGGTAGCGCAGGTCCCCTCTCCAGCTCTCTCGTTCGCGAACACGGGCCCCCAGGCATGCCAGGTGTGGTAGGTCGCACCAGGCACACAACGGACGATCGTAGAATCCAGGAAACAGGACCCGCAGCTAGGGGAGCTCCAATGCCACTCCGGCGCGTAACCGGGACCAAGGCCAGAGTCTTGCGCCAGGGGAATCAGCCACGCCGAAGCAGGCCGGCCGGGGGCCTCTCGCAGCCCAGGGCCTGTGACGTGGGCCCCAATGTGCCACCACCAGAGTTCAAGCACGGTCCCCCCGGTGCAGTGGCAGGTCCCTTGTATCGCACCAGCTCCTGGCCCTCCAAGTGAATAACTGGGTCCTCAGGAGGCCGAGCACCAACTCCTGCGTCCGGTGCCCGGCGGGCTCCGCTATGAGGTCGGAAATCCTGGCCCCAATGCACATGACGTGCAGCCTTGCCCAGTGCTGCCCCACACAGTGCCTGCACCTACGAGTCTGCCACAATCTATGGGCGCCCCTCAGCGGCCAGGTGCAGCGTCTCCGCTGCTCTTCTCGAGCCCGGCTCCCCGTCCGTGCGCTCCAGCCGAGGGCAGCCGCAGGTGCTCAGATGCCTGTGCGGGACGTCCGCGGTGCCCTCCTCAGCCGAGCCGCCCCTCCGACCGCGTCCGTTCGCGCACAGCAGCGCTGGGACAGACCTCTCGGCGGACCCTCCCAAATCGAGGCTGGGGATCAGGAACAGATGTAGGCCCACTGCAAGACGGCCGTCCGGCAGCGCTCCAGCCTCCCGGTGGACGCCCAGGTCTAGGCGATCGCGGGGCTCTCCTGGCGCGTAGCTGTCGTATCGCCCTCAAACCACCAGGCACCACAGCAGGTCGGCGAACAGCTCACCACCGGCCAGGCACAGCGCCGCCACAGCTCCGCTTGGGACCAGTCCTCCGGTCTTGCACACCAGCCAGGAGCAGCCACAGGCCCTCAGACGTCCGCGCCGGAGTCCGCGGTGCTCCCCACAGCCGGATCGCCCCTCCGGTCGCGCCGCCTACCACACCGTCGCGGCGGGTCAGACCTTCCAGCGATTCCTCCTAAATCGAGGCCGGGGATCAGGGACGTGTGTAGGCCCACAGTAAGAAGGCCGCCCGTCGGCGTTCCAGTCACCCGGCGGCCGCCGAGACCAGGGCGATCGCGGGGTTCTGCAGGTGTTCAGCAGCTGTCGAGTCGCCCCCACACCTCCAGGAACCACAGAAGGTTGGTGGGGCCGATGGGGAGGGGGAGTACCAGGATAATTGCCGAGATCGGTCTGCAGCTCCGGACTCAGGCGACCATGCTCGGCAGTGCTCAAGCCACGCCCCCCCCTTGGTGAAGCAATCAGGTTGGATGCCGTGGCCTGAGTTCAAACCACTAGGTCTATCTATCAGAAAGCCATTCATTGTGCCAAAAAAGACCGGGATGAAGATAGATGGTAGGAATTAAAACATGCTTGTGACAGAAATAACTCCCAGCAGGTCTGGGACGTGGTAAAATGAGGTAGGTAAGGATTATCACAGTCCCCTGAAAACCATGTCGACTCTGATGTGTGGATTAGTCACTTCGCCACTCAATATGCCTTTGACGAAGCTGAGGATAGTATACCATTCCCGACCGATCCCTACCCTGTCAACAGGCAGATGTTGGTTTTGCACTCAGAGTACTCACAGGAGGCAGAGCCTCTAGGACAGACTGTGTTCCTGCTGATATTTATCTGCAGGACAGACCCAAATGAACCAAATGCATATTATTACTTGCTAATGCCATTGCCCAAGGAGCCCCTATCCCAGACACTTGGCGGGGGTGGATATAATCCCCATATATAAAAAAGGAGATAAATCCCTGCGCGGCAACTGCAGGCCAATAAGCCTCATCAATTCCAGACAAAAAGTGGTAGCCCGGCTTGTTTTGGCCAAGGTTCAAACCTGGATTGATGAAAACGCCATTCTTACCACCCTCCAGGCAGGCTCCAGGGTCCATATTAGCATAATTGACAGATCTTTTGCATTGTCCTCATATATTGACGAACAATAGTTCTCGGCAAGGGCAGCCTGTATGCTGCCTTTGTCGATCTTAAATCTGCTTTTGACCATGTCTGACAGAATACATTTTTGCGAGGTCCTGAAGGAGATGGGGATGTCACTCGACTTACTTTCCCTGATTGTCAGCCTCCATGAAGAAAATGTTGAACAAATCCACTGGGGGCGACGGGAAACAAGACAGATCCATTCCCTGTATGAAAGGGCGTCAGTCAAGGAAGTGTGCTGGCTCCCACATGGTTCCCACTCTTTAAAAATGGAGTATCAAACCTTCTTGCTGCCATCCACACTGACACACCTGTTTTAGCTGGAAGAAAGATCCCCATTCTAATGTTTGCGGATGACATGCTGATAAGCTCGAAAACCCAGAGCAGAATACAGTGTGCACTCCAACGTTACGAATAGTTCTGTCTCCTGCAAGGTTTAAAAATTAATGCTGCTAAGACAAAGTTCATGACCTTCAATCAGCACAGATCCTTTAAGGGGAGTATGACGATGGATGGGCTTCACCTGGAGCTGGTTGATGCATTTGTCTATCTGGGCATTAAACTACAGAAGGACATGAGGTGGAAGCCACATATAGAAGCCATGGCACTAAAACACCAGCAGTTAGCCGGTACCCTGAGGAAGGAGTTCAAAACCTCCCTGACAAAGCTCCTCTGCCCAGTACTTTACATTTACAATTGCAAAGTGGTGAGCTCAATCCTTTATGGGGCTGAGCTGTGGGGCCTAGAGAACATGTCCCAGCTAACAATTGCCAAGAACACATTCCTGCGTGCGATAACTAGCCTCCCACAGAGTACACCCACTCTCTCCCTAAGGAATGATCTAGGCAGGAAAGCCTTGGCGAATCTTGGCAGGTTACGTCTAATTCTTTACTGGCGTAGAATATGGTGAACACCGGAACTGGCTCCATATGTGGAGGGTCTAAGAGATATTATCAATATGGATGAATTCCATAAAATCAGCTGGTTGTGAGACTTGAGAAGTCTTTTTAATAAAATGGGCTTCTCATATTTGTGGGATTCCCCTTCCATGCCCATGTTCCTGTCAAAAGTCATTCTCAAAGAAACTTACTGGGAAATGATTGCCCATGAAGAGACTTGGTGCCATGACTCCATTTCCCTCTTGGGGTCCTTTTTACAGATAAAACAACGCCCGAGTCTCAAGCTTTATTTTGATATCATCACAAAGCCCTTGGACAGGAAACTCTATTTCCAACTTAGATCAGAATATTTGCCCCTAAAGTGCTTTACATCCAAATAGTTCTCCACTGGGAATAACAAATGCCACACATGTGTCAAACAAGTAGAAACATATTTGCATGTGCTGTTTGTTTGCCCCGCCAACGCTGGCCCGCGCAAAGCGTGGTTGGCGCAGACTTGTAAGAAAATGGGTACTAGATCATGTAGCACAGCTCTGCCAATTCTCTTTACTGACTCATTACCTTGGTATGAAATCGCTGTGGCAAAATTCTTAAGGTGGGTGTGGCATATCCGATCCGAGCAAATCATGGCTAAGAACTGAAAATGAGAATATTTTTCCAATCATGTAGGTGCATGTGGGCTCAATGTGATATGTGGTATCCAACATGGTTTCAAATGTTTACGAGACTGTCTGACTTTTATGCTCTTACCTTTGGCAAGTTAAGAAATACACCATATAATGATTATTTTTGCCATTTTGTGCAAACATTTTAACCCGGATGTAACATTTTTATATTGTTTTTTATTTTTTATGTGCAATGCTTTAATGACTAGTATAGTAGAATAAAGCTTCTTTTGAAAGTTAAAAAAATACCTGAGAGGCCCACCGCAGGGCAATCACCTTTCAGCATGCAGATGGGATAGAGTGTGTGTTGGTGCATCTGTGACTCTCAGAAATGCCCTTAAGTAAGGAGCTGGGGTCTCCGAAACCGGTCAGGCTTTTAAAAGATTGGAATACAATGTGCTGGTTTTTCAAATAAAGGATTCAGAAGAATAATTTCCTGTCAAGTGCATCTTCACATCAGGGCAGCTTGGAAACAATTAATACACGGAATGCCGGCAGTGGAAAACTGCACCACCATTACATGCAACAAAATGGGGCTGCAGGGCCTGGGAACTATGCTCAGCCTGGAAGCAGAACAACAGATTTGCAAATAAAAAAACGGGATTGTACTCTGAGGCCCACTGGAGGGCTTTAAATGTGAAAAAGATTAATCTGTTCAAGAACACAAACCCACTGGAGGGAGAAATATTGGCACTACACAGACTACTATTAGAAGAATGCACTGCCAATTACAAACTCACCTGAGAGGCCCACCAGAGGGCAATCACTTTTCAGCATGCATATGGGAGAGTGCGTGTGCTGGTGCATCTGTGACTCTCAGAAAGCCCTATGAGTAGGGAGCTGGGGTCTCTGAAACTGGTCAGGCTTTTAAAAGATTGGAATACAATGTGCTGGTTTTACAAACAAAGGATTCGGAAAAATAATGTACTGTTGAGTGTGTCTTCACATCAGGGACTTGGAAGCAATTAATACACAGCAGGCCGGCTGTGGAAGACTGCACCACCATTGCATGGAACACAATGGGTCCACAGAGGCTAGGAACTATGCTCAGCCCGGAAGTGGCACAGGAGATTTGCAAATGAAAACTGTACTTGTACTCTGAGTCCCACTGGAGGGCTTTAAATGTGAAAAATATTAATCTGTTACAGTACACAGAACCCAGTGGAGATAGAAATATTGGCACTACACACAATACTATGACCAGCATGCACTGCCAAGTACAAACTTCCCTGAGAGGCCCACCGGAGGGCAATCACATTTCAGCATGCAGATTGGAGAGAGTGCATGTGTTGGTGCATCTGTGACTCTCAGAAATACCTTTGAGTAGGGAGCTGGGGTCTCTGAAAGTGGTCAGGCTTTTAAAATATTGGAATACAATATTGGAATACAATGTGCTGGTTTTTCTAATAAAGGATTGAGAAGAATGATTTCCTGCCAGGTGCGTCTTCACATCAAGGTAACTTAGAAACAAGATATATATATATTATATATATATATATATTATATATATATATATATATATATATATATATATATATATATATATATATATATATATATATTGTGAATAGATAAAAATGGTGAGTTCAGAAGAGAAACATTATATGTACATGTTTATTCTTGCCTTGTAACTAGAGAGGGCTTGCTGCAGATATTTATGAAATTAAATCTGTGACTGGTAGAAATGGCCTTGCTAACCCTGAAATGAGCCAATGTGGTTCCCTTGCCATAAGTCTCCCAAGTTCGATATCCCTATTTTGTCCCACTTGGGAAATCCTTCAGGATGTGCAAAGTGGGGGAGTGGTTTTCCTTGCCATGTCTGGGTTTGCTGCATGAACTTATTTTCCTGCGCGATGGAACGTAGTACCTGATGCCACTTTACGTAGACCACCCTGGTGCCGCAGGGAGATTCTGAGGAATAAGATTGCGGGAGTGGTGCACTGGAGCCGTGGTTTCCTGGCAGGGAGCACAGCGGTATTCAACAACGGAGGAACTTTCCCTGTCCGCTGTCTGTGAGAACGACTCCCAGCCAATGAAAACACTTGGACTGTATTTTAAACAGCAGCTACGTGGTAAAACTCACCTTGGCACATTCAGCTCCTTAACCGGCACTGATGAGGCACACGCCGAAACGCGTCTGCGGGACGCTGATACTGTGGACATCGCGAAGCTTGATAAATGTGCACCGGTGGAAATAAATCACTTTTGGGAAACCTGAGCATGTGTCAGACCTGTCTTTTTAAAAAAGCAGGATTGGAGGAGGATGTTAAGGTGGAGGTCGGCTCTGCCTTATCTGACACGCCCCTCGGTCTGGAGCTCCGCATAATAACCGACAAACTTTCCTGGCTTGGAGTGCTTAGAAGGCACATATGCGGCGCCCCCCCAAACCCGGAGTGTCTCGAAGGTAATGGGGAGAGGGAGCAGACATTGCGTTTGCTTAAAGGTTTGCCCAGTGGTGACGAATGGCGACCTGTGTTTCCCGCAACTAAAGAACCCAGAAAGAGCAACAAAAGCATTATCGTGCGCGAGGATGGGTCACTGTACCTTAATCTGACTTTGTTTGTTCGTAGGTTCCTCATTGCGGGAGTGGTGCACTGGAGCCGTGGTTTCCTGGCAGGGAGCAAAGCGGTATTCAACAACGGAGGAACTTTCCCTGTCCGCTGTCTGTGAGAACGACTCCCAGCCAATGAAAACACTTGGACTGTATTTTAAACAGCAGCTACGTGGTAAAACTCACCTTGGCACATTCAGCTACTTAACCGGCACTGATGAGGCACATGCCGAAACGCGTCTGCCAGACGCTGATACTGTGGACATCGCGAAGCTTGATAAATGTGCACCGGTGGAAATAAATCACTTTTGGGAAACCTGAGTATGTGTCAGACCTGTCTTTTTAAAAAAGCAGGATTGGAGGAGGATGTTAAGGTGGAGGTCAGCTCTGCCTTATCTGACACGCCCCTCGGTCTGGAGCTCCGCATAATAACCGACAAACTTTCCTGGCTTGGAGTGCTTAGAAGGCACATATGCGGCGCCCCCCCAAACCCGGAGTGTCTCGAAGGTAATGGGGAGAGGGAGCAGACATTGTGTTTGCTTAAAGGTTTGCCCAGTGGTGACGAATGCCGACCTGTGTTTCCCTCAACTAAAGAACCCAGAAAGAGCAACAAAAGCATTATCGTGTGCGAGGATGGGTCACTGTACCTTAATCTGACTTTGTTTGTTCGTAGGTTCCTCATTGCGGGAGTGGTGCACTGGAGCCGTGGTTTCCTGGCAGGGAGCACAGCGGTATTCAACAACGGAGGAACTTTCCCTGTCCGCTGTCTGTGAGAACGACTCCCAGCCAATGAAAACACTTGGACTGTATTTTAAACAGCAGCTACGTGGTAAAACTCACCTTGGCACATTCAGCTAATATAGCTGGAGGGCGGCCATTCCCATCTCGCCCACATATACAGACTGTTTGCATGTATCTAGGGCGATACCGTAATGGCAGTCTGCCCATGGGAAGGAACGGATCATGGATGTGAGGAATCTGAACCAGTGGCATCGGATCATCAGCTGAGAGTTTTGGATGGTGTACAGTAATTGTGGGAGTGTCATAATTTTAAATAGGTCAACTCTGCCAGACACTTAATGCGACAGCTTAGCTAATTTTTGAGGGTCTGTTTCCAGTTTGGTTACAGGGAGAGACAGATTAAGGGGCTAATTACAAGTCTTGTGGTCCGAGAAACGCCAGACTCACGGGGTGTGGCAGTGGTGCAGCAGTGGCAGTCTTCTACCCGCCCTATTGAAACTAGAGCAGTTGGACCACAATTGCACTGCTGCAGCTGCCAGGCAACAGAGATCCCTGGTGGTGGCGCGGTGGTCTTGAGGTCACAATATGCTTAGCGAGACTGTCGCGGTCTGGCCAAGCAAATTACGAGTTTCCTCTCCACCACGGCTTTCATGGCAGTAAACCTGCCATGAAAACTGGGGCAGAGAGACTACAAATGGCTGGCAATATTGAAAGTTGGGGAATTTGCAACAGAATAGAGGTGGTCTGTTCATTTAGAACCACAACTGTTGAGCATAGAGCATTTGATATTATGGGGCAAACACAGAAGTTATCTCCATAGAACGACATCTTGTTTGGCAAAAGAGGTCCAAAATCTCAGGACGTATACTGGAGGTCATTTCCCTGGTGCCATCCAGTAAAGCAGCTTCCCAGTTTAGTTCTCTTATTCCTATACTTGCCTTGTTGATGCTGTCAAATACAGGCGGGCCTCTTTTAGGGAGAGTTGCCGTAGTGCGATCTGAGAGTACCAGTTGATTATGGAGAATATGCTCCACAAACATTACCAGTCCAGGATCAGGATTTTGTTTTTAAGAGCAGTTATTTAGCTCAGTTTATCTCTCGCTTTATGTCTGATGTAGCTTTTTGCTATGCACCTCATGGTGGCTCTGCCTGCCACACATAACGTTCCAGTTTAATGCCACAGTACATTGATTTATGTCAAAATAGGATTGGAGCTGGGCCGACAATTAAGGAGACCATTAGTCATCAAAAACTTTCCATGAATTGAGATGCCAAACAGGTATATTTGTTGCTTTGGTAGCCCTAAAATCAACTACAAGTGGTGAACAATCCCAAAAAAACACTAGAGAGGATAGTGCACATTTTTCTAGAGACCCTATGTCTCAAGGAACATAAGGAGGTCAACAAAGGAGAGTGTTTTATTTACCATGGAGGTGCAAGCATATTCCCTATCATGGGGACATTACACAGCCCAGTGATTTGATCCAGCTCTGAAATTACTTAGCTCTCATCAGTTGCCCTGGTGTGGGAGGTCCAGCAAGTACATGTCTGGGTTAGGTGATGTGTTGTAGTCACCCCTATGATGTGTATCTCTTGTGCTAAGTTCAGGTTAATGAATCCAATCATCTAAAGGGTAGGAGTGGGTTGTTGGAGCACCACATAAATACTTAGAAATTATGTCCCTTTTCTTTGAGGAGACCATCCACGCCCTCAAATCTTTTCTGAGGTTAACCCATGGATCTCCGGTAAACGCTGCTTGAAGGACCCTGGCGGAGTCAAACCAACGCAGTGAGTGGCAGCAGGACCCCAGCAGCTGAGTTTCTTTCAACATGTGTATCGATGGTTTGGTGCTTTTAGCATAGCGGAGGACAGCAGGCCTCTTGATACTATCTATTACACAATTCATAATCCAGGACATGATGGAAAAGGCCATCATGGGGATGTAGGCACTACAGTGACTGTCTAGTGCGTTCGCCCCTTGCAGTCAGCGGAAAGGATAAAGGAAACTCTCCAATGGCGACTTGGAATCATCAGCGATATCTGGTAGGTGTCTGGAACACCAAATGTATGCATAGAATCCCCAAACTACACCTCACCCCACCCCATACTTCCTCCCCTGAAGCATCTGTTGCCCTATAATATTTATCTAAACAAACCATAACAACAACATGTGTCAGGCATTAGAGGTTGGTCTCCTCCTATTTTAAGATCCTATGTCAAGTATCCTTTTAAAGTTGGCAGACGGGGCGTCGGCCACCGCATCCACCCACTCATGAAAGTATCAGAACTGGAGTACACAATCATTGGAACACCATTTTTACAGATGGTCGGGTGCCCCTAGCTCATCTACTCAAGAGAAACTTCACCATTCATTTCACCGGTCTGTGAGCATTTAAACTCAGGATGCTGTAGTCCCAGGTGGATTTCAGAGGGTGTCACCCTACCAGAGTAGGGTATCTCAGCTCCAGAGGACTCTAGTGACTTCAGGTACATTCTCCACTTTCTTCGGGTTCTTGTTCATTGCCAAAATGTAATCTTGAGATTGTCAAGTGTGGGCAGTGTGCTTGGAAGGTTCTCAGTTTTGAGTGACAGTAATTCTAGGTTCTTTCCTGTTAGTTGCCCTCTTCAGGGTGCTTCAGGAGTTTCAAAGAAATGGGAATGAGCATTGTGACTCAGCTTAAGTTTGGCTCAAGAGAATTAGCAAGTCTAGAAGGTTTAGAGCCTGCAGCTTCTTTTTAATTTGATTCAACGATTTCCTTAATTTTAGACTCTGCTTAGTATAGTATGTAAGGATCATGATGTAAGAAGATTGGAACATCAGGTTCGCCAACTTTGCCTGCCTCCTGGAAGGCGATGTCTCTATACTGGTAATAAAGTGTTCAGGTGATCATTGGAAAAGTACGTGCCCCGGGAGGAGGGTGTTTGGCCAAGAAACAATGTGCTTGCTTGTCCACAAACCATGACGAGATCATTCCATCTGGAATTCAGGAAGTCAGCCACCCTTCCAAGAATGTCAAAGGGTTCCTGAGAAATGGTTCTAGCACTTTCCAGGAAAACCACAAATCAGAGGTTGGTGCATCGTGATCTATTTTCAGCAACTTCTGTCCAGTTTACGAGTGTTGCTGTAATTGATACTAGTTTCAACATGTTTTTGCGAACCGCATGATCATCTTCTGGCATTGAAGCGTGGCCTTCCACCTGAGAGACTCTGTTGGCTAGGTTTCAGATATTTTAGTGGAGAAGGGACATGTCAACTCTCACCTCCCCAATTTCTACCTCCTCCTCCTCATGTTAAGTCTGAATTGCCTTTAGTATAGAAGCCAGGTCACTAGACTCTGTGGCCTGTCAATTCAGAAGAGACTCTCCTGGTGGTCCCCTGGCCCACGAGTATAAGGTTGAAAACGTGTCCAGTTTTGTTAGAGCTTGAGTATTAATTATTCTGTCCTTCCCGTTTAGTTTTTGTGGAAAACTTGGGGGTGAGTGCAAGCCACACCCTCCTGAACTCCCCCGGGTAACTAGTTTTCCGAAATGTGTGGGGTTGGTAGGTTTCCCTAGATGGCCACTTTGCCCGGGACCAAAAACGCAGGTAACATCTTGCCAAACCAGGTTATTTTGTGATATATAATTCTGATGTCTCCACAATACGTTTTGGCCCTTCTCTTTCACAGGTACTTGGCTCACCCACACAAGTGAGGTACCGTTTTTGTCAGGAAATATGGGGAATGCATTGTGGGTGGAAGTTTTTGGCTCCCTGCAGATTCTAGAACATTCCAAAACAGAAGTGTGAGGAAAATGTGTTATTTTGACACCGTTTGAGGTTTGCAAGGGATTCTAGGAAACAGAACTTTGTGAGAGTCATACAAGTCACCCCATCCTGTATTCCCCTGGGTGTCTAGTTTTCATAAATGTGCAGGTTTGCTATGTTTCCCTAGGTGCTGGCTAAGCTAGTGCCCAAAATCTCTAGTTACGCACATTGCAAACAAAGGGTCAGTTTGAACTGGAAAAATGTGATGTGCCCATGTTGCAGTTTGGGACGTTTCCTGTAGGCCTGGGCGGTAAATTCCGTTCCGCTTGTCGAATTTGCGGAATTTGGGTAATTTTGCGTTCCGCGGAGAATGCAAAATTGCCCAAAATTCTGCGTGACGTGACTTTGTGAATTTTTTTGCTTGTTCGCAGTCTCAAATGCGTGTTCGGGAGATATTTCCCCACGAGCACGAAAACAGCAATTGTGAACAGGAAAAAAGCATTGCGAAAAAGCAATTCCACGTGTTCGCAAAATTTCTGCGTGTTTGCGTTGATTTTTTACCGTTTCGCTGAGATTTGCGTAACGCAATTACGCAAATTCCGCCCACCCCTAGTTTTCTGTCATGGGCACTAGACCTTCTCACACAAGTGTGGTGCCATTCGTATGAGAAGACTTGAGGAAATACTAGGTGGGTGGAAGTTTGTGGCTGCCCACACATTCCAGAATTTTCCATCACAGAAATGCGAGGAAAATGTGTTTTTTTTTTTTACAAACTGTGGTTTGCAAGGGATTTTGGGTAACAGAACCTGGTGAGAGTCACACAAGTGACCCCATCATGTATTCCCCAAGGGATCTAGTTTTCAAAAATGTACAGGTTTGCTACATTTCTTCAATTGCCGAAAACCACAGCTAAGCTTATTGCAAAAAAAAGTCAGTTTTCACTGGAAAAATGTGAGGTGTCCACGTTGCATTTTGCGCCTATTCCTATTGCTGGCACAAGGCCTACCCACACAATTGAGGTACCATTTTTATTGGTTAACTTGGGGAAATGCTGATTAGGTGGAAGTTGGTGGCTCTCCACAGATTGCAGAACTTTAAATCACAAAAATGTGATAAAAATGTGTTTCTTTTTACAACTTTTGAGGTTTGCAAGGAATGCTGGGTAACAGAATCTGGTGAGTCACACACAAGTCACCTCATCCTGCATTCCACTGGGCCTCTAGTTTTAAAAAATGTACAGGTTTGCTAGGTTTCTCTAGGTGCCGGCTGAGCTAAGGACCAAAAAGCGCAGCTAGGCACACTGCAAAGAAAGGGTCATTTTTCACTAGAAAAATGTGATGTGTCCACATTGCGTTGTGGGATGTTCCTGTCACAGACACTAAGCCTACCTACACAAGTGAGGTACTATTTCTATCCGGAGACTAAGGTGAACACAAACTAGTAGAACAATTTTTATTACCCTTTGTTTATCTTTGCATCTCTATATTCCCAATGAAATGCAGTCTTTACATTTTTTTTAATTTATAACAATAACTCACATGCTAATATGGGTACCCACAAATTTCTGCAAAAATAACCACTGCTTCTAAACTCCATATCTTCTTCCCATTTCAGAAATAGATAGGTTTTCTTGAAACCTATTTTTCACTCTTTATATTTTACCAAATAAGATGTCATCAGTGATGTCATCATTGATGTCATCAGTGATGTCACTGACCATGTCATGAATGATGTAATATGTGACATAGTCAGCAGTGGATTGCGGGTGCGTGAGGTATACTTAGTACAACTAACTATAACGGAGGAATTTCAATGGTTTTGTACGAGTGAAATGTCCAGCTAACTATAACACCCCTAAAACCAATGTTTTTTTCAGTGAATTTCTAAGGTTTTTTAAATGATAATTCCTAACTATAACATGTCTGAAACCTATGGTTTTTTCAGTGAATTTCAATGGTTTTTTTTAAATGCTAATTCCTAACTATAACATGTCAGAAACCTATGTTTTTTTTGTCAGTGAATTTCAAAGGTTTTTTAAATGACAATTTTGAAATGTATTAATTGTTATATTTATTTTTTGATACTAATTTACTACATTTTGTTAAACTATTTTTTTTTAGATATTTTATTTTTTAAATTACATTATAATTACATTATACATTACATTACAAAATATACTTTCTCAGAATGAATTACTTTAGTTTAAATACTTTGGAGAGAGGCAATGGACTTTTAAGAACAGTAGTCACAGTTGTTGCAATGGGCAAAACAATTTCAAACACAACGCAACATTGAGCTCAATAGGAATTTCTAGTTAAATGCAATTAGTTACTTTATGGATTACTTTTCTAACCACAGTACTGGATCCTAGATTCAGTCCTGGGACATCTCCTGTAAACAGTTGAGTAAAAGCGTTTTGGTTACAGTAGTGATTTTTAAGGAATTTTATTGTATTTTAAAAGTTGACAGAAACGTTTTCATTTAGAATTACCAATGTTATCCTATGGGAGGAAATTCACTTAGCAGGTAAGTAGTTTTATCGTTACTTTTTCTTACTCAGTGGTGGATCCTGGATCTAGCACTGGTGCATCTCCTGTAAACAGTTAAAAGAATGCGTTTAAGTCATACAGGCGATTTTAAAGGAATATTTGTAGTTTGTGAAAATAGACACTTAGAAACTTTTCTGGTGAAAACTAGACAATGGATTCCTATGGAAGGAAATGCAAGTTACTGGTAAGTACGGTTAGAATTACTTTTCAGGGTCAGTGCTGAGCTAAAAGATGCAGCACTGGGTTATCTCCTGATGACAGGTGAGTAAATCGGAATTTGTTGTTCGGATGATTTTAGGTGAATATTTTAAAGTTCCAAAACGCCACACAGAAGAATTTCCAAGTGAAACCAGTCAATGTTAGCCTATGGAAGGAAATTCAAGTTACTGGTAAGTATGGTTAGAATTACTTTTAAGGATCAGTACTGCGCTCAAAGATGCAGCACTGAGGTCTCTCCTGATAACAGGTGAGTAAATCGGAATTCGTAGTTTGGCTGATTTTACTTCGGTCCAGTATATATAGAGCCACTTTCTTACATCATACCCTCCCTTTACCACTGTGCAAACATGCCCTGTGGCACGTTTTAAGTTGGGGAAATAATTCCCCTTCTATCCTGAGGGTCCTTAGGGTCCAACTAGCCCACTAGGTACATCCAGTAAGCGCCACAGAGCTGCGTAGCAGAGAGATGTAAAAAGGGGCACGGCCAAGTCCACCTCTCTGCAACGCAGCGCAGTGGCACTTACTGGAAGCACCTGGTCGGCTAGTTGGCCACCAGGGTCCCTCAGGATTGAAGGGGAATTTTTCCCCAACTTAAAATGCCCCACAGGGTGTGTTTGCACATGTCACCTCAGGCCCTGTCCCCTCACTTCACCACTCTGTAAATGTGCCCTGTGGCCGTTCTAAGTTGGGAGATTAAGTCTCTGCAACACTGCTCCCTGGCGCATAGTGGAGGTACCTGGTGGGCTAGTTGGCCCCCAGGGACCCTCAAGATTGAAGAGGAATTAATTCCTCAACTTAAAACGCACCACAGTTTGCACACATATCTCCTCAGGCCCCGCCCCAACCTTCACCACTGTGCAAACGCGCCCCGTGGCACGTTTTAAGTTATGATAATAAGTCCCCCTGAATCCTGAGGTCCCCGGGGGCCAACTAGCCCACCAGGTACCTCCAGTAAGTGCCACGGAGCGGCGCTGCCGAGAGGTGTAAAAAGGGGCGTGGCCTTTGAACACCTCTCTGCAACGCAGCCCCCTGGCGCATACTGGAGGTTCCTGGTGGGCTAGTTGGACCCCAGGGACCCCCAGTATTCAAAGGGTATTCGTTCCCCATCTGCAAAAGCACCAGGGGGCGTGTTTGCAGAGTGGTGCAAGGAGGGGGCATGGCCTCCTGCACGATCCGGTTAAAAAAAAATTAAAATTAAGACGGGGGCTCTCTATCCCCCCCTCTTTTTCTTATTTATTGGCCCTGGGGACCCCATCCCCCAGGGCCATCCCCATATTTTTTTTTAACTAGAAATCGGGAAGGGGCCGCATGGCCCCCCTCCCGAGGTCATAATTTGTCCGGGGACCCCATCTCCCGAGGCTTGGCCCTTTTTTAAAATTGTTATTATTTTGGAGGGGGGCTGCCTTGCCCCCTCCTGTGGCCACTTATGACTCCGGGGACATCGTCCCCCGGGGCCTGCTTTTTTTGTTTTTAATTATTATTTTTTTTGAGGAGGGGGGCCCCCTCCGCAAAAAAATAAATATTTAAAAACCCGGGCCACTAATAGCCCCGGGACCTCATCCCCCAGGGCTATCCCTCTCTGTTGGGGGCCGTGGGGGGTCCCCAATCCCCCCACGGTCCTGCCGGCACCCCGCCTCCATTGGGAGCCGGCATTGCTTTTCCACATGGGGAGCAGCTAACATGCTGCTCCACCTGTGGAAAAGCAATCTGCTTTGCTATTTGGAAGATAGAGCAGGTGTCCGGCTCTCTCTTCCAAATAGCAAAGCAGTTTGCAATGACGGGGTAGAGCCACGAGGCTCCTGCCCTGTCATTATAAACAGCAGTGTCCCGGGGGTAGGCACACCGGGACACTGCAGGAGCCTGCCCTGGGGGGGGTGGTCCCCAGGGCCATTGAGGGCTCCAGGAGGGGGCTGCGTGGCCCCCCTCCCCACAATTTCCAAAGCCCCACCGGTGGTGGCCCTGGGACTGGGGGGTCCATCATGGACCCCCAATTTACATATTTAGAGCCCCAGGGAGGTGACGGTCCCCAGGGCGTGCAGGGTTGCTTGAGCCCCCCCCACACAGGTTATTTTATTTTTAAAAAAGCCCCGGGGGAGACCGTCCCCAGGGCTGTGGGGGGCTGTGAGCCCCCGCCATTCTTTTTAAAAAGCCCCGGGGGTGGAGGTCCCTGGGGCTGGGGGGCCCGCAAGCCCCTCCACACAATTTCAAGAAACCCCAGGGGGTGGCCGTGAGGCTCCCTCCCTGTCATTGCAAAGGGCAGTGTCCTGGGGTGGTCACCTCCACCTAATTTCAAGAAGCTCTGGGGGTGGCGGTCCCTGGGGCTGGGGGGGCCTGCGAGCCCCTCCACACAATTTCAAGAAGTGCCAGGGGGGGGCGGTCCCCAGGGCTTGGGGTGCCTGAGAGCCCCCCGCCCATAATTAAAAAAAACCCAGGGGTGGCGGTCCCCGGGGCTGGGGGGCCCTCTGGACCCCCCTTCACATAAATATTGCCCCTCGGGTTTGCCCCCCCCCCCAGGAGTCAATTACCAAAGAAGCGCAAGCTCGCGCTTCATTTTTTTATATCGGCAGGATTTGCGCATCCTGCACGGATTTTGCCGATTGACCTAGGGGGTCAGGGTGTTTCTACCCTGCCCCCTTTTCGCGTTTTGCACATTTTTTATTTAGGTTTCTTGTGCCTCGGTTCTACCGAGGCACAAGATGGCTGCCACCACTTCCTGGTTTGAAGTGTAGACAGCCAATTAGAATTCAGCTCGTGCACGGCAGGGTGAGTGGATCCTCCAAGGCCATAGATATATATGTACTTTTAATTGTAATTTTCTCTGGAACTACTGAACCGAATTACTCCATTTAGGCAAAAGGCATGAGTCTGAACTGAGGATTACCTCTTTGCCAAATTTGGTGTCATTCCATTCAGCCGTGCGGGCTGTAGCCGAGATGAACGGTTCCTATGGAAAATTGCATGGGGAAAACACGTTTTGTGACACCCCTTTTTCTCGCCCCCACTTCATGAGTCACGCCAGGATAGGAGCAGACTGAAGCGCACCATTAGTTTTGAAAATTTCTTGAAGATTCGTCAACTGGCGCCAAAGTTATTCCAAATAGAATGTTGCGGATTTCCTTTAGAAAATAGGTCCTTACTATAACTACCTACTGGCAACTGCCAGTAGGTAATATATATATATTACCTACTGGCGATAGCCAGTAGGTATATATAGTTAGGATTTTTTTCCTATGGGATTTTTGAAAATTCTATGTCGAATAACTTTGGCGTTCGAGGACAGAATTGGCTGAAATTTTCAGGAAAATTGAACATTTTGTTTCTGAGCAGCCCCTGAAATTTTGGGGGGGTTTCGACAAGGGGGGGCCGAGAAAAAAGGGGGGTCCCAAAACGTGTTTTTCCCATGCAATTTTCCATAGGGCGGTGGGCCTCACTTTTAGCCTGAACGGCTGAATGGATTTACACCAAACTTGGCAAAATTGTAGGGACTGGTAGCCCGATGTGCCTTTGCTATGTCTCAAGATATAGGCTCCAGTGGTTTTTACGAAAATTAACTTTGAAAAATATATATTGGGCTACATTGGGCTATACATATGTTGGAGCCCAAATGTAGCCCAATGTAGCCCAATGTAGCCCAATGTAGCCCAAAGATGGCCACCAGAGACAAAAAAACAACAAATGTAGCCCAAATATCAGCCAGATGTAGCCCAACTATAGCCCAATGACAGAATGTCCCAGAGTGTTCTAAAGAACAACTAGAGTGCTAACAGTCCTACTTATTACAAAGGTATGGCACACCTGAAGCCATCTTGATTGGAATAAAGTGGTAACTCTTAAAACATTTAATTTAAAAAGGAACAAAATGAGGGGCTTCATTTTGCCATAGAAAGTATGATTAGCGAATATATGACGAAATCCCGCATACCATCAGTCCGCAAAAAAAATCCCGCATGTACTATTAGGCCGCAAATTAAAATAACGAAAACTTTTAGAATGAATATGCCTTTAGCATACACTAAACAACTAAACTACCCTAAACCCTAAAACACTACCCCCAGCATGACCCTACACTACACAAACACTACAACACTACCCTAAACCCTAAAACACTACCCCCAGCATGACCCTACACTACGCAAACACTACAACACTACCCAAAACCCTAAAACACTACACCCCAGCATGACCCTACACTACGCAAACACTACAACACTACCCTAAACCCTAAAACACTACCCCCAGCATGACCCTACACTACGCAAACACTACAACACAACCCTAAACCCTAAAACACTACCCCCAGCATGACCCTACACTACGCAAACACTACAACACTACCCTAAACCCTAAAACACTACCCCCAGCATGACCCTACACTACGCAAACACTACAACACTACCCAAAACCCTAAAACACTACACCCCAGCATGACCCTACACTACGCAAACACTACAACACTACCCTAAACCCTAAAACACTACCCCCAGCATGACCCTACACTACGCAAACACTACAACACTACCCAAAACCCTAAAACACTACACCCCAGCATGACCCTACACTACGCAAACACTACAACACTACCCTAAACCCTAAAACACTACCCCCAGCATGACCCTACACTACGCAAACACTACAACACTACCCTAAACCCTAAAACACTACCCCCAGCATGACCCTACACTACGTAAACACTACAACACTACCCTAAACCCTAAAACACTACCCCCAGCATGACCCTACACTACGCAAACACTACAACACTACCCTAAACCCTAAAACACTACCCCCAGCATGACCCTACACTACGCAAACACTACAACACTACCCAAAACCCTAAAACACTACCCCCAGCATGACCCTACACTACGCAAACACTACAACACTACCCAAAACCCTAAAACACTACACCCCAGCATGACCCTACACTACGCAAACACTACAACACTACCCAAAACCCTAAAACACTACCCCCAGCATGACCCTACACTACGCAAACACTACAACACTACCCAAAACCCCAAAACACTACCCCCAGCATGACCCTACACTACGCAAACACTACAACACTACCCTAAACCCTAAAATACTACACCCCAGCATGACCCTACACTACGCAAACACTACAACACTACCCAAAACCCTAAAACACTACCCCCAGCATGACCCTACACTACGCAAACACTACAACACTATCCTAAACCCTAAAACACTACGCCCAGCATGACCCTACACTACGCAAACACTACAACACTACCCTAAACCCTAAAACACTAGCCCCAGCATGACCCTACACTACGCAAACACTACAACACAACCCTAAACCCTAAAACACTACCCCCAGCATGACCCTACACTACGCAAACACTACAACACTACCCTAAACCCTAAAACACTACCCCCAGCATGACCCTACGCTACGCAAACACTACAACACAACCCTAAACCCTAAAACACTACCCCCAGCATGACCCTACACTAAACAACCACCACAACTCTACACTACACTAACACAACACTACACTACACAACACTACACTACACTACACAATCACTAACCCACGAAAAAATTAACACAAACCCACTTACCTCTCTCGTCATCGTGGTTTTCACAACGCAAATGCATTTACCATACATGCCTTTAAAACGTAATTCTTTGTAAAGGCATGCGCGATAAATGCACATGCGTTTTGAAAAAATGCGGGATAATGGTATGCGAGGTCAATGACCTTGCGGGATAATGGTATGCGGACTGAAAGTCTGCGGGATAAAAAATGCGGGAAAATGGCTGCAAACCATGATTAGCAGCAGACTTCCCTGGTGAGCACTAGCTTTACTACAGTGATCTAATGAGCAACTAGAGTGCTAACATTCAGAATTTATGGCAAATGTGTGACACATCTGAATGCCTTCCTGATAGAACCAAAGTAAACAAGCATTGAAAATGCAATAGATCTCGCCCTCGTTTAAGTTAAAGCCATTCTGTTTGTAATGAGGTGGCTTTTTAGCTTTGCTTTTATTAGTGTTTTTAAAACTTTCATGTAAATAACATGCATATGTATGCATATATGTATATGTATGCATGCATTTATATTTATATAGATATGCAGATTATATATGTTTATATATGTATATTACCTACTGGCGATAGCCAGTGGGTATATATAGTTAGGATTTTTTCTCTATGGGATTTCTGAAAATTCTATGTCTAATAACTTTGGCGTTTGTGGACGGAATTGGCTGAAATTTTCAGGAAAATGGCACATTTCGTTTCTGAGCAGCCCCTCAAAATTTGGGGGGGTTTCGTCAAGGGGGGGCCGAGAAAAAAGGGGGGTCCCAAAACGCGTTTTTCCCATTCATTTTTCCATAGGGCGGTTGGACTCACTTTTAGCTTGAACGGCTGAATAGATTTACATGAAACTTGGCAAAATTGTAGATATGGTTTGCCCGACGTGCCTTTGCTATGTCTCAATATATGTGCTCCAGTGGATTTTGAGAAATTAACGTTTAAAAATATATATATATCTGTGACAGCGCTCCGGTTAGCGCCCCGGTTCGCGTACCTGATGCGTAACGGAACTTCGCGAAGCGAAGCTGATTGGCTCTCCGGTGTCTGTCAACATTCTAAACAGTCCGGAGCGGCCGCCATCTTGTCTCTCGGTACGATCGAGAGACAAGATGTGGTGAAAAACGAAGGGGGAAATGAAGGAAAGGGGGCAAGGTAGACCACTCCTGACCCCCTAGGATTGATGAGGGGGATATTAAAGTGCCCCGCGGGGCAAAAAATAAAAAATAAAAAATTTTTGCGATTTTACGCCGTAGAGGCGCGTCCCGGTACGCGAACCGGGCAGCTCACCGGGCAGCTAACCGTGCAGCTAACCGGCAGCGTAGCTGTCAACATTGTAAACAGTCCGGAGCGGTCGCCATCTTGTCTCTCGGTAGGTTCGAGAGACAAGACGTGGTGAAAAAAGAAGGGGGAAATGAAGGAAAGGGGGCAAGGTAAACCCCTCCTGACCCCCTAGGATTGATGAGGGGGATATTAAAGTCCCCCGCGATTTTTCGCGGTAGAGGCGCTTCCCGGTACGCGAACCGGGCAGCTAACCGGCAGCGTAACGGGAGTCCGCCATCTTGTGTTTTTGGAGCGTCCGGTTCGCGTACCGGGTAGCGTCCCGGTAAGCGTAACAAGGGGAAAACCAAGAGAAACAGTAAAAAAAAAATTAAGGGAATAGATTTCCAGCAAACTTGGCAAAATTGTAGGGACTGTTTGTTTGATGTGCCTTTGCAAGGCCTCAAGATATGTGCACGTGTGGATTTTGTCTAATTAAGGTTAAAAAAAATATATATATCTGTAAGCGTGCTCCGGCATGCTTACGTTACGGGTTTTGTTTGCGCTGCAGAGCCGATACGTCACGGTTATGCGACGCATCATGAGGCGTCTCACGTGGCTACGTGATACGTCACGTAATAAAGAATATATTTTACAGCTATAGATATTAGCTTTTAAAAAACCAATGAAATTCACTGAAAAAACCATAGGTTATAGACCATATATAGTTAGGAATTTGCATTTACAAAACCTTGTAAATTCACTGAAAAAACCATAGGTTAGAGACCATATATAGTTAGCTGGACATTTTATTGACATAAAACCAATGAAATTCCATATATAGTTAGTTGCACTAACTATATATCGCGCACCCGCAATCCACTGCTGATGATGTCACATATTACATCATTCATGACATGGTCAGTGACATCACTGATGACATCACTGATGACATCTCAAATGACATCACTGATGACATCACTGATGACATCTCAAATGACATCACTGATGACATCATGACACACCAATACCAGTTACTACATACGCACTCACTGATTCCTACGTCTACACACACATTCACTCATTCACCCATACAATCACTCATACATACAGTCACTCATTATTACAACACTATCATATGCACTCATACACCTATGCAGACACTCACACACTGCCACTCATCCATGGAGTTACTCACACACCTAGTCAGTCCTGTAAAGAATCAATCACACTTCCATTTCCTCATCTATACAGTTAAACACAGAACACCATACTTCAGTGACATCACTGATGACATCACTGATGACATCTCAAATGACATCACTGATGACATCTCAAATGACATCACTGATGACATCATGACACACCAATACCAGTTACTACATACGCACTCACTGATTCCTATGTCTACACACACATTCACTCATTCACCCATACAATCACTCATACATACAGTCACTCATTATTACAACACTATCATATGCACTCATACACCTAGTCAGTCCTGTGAAGAATCAATCACACTTCGATTTCCTCATCTATACAGTTAAACACAGAACACCATACTTTTCACACATATACTAACACATACTTACTCTCTTATACAATCACTGATACAAGTACACATTGATATGCACAGAGTCACACACCTCCCAGCCAGCCACACACACACTCAGTCTTCCATACATCCACTCATTCTTCAATATGTAAAACATATTTAAACTTTACAAAAACACACAGACACTAGATGATGTCATCAGTGATGTCATTTGAGATGTCATCAGTGATGTCATCAGTGATGTCATTTGAGATGTCATCAGTGATGTCATCAGTGATGTCACTGACCATGTCATGAATGATGTAATATGTGACATCATCAGCAGTGGATTGCGGGTGCGCGATATATAGTTAGTGCAACTAACTATATATGGAATTTCATTGGTTTTATGTCAATAAAATGTCCAGCTAACTATATATGGTCTCTAACCTATGGTTTTTTCAGTGAATTTTCAAGGTTTTGTAAATGCAAATTCCTAACTATATATGGTCTATAACCTATGGTTTTTTCAGTGAATATATATATATATATAATATATATATATATATATATATATATATATATATATATATATTACCTACTGGCGGTCGCCAGTAGGTATATGTAGTTAGGATTTTTTCTCTTTGGGATTTTTGAAAATTCTATGTCTAATAACTTTGGCGTTTGTGGACGGAATTGGCTGAAATTTTCAGGAAAATGGCACATTTTGTTTCTGAGTAGCCCTTGAAAATTTGGGGGGGGGTTCGTCAAGGGGGGGCCGAGAAAAAAGGGGGGTCCCAAAACGTGTTTTTAACATTGAGTTTTCCATAGGGCGGTTGGCCTCACTTTTAGCCCGAACGGCTGAATGGATTTGCACGAAACTTGGCAAAATTGTAGGGACTGGTAGCCCGATGTGCCTTTTGTAGGTCTCAATATATGTGCTACAGTGGATTTTGAGAAATTAACGTTTAAAAAAAGATATATATCTGTAACAGCGGACCGGGCAGCGCTCCTCTACGCGTACTTTTCGCGCAACGGAGCTTTGTGAAGCGAAGCTGATTGGTTCTCCGGCGTCTGTCAACATTCCAAACAGTCCGTAGCGGCCGCCATCTTGTCTCTCGGTAGGATCGAGAGACAAGAGGAGGCCAAAGCGAAGGGGCAAATGACCATAAGGGGGCCTAGTACATTGTCGCTCACCCCCTAGGTTTGATGTGGAGGTTTTAAAAGGGCCCCGCGGGGCAAAAAAAAATAAAAATAATAATAATCGAACAGCTGAATGGATTTGCACGAAACTTGGCAAAATTGTAGGGACTGGTAGCCCGATGTGCCTTTGCTAGATCTCAATATATGTGCTCCAGTGGATTTTGAGAAATTAACGTTCAAAAAAAGGTATATATCTGTAACAGCGCACCGCTTTGCGTACTTTTTGTGTTACGGAGCTTTGCGAAGCGAAGCTGATTGGCTCTCCGGTGTCTGTAAACATTCCAAACAGTCCGTAGCGGCCGCCATCTTGTCTCTCGGTAGGATCGAACAGCTGAATGGATTTGCACGAAACTTGGCAAAATTGTAGGGACTGGTAGCCCGATGTGCCTTTGCTAGGTCTCAATATATGTGCTTCAGTGCATTTTGAGAAATTAACGTTCAGAAACAAGATATATATCTGTAACAGCGCTCCGCTTCGCGGAGATAAAATTATATGTGTATTACCTAGCTGTTGCTAACACCAGTTAGCGACGGCTAGTAGAAGATAGCGACCATCTTGGGCCCCACTTTGCATGTGAGTGATATTTATCACTAATGACATGCAAAGTGGGCATGCCAAGATGTTAGCGACTGGAAACAGTCGCTAACATCGCTATCTCCTATTATCAACTTTTGGAAATATTCGAGATAAGCGCGAATATATCCAAAAAGTAACAGCTGCCCTGAGCAGTTCTTAGCCATGTAATCCAATGGGAGGTGGATAACATGGCTAAGAGCATTAGCTCGGTAATGCATGAATATCGCTGAGTTTTCAGCGATATTAATGCATTGCGGTCGTTTTTTATCGTATTTGCGATAAACCTTGATAATAGCAAGGTTTATCTGCGATAATTTCTGACGGTAAAAAAATCTTTGCAATGCATCGTTAGGGATAAATATCGCTTAACTTTGGTAATATGCCCCAACGTCTGTTAACGTTCGATTCGAAGGAAATCAGGAAGTGTTGAAAAACATTGTCTGCGCCATCTTGTCTTTTTTCAAATGCCACACTTTTGTCGTGCACGGCAGCCATTTTAGATGCCTTGACCAGACCCACTCTGTGCACGCTGTCGATCCTTAGCATGGCTCCCCACCCTCGCAAGCATCTCACCCAGGCAGTGGTCACCCCCGCTCTCTGTCTTATGCATGGGTAATAAACCTCCCCCCATCTGCGCTGCTCTTCCCTGAGAATCACACCCTGTGCCCGCCCGACACCTCCCTTTCGCCCTATTCACTACCGCACCCTCTGACACTCCTTTTCCTCTGTGTCCGATTGTCCAGGCCGGTCCTAGGCTATCAGCTAGCCCTGCAGATGTAGTTTATGGCCACAGCTGTAAAGAATCACCCCTCTTCAAAGGAGTTATAGTAGATCAAGGCCCACACTCGATGAGATCCGTCACAGCAGAAGCGTTGCTATTATCTGAAAACCATCCTGTATTGTGATTGGGGAGGGGACCGAGCGTGAAGCGGAAGATTCCAGGGATGACTCTTTGTACATCAAAGTTTTTACAATTATGTGTCACATTAAAAATATATAGCACTCCGACAAAGTAGTAAGATTATAAAACTTTAATAATTTATAAATATATACAAGAAAACAAAAATAGTAATAACATATAAACATTTTTAGGGAAAAACAACGAAGTAGCGGTCGGCTGTGCGAATAGTCCCAACGCAGCACAACGTCCAGATTTCCGGCGTGGGGCGTCGCGGGGGGTGGGTCATCAGTAGCAAACTGTTGTGCGAATAGTTCCAAGGCAGCAGAACGCGCCGAAATCTAGATGACACGAAAGTGATGTCTAGTAAGTTGCCACCCAGCAAATAACGGCGTGGGGCGTCGCGGGGGGTGGGTCATCAGTAGCAAACTGTTGTGCGAATAGTTCCAAGGCAGCAGAACGATGGCACCAAGGTGATGTCCAGTAAGTTGCCGCACTGGTTTTGGTATCCTACAATGCTGCTCCGAATAACGGCGTGGGGCGCCCCGGGGGAGGCGGCGTGAACGGGCCTCTCCAGGTGGAGTGTCATCTGTTGTAGTGGGGCGCCCCTTTACCGTTTCAGTTGCCATTCCGTCCGTTTTTGGTCCACTGTGTCAAAAGCCGCAATTCAGCTGAGTTGCGCCCACTCTTGCGGTGCAGCAATAGGCGGCTGTCACAGGACTCTCAAAATGGCGGCAGGCTCTTTCCTTTTTGGGCCTGGTCCACTGAAATGGCCCTGGGACACCTTGGAAATCGGACGCTTGTCTGCTAGGTCTTGGACCCCATTCTCAAAAGCGTCCCCTCCGCCTTGAGAATTCATCAAAAGTTTTGGGGGCCCCGACTCCTGCAGGCTTCTGGTGGGGAGCGGCTGCCATGATTGCTCGCGGAATGACCACGATGGAGCTACGAGATGGTGGTGCTCTCATGCTGACGCCAGTTTAGTCTGAAACATCCAGAAACAAGGTGGGGCTTTCATCGTTTGGGAAAAAAAAAAGTTTTCATCCAATGAAAAGTGTTGTTTTTAGGTCATATGATCAAGCCTTCCATCATTAGGAAACCAAAAGTAAAATGAACCAATGAAAAGTTTTATAAACAAGTCACATGGCCTGTTATGCGGCATAGGGTATAAAATGCGGAGAAAATACGTTGGCACGTGAGGCGGCGTCAGTAGCGGACCGATGTGCGAATAGGCCGAAGGCAATACAACGCGCCAAGATCCGGATGGCACCGAGGTGGTGTCCAGCAAGTTGCAGCACTGGTGTGGCCATCCTTCAATGCTGAAAGTAGGCGTGGGGCGCCCCGTTGGCCTGTGAGTTTGCGTCAGTAGCGGACCGATGTGCGAATAGGCCGAAGGCAGCACAACGCGCCAAGATCCGGATGGCACCGAGGTGGTGTCTAGTAAGTTGCCGCACTGGTGTGGCCATCCAACAATGCTGAAAGTCGGCGTGGGGCGCCCCGTTGGCCTGTGAGATGGCGTCAGTAGCGGACCGATGTGCGAATAGGCCGAAGGCAGCACAACGCGCCAAGATCCGGATGGCACCGAGGTGGTGTCATAGTTGAGAGTTCTGAGCAGCGGTTGTAACACTGTCTGAAGCTTATTTGCAGCTGCTGCAGCTTCACTACGCGCCAAGATCCGGATGGCACCGAGGTGGTGTCTAGTAAGTTGCCGCACTGGTGTGGCCATCCAACAATGCTGAAAGTCGGCGTGGGGCGCCCCGTTGGCCTGTGAGATGGCGTCAGTAGCGGACCGATGTGCGAATAGGCCGAAGGCAGCACAACGCGCCAAGATCCGGATGGCACCGAGGTGGTGTCTAGTAAGTTGTCGCACTTCTGTGGCCATCCTACAATGTTGAAAGTCGGCGTGGGGCGCCCCGTTGGCCTGTGAGATTGCGTCAGTAGCGGACCGATGTGCGAATGGGGCCAAAGGCAGCGCAACAATATTTTCTGACTGACACCACAAGGCGCTGAGATGCCAAGATCCGGATGGCACCGAGGTGATGTCTAAGTTGCGGACTGATGTGCGAATGGGGCCAAAGGCAGCGTAACAATATTTTTTGTATGGAAGATACCTCTAGGCGTTGAGATGCCAAGATTCGGATGGCACCGAGGTGATGTCTAGCAAGTTGCTGTACTGGTGTGGTCATCCTACAATGCTGAAACTTGGCGTGGGTCGCCCCATTAGCCTGTGAGATGGCGTCAGTAGCGGACCGATGTGCGAATAGGCCGAAGGCAGCACAACGCGCCAAGATCCGGATGTCACCGTGGTGGTTTCATAGTTGAGAGGCACTTCACCTGCAGTGGGGCGCCGAGATCCGGATGGCACCGAGGTGATGTCTAGCAAGTTGCTGTACTGGTGTGGTCATTCTACAATGCTGAAAGTCGGCGTGGGTCGCCCCATTAGCCTGTGAGATGGCTGTTCTTTGGATTTGGGCCTGGTCCACTAAAATGGCCCTGGGACACCTTAGAACTCGGACGCTCGATTTTTTTTTCCTTTCCTGTACATGCAAAAAAAGGTAAATGCCCGGTACGTTACACGCTTCATCTGCCACGATGAACTCTCCAGAGGAACCGAAAAAAAATATAGTTGTGGTAACTATACCATGCATCGTCATATGGAGAGGTGGCACCAATTAATTATAGTGCTGCATAAAAGAGAGATTTGGAGGAGAACCCCTGACCTGCTAGTACATTCATCAAAGAAGTGGCACTGAGAGCTTCAGAGGCAAGGGAAACGGTCCCAAATATTTAGAAGAACTTTGGAAAGATTAAAATGACATGTTTAGATTGTGGCAAATTAATTTCATGTGGACAGATGAGTGTTACTCTAATAAATACAGCATATGAACATCATCATAGTCGATGGTTGGTAGAGACATTTTGACTATATCCTGGACCTGCCCGTCCTCGCCCAAAATGGCGCCGGAATAAATGGGACTCGTAACTCCTTGTTGTGTACTGGTTGCAGAACCTTGAAATCACGAGATACGTATGCAGTTTTGAAGCACATGGCGGGCGGGGACGAGAATTGATTGAATATTTCGACATCCCTATTGATATTAAGTTCTGATGTGTTATTGATTACTGTACTATTGAAAGTTCGAATTAACGTCACCCATGGTACTTGCCCGCAAATGTATATCTAGATAATTTTATTGTAACTGGCCCTGTCGTATTTTAATTATAAAATGTACGTCCACCGATTCCGTAACTGTTAGACACCTTAGTTCTTGCAACCTAATGGCCCGCCCGTTACGTTCCTCTACAGTGTAAATGTCTACTCATCATATACGATTACAGTTTGCTCTGTGGCAGGCCCACGTGGTTATAGGCTTGTATTTGTATAATGAAATTTTCACAATAAAGGTTTTTAAAAGAAAACATGGTAGTAGTATATACATTGGTAAAGTTTTTAATAATAGTGACTGTTTTAGAATCATTAAAAGGCAAGTGAAATAAAGCAGACCAATTACATGAAGGGTAAAAGGTATAATACGAAGGAACGCAGTAAAGATAAATGGTCAAGGGCTGTTGTGTTTTCTATTCCTGCAACATAAAGTGATCGATAAGAATCTCATATTCAGGCGTATCGGCGACTAAGACAGCAGGTCGACCCTCTTTTGCTCAACGGCTCCGTCATGGGACGAAGAAACGCTCTTTTTCTCGAAAAAAGAATATATTTTACTTGCAGGACAGTTGTAAAATTTCCGGGAAAGTACATTAGCCTGGAACATTATAACATATATTTAAGAAAAAATAATGTTCGGAAGTAATGAAAAGCATAATTTTTAGGTCATATGACCAAGCCTTTCATCATTACAATAAGAAAAGTAAAATGAACCAATGAAAAGTTTTATTAACAAGTCACATGACTTGTTATGCTTACGTTACGCGCTGCGCGCCCCGGATGACTTCCGGATGCGCTAACGCGGCGCGTCATATGACGCATTACGCGACAACGCAGGTACAGAATATAGTCAAAATGTCTCCACCAACCAGCGGTCGGAACACAACCCCTTTCAGCAGGCTAAATAGTTCTGTTAAATGACAACAGAAGGGACAGGCAACAAGAACCATCAGTCAAAGAGGGGAGGGCTAGTTCTTCTCTACCGGGTTACATTGGGGCGCTACCGGAACTGATCGAATTGGTAGTCTACAGTGTTTCTGGATGTTTCAGACTGAAGCTGGGGTTAGCATGAGAGCAGCATCATTTCGTAGCTCCGTCGTGGTCATTCCGCAACCAATCATGGCAGCCGTTCTTTATCGTTATTTTGGGCGGGGTGGGTGGCGGAGCCGAGCTGTTTTGCAGCCATCATTGTGTGGAGTTCAGTTCATCTCACTAGTTTTGTATTTGTAATGAGGGGTTGTTCCTAATGTTTCTATTTTAGCGAGGTCAAAAAGAGATCCCATTAGTGGCCTACTGATTTTGCTCGGTTCCTTTTCTTTTTTTTACACGATTTTTCGTTATCTGCAAAGACTAAACAGAGTATTGCGACTCTGTGTTTGTTTGTAAATAGAGAATGAACCAAAGAGAACTAATTCTAAAACAGTAAATACTTGGATAACAATCAATCAAATGGACAGAGAAGCAGGCACGACGGATTACAACGGGGGCAAAGGCCTGCGTTAACTACCTTTCACTATCTGCAAAGAGAGAGTACTCCTAATAGAAATGAGGGGGGGGGGGCACCATTCAAAGCAGATCAGTGTGCATAAACACGAAAATGTTTTCACTTACCACGTACTTGACATTCGACAGCTTATGATATTTGCTATTAAAAAACCATTGAAATTCACTGAAAAAACCATAGGTTATAGACCATATATAGTTAGGAATTAGCATTTACAAAACCTTGAAAATTCACTGAAAAAACCATAGGTTATAGACCATATATAGTTAGGAATTAGCATTTAAAAAACCTTATTTTACTCACACAAAACCATTGAAATTCCATATATAGTTAGTTGCACTAACTATATATCGCGCACCCGCAATCCACTGCTGATCATGTCACATATTACATCATTCATGACATGGTCAGTGACATCACTGATGACATCACTGATGACATCTCAAATGACATCACTGATGACATCACTGATGACATCTCATTTGACATCATTCTTGTGCTAATACGATAAATCTCTTCAGACTCTAATATAACCTTAGATACACTCAGTGTATACAGACACTCACACACTGCCACTCATCCATGGAGTTACTCACACACCCAGTCAGTCATGCAAAGAAACAATCTCACCTCCATTTCTTCAACTATACAGTTAAACACACCTTACTTATTGAAACATATACTAACACATATTTACTCTCTTATACAATCCCTGATACAAGTTCACAATGATCGATACAACCACTCACTCATTCAGTGGCTCTCATGCACAGTTATTTATATATGCCAACTCTCACATGTACTGTGTTTTACATATGTACTTACTATGACATGTAGCATTGAGATATCCATTCACTCATCAATACACTCATGCACACAGTCAACTGCCCATGTAGCTGTTTCCACATGCGCTCTTGAACTCATACACCTAGTGAATAAACTGCTCACACATCTATGCATAGAGTCACACACCTTCCAGCCACCCCCACACAAACTCAATCTCCCATAGAAATACTTGGGCAACCAATTAATAACACATATAGCCTCTCGTATAGCTAATGATCAACACATGCAGCAGTTTACAGAACAACAGACATAATGATGCACAAATTAAGACAGTTTAGTCACTAACCCATGCACTCAGTGAGACACATTTAATCACTCACTCATACATTCAGTCATGCACCTACTAAATCCTTCGTCCAGACACGTATACTTCCACTGTCATTTGAGATGTCATCAGTGATGTCATCAGTGATGTCACTGACCATGTCATGAATGATGTAATATGTGACATGATCAGCAGTGGATTGCGGGTGCGCGATATATAGTTAGTGCAACTAACTATATATGGAATTTCAATGGTTTTGTGTGAGTAAAATAAGGTTTTTTAAATGCTAATTCCTAACTATATATGGTCTATAACCTATGGTTTTTTCAGTGAATATATATATATATATATTCACTGAAAAAACCATAGGTTATAGACCATATATAGTTAGGAATTAGCATTTAAAAAACCTTATTTTACTCACACAAAACCATTGAAATTCCATATATAGTTAGTTGCACTAACTATATATCGCGCACCCGCAATCCACTGCTGATGATGTCACATATTACATCATTCATGACATGGTCAGTGACATCACTGATGACATCACTGATGACAACATCCAGTGATTATGTGTTTCTGTAAAGTTTAAATATGTTTTACATATTGAAGAATGAGTGGATGTATAAGTGTCTGAATGAAGGTTTTAGTAGGTGCGTGATTGACTGTATGAGTGAGTGATTAAATGCGTCTTACTGAATGCACGGGTTAGTGACTAAACTGTCTGAAAGTGTGCATCAGTATGTCTGTTGTTGTGCAAGCTGCTGCATGTGTTGATCAGTAGCTATATAAGTAGCTATATGGGTTATTGATTGGTTGCACAAGTATTTGTATGGGAGACTGAGTGTGTGTATGGCTGGCTGGGAGGTGTGTGACTCTGTGCAGATCAATGTGTACTTGTATCAGTGATTCTATAAGAGAGTAACTATGTGTTAGTATATGTTTCAAAAATGTAAGGTGTTCTGTGTTTAACTGTATAGATGAGAAAATGGAAGTGTGATTGATTCTTTTCAGGACTGACTAGGTGTGTGAGTAACTCCATGGATGAGTGGCAGAGTGTGAGTGTCTGTATAGGTGTATGAGTGCATATGATAGTGTTGTAAAGATGAGTGATTGTATGTATGAATGATTGTATGAGTGAATGTGTGTGTAGACATAGGAATCAGTGAGTGCGTATGTAGTAACTAGTATTGGTGTGTCAATGGTTTCAAAAATGATACTCTCTATTTAACACTGGGTGTAACGGAGGTTATATTACAGTGTGAGGAGATGCATTGTATTATCACATGAATGATATCATCAGTGATGTGATCATTGATGTCAAGTGAGATGTCATCAGTGATGTCATTTGAGATGTCATCAGTGATGTCATCAGTGATGTCACTGACCATGTCATGAATGATGTAATATGTGACATCATCAGCAGTGGATTGCGGGTGCGCGATATATAGTTAGTGCAACTAACTATATATGGAATTTCAATGGTTTTGTGTGAGTAAAATAAGGTTTTTTAAATGCTAATTCCTAACTATATATGGTCTATAACCTATGGTTTTTTCAGTGAATTTTCAAGGTTTTGTAAATGCTAATTCCTAACTATATATGGTCTATAACCTATGGTTTTTTCAGTGAATTTCAATGGTTTTTTAATAGCAAATATCATAAGCTGTCGAATGTCAAGTACGTGGTAAGTAAAAACATTTTCGTGTTTATGCACACTGATCTGCTTTGAATGCTGCCCCCCACCCCTCATTTCTATTAGGAGTACTCTCTCTTTGCAGATAGTGAAGGGTAGTTAACGCAGCCCTTTGCCCCCTTTGTAATCCGTCGTGCCTGCTTCTCTCTCCATTTGATTGATTGTTCTCTTTGGTTCATTCTCTATTTACAAACAAGCACAGAGTCAAAATACTCTGTTTAGTCTTTGCAGATAGCGAAAAACCGTGTAAAAAAACAAAAGGAATCGAGCAAAATCAGTAGGCCACTAATGGGATCTCTTTTTGACCTCGCTAAAATAGAAACATTAGGAACAACCTGTTGAAAATAGCAATGCGTATGTACATAAGCGGCGTTCATTTGTGTTCACAGTACCCCTTCTTGATTGTTTGAATCGAGCATTGAATTGTTCGAAGTTGGTTCTCTTAAGGATCTTCTCTGCCTGCAAACGAGGAAGAATAGGAATATTCTCTCTCCCTTTGCAGATAGTGAAGGGTAGGTAACGCAAGCCTTTAACACGTCGTACCTATTTCATTCCTCATTGATTGATTGATTGTCCGAACATTGACTGTTTGGGAATTAGTTCTTTTTGGAGGTATTCCCTGTTTGCAAATAAACGTAGGAAAATCTTTGCAAGTAGTGAAAGGGTACGTAATGCGGACCTTTCTCCCCCGTTGTAATCTGTCATGCCTATCTACTCCCCACTGATTGATGCACCTGTTTCACCCGGACCATTTACTAGACATACGTCATCTGGCCCGACCAGAGAGCACCCCTAGTGAAAAGGACATATGCAATAATAACGAAGTGATCACTGTATCCTGTTAACAGAAACTTTAGCATGAAACAACCTGGAAAGAAAAGAATAGGAAATCGAAAATCAGTAGGCCACTGATGAACATGAACTTTTATTAAACAACGAACAAAGAAACGATAACATAACGTAATGATAAAACCTATTAATGTCCTAGAAACAAGAAAACGTTAGAAATATGCCAGTGGTGAGAGACCAGAAAAACAGTAAGAGAAACCAAATCACCCCTCGCTGTCCCACCGCCTGCCACGCCAAAAAAATCGATAGACTAGGGAAAATGCAAGTCAGTAGAACATCCGCCCCCACTCTGGAAACTTCCAAGGTGGGGCAGGGTTCCGGCTACGCCCAGCCGGGAGCAGCCCATATAAGGCAGGTCCTGCTGCCACGCCTCGGCCAGGAGATCCTAACGTAGGGTGTAGCCGGAGGAGAGGCCGAGACCAGCGGGACCCGGCCAGGGGATTGCCTTTACAACGCTGAACAGTTGCAGGGGGGGGGGAATGTCTCCTCGACCCTCCCCTCTCTCTCCCAGTCCGGCCGCGGTGGCCCTTGAGAGTTGCAGGTAGTCCCGCCACATGCTCTTCCGGTCCGGCCACCAACGGTCGGGGGGCCGAGGTCGACGGGATCCGGCTGCAGCCAATAAACCAAGAAACCCGTTCATGGGGCCAGAGCCAGGGGCGTCCGGCCGACATCTACCGGAAGCCCGGCCCGAAGACGGACGGGACACTTCTTCTTTCTTGTATAATTGCTGCAACAACCCTGGGGGGGGATGTCTTGCACATGCCTCCGACCCCCCCCCCCTCGTCCTCATCGCCTGGTCCGGCCATAACAAATCTCAAGCGAGACGCCGTGGGGTGCACTGGGAGGGAGAGACGGTGCGAACAGGCCTCTCCCGCCTCCCCAGGTGGAGGCTTCCCAGCTGCACCCTCAGCGCTCCAGGCGCCCGGAAAAGGGTTCTTCCACTGTGGCCATGCTGCAACGTCTCGCCCGGCAGGGTGGAGCCCGTCCGCTCATTTGACCCCGCGATCGCCAGTAGCTACCGAACTCTCAAAATGGCGGTCGACCTGGCAAGAGCGGGCCCAGCATAAAGAAATGGCCCGGTCACTGGTTGACTCCACCACCGTAGTCCTCCACGACCTTGAAGATTCTAGAGGAGCCGCGGGAGTCTCCGACCCCCGATGGGGAATGACTGCCATGATCACCCGTGGAGTGACGAAACTGTATCCGCGGGACGTCGGCGCCAGCCTCACTTTGAATTACTAGAATCCTGCAGACCTCACTTCCGGTGAAAGCACAGTGTGACCCGGTAGGAAAAATTGTTGCACCCCCTCCCCTTTTTGACTGATAGTTCAAACCACCGATCCTTTCCTTTGCCCTTTTAACGGAACTTTGGACTGCCTCCCCCTCTTTTACATTTTCTAGAGAAAACAAAACATTAACCACTACAATAACATAGCAGTTGACACCAGAACTGTTTTCAAATTGAAAACCAACAACATCTTCAACAGAATCCTTTTTGTTTCTGCTGTGACCCTGCTACAGCACAGGCATTGTCCCCAGCAGTAATTCTGCAATGCCGGTAAGAATAGCTGTGGTGCCTACTGGACTCACTCACCCCCGCGGCGCCCCACGCCGTTATTTGCTGGGCGGCAACTTGCTAGACATCACTTTCATGCCATCTAGATTTCAGCGCATTCTGCTGCCTTGGAACTATTCGCACAACAGAACGCTACTGACAAGAATATTTCATTATTGGTGCTGTCAATTTCAATAAATCTATTGGATAATTCAAAAGAAATTGCCACGGTCTCTTCGTTGTTTAAATGTTTTTACTGTTTTTGTTTTGTTGTATATATTTATATGTTATTAAAGTTTTATATTCCTACTACTTTGTTGGAGTGCTATATATTTTTAATGTGACACATAATTGTAAAAACTTTGATGTACAAAGAGTGATTCCTGGAATCTTCCGCTTCAGGCTCGGTCCCCTCCCCAATCACAATACAGGATAGTTTTCAGATAGTAGGAACACGTGTGGTGTGACGGATCTCAGCGGGTGTGGGCCTTGATCTACTATAACTCCTTTGAAGAGGGGTGATTCTTTACAGCTGGGGCCATAAACTACATCTGCAGGGCTAGCTGATAGCCTGGACAATCGGACACAGAGGAAGAGGAGTGTCAGAGGGTGCGGTAGTGAATAGGGCGAAAGGGAGGTGTCGGGCGGGCACAGTGTGATTCTCAGGGAAGAGCAGCGCAGATGGGGGAGGTTTATTGCCCATGCATAAGACAGAGAGCGGGGGTGACCAGTGCCTGGGGAAGATGCTTGCGAGGGTGAGGAGCCATGCTACGAATCGACAGCGTGCAGAGAGTGGGTCTGGTCAAGACATCTAAAATGGCTGCCGTGCACGACAAAAGTGTGGCATTTCAAAAAAGGCAAGATGGCGCAGACAATGTTTTTCAACACTTCCTCATTTCCTTCGAATCGAACGTTAACAGACGTTGGGGCATATTACCAAAGTTAAGCGATATTTATCGCTAACGATGCTTACCAACGAATTTTTTACCGCTAAGCATCATCAGAAATTATCGAAGATAAACCTTGCTATTATCAAGGTTTATCACAAATGCGATAATAAACGGCCGCAATGCATGAATATCGCTAAAAACTCAGCGATATTCATACATTACCGAGCTAATGCTCTTAGCCATGTTATCCACCTCCCATTGGATAACATGGCTAAGAACTGCTCAGGGCAGGTGTTACTTTTTGGAGATATTCGCGCTTAGCGCGAATATCTCCAAAAGTTGGTAATAGGAGATAGATATCTTGCATGTTGTAATGCAAGTTATTGTGGTATATGGAACTCATACCATAATCTCTCAGGAAAGCAGAAACTGATCCTTTTGGGACCGCCTAAAAAGGCCTAGGGGGTGAGGAGTACTCTACTTTGCCCCCTTTTCACGTTCCAAACTATTTTATTTTACTCTCTTCTGTAATTACACAAAATAGCAGCGATAAGATGCATCGGAGACACACAGTGAGAGAAAGGAGGCCGGAGATGAAGAAGAGATGTCAAATACACATTGGAGATAATATAGTGGCAGAAGGGAAGTAAATATGAGTAAACTTACCATGTAACATAAAAATGTTGCACTCTATACTATAAGTCTCATTTTATACTACAATCACTTCGCTACAACCTCATAAATTAAAAATAAAAATGAATAATGTCTCAAACAATTTTTGATTTCTAAATATAAATTTATTCTTCAGAATTTTCTAAATTTGAAAGAACTAGTAACATGTCCTCATCAGCAATGTCCTCATGAAAAGTCTCCAATAACGATTCTTGTAACTCTATGGTCTCCAAACACTCGATAAATTCGCCATCAAGAGATTGATCAAAAAAATCATTCAAGTCATCTCCTCCTTCTGACAATATTTCATTATTGGTGCTGTCAATTTCAATCAATGTAGTGGAATCATTCAAGTCATCTCCTCGTGACAATATTTCATTATTGGTGCTCTCAATTTCAATCAATGTAGTGGAATCATTCAAGTCATCTCCTCCTTGTGACAATATTTCATTATTGGTGCTGTCCATTTCAATCAATCTAATGGAATCATACAAGTCATCTCCTCCTTGTGACAATATTTCATTATTGCTGCTCTCAATTTCAATCAACGTAGTGGAATCATTCAAGTCATCTCCTTGTGACAATATTTCATTCTTGGTGCTGTCCATTTCAATCAATCTAATGGAATCATACAAGTCATGTCCTCCTTGTGACAATATTTCATTATTGGTGCTCTCAATTTCAATCAATGTAGTGGACAATTCAAAAGAAATTGCCACGGTCTCTTCATTGTGAGCCATTTTATTTTGAAATTGCTTGCTGTAAATCGCAGAAAAAAATAATCACTTTCATTTATCGTTTTTAGTAATACATAATATAAAACTAACTTTATCAAGTATTTAGTATAACAGAAGGACTGCAAATAAATAACAGAAAACATTTTTCAAATTATCTTCAAGTGTACAACATAGTTCCCCTTACAAATTAACAACTCACCTTTTTAAAAGTAGGAAAAGTGTTAGTACTGTGTAAATCAAACACCAGAAATTCACCACCAAAAATTCCTCACAAATGTACCTCAGACAGTAGTATCACAAAATGGCTGTGGTTTCCTCTCATTTGACATATATACATAACCAATTAACTTTCATCACACACAAATACAAAACCAAAGTAACATTTTAATTGGTTCTAAATTTCAACACTTTCAAATGTGTTTTCCCCATGCAATTTTCCATAGGACATTTACATACGTCTACAGCCTGAATGGCTGAATGGAATTACACCAAACTTGGCAAAATGGTACATCAAACCTAAGAGGTCAGGAAGGATCTACTATGCCCCCTTATGGTCATTTCCCCCTTCGCTTTGACCTCCTCTTGTCTCTCAATCCTACCGAGAGACAAGATGGCGGCCGCTACGGACTGTTTGGAATGTTTACAGACGCCGAAAAACCAATCAGCTTCGCAAACCTCCGTAACGCGAAAAGTACGCGAAGCGGAGCGCTGTTACAGATATATATCTTTTTTTGAACGTTAATTTCTCAAAATCCACTAGAGCACATATATTGAGACCTAGCAAAGGCACATCGGGCTACCAGTCCCTAATATTTTGCCAAGTTTCGTGCAAATCCATTCAGCCGTTCGATTATTATTATTATTTTTTTTTTTGCCCCGCGGGGCCCTTTTAAAACCTCCACATCAAACGTAGGGGGTCACCGAGGATCTACTATTCCCCCTTATGGTCATTTGCCCCTTCGCTTTGGCCTCCTCTTGTCTCTCGATCCTACCGAGAGACAAGATGGCGGCCGCTACGGACTGTTTGGAATGTTGACAGACGCCGGAGAACCAATCAGCTTCGCTTCACAAAGCTCCGTTGCGCGAAAAGTACGCGTCCTGGGCCGCTGCCAGGTCCGCTGTTACAGATATATATCTTTTTTTAAACGTTAATTTCTCAAAATCCACTGGAGCACATATATTGAGACCTACAAAAGGCACATCGGGCTACCAGTCCCTACAATTTTGCCAAGTTTCGTGCAAATCCATTCAGCCGTTCGGGCTAAAAGTGAGGCCAACCGCCCTATAGAAATTAACATGGGAAAAACGCGTTTTGGGACCCCCCTTTTTTCTCGGCCCCCCCTTGACGAACCCCCCCAAAATTTTCAGGGGCTGCTCAGAAACAAAATGTGCCATTTTCCTGAAAATTTCAGCCAATTCCGTCCACAAACGCCAAAGTTATTAGACATAGAATTTTCAAAAAACCCATAGAGAAAAAATCCTAACTATATATACCTACTGGCGACCGCCAGTAGGTAATATATATATATATATATATACTAATGGAGCCTATAACGGTAAAAAAGACTGTCATTAATCTGTCCAGGAGAACAATGAGTAACATGGAAAAAATGACTCTTTGTTTGGGACAAACTTTTTGTCCCACTGCTCCATTTAATTATACTGATGCCATAATAGATTTATTTAAATTTATCAGAAAATTTAAACTTAAAAAATGGCACAAATTGAAAAGATTGGGTGCCTTTCAGACTATCAAAACACCCACTACTAGACATTTGGATAATCTCAATATTGGGGATGCTGACGTTCTTACTGATTTGTTACTATTAGAACAGGAGAGTTCTAAAAACACTGTCTCAGACACAGCTGTGAGAGTAGAATCTAGTATTGAGACTAATGGGCAGATAGGTACCACTCAGGTACTGAACAATTTGAAGTTAGCAACAGACAGCAGTACTGCCACAGGCTTTAGACCCTAAACTGTATTTTTCCCAACTCTCCCTCATGACACGATTGACACTTTTCATGAGAATGTTAGTAGAGCATTCTGCAATTTCAGACATAAGAAAAATAATTATAACCACAAAAACAATAATTTGTCTTATAGTCAGCGACAAGCACTTAAATCACTCACGGAGGATACCAATATTGTCATCCGTCCGACAGACAAAGGTTGCAATGTTCTCATCCTGGACGAGGAAAAGTACATTGCGGAAGCTCTCAAACAACTAACAGATGACAGGTTTTACATGTCCATTACTACAGAAATTTACAACAATAGCATCTCCGACATCTGGGATAAACTTTCCATGTGGAAGGACAAATGCATTCTGGAGTGGGAGGAGTATAGATACCTTAAGAACGATCATCCGGTCCTTCTGGTTCTTTATTTTTTCCCCAAACTACACAAAAATCCTGTCGATCCTCCGGGCAGACCCATAGTGTCGTCCAGTGGAAGTGTGTCGGATCATGTTTCCACATATGTCGACCATTTCCTCAGGGAGTGGGTTACATCCTTACCCAGTTACATCAGAGACACTAAGGATTTTCTCATAAAAAATCCAGGATGTCGAATGGGACGAAGATTCTCTCCTCATTACACTTGATGTCCAATCACTCTAAACCATTATCGACCATCGGCAGGGTGTTGAGGCATGCGAACATTTCCTTAAAGGCAGACCGCTACACTTTAGAGAACATAGCAAGATGATACTTGGGATGATTGAGTATTGTCTCTCAAACAATGTCTTTCTATTCAATGGTGTCCTGTATAGGCAGGTGGTTGTCACTGCCATGGGTTCGTGTTTTGCGCCCAGCTTTGCCAACCTGTTCATGGGCCGCTGTGAGGAGGACACCTTGAACATGTCACAACATGGATGCGATTTATTGACGACCTGTTCATTATCTGGAAGGGAAATGAGCAGGAGGCCATCCAGTTTATTCATGACTTGAACAACAATAACAACAACATTGTTCTCACAGGACATATTAGCAAAACATACGCTGAATACTTAGATGTCAGGCTTGACATCAAGAATAACCAGATAATTACCACACTTTTCAGAAAAGCCACTGCTTGAAACGGTATTCTCCATGCCCTCAGCAGTCACCCAGAGCCCCTGAAGTGGAGCATTCCATATGGAGAACTGCTGAGGGCCAAGAGAAACTGTAACACTGAAATTGCTTATCAGCATGAATGTGAGGAAATGCTTGAGCGTTTCAGAATGAGGAGATATCCGAACTGGGTACTACAAAGAGCGAAAGCAAGAGCTAATGCGGTACCAAGGGCGCTCACTATACCTGAAAAACCTGCTGAGATCAATGAAGATAGTGACAATCAGACCCATCTCATTATGACCTTTAATGCTGACTCCAATAACATCAAAGGGATCCTGGCAAAAAACTGGGATATCCTGAAATGTGACAATACCATTGGCAATTCCATCCCTGGTAGACCTAGTATCACTTTTAGGAAAGGCAGAAGCATTAGGGACATGATGGTGATTAGCGATGTTGCAACATATCCTACTGGGCATATGCATGGCCTCAAGGGATATTTCCCTTGTGGCCATTGCAAAGCCTATAAAAACAGTACCTACACCAGCAAGATAACCTAAAATGGGATCACAAAAGAAATTTGCCAATTTCTGACCTGCAGCTCTACCTTCGTGATCTATGTGATGGAGTGTCCGTGTAAACTCTGGTACATAGGGAGTACCACCCTACTGGCAAAATAATTTTTACTGGAGCGGTACCGAGCAATCTCACATAATGATGAAAAATACCCAGTGGCCCAACACTTTAGGGATAAACATTACTCCAATCCTCCTTTACTGACATTTTTCATTTTAAAACAAGTCAACAGGAACCCCAGGGGAGGAAACAGGGTGTTGAAACTCAGACAGCGGGAATCCAAATATATAGTGGATTTCCAGAGTAAGGACCCAGGGGGGCTAAACCAAGATGAGGAACTGGCAATACATCTTAGGGATATGTAATGGTTGTATCACTTTTTGTACTCTCCTTTCCATGGTAAAATTAGTGATGGATGCGTCTATCACCTGTTTTCTTTCATTTTATTCCTTGTATCCATCAATGTGCGTGTGACGCTAAGATTTTTCTTGTATTTGTTCTAGAATTTTTATGTGAATGTTGAAATACTTTTTATGTTTTTCCTTCACAGGAGGAAAGGAAGAGGCCCAGACACTGGCACTCACTCTTCATGGGCAACCTACCCTTTTCCCCTTATCACTGGTCACACTGTCATTGAGGGATCACTGTGAGTTGGCACAACTTGGTACGATTTGATTTTGTTGATGGCCTCCTGTCGATAACAGTCTTACTTGAACTCTGTAATGAGAAATTTATGGGCACTTGCCCGCTATTGACTTTAGGGACTACTTTGAGTTACCTGGTGATTAGTCGCTTCTCCTTGTGAACTAACATTTATCAAAACCCTTAGCACTAGTCTGCCATCTACACATGGGCCCACGATGGACATTGTACTGTTTCTATTGATTGTGAGATCGATCAGAACAATGATAGCAACTATATATGCGACCATATGATCGTGCACATGCTTTATACGATTATTTAGTGAGAAATCATTTATTTATCATTTCTATTCTCTGGTCGCCTGTTATTTATTTCCTATGATACATTTGGTACCGTGCACCAGAGCAGATAGGAGTATCGAATCCTGCCTATTAGAGTACTCGTGTATCAGGAGTTCCGAGACGTGCACACGTGACAGCGGCCTCAGAACTGACAAACAGATATAACTGAACTTCTCCTCTATTTATTTTTAACAAGCTGGTCTGTGATGATGCACTGTTTGCACAATTATCTGTTTACAATTAACTATGACAACTTATTGTGACCCGGAGACATAATCATTTGATTGTCATGAGATTATTTGAGAATATTTAACACTACAAGATGGCTGGCGTAGGACTGTTTACATGAGTTGTCCTCTTTCCCTTTTGTGTCTCATAATGTTCTACAATGCTTTATTAACTTTCAGTTTGTTCACTTACATTTACATGAACAAGGCTTCGCCTGAAAGCCGAAATGCATTGTAAATAAACACCCTTGAAACCTGTGGATTTTCTTGTGAAGTCCGTAATACTGAGAGCGCACGATATTGTTGTGTCATTTTGGACTATTTACCGGCGTGCTCCGCCGGGGTGTGCGCCACCTCCCTCGGGTCCCCAGTGATCGGAAGGAGCAACTTTGGGAGTGATATATATATATATATATATATTCAGGTGAATACGATCGCTGAGGCGATCGAAACGCGTCTGAGGCGGACACTTGTCTGTATCATCATAGGTGAATAAAACACAGGATGGAACTTTGAAACCTGCCTACGTATTTCTTTTGGATATCTACTCTCCTGTAGTCTGTACCTGCTTGCAGCCCCTCCTTTGACTTGGAGGGTCAGGACTTTTGCTCCTATATATATATATATATATCAGTGAGCAAGGGCACGGACGTGCCCGAAACGCGTCTGATGACTTTTACCCACCTTATGAATTAAAAAGAAGTTAATTCTACATCTTTGCCTCGAGTGCTGATTTGGTTTGTCCGCGAAACTTTTCCGTGCAGGAGGCACATAGTGGAAAGTTGGAGGTTTATATATATATATATATATATATATATATATATATATATATATATATATATATATATATATATATATATATATATATTTAACTCTTTCCTGCTTCTCCAGACACGCATGCAGGACACAAAGACCGCCACACAGCTTATCCAGTACACAGGTCAATTTATTATCCCATTGATTCTCCTTCTGGCATGACGCGTTTCGGGTAAGAACTACCCTTGATCACATAACGGTACATTGTGAAAAGAGAGCTTTAAATACTCATTTTTTTCATTCTGTTCGTGAAGCACACCACGTGATTAATTAAAAGTGAAGATATACTTAAACCTACAAATAGAATGGCTCTTTCCATTGTAATTTCACCAGCACTTTTGGATCAAAATTTACAATCAAAAATAGCATTAAATGTTTCGCATAAAATATTACTGCATAAATGCATATGCGGTAGATCTGGATTGCATATGTGGAAATTCGCAAAAATAAATAAATTAATGTGGTCTATATGTTTTCATTATATACAAATCCCATAATTACATCTATTGTACAAAAATCACATCATTATTTACACTCAATATAAATGTAAAAAAATATATATCTATACAAAAATACACAGAACCATCATCTGATATTTACAATATGTATATATATGTACACATAATACAAAAATTACTGGAAAATGGAATATGAAATATTGCAGCATGAATGCTATTCCTAGGTTTTTATATCCCTAATTTGATCCAGTTACTCTATTTTTACCCGCTCCCCTGTTGTTAAATATTTGATTAAGAGCCTTTATGCGAATCATCTACCACAATGCAGAAACCCAAATTTCAGTGTAAACTTGTTATGACAAATTGATTTGCTATTAATATCTCCAAGTGCAGTAAAAATTTGCTGAATGAATTCATATATTCCCTATGACAACTGGGCCCAGTTGCCAAAAAGAGCTCACTCACGATATTATATACGAATAAAGGGCTAAGTGCTATTCCAAAAAAACTTGAGTAAAAATAAAAATCATGTGATAGTATATACAGAGAAGCTAAATGCAGAGTTGATGCTATCTTTATACATAACAGTGATGATCTATTAATTAGACACAGTCAGACCATCTTCTGAACGGATCAGTTGTATGTGTTCTTTTTCTCTTCATATTCCCGGGACTGCGTATCAAATCTGTACCCTGTACCTAGATATGGAAAGTGTCAAATCTCTGTAAAGGGTTTTCCTTGTACACAGAAGTGCACGGTTCATGCACTCAAATTACAGAGCATTGGTTTGCTGTGCATCTCATTCTATAGATTATTGTTCCCATATAATCATCTCCTTGAAAGTTATATCTAAAAAAAGGAAGAGATGGAACAATGTATGAGAAGACATATATATATATATGAATATATATATATAAAAAAAACACACCTATATATATAAGGGGAGAAAAGAAATGGACATATTCAGGTAAATTTAAAGAAATGTGTGTAGATCTTCCGTGTTGTTAAGACCTTGGGGAAACTTACAATTGAGATTCAGAATATATTTGGTCTCTAACTGTCTTAACATGGTTTCCCTATTCCCTCCTTTTTTAGGTACAGGAACTTGATCTATCACAAAATACCTCAAGCAGTTAATATCCTTGTTGTGTACGGATTTAAAATGCAGTGCTACCGGGTAATTGGGATCACAGTTAATGATTGCTCGTATATGCTGGAGTATTCTCACGTGCACCTGTTTCTTAGTGCTGCCCACATATCTGAGACCACAGGTACACGTGAGAACATATACAGCATACTCAGTGCGGCAATCAAAGTTTCCCCTGATAGCAATTTCATTTTCCCTGAATGGAGTGCTGTATTTTGAGGTGTTCACCCCAAAGTTGCAGGCCCGGCAGGTTGCACATTTAAAAAACCCTTGTTTTACCGGTAACCAATTCTTGGTTAAGGTCCTGTCCATCATAGGTTTAGATAAATACCCTTCCATGGTTCTACTCCTTCGAAAGGTTACTGTAGGTTTTTCAGGTAATCTATATTTCAAGACACCATCTGTTAATAATATAGGCCAGTTTTTAGTTAAAATGGCCTTGATCTTACGTTCCTGCATACTATAGGTGGTTATTAGTCTAGGTGTGTCACTCTCATTGGTGTCTTCAATTGTCTCTGACAAGTTAGTTGGGAGCAGCGATTCTCTTGGTCTATCATTTGCTTTCTGCACTGCTCTACTCAGTATCGGCTCAGCGTAACCTCTTCTCCTGAAGCGATCTAATGTTTCTTCTCTGCCTTTATCATATTCTTCCTGTGTGTTACATATACGTTTTAGCCGTAGCAATTCTCCAAAGGGAATGCTGGCAATCAGATGTCTGGGATGGGCGCTGGTAGCATGCAATAAAGCATTTCCTGCAGTTGGCTTCCTAAATGCACTAGTTATCATCTTCCCATCACTTATCTGAATACGCACATCCAGAAAGTCTATGGTTGTTTGGCTGCAATGTGATGTGAAATGTAAATTGCATTCATTAACATTGATTTGGTCAATAAAACTTAGGGCACTTATACTGTCACCTTTCCAAATCATAAACACATCATCAATAAAACGTAACCAAGCAATAACTTTGTGCTCAAAAATCTCCCTGTACTTATCCATGAGGACCTGCTTCTCCCACAGCCCCACGTGCAAGCACGCATAGCTTGGAGAAAAGCAGGCCCCCATGGCCACACCTTGTTTCTGTCGGTACACATCTTTATCATAGGAGAAAAAATTGTTTTCCAAACACCACGCAGTCAATGATATCAGCATTCTATTATGCATTGCATAGTCTGCAGATCTCGCATTTAAAAAGTGTGCCACCCCTTGTAATCCACAGTTATGATTGATGCTTGTATACAACGACTCAATATCTAGAGTCACTAATGTTAAGTCGTCGCACCATTTAAAACCCTCAATTCGGCTGAGAAAGTCCCCAGTGTCCTTTATGTATGATGGCAGAGTTCTTACCAGATCTTGGAGGTAGAAATCAATATATCTGCCGACCCTTTCTGTCATACTATTGATCGCTGATATAATAGGACGTCCCGGGATCGGCATCACCCCCTTATGTACCTTTGGTAACAAGTATATGAAAGGCATTTCAGGATTCACATTGTACATAAAGGTATATTCCTCTGTGGTGATTAAACCATCACTTTTCCACTTTAGAAGTTCTTTCTTCAAATTGTCTTTTGATTTATTATATGCCTTCATGGTGGTTTTTTCATAGCAGTTCTCACTGGACAACTGACGTAATACTTCCTTGTCATAGTCTATTTTAGGCCAGAGAACGATATTGCCGCCTTTATCCGATTTTTTCACTATGACCCCAGGATTTTTTCTGATCTTGTCCATAAGTTGGTTGAATTCTTTTTGTTTTTGATCCATGTGTCGTTTTTTAAAGTTCACTTGAATGTTCAGTTGTTTAATGTCCTCAATTATTCCATCATGGAATACGTCAATTGCATCTTTTTGCATTAGAGGCATGAAAGTCGATTTAGGCCTAAATGGGCTTTCCCCTGCGCCCTTTTGCAGCAGGTCTAATTGTTTTAGTTTGTTCTGAGTGGAGATTTGGGATGTATTAGGCTCTTCATTAATAAGCTCATGCATGGCCCATAGAGCTGGAATTTCCGCGACTGTCAGTGTTTTTCTTGTGGTTTCGCTTATTTTTTCGGTGTTCTTATCTTCCCATCCACTTTTTAGTGCGAAAAACTTTTTTAATTTCAACTTCCTGATATAGCAGAACAGATCTATACGGGTTGAAGCATAGTTGAAATTCGTATTGGGGCAATAGTTAAGCCCTAGAGCTAGAAGCTGTTCCTCAGCTTTGGTGAGTGTTAAGGTTGACAAGTTTATAATTGTTTTCTCCTCCGCCATTACTTCTTGCGCCAATAATTTCGCTTCTTTTTTTGATTCCCGCTTGCGTTTCCTGCGCCTTGTCCGCCTGATGGTGTCGCGTTTTTTCCGGCCTGATTTCCTTTGATCCGTGGCCTTAATGTTTTCATCCGCTCCTCCACTAAAAAATCCACCTCCTCTTCCAAACTCATGATCATTGTATTGCGCATGCTAATACTACTGTCTATACTTGAGCCACTCGTGAGGGAATCAGTATCAGTTCCATCAGTTGTTTCATTGGTTGGGTTTACTTGCAAGGAGTTTGGTTTGTTAACATTCTCACTTTTTTGTTTGCGTATACTGTCATATTTTTTTGAGAATGTGTATATTTGTCCCAAACGATAATTCTCAAGATCACGAGCAAACTTTTGCACCTTTCTTATTTGTATCCTTTCTTCATGTTTTTTTAGGCGCTCTTTGATTTCATCTTTCTTTGCTTTAATCCAGTCCTTTTTGTCAGATTTCTCGAGCTCTTCCTCGATTGCTTCTATCTCTAAGACCAATGCTAGACGATCTATGTCTGCATATTTGACAAGGATTTTCACAAGATTCATGGAGGCATGGAGATTGCTTTCGCCCCATTCACGCAGCATTGCAGGGTTGGGTTTTTCAAAACTTGAAGCCAACAGTATTCGTAGCCCACGTGGAACGCGACCAGCCTCTATGTATTTGCTCAGTGATTTGTATTCCCACCATTTAGTGGTTTTCGATTTCATCTTTTTTTCTAAACTCTTCAGTCGCAGATTTATGTCTTTATTGACATCCTCATTAGCTGTTATATTTTTTGGATCAGCATTCTTGGTGACTTTAATTAAATTACTGTACAACGCCTCTGCATTTGCTTCCCGGTCTCTTGCAGCGTCCATTAGCATTGTTGCCATATTAGCGTAGGAGAAAGTTCTATAATTACGGCACCTCGGTGCTCGTGTTGTCAAAGGGAAATTAACCGTGTTTGTAAGCCGCAATGTGCCCTGTCCCACAAAGTCGCTTATCACTCACTCACCGGATTGTCGAAGACAGTCGTACGCGAGTCCTCCGACTCAAGCGTCGGTACCTTCTACTCCGGTAATCGTGTGTTCTTACAGCCTGTGGGGGGTTACCAGCCTTGATTTCCTTCACAGAAAAATTGCAGCAGAAACGGTTTGAAGGTGGCCACCAACTTGCAGGGCAGGGTCCAAGAAGCGAAAGAAACCGGGCTTTCGCAATTGATATTTAACTCTTTCCTGCTTCTCCAGACACGGCATGCAGGACACAAAGACCGCCACACAGCTTATCCAGTACACAGACAGGGCTCGACAAATTCACTCGACCGCTCGCATTTGCGAGTGAGATTGATTAAGGACGAGCTATTTTTAGGTCCTACTCGCCCTTTCTGGCGAGTAGGAATACAAACTTGACACTTGACCTCTGCCTCTGAAAGCAGAGGAAATGTGACAAGATAGGAAGATTTAAAGGCATCTTTATTGCTCACAAAGTAAATGAACAATAAAAATGCTTTTAAATCTTGTTCTTTTGTCACATTTGCTCAGTTTTCAGAGTTTGAGGTCAAGTTCATTTAAGTTAGGTCGAGGAGATTTTGTAGTTTACTAGACCTGCAGGTCTAGAGCATTTTTTATCATTTGTCGAGCCTTGACAGGTCAATTTATTATCCCATTGATTCTCCTTCTGGCATGACGCGTTTCGGGTAAGAACTACCCTTGATCACATAACGGTACATTGTGAAAAGAGACCTTTAAATACTCATTTTTTTCATTCTGTTCGTGAAGCACACCACGTGAATAATTAAAAGTGAAGATATACTTAAACCTACAAATAGAGTGGCTCTTTCCATTGTAATTTCACCAGCACTTTTGGATCAAAATTTACAATCAAAAATAGCATTAAATGTTTCGCATAAAATATAACTGCATATATTTATTTATATACATATATTTATTTTTATATATATATATATATATATATATATATAAGAACTTTTTTTTTTCTTCTTTTTTTCTTTTTTTAGAACAAAAACAAAAACAGGGAATGGGAAACTGCTCAACAGGAGCAAAAAAACAAAAAAAATTAGGGCTGGAAACGGCAGCAATGGTTATCCAATGCTCAATCCATGAGCAGAACACTTTGTTCCCCATAGCAAAGTAACTTATCACAATATCTGCATTTAATAACGCCTTTATTAAAAGCAGGCTGGATGTTGGGAATCTGCTCTTGTGATTGCTCCTTCCCTGATGCAGTTTGTCCTCCGGTTGAAGTAGAGGCCCCATCACTGGGAGCCTCTCGTGCCAGAGCCCTGACACTTTCCCGGGCAAAATTTTGGGGGTGCCTCCTCTCCACATGGCGAATCATTGTGGAGTTACCAAATGAATATTTCTTAGTGGGGTCACCCCGTGACAGAACAGTGTGACAAATCCTGCACTCCACTTTTGGAGCATTTACTTTTTTCTGGTAATCAGGAATAGAAAAAAACTTCCAAATAAAGTGTTCTTTTACTTTCGGCTGAGGAGCCTCTTCATCAAGAAATTCATTGGAGTCAGCTTCACTGCTGGATGGTCTGGCAGCCATGATAATCCAAGATTTTATTCCCACAAAGATCCGACAGCAAAAAGGCAGGTCTTGCAGTCACAAAAGTGGAAGAAGAAGTGAAGGAAATTGGTGGGGATTTCATTCTTTGTTAAAAAAACTGTTAGGAACCAATGAAAAGTGTTATTTTCAGGTCACATGACCCAACGCGCTTACGCTACGCGCCCGGGGGCGTGTAGCGTAAGCGCATCGGGGCGCTTACGTTGCGCGATCGCATGCGCTCGGGCGCTTCCGGGTGCGCTTACGCCGTGCGTCATAAGACGCATCTCGCGGCTACGCGATACGTGTCTTATGACGCACGGCGTCGCGGCTACGCGATACGTCACAATGTTGTTTTCGTTCGCGGCAATAGCGCTAACGGGACGCTCACCGGTACGCGCACCGTGGTGCGCCGCAAGACTGCGCTTACCGGTACGCTCACCGCTACGCGCACCGGGAGCGCTCCATGGCAAAATAAATAAATAAATTTAATAAAAAATAGTATTACATAAATATACAATATAGGATTCAATTTAAAATAGAAATTAGCTATTAAAAACTCATGTCATGAGTGAAGTAATATGTGACGTCATCAGCAGTGCATTGCACGCGCAAGTTATAGTGAGTCCAACTAACTATAACGTGGGAATTTCAATGGTTTTATGTGAATACAATTTCCAGCTAACTATAACTGGTGTGAAACCTATGGTTTTTTCAGTGAATATATATATATATATATATATATATATATATATATATATATATATATATATATATATATATATATATATATATATATATATAGGACAAATTATTACTTTTGCAAAAAAATATTATGAATTAAGTGTCCCGACAGCAACAACAATGGAGAACACATCAAAATCTGCAGCACACACATGTGAGATAGAAGGGCAACAAAACAGTGACATTCAGACGTAAGGGAGCTTGGCAAGCTGCAGTGATTTTTCGAGTTTTCCGGAATTCTCTGGGGTAAAAACCAGTGTTTTAACAGAATTCGATATGGTCATGAAGGACAGACAGATAAACAACAGGCAAGGAGGATTTCAAAATCAAAGAAGAGGAAACGTAGGCGGAAAAAGAAACAACACTTCTACCTTAGGAGAATTGGGAAGCCCCGTGGGAAGACGGACAAGGGGCCAATTGAAGGCGAAATGATGGAGAAGAAGACGGTCATCAACCTCTCACAAAGAGAACTTACCAAATTTGAGGTAGAACTTTTATCCATGGGCCTAACTTTCTGTCCCTTAAGTGTGTTTAATTATACCCAAGTCGCTTAGATTTATTTTTCTTAACAAGGAAGCTGTGCATAAAAAAATGGTATGCAACTAAAGTTACCGAAAAAGTAATTTAGTAGAAGAAAAACAAAGTGACATCCGAATTGCTGATATAGAACTACTACATTCATTAAATGTGCTAGCTGAAAATGTGGATGAGACTAGCGATCCCTTTGGCAGCCTGTTAAATGAAAATGTCTCACTTGATATGAGTGCAAGAAGTAATTTTAGACCAAAGTCAATTTTTCTTCCGCAAATTCAAAATGATGTCATTGATATGTTCCAGAAGAGTGTAAGTAAAGAATTGCTTAAAATCTCTAATGATAAGAACTATAAAGGTTGGAGTAGTGTGACACCGACACAAAAAAAACCAATAGATAACTTCAAATATGACAGCACAATAGTGTTAAAAAAATCTGATGAAGGCGGGAATGTTGTGGGTTTATCAAGAGTGAAGTATATTGAAGAAGGGTTAAGACATCTTTCAGACACTACAAAATACAGTAGGAGCAATAGAATGGAGTACGAGTATGCTGTTAGAACATTTAATTGACAGTTATCCACCTGGAAAGACAAGGGGTTACTTGAAAAAGAAGAGTTCTTGAGTGTAAATTTCCCAGATTACCAGCACTCTATTTGTTGCCAAAAATCCATAAAAACCAAGAAAATCCACCAGGAGGACCCATAGTCTCGTCAAAAGAAAGTTGTCTGGAAAATACATCAAGATACATCTATCATTTTCTACAGGGTCCAGTTCAGAGACTTCCATCATATGTAAAATATTCAGGTGATTTTCTAAGGTGTTTGGAGAGTATTGATTAGAATGAGAATTATTCGCTCCTCTCTTTGGATGTCACGAGTCTTTACACGTGCATCCCTCAGGATCGAGGTCTGAGTGTGTGTAGATACTTTTTTTCTGAAAGATCTATTTCACATCTGTACCATACTGAGATGTTAGTGGAGATGATGGATATTTGCCTAAAACAAAACTACTTCCTCTTCGACAGTAAGATCTATAGACAAACCCTCGGTACATCGATGGGTACCTGCTTTGCTCCATCTTTTGCAGGTCTCTTCATGGGTTTTTGGGAAGAGAAGATAGTGTACCAGTCATCAATGTTTACTGAAAAGGTGGAAAAGTGGGTCCGGTACATTGATGATATTTTTGTAGTGTGGAAAGGCACAGAAGTTGAATCCACAGAATTTGTGGAGTCATTAAATGTCAATGAATACAATTTTCACTTTACAAGTCAGTGGTCTGGAGTTCCTCGACTTGAAACTTAAGGTGGAAAATAACAAATTGGAGAGTTCACTTTACAGAAAATCAACCGCAGGCAATAGTATTTTGCACGCACGCAGTTGCCATCCAAGTTCGCTCATCAATAGTATCCCGTAGGGTGAATTGTTGCGAGGGAAACAGAACAGCAGTACAGTACAAAGTTTCAAGTTTGAGGAAACCGTTATGACTGAGAGATTCCTGGCCAGGGAATACTCACTGAGAGTAATCAACAAAGCCAAGACAACAGTAGCCAAAAGGTCTAGAGAATCACTGCTGGTCGAAAAAGATGTAGTTGATCCTTCTAAAATAGAACCTGAAAAAACTCGATTCATCACGACTTACAACAACCAGGCATTTAAGATTTGGAAAGGTTTGGGGACATTTTGGCCAATACTACACACACAGACCCTGATATAGCTAAATGTGTAGATGTTTCTTCAAAAGTAACTATCGGGAGAGCAGGATTGTTAAAGGATTTTCTCTGCAGGGCTGTAGAACCCCCTAAAGTGAGAATTCTGGAAATACAAGGTTTCTACACATGCAGAAAATGCAAGGCGTGTAGGAACAGTAAGAACATGAAAAAAGTGAGATTGTCACCAGGCTGTCAATCATTTCGTATTACAGAACATACGTCGTGTTATACTGAGTTTGCGGTATATGCTCTTTTTTGTCCTTGCAAAAAGCCGTACATAGGCAGCACGATCCATAAGGCCAAGAAAAGGATCCTCGAACACCTAAGAGCGATTAAAAATGGGGACAAACAATACCCAATCGCTTGTCATTTTTAAAGCCACCACAAACAAATTACAAATGTATTGAGTTTCTGTGTATTAGATATGATCAAACTCAATGAAAGGGAGGCAACAGAGTACAGTGCCTTGAATCAAGGTTAATTATACAGTACAGGGCACTATCCCCAATAGGACACAAGTGTGGTGAGAAGCTCTCAGTACACCTGGGTTAGAGAGATGAGTTGTACACTTTGTAAAGGTGCTATTCATTTTTTTGATAAATTATTGTTCTTTGTCTGATTTGTAACGAATGAGAGTTTTAATAGGTCCCATTTAAAGAGAAAGTGTAGAGTTTACTGTTTTTTATGGTCTTCCTAGGTATAGTCCCGTTTAAAAATGTGAGAAATTGTAAAAGATATAATTTTGTATATGAGATGCTCGTGCTATATGCGTGTTGAACTTTTTAGTAACTGTTAGTGTTTGGGTTTTCACGTTTTTATATTTTCCTTTTTTATTTTATTTTTTCGACAGATTATGCTGAACACGGAGATTTGAAGAAACGTGGAAGAGCGAAAGTATCAGTAGCTTTGAGTGATTATTGTTGGATATGTCCTATATTTTATGTACAGTACAATTATGGTGCTAAAATGAAAATTTGAATGCCCCCTTGGGCTGTGATGAATTGTGTGATTTATAATGTCCTGCACACGGGTTAAGCACAGCCTGTAACCTAACGGGGGCCAAGACGTAGATGGCATGAATTGTTGTTCATGGCCAATAAAGTTTTGTCATTTAACAAAACCCACTCAGGTTCGAAATTAGGTTAATCCCTAACTCCCACCTGGGAATTGGCTGGGGTCCATTTTTAGATTCATGGATAGTACTATACCCAACACAGACTCTAACAGATTTTGAAATGTCCATATCTTTGGGTACTATACCCAGACACAAATCTAAACTCCATGACATTTCTCCTTGATGACAAACATTGAAAATCAAATACGATCTGAACAATAATGACAATTAAGCACACTTGTCTTTCTTTTTTGTCTGTTAAAAAATTTAAAATGTTTACAAACTACATATCCCACAATACCCCTTAATGGTTAATGTGGGGCAGTATAAATGTAAAAATGGTAGAAGGACTTACCAACCGTGACCAAAGCCGAGTCTGGCTGAAACGCGTTGGTGGGGTGAAAATACGCTGAATTAAAAGCTTGAAATCTACCTGGTTGTGCCGCCTCATTCATTGTGCCATATATATATATATATATATATATATATATATATATATATATATATATAGAGAGAGAGAGAGAGAGAGAGAGAGATAACTATATAGATAGATATATATATTTAAATTCCAAAGTGAAATACAGCACTTACAAGCCCACTGTTCAGGTATTCGATGTTGTTTATTTTTGCATAACAAAAAGACACATTTCGACCACGTCCGTGGTCTTGGTCATCTGACCCCAACCTGGGTCTGACCCCATTAAATATTAATACCATGTTTATTTTTTCTGCATCAAGAGACAATTGATAGACATAAAAGAAATATTTACAAGTGGTAATGGTTTATACCTTCAAATTCGAAAGTAGACTTTATGCTGTAACATGGCTGGTGTTAGTGGTGGAAAGTATAGTACAAAGGAAGTGATTAGGTGTAAATTACTATTGAATAAATGTAGAAAAATATTAATTGGAGACTGGTGTATTTGCGACTGGTTGACATAATTGTGTCTGTCCTGGCTGAGGGAAAACGGTGATGGTTTGCTCGCACATATTCTTTCCTAAATGAAATGAGCTGGGAGCAACCTCTAGTGGACTATAGTCTTTGCGCTTTGGTGAGTGTAAGACCCAGCGCCACGGTTTGGCATCCTGTTACATAATCAATGAGGACATTGGGAAATTATGGTATAGTACCCGATCTGTGTCAATTAATATTGTCTGATGCCAGAGACCCCATCCGATGAAGGGACTACAGTGCCTAAGAGATAGGAGGATAGCCGGGGATGTCCTTCCTCTCACAGTGCCCCTAACTTTATCGTAGGTGAGTGATTCCAGTGACGCGCTTCAGCTCAGTGACCTCAAATAGGGTGTAAAGCACATGATTAGTAAATTGTGCTACTTCACATCAGGATCACACAATTATAAACAGAGTAATTCGTCAATAGTCACTAAGATAAAAATTTGACAATTCCACAGATGACTTAAGTCCCAAGAGCATACACCTCCTGTATGTCAACAAACCTGTTGTAATCTTCCTTTACCTGCTGCACTCTCCTTTCAGTAGTTCTCTGCCTACCTGCTCAGCTTGTGATGAGGTCATGTAGAATGTTGGTGTGTGTTTGTTTGAGTGGAGTGTCAGTTGATCTGGAGGGCTGAGCAGCCAGGAGGCTGCTCCTGGTGGGGCAACTTAAAGGACAACTTAAGAGGCACTTAATGAACTTATTATCTTTCTATAACTTAAGAATAAATATACTTGGCGTAACTACAAGACCCAGACTACGCATCATTCATTCATTACAATACTGGCGACGAGTTGGAGAACTTACGTGATCTACATTGAATTGGCGTATACATATGGAACTGAAGGAGTGCAAAAAGAAGCTAACTGACTGTCAATACGAAACTGAAGAAGAGCAAGCAAAAGAAGCCAACTGTCTGTCCATAAGAAACTGAAGAAGTGCACGTTAGAGAAGCAAACTGGCTGTCCACATGCCCCACCAGTGACCATAGACCGGTCGGCCCCAACGTGGATGTGCCAGTGCTTGTTGAACTTGGGTGAGTGTTCCCATTTGTGATCGGTTTGCCTGCTAACCTAAAGATTAATTCTACATAACGGCGTGTGACATTTCCTGATATTCATTGTGTGGAAAAGCTGACCTTTGAGGCAGAGTGGAAAAGCGCAACATCGTGTACAGAAAGAGTAAATATGCAGCAGATCTAGTCTGATTTGAAAGGTTCACACACAGCTGATGTTTTGTGAAAGTGAAAGCGTGTCTTGACTGTAGAAGAGACGCGTTTGCAGCGTGTTTTGCCAGCTAAAGAAACTTTTAACTTTAAAAATCGAGCCAGTGTTTCTTTCTGTGCTAGCTGACTCACCGTTTTTCTTGTGAGTGACGGTTGGTCCTTGGAGCTCTTTCCAGTTCGCCTGCATGCCTGGAATGATGACGTCTTTGGAATTCTTCGTGGTGTTAATGAAGGTCTCCTTTGACCCTTGTGACGTTTGATTTGAGAAGGCTACCTCCGTCACGTCGGCGTTATGTTCAGCGCCTAAGCGTGCCCAATTTCCTTTAGAAAGCGACGCTGAACGACGTTGTGGCAGCCATTTTGGCACATTGGGAAGAATTCTTTTATTGTGCTGAGAACCACGACGTTTAGCATTGAAGTATGGAGATCGCAATGTTTTTGTTTTCCGGTTTGGTTCACGACGTCTATCAGGTCCCTTGCATGAACTCTGGATTTAACCTGCACCAACTGGACTATGGATGAATGATTACTTTAATTAGACTTTTGGGCGAAGTTTTAGACTTTCGGATGAGGTATCGCTCATCTTCACATGGACTGTACTTTCCGGTGAGGTATCGCTCATTCTTTTACTTGGATTGGACTTTCGGGTGAGGTATCGCTCATCTATCTTGACCACGGTGACCACGTTTATTGTTTTAGTTTGTTGTGTTACTATCTACCTTGTGATGTTTACATTTTGGTTTTCACAACATTGTTTAAGGGGCATGCAACAGTTGTATGCTTGTTTTTATGTTATGTGGGGCATTATCAGAATGGTGTTGTTTTTATGGAAGACGTCGCGAATCTTCCCGTATTTACAACATTCCTTACTTGAGACAGCTCACCGGAACATGAGACTTTATTATTTTTGCTGGTCATTTGTAGTTTTTGTCTCTTGTTTTCTTGTGTGGTGGTTGGTAAATGTGTGTGGTATTTCTCTTGCCTGGTGTGTTCCTTTTCACAGTTGTACGTGTGTGTCATGGGTTATAAGATATCCCTAATTTTAGTTTGTCATGGGTTATAGTAATCCATATTTTGTTTTCCGTGGGTTTAGTTTCCCAAAATCTGTTTACCTTAGGTTTAAAGAAACCTATCAGATGTTTGCCATGGGCATGGCGTTTTCCATAATTTGTTTTCCTTTGGGTATGTTTTCCCAAAATTTTTTGTCTATCTTGGGATTAGTTATACCCAAAATTTGTTTTCCTTTGGGTGAAGGAGTGCCCAGGGTGAGTTGCTTTTGGATTGGCGTGGCTCGCGGTGTGCTTGCCTTTGTTTCGAAGTGTTCATGGGTCAGTGTTTTGGATTTGCAGTTGGCAGGGTGACCCATCATATGTTTGCCTTGAGTTCTAAATAATCTTATTTGGTTAGTTTTGGATTTACAGTTACCCATAGTTTTTTCTTTATGGGTGTTGGCTCTGTCATGTGGCGTTTAGGTACACCGTGTGGTGTGTTGTTCATGGAAACACAGTATGTAATTTTTTTTTAATTGAAAATTTTTGACTTGCATTCCTTGTTTTCCTTATTTTATCAGAGAGTAGGGTATATTACATGTTTTTTTTTTTACTATCAATTGTGTGTTTTACCATCTCTATACAATATTGAGTAAAGGGGTAGGATGTGTAGTATGTTTTAATTCATGGTGTTATAAAAGGGGTAGATGGCATGTTTTATTTCATGCATCTTTCCTCTCTCTTTTGTTGTTCCACTACACTACTTCCTTACATTTGTCTGTTATGGTCTTCATAACAATCGGAGGTAATGTCCCTTATCTTTTCTCTGCTTTCAATGCATCCTCCTGTGCTCTAACGTGTGTCTAACAGCTTCACACTTTCTAATTATTTTTCATATTATAATGGGGGAGATGTGTTGTAATCTTCCTTTACCTGCTGCACTCTCCTTTCAGTAGTTCTCTGCCTACCTGCTCAGCTTGTGATGAGGTCATGTAGAATGTTGGTGTGTGTTTGTTTGAGTGGAGTGTCAGTTGATCTGGAGGGCTGAGCAGCCAGGAGGCTGCTCCTGGTGGGGCAACTTAAAGGACAACTTAAGAGGCACTTAATGAACTTATTATCTTTCTATAACTTAAGAATAAATATACTTGGCGTAACTACAAGACCCAGACTACACATCATCTTTCATTACAATAAAACCTTTATGTTCTCACAACATGAGTCTAATGGGATATACTATTGTGTATATAAAGTGTTAAAACAATGAAAACTGGAAAATAAAGTGAACAATAAGTTAAAAACTGGGGGGTAATGGTGGTGAATACAGGGACTTGAGGAACCATGCTATTGGCAAATCAAGTTGAGGGCCGCGTTATAAGTGAGAATGCAATTCCTCATCCATGTTCAGCCCTCCTGTGAACTTGGTGCCAGCTTGCAACATGAATCAGGATACTAATCTGCGCAATGCTGCTATTCGGTTGCCACCTCTGGGATTCAGGTTGACAGAGTGTAGGCCAAAATATTTGGCCTGTGTCCAGTCGCCACCATGTTTGTCTGTAAAGTGCCTGGCTGTATTATAGCTATGGTCTTTGTTTGTTATGGCCCTCCAATGTTCCAGCATTTGTTTCTTCACTGGAAATGTTGTAGAGCCGATGTACCACAGACCACAGGGGCACACAATGTTGTAGACCACAAAGTTAGTGTTACAAGTCATCAACTTGGTAATCTTCCATGTGGTTTTGGTTTGCTCCAGGGTTTTCTCAGTGACATTGCTACTGTGTCTAGAGGCTTTGCAGTTCACGCATTTGCAGAACCCTTTAGATTGTTTAAGCCAGATGGTTTCACAGGTTGAAGATGGCTGTGTACCGGTATGTCTTTAAAAGAGGTACTTCTCCTTTAGGCTATTGCTGGATTAGGCCCTATCTTATTCCTCAGTATGGGGTCTTGCCTCAAGATCCCCCATCTGGATTTTAAGATCTTACACAGTTGCGCAGCCTGACTGCTGAAGCTTGTGATGAACCTAACGGAATCTGTCTGTGATTTTTTCAATGTTCTAACGGTGTTATCTGAGGGTAAAAATTCCTCCCTGGAGAGATCTTTCACTCGCATTTCTGAAACATTCACTGTACGGTATCCCCCATCTGAAGCTCGGTGGATGACAACTCAAAGCATGCAGAATGGAGTTTCCCACAGGTTTCTTTCTAAAGAGATTCATACTGATGATGCCCTCCTCGATGGTGAGTTTGAGATCAAGGAAGTCAATAGTTTATCTACTGTAATGTCGACTGAATCTCAGGTTTACATCATTTACATTCAGAAGGTCAATGAATGTGTTCAATTACACTTCATCACCCTCCCAAATGAAAAACACATCATCGATATATCTAACCCACCAGCAAAGCCTTAACACAGCGCGGGGGCATCGGCTCCTGGCGCTGTCGCACGCCGTGAGGGAAACAGCAGTTTCTTGGTAGACGGGGAGCACCGGGAGACTCCCTCCGCCTACAATCCCCAGCAGACCCGGGGGCGGCGCTGACCACACGCGTCACGAGAGCGCCTGGAGGCGCTACAAATCACCCTGCGCCCGTGAGCCCGGGGGAACCACCAGCAAAGCCTTAACACAGCGCGGGGGCATCGGCTCCTGGCGCTGTCGCACGCCGTGAGGGAAACGGCAGTTTCTTGGTAGACGGGGAGCACCGGGAGACTCCCTCCGCCTACAATCCCCAGCAGACCCGGGGGCGGCGCTGACCACACGCGTCACGAGAGCGCCTGGAGGCGCTACAAATCACCCTGCGCCCGTGAGCCCGGGGGAACCACCAATAAAGCCTTAACACAGCGCGGGGGCATCGGCTCCTGGCGCTGTCGCACGCCGTGAGGGAAACGGCAGTTTCTTGGTAGACGGGGAGCACCGGGAGACTCCCTCCGCCTACAATCCCCAGCAGACCCGGGGGCGGCGCTGACCACACGTCACGAGAGTGCCTGGAGGCGCTACAAATCACCCTGCGCCCGTGAGCCCGGGGGAACCACCAGCAAAGCCTTAACACAGCGCGGGGGCATCGGCTCCTGGCGCTGTCGCACGCCGTGAGGGAAACGGCAGTTTCTTGGTAGACAGGGCGCACCGGGAGACTCCCTCCGCCTACAATCCCCAGCAGACCCGGGGGCGGCGCTGACCACACGCGTCACGAGAGCGCCTGGAGGCGCTACAAATCACCCTGCGCCCGTGAGCCCGGGGGAACCACCAGCAAAGCCTTAACACAGCGCGGGGGCATCGGCTCCTGGCGCTGTCGCACGCCGTGAGGGAAACGGCAGTTTCTTGGTAGACGGGGAGCACCGGGAGACTCCCTCCGCCTACAATCCCCAGCAGACCCGGGGGCGGCGCTGACCACACGCGTCACGAGATCGCCTGGAGGCGCTACAAATCACCCTGCGCCCTCTCGCCCCACGAGTCGCGCGCGGGAGTGCCCGGTAGAAGCCCTGTACTAGGGCGGGACAGTCTTTGGCAGTCGTTGGCAGGAGGAGGCAGGGCAGGGCCAGAGACTCTGCTCCACGTAATGGGGAAACGCAAGCTGACTGTGAACGGCGGAGAAGGTAAGAAGGCCAAAGTCCCTAGGAAATCAGAGACCATCATTTCATATTTGACATCCGCAGTAGGGGCACTAAATGATGAAATTGCTAATGCGGAAAAAGAACTGGGCCTCGACCAGCCGGCCACAGAGCCGAGGGACTTAATAGACGTAGCAATTCCCGATTCCGCCTCACATATCCCACTGGAACCCAAAATAGTTGTTATGGCTCCTACCGCCTCCTCCGTGCCTAGGACATCACTCCACCACACGACCTGGGTAGCGATACTGCACATTTCGATTCCACTTTGAACATGCCACCCAAGGCAAAAAACACACGAGGCAAGAAACCCCGTAAGGATCACACTGATAGAGCAGATAAACTGACACTTGAGGGCCTTCATGCCAACCTGGTCGACGTGGTGGAGGGACTTTTTGAATCACGGCTGGAACCATTATTGGTCAACATAGCTAAAGACATTGTGGACACTCTTAAACTATGTGTAGACAATATTATGAAAAAATGCGAAAGAATTGACAAATACCTTAAGGAGTTTAACCCACATTGCCAGACACAAATTAGGAGTAAAATAGCATCTGAGCAACAGGGGAGGGTTAACACACCAACTGATGCACCACCTAGTTCACCAATGCAAGTGCTCAGCACTAATTATTTACCCGTGCTCACAACACTCGATGATAAGATTGCTTCTTCACGGGGGACACAAAAGGCAGGTGTGGAGGGGACAGGGCCCCCTAACGTGTTACCCACCCCTAGACCCCAGGAGCATCACCCTAGCGAACCCAGAAAAAGACTGAGCCGACCAGTGGATCTCCCTCCGGACGCAGCAAGTCTAGTTGTTATTTTAACTGGGATTCCGTGTCTTAAACCACACCAGAGGGAATCGGAGTTAGATCTACTAAATAGAACTAGGAGTTGGTGCACACAGTTCAGTAGTGGAACCCTGGACGTGGGTAAACATATTATAGCTGCACGAAGGGTAGACTGGGTGGGGAGGAGGTCTAAATGCATCACTGGAGATTGTGTGATTGTTAATTTTAATACACCTTATATAGCAGACACTCTACTCTGGGATGGATCTGATCTAGGTGGTGTAGGTATTAGACCACTCCCACTAGGGTATTTCTATCCTCCCCCCACCTATCCTCAGCCCAAAACACATTACCCGTTTATCCCATTTCCCCCAGGAAGAGTAGAGGGCATAAGAGCGAAGCCCCATGTATCCTATCAAACTCAGCAGGCTTTATTGCGGGCAAGACCAAACACCGCAGCAGCACCAGTCCTCCAAGAACAGCATACTCTCAGTCAGGGGCAAGGGATTGTACTTAGCAACAGGTTCCATCCTCTCTTGAATACCTCTACTTTAGATACTAACGATTGACAACTACCCACTGTTTTACCGAGTCGGAATGTCACTACTGTGGCTAGCCATCGCTATGTTACAGCAGTGAGTTGGAACATCGCTGGGCTAAGGAAGAAAGTCACTTATGCTAGATGGTTAAATTTTGTAACAATCAATCAATCAATCAATCAGGTCATTTGTAGAGCGCACTACTCACCCGTAGGGTCTCAAGGCGCTGGGGGGGGGGGTGCCGCTACTGCTCGAACAGCCAGGTCTTGAGCTTCTTCCTGAAGGAGAGGTGGTCTTGGGTCAGGCGCAGGTTGGTCGGAAGTGAGTTCCAGGTCTTGGCGGCCAGGTAGGAGAAGGATCTTCCTCCTGTTGTCGCTCTTCGGATGCGGGGGACGGCGGCGAGGGCGTGGTTGGTTGATCTGAGGAGGCGCTTGGGAGTGTAGAAGTTGATCCGGTTGTTGAGGTAGCTCGGGCCTTGGTCGTGTAGGGCTTTGTGTGCGTGGGTGAGGAGTCGGAAGGTGATTCTCTTGTTGACCGGGAGCCAGTGCAGGTCTCTCAGGTGTCCGGAGATGTGGCTGCGTCGGGGGATGTCGAGGATGAGTCTCGCCGAGGCGTTCTGGATCCGCTGGAGTCTCTTCTGGAGTTTTGCAGTGGTTCCGGCGTAGAGGGCGTTGCCGTAGTCCAGACGGCTGGTGACGAGGGCTTGGGTGACCGTCTTCCTCGTCTCGGTGGGGATCCACTGGAAGATCTTACGTAGCATGCGCAGGATGTTGAAGCATGACGAGGAGACGGCGTTGACTTGTCTGGTCATGGAGAGGGAGGAGTCCAGGATGAAGCCCAGGTTGCGTGCGTGGTCTGTCGGTTTGGGTGCGGTGCCCAGGGCGGGGGGCCACCAGGAGTCGTCCCAGGCGGAGGGCGTGGAGCCCAGGATGAGGACCTCCGTCTTGTCTGAATTTAGTTTCAGGCGGCTGGTCGTCATCCATTCGGCCACGTCTCTCATCCCTTCGTGCAGGTTGGCTCTGGCGGTGGCGGGGTCGTTGGTCAGGGAGAGGATAAGCTGGGTGTCGTCGGCGTAGGAGATTATGTTGAGGTTGTGTTGGCGTGCGATGGCCGCGAGGGGGCTCATGTAGACGTTGAAGAGGGTGGGGCTCAGTGAGGATCCTTGAGGGACGCCGCAGATGACTTCGGTGGCCTCTGACTTGTACGGTGGTAGGCGGACTCTTTGTGTTCTTCCGTCGAGGAAGGAGGTGATCCATTCCAGTGCCTTCTCCTGGATTCCGATGTTGCTGAGGCGCTGTATTAGGGTGCGGTGGCAGACGGTGTCGAAAGCCGCGGAGAGGTCCAGGAGGATGAGGGCCGCTGTTTCTCCGTTGTCCATCAGAGTTCGAAGGTCGTCGGTGGCGGCGATGAGGGCGGTCTCGGTGCTGTGGTTTGCTCGGAAGCCGGACTGTGAGGGGTCGAGGGATCCATTCGTCTCGAGGAAGGCGGCCAGCTGTTTGTTGACGGTCTTCTCGATGACTTTGGCCGGGAACGGGAGGAGCGAGATGGGACGGTAGTTCTTGAGGTCGGTGGGGTCTGCTGTGGGTTTCTTGAGGAGAGCGCTGAGTTCGGCGTGCTTCCAGCTCTCAGGGAAGGTGGCGGAGTCGAAGGAGGTGTTGATGATGTCCCGCAGGTGGGGTGCGAGGACAGCGTCGGCTTTGTTGAAGACGTGGTGAGGGCAGGGGTCAGTCGGAGATCCGGAATGGATGGAGTTCATGGTGCGGATGGTGTCTTCGGTGTTGATCGGGGTCCAGGTGCGGAGGGTGGCGGTGGGTGGCGTCGTTGCGGTTGTGGCTTGCGTTGGTTGGTTGTTGAAGCTGTTGTGTATGTCCGTGATCTTGTTGTGGAAGTAGGACGCGAGGGAGTTGCAGAGTTCTTGCGACGGGGTGATGTCGTTGTTTCCGGCGTTGGGGTTGGATAGCTCTTTCACGATGTTGAAGAGTTCCTTGCAGTTGTGTGCGTTGTTGTCCAGCCGGTCCTTGTATGCATTTTTCTTGGTGGCGCGGATCAGTTGGTGGTGTTTCCGGGTGGCGAGCTTGAGGGTGTTCATGTTGTCCGTCGTTGGTTCCCTTCTCCAGGCTTTCTCGAGGGCTCGACAGTTCTTCTTGGAGCTCTTGAGTTCGTCGGTGAACCATGGTGTTTTTCTGCTGCAGGATCTGCTGGGTGGGGTTCTCAGGGGGGCGAGTTCGTCCGCGCAGTCGTTGATCCATTTCGTGAGGTTGTCGGCGGCCTGGCTGGGGTTCGCTGAGTTGGCGGGAGGGTGCTGGCTCAGGGAAGCGGTGAGCTGGTCGGCTGTGATCTTGTTCCAGCTTCTTCGAGCAACCTGTTGCTGGTGGTGGTGGATCGTCGTTCTTCTGAAGGTGAAGTGGACGCAGCTGTGGTCCGTCCAGTGGAGTCCTGTTGCGTGGCTGAAGGTGACGTCTTTGCTGGATGAGAAGACGGCGTCGAGTGTGTGTCCGGCGAGGTGGGTGGGGGTGGTCACCAGTTGCTTGAGTCCGAGGTTGTCGAGGTTGTCGAGCAGGCTGATGGTGTTGCGGTCGTTGTTGTTCTCCAGGTGGAAGTTGAGGTCCCCCAGGAGGATGTAGTCGGCGGAGGGGAGAGCGTGCGGGCTGATGAAGTCGGCGATGTCCTCGCTGAATCGTGTGCGTGGTCCCGGGGGTCGGTAGATCAGGGTGCCTCTGAGGGTGGTCTTCGGGTTGGTGTGGATCTGGAAGTGCAGGTGTTCAGCGGTGGTGAGGGTGTCATCGGTGTTGGTAGTGATGCGGATGGTGTCTCTGTGGATGATGGCGATGCCTCCTCCCGTCTGGTTGGCGTTTCGGTCCCTCCGGGTGATCTTGTAGCCCTCTGGGATGGCGATGGCGATGTCTGGGGCTGAGGAGGCGTTCATCCAGGTCTCGGTGATGAAGGCAACGTCGGGGGCGGTGGTGTCGAGCAGGTTCCAGAGTTCTACGGCGTGTCTGTGGACGGAGCGGGTGTTGAGCAGGATACACTTGAGGTGGGTGCTGCTGGAGTTCGGCTTGGCGGGTGCAGGGAAGGTCCGGATGCAGGTGAACTTGCAGGCGTGGCAGCTGAAGGGTCCGTGGGTGTGCTTCGGGGCGGCTCGGTGACATCCTGGGATTCGGCCGGTGTTGAGTGCGACGAGGTCGGCGGCGCTGTAGGTTCGTCGGGTCGGCTTCCGTCGGTGGGGGCCAGGGGTCCTGGCGCTGGTCGCGATCCGGTCGCGGACGGGCGCAGACGGGCTTACCTTTGGCGCGCCTTCGGCGCACAATCGGCGCGCCCGCTGCGCGTGACCGCTGCGCGTTCGCACGGTCGCCATTTAAGGCGAAGTGCGCGGGTGGGCGGGTCAGCTGGGAGGCGGGAGCGGGGAGGGAACACAAGGAAAAAAGGGGCGGGGTCGCAAGTGGTGGCGGGAAGCGGGGGCGGCGAGGGAGGCGGGAAACAGGACAGGGGACGGCGAAACAGGCACAAATTCCTAACAAAAGACGCTAAACACGGGCCAAAAAAGACTGGGGGATAAAAATACAAGCACAAATTACACGTGGCGCAAAACAAGGGTAAAGACAAGAGAAATCAAGGCAAGCACAAATGCAGGCAAAACAGGCAGCGAGGCAGCGCACAGCGGAGGGGTACACGCAGCAGCTGGTGGCCGTGCGGCGCGGGGGTGTCCCACAAGTGGGTCACACTTACCTGTGCTGCACGGTCGCCTTTTAAGGCCAAGTGCGCGGGTGGGCGGGTCAGCTGGGAGGCGGGAGCGGGGAGGGAACACAAGGAAAAAAGGGGCGGGGTCGCAAGTGGTGGCGGGAAGCGGGGGCGGCGAGGGAGGCGGGAAACAGGACAGGGGACGGCGGAACAGGCACAAATTCCTAACAAAAGACGCTAAACACGGGCCAAAAAAGACTGGGGGATAAAAATACAAGCACAAATTACACGTGGCGCAAAACAAGGGTAAAGACAAGAGAAATCAAGGCAAGCACAAATGCAGGCAAAACAGGCAGCGAGGCAGCGCACAGCGGAGGGGCACACGCAGCAGCTGGTGGCCGTGCGGCGCGGGGGTGTAACACAACACGATATCCTGGGTTTCCAGGAAACATGGGATACCAGTGATGATTTCTTCTTAGACGGGTACCGCAGCTTTTCAGTCAAAGCAACTCCTGGGGAGGGTGGCAGGCACAAGGGTGGTCTGTATATATTCTTCTCTATAAAATTGGTGGGTACCACACGGAAAATTGTTCAGACATCGGAAAACATCCTAGGTATAGAGTGGGCTAGGCCAAATTCCCCGCTAATTTTGATAATTAATTTCTATAATGCACCCGATAGGGATAGAAACTGTTCACACTTGAGTTCCCTATCTTCCTTTTTAATAATATATAAGTCACAGCAACCTGCTTTATTCGAAACCCTGTTATTGGGAGATTTTAACGTTCACCCATGTAGCTGGGGATGCCAGGACAAAGAGCAATTGGGACCTCTGGGAGCTGTCAGCACTCACTTTGAGCATACCTCACAGGGGGCGGAATTGGAAAACCTACTAGCCAACCAAAATCCGTACGAGGCACAAGGGTCATGGGGGGATGTGAGAACGCCGACCTTTGTGGGTAGGGATGCTAGCACTGTCATTGATTATATCTTTATTTCACCGGGGATAATCGACACAGTGGTATCCTATGAAGTAAGTTCCTCCCCATTTAGCGATCATAACCCAGTGGTCTTGTTCCTGAATGTGGGTCGCAACATCGTCACCCAGGTTGAGCGTCTGGGGGGCCGTGGTGATACCCTTGTTTCCAAGGAGCAGGGTCGTAGACTGAACTGGGCAAAGGTTGTGCCGGATACCTTTATGGATAACCTCGTACTGAATTCACAAGATGATATGACAATCTGTATGGATAGCACATCCGAAGGTATTGCCATTATCAGCTCTTTTACCACCATATGTTCTAAGATCAATAGGGACTTAACAAGCACAAAGAAGCAAGTAGACTCCTCCACCCCAAGATGGTTTGACAGAGAGTGCTCAAAGACACACAATGACTTACTTCACGCCCTGAAACAGCAGCCAAGAAACAGGGCTTTGGTGGCAGGGCTTAGGAAAGAATATAGACAGGCCATCGAGACTCGTAAAAAGTCAATAAAAAGTGAGGCTTGGGACAGCTTAACAACGGCCAATGTTCTGAAGGACAGCTCTAAATTCTGGATGGTTATAAACCATTCTTATTTCGCTGCATCAACTAACACTGTTATGGACTGTGTGATTCCCGAAGACCTTTGGGTTGATCACTTTAGTAAAATTTATAACAGTGATATGATTGCAGCACCCGGTAGATCCCAACAGCCTCTGACAGAAGCATCCCCCCTTGCCTTTACTGAATTAGAGGTTAGCAGGGCTATTGACGAGATGACCAAACATAAGGCCCCGGGACCCGACAGCGTCCCGGCAGACCTATACAGCTCAAGATCACCCCTGTGGGCTAAAATACTCATTAATGTTTTTAATGCAACGGTCACAGCGGGGTTCCCTAAATCCTGGTCCACCTCAACCATTGTTCCAATATACAAGAAGGGCTCAAGAAGCGATCCGGCCTGTTATAGGCCGATTTCGCTAATTGACTCTGCTGTCAAGATTCTTGGCAGAGTCATTTTAAGCAGATTGGGCAACATTACTAAAGAGAAGGGGGTCCTCTCTGATCTCCAGTATGGTTTCCGTGAGAAACGAGGTACAACTGACCAGTGTCTGAATCTCCATATGCTGGTCAGTAAGTACACCATGGCGAAGGAGGGCCACCTATACCTGGCCTTCATGGACCTCTCTTCGGCCTTTGACTTGGTCAATAGGGCCAAGCTATGGGCTATATTGGCTGGCATTGGGTTCGATCCTCCTCTTGTAGACTTCTTGGCCGCACTCCACGAAGACCTATCAGCCTCAATTAGAATCACCCGAGAAGGAAACGCCACCAGACCTTTTAACTCCAGAAGAGGTGTGAGGCAGGGCTGTATTTTAGCCCCGCTCTTGTTCACTCTTTATATCAACTCCCTGGACAAAGCCTTGGAGGGTTCCACACCTGATATCCCGTATGTGGGGGGTTCCGCAGTGCCTGTTCTGCTATATGCGGACGACGCGGTCCTCCTAGCCCGCACGGGCGTGGGGCTACAAAGGCTTCTGGACGCGTTTGGTGACTTTATGGCAAAGCTAGACCTTTTGATCAATAACAAAAAATCACATGTTATGGTGGCTGGGAGACGACCAAGGCCGAAAAAGCTAAAATCCTTTACCTGCTGTGGAGAAGGGGTTTCAAGGGTGCAAGTCTTTACCTACCTGGGTGTGATTTTTGAGAAGAAGGGTTCGTGGAAACCACAGGTGTCTGCGAAATCACTAGCTGTAACTAGATCAACCTCAGCTTTGTTGAGTTTCGCAAAGCGACTTGGCTCACGACCAATGGAGGCATTACTGAAAGTCTACAAAACTAAATGCCTATCCATAGCCACTTACGGTGCACCGCTGTGGGGCTACTCCTCAACTGGTGATTTGCAGATCGTGGAAAACCAGTTTCTTAGATCTCTATTAAGTGTTCCACAATCCACACCAGTTTTTTCACTACACTCGGAGTTAGGTTTAGGTTACATTACTGACCTGCTTCTTTTGGCACCATTGGTATGTTGGGCCAAAACCTGGCTGAACAATGACATTACACTTAACCATACCATTCTCAGGGACTGTATGGCTCTGGATAACGCTTCAAACATTCCGTGGCTGGCTTACGTAAAAGGCGCACTGGGAAGTCATGGCAGGTCCAACCTTTTCAGCCACCCAAACACAATTTGTAGGGGGGACGTGAAATGGATTAAGGAAAACTTTTTGAGGAGGGCATCTCAAACGCGGGAGACTGAGGAACTGACTAAACCTAGAGCCAGAGCCAACTTCCTCCTCCTGTCTACGCCCTCAATTGAACCTTATCTAAAAATTGTAAGCCGCCCATACCATCGACATTTGCTTATTAGATTTAGGTTCAACATTATACAGTACTCCTTAGGTGACTTCCCCGTATGGGGGGTCCCAGACGAGTCAATCCCTTGCAGCTGCGATAACTTTTCAGAGCAGTCCCTCATGCATTTTTTAATGTTTTGTGATCACTTCAAGAAGAGCAGAAAGCAGTTTTTGGCCCCTATCTTAAGGGAAGCAGGTTTTGTACAAGTACGCCCAGCCCTACTTTACTTACAGCTACTAGGTAGCTCTAGGATAGTCTTCGGGGTTGCTAGCTTTCTGGTCGCAGCCATGCGCACGAAGGCCAGGAAGCTATCCCCGAGGTACTTGGAAGGGTGACCTCACTATACTGCAGATTCTGTTAACGTTTTTAAGTTAATTATTCTCCTATTTATTACATTGTGATTGAATTGTTTTTGTACCAACTTTTAACTACTTGAATGCACTAGATACTGCTACCGGGTTTGACTTATTAATGATTTTAATTATATGAACGATGTGACATGTTAAATTTCCTAAATATGTATTGTCTTGTTGCTTTTATGATTTTAAGTAATCGAATAAAGCTTGCTTTTGACTTTGACTTTGATATCTAACCCACAATTTCACATTGTAGATCAATTTTTCCGTGTTGTCATTCCAGAGAACCTGCTTCTCCCACCACCCCACTATGACATTGGCATAGCTGGAATTGAAGCAGGTGCCCATAGAAGTCCCCTGTAGTTGTTTGTACATGTCCTTTTCAAATATGAATACATTTTCCTCCAGGCTAGTTTTATTCATTTCAAGCAGCATGTGTGTGCTCTAACAAATATATGTCTCAGGTTTTGAGAAAAACTTTGCATGCTTTGAGTCTGTCCTGGTGTCTATTGCTAGTATAATGGGACTCAATGTCTAAGCTGACTTGCCACTGATTGTCATTTTGGATAATGTTGTTTATTTTAGTCAAGAAGTTGTTGGTGTCTCTTAGATAGGACTTTAGTTCTTTAACAAATGGAAACAGAAAATGATCGACATAAGTCAAGGTGTTCTCTAATAGGCTATTTTTGGAGGACACTATGGGTCTGCCTGGTGGTTCATGTGCATTATTGTGGACTTTAGGTAGCAGGTATAAGGTCGGTGTGGTAGGGGTTTCATTTCTGAGAAACTGCCTTTTTATCCCATGTGATTAGTCCTTTTTCATGCCACTCTTGTAACCTCAATAGATATCTATTTTGTAGATTAATAAAATATCTCCTGTCTACCTTGCAGTAGCAGTTGGTGTCATTGAGTTGCCGATAGGCTTCCCTGGTGTATATGGTCCTGGTCATGAGTACTATATTCCCCCTTTGTCAGAGGGTTTGATAACCAGGTCTTGGTCATTTTGTAACTTCTTAATAGCCTCCCACTGGCTCTTAGTCATGTTTTTGTTGTGTGATGTCGATCGTATGAGTATATATATCCATGCATTTTACATAAACTTCTTTAAGATGGACTGCAGCAAAAACTGGTGAATGGAATTGCACCAAATTTCGCCGGAGGCTAGATCCTGGTATACAGATCGTGCTTTTTGCAATTTGGTGTAAATCTGTTCAGTAGTGTTTGAGAAATTAAGGTTAAAAATGATTGTATATCAGGACAGTTGGGTCCACAAGAGTCTTGAGAGATCCTCATGGGACCAGCACTTAAAATTAGAACATTCTGATTGGCCTAGGTAGCTTTTTCCCATTTGGCCATATTGTCCGTGTGGGAGTAAGATTCCCAATAGAGCGAGCACTCTGATTGGCTGCCAGCAACATGAGAAAAAAGAAGCCAGGGCTTTTTGCCCTATTTTAACTACTAGTTTCTGGTTTCTGACTTTGATTGTGCCCTGGGCTCTGCTAATCAGACCCAGGGTTTGTGTTCTGATTAAAAGTACATGGTAATTGGGTATAATTACAATTGGTACTGCCAACCTACCTGTAAGTACCTAGTATATGGTAGGGAATGTCGATTTAGTGGCCCAGCAAATTGAATGCGCTTAAGTGTACACTGCTCTATTGCCTGCTGTGATTTTAATGAAAATAAAATGAAATGAAAAGCACATTTTTATAGCACTCTAATATGGGAAGATGTCTAGGCGCTAGTCTAAAAGGACAAAGCCTACCAGATGGAGTAAGTGATAGTCCCAAGACCTGATTCTGTTGATCAAAGAGCCATGTTTTTATGCCTTTTTGAATGCCAGCAAATCCAACTTCATTTGAAGACTGGGGGGCATGGAGTCCCACAACATACCCGTGCATGTCACAAAACTCCTGCCACCCCAGGTTGATCTTATGAATTTGGGAATCACTAAGTTCTTGATGGGAATCTACTGAAGCAGTGCCAAAGCTTGTAGCACATATTTGTAGATTTGTGTTTAGGTATGTCTAGGAACATCCAGGCCGAGCATTCTGTAGAATCTGTAACATGTTTAAACATCTTTCTGAATGTTAGTGAAAAGTGCATTAGAGTAGTTCTATTTAGAGACAGGATGACCGAACACCACTGTTTCCTAAAGTTCTAATGGAATGAAGTTTTCTAAGTAATTTTATTAGAAAGAAGAAAGAGGAAGTGATGTCGCTAATCGGGCCTTCAAAGGACAGTTTTCTATTGAAAAAACACCAAGATTTTTAACCTTTGTGAGTGGGGTGGGGAGAATACCAAGTTGTTGAGGCCACCAGTTTGCAGACATTAGGACAAGTTTCTACCAAATAGCAAGACCTCTGGTGTGCAGGAGTTCAACTTTAAACAAATTTCCCTTATCCATCGGCTGATTTGCAGGATTCAGTTGTAGACTCTGGAAGCTATAACTTCTGGATTGCTAGCTACCGACACCACAATGTGGATGTCGTCTGAGTAACACACCAGCGCAAAGCCAAAAGATTTGATCAATTTTGCCCGTGGGGTCACATAAAGGTTAAAAAGAGTTGTACTTAGTAACGATCCTTGTGGGAACCCACATGGCAGAGAGAAAGAAGGTGAGCGGAAATCTTCTAATGCAACTGTCTGCTCTTGTCCCACAAAAAAAGATTTTAAGAGGGAGAGGGATTTGTCCCTGATACCTAAGGAGGAAAGACAGTCAATGAGCAGAGGGGGGTTGACGTGTCAACTGCTGCTGAGAGGTCTAATAAAATCAATACCCCATTTCCACCAGCATCAATAGTATGTCTAATTTCTTCTGAGGATGTAATAAGAACCAATTCTGTTCAAAGATGTCTTCTAAAGGAGCATAGGGTCGAATCTAACAAATGAATGAATTAATATAGGAGGTGAGTTCTAGGTTAACAGCTTTTTTGACTATTGTTGCCAAAAAGGGCAGGCTTGAAATAAGCCGATAGTTATTCATGTCTTTGGAGTTCGAATTGGGTTCTTTAAGGAGTGGAAGAATGGATGCTTTATTCCATTCTGAAGTAAATTAGCCAGTGCTGAACATCTTATTGAAAATGTCAGTAAGGCATCCAGCTCTGATTCCCAGTGCTAACTGCATGATATTAGGGGGGCAGGGGTCACTGGTGCTACCAGATGTAATTGATCAATGGTCAGAGAAGCAAAGGAGATCTGATTCATGGATGAGTCCCTATGTGGTGAAGCAGCAAAAGACATAGAATAAATGTTTATTGTGCAATTGAGGAAAGCATCTCTATCAGCAGTCAGATCCTGGGAAGCATCTCCTTGGGATTTGCGTAATGGAGCTAGGTTGTATACTAAGGCATCTTGAGCCACTGACCCAGAAAGGTTGGTGCTGGCTTAGAAGAAATAATAGACTACTTTGACCTTTTTTGGAAGAAAGCGGGCAATCTCTTGACAACCTGCTGATTAAGCACATTATTTTCATGTTCAGGGAGTTTAGCCAGTTTTTTGATTGTCCCGAATATATTTTTAGAGGAATTCTTGGCTCCATCAATTTTATGTGTGACTGTACGTACCTATTCCTGCAAATCATCACTATGAAAGCTTGGATAGTATATTCATAAATGTCCTTTTCTTTTGGATCATAATTAGTTCTCCACTTTCTTTTGCGTCAGCCATGCTTTGCAAGGCTGCTTTCACATTGAAATAATATGCAAATATGGCTTCGGAATTAAAGGTGCTCCCAAGGTTTTAAGCTACCATATTTTTACATATGTCACCCCTATTGTCTCCCCTAGCTGCCCCAGGGGTAGATTGCCTTGTTACTAAGAAAGCAGGAGCATTATAAAAGATAGTTTATAGCTTGAGGTGAGAGAAAAACTGCTAATTTAATTTTTCCCTTTTGTAATGCATTGGCTCCATAGGCTAACATGGCAATACTTTAATAAAATATAACTTTTGAAAGGAGGGAGCTAAAATAATATTTTAAAGACTTAAAATGATAGATAGAATAAATCCTACAACCTGCCATGGTTAGATTTACTATACCTATCACAGAAATGAAGTTATAGAGCTTGCTTTTCTGGTAAGCCAAAATCCAGTCTTCCAGCAGCTTCTCCTGATTGTCAAACTTCTCTGATGAGTTGTGAAGTGGCCTGCATAGAGTCCAAGGACATCTGGTGGGAGGAGATCTTCAAGCTGCAGAGCAAAAGGCAGGAAGGAGGCTGGGTAGCCAAACTGGTCTCCATAGAGGGAACACCAGGACACGATATGTCCTGGGGGTGGGGGAGCCCACCCCCAGGACATATTGGTTTTCTGCCAGCAGTGGTGCAGGCAGGGAAACCTGTGTTCACTGTCTGTAGGCGATAGCATTTTTAAATCTCCTGCCAACCTGGAGCAAACACAAAGTCCACTCCCAGCGGGCTGGTGCCTTGAAAATGCTTGATCTGTTTAATTACCCACACTAAAGAGGGCAGAGAAATAGATCAAAATATTGCTCCCACCCAGAGGGAGCAGCATTAGGAGCTGCTCCCTGTGGGCGGGACCAATGATGGCTCCTGCAGTATGCTGGGAGCCGGCTGGAGCAGCAGGGCCCTTGGGATCCCCCATGGTACTCAACGAGAGAATGGTGGGTGTCCTGGGAGGGCACCAAGTCACCCACCTTTAACGGGTTAGGGCCCCGGGAGATGAGGTATCCGTGGCTGAAGTGGCCCGGGGATGCAGTGTGCCTTCTCCCCTAAAAATGATGCCATGCCCTATGGGATTGGGTCCCCGAGGCCAAAATCGATTTGGGGAGTTGGGCCACACACACCGCTCTCTCCTTCATTTAATGGGATTGCTTTACTATTCTCTCTGGAGAAGGAAAAACAGTGAGTAGGCCCTTGAAGTGCTAGTTGTGTGTAAAAAACTCTTTCAAGGGGGACAAATAAGAAAGTACGACCATAAGTATGTTGATCCTTCTCACAAACTGCCACAAGAACTACTCAGCAAGAGCTCAGAGGGTGCAGTGCAGGAGCTCTCTCAACTTCTACTACATCTCCAATTACACCGGGGGAGCCAATTCCCAAAGAAGAGGAGCAGCATCTGCCAGAGAAATCGCTGGAATTAAAAAAAAGAGGACATTTTTGCTTGGGGTGCAATAAAGTCCCCTGACAGCGGGCGAACATTTGGTTTCTACATTTCTGCAAGCAGCAAAGAACCACACCTGTTGTTTTTTTTGGGTTTTTTACATTTTAGTTTCAATATTTTTGCATGTCTCCAGGTAATTTTTCTTTCCAGTTGCCATATAATTTCTGAAAATATATGCAAAATGTAAAAAACTAAAAATATACAAAATGTTCCATAAAATACCAAAAAAAATAGTTATTGATAAGGTTTAAGAAAGGATATATTTGATGTGTTTATATGTATAAGAAGGAGTGTGTGAGTGTCTGTATGGATGACTCCCTGGGTGTGTGTTAGTGGCTGTATCAGTGAATCAGTGGGCACCCAGTTGCGCCATAAATTCTAGCTATAAGCGCCGCTAATAGATTAGGAACCAGTGGAAGAAACCATGGGCATAAATAACAGGCCTGCATCCTCCAGCACGGACTCTTAGAAGCCAGTTTGGCTGCCTGACTGAACAGTTTTGTGAGCACAATGCTCAGACTGACGGGAAATTCAACACTCAAACAATTTTTTATGTGGGGGAATTGTGAAAACTGTTGCTGTACAGCAAATTTAAAGGAAATCCCCGAGACTGACATAGTTGGTCGCACACATCATTAGGACTGATGTTTTTAATTTTTAAGGCGCATCTCAGAACAAGTTTTAAAATGCAATTTCCTTATTTAAACATTGCTAGTATTTCCTTTCAAACTTTAAATACCACACAAGGCCCTGGGCTAGCAGGTTTTAGAATGCCACAACAGTTCCAGTTCCTGGTAGCTAATTAATTCTACACATTTCCATCTGTGCATTTTGGATTTATTATTTGTACGCAGAGCTTCACCAAAGGGTCTTGGTGCTAAATTTGCAGAGGGGCAGAGTTCACAAGAGTTAATAAGAAAGGCTCGTTTTTTTAGCACTGCAAATGGGAACAGATGTGTAGTAGAGCATAATTCCTTCATGAAATGATTCCATTCTCTGACCAAAATATATTGAACCGTTTTTGCTAGTGGGAACAAAGTGGCACTTCTAAATTCACCAGATTCTGGTTTGCTACAATAGGTCAGTAGAGTCGCTTCATGTGTCTTTATTAATTAGACATTTTGTCAATTTATTAAAACAGTTTCTACATGCTTTTGGCCAGTATTTAATAAAAACCATTGTAGGCACATATACAGAAAGCTAGAAAGCATTTCTTTTTTCTTTTTAAGGACAACAAGAAAAATTGTTGGTAATGATGTGGTTATTCTATATTATGGCTAACTAATGCTATTAAACGACACCAACAAAAAATAGCAGTGAGTCAACACGACCAATCAAATTATGTACCCCACAAACAAAAAATGGGAGAAGCTATCTATGTAAACGAGTTCCCATCAGTCCACCATCGAGACCGCCCTTCATCATCTGGGATCTCTTGTTCCTTTCGAAGCTGGAAAACCACAACAGACTGGCAGATTTTGGTAACCAAGTCAAGGGTGTCCCAAGCAAAATACCTCGGATGTGAACAGGGTATGTCTAATGAGGAACTGAATAGCAGTGCTAAGAAGTGAAAAGTGATTAAAGTGAAAAAGTAAAGAGAAAAAGCTCTAAAATTAGGTAGTGATAGGGGAAAACCAATTTTAATATGCACCCTCTCACTCCCAAATCAATAAAACCAGTGCAAATAGTAGTTTAACAAATGACTACTAACGAAGGTATTAGGTCGACATGTTTCTGCAGTCACTGGAGCCTATAGGTCTCCTGCTGCTTCCTCAGGACCATTACTGCTACTGCTATATTTTAAAAAGGTAAAGAATATCACCTGATACGTGCAATATATACTTGTCTTCCCAACTTTGAGTCCAGAAGATCAACCAGGAAAAGGAATATGGGTACATAAAAAAGGACGAAAAAGAAAGCACAGTCAGTGATAATACCGTGCTTTGATTGTAATGTTAACTTCTAAATGCGCAACATGCCGTTTACAAAATACCGACTAGTGCTGGACAATCACAGTTTGTCACATATATAAAATCACTCACCCATTCGATGGGAAGGAACAGCCCCACCTCACCTGGCACCAGCTCAGGTAGATGGGTGCACCGCGCTACAGTGAAAATGAAAAGGTATTGTTTTAGATATGTTAGACATGCCTCATATTCCACATTATATCGGTCTCTCGCACGCCGAATCCGGCTGCCGCACTTTCTCACTAGTTTGATAGTAATCCATCCATTTTTAAAAAAACACAGCGTTATGTGATGAAAATCGCTGGTTCCACTCTCCGAGAGAGCAACACTACTCCCAACTCGTCTATACCAGGCTCACACGGCAAATCATAAACATCGATAGCCAGAGATGCACTGCTATGCCCCTTAATACATATTTGTCCCTTACCTCTCCGTCGGTACACCGGTCGTCCCTCTGAAGCTGTTTCGTAGGGAGGTACCGACCCGGTGTACCGGCGGTGTATAAATGAGTTTGTTACTTCCGTGTTGGGCGTTGGCTGCGTGCTTGCGCATGACGTAATCACGTCAAGGCTTATAGCGGCAGTCGGGAGATGTAGTTCCCATTTTTTACAAGCCGAGACCCAGATCGAATCCCCGTATGGCACAACATTAAGGGCAAATTTATAACTTAGAAGCGCAAATAATACTGCCATCACTGCTATTCAATTGGTAACACTGGAAGGGGTTGGTTTGAACCTAACTGGTTAGATTACAAAGACAGAAGGGCGCATAGAGTTAGAAAGCGGGCCGAGATGTAAAACAGTATGAGGGGTCCTCAGAGTGACATCCAGGGAATATCTTCATTCAACCCGATTTGTCTGTCTGAAGTCTAAAAACCCATCTTTGTTCACATTGAAAAAGGAATTTGGGAATGTCAGTAATTGTTGGTGGGATCCATGGTTGATCAATTACTGTTCAGAACAGACAGGGGGTTTGGCAGTAAGGGTTGGTAAAAAATTCCCCTGGGACCTCCTTTAGTGTTCTATTGTATTTGTGCAGCCTTGGCTGCGGGTCCGTTTTTTAATTACGCTGCAGTAAAGAAAGTTAACACATATTCTCACTACCATCGGTTGACTTGCATGCTAATCTCGTGTGCTACTAATTCTCCGCTAAAATTATGGCTACCAACCCAGGGCTGGCATTCGATGAGGCTGAAATCCAATCGATCTTGGCAGACAATCCTATTATCTTAGATACTTTACCGTCCGTCCAGACAACAAGTGATGATGGTTGGGCCAAGATCTTGGTATTAAAAAAGAACCAGGCCAGAGTCTGTGTCCATGGCATCACTATGGCAGAATATTTGAGGGGTAACTGTGCCCCTAGCGGATTAGTTGTAACCAATGCCCCCGCCTTTTCCTTGACGATAAAGATTTTCGTAGGGATTGGTACCTTATAGCATGGAAATGCACCCGGGATTGGTTGGTGCTAATCATTAAGACCGCTAAAAAAACAGCTGATCAAATACTAGTCGAAATTCAAATCTTAGAGGGTCAGATCAGGACTACACTATCAGGAAAGTTGTTCGGTAAGGGACAGGAGGAGGGTAACAAAACCAGCAAAGAATTCAGGGACTCTATCCTATTTAATAAACTTGAGAAATTCAAGAAGGATTTGGAAAAGTTCTCAGCTGAAAAGATATACCCATATACAAGTGATAGCTATGTACCTGAGCCTTTCAACAAAAATGGTTGCACAGGAGGTTCAACATACGGAACATCAAATTCTGATGATACATCCACTGATTCTGATTCCTCGAATCAAGGCAATATTAGGGGTGGTGCTAGAGGAAGGGGTAACCATAGGAGAAACTGGAGGGGCCATAATCCATATTACGGCCAACCTCAAATCCCGCCATGGTGGCAACCAACACCTTGGGGTCCACCAACCTTTCCCCCACCATCGGGTCCTTTTGGACAACAACAATTATACCCCGAATATAACCAACAGTCTTTTTTAGGACGGGGCCAAGGACGTCCAAGAGGTCGACAGAGGGCCCAACAACAAGGACAAGTCCGTTGGAACCTTCCATTGGTGACAATGGACTTGAGGAACGGGAAGAAAATCCCTCAGGATCAGGCGGGGACATCAGTAGACACATCCTTACTGACATTGAGGAATCAGTCCTTAACAAAGGACTAGGTTTTGTGACCACTAACCGAGGTCATCCTTTTCTTGCCCAATTCGAAATGGGAAAATTCTTCCGAAAGTCAGGCTCCACTACCTATTTGTCAACAAACAGAATTGCCAGCAAATGGAGAATACAGAGAACACGGGACTTAAGAGACCTTCCACCTTTAACCCAACTACTGTTGGGTTACCAGCCAAAGTTTTGACTTTTGAAGAGGCGGTAGATTACGATCTGAGGCAACTGTATCAACAACAATGTAACCCCTTCGTCAATCTGTCAAAAAAAGAACATGAAGCAGTGAGGACCTTGGCCAACATGGAGTCTCTGATAATCAAACCAGCCGATAAGGGCGGGGCGATTGTACTGATGGATTCGGACTCCTATCGAGACGAATGCCTGCGCCAACTAAACAACACCAGGGCTTACTGCAAATTGACCAATGATCCAACAGATAGACTCACTACTGTTATCAGCCATATAGTGGAGGAAGCACTAGCAGAGGGATGGATCACCCAAAAGGAATCTCAATATCTTTGCACTGTGAACCCCAAAATGCCGTACTTTTATATTTTACCAAAAGTACATAAGACCCAACGGCCCCCACCTGGTAGACCAATTATATCAGGTATTGGTTCATTGCTTGAACCTTTATCAACCTTTGTAGATTTCTTTTTGCAACCAATAGTGAAGGAGATGCCCACTTTCCTAAAGGATACAAAGGATGTCTTGAGGATCCTCCCTGACATTGAGTTCAATGAGGATTTGGATCTCCTAGTGTCATTTGACGTAGAAAGTCTTTATACTTCTATTCCACAGACAGAGACGCTGGAGGTGATTGAAGAATTGCTTACCAACAGAGACCTCAATTCCATCACGCCTGTCAGACTTATCATGATCATGGCCACTTTGGCCATGACTGAGAATTTTTTCCAATTTGAGGAGTCGATCTATCTGCAGGTTAGCGGGACTAGCATGGGCAGCGTTTTTGCTCCTACTCTCGCTAACCTGTATGTTCACAAGTTTGACCAGGCCCACATACTCGCAGACACCAATCCCCATCTATGGTGTCTGCGAGTGTGGAAAAGAAATATAGATTACATCTTGGTAGTGTGGCGTGGCACCGTAGATGAACTTCACCAATTTCACGTGTGGCTAAATGATAGGAATCGTTTTCTTAAGTTTACTATAGAATTCGATAAACATCAACTACCTTTCTTAGATCTACTGATCTCTTCATCTGGAGGGGGATTACAATCGGAGTTATACCGCAAGCCAATGGCAAGGAATTCCTTGTTAAACTATGAAAGTTTCCATCCGAAAGCCCTTAGGGACCATTTGCCCTTTGGGCAATTCCTCCGTATTCAGAGGAATTGGTCAACAAAACCTGCATTCCATGAAGATTCAAAAGTACTTGAAAAAAATCTGCTGGTTAAAAATTATCCAAAACAGCTGATTCGACATGCAAAGAAAAGGGCCTCCAATAATAACAGGGAGGGTCTTTTGGAATTGGCACCTCCAAAACCTAAACAGGAGAGAATCACCTGTGTCAACACATATTGTACGTATTCCAACAAAATTCAGAAAATTGTCAAGAAACATTGGAAGATTTTAAATACGGGTACTGACGGGCATTGACACGTTGCCGCTTCCTTTGTTTGCTTTTAAAAGAGGACAAAACCTAAAAGACCAGCTGGTACACACCAGACCAAAGACAGGCATCCCACGAGCAGTCGGTACCCTATGGGATTTGCCTGCAGTCATGGGACACCATCCATGTGGCAATTGTGCGGCTTGTCCTCAAACGACTAAGACACTTACTATTGACATAGGTACTGACCGACCGTGGCAACTAAGAAGGTTTACAAACTGCAACAGCTCGAATCTTATTTACTTAATTACATGTCCCTGCAAAATGAATTATGTAGGGACGACAACGAGAAAAAATAAGTTAAGAATTTCTGAGCATTAAAGCTCCATTCGATGCTGCAGACAAGCTACGAAACTGACTAACCAATTCCTTGAAGTAGGGCATCAACCCTCTGATCTGTTCTGGACAGTACTTGATCAGCCATGGATCCCACCAACAATTACTGACATTCCCAAATTCCTTTTTAAATGTGAACAAAGATGGGTTTTTAGACTTCAGACAGACAAATCGGGGTTGAATGAAGATATTCCCTGGATGTCACTCTGAGGACCCCTCATACTGTTTTACATCTCAGCCCGCTTTCTAACTCTATGCGCCCTTCTGTCTTTGTAATCTAACCAGTTAGGTTCGAACCAACCCATTCCAGTGTTACTAATTGAATAGCGGTGATGACAGTATTATTTGCGCTTCTAAGTTATAAATTTGCCCTTAATGTTGTGCCATACGGGGATTCGATCTGGGTCTCGGCTTGTAAAAAATGGGAACTACATCTCCCGACTGCCGCTATAAGCCTTGACGTTATTACGTCATGCGCAAGCACGCAGCCAACGCCCAACACGGAAGTAACAAACTCATTTATACACCGCCGGTACACCGGGTCGGTACCTCCCTACGAAACAGCTTCAGAGGGACGACCGGTGTACCGACGGAGAGGTAAGGGACAAATATGTATTAAGGGGCATAGCAGTGCATCTCTGGCTATCGATGTTTATGATTTGCTGTGTGAGCCTGGTATAGACGAGTTGGGAGTAGTGTTGCTCTCTCAGAGAGTGGAACCAGCGATTTTCATCACATAACGCTGTGTTTTTTTAAAAATGGATGGATTACTATCAAACTAGTGAGAAAGTGCGGCAGCTGGATTCGGCGTGCGAGAGACCGATATAATGTGGAATATGAGGCATGTCTAACATATCTAAAACAATACCTTTTCATTTTCACTGTAGCGCGGTGCACCCATCTACCTGAGCTGGTGCCAGGTGAGGTGGGGCTGTTCCTTCCCATCAAATGGGTGAGTGATTTTATATATGTGACAAACTGTGATTGTCCAGCACTAGTCGGTATTTTGTAAACGGCATGTTGCGCATTTAGAAGTTAACATTACAATCAAAGCACGGTACTATCACTGACTGTGCTTTCTTTTTCGTCCTTTATTTATGTACCCATATTCCTTTTCCTGGTTGATCTTCTGGACTCAAAGTTGGGAAGACGTGTATATATTGCACGTATCAGGTGATATTGTTTACCTTTTTAACATATAGCAGTAGCAGTAATGGTCCTGAGGAAGCAGCAGGAGACCTTTAGGCTCCAGTGACTGCAGAAACATGTCGACCTAATACCTTCGTTAGTAGTCATTTGTTAAACTACTATTTGCACTGGTTTTATTGATTTGGGAGTGAGAGGGTGCATATTAAAATTTGTTTTCCCCTATCACTACCTAATTTTAGAGCTTTTTCTCTTTACTTTTTCATTTTAAACACTTTTCACTTCTTAGCACTGCTATTCAGTTCCTCATTAGACATACCCTGTTCACATCCGAGGTATTTTGCTTGGGACACCCTTGACTTGGTTACCAAAATCTGCCAGTCTGTTGTGGTTTTCCAGCTTCCAAAGGAACAAGTGATCCCAGATGATGAAGGGCGGTCTCGATGGTGGACTGATGGGAACTCGTTTACATTGATAGCTTCTCCCATTTTTTGTTTGTGGGGTACATAATTTGATTGGTCGTGTTGACTCACTGCTATTTTTTGTTGGTGTCGTTTAATAGACAGGGGGTTTAGCAGTAAGGGTCGGTAAAAAAATCCCCTGGGACCTCCTTTAGTGTTCTATTATATTATTATTAACTAATGCTATTGGCTTTTTGAGTGTATCTATCAATGTCCACTTGAATGCTTGCATCAAACTGCAGGACTAATTAATTGATAACTATACTTCTCTATGTTCACTCTACCCCTGCTGGTATGCATTGGCACATTAACATGAGCTCGTGAAATGTGCCAATGAGAATTATTTATTTTGTCCCCACTCCATCTCCCTCTCGACTAGATTTCAATATTCAGACCCCAGTGCTGAAGAGTATTGTTTCTGACATAGTCAATTAAAGTTTTTGATTAAATAATTGTTATATGTTTAATTTGCTACATAATTTATGATTATAATATATTCATCACCGTCCTCTCAAATATTTTCACGGTGAAAAACTGAAGTAGTCATGAGGCTGGGCTTACATCCCTCACTCGCCAAAAAAAAGTAACCTAATGGGGAGGCGCATCCAATGGGCAATAGGTCAGGGACCCGTGGGCCGAAAAAGTTTGGGAACCACTTTTTTAAGCTTTTCCACAAGGCAACCATCAGACACAGTTGTAAAATTAGAAAGATCTAAGGAATTACAGTTGGCTAAGAAAAATGCAATCTCTCCTATGACGGCCTTTCAAGGATTCTCTCAGAGAAAACCTTATATATCAGTGGTCTGTCACACTGGGTGACCAGCACCAACACCAATGCCTGTAACAAAATACCTATCTGTAGGCTTCATTATAGAGTAAGAATAATCAAAACATAAATACCTATCAACTTTAATAAATGAATAAATCAGGCTTAGTCACTTTACCATAACATTTCATAATATACAGCCCAGGCGTATAGCCATGATCATTGGGTTGCCACCATAGCAAAGTGAGTCCAGTATGGAGTAAAACCTTTCCAGAAACAAAAAAACGGATATGAGAGTTTTAGTGGCCGATCAAATCCTGTACTCAGTGAAACCAGCATGTGGATGGAGATTGAACCACTCTCTCAGTAGGACTCTAAACGCACTTTTTATTGATTATAGAAGGTCAAGTGACAGTTGCACCTTCAAGCCATACCTAAAAATCCATGTTGATTAGTGGAGCTTTGGGCTCTCAAACACAAGACTGCACCCTAAAGTCTAAAGTTATTTACTACCCTCCTCTCATCTGAGCTTCTACCAGAGAAAAACAAACACTGTAAATTATCTAGTTACCTAAGACACTTTAATAATATTACACAGTCATGCATGTGCCACTTACTTAAGCTCAGGCAGCTGGATAAATACAAATTAATCAGAGCTGCTTGTAGGTCAAGCATTTTTTTATTGATGCATGAAACATCTGCCCAATCCAAATTGCAAGTCGGAAAATGCCATTATGTGCCTGCTGGCTGTCTCTGATACATGTCTGGAGAGGGTAACAGCTGGGCATTGTGTATTCCCCCTAGAAAGCCATACACAATGAGAGTGTAGGTGTCACTTGATGGGCCATTCCGAGTGGATGGAAGGGAGGAACTCAACCCAGCCTCACACTTACACCTGATTAGACACTGTCCTATCCTCACACAAAGGGCTGAATAACCCCCTGTAGTGAGTATGAAGGCAGGGTAGGAAGGGAGGACCGCTGTGCACTTCAAGGACCTGTCTTTGGAGTCTCCCTCACTTCAAAGGCACAACTGGGTATAAGTATGGACCTCTGAAATCTCCATTTTAGTACACTTGTGGGCCTGTGTAGACTCTTCCAGGAAGAAAGACTGCTGTGCTGCTGAAGGACTGCCAGTCTGATGGACTGCTGCTTTGCTGGACTCCTGCCTTGCTGTGCTGCCTGCTGTTTTCCTGACTGTTGGAGAAGGACTGGCCCTCCATCACTTAAACCCAGTATGACTCCAAGGGCTTGCAGGCATGCATCCTGATCTGAAGTGTCAGGGACATAAAAGACTTCCATCTGTTCTGCTGCTGCACCTAGACTCTGCCATCTGTGAGTCTTGCCTGTCGAGTAGTACCACCGAGTCCTCGACCCTTGGAAGTGAGGCCTAAGGTGCATGCTTCAATGAATCCCATACGTTCTTTCTGGAACCGTTGAATCCATGCTGTTGCATAGATCAGTACCAGTACATCACCCCCTGTTGCTTGACCATAAGCGGTGTATCGCCTATGCTGCGTGAAATTACCCACTGCATCGTCTTCAGACAAGTACTGCGCAATGCTATACTCAAGGTCTTCGCATCTCCATCAACGACAACCTCAACAACCATGAGAACTCTGCATCGCATCACCTACAGTCAACGAGGCTGATGCATTACAGCTGTCGCATAGACCAGGACCAGCACATCGCCGCCTTTGTGAATATCGACACCAACGCATCACTTTAGCTCCACCCCGCATCTTCTTTGACAGTGACGCAACCAGGATCAAGGTAATTTTTCCAGCGGGCCTAACTGGGAACCTGCATCCGGCCCGAGCTCCATCGATGACTGCCTGAACTTTGGCTGTGTTTGTGTGAACCAAGTAAAAATCTATATAATGATGGTAGGGGTAGCTAAGAAACACTAAGACTATAGGCACTCTGCCTTGTTGGGGGGTGGGTAGTTTTAAATCCACAGGCAGGGGAGAAGGGATGGGGGAGGGGGGTTGGTAGTTTTGAGGTATGGTTTTGGTTTGATTATTGTTTTCCGATCACTATCAGTGGACAGTCGGATCTTTTTAAAGTTTCCCCCACTTCACACCCACGGTACGCAATCAGGCCACTTCTTGGTCAGTCTTTGATGGTATTTACCGACACTCACACTCAGCGCGCATGATGTGTGATGTGACTGTTGCCCTTTCCACGGAGCATCTGACCCTTTCTACAGCTCCCATGCTATTTGAATGGCAGGTGACACAATAGAAACTACGATGTCTGTTCTTACCTGGAATGTTAATGGACTGGGGGACAAAATCAAGCGGGGTATAGTACTCAAATATATTAAGAGACACGCCCCAGACATGGTTCTCCCGCAGGAGACACACCTGGTGGTGGGAAAGGCCAGGCCCTTACACAGTGGGGATACAAGCTCCTGGTCCATGCAGGGTTCCCCTCTGGCTCCAGAGGAACCAGAATCCTCGTCCGGCCCACACCTGGGCAGACCCCCAAGGGTGGTTTGCTGTATTAGAGGCCAGCTGGGAGGGGAAAACACTTAAAGTGATATCAGCCTACCTCCCCCCAAATCTGGGTAAGGAGGCACTTGTAGACCTGGGGAAAAAGTATGTAGATCTCCCGGTGGGAACCCTCGTCCTGCGAGGGGATTTTAATATGAGGATGGATGACCGCACAGACAGACACCCTCAAGGCTCTCCTACCAGTCACACAACGCAAATGATGGATTTCACACAAGCCATGGGCATGGTAGATGTGTGGTGCTTTCTGCAACCATTCATGACAAACTACACATTCTATTCCAATGCAAATAAGAGTATGTCCCGCATAGATTACTTTCTCACGAACCTTGTAGACATTGGGCACTTTAGACACCCACGTGCTTTGCAAAGGGGCATCTCCGATCATTCTCCGGTACGGGTGGAGCTCAACTACTTGCATTATCGACACCGCAGGGCCATATCCAGTAATCCGTGGCTGCTTAAGATTCCGGACATCAGACAGACCCTGACCACCCAGAAAACCCTTTACTTCAACGAAAATGTTGGCTCCGTTGAATCGGCACAAATCATATGAGAGGAGTACAAAACGATGGTAAAGCGGCAAGCATTAGCATTGAAAGTTTGATATATCAAGAAACGGAACCAACAACTGTTCGATCTAGAGACAGAGCTCCGACAACAGGAGGAACAAAATGCACGTTTGCCTTGTGAAACCACTGCTTACCAATTAGCCATCAAACAGCTGGAATACAGATCTCTGGGCGGGGAGAAAACATAGGCCTGATTGTTACAAACACAGCACAAGGTCTATGAGATGGGAGATAGAGCGGGTAAGATTCTTGCCTGGTTGGAGAGACGGGACCAGGGAGAGTGCTGGATGCCCAAGCTAAATCTGCCGGTGGCGGGCAGATTACCGATCCACAAAGCATTGCAGAGGCCTTCACGGATCGTTTCGAGAAGGTCTATACCTCATCCACTACATATACGACAGAGGACTCACGGCAACTGCTGGTCGATATGAGACTACCTACCCTATCTGAAGCCGATAGAGACAGGCTAGAGGAGGACCTTAAGGATGACGAAACCTGCTGGGTCGTTGGCAGTATCCACTCAGGGAAAGCTATGGTGCCCAATTGCGTTCCTATTGAATTTAATAAGACTGTAGCCACACAGGCCACACCCCACCTCAAAAACATGTTTACTGAGAGCTTTAATACGAGGGTCCTACCTCATGATCAGCAGCTTGCCTCCATAGTGGTCACCTGGAGACCTGGTAAACCGGCATACAGCTGCGGTTCCTATCGACCTATCTCCTTGATTAATGTCAAAGCCAAAATCCTGGCCAAACTACTAGTCAACCGTCTCATCCCAATAAATTCATCTTTAGTTCATGCCGACCAATCGGGCTTCATGCCAGGGCTGAATACAGCGTTGGATATCCGATGTCTCCACAATGTTCTGGGTCGACAGTGATGCACAGACGAAGATATAGTAATGCTTTCTCTGGATGCTTCTATGGCGCTTGCCTCCATAGAATGGATGTACCTTTTTCCGGTGCTGGCGCTCCTGGGGTTCAGACCAAAATTCCTGGGATGGATCAAACTACTGTACACGGACCTGCATGGCCAAATTAAGGTTAACAATCGTATATCTCAAACGTTTACACTTGGCAGGGGCACCCCCTTATCTTTTCCTTGATTCTGGAGCCACTAGCTTCCTGGGTGCGAGGAGATGTGTCCCTTAGAGGACTGAATTGAGATGAGGGCCACAAGGAAAGAATATTGTTATATGCAGACAATATCATGGTGTATTTGGCATCCCCGTGCGTCCTTACACAGCCTCCTCAATATTTGTATTAATTTTGGCAAGTACTGAGGCTATGCCATTAATTGGAAAAAATCAGTACTGTTTGTCCTTCATGGACCAATCCCCCGACTACCCCCGGGCTGCGAACTGGAAGTGGCCCCTGGCGGCTTTCGATATCTTGGGATTTTTGTCACCCGACCCTTGCCTTTTTTATGACAAGAACCTAGCCGCCCCACTAGATAGACTTGGAAAAAACGTTAATCACTGAAGATCCCTGCCCCTCTTCCTGCTGGGCCGAACGGCCTTATTTAAGCTGCTGGCCCTCCCGCGTTTTTTACATGCCTTTCAGAACTGCCCATACTCAATCTCTGATATGTATTTCAAAAACATTGACACTGCGTTGAGGCTACTATTGTGGGATGGCGGTGTGCCACGTATCACGTTACATAAATTATCTAAAGGGTGGTACGATGGTGGAATCGCCGTCCCAGACATGCAACTCTATTACTGGGCATTGCAGCTTGTAGTGGTAAGCCACTGGTTATACCGCTCTCCGCTGGACCCTGCCTACATGTTGACAGGTACCAAATGGGGCAGAAAGAATACCCTATACACAAAGATTCAAATGGGGAGCTTTCTGGGCCCCACTGCATGCACAGTACAACTCTGGCACAAGGCGATCAGAAGATTGGGCTGGACTTCTACTCCGTGGTGGTATATCCAGAAGTTAGGACTCCTGTGCCACCAACCGGGGTTTGAGAAATGGGATGCAATCAGACTTTCCAATATAGGTCATCTTGTGAACAAGCGTAGACTCCTATCGTTCTCTGAACTATGGGCGAAATATGAAATGGCCCAGGGAGAAGCATTTAGATATCTGCAGATCTATCATGCCCTATCGACCGCTCTCCCAGATATGGGCAACCTTCCGGAATCATCTCCTCTAGAAGATGGATTGCTCTCTGAACCACTGCCTACTAAGGTTATCTATTTGACATACCGTAAGCTATGTAACAATTTGCCTGACCCCTTCCAGGCTCTCTGCAGCTGATGCCAAGCCGACATTGGTGACATCGCCGACTATGATTTTCAAAATGCGTTGATGTCGCCACGAGAGGCAGCCATCTCACTTCGTTTCCAGCTGATCCAATTAAAAGTACTACATAGAACTTACCTCACTGGGATTACACTGACTAGGATTGGATCTAGACAGGATGCATTTTATTTGAGGGGGTGTCACCAGGAGGCAACTTTCTACCACACCATGTGGGATTGTCCATTTTTACATCACATGTGGGAGGGGTCAACTACACACCTGCAAGACGCACTTGGCAAGATGATTGGCCTCACTCCACCATTTGGGCTCCTCAATATTTGGGTACCAACAGACCTTACAGAAGTGGAACAGCAACTGGTCACTTTGGGTTATGTATTGGTTAAAAGAGCAATTGCATTGAAGTGGGGGGTACCAGGGCGACTTTCAATAAACACTTGGATGACTACACTCGATAAGTGTATGATTGCTGAGAAAGACATATTCAAATTCTGATGATGCCCCAAAAAATGGGACAGAAATGGAGTGGGTGGAATGCTTATCGCGAAAACATATGTGTATCTCCAACTGTAGAGATGGAAATGTCTAGGGACAATCATTTCACAACTGACATGAGTGATTGAATATATTACTGTGTTCAATATTTAACATCGGATGCTATATGATTACACTGTCTGCAATTTATATCTGTAATGATTGGAAATGTGTTTCTAATAAAAAGATTATTAAAAAAATACAATGGCAAGACTGAAGTGCTGATATTCGGCTAAACCAACTTCCTGTGGAACGAGAGCTGTTGACCGGCATAACTCAGACCCACTCCTACACCAACAGACCACACCTTCAACCTCGGCATCATCCTGGACAGCAGGCACACCATGAAGCAACAGCTCAACAAAGTCTCCTCCGCCTGCTTCCATGCTATGTTTTTTTTTGCAACTTTTACATTAAACCACAGAGAAGATTGATGATCCCATTAAAATTTCTCACTGTTCAATGTATGGTAGCACTGGTGTTTTTACAGCAATTACACGCAAGAGTTATATTTAACTCTGTAGCCAGTTAGGAAAATCAGGAAAGGTCTCTTTTAGTGAAAACATTTTATTTTTTTATACTTCATACTCTGTATGGTTTTATATTATAAAATGGTTCAGTTATTGATTTTACTGGATATTTATTGTTATCATGTATTTTTATCTATAGATATATAAAAACGAATGTATGTCTTTCTGTCTGTTTGTCCTTTATGGAGTACTACACAATTCATCCGATCGCCATGAAACTTTGGGAAGTTGTTGAGAACACTCCCCCAAAGGTTTCTGGCATAAATTCTTTTTAAATATCGGCCCCCCCAGGGCCCTCATAATCTTTTGAATACTGATGTACACACCAGACGGAAAAACAACAAATTGTGTATCCACAAGCACTCGAATAAATAATAGAATTAAAGCACCATTCATTTGATCGCCATGAAAACTTTGGGAAGTTGTTGAGTACAGTCCCGCGAAGGTTACTGGCATAAAATATTTTTAATATCAGCCCCCCAGGGGCCCTCATAATCTTTCGAATACTGATGTACGCACAAGATGGAAAAACAAAACATCGTGTATCCACAAGCACTCGAATAAATAAATAGAATTAAAACAGCATTCATCCGATCGCCAGGAAACTTTGGGAAGTTGTTGAGTACACTTCCGCAAAGGTTTCTGGCATACATTTTGTTTAAATATCAGCCCCCCAGGGCCCTCATAATCTTTCGAATACTGATGTACGCACAAGACGGAAAAACAAAAAATCATGTATCCACAAGCACTCAAATAAATAAATAGAATTAAAACAGCATTCATCCGATCGCGAGGAAACTTTGGGAAGTTGTTGAGTACACTCCAGCGAAGGTTTCTGGCATACATTTTTTTTAAATATCGGCCCCCCAGGGCCCTCATAATCTTTCGAATACTGATGTACGCACCAGACGGAAAAACAAAAAATTGTGTATCCACAAGCACTCGAAAAATAAATAGAATTAAAACGACACTTTGAAATGTTTTCCTTATTAAAATGAATATGTTTCAATAAAAATGACACAATGTAAATTGAATGTTATCATAACGAGTTTCCTTGAATTTCCTTTCTTCGGAGATCACAGCAACGGATGAGCTAGTGTTTTATATTTTATTGATCGGGTTTTATTGTAATGATTATGTATAAACTTTTATGGTTTCATGAAATCGGATAAAGGAATTTGATTTGATGTGAATTTGTCCTGTCTGGCGTGACCAGAGGTTTAAAGTAAGCAATTATTGCTTCAAAGTGCTATTTTACAGTTTATTCGTTAAAAATTCATATCACCAGTTCTACTTATTGGATTTTTGTTGTTTTGTCCTGCTTTATTTATTAAATTATGTTGTATTTCTATAACCGGCTGTGGAATCTTTATGTGTGGAGTTTTCACAGTTTTACTGTTTGAAGTGTTGCACAAATACTTTTCACATTGCCTCTAAGTTACGCCTGACTGCTCTGTGCCAAGCTACCAGAGAGTGAGCACGGGTTAATTTAAGGTTTGCATGCTTCTTACCCTGAGTAGGATTGTGGTTGCTGCCTGACTTGGGCTCACACCACGGTATACCAACAATCCGATTTCTCACAAAAAGTACTACAAAATGCAGTTTGTGAATAGCCCTCAGGCCCTTCATTTTGGATGGGACATGTAAGTTACACTTCTGGAATAAATTTACACTTGGGTTTTATGAATAGCCAAAAAGTAGGATACTTACTCAAAAGTGTAAACTTACTCAAAGGTGTAAGTTACAGTTGTGACTAGCTTACAAAAAAAATAGTAAACCTACACCGTTAGAAGTACTACTTGAATAGGTGCATATGCACTACTTGTTGGAGTTCACAACATTTTCCAATAGTAGACTAGGAAAGCAGTGCCATTCTCAGGTTTCCATGCATACTACTGGCAACCAAACACCCAAAAGGTGATGGATGAATACTTGCAAATAGTCTAACCAGTGGCAATTGCTCGAAAAATATTCTGAACTATCGCTTTTTACCCAAAGCCTCTTTAGACAGAGGCCCACCTACACAAACCAGTACTGACCCTGTTCCTCATGGAAACAGTCCATCCCGAATAATGTTCATCTCACCCCTCCACCCTGCTGCCCACTGTAGACTGTTTTTTAGTTGTGAAATTGAGACTCACACCATCCGAATATCATTGATTAAGCAAAGTCCCTGCGATGGAGGCAGGGACATAGCTTTGTAAGCTAGATTCGGGATAGGAATGTTACAGTTAGGCTTCCTCCCTTGTCACAGCACTCAGTCTACACTCACTGGAGGGATGGCAGAACATATATTAGACCTGGACAGGGGTGGGACTGTAGCACTTGTTCTTCTTGACATGAGTGCTGCCTTTGATGAAGTATCACATCCAGTTCTCTTTGGGAGACTAGGAGAATGTGGGATCCATGAAAAAGCCCTTCAATTGTTCTCATGGTTTTTGTTTAAGCATTCCTTTCAGGTAGCCCCTAACCCACAAGCTTCAGCTATATGGTTCATAGCTGTTTGCCTCTCTCTGTACTCTCCTATGCAGATAATACTCTGATTATCATCTCCTTGTCCCCAGATCAGGCAATTATACCTCCCCCGCAAAGTAAATCCTGCTTGTCAGCCATTGTACAGGGGTTGGAAACCACCTACCTAAAACCTATTGGCATCAGAAGAGAAGTTCTAATAGTATGGTCTCAGCCCAACCTCTGGGGACCTCACTAGTGGTTGGAGGCAATGGGTCCTGTTCCAGGTCCCAAATAGGTTGCAGAAACTCCTGCCATCGGGCCGGAGAGTATCGGTAGCTAAACAAGGTGGCTGCCTACTATTTCAGTCTCCTCTGAGGTTCGACGTATTCCTTCTGGTTTCTCCCAATTTCAACCCAAACGACTATTGTTCAGGCACTTATCACTTCACTCCTCCATTATAGACATGTTCTTTACCTTAGAGTGACTAAGACATCATTAAAAAGATTCCAAACTATTCAGAATGCTACCACTCAACTCCTGGGTCACATCCCTGAACCAACTCATGTCTTATCTCAGATTTAGAACCTCAATGAACTCATAAATGAGAAACATGAAGTTCAAACCTTTATGTTTCACCTATACAGCTTTCACCGAGAGAGGACCTCACGGTCTCAGGTACCTTGTCGGTCTTTACTGCCATACTTGCCTTGCCATACTTTAGCTTTGCATTCCTGCACATTGACTATGCTCTGGTACCTCTATTTAGTCATGTGTACAGGAGGGCTCCTCCTTTAGACATTTAGCCCATAAACTATTGAACCATTCCTCTATACCTATGTCTTAATTCTTCCTAAGAGATCTTTCACAAACAACTAAAGACCTCGCTATTCTAATGGTCCAAGTCTAGCTTTTGCTATTGCAGTTCTATTCTGCTAGTGCTGGATAACCTTGTTTGGACAGCCATGTCCTTTAAAAATTGCTAAAAAAAGAAATAGAAATAACTGAGCAACAGTCTGGACAAGAGTAGGAGGGATAATGGTTGCTTCTCTGATATCCTTGGGAAAATGGAAGAGGGTTATATCAGAACCTCCTTGTTCTCCTTTCCCCAGAAATATTGGAACCTGAATTCTCAACACTACAGGATTTACGGGGAGTGCATCGATTCTTCTCTAGGAAACTGATGAAGAAAGACACCTTAAACTCTGTGATTGCCTAATTCTTCCAGCATTGGTAGGCAAAATCATCATGGTGTCCAAAAAGCATGGCCCTTACTAGATGGACAACAGTAAAGTTTTTCCTTCACCTGACTTCTCTCATGACATCAACATGACTGTTCTTACATGATTTTGCAGGGGTATATCCAGAAGTCTACATGTCCTGGCGATCCTTATTTGGGTCTGTAAGATTGATACATCTTAGTTCACCTGCAGAATACTCCAATTCGACTTTGCTTGATTAGGGAAATGTTGGTGATTTATTATTGTTGTTTGGCCTGCCTGAGTCACCTTGCCCACACGAGCCCAGTCAGGTCGAGGACTACTACAATAGTTTGGCCGTTACAGCTGGCTTATTGCATCATTTGTGATAACTCAAGATGTCCGAACTCTGAGGACTGAGTTGTTAAATCCACCAATTATAGATTTTTCAGTGGTTCATCTTTTTCGAGCCAACTTTCCAGGCATTATTGCTTCATTTTTGGTTCTAATTATACATGTTTCTAGTTCCATGACCCTCCATCATCTATACCTCTTTGTTAGTACTTTGATCTCTCTATGTCTTTCCGTCCACCTGGGCTGTCTTTATTCCCAACCAAATCGGCTTTACCTCATCCGTCCAGCACTGGGTAGGTCTTTACATCCGTTTACATCTGGGTCTCCTCCTATTATACCGCCCTGCTAAGGTTGGATATAAATCCAACAGCAGAATATATTGAAATAGTTTTCATGAAACCTCTGCAAGGGTGGACTAGTTCACCTACACAGTCCTCTTCCACTTTACAAGCCTCTTTCAGGGAAAGGTATGTTTCCTGTTCAACGCTGAATAAGAACGTTGTACATTTTATGAAATGATCCTGAGACCTAGAGAAAGCAGTAAGGATAACATACTTGCAGTGGGTATCAGGGAGGTGTGACCCTGAAGTGAGCATGCGACTCAGCAGAACTGGGATTCTGCTGGGAGGGAGATGTGATGGAGCGAGATTCAGAAATGTTTTTCATTTCAACTCGCGAAGTCATATTTCCATAACAAGAAATAATAAAGTTACAATTGTGCTGTATGTGTATTAATTCAACCTAGTTTTAAGCTACATACACGAGAATACATATGGGCTACTAACATGTGTGCTTATAAATGTGCATTATGTTGCATTTCCTTGTATGTGAAAAAATAATAAATTAATCGTGTCTATTGTCATGTCAAAAATTTATTGCAGCTGTTTAGAATAAATGGCATGTGCTTATTTTGCTTTCCCGTCTATGTGGTGTCACTCTATTCTTTACAGGTGCATAAAGAACCCTGCTGGATTAAATGAAGAATGGTAGATATAAAATGCTGCTTTATTTGTGCATTTCAGCTAGGTAATTTAGACTAATGGGTTAATCATTAGCAATGGAGGGTGGCAACAGAACGAACTGTATTACTCGCATTAATTAATATTTTGTGTTTGTTTATATGATAGTTTTGAAAGAGGCTTTGGGCCTAGTGAATATTTGCGTTTACTAAAATCTGCTTGGAGCCAGAAAGAGTTCATGTTGGCAACGACTTCCTCCGGCCTGAAACTAATTTTGTCGTGCTGAACTGACAATCCTTTAGTCGAGCAAGGCCAAGGCCAGGAACCGGCAAGAAGGCCTGAAACAACTGCGTATCCGAGGAAGCTAAAACTTTCTTGTATCTAATGTTGCAAACTGGAGGAAGCTGCGTTGTTCGAAAACTAGAGACAATGGTCTCTAAGAACATGACGGAACTGTGATTCTAAAAATGTGGTGACACGTCGCCTGTCACTTTTTGACCAATGGGACTCCGATTTCAGCCGAGAAATATGCTTTTTCATAGATTAGCTTAGCGTAGAAAGGTATAAAAACTCTTGCCCCGTGGAAGAGTATTGCTTCTCTTTGCGGACCTTTTGATGAGGGCGTTGTGCTGATGAACTTCCCTTGGAGCACGTAAGAGCCTTCAAAGACTTTATTCTTTAATTCTTTATTATAGTTAGCATTAGTTAGGGACTTAGGTTTTGAAAATGCCAAACTGATAATTTCCATTTTGCAATAATATTTTGATTCGCATTAAAACTGTCATAACCATTTGCAATGATTCAAATAAAAATGCTTTAATAAAAATTCTAATACATTTTCCAAATGAGTAGCTAATAAAAATCTTACTTTGGAAAACAAGCTGGTCTTGTTATTTCATGAGTTTAGGTTAACATTAGCAAGATCTTATCGCCACAGTGGCTTAATTAATTTGTAGGGTTTGTAAAGTATGATGAATTCATTTACCGCGGTTGTATATAAATGTATATCATTTGTGAATAGGTTAATTAGGTCACATGATTCAGTTGGTCAAAATATGTCATGTTAGATTTATGGGCCTTATGATTGATTATTGATTAATAGTGTATACTGTGGAGTTGGGTAGCGTAGCTTATGACATATTTCCTATAGCCCGCTGGATCAATTTCCTGGTAGCAGACTTGATGGTTGCTATGGTAACCGACATGCTACATGGTAGTTGCATAGGATCGATTATTAACATATGTTGAGTTCGTTCAATTGCGTTATGTGTAGTCGAAAGGTTTTTTCCTGCAGTGTGAAAAATCCTAGTTGTACCGGTACAGAGTAGTGTGGCAAGAGTAAAGTCTCACAGTGAATTTGATCTGTTTCAGAATAGTGGTATCGTCGTGTATCACAAGTTTTGTCGTCGTGCAGCACGTGTTAGGGATATAGGTGTGTTAGATGGAGTATATGCATAGTGAGGATTGTCTATGAAAATCAAAGCTTTGAGCATAGGGACAATGAGCCCGTTCTAAAACTCACTGTGAGAAAAGTAATAGAATATATTCGAGCTTGAGTGAAGGGTAAAGTAACGTCGTTTATTTTACTGACGATTCATGTTATCTATGGTGGGTTAGAGTCCTGCCAAGATTTCATGTGTGTATGGTTAGGGATATTTTCCGCTTGAAAGTGCATAAATGGTTCCGTAATTTCGTTCGAGTCAAACTTTGAATTGCTACTTTATGTGCATTCAGAGGGAAGCGCGTTCGCTATTACCTGTTTGAAGGGTAGAGTAAAAGTTTACTTTATCGGCAAATGTATATTCTGTGAGAATAGCGTCGTCTATTCCATGCAAAGAATTTCTTGTGTGTCTGTAAAAACTATCACTTTATTTAGAGAAACAGACAAATGATTTGTTCTTTTTGTTGTTGTTAATCGAATTTCATTGAAAAAGTGTATTTAAAATGGCGCTGTGAAAAGTTTTTGTGAAGGAGGGGTGAGCGCTGAGAGTGAGACGCGAGAAACCGCAGCGGCTGTGTACGTCACACGGTCCGCACAGTGATTGGGTACTATACGTCACAAGCTGTACTCTGATTGGCTCACGTGACTTTGTCGAGCTGAACACTGATTGGCTTATGTGGGAAGCTCTGTTTTTACTGGTTGAGCAAGGTGGTGACGTAGCTCGAACCTGATTGGCTTGTTGGTGTGTTTCGCGCACGGATTGGTTGGTGTTGCGGAACAACCAGGAAACATTTACGATCATTTCTGATTAAGCGGATTTGATTTAAAAATGACTTATTATAAGCATGTTGAGAAAAAGACTTCGATGCTTCAGAAATTTAAAATTTTTATTTCACCTGACAAGAAAATACAGACGCGAGGTGGTAAATTACTTCATAAGTACAAGACACCTGCAGCGTATATGGAAGGTGAATATGGTTTTCATACTGTTCTGTGGTTTGATGTTTGGAAACATTACACAAAGGATGACGGCGTATTGGTTTGGCCGGATGATGGTTCTTTTAACATAAACATTTTAAGAAATTTAAGAGAAAAGATGTCAGCTCTTGTACCGAAGCCTAGACCAACACAATTTGAAGCTTTAGTTGAATGGGAGGATGAGATGTTTCAACTTCAGAAAGAAGCAAGTGGGATAAAAGACCTCCAAAAACACCGAGTTACAGACGGGAAACGCATGAAGATAGAATGCGTATGTGGAGACAGGGAGATATGTGTGATGGTCTCTATTTAATTAGAGAAATGGTTTTAGGGTCTCCAGGTGAAAAGAGAACTGAAAAGAAAAATAACACTGTTGTAGAAAGCGAAACTGAAGACGCAGTCTTAGAAGAAATTTACACTACAAATAATAAGAATGCCCCATTAAGACAGCCTCGTTCATGGTCCACTCCGATGGTTTCTACCGGAACCACGCCAAGTGCACCTCTTTTAAATGACACGCCAAAATTGTACCCAAATAATTCTGAATCTTTTGGAACTCCAGAACAGTTTGAGACAAGAACTAATTCTAGTGCTTTTATTGAAAATAGAAGTTTTCCAATGGAAAGGGAAGCCCCTAGAAATTTTATGAGAACTGACAGAAATGAGGAAGTTGCAAATACTTCAGAATACTTGCGATCAAAAGAAGAATTAATTCGGCAGATAACTAAAAGCATGGAAGCAGTGACAGTTCCAGTAACGATTGGTCCTGTTCAGCCTGTTTTCGATCAAAAGGAAATTAAAAAGCCAGGTTTAACAATTCCATTAAATGCAGAAATTCAAAAAGTAGCTGAAAAATTTTATTCAGATTTGTCTGAAATACATCGTGAAAAATCGAAAATGCCTGACTTGACTTTTAATCAAGGTTCTTTTAACCAGACACCAATGGGTGCAGAGTCAGATGCTGAGACTCCTGAGAAAAGAGAATCAAATCCAAAACTTGATGTTGCAAAATTAAAAGCAGATTTGGAAGAATTAATAATTGGCACAATTGGTCCTGACAGTTTAAAATTTTATCGAGATGATGAACTCCTGTTCATCAGCAAAAGCATTCAATGGAAAACAAAAAATAAATACGATCAATTGGAAGAACTGGCAGCAGAATTTGAAATCGATTTGAGCAAACAGAAAAACCTGGGAAAGCACTACAGACTAGACTTTACGGAGAAAGACATTGGGAACTTCAATACAGGAGGGAGAATTACTCACATGAAATAATTAATTGTATACATTAAGAAATTAGGTGACGTGAGTAAATGGAGAGTGAAATGGACCAAAAAGAGGGAAGATGAAAGGTTGGATAAGTTGGATCAACTGTCTAAACAGTTTCCAATGAGGGAAATTGCAGGTGGAGGGTACGTACATGTCCCATGGACAAGACAGGATATTTTGCTTTTCACTAATGATTTTCCTCGTCTGAGAGTAAAACCTGTGGAATGGTACCGACAGGTAGACAGGTTTATTAAGGTTTCAAAAGTTATGTGGATTGATCTGGATGGATTTCTCGACATTGTCGTCCCATCAGAACTTTGGACAGAATGCAAAATTGCTGTGAGTTGGCCAAAAGCTGAACCAGATCGAATTAAAGAGACAGGTGCTCCAGCACCAGAAGTCATGGATTTCTATAACAAAGTGATTTACTGGTTGAAAAAGAAAATTGCCCCGAAGGAAGTTGATTGGGTTAAAATAGACAGAACAAATCAGGAACCAAAAGAATCAGTTCATTCATTTTATGAAAGGTTATTACTGGTTTTTAAACAATACAGTGGCTATGAAAAGTTAGATGAAAAGGACATGAGCCACTTTATTTACAGATTCGTTTATGGCCTTAGACCAGAAATTGGAGAAATGATCAGGAATAATATTGTCGGATGGCAATCAAACTCAGTTGAAGATATTTTGAGGAAGGCAAAATACTGCAGTGATGAGTTGGAGGCTAAGCAAAAGAAGTTAAAAGAGAAAGCGATGTGGGCACAGATGAAGGTGGCTGAGCAACAGATTGCAAGCCTTGACAATAAAAATGGAAACTTCGTACAGAGCCAGAATCAGGGTCAGGGAAAGTTTAAAAATAATTTCAATAATTTCAACAAGCCAAAGTTTAATGCAAAAATTGAGGAATTAAAGCAAAAGTTACCTTGTTTTAATTGCGGCAAGATTGGTCATTGGAAGAACGAGTGTAAAAACCACCCAGAAATTTTAAAAATACATCATTAAACCCACAGATACAGAATGATGATGATCTGCAGCAACAGCTACGGCTACAGCGTCAGCTAAATGACCTGAGTCTTCAGCGACAGCTACAGCAGCAATTAACACAACAGCAGAATCAGATTCCACTGCCTCCATTTCCTAATTGTGGGGGAGGTCAGAAATTCAATCCAGATATTGGATTCAGCGGAGGTGAACAGGTAATAAGAGCTCAAAGGCAAAATTTGCAAAATGCAACAGGACAATTTTTGTTAACAGGAAACCAAGGAAGTGATTCTGATGACTGCTTCTGACGGTGCCCGAGAGAGGGGGAAGAGTGTGTGATTGGAGCCACACTTGAGGTTGACCAGTCTGGTCCATTTGTAAATGGGAAGGTGAATGATGTAGAAATCACTTTTCTTGTGGACACTGGTGCTACCCGTTCTACTGTTAGATCAGTGGAAATTGAAAACCTACCTCTCTCTGGGGATACCATCCAAGTAGTCGGAGTAAGTAATCAGCAAATAAAAACAGACCTTACAGAGCCTGTGAATGTGGAGATTGGTGGTTTTAAAGACAAACACAGATTTGTAGTTTGCAACAGCAGTCCTGTGAATTTGCTGGGGAGAGATATATTGTGCAAAATGAATTGCAGAATATATTGCTCACCTGATGGAATTGAATTACAAACCATGGAGGAAGATGGGTTGTACAGAATGACTATGTTAATGGTTGAGGCAGAAGAAATGAGATTATTTCCTTCCTTTGATAAAGAAAATTTACCAGAGGAATTGAAAAAGACAGTCAAAACTGAAATTTGGGATTTGGCTGGAAACGAAATGGGTCTGATGAAGCAAGTCGATCCAGTCAAAATTACAGTGAAGCAGGGAATAGAATTTCCAAACATTCCTCAGTATAAAATGAAAGCCGAAACAATTGAGGGTGTTATTCCTGTAATTGAAAAATTCATTAAGCAAGGTGTTTTAAAAGAAATTATGAGCAGCCCTTGTAACTCACCGATTATGGGGATCAAAAAGTCAAACGGAACATATAGGATTGTTCAGGATTTGAGGAAAATTAACCAAATTGTTGTTCCTTGTTGCCCAGTGGTTCCAAACCCAGCAGTCATTCTTTACCAGATTCCGCATGATGCAGAATGGTATACTGTCATTGATCTTTGCAATGCGTTCTTTACTGTTCCATTGCATCCAGAGAGCCAGGAAATCTTTGCTTTCCGGTTCCAGAGTAGGACCCTAGCATGGTGCAGAATTCCTCAAGGGTATACAAAAAGTCCTTCTATTTTTAATGAACTGTTAAAGAGATCTTTGGAAGATTTGAATCTACCTGGCAGATCGACATTAGTCCAGTACATTGACGATCTGTTGGTTGCAGCAAAAACAAGAGAAAACTGTGTAACAGATACAATAACTCTTTTGAATCATCTGGCAGATGAGGGACATAAAGTATCTCCGGCAAAGTTACAGTTCTGTAAACAAGAAGTAAAATACCTTGGTCATAGAATTGCAAAAGGAATGAGACAAGTGACAATCGAGAGAATTAAAATGATTCAGGGAATGCTTCCTCCAAAAACACAAAGACAGGTCAGAATGTTTCTGGGAATGGTTGGTTACTGTCGTCAATGGATTAGTGGATTTTCAGTAATTGTGAAACCACTACAAAGATTGACAAAATCAGATGTAAAAGATCCAATTGTCCTTACTGAATGTGAATTGGAAGCTTTTGAAAAACTAAAAAGAAGTCTGTGTGAAGCTCCAGCTCTGGGCATGCCAGATTACGAAAAAGGTTTTGAGCTGTGTTGCAGTGAAAGAGAAGGATGTGCCTTGTCTGTGTTAATTCAGAGACATGGAAACATGAGAAAACCTATTGCCTATTTCTCAGCAGTTCTTGATCCAGTTGCAAAGGCTTTACCAGGTTGCTTAAAAGCAGTTGCAGCAACAAGTGTTAGCCTTGAGCAGAGTGAAGGAATCATAATGGGATTTCCTGTAAAAGTCTATGTTCCCCATTCAGTTGAAATTCTTCTTACAAGAAGTAAAACGCAGCACCTGACAAGCAACAGGTTTACAAAATATGAAAAAAATATTCTGGGATCAGACAATGTGTCAATAGCAAGGTGTGTGAATTTAAATCCTTCCACACTGTTACCTGATACTGAAAATATTGATGAAAATGATGTGGAGCATGAGTGCTTGGATGTCATGCAATACTGTACCAAGCCAAGGCAGGACATTAAAGATGTACCGTTGCCTGAATCAGATTATGTCTACTTTGTAGATGGCTCCTGTCTAAGATCAGAAGGAGGTGTTTTAAGAGCAGCATACTCAGTCTGCACAGTGGCAGATGTTGAAGAAGCATCATGTCTTGAACGAATTCGTTCAGCACAGGTGGCTGAATTGATTGCTTTAATTCGTGCATGTGAATTGGGAAAAGATTTGAGAGTTACCATAATCACGGATAGCCAGTATGGATACGGAGTTGTGCATGATTATGGACAGCTCTGGTCTCAGAGAGGCTATATGACATCAGCAGGTTCACCAATCAGAAATGCAGAATTTATCAAAAGACTAATTGATGGCATACAGTTGCCAAAAGAGATAGCTATAGTAAAATGTGCAGCTCACAGAAAAGGTGAAGATTTTATCACCAGAAGCAATGCTTATGCGGATAAAATCGCAAAGTATTGTGCAAGAAATAATTATGCACTTAATCGGGAGAAAAACAAAGAATTTGGTTCAAGTTCACTGATGCTAACATCTGTTGTTGAGACATGGCAGGAAATTAGAGATTTGCAAAATGAAGCTGATGATGAGGAGAAAAACACATGGTTGAAGGCAGAATGTAGACAGCGAGATGATGACGGAGTTTGGACTTACAAAGATGGCAGGGTAGTTTTACCAAATTGCATGATTGCTGACATGGCCAGAATGTATCATGGACCTGGTCATATTGGAAGAGATTCTATGATTAGGCTTTTCAAAGAGACATGGTTTAATACCAAGTTTAGAACAATTGCAGAGTCTCTTTGTCAAAGGTGTTTGACTTGTCAGCAAATGAACCCAAACAGGAAATCAGTTGTGGGAACGGGAATCATAGGTCGGGAGGGTGGTCCTTTCACCAGACTACAAATGGATTTCATTGAGATGCTGAGACACAACTGTTTGAAATATGTTTTGGTGGTTGTGTGTTTGTTTTCAAGGTGGGTAGAAGCATTTCCCACACGTCACAGTGATTCAATTACGGTGGCAAAGTTGCTTCTACGTGAAATTATCCCACGATACGGTTTCCCTGTCACTATTGAGAGTGATGGAGGGGGACATTTTGATAACAAACTTTTAAAATTGATCTGTGAAGTATTACACATTGAGCAGAAGATACATTGTGCATACAGACCAGAGGCATCTGGAGTGGTTGAGCAGATTAATGGAACAATAAAAAATAGAATTGGGAAAATGTGTCTTGATACTGGCATAAAGTGGACAGATGCTCTTCCACTTGTTCTGATGACTCTAAGAAGTACACCAGATAAAAAGACAGGTCTGAGTCCTCATGAAATTCGTATGGGCAGAGTCATGAGACAAGCTTTTGTACCAGTAGGAAAACTGTTAAGCATTAATGACAGTGCGATTTTGGAATATTGCAAAAGGCTGTCTGACGTAGTGACTTCTGTGTCTAATCAGGTGGGAACTGAAGTACAATCAAAAGACAAAGTGCAGACACATGATCTGAGACCTGGAGACTGGGTCAGAACAAAAGTTCATCGAAGAAGAAACTGCTTGGTCCCGAGGCGGCAGAAACCAAGGCAGGTAATTCTCGTGACAACAAATGCAGTGAAGTGTAGAGGAATAAAAAGGTGGATCCATCCCAGTCACACTATTCCGATACCTACACCTGAAAACTCTGACGAAGAAAGTGAGACAACAGATGATTCAGATTCTGAAGAAGAAGCTGAAGGAAATCCAGATTCTAAAGATCGACAGAGGGGTCGACATCTGGAAAAACCATCTGTGAATGGAGATTTGATTGGAAAAGACTTGAAAATTATTGAAATAGATTCTGAAGATGAAGAAAATCTGCTAGGTAAAGAATCAGCAGAAAAGGACACAGGAGAAGTAAAAGAACGTGATCAGGATAAAGGAAAAGAAACAGAAACAACAGAAGAATCTGATCAAGTTCAGAAGCAAGACCAGGAGAGTATCGAAAAGCAGAAAACAAGCTCTGAAAGCAGGAACGAAAAGCCCGGAACTGGGAAGTTAAAGGTGATTGAAGAAGTGGAGGAAGACGAATTGCCGAGTACCAATGATGGAAGAAAGAGTGCTGTTCCTAACGGAGTGAGACTGCCGATTAGAAAAGATCCTGAGTCAAGAATCGAAATTTCTGACAGTGACTCTGGAGAGAGTGATGAAGAATGTCAGAGGGAAAGAGTGAAGAAAAGATCGTGGAAAACAGAATCTAATGTGACTGAGCCAAAAAGAAAAATCTTGAGAAAAGGAGAGACTTGGCCAACTGAAAATGGAGGATTGAGAGTCAGGTTAGTAAAGAGATCGAAAGAGCAGGTGAATGAAATCACGAGTCAGGAGGATCCTGAAAAGAAAGCAGAAAAGGGAAAGAAAATAGAAGTAATTTCTAGAAAGACAAAGAGAGTCTTGAGACCGAATCAAAAATACAAGTCTCCTGAGTGGGCTTATATTATAATCCCACCTGTAATTGAGATAAACAGTAGCAGTCAGGAAGAAATTGAGGACTATAGTGACAATGATTGAAGTACTAACCTGTTAGAATTTAGGATTAAGCTTAGGTTTCTGTTCTTGGCATAAGGCTGAAGAAATTGTGTTAGGTGACACAAGGTCGAAGAAATTGTATTTAGTTGGAGAATAACTTGTGACGCAAGGTCGAAGAAAGATTGTTAGAGGGATTTAAAAAAAAAAAATAAAAATTTTTAAAAGGGGGGTGTTTAAAATTTTAGGTATTTAGAAATTTTGAAAATTTTTGTTTTCTCTTTTTGCAAATAAGGTTTAAAAAAAAAATGCCTTTTGTTATGACGCGTGGTACTTCAAAATGTTCCATCTTCAAGAAATGCTGCAAGATGACTCTGGTGTGTGTGCTCATATTGATTCTGCTCTGGTTAGTTTTAGCTGTCATCTTTCCTTTCGGGATTGATAAGGAGAGGTACAAAATCAATATGACAAGCAAAGCTTCAGTTAGTCAAGACAAACATAGTGCAACACACAAAGCTAACAAGGTTATTGATCACAGACCAGATATTCACCAGGATAGGTCTGTTGGTGATTTTTCAAGCAATACATTTTCGAGGCTTTTAGAAGAATATGTTAAGGTCATGAGTGTCAAAGATTGCTATATTTGTGTAAAGTTGCCTGCTTCTGTTTCTGAGGGAGTGACATACAATATGCTTCCTCTTACTTATGATATAACCTGCAGTGTGATAGCTAGCTTATTTTATCAAACTGGTCGCTTAGAGTACTATTATTCAAACTATGACGAAATCTTTGCTAATCTGAAAATTGAGGATGCTTTAAATAAACACAAGAAAGCCAAACAGATGAGGGAATTCTTTTTAGTCACTAATGAGCTTACTTATGAGTACGCATACAGAAATAACTTAACCTGCAAATTGAGAGCTGAGGAAAAGACTTTCCTGAATCTTGTTGAGGAGAGAAGGGCGATTTATAAAAGAAACGAGATGGTTAAACAGACCAAATCGAAGTTTTGGCAGAAGGAGGATGAAAAGCTTAATGGCAAATCTTTTGACAATGTTGCAATTCATATAGACAAACCAATTAGTGGCAAGCTTTGCATTAGGAGAGATAATACCCTTTTTGATAATTACTTTGTAGGAGCTAGCAATTGTGAAGACACTTACCAAATCATGGGGGGTTGGGGATTCAAAGGTGGCAGAGATCCAATTTTTCCTGGGATCTATTTTGTCTGCGGAGATAAAGCTTATTATAATCTCCCGGACCATTGGTACGGGACATGTTTTGTTGGTCTTGTTTTTCCGAAAATTTTTCATGTTGACAGAAATGCAGAGGGTTCTTTTGAAATCAGTAATCATTTAAACAGGTTTAAAAGAGAAAGTTTCTCAGAAATTTTGGGAGACATCTTTGAGGCAGTGATACCTTTAGTAGGTATAACCCTGAATGCAGGAAGAATCAGAAAATTGTCCACAATTGTTGACAGATTGTCCACTGACACAGCGGGTGGTTTCCAGTTAGTGGACGTGGAGGTCATTGCGGTTAGATCGATGGTGATGCAAAATCGCCTTGCCCTAGACATACTCCTAGCAAAAGAGGGAGGAGTCTGTGGCATTTTACATGTGCAGCATTGCTGTACTTACATCCCTGACGAGAGTAAGAATATTGAAATGTATATTAGAAACATCACAGAGATGCACTCAGAAATAGTCCCTTTAGAAGAGGATGATTTTTCAGAACGTCTTTCAAAAAGATTCCAAGCTATCAAAACCTGGTTTCAAGAAATTGGTATTTCAGTTCTTGGCAAGATTCTAACACCTTTGTTTGTGATAATTTTTGTGATAGTTTTGACAAAGATCAGTTGCATGTTACACAAGAGAAAGAAGCACATGAGGGAAAAGAAGAGAATTTACAAAATCAAAAAGGAGCAGGAGAGGGAGGTAGAGCTTGAGGAGTTACGCGGAGCACAATCTGACAGTTGCAAGGATTTTTCTGAAACAAGTCTTTAGAAATACTAACACAGTGAAATTGAACCATTTTCGTTTAAGATAAAATTTGCTAAATTTTGGGTGTGGTGTGGTGATTTGGGAATCACCAGATGAGGGAGTTGATGGAGCGAGATTCAGAAATGTTTTTCATTTCAACATGCGTCAAGTCATATTTCCATAACAAGAAATAATAAAGTTAACAATTGTGCTGTATGTGTATTAATTCAACCTAGTTTTAAGTTACATACACGAGAATACATATGGGCTACTAACATGTGTGGTTATAAATGTGCATTTTGTTGCATTTCCTTGTATGTGAAAAAATAATAAATTAATCGTGTCTATTGTCATGTCAAAAATTAATTGCAGCTGTTTAGAATAAATGGCATGTGCTTATTTTGCTTTCCTGTCTATGTGGTGTCACTCTATTCTTTACAGGTGCATAAAGAACCCTGCTGGATTAAATGAAGAATGGTAGATATAAAATGCTGCTTTATTTGTGCATTTCAGCTAGGTAATTTAGACTAATGGGTTAATCATTAGCAATGGAGGGTGGCAACAGAACGCACTGTATTACTCGCATTAATTATTCTTTTGTGTTTGTTTATATGATAGTTTTGAAAGAGGCTTTGGGCCTAGTGAATATTCACGTTTACTAAAATCTGCTTGGAGCCAGAAAGAGTTCATGTTGGCAACGACTTCCTCCGGCCTGAAACAAATTTGTCATGCTGAACTGACAATCCTTTAGTCGAGCAAGGCCAAGGCCAGGAACCGGCAAGAAGACCTGAAACAACTGCGTATCCGAGGAAGCTAAAACTTTCTTGTATCTAATGTTGCAAACTGGAGGAAGCTGCGTTGTTCGAAAACTAGAGACAATGGTCTCTAAGAACGTGACGGAACTGTGATTCTAAAAATGTGGTGACACGTCGCCTGTCACTTTTTGACCAATGGGACTCCGATTTCAGCAGAGAAATATGCTTTTTCATAGATTAGCTTAGCGTAGAAAGGTATAAAAACTCTTGCCCCGTGGAAGAGTATTGCTTCTCTTTGCGGACCTTTTGATGAGGGCGTTGTGCTGATGAACTTCCCTTGGAGCACGTAAGAGCCTTCAAAGACTTTATTCTTTAATTCTTTATTATAGTTAGCATTAGTTAGGGACTTAGGTTTTGAAAATGCCAAACTGATAATTTCCATTTTGCAATAATATTTTGATTCGCATTAAAACTGTCATAACCATTTGCAATGATTCAAATAAAAATGCTTTAACAAAAATTCTAATACATTTTCCAAATGAGTAGCTAATAAAAATCTTACTTTGGAAAACAAGCTGGTCTTGTTATTTCATGAGTTTAGGTTACCATTAGCAAGATCTTATCGCCACAGTGGCTTAATTAATTTGTAGGGTTTGTAAAGTATGATGAATTCATTTACCGCGGTTGTATATAAATGTATATAATTTGTGAATAGGTTAATTAGGTCACATGATTCAGTTGGTCAAAATATGTCATGTTAGATTTATGGGCCTTATGATTGATTATTGATTAATAGTGTATACTGTGGAGTTGGGTAGCGTAGCTTATGACATATTTCCTATAGCCCGCTGGATCAGATGGACCCAGTGGATGATGTGTAGCGTGTTGGAGAACTGTATCTAGTGAGTGAAACTATACTTTCATCTCAGGCGCCGGATCCCTGCCAATCTGAGAGAATTCATTGCTGATATTACATAGTGACATCTTTGACTATTTCCCCATACAAATCCGGCTTGAGGTGGGCCTCATGTTCCTACCCTGGAAGCCCTGGCATATGAATATATTCAAGTACAAATACATTGAGTACAAGAGACGTTTTAAAATGTACATAGACTCTGAATTGCATTATCCTTGATTCAGTCTGACTGGATACCCTCAAAGGTGACTCTACAGATCTACTGATTCATTGATGGACAGCTGGTGTTGTCTTTGAGTCTGTATGGCGAAGAACTTTGTGGTTGGAAAGACACTGGCTAGTGCTATATTAATCTTGTTTGAGTGGTCTGCAATGGACATAACTTCTGCATACTCTTCAGACACCTTGCTGTGATTACTGATGAAGGCAACATATTAACTGAATACTCTGGTGACTTTCCAGACAGTATTTGCACTCATCTGTTTGTGATGGTGTATACAAGTATAGGGTTATCGCTGGCAATATTCTGGCAGCCCAACTCTGGCACAGCAACTGCATATCTGTAAACCACAGGAAGAAGGAGGGTTCTTCTTTGCCACTTTCTGCTGTTTCGCAACACTCCTCGCCCTGCTTTCCCTTTTCTTCTCCCTCACTGTCCCTACGTCATCATGCATCATTCACTAATCTAGGCACCCTTGAACCTAATAGGAAGGCTGTCCTACACCTATATGACATGGAATGGGGCTGAGATCTTCGAGCATAACATCATATCCCTTCATTAATGGGGCTAATGCAAATATCACTCTCCTTGCCAACCTGATCCAAGAGAGTGCTGATTCCGAAGATTATTGAGTCATTATTATTTCCTTAGAATTATATGTTACTCTTTACCTTAGCCTTAATCAATTAGTACCCCACCCCTCTCTGTGCTTATGTACATTATATTGTGAGCCACCTTGTTGTTATGCTTTCGTCTTAGGCTGATCTGAGATTTCAACTGTTCAGAGATGGGACATTGCTACACCTTCACTATTTTTATCTTTGTGAATTAAGTTATTAACAATATGTAAAAGTTTTAGGTGCAATAGTGAATTCATTTGCACCAGTAGAGATCCCCTTTTGACTCCAAATGTTTTCCGTGGGTGCTTTTTGCCAAGATCCTGACAGTTGCCGTTGACAGCTTAGTTTAGTGTACAGCTTGTTCTTACCCTTAGATGCCTGATGTTTTAGGGTGATGCTCAATACAGATGGATAGAGTCAACGGTAAACCGATGTTGTTAATATGATGGGTTTTCCATTAACATCATATTCAATATTCTGCTACATTTGTCATTGTGCTGGTCATGGGGCCAGGGAGATGCGTATTAAATCTACAGTTATGCCTAACAAGACAGGGCCGTGCTCAATATACCTGTGATGCATTATTTGCCAGAGTGCTGCTGAGTATGTGGAGTGCTAGCAGCATTATTAGCCGGGTGCATGCTATGACTGGGTATATTATCATGGCTGCTGTTCATATGCATAAATGCTGCTCAGGATGCAGCAGCTGCTCTGCATTCTAGGAGTACTTTGCATTGTGCCAGGGCTGCTGCTCAGTGGGACAGGGGCCTCCAGTAATGTGTGGACGCTAATCTCTTTCCACGTGTCTCCCATGCCTCTTACTTGGTGCCCACCCCCCTGATGTCTCGGGGTCTTGACAGCACTGCTGGTCCTGCCTCTAAGTGTCTTGTGAAATGTTTGAGGAGTTTAGAAGGATGCAGACAGATTCCAGCTTCAAGTGAGTGACAGTAATCTAGCACAGCTGCTCTGTCCCCATCTCTGCTCCACTGCTGTGCTTTCCATCGAAGTCTGATGTGAAAAGCAGTTTACATCTCTTGTGCACCCCAGACTTGCATCCCCTAACAAGAGTGTGTTTATGGGGTACCACTGTGAAAGGAGCCTGGAACTGTGTTCAAGGAGCAGAAGTGACCCCGGGCGAGGCTCTGCCTGTGATCCCTGGCATGTGCTGCCATAGAGCAAGCAGAAACACTAGCTGCCAAGGAATGAAGGTTCTTAAATATTATCACTGCTGCCAACTACTGCGCCCAAGAGGTTCTTAGCTGTGGGAGTATTGTGCTTCTTGAAAAGTGCCTGTATTTACATGCCCAGCGGACAGGTAACACAGGAAATGGAACCTTTAAATAAGAGAGTCTCAAGAGAGATGCAGACACACAATGGAAGACGTCTTAGAGAGAAAATTGGTCACATTTGCAATCCCTAAATTGAGTCTTTGGCTGGATCTAAAGTCGAGGCAACTAAGTCGCAGATTCCTTTGGAACTGTGGGGCCTCTGAGCCAGGACAAGAGGCATGGAAAGCTCAACCCCATTGTCAACAAGGAGGACGTTATTTCAGAGTATTCTCAGCCTCGTATCAGCTTCTATTATGTTTCTCCTGGAGGTGTAACCCAGCAAGGCTGCCTTTCTTTTCTTAGAAGATCTTACCAAGAAGTGCCGTAAACAGTGTACAATAGTGGATCATTTTCAAAGCAATCAGCCGTGGACAATGTTAGTTAGTCAAATTGATTTAATACTGGTGCTTTTTCAAAAGAACAATCATAAATACAATTTGAGGTTTAAACAGGTGTGCTGCCATTGACACACTGGCCTAGGTAGCTCACATGGCTTGTGTTTTTAAACACTTCCCAAACACACGGATTCTAATGGAGTGATGGAAGCTGCTGGGGCTGTGAGTGCTGAGACCTTCAGTGCTTGCGTCCACTCTGGTGTGCTGGCTTCTGCTGCTCTGGGGACGCCTCCGGTACGCACGGTGTGTGAGGTTCCACTGGAATAGAAATGGCATGAGGTTAGGAGGCTCGAATGCTTTTCATATGGTCAAGGTTGATATATTGCCACCAACAGATGATTTGATATCTAGAAATGCCTTGTAATGAACTAAACCAAACTCTAGTAATTGCAATTGGTTTCTCCTGCATTGAATGTTAATACAGATATACCTCTCATGTCCATAAAGTCAATTTCTAAATTGTATCTCATTCCAAGTTTAGGTTAGCAAACAGACATTATGTGGATGTGCGTTTTTAAGAGATTGTAGCGCTTAATTAGATGGGCGATTGCAGTTTACTCAAAACGCTGGATTACTGCGCTGCATGCTATTTATTACAGGAAGAAAAAATAGAATGTAGCTGGTTGGTTGGGACTTTGGTGTGGTAGGTGCTTGGATTTTCTATGAAACAGGGAGTTAGTTTTAGTGACCAGTAAGGTACCGCTCTATTGGCTGATTAGATAGTGAGATGATAGACAGGACTGGTGTTTCATTTGTTGTGCAGTTACTGCTTGATTGGATTGGCTTTGTTTAAGGAGGATGATGGGTTCCTTGGTTGATCATGTGATTGACTTCAGCTGGTAAAATTCTATGTAATTTGTTGTTTACTTTTTGTTTCAATGGCTGGAGAGTTATGTGATGGGTTTGTTGTAGGGGATGGGCACTTCACTGAGTCTTTGGAGAGCTGGCTAACTTTGTGTGTCCCAAATCATTTCTTAAGTTGTGTTACATTCAGTATTCAGCTTCCTAATTTATCGAGAGATTGGTTGGCCTTTTGGGTGCTTATTTGGATATTTGCATTGCCTTTATAGCTGGTGGGTGAATGTACTGTTGGTTAGTATGCTTGTTAGGTTGGCTGATGTATTTAATGATCTTTAGAGTGGTTGGATTGTTATATTGTTAAGGAGTTGGTTCAACGACTCTCTGGTTTATTGATTACATGGCCACTCTGTCAGTAGTTTGTAGTATTGCACCAAAGAAAGTATTCATACTGACAAATAAACAGTGGCATAGCTAGATGTTGTGCTGCTCGTGGCAGTCCCAGTGTTTGTTGCCCGGTGGCCACATGTAAGAGCTTGGGGGAGGTGCTTGCAATGGGCGCAGGTAAGAGCGGGGGGAAGTCACTGCACATAAAGACATTTTACCAATAAACCTTATACAATTAGACAACAAATCAAAGCACCAAGCACAGGAATTTCAGGGGAAGGTGCTACATATCAGGAGCAGGTATAAGTATAATAGTGCTTGTTGCTCAAATAAAATCAAAACTGCTTCGGAAAAATTCCTTGTTGACACTAGAACCATAATATTTCTCATCGATGGTAGAAAGCTGTGTTCCTTAAAGCAGGCAACCATATTGCAGAAGCATTCTATTTTCTGAAAAACTCACTGAGAGCATATTAATGGAACAATTGTAGTATATACTACATACCTGGTTCATGACGTTTTTGTACCTCGTCCCGACTCGGTCGAACTACCTGGTCCTCGCCATGCTGTATTGGTCTACGTGCTGGAATAATACAATAACAACCATTATTATACTTAGTGGGTTGGAACTGACATACAGTTGTTTTAGTTTAAAATGAATACTCTAACTCTGATGAAATATTTATCACAATAGTGCAGGGCGGTGTGTAACTCACTACACAGGGTAAGCAAGGCTAACAAAATGGAACTTCTCCAACACACCACAGATCACAACGCTGTACCAACATTGTTCCTATATAATGTCCAACCTATCCCTGATCACCTGTGAGCTTCTGCTACCACGTGACAAAGGTAGGTTAGCCAGGAAGAAAAATGTGATGCCCCTGGTGATGAACTGAACAGGATGTAGACGGTCAGGCGAGACTCAGTTTAAGAATGCGCCACATTTTAGGTACTAGGCAAAAAATAAAGTTTATTTATTACCTCTATGACTCTGAATGCCGGAAACAGGTCAGAAAGAGGAATAGTGTGAATTTTGCCATTTGGTAAAAAAGAAACTGCATGTGACCTCCACAAAGCCTATTCAATTCAGAAGGTACAGTAGAGCCCACCGGGGTAAGCTCAAGCGCATCCAGTATCAGTATTTCCCCTGAGAGGTTCTACCACACAATACTTCTGACCAAGATCCCTATGAGCCTACAAATATATAAAATTAGAAGAAAATTATATTGTTTAAGGCTGGATTGTCCATCTAGACTGCAGTTTTCCGGCATGCTGCAACACATTATCCTGCATGATCTTCAGCTCTGTCTTTGTTCTTGTAGTATTATTACCTCCTTTTATTTTTCTGTTCTCTTGCAGATTTAGCTCTGGTCCTCCTGTTAGGTCTTTGCATGCATTTTCTAATGCTGTGAGAAGACATTCTTATGTAGTATTTTTGTTCCTTGTGAGCTCCCTCCTCAACTCTTATCACCCATGCCACTGTTCCAGAGCTATGTGTGACCTCCTTTCTTGTATTTATACATTCTGAAGCACACCAGTGTGAACTATTTACACTCATACTTTCTGTAAATCAACTTACTTCAGACAGTCCTTACTCACATTTGCAATGTGATATTAGCGAATGAAAAGTATGTTTTGTGAGCAAGAACTCCATATATATATATTTTAGTTAATTTGCTTTCAATTGACCTTGTAAAACATTATGTATGTTTAACATTTTAGTGAAGCAATACATGCTATTAATTGCCACACAGGACCTCCAGATTGACAAAAAAATAGCTGCTTTTGGTGTGCTGTTTGAGAACTGCGACTATGACAGTTTTCCAGGAGAAATCTCATGCATGAACATGTTCTCACTTGAAAATAAAATAGGTGTACATTTCCGCATGGCAAATTGTAAGCAAAAGTTCATCATTTGAATTGTTATCGTTTTACTGCATGGGGACATTGTTCCATCTGGAGAAACTCCGTCTCATACACCCTAACCACTCTTTAAAGCGTTATATCCCCTTTCTCACCCTAGCCAACTTTACATCTTCCCTTAGTTGTTGTTCAATTCTGGCCGTTTTGTTACTTGGAAATTAACATGGAGAAAAGCTTTTGTGAATACCCACAGACCTGCAATTTTGTGAGTGTTTACTAACTTGTGTGGGTGCCCCCAATCCCCATAGAATGCCTGAAACTCACCCATGTGAAGAATAAACGCATAAAATGACAACAGAGTTATGTAAATCCATTCATAAATTCAACGTCTTATTTTGTGAATCCTAAAATTGACTCTTTCCTTGTAACTGATGCCAGTGTGCAGCTTAGTCAAACTTACATGTGAAAATAGGTCGGTGAAACATTCCCATACTCTTCTATTACAAGGTATTGATCCTGCCTCTCTAATAGTCCATTAGATTGTGCGATACATTCATTCAAAATAATAAATACTAACAATGCCATGTGTGCCTTTATGTCAATCACTTATACATTTCTAAGGTTTCCTGTAATGGGTACCTTGGCTTGGCAGTGCTTACCTTCATGGCAGGCTTCTGGCTGGCTCTGCTGGCTCTGCTGGCTCGGCTGGCTGGATGGCTGGCTGGGCTGGCAGGCTGGCTGGATGGGCTGGCTGGCTGGCTGGATGGGCTGGCAGGCTGGCTGGATGGGCTGGCTGGCTGGCTGGCAGGCTGGCTGGCTGGCCTGGCTAGCTGGCAGGCTGGGCTGGCAGGCTGGCTGACTCGGCTCCGGGACAGCGGGCGTTTTCTGGGGTTGCTGGTGGTGGTGGTGTCCTCCGCCCTTGGCAGACATGATTCTCTCGGTGTGGCAGGGTCTGCTCTCAACGGAACACTGGTAGAGCAATTCTCTGATCTGTGTCTACTTTATCCCCAACACAGTGCTTTTATACCCGAGACACAGAGCCACCCATAGGGATGGGGCAATGGGCATCACGAGAAAGAACCTGACATGATTTGACACATTGTAATTCAAAAGTCACAGATTAGAACATTTTCAATTGTTATTCATTCTTCTAGGAAGGCAGGGCAATTCTTCTTGCAGCACTCCTTACCACACCTTTGCAATTAAAACCAACGTCATAACACTGAGTTTGTGAATGGTGTTTTTGACATTTGTAATTAATGACTTCTGTAAGAATGTTCGGGTTTGGGAGGGTGTGAAACCCAAACCATGCTATGGAAAAATCTCAAATAGATTTTGATCAAGTTGAAAATTAGATCCTTTGGTGAGAAGTAAACAAAATCTTAAACAGGAAATGTGGCTAGTTACTCTAAGGTTCAGAGTGTACATGAATCAATAATATGCCATAAGAGCAGTCTAAATTGCGGCTCGTCGGAATGAGAAACGACCCAAACCTAATTTATATTCGTTTGGGTGTCACAATATTGCCGATTGGAGGCAGCGACTTCCTTTGAAAGATTGTTGCGATATTTCAGTTATCAGTGATGGACGAATTCTATAGCAGTCAGTGGAACCTTTAAACTGACTCCACAGCAGTTGGTTATTTTATTGTTTGATGACAAGCTCAGAAAAATGATTGTCCTGAGGATGACCATTTACTTATGACAACGGTCGAAACGCCGTCGACGATACTGTGGCCACCATTTAAGGAGGACACATTGTTTTGTGTATAGGAGTTCTTATATGGTTTTAGAACTCTTATGTCTATGTAACCTCTATGTGTTTGCCACCTGTCTGGTTTTATGTATATGTTGTGTAATGTTTTTGTAAGACAACAACCTATCTGAGCCTTATGTTAATCTTTTAAATATAAATAAATTTTGTATTTTTCTATAATCACATGCATTTTTTTCTGAATCACTTTTTCTTTGGACCAAAAGTGTTCTATTCTTCTTTTTTACTTTCCCTTCTTTGTATACCTTTATTACTCTTATGGCATATTATTGATTCATGTACACTCTTAACCTCTGTTTGGAAGAATAATGTTAGCCCCTGGTTCAGGTGGTTAGGGCTGCCCCTGTGGTGGTGAATATAGTTACTCTAAGGGAGAGGTGTGGTGCTGCGGCCTGACCGACTGACGCTGGAATCTGGGGTTCACGGTTCGATCCCCGGTGGCAGATTAGCCCAGCACCATGTGACTCTGGGCAATAGCTTGCTTAATATTCCAGACGGCCCGAGCTCCTGGAGACCCTTAAGGGTGATTGCTCACGCTTTAGAAATGTGGATTATTATTATTCTGAGAAGACCCGTTTTGCTGCTATATAGAGTGTAACATAAACTGCATGAGATATATATTTCCTGAAGAGAATTTACTTCTTTCACATCCTTATTGAGAGTCTTGGTGTCCCTCTCTCAGAATGACTCCTTTAATTCAGAGAAAGATGGATATAACTAGCTACCCGGTTCTGGGTGACCTGATCCAAAATATTATTAACCCTGCTTTCATAGTACTTTAACTCGTAGCATGAAGTCTGATGATGCTATAAAGAATTGGAATACATATCTGATGATGATGATGGTTCTGTTTAACCAATGCAAACACAACAAGATGGTGGACGGAGAGCTGAAACCTTTCAACCACTTACCCCCAGTAAGAGATCTGTGTTTAATCTATTGTTCTTTTGATTATTAGGTATAATCTAACTTAAGGTAATCCTTTGTGAGGCAATCCTGATACAATTTTACTGCAGCGGGAACCATGTTACATTGATCTCAGATTTTCCTTGCTGAGAATTTTTGCTCCTTAAAGGATTCTTTGATGGACATTTGGAATGCCCAAAAAATATCCTGAAAGTTGTGTTGTTAAAGAAAATGAACTTTGAACTATTTTCTTGAACATTGAACTGAACTCTGAAGAACCATGCTATATATTCTAAGATTTCACTATGAGGTAACATCAAAGACTCTATAGTAGACTGTACTGCATAAGTATATAGGTCTTGGAGCGCTGATTGCATAACTTGCACATACAAAAGAAAGAAGGAGGCAGAGACAAGGATATTCCCAAACCTATTGTTAACTTACTTCTGAAGATTTGGTTTGCTGGTAGGAGTATTTCATTTCAGACTCACTGTTCTCCATTGACTACAGCCACTGTAGCACTGTGAGACACAGGATTTTGTTTTTGTAGTGGTGAAGGGTTGATCATCTAAGCTTCATTCTACGAAGAATAGGGTGTAGCAGTTACATCACATTTCTGGAAAAACGAGGAGGGGTTGATGCCAGAGGTGGCACTGGAAACATACTTCTTATCCTTTCTGGCCACTTTCATGGCAGGAACCTCCTTTGTTGTGGCCATCTTCTTCAGTTTTCTACATGTGTTAGCACTTAGAACAAACAGAATCACTTAGCTGGAGATTCTGGTGTCACTGTCAGCTAATTTGCAGACTTCTCCCCATCTACGTATTGTGTATGACATGGTGTTTTGTGTACCTCCAAGCAATAAAAATGAAGCAGGAAGTTGATGAGACTTGGGCAAGCTAACCAATGTAATACAAGCCATCATCATTATCATAAATACTCAACAATAGTGTGCCCATGCATAAACAACTATTGGTTGCTAGTCACTACACAGGAAGAGATAAGTTGGTGCTCCTCCAGGGTACACGAGGATCCTATGGGTGGTCGAGGAACTGGCAAAATTCGAATACATTATTAAATAATTGCTGGCGCACCACCAGGGCCCATAATGTACCTATGAGATCCAGGCAGGCAAAATTCAAATGAATTAACCAAATAATTACTGGTATCTTGCCTATTCTCTGCTGCACCAGATTCTACACCCTGCACACATCCAATGCTGCGAAGAGTCTGGAAGAAATGTATTTGATCCACCTGAATCAAAGGTAAGGGATATTGGAGAACAGTGAAGTGAAGTGAGTTCACAGTAGACAATAAATCAGATGTAGGTCCGATCTGATATAGTATTAAAAAAGATGGGGGTCTCAGCAGGATTAGTTGAGTCGCTGATAAACCCTTTTTAGGTCTCGCCTAGGCAGCTTGCATGTGTTGCCCTAGGAGATGACCTTTAGAAATTGGTCAGCTTTTTTCAAGCACTCGTGATTGTGCTGGTTTCCACCTTGTGGGAGCGAGCAGCAGCGCGCCGACCATCTATTTTAAATTAGCATGGCTGCGTGCGCCGCTCCTCTCTCCCGCAAGCATGAGTGCTTGAAAATAGCTTACCCTCCCCACTCTACCTCACCTCCCTCTCTCTCCTGAAGTGTTTTCACCTGCTCCCCTGGCAACTGCATGCCCCGCTCCTCGCCCGCAGCTGTGCACTATCCTGCAGCGCTCCCTCATCTCATCCTACAAGTGCAGTAACATATCTTCCATTCTTCTCTTATGTCCCACCTCATAAAAGCACCTTCCTCCATTTACGGTTTCTCGTCTCATTTTATCTCTTTCGCCTCTTCTTTCTAATTAGCGTCGCTGCACTGGTCACGGCCCGCCCCTCACCTTTCTCTCACCAGAGAGGTCAGTCCTGGTCATCTGGCGCCGTCCGTAGTGGCGCAATGCTGACTTCACTTCTATGGCCACAACCGCCAAAAGCTGACTCTGCCCGCTCAACAAAGAAGAGGGGGCCGTGGGTCCAGCTGCTGGTGCAATTCTTCAGATTGTTGGCAGGGGACTTCAGATCCATTACTGTTGCCGGACAGGACTCAAAGCAACAACCGGCTTGTTCCAACTCCTCAAGGAGCCGTTTGCAGGCCTGTAGCAGCTCAGCTTGTCTTGAAGCTATCTCATGGCAGCTAGTGCAAGGTGACACCCTCTGCGAGGAAAGATTCTAAAGGGCTATTTAAATACTATTGCACCCACTTCAGTGCATAGTAGTGGAGAAAATACATTTCCCTGTAATGTTTTCAAATTCTTTATCCAAATCTTGGTATGTATGTAAATATTATGGACTTGCTTCATTAACTACCCCGATAATAGGTGCTAGAAAGTAAAGCCCATATTGCCTTCTGCAAAACATAGTATGTTAGTAATGATTAGAATCATACAAGGGCTCTACATTGCCACAAGAAAGTGGAGTATTGTGGATCAGTTCGCTACATCGGCCTCTCTTTTGTTTACAAATGCATCCTCCTTATATGGCCACGTCTTTACTTCGTTTCGGCTGCTACCGACACACGGTGCACAGCTGAAGACGAACTTCGCAGCCGCCGGTTCTGTAAGTATTTCTCTCGTCTTTCAGCCTCTGATCTCCCTCCTCCATGCCAGTCTTTACCCCACTCTAACAGCTTCTGTAGTACTTCTTTCATCCTGTATCAAACATCAGAAAGGTTTCCTAGCCCCCTTTACCTCCCTGTCCTCACACTACCTCAGTGCTCCCTTAATCTCACTTGCCCCAGCATAGTTGCTTTCCAGTGCTCCAGCTGCACTGACAAGTCAAGCTTCATTGGGCTTGTGAACTCCCAGTAGCCTTACACCCGGTGCTTCTTTTAGCCTGTGAATTCTTAGTACTACCCTGAGCTACCCCTGTAAGCTCCTTCAAGCCTCAGTCCTCCTCTGAGTCCTGAAACCGCCCCAGCCTCAGTGCTCCCCTGAGCACCTGCATCCTTAGTGTTCCCAAGAGCCCCTGCAGCCTCAGTGCTCTTGTCTCTGCTTCAATAGAAGTTGATGGGAAAAATACATCCTCCATATTATTTATTTTTAAAACACCATCATTTTGCCTGCTAAAATATTGGCATTCCTGCACCCCTGTGCTCCTCTGGACCAACCCCCTCAGCCTTAGTGCTCCCCTGAACCCCTGCCACCCTTATGGCCTCAGTGTTCCCCTAACCCGTGGCATACGGGCTCCCCGGACCCACTCCCTACAGCATCAGTGCTCACCCGTACTCCTGCTGCAATCCCTATACTAGCCTCAGATCCTCCCTGACAATTCCCCGTGGACTCCGGGCTCCTCCTACCCTTACCCTGTGGCTTCGGCTTTCCCCTACCGTAACCCTGTGGCTTCGGTCTTCCTCCTACCCTTAACCTTAAATGTTCTCCTCCTCTGAACACTCGTATAATTAAACTATTTAACTCGGCTTCTACGTGCATGACATGGGCACTCACACAACAGTGCTCCTCTACACTTACCTTATAGACTCCTAATTAGCACATCTGCACCAACTATTATAAGCTTATTCTGGACAGGCTTTTGGACAAGTGGTGTGTTCTGATCCTCAGTGCTCTCAATTGCGTCACTGGTAGGACACACAAAGTACATTATACAGAAAATAGTTGGTATCGATCAAATGCTCCATTTTGCATCAGGGTGCTACATTTAGATTGTTTACTTAGTATCTCTTTATTCTGCTTCTTGTGCTACCTGTGATTTTATTTTATATTTCAGCAGTACTTCTGAATTTCTTTCAGAGTGCAATGGAGCGCTGCCTCTGTTTGTGTTACTCTCCACATGCTGTTTCCTATTACTTGTTCTCTTTCTTTATCTGTGTGCTATGTTTGAAGGTGTTTAACATGAACCCAGCTGCCACCCATACATTGCTCTAATTTACTCACAAGTGTAATAAGAGAATTGTTAATATCTCTCTTGCCAGCTCCCTCATAGACATCCTTGCTACTTTTTTCCTGCAACTGGCTTGAGCCTTTTTCCTAAGTCCTTCATTCACCACTGCCTGTCAACCACTGCACTCATTATACCATGCCAAGTCATTCCACATCCTGATTGTTGCACTTTTCCCTTTTTCACCTGCAGAGTTTTCTTCATTGATATTTAACTTTGCAACAGGCTGCACAGCAGCTACACTTCTCTTCCATATAGCTTACACTGGCAAAGGCAATAGCTCAGACTAAACACTTATAGGATCCAAAAGGTGAGGCCTATTGGCAATGCCATTGCTTGTTTTGGTTTTGTCAAGATAGTATTTCAGTACTTTGTCTACAGTCAAAGGATAAATCCTTCCACGAGGAATCCCTGCCAAATTACCTAGAGCAATAGGAAACCATACTCCCTAAGGAGCAGCAGGGAATCAGCTCTTTATTAAAGGTGTCAGTAAAGTATTGATACACTTTTGAAAGGGCAGATAACGATACATCTGCCTGTTGCAATTCCAGGCATGATAAATTCAGCTGTTTCTAAAGATCTCCTTTTGGAAAGCACTCTTCATGGCAGTTTTAGTATGAGAATTTAATTAAATGATTCTTCCAATCATTGGTAGAAAAATGGATTCATATCTATGATGTCCATACTACAATGGGAAAAGATGGGGTATCAATCAAATTAAAAGTCTCAGATTCCTTGCACCCTTCAGAAGTGACCAATAGAATAGGAAAAGTGGCGTCTGATATATCTTCAGAGCTTAAGGGTTTCCCATAATTCTTTGAATAGAATCTGAGCAGCTTCTGTACTGTACAGGTATTCAAGCCATCTTCTGGAACATACACTCAATAAAACAATCAGATGCTCCACAGTCAATTAGAGCCAACATAGTGCATAGCCTATTAGGTATCATAACATAAAGAGGTAAATATTCATTTGCTCTTGAAGGTGCAATGTCTTTTGACAGAAACCTGTCTGTGGTTTGCAAGTCAAGCATAGGCCGAGTAGTTTTCCAGCAACAGGGTACAGAATTTTATGAAATGTCCCCATTTACCACAATAGAGGCGTAGTCCATAATTATGTTTGCAATTCTTTTCTTCTTGGTTAAAAGTCTTTCAAGTTCCCAATCTGCATAGGTTGTATGATTTTCCTCCATTGACGGGGGAATTTTGAATTCCTTGAAAGGCGATTCATGAACCCACCCTTATCTTTCAGTCTTCCAAAGTTGATGCTGTGCTCCAACTTGAAATAATAATTCTATTTCAGTTTCAGTCATTGTGGGTCGTTTTACAAGTAGTACACCAAGCATCTTTCAATTCTTTTGGCATGCTAACGTAGAATGCAGCGGTGGCATTTTAGTCATTTTATCCAGTCTTTGCCTTTAATCTATAGAACTTGCTCATATATGCAATTATATCTCAAGTGTGTGCTTCAAAGAATCTGGACTCAGACGAAAATCCACTACTATCATCATAAATACTTCCCAATAGGTGTGGGTTAAGGAAACAGGGGTATAGCTGTGACCAAGACCCTAAATCCTATGGCTAATAAGGTTCTTAACTCCTCTCTAACCACCAGCCTTGTGCCGGCCATTTGGAAACATGCCAAAATTCTCCCGCTGCTAAGGAAGCCCTCTGCTGACCCCACAGTGCCGGCAAACTACAGACCCATCTCATTGTTTCCATTTCTTTCCAAAGCTTTGGAGAAGTATGTCAATACAGTGATTTCAGACTACCTCCAAAAAAATAATCTTTTGCACCCGAGCCAGTCGTGTGTCATAGCCAACTATAGTACAGATTGCAAAAAACACAGTTGATGGACAGAATGTAGAACAATGTCATACATTCACCCGAGTACAAGGATCTGGGCCTAAATCCATCGTTTTTTTGCACTCCACACCACCCTGGGTTAGACACTGGCTATATGCAAATCAGCTCTGACACTGTGCCTCATGGGAACAGTCCAGTCCGAACTACCAAGCCATGTCTTTCCCAGACCGGAATCAAGCATCCAAGGACCGGTGTCCCACACGGAAGATTCTTAGACAGGCCGCAGGACTGTGGATTAGGCAGCCTGTTCCGAAATAGTTTTCCTCCTTTCTTGAGGATAGAGGCTAGAAAGTTTGGACTCCTCCTTTCGCTGCCTCTATTCTTAGTCTGAAAGTTGGAGTTCCTCTGTGCTCGATACTGAGCCCTACCCTCTTCAACTCATATATGTCCTCTTTGACACTGCTGCCGGAGGCTTGTGGAGCAAAAATCATCTCTTACGCTGATGATACTCAGCTCCTTTTCACCTGTGACATGGGAGCTGATTTTGAGGGCTAGCAGATCAGCACCTGCCTTTCGAAGATGTTTTCATGGCTTAGGAGGAACCAGCTTAAATGTAATCCAGAGAAATCTGAAGTCATCTTCTTTGGTACTCCTCTCATTGATGGATGGAAATGCTGGTGCGCAAAACCATGTTAAAAATCTGGGTATATTGATTGATAGTACTCTCTCGATGAGATCCCAGGTCCAGTCGGTAGCGGGCACTTGATTTGGGCTGCTGCAGATGCTCCGGAAATTTCTTCAACTCCTGCCATTTGAGCAAAAGAAGACTGTAGTCCAGGCACTGGTTACCTCCAGGCTGGACTATGTCAATGTCCTATACATGGTCTCCCTGAGAATCTGCTCAACTGTTTACAGGTAGTCCAGAATGCAGCAGCAGAGTGGTTCTCCTGCTTAATCCCAGGACTCATATTACTACGCACCTTAAGGCATTGTACTGGGTCCCAGTAAAAAAGAGGATCAGCTTTAAAACTCTGGTGCTATCGCAGCCACCATCCTGCGCTCAAAGGCGCATAACGTGCACGGTCGGGTCCCGCAGCGCTTGAGCCTGTTTTTGCAGACAGGAGGGGCAGCCTGGACTACAAGCCCCAGTAGCCTTTGTGGCCATCGCTGCCACCATCCTGCACCTGGAGGTGCATAAAGCTCATTGTTGGGCCCCGCAGTGCGGAGCCCATTTTGCTGAGAGGAGGGGGCAGCCAGGACTCCAAGCCCCAGTAGCCTTTGCAGCCACTGCCACCACCTTCCTGCGCCTGGGGGCGCATAATGATCACGTCAGGCCCCGCAGCGTGGGAGGCTGTTTTTTGCAGAGAGGAGGGGGCACTTAGGACTACAATACCCAATAGCCTTTGTTCCCATCCCCACCACCATCCTGCGCCCGAAGGTTCATAAGGCTCACGGTCAGGCTCGCAGCGTGGGATGCGCACAGGCGTGCCCGGGCAAATCCCGGTCCAAGGGTGGGCCCGTGCAATTCCGTCAGAGCCAGGAGGAGGCCGGGCTTGGCCACCCCATCATTTGACATTATGTCACTCTCGCCCCTCCCACATTGGTCATTTTCCTGAGGACATAGGTACTGTTTTGATCATCCCATTGCCTATATAGTGGTTACCTCATTATTCCATTTGACTGGGTCTCTTTGTAAGTAATATCCCTGTGTGACGAGTGATAGCTCTATACTGGGAAAGCGTAAAGCCAATGAGGAGGGGCAGAAGGCTGCCACTAAAAAAATGGTGAAAAAGAGCAAATCCGCCTAGAGCTTTGTTGATGGGGGTAGGGGTGGGGGTGTGCTGGACCGTATTGATAGCCTACTATCTGAATGCGAAGATGTCCTTAATCCCAATACATCAAGCATTCCAGCACACAGCACACAGACCCCTGGAAGTCTTAGACACAGCATCTCTAATGGGTGCATTCCATCAATAAATAACAGAGCTAAGTATAGGAAACCCCCCATCCGCCACAAGCCCAAATTATAGCGCAGTTGACAATGTAGCCATAGACGAGCAGGCACACGCAGACAATCTCTCTGTCTTCCTTTATAGTAACAGTAATGCCCCACTTTTGGGCAATGGCAATGCTTCAGATGAGCCTATTGAAATGAGAATCGAGGTACAAAAAGGGGTTCCAAAAGCAAAAAGACGACTCAATGGGAAAGTGCCTTCACCCTTAAGCTCTGTCCCTCGCCCAAGGAATGAAATCAATCACTCTAGCGAAAACATAGGCACGCATAGACACGCATTCACATCCCACATGCATTGAGCCGACCGCGCACATATCATCATTATCATTATAAGCCCAAATGGGAAATTTGACAGAAGAAATTAGAGCGCTGAAGGTAGCAGCGTGTTGTCACTGAATCCATCAGTAAGGTACATAATGATGTTCAATTACTAAAGATAAATCCAGGATCTGAGTCCACCTGCCTGGCTTATGACAAGGGCGGGCCAGGAAGCCATTGACAATTATCAGAGGAGTGCAAGGGCCCAAACACAGATGCTAGAGGCAGCAGCACAAACCAAAAGAGCGCCAAGGGAGCCCATCATGACCCAAATAGATTTTGATGGGATATATCTAACAGGGCAGCCCCCCCCCCCATTTTTCAGTTTGAAACAGGCACGGGCTCCCTAGCAAGCATCCCACTCCCACAGGCAAATCGGGAATCCATCCCTCATGGCAGTGGCATCACCCCAATGTGGAAGCGTATAATAAACCTGACCAACGTACCTAAGTTTGCACCTAGGCCAAACACAGAGGAGGAGGCGTCCTTGATTTCAATGACATAGTTGGGGCTAGAAGGCACTCTACCTTGGGGTTTGACACAGATGCTATTGTGCTTACCCTAACCCATCATGACCTGGTTGAGAATCTGGTAGTCTATGACCTACAGACCTGATATCTTTTTGAAACTAATATCCGTCTCAAATATAGTTCTCTGGGTGGGATTAGCAAACCAGTTTCTGAACATCGTGTCCCCCCTCAACCCAATGTATCAACACTTAGAGAGATAGACTGATGGTTTTCCCCGTCTCCCCCGCACATCTCACTGGTTGGTATGACAGATCAACCATTGAGCATATCATCCCTGGTAAAATTGGGATTCGCCCAACTGAGACAATACCTCCTGGTAGAACCCAGGGTCAGCCAGATCAGATGTTAGGATCCATAATCCCTAGGGACGCTCCGACCACAAACATACATCAAATGTCACGCACCATTTCAATACTATCCTGGAGTATTGCGGGGCTGAGGAACAGGGGTGTTGATCATGACTGGAACAAGTTCATAGAAAAATTTGACATCTGTGCTTTCCAGGAAACCTGGTCCATAGAGTCACCTAACCTACTTTAACCCGGCAACCCAGGGCATTAGGAGTAGTCCTTTGGGGGGTCATACCCTATGAGTCAGGCAGGACATAGGTTTTAAGTTCCGGGTATTATCCTCAGTGAGTAGTAATATCCTTGCAATTGGGAAGGCGTCCAGTCCATATGGAACTATAGTCATCCTAAATGTATATGCTAGAGGTCTCAGCAGGGGCAAAGATCTGAAACCATCAACTCCGGCTTTTTAGACACCCTCTCAGGGGAAGCCTCATTTGTCGTGGCTGAGGATCTAAACATAAGGTTTGAACCACTCGATAGTGAGGATAATGACCTAAAGAGAGAGAGGAGGAAGAGCAATGGGGTGTTTCACTTTTGGAATTACCCCCAATTAAACGTTGGACTGGGGCTGCCACTCAATTAAAAGCTCTTTGTTTAGAATATGGGTAAAGGACAGCCAACGGTCGATCCATCTCTGACAGACAAGGGTCAAACACTTTTAATAATGGTTACCACTCTAGTCGACTGTCTACTAAATAGCTTGAACCTACGGCACACCCGTCAGGGCATGGCCATGCAGGCATAAATGGAGAGTGACTAGGACCCATTCTACTTAAGGTTCATATTCAGGGACACAAAGGCACCTGCAAGACCTGACATCCTATCCACCAGCAGTGATCTTCAGCTTTCAAATAACATGCGCCGAGTCAAATGGCTCATGATCCTAGAATGCCTGGAAATACTATCTTTCATAACTAGTGAGTTGGAAAGCAAAGTTAGAGCGATGGATACATGCCTCCTTAACCCCTAACGACCAAAGAACTCATGCAGTTGCACAACTCACTGTTTTTAAAAATACGCAGGTACTTCCAAAAACTGAGAAAGGCTAGGGTGAAAGACACTGAGCCAAAAAATCATTGGTACAACCTCAATCGTAGACATGCCTGCACGCCCTTGGTGAAGCAATCAAGTTGGATGACGTGGCCTGAATTCAAACCGCTAGGTCTATCTATCAGAAAGCCATTCATTGTGCCAAAAAAGACCGGGATGAAGATAGATGGCAGGAATTAAAACATGCTTGTGACAGAAACAACTCCCAGCAGTTCTGGGACGTGGTAAAATGAGGTAGGTAAGGATTAGCACAGTCCCCTGAAAACCATGTCGACCCTGATGTGTGGATTAGTCACTTCGCCACTCAATATGCCTTTGACGAAGCTGAGGATAGTCTACCAATCCCGACCGACCCCTACCCTGTCAACAGGCAGATGTTGGTTTTGCACTCAGAGTACTCACAAGAGGCAGAGCCTCTAGGACAGACTGTGTTCCTGCTGATATTTATCTGTAGGACAGACCCAAATGAACCAAATGCATATTATTACTTGCTAATGCCATTGCCCAAGGAGCCCCTATCCCAGACACTTGGCGGGGGTGGATATAATACCCATATATAAAAAAGGAGATAAATCCCTGCGCGGCAACTGCAGGCCAATAAGCCTCATCGATTCCAGACAAAATGTGGCAGCCCGGCTTGTTTTGGCCAAGGTTCAATCCTGGATTGATGAAACCGCCATTCTTACCACCCTCCAGGCAGGCTCCAGGGTCCATATTAGCATAATTGACAGATCTTTTGCTTTGTCCTCATATATTGACGAACAATAGTTCTCGGCAAGGGCAGCCTGTATGCTGCCTTTGTCGATCTTAAATCTGCTTTTGACCGGGTCTGACAGAATACATTTTTGGGAGGTCCTGAAGGAGATGGGGATGTCACTCGACTTACTTTCCCTGATTGCCCGCCTCCATGAAGAAAATGTTGCACAAATCCACTGGGGGCGACGGGAAACAAGACAGATCCATTCCCTGTATGAAAGGGCGTCCGTCAAGGAAGTGTGCTGGCTCCCACATGGTTCTCACTCTTTAAAAATGGAGTATCAAACCTTCTTGCTGCCATCCTCACTGACACACCTGTTTTAGCTGGAAGGAAAATCCCCATTCTAATGTTTGCGGATGACATGCTGATAAGCTCGAAAACCCAGAGCGGAATACAGCGTGCACTCCAACGTTACGAAGAGTTCTGTCTCCTGCAAGGTTTAAAAATTATTGCTGCTAAGACAAAGTTCATGACCTTCAATCAGCACAGATCCTTTGAGGGGAGTATGACGATGGATGGGCTTCACCTCGAGCAGGTTGATGCATTTGTCTATCTGGGCATTAAACTACAGAAGGACAAGAGGTGGAAGCCACATATAGAAGCCATGGCACTAAAACACCAGCAGTTAGCCGGTACCCTGAGGAAGGAATTCAAAACCTCCAAGACAAAGCTCCTCTGCCCAGTACTTTAAATTTACAATAGCAAAGTGGTGAGCTCAATCCTTTATGGGGCTGAGCTGTGGGGCCTAAAGAACATGTCCCAGCTAACTATTGCCAAGAACACATTCCTGCGTGCGATAACTAGCCTCCCACAGAGTACACCCACTCTCTCCCTAAGGAATGATCTAGGCAGGAAAGCCTTGGTGAATCTTGGCAGGTTACGTCTAATTCTTTACTGGCGTAGAATATGGTGTACACCGAACTGGCTCCATATGTGGAGGGTCTAAGAGATATTATCAATATGGATGAATTCCATAAAATCAGCTGGTTGTGAGACTTGAGAAGTCTTTTTAATAAAATGGGCTTCTCATATTTGTGGGATTCCCCTTCCATGCCCATGTTCCTGTCAAAAGTCATTCTCAAAGAAACTTACTGGGAAATGATTGCACATGAAGAGACTTGGTGCCATGACGCCATTTCCCTCTTGGGGTCCTTTTTACAGATAAAACAACGCCCGAGTCTCAAGCTTCTTTATTTTGATATCGTCACAAAGCCCTTGGACAGGAAACTCTATTTCCAACTTAGATCAGAATATTTGCCCCTAAAGTGCTTTACATCCAAATGGTTCTCCACTGGGAATAACAAATGCCACACATGTGTCAAACAAGTAGAAACATATTTGCATGTGCTGTTTGCTTGCCCTGCCAACGCTGGCCCGCGCAAAGCATGGTTGGCGCAGACTTGTAGGAAAATGGGTACTAGATCATGTAGCACAGCTCTGCCAATTCTCTTTACTGACTCATTACCTTGGTATGAAATCGCTGTGGCAAAATTCTTAAGGTGGGTGTGGCATATCCGATCCGAGCAAATCATGGCTAAGAACTGAAAATGAGAATATTTTTCCAATCATGTAGGTGCATGTGGGCTCGATGTGATATGTGGAATCCAACATGGTTTTAAATGTTTACGAGACTGTCTGACTTTTATGCTCTTACCTTTGGCAAGTTAAGAAATACACCATATAATGATTATTTTTGCCATTTTGTGCAAACATTTTAACCCGGATGTAACATTTTTGTAATGTTTTTTTATTTTTTATGTGCAATGCTTTAATGACTTGTATAGTAGAATAAAGCTTCTTTTGAAAGTTAAAAAAAACACCTGAGAGGCCCACCGCAGGGCAATCACCTTTCAGCATGCAGATGGGAGAGAGTGTGTGTTGGTGCATCTGTGACTCTCAGAAATGCCCTTAAGTAACGAGCTGGGGTCTCCGAAACCGGTCAGGCTTTTAAAAGATTGGAATACAATGTGCTGGTTTTTCAAATGAAGGATTCAGAAGAATAATTTCCTGTCAAGTGCATCTTCACATCAGAGCAACTTGGAAACAATTAATACACGGAATGCCGGCCGTGGAAAACTGCACCACCATTACATGCAACAAAATGGGGCTGCAGGGGCTGGGAACTATGCTCAGCCTGGAAGCAGAACAACAGATTTGCAAATAAAAAAACGGGATTGTACTCTGAGGCCCACTGGAGGGCTTTAAATGTGAAAAAGATTAATCTGTTCAAGAACACAAACCCACTGGAGGGAGAAATATTGGCACTACACAGACTACTATCAGAAGAATGCACTGCCAATTACAAACTCACCTGAGAGGCCCACCAGAGGGCAATCACTTTTCAGCATGCAGATGGGAGAGTGCGTGTGCTGGTGCATCTGTGACTCTCAGAAAAGCCTATGAGTAAGGAGCTGGGGTGCCCGAAACTGGTCAGGCTTTTAAAAGATTGGAATACAATGTGCTGGTTTTACAAACAAAGGATTCGAAAAAATAATTTACTGTTGAGTGTGTCTTCACATCAGGGACTTGTAAGCAATTAATACACAGCAGGCCGGCTGTGGAAGACTGCACCACCATTGCATGGAACACAATGGGTCCACAGAGGCTAGGAACTATGCTCAGCCCGGAAGTAGCACAGGAGATTTGCAAATGAAAACTGTACTTGTACTCTGAGTCCCACTGGAGGGCTTTAAATCTGAAAAATATTAATCTGTTACAGTACACAGAACCCAGTGGAGATAGAAATATTGGCACTACACGCAATACTATGACCGGCATGCACTGCCAAGTACAAACTTCCCTGAGAGGCCCACCGGAGGGCAACCACATTTCAGCATGCAGATTGGAGAGTGCATGTGTTGGTGCATCTGTGACTCTCAGAAATGCCTTTGAGTAGGGAGCTGGGGTCTCTGAAAGTGGTCAGGCTTTTAAAATATTGGAATACAATATTGGAAAACAATATGCTGGTTTTTCTAATAAAGGATTGAGAAGAATGATTTCCTGCCAGGTGTGTTTTCACATCAAGGTAACTTAGAAACAAGATATATATATATATATATATATATAGGCGATACCGGAATGCCCATGGGAAGGAACGGATCATGGATGTGAGGAATCTGAACCAGTGGCATCGGATCATCAGCTGAGAGTTTTGCATGGTGTGCAGTAATTGTGGGAATGTCATAATTTTAAATAGGTCAACTCTGCCAGACACTTAATGCGACAGCTTAGCTAATTTTTGAGGGTCTGTTTCCAGTTTGGTTACAGGGAGAGACAGATTAAGGGGCTAATTACAAGTCTGGTGGTCCGAGAAACGCCAGACTCACGGGGTGTGGCAGTGGTGCAGCAGTGGCAGTCTTCTACCCGCCCTATTAAAACTAGAGCAGTTGGACCACAATTGCACTGCTGCAGCTGCCAGGCAACAGAGATCCCTGGTGGTGGCGCGGTGGTCTTGAGGTCACAATATGCTTAGCGAGACTGTCGCGGTCTGGCCAAGCAAATTACGAGTTTCCCCTCCGCCACGGCTTTCATGGCAGTAAACCTGCCATGAAAACTGGGGCAGAGAGACTACAGAGGGGGGCCTACAGGGCCCCCTGTTGTTTCAGTGCCATGGGGTGCTTGCAGGGGGACACATGCTGTATGCACCCCAGTAACTGCACCTGTCCATGCCATGCAGGTACTGCCTTTAACATTCCCATTGCAGTGATTATGTCATAGGCACTGCCATGGGAACGCCAACAAACTGCCCACCAGTGACTAAAAAAGCCATAATCAGCGGGCAGTGCGCACACTAGTTTGGAAGGGCTGCAGCCGAATGGCGACACGCTGTCCCACTCTCATACTGCCAAACCCGTAATCAGGCTCTAGGTCTCCATGTCAGCCCAGGGTTGCAGGTTAAGTAAATGCTCAAGTATTCCAAAATGTTGTTATTTTGTGGAATGGAGGTCTGCCATGATGTGGTCTTGCTGTCTCCACAAAGTGGGACAAGCAAGGATTTACTCCTGTTCACTCAGAAAGCAGAAGCCTCCTCAAAGAGATCTAGGAGTTATAAACATAGGGACGCTGGATTGCCTAAACACAGGATGACATCATCTGCATAAAGCACTATTATTTCCTCGGTCCCTTCTTCCCGTATCCAGTTCTCTGTCTGGGTGTCAGACTTCACTGGTGTAGCCAGGGGATATATGGCCAGAGCAAAGAGAAGCTGAAATGTTGGGCAGCCCTGCCAGGAGCATCATTGGATGGGGAGTGGGTCAGACATCATACCATTTATTTGCACTTGTGCTAAGGGTTCCATCTAGCGTAGCCAACGTATCCGGGCCTGATCCCATAAAACCCAGGATCTTGCCCAAAAGGACCTGTCAACCGAGTCAAAAGCCTTCTCAAGTCTATCAGCAGGAGGGCACAAGGACCGTCTATATGTTGGAGGCAGGATTGCAAAACATCCCTGCCTTGCATGCAGTGGCATAAAGCTACATAGATCTGAGTGAATGAGGGTGGCCAGAACTCGTTGAAGGCTATTGGCAAGAACTTTTGCAAATATTACAATGTTGGTATTGATTGTTGATATACGCCTAAATGAAGTCATGATCATGATAGTATCCATATTAATCTACAGTGGGGAGGTTCCTTTTGTGGTTGCCTCTGTGTAAAGTGCATGTCATTGAGGGGAAAGGATTTTCCGAAATATATGGTAATATTCAAGAGGGAATACTTCTGTGCCAGGTGTTTTGCCAGAGTTTCTCCCTTGTATCACCTCATTTTTCTCTTCTATGGTAATAGGCATATCTAGATATTTCCTGGAGGCTGGCAACATTGAAAGTTGGGGAATTTGCAACAGAATAGAGGTGGTCTGTTCATTTAGAACCACAACTGTTGAGCATAGAGCATTTGATATTATGGGGCAAACACAGAAGTTATCTCCATAGAACGACATCTTGTTTGGCAAAAGATGTCCAAAATCTCAGGACGTATACTGGAGGTAATTTCCCTGGTGCCATCCAGTAAAGCAGCTTCCCAGTTTAGTTCTCTTATTCCTATACTTGCCTTGTTGATGCTGTCAAATACTGGTGGGCCTCTTTTAGGGAGAGTTGCCGTAGTGAGATCTGAGAGTACCAGTTGATTATGGAGAATATGCTCCACAGACATTACCAGTCCAGGCTCAGGATTTTGTTTTTAAGAGCAGTTATTTAGCTCAGTTTATCTCTCGCTTTATGTCTGGTGTAGCTTTTTGCTATGCACCTCATGGTGGCTTTGCCTGCCACACATAACGTTCCAGTTTAACGCCACAGTACATTGATTTACGTCAAAATAGGATTGGAGCTGGGCCGACAATTAAGGAGACCATTAGTCATCAAAAACTTTCCATGCATTGAGATGCCAAACAGGTCTATTTGTTGCTTTGGTAGCCCTAAAATCAACTACAAGTGGTGATTAATCCCAAAAAACACTAGAGAGGATACTGCACATTTTCCTAGAGACCATATGTCTCAAGGAACATAAGGAGGTCAACAAAGGAGAGTGTTTTATTTACCATGGAGATGCAAGCATATTCCCTATCATGGGGACATTACACAGCCCAGAGATTTGATCCAGCTCTGAAATTACTTAGCTCTCATCAGTTGCCCTGGTGTGGGAGGTCCTGCAAGTACATGTCTGGGTTAGGTGATGTGTTGTAGTCACCCCTATGATGTGTATCCCTTGTGCTAAGTTCAGGTTAATGAATCCAATCATCTACTGGGTAGGAGTGGGTTGTTGGAGCACCACATAAATACTTAGAAATGATATCCCTTTTCTTTGAGGAGACCATCCACGCCCTCAAATCTTTGCTGAGGTTAACCCATGGATCACCGGTAAACGCTGCTTCAAAGACCCTGTTGGAGTCAAAGCAACGCAGTGAGTGGCAGCAGGACCCCAGCAGCTGAGTTTCTTTCAACATGTGGATCAATGGTTTGGTGCTTTTAGCATAGCGGAGGACAGCAGACCTCTTGATACTATCTATTACACAATTCATAATCCAGGACATGATCGAAAAGGCCATCATGGGGATGTGGGCACTACAGTGACTGTCTAGAGCGTTCGCCCCTTGCAGTCACCGGAAAGGATAAAGGAAACTCTCCAATGGCGACTTGGAGCCATCAGCGATATCTCGTAGGTGTCTGGAACACCAAATGTATGCATAGAATGCCCAAACTATACCTCACCCCACCCCATACTGAAGCATATGTTGCCCTATAATATTTATCTAAACAAACCATAACAACAACATGTGTCAGGCATTAGAGGTTGGTCTCCTCCTATTTTAGGATCCTATGTCAAGTATCCTTTTAAAGTATCCAGACGGGGGGTCGGCCACCGCACCCACCCACTCATGAAAATATCAGAACTGGAGTACACAATCATTGGAACACCATTTTTACAGATGGCCGGGTGCCCCTAGCTCATCTACTCAAGAGAAACTTCACCATTCATTTCACCGGTCTGTGAGCATTCAAACTCAGGATGCTGTAGTCCCAGGTGGATTTCAGCGGGTGTCACCCTACCAGAGTAGGGTATCTCAGCTCCAGAGGACTCTAGTGACTTCAGGTACATTCTCCACTTTCTTCGGGTTCTTGTTCATTGCCAAAATGTAATCTTGAGGTCGTCAAGTGTGGGCAGTGTGTTTGGAAGGTTCTCAGTTTTGAGTGACAGTAATTCTAGGTTCTTTCCTGTTAGTTGCCCTCTTTAGGGTGCTTCAGGAGTTTCAAAGAAATGGGAATGAGCATTGTGACTCAGCTTAAGTTTGGCTCAAGAGAATTAGCAAGTCTAGAAGGTTTAGAGCCTGCAGCTTCTTTTTAATTTCATTCAACGATTTCCTTAATTTTAGACTCTGCTTACTATAGTATGTAAAGATCATGATGTAAGAAGATTGGAACATCAGGTTCCCCAACTTTGCCTGCCTCCCGGAAGGCGATGTCTCTATACTGGTAATAAAGTGTTCAGGTGATCATTGGAAAAGTATGTGCCCCGGGAGGAGGGTGTTTGGCCAAGAAACAATGTGCTTGCTTGTCCACAAACCATGATGAGATCATTCCATCTGGAACTCAGGAAGTCAGCCACCCTTCCAAGAATTTCAAAGGGGTCCTGAGAAATGGTTCTAGCACTTTCCAGGAAAACCACAAATCAGAGGTTGGTGCATCGTGATCTATTTTCAGCAACTTCTGCCCAGTTTACGAGGGTTGCAGTCATTGATACGAGTTTCAACATGTTTTTGCGAACCGCATGATCATCTTCTGGCACTGAAACGTGGCCTTCCACCTGAGAGACTCTGTTGTCTAGGTTTCAGATATTTTAGTGGAGAAGGGACATGTCATCTCTCACCTCCCCAATTTTTACCTCCTCCTCCTCATGTTAAGTCTGAATACCTTTAGTATAGAAGCCAGGTCAATAGACTCTGTGGCCTTTCAATTCAGAAGAGACTCTCCTTGTGGTCCCCTGGCCCACGAGTATAAGGTTGAAAACATGTCCAGTTTTGTTAGAGCTTGAATATTAATTATTCGGTCCTTCCCGTTTAGTTATTGTGGAAAACTTGGGGATGAATGCAAGCCACACCTTCCTGCACTCCCTCGGGTATCTAGTTTTCCGAAATGTGTGGGGTTGGTAGGTTTCCCTAGATTGCCACCTTGCCCGGGACCAAAAACGCAGGTGACCCCTTGCCAAACCAGGTTATTTTGTGATATGTAATTCTGATGTCTCCACAATACGTTTTGGCCCTTCCCTTTCACGGGTACTTGGCTCACCCACACAAGTGAGTTACCGTTTTTGTCAGGAAATATGGGAATGCATGGTGGGTGGAAGTTTATGGCTCCCTGCAGATTCTAGAACATTCCATCACAGAAATATGAGGAAAATGTGTTATTTTGACAAAGTTTAAGGTTTGCAAGGGATTCTAGGAAACAGAACTTTGTGAGAGTCATACAAGTCACCCCATCCTGGATTCCTCTGGGTGTCTAGTTTTCATAAATGTGCAGGTTTGCTATGTTTCCCTAGGTGCCGGCTTAGCTAGTGCCCAAAATCTCTAGCTACGCACATTGCAAACAAAGGGTCAGTTTGAACTGGAAAAATGTGATGTGCCCATGTTGCAGTTTGGGCCGTTTCCTGTAGGCCTGGGTGGTAAATTCCGGTCCGCTCGTGGAATTTGCGGAATTTGGGTAATTTTGCGTTCCGCGGAGAACGCAAAATTGCCCAAAATTCTCCGTTCTGTGACTTTGTGAAATTTTTTGCTTGTTCGCATTCTCAAATGCGTGTTCGGGAGATATTTCCCCACGAGCACAAAAACAGCAATTGTGAACAGGAAAAAAGCATTGCGAACACGCAATTCTGCGTGTTCGCAAAATTTCTGCGTGTTTGCGTAGATTTTTTACCGTTTCGCTGAGATTTGCGTAACGCAATTACGCAAATTCCGCCCACCCCTAGTTTCCTGTCATGGGCACTAGGCCTACTCACACAAGTGTGGTACCATTTGTATGAGAAGACTTGAGGAAATACTAGGTGGGTGGAAGTTTGTGGCTGCCCACACATTCCAGAATTTTCCATCACAGAAATGCGAGGAAAATGTGTTTTTTTTTTTTACAAACTGTGGTTTGCGAGGGATTTTGGGTAACAGAACCTGGTGAGAGTCATACAAGTGACCCCATCATGTATTCCCCAAGGGATCTAGTTTTCAAAAATGTACAGGTTTGCTACATTTCTTCAAGTGCCGAAAACCACAGCTAAGCTTATTGCAAAAAAAAGTCCGTTTTCACTGGAGAAATGTGGGGTGTCCACGTTGCATTTTGCGCCTATTCCTATTGCTGGCACAAGGCCTACCCACACAATTGAGGTACCATTTTTATTGGTTAACTTGGGGAAATGCTGATTAGGTGGAAGTTGGTGGCTCTCCACAGATTGCAGAACTTTAAATCACCAAAATGTGATAAAAATGTGTTTCTTTTTACAACATTTGAGGTTTGCAAGGAATTCTGGGTAACAGAACCTGGTGAGTCACACACAAGTCACCTCATCCTGGATTCCACTGGGCCTCTAGTTTTAAAAAATTTACAGGTTTGCTAGGTTTCTCTAGGTGCCGGCTGAGCTAAGGACCAAAAAGCACAGCTAGGCACACTGCAAAGAAAGGGTCATTTTTCACTGGAAAAATGTGATGTGTCCACATTGCGTTGTGCGATGTTCCTGTCACAGACACTAAGCCTACCTACACAAGTGAGGTACTATTTCTATCCGGAGGCTAAGGTGAACACAAACTAGTAGAACAATTTTTATTACCCTTTGTTTATCTTTGCATCTCTATATTCCCAATGAAAGGCAGTCTTTAAAATGTTTTTAATTTATAACAATAACTCACATGCTAATATGGGTACCCACAAATTTCTGCACAAATAACCACTGCTTCTAAACTCCATATCTTCTTCCCACTTCAGAAATACATAGGTTTTCTTGAAACCTATTTTTCACTCTTTATATTTTACCAAACGATGTGTCATCTGTGATGTTATCAGTGATGTCACTGACCATGTCATGAATGATGTAATATGTGACATAGTCAGCAGTGGATTGCGGGTGCGCGAGTTATACTTAGTACAACTAACTATAACAGAGGAATTTCAATGGTTTTGTACGAGTGAAATGTCCAGCTAACTATGACACCCCTAAAACCAATGTTTTTTTCAGTGAATTTCTAAGGTTTTTTAAATGCTAATTCCTAACTATAGCATGTCTGAAACCTATGGTTTTTTCAGTGAATTTCAAAGGTTTTTTTAAATGCTAATTCCTAACTATAACATGTCTGGAACCTATGTTTTTTTTGTCAGTGAATTTCAAAGGTTTTTTAAATGACAATTTGAAATGTATTAATTGTTATATTTATTTTTTATACTAATTTACTACATTTTGTTAAACTATTTATTTTTAGATATTTTAGTTTTTAAATACATTATAATTACATTATACATTACATTACAAAATATACTTTCTCAGAATGAATTACTTTAGTTTAAATACTTTGGAGAGAGGCAATGGACTTTTAAGAACAGTAGTCACAGTTGTTGCAATGGGCAACACAATTTCAAACACAACGCAACATTGAGCTCAATAGGAATTTCTAGTTAAATGCAATTAGTTACTTTATGGATTACTTTTCTAACCACAGTACTGGATCCTAGATTCAGTCCTGGGACATCTCCTGTAAACAGTTGAGTAAAAGCGTTTTGGTTACAGTAGTGATTTTTAAGGAATTTAATTGTATTTTAAAAGTTGACAGAAACGTTTTCATGTAGAATTACCAATGTTATCCTACGGGAGTAAATTCACTTAGCAGGTAAGTAGTTTTATCGTTACTTTTTCTTACTCAGTGGTGGATCCTGGATCCAGCACTGGTGCATCTCCTGTAAACAATTGAAAGAATGCGTTTAAGTCATACAGGCGATTTTAAAGGAATATTTGTAGTTTGTGAAAATAGACACTTAGAAACTTTTCTGGTGAAAACTAGACAATGGATTCCTATGGAAGAAAATGCAAGTTACTGGTAAGTACGGTAAGAATTACTTTTCAGGGTCAGTGCTGGGTTAAAAGATGCAGCACTGGGTTATTTCCTGATGACAGGTGAGTAAATCGGAATTTGTTGTTCGGATGATTTTAGGTGAATATTTTAAAGTTCCAAAACGCCACACCGAAGAATTTCCAAGTGAAACCAGTCAATGTTAGCCTATGGAAGGAAATTCAAGTTACTGGTAAGTATGGTTAGAATTACTTTTCAGGATCAGTACTGCGCTCAAAGATGCAGCACTGAGGTCTCTCCTGATAACAGGTGAGTAAATCGGAATTCGTAGTTCGGCTGATTTTACTTCGGTCCAGTATATATAGAGCCACTTTCTTACATCATACCCTCCCTTCACCACTGTGCAAACATGCCCTGTGGCACGTTTTAAGCTGGGGAAATAATTCCCCTTCTATCCTGAGGGTGCTTAGGGTCCAACTAGCCCACTAGGTACATCCAGTAAGCGCCACAGAGCTGCGTAGCAGAGAGATGTAAAAAGGGGCACGGCCAAGTCCACCTCTCTGCAACGCAGCGCAGTGGCACTTACTGGAAGCACCTGGTGGGCTAGGTGGCCACCAGGGTCCCTCAGGATTGTAGGGGAATTTTTTCCCCAACTTAAAATGCGCCACAGGGTGTGTTTGCACATGTCACCTCAGGCCCTGTCCCCTCCCTTCACCACTCTGTAAATGTGCCCTGTGGCCATTCTAAGTTGGGAGATTAAGTCTCTGCAACACTGCTCCCTGGCGCATAGTGGAGGTACCTGGTGGGCTAGTTGGCCCCCAGGGACCCTCAAGATTGAAGAGGAATTAATTCCTCAACCTAAAACGCACCAAAGTTTGCACACATATCTCCTCAGGCCCCGCCCCAACCGTCACCACTGTGCAAACACGCCCCGTGGCACGTTTTAAGTTATGAGAATAAGTCCCCCTGAATCCTGAGGTCCCCTGGGGGCCAACTAGCCCACCAGGTACCTCCAGTAAGTGCCACGGAGCTGCGCTGCCAAGAGGTGTAAAAAGGGGCGTGGCCTTTGAACACCTCTCTGCAATGCAGCCCCATCGTGCATACTGGAGGTTCCTGGTGTGCTAGTTGGACCCCAGGGACCCCCAGTATTCAAAGGGTATTCGTTCCCCATCTGCAAAAGCGCCAGGGGGCGTGTTTGCAGAGTGGTCTCCTGCATGATCCAGTTTGAAAAAAAAAAATAAGAAGGGGGCTCTCTATCCCCCCCTCTTTTTCTTATTTATTGGCCCTTGGGACCCCATCCCCCAGGGCCATCCCCATATTTTTTTTTTAACTAGAAATCGGGAAGGGGCCGCATGGCCCCCCTCCCAAGGTCATGATTTTTCCGGGAACCCCATCTCCTGAGGCTTGGCCCTTTTTTTAAATTGGTATTATTTTGGAGGGGGCTGCCTTGCCCCCTCCTGTGGCCACTTATGACCCCGGGGACATCATCCCCCTGGGCCTGCTTTTTTTGCTTTTAATTATTATCTTTTTTTGAGGAGGGGGGCCCCCTCCTAAAAAAAAAAAATATTTAAAAACCCGGGCCACTAATAGCCCCGGGACCCCATCCCCCGGGGCTATCCCTCTCCGTTGGGGGCCGTGGGTGGGTCCCTAATCCCCCCACGGTCCCGCCGGCTCCCCGCCTCCTGCGGGAGCCGGCATTGCTTTTCCACATGGGGAGCAGCTAACATGCTGCTCCCCCTGTGGAAAAGCAATCTGCTTTGCTATTTGGAAGATAGAGCAGGTGTCCGGCTCTCTCTTCCAAATAGCAAAGCAGTTTGCAATGACGGGGTAGAGCCGCGAGGCTCCTGCCCTGTCATTGCAAACAGCAGTGTCCCGGGGGTAGGCACACTGGGACACTGCAGGAGCCTGCCCTGGGTGGTGGTGGTCCCCAGGGCCATAGAGGGCTCCAGGAGGGGGCTGCGTGTCCCCCCCTCCCCACAATTTCCAAAGCCCCACGGATGGTGGCCCCCGGGACTGGGGGGTCCATCATGGACCCCCCAATTTACATATTTAGAGCCCCAGGGAGGTGACGTCCCCGTGGCGTGCAGGGTTGCTTGAGCCCCCCCACACAGGTTATTTTATTTTTTAAAAAGCCCTGGGGGTGACGGTCCCCGGGGCTGTGGGGGGCCGTGAGCACCCGCCATTCTTTTTAAAAAGCCCCGAGGGGTTAAGGTCCCCGGGGCTGGGGGGGCCTGAGGGCACACCCTGCAACAAATTTAAAAGAAGCCCCTGGGGTTGGTGGTCCTGGGGGCTGGGGGGGCCTACAAGCCCCTCCATACAATTTCAAGAAGCCCCGGGGGGTGGCCGTGAGGCTCCCTCCCTGTCATTGCAAAGCGCAGTGTCCTGGGGTGGTCACCTCCACCTAATTTCAAGAAGCTCTGGGGGTGGCGGTCCCTGGGGCTGGGGGGCCTGCGAGCCCCTCCACACAATTTCAAGAAGTGCCAGTGGGTGGCGGTCCCACAAGGCTTGGGGTGCCTGAGAGCCCCCCGCCCATAATTTTAAAAAAACCAGGGGTGGCGGTCCCCGGGGCTGGGGGGCCCTCTGGACCCCCTTTACATAAATATTGCCCCTCGGGTTTGGGCCCCCCCAGGAGCCAATTACCAAAGAAGCACAAGCTTGCGCTTCATTTTTTTATATCGGCAGGATTTGCGCATCCTGCACGGATTTTGCCGATTGACCTAGGGGGATAGGGTGTTTCTACCCTGCCCCCTTTTCGTGTTTTGCACGTTTTTTATTTAGGTTTCTTGTGCCTCAGTTCTACCGAGGCACAAGATGGCTGCCACCACTTCCTGGTTTGAAGTGTAGACAGCCAATTAGAATACAGCTCGTGCACGGCAGGGTGAGCTGATCCTCCAAAGCCATAGATATATATGTACTTTTAATTGTAATTTTCTCAGAAACTACTGAACCGATTTACTCCATTTAGGCAAAAGGCATGAGTCTGGGCTGAGGATTACCTCTTTGCCAAATTTTGTGTCATTCCGTTCAGCCGTGCGGGCTGTAGCCGGGATGAACGGTTCCTATGGAAAATTGCATGGGGAAAACACGTTTTGTGACACCCCTTTTTTCTCGGCCTCCACTTCATGAGTCACGCCAGGATAGGAGCAGACCGAAGCGCACCATTAGTTTTGAAAATTTCTTGAAGATTCGTCAACTGGCGCCAAAGTTATTCCAAATAGAATGTTGCGGATTTCCTTTAGAAAATAGGTCCTAACTATAACTACCTACTGGCGACTGCCAGTAGGTAATATATATATATATATATATATATATATATATATATTACATCAAACATCCCCATCAGGAGATAAACGAGCCGCACACGAACTTGCCTTGTTTAATTTATTGCATGCAGAACGGCATTTTCACCAACATGTTTCGTTTCAACATGAAACTTTTTCCAAGGTGTGCCTCTTCCAATTCAAACGTCAGTTTACCACAGATGAGTTCACAATGTTTTTTATACCTCCTTCCGAAGGTTCCGCCCAATTTGGAATCTCTTCCTCTTAGAAGTTGCCTTATGGGACCTGTAGTTACACCAGCGAATGTTCCATTTTTGAAAACCCTCCAGTGGGTATTAATTTTCTTCTGCTTTGTTGCACTGCAAATTCCCTCGGTGTCAGCCAACTTTAAGAGCTGACAGAGGGCCAAATACCGGAGTCCAGTCCCCGGGAGCACCGCATTACCCTTCAGTCCGTTGCCGGTTTCAAACGTGGTTCAGTGCGGGGATGCCTGGCGCTTCAAGGATGGCTGTGCGTTACTCCTCGGCAGAACCAGGCCGACATGTATTACATCAAACATCCTCATCAGGAGATAAACGAGCCGCACACGAACTTGCCTTGTTTAATTTATTGCATGCAGAATGGTATTTTCACCAACATGTTTCGTTTCAACATGAAACTTTTTCCAAGGTGTGCCTCTTCCAATTCAAACGTCAGTTTACCACAGGTAAGTTCACAATGTTTTTTATACCTCCTTCCGAAGGTTCCGCCCAATTTGGAATCTCTTCCTCTTAGAAGTTGCCTTATTGGACCTGTAGTTACACCAGCGAATGTTCCATTTTTGAAAACCCTCCAGTGGGTATTAATTGTCTTCTGCTTTGTTGCACTGCAAATTCCCTCGGTGTCAGCCAACTTTAAGAGCTGACAGAGGGCCAAATACCGGAGTCCAGTCCCCGGGAGCACCGCATTACCCTTCAGTCCGTTGCCGGTTTCAAACGTGGTTCAGTGCAGGGATGCCTGGCGCTTCAAGGATGGCTGTGCGTTACTCCTCGGCAGAACCAGGCCGACATGTATTACATCAAACATCCCCATCAGGAGATAAACGAGCCGCACACGAACTTGCCTTGTTTAATTTATTGCATGCAGAACGGCATTTTCACCAACATGTTTCGTTTCAACATGAAACTTTTTCCAAGGTGTGCCTCTTCCAATTCAAACGTCAGTTTACCAGAGGTGAGTTCACAATGTTTTTTATACCTCCTTCCGAAGGTTCCGGCCAATTTGGAATCTCTTCCTCTTAGAAGTTGCCCTATGGGACCTGAAATTACACTGCTAGAGATCGCGGGTCACCCGACCAATAATTTCGCCACTTCCGGCTTCGGGCCCATATATTTCAAATCACCATATACATTGATCGGATGACGTCACAATCTACTACCAATAATTGTGAGTTCCTTTCGATTATTTCGAGTGTACCCAACTTACCATCCACCGTATGGGTACCTATGACCACGATGGGTCAGGGAGCTAGCTGTAAAAGGAAAGGCAGCAAAAATACAAACCTCGCTAATTGTAATTTTAATTTTCATGAAATGACCACGGACAACTGAGAGTTTTAAAAGCTTTATCTCAGATTTAAAATCGTTAGAACATACACTCCACTACGAGGAGACAGTCTAATATCAAAATTGCAAAGAATACATAGCTGTATAAGAGAACTATAAGGGCAATCATTTGCGTTTAAATGCTAATGCAACAGGGAAACAAACTAAGAAAACTATTGGGCTAAATTTCAAAGTTACTTTAGTAATATTTATGGGTGGAAAACAGAGACCATAACAGGAAGTTTGCAAACTGCAATGGCGAAAATGATTTCTAAAAGGTAGGGTAACATAGGAACACGCTATGCAAATAAATGCAAATAGTTTTATGAGATGCAATGGTTTGCGGAAAGCATGGAAAACTTATCATATGCAAAGATATGTCTTTATTGAAGCAAAGACAGAAAAATAGAAAGGTGCAGTTTAGAATTTGCAGCAATATATTTACCTAGACTGGTGTGGAAATCAACCCTGGCCACGGGTCAGTTAAGGACAGGAAACCCTCAAGGAAGGATACCCCTCAATGGACAGCAGGTGTAGAATGGACACCCAGGACCGGATAGGAAACCCTCAGATTAGGATCAGGACAGGACCACCAGGACACGACCAGCACCCGCAGTTCGGAAGCAACGCCTGCGCTCCACCCTCTCTGCAGCTATCGATCAGAACCCCGATTGGGTTAGTGAACTCCCCAGCAAAGTGCTCCACCAGCACTTTAAGGTTTAGTAAAACATTAGTCTATGGTCAAATTTCGGACAGAGTGCTCCGCAGCGCTCTGTATCTTTAGTCACCTATTGAGTGCGTTGGGTCAGTGACAGGTCAGCTATTCGGACAAGTCGGACAATTTCCCTAGGTGAACCAAGGGTAGATATACTGTTTTGGGACAGTGTACCACCCCCCAAATGTTGCAAAGTGTCAGAATCCCCAATTTCGATTGGTCCTAAGGTAGGATTTGGTTAACACACCAATCAGAACAGACTATTCTAAGGCCTATTTTGCATTCTAAGGTGCCGCCTAGCAAGATTGGGGTTCCCACGAGAAGTCGCAGGGAATACAATGGAAAGAAATACAATGTATTCAAATATGGTACAAGTTAGACTTTTTCGCTGGGTGAAGGTGCATCTTCCCATGCAGGCTCTGGCAGCAACCTTCTTTGGCTTGGTTTCAATGCCACCTCGCCACGGCTGATCCTGCGCAGTATTGCCCTCCAAGATGGACTCCCCAGCCCCATCACCCCTCAGCGACGAGGATACATGAAAAGTAAGCGAAAACAAATTAGTACATAAAAATAAATGAATGTATTACATGTCATGATTTCATAATTCAGTTTTATCATTATAAAAATATACTATGCAATTAGATATTAGTGCAATACTTAACGACACGAGAGCAAAGGCACGAGCTTCACCACATGGTTATGTTTGAGCGGCCTTTCTAGGCTATTACGCATGCGCACCCTTTCCCTCTCAAACTGTGACTGCGTCATGTCCCGTGACTATGCCTAACGCATGCGCAGAAACAGAAATACAAGCAGCGGCCATTTTTAGGTACAACGATTATTTATATTAGTAAAACACATAGGCAAGCTTCGCTACCACACACGTATTTTCAAAATAAAGATATTAGTAAAACGTACATTTGTTATGATGTTACGACAGGTTCGAGGCTCATGAATCGAGCAAGTCGCGATGCGAAATCTTGCTCTATCAATCCCCTCTTTGATGATATTTACTATCATCACAAAATCTCCGAATCAGATGCCAACTTTCTTTCACACTTTGTACAACTCTATTTCCTCCAACAGGCGATTCAATCTCTCTTTCTCATTTTTGGAAGGGTGAGAATTTTTCACCTTTTTGTAAATCTGATTATTTATTTCCTCCAATTCAAGCTCATCCGCATTCCGTTTCACTCCTCTTGCATTCACCTGATACTTCTTAGTATGTTTTCGGCATTTGCAACAGACGAATATAAGAAATAGGATAAGACCTATAATTCCTATTGGCATCAGTACCTTGAACAATAAGCTTCTACCTAAGTTAGCAAACCAGTGACCTACATTTGAGAGACCATCAACTAGTCTCTTCCAGGCACTGTCAACCTCGAGTGGTTTGAGTTCCCTTTCCAAATTAGTAATGTTTTTCACATATCTTTTGAGCTGCACGCTTTTGTCCGGAATGTAGGTGCAACAATGTTGCACCTTCAACATCCGGCAGACTCCGCCCTCTTTTGCTAATAAGGTGTCAAGAGCAAGTCTGTCCTGCAAAACCATTGCTCAGATCGCAACCATTTCGGTATTGACCAGCAAAAATCCATGAGCTGTGTCAGTAGACAGCGCATCCACTATTGTGGACAATTTGCAAATTCTGTGAGTGTTCAGAACCACTCCCACTCCAGGTATCAGTGCACTAAAAATACTACCCATTATTTCACCTACACTTTCTCTTTTACTACGCACTAAGCCATTAGTGTTTTCATTGCTTCCAGTAATTTCATTCACATGGTATATTTTCGGGAAGACAATGCCAAAGTAGCAGCTTCCATACCAGTGATCCGGCAATTTGAAATAAGCCTTGTCTCCACATATATAATAAATTCCAGGAAACACAGGTTCTGACCCATTTTTGAAACCCCAACCTCCAATTACCTTGTAATTGTGCTCACATTGACTGGAACCAATGAAAATGTTATTATAATAATCACTCTTCTCGCGGTGAAGACAGAGTTTCCCTTTCTTTTCGAAATCCAGCAACAGAGCAGGTCCCGCCCCGCCAGTTGAGGGGCTTTCCATGTCCTCAGCCCATTTAGGGGTTTTCTGCTTTTTGTCATTTGCCTTTCTTTGGAAACTCTCCCTTCTTTTCTCTGCCATGTTTAAAAATACCTTTTCTTGTTCATGTAATGAACAGGTCAAGTTGTCTCTGTGTGCTTCATTTAAGTCTATAGTACCTATAGTCAGAAAGTATTCTCCCATATAACGTGTAAAGTCACTTTTGGTATGTACAGGATTCAGATTTCCACGTATGGGAAGTTCAGAAAAAATCACGTCATTGTTAGAGTAATAATACTGTAACGGTCCTCTTTTGTAAAATAAGCTTGCTAAAACACTACAGGAAGTTCCATATGTCAGGGGCAAGTGATGGTATGTCAGGCCTTCAGCCACAGAAGTAGGTAGCTTCATGCAGACATAGCAATCCTCTATTTCCATAGTCTCTACATAGTGTACTAATAAGTTTGTGAAAACATTTAAGTGTGTCTGGTTCTTAACTCCGTGGTAATGTAGTCCTTCCTCATCTGATGCTTCTAAGTCTCGTTTTGTTTGTCTGAGTGCTTCCTCACGTCTTTCTACACTTCGTGTTGTCAGTTCTGCAGTGTCAGTAATCTGTGTAGGATCAATATTAGTACTTTTACTAACCATAAATGGAATGAAAACTGTTAGTCCTATCCAAACTAATATAACTATAACTATACTACATATACATACTTTGCAGCATGTTTTGCAACAACTGCGACTAGGCCTTCCATTCGTTCTTGACTCAGACATTTTTGTTCAGAAGAAGGTTTTTCTCAACCCCTCTTTGTAACTCTACACAGGTAGCTTACTCTGTGCAATTTCAGGTGAGCTCTTCTTCTTCGGTAGACAAATCAGTAACCTGATCTTCGTCGCTTTCGTCAGTTATCTCAAATTCCTCAAACCTTTCCAAGATTAAGTAGGTCCACTCCGGATCCTGGTATTTTTCGATCAGTCTTTTTATTCTTTTACTCCTTCTTTTGGAGCTATCTTCCGGTATTTCTGCAATTCGGGGACTTCTTCTTATATCTGCAAGTTTCTCTTGGACTATTTTTAGTCTTAATTTCAGTCTCTTAACATACCTTGGCTCAATGTGTTTCTTTTTCTTTAGTCTTTTAGCTGGCACTGAGATTTGGCTTTCTTCTAATGCTCTTTTATTTTCACTTGTCTGTGGCACTTCGGTTTCTGATTCTTCCCTTCCTGTCTGACTAGTCCCAGGTCTTGTATCTATTTCTTCTGCCTGGTTACTAAGCTGGCCTGGTTCAGGTGAAATTTGTTTTTTGCTTTTGAATGTCTCTGTTTCTGTGTCCTGAACACGTTCTTCTAATTCTAACTGATCCTGTTCAAGCACTTCGATCCCTTGATTTTCTTCTGCTCGAACTTTTACACTATTTCTAGTCTCTCCCTTTTCGATTTCAGGAGTTAGTGGAGGTGTGTCAATCACCTGATCTGTCCCTGTCTGACCTTCTTCTTCGTCCTCAGACTTTTTTTTTTTTTTTAAAAACCTTTATTGAGAAACACATATCAGTACAAGCGCGGGCCTACAACCACAGGGGCCGGCCGCTAAATCAGGAGATTCAAGAAGGGAGCAACATCAATGTGTACGGTAGAATGAATACAGGATAGACGTTGAATAAAGTCGTTACACAGTAGGCGCCAGGATAAGAAAGGTTTCATTTTATGATTTATAGAGGAGGTAGCAGCCATATCTACCAGCGTGTCATGCAAGATATACAGAAAGAAGGGGGGGGGACGGGAGGGATACAGCCCCCCACGCAATCAAATAACCACAGTAGGGTGTGGCCCAGAGACATCCTATGCCCATCAAAGTTCAAAAATAACGGACAAATCATAGCAAACAAATAAATGGGACATCACATAGACAGCCCTCCCGCCCCGAAAAAGGAGAAAGTACAGACACGTACGAAACGAAGGAGAAAAGACAAAGGGACATAGCCCACCCCCTGGAAAGAGAGCAAAAAGGGACCATAGAATAAAACAAACTAAAATAACAAACACCCCCCCACCCTACATCACTGCAATGGCTATGGCCTACCCCACTAAACAGCGTGCCTGTCGCCCAGAGTCACCCGAAATATAGAAGAAAGAGAAAGGAAATAAGAACGAATAAGGAGAAAAGGGAAAGAGAGAAAAGGAGAGGAAAAAGAGGGAAGAGAGAGAAGAAGAGAGAAGAGAGGAGGGGAGCCGGCGATCGAAATACAGAACACCACCCCACCCACCCTAACGGATCACTAATCGAGGTCAAAAAGGATACAGAGAAAAGCCTACATAAAGGATGAAAACAGGAACTGTCTAAACAATGAGGCACGGAGATGCCATTGAACAATACAAAAGTCCCGCAGGCACCCAGGCACGATCACCCCTGTCCACTTCTATGAAGAGCCGAGCTGCCAGACCCCGCCACGGCTAAGAAACAACATGATACAGTGGGTCCATACCAGTCAGGGAAAGCAAGTGGGATCTTCGCGGATCACCGTCCCGGCGAACAATAAGCAACCAGGAAAACTCGGCAGCAGTCAGAATGCAAAATTACCCCAAAGATCCACGTGGTCAAGCACAACACCTGGACTGTCCAGCACGAAGCAAAGAAATCAGGATATAGGAAACACTGCAGCATCGGCACCGGGTCCACTTGATCCCATAGAATCGAACACCCAGCCGGAGATCCCAGCACAGCAGCTGGAGAAGTCGCAACAGCACCGACTCGGGGAGACGACACCGCGTCACAAAATGGCGGAGCAACCATGGCGGCGATCCGCAACTCCAAGTCCCGACCTTGCAAGGACAGGTCGATCCGCAGAGCAGCAAGGGCAAACAAGACATCACTCCGTGTAGGGGCCGCCCGAATCAGACGAGGTCTGGGGAAAGCAAATGCAGCGACGACCCTGTCTCCAGGAGGAAGACACTCCGAGGGGCCATCCGCCATCTTGAGCACATCGCCCGCCACCATTGTCGCATCCGCCTCCAAGTCTGCCAGGAGTGCCGGAGGCCCCAGGACACACAGCCGATCCGCGGCGGATAGCTCTCGGTGGAGAAAGGAGAGTCACCAGAAGAACGGGCGTGCTCCCCACCACACTCGGGGGAGCCCCGCACCGGGTCCCAGGCGGGACTATCAACAGGAGTGGGCTTCTCACTCGCGGGGAGCCGGACAGCGCGGCTTCTCTTCTTTGGGCCGGCAGGCAATCAGGCATGCGGGGTGGCCCACCATCAGGGGTGGGTCCGCTCCGGCGCTTCCGGCTCGCGGCTCTCAGGCTCCCACCATCGGGTCTCTCCACCGGTTCCGAACCGCCGGCACTCCGAACACCTCCGGGCAGACACAGCACTCGGGGCCCCGGCGTCAGGGCCGGGAAGGCCGGCAAGGCGACAAGGGCAGAACGCAGAAACCACTGCACGCCAGAGCCCCGGAGAAAGACGGTAAGTGAAGGCTCTTCCTTGGTAACCGAATTCGGAACACCCCGAACAGGATGCAAGACAGGATAGGTGGTGGGGAGGAAAGGATCTCGGAGCGAGGCGGTTATGCGACTGTTCCGATCGCCATATTGGCTCCTCCCCTCGTCCTCAGACTTGATGTGAATCTCAATGATCTGAGGGTCTTCGCCTGTGCCTTTCTTGACCTCTCTATTCCACTCTCTGTCTTCTCTTATTCGCTCTCTTGTTCTGAGTGGGCCTCCAGGGAGATCGATTATGGGTATCCAATCATCTGGCCAGATTCTCTGCAGCTCGTCATCAGCTACTTCCGTACCGACGTCTGTGGGATTCTCAGCAGTACTGGTGCTCGGCCATACGTCATCAGTTACCTCTGGGCCAACTCCTGTGGGTCCCTCAGCTGGGCTGGTGCTCGGCCGTCTGTCGTCAGCTACTTCAGGACCAACGTCTGCAGACCCCTCAGCTGGACAACCTTCAGCTCCAGGCTCCTCGTCAGGTATCACCTTCTGGGTATGGCTGGCATGGATCCACTTGGGAACGCCTGCGCACTTCACCGCTGTCGTGGTTACCAGGATTACTTGGCGCTTTTTCCCCCACCTTGGTTCAAGGCAACTCGAACGAGTGTGTTTCTTTATCTTAACCCAGTCACCAGCAACCAATTTGTGAACTGGGGTTGTCGGGTTGGCGACGGCGTCTGTCCCAATCTGGCGAGAGATAGAACGCACTTGGTCACCCAGTTGCTTGCAGTATTCAAGTACCAAATCATCAGAAATGCTTAACAGTTTGTATCCTGGTACCCATGCTTGTCTCATCACTCTTCCCATCAAGATCTCATGGGGGCTTAGGCCTGTTCTCCGATCTGGAATGCTTCTGAGTCCCATCAGAACAAGAGGCAAGGCAGTTATCCAGTTCATGCCAGTAGAATCACATATTTTTGCCAATCTATTCTTTATGGTGCCATTTATTTGTTCTACCACTCCAGAAGCCTCTGGATGATATGCACAGTGTAGCTTTTGTGTGATCCCAAATGCTTTGCAGAGTTGAGCCAAGATTTCATTCTGAAAATGTCCGCCTCTATCTGAGTCAATAAAGACTGGAACCGCGAATCTAGGTATCAATTCCTTTAGTAGAAGCTTAGCTACTGTTATGGCGTCGCAATGTGTGGCAGGGTAAGCTTCCACCCATTTTGAAAATAGGCAGACAATGACAAGGACATATCTTTTTCCCTCACATCTAGGCATGGTAATGAAATCAATTTGTATTCTCACAAAGGGACCCCCTGATCTCCCAATTTTCATCAGTTCAACTACTGTTCTCTTGCCAGCGTTGAACTGCTGACATGTCAAGCACCTCTGGCAAAGGGACTCTGCTACCTTCCTGAACTTCTTGTTGTACCAAGTCTGTTGAAACACCAGAACCATGGCATCCCTACCAATGTGTGACCCTTCATGTATCAATCGGGCCATAGGGGCAAGCAGGTGTCTGGGTAACACAGGCATACCATTTGGGCCCACAATGACACCATCCTCACGTCTCGGTCGACAACCTTGCTCCTTCCATTTCTCCTTCTCTTCCCATGGTGCAGCATGCTGCCACTCTCTCACTTCATCCCATGTAGGCACTTCTTCAAACATCATAAGTTGGCAGCTGTTTCCAGTCCCACCCAGTCTGATATTCATGGACATGCGATCCTTAGCCCATTGTTTTGCTACCCGATCAGCAAAATCATTTCCCAATGACACAGGGTCAAGGCCCTTTTTATGAGCAACACATTTGACCACTGCCAATCCCTTTGGTAATTGAATTGCCTCTAGAAGGTCTTGGATAATTTTCCCATTTCGAATGGGAGTACCCGATGAAGTCAGGAATTCCCTTTGTAGCCATAATTGGCCAAAGTCATGCACAACCCCATAACAGTACTGGCTGTCAGTATACACTGTTATTCTTTTGTCCTTTCCCAATTTACAAGCTCTTATCAGGGCAATCAATTCGGCTACTTGTGCAGACTTTACTCCGAATAAACAGGATGCTTCTGTAATTCTGTCTAAAGCAACCACAGCGTAGGCAGCACTTAGACCCACCTGTTCGTGTCTCATGCATGAACCATCCACAAACCATTCCTCATCATGTACAGGCAAAGGAATTTCTTTAATATCTGGGCGAGGTTTAGTACTGAACTCAGTCAGATCAATGCAGTCATGCTCATTATCTCCCTTATCTTCCATTATCATTGAGTCAGGGAGTAGAGTAGCGGGGTTTAAAATATTACATCGGGTGATGACTATATTCGCAGCACCCATGAGAATCCTCTCATATTTAGTCAGCCGACTAGGGGTGAGATACTGAGTTTTTGTGCGAGTCAATAGGATCACAACGGCATGTGGAACATACACAGTTACGGGATGTCCCATGATAATGGACTCACTTTGCTCTAAACTGGTGCAAGTCGCAGCTACTGCTTTCAGACATCCAGGTAATCCAGCAGCCACTGGATCCAAAGTGGCAGAAAAATATGCCACAGGCCTTCTGGTCAATCCATGCTCTTGAGTCAGGACTGACAATGCACAATTGTCACGAGTGTCACAGAATAGGCCAAACTCCTTGGAGTAGTCAGGCATCCCTAGAGCAGGGGCTGTACACAGACAATTTCGCAACTTTGTGAAAGCTGTCAAGCTCTCGTCATTCCATTCCACTGGGTCCTTTGCTCCTTTCTTTGTCATTTGAATCAAAGGTTTTGCAAGGACTGCGAATCCCACAATCCATTGCCTGCAGTAACCTACAACTCCCAGGAACATTCTTATTACTTTCTGAGTACGGGGTAACTGCATATTTTGAATTATTTTGACTCTTTCTGAGGTGACTTTTCTGATGCCTTTCTCTATCTGGTGCCCCAGATATTTTACTGATTTTGAACAGAACTGCAATTTCTCAGGGGCCACTTTATGTCCCTTTTCACTCAGGTGATTCAGTAGGGCAATGGTGTCATCCACACAGTCCCTATGACTTTTGGACGCCACCAAGAGGTCGTCGATATATTGCACCAAAACAGATTTTCCAGGTAAGACTAAAGATTCAAGGCATTTTTTCAAGATCTGATTAAAGATAGAGGGGCTTTCTGTGTACCCCTGGGAGACCCAATTCCAGACATACACGTGACTGTTGAAAGCAAATGAGAAAAGAAATTTGCTATCTGGATGCAATGGAATCGAAAAGAATGCATGACATAGGTCTATCACAGTGAACCATTCAGCATCCCAGGGGATCTGATACAGAATCACTGCTGGGTTCGGAACAATAGGGCAACAAGGAACCACTATCTTGTTTACCTTTCTCAGGTCCTGCACTACTCTGTACTTGCCATTAGGCTTCTTGATGCCCATAACGGGTGAGTTACAGGGGCTGCTCATTACTTCCTGTATTATGTTTGCTTCTAGCAATTTCTGTATTTCAATGGCAACTCCTGCTCTTACTTCTGCACTCATTCTGTAAGGTTTGGTATTTGGGTACACTGCATTTTCTTTCATGGCTATTTGTATGGGGTCTACGTTTTTCATTAGTCCTACATCCTTTCCTGTAAAGTCCCATACTTCTGGTTTCACTGTCTTTTGGAGTTCTTCAGGTAAGTCCTGTATAGTCATTCGTTTGATTTCTGAGTCAGGTCTAACTAACATTAACTTGTAGATGCTATCTTCATCTGGGGTTTGAATTTCGACGCCTTTTGGTGTGCAAAAGATGGTACAGTTCATTTTACACAGCAAATCTCGTCCCAGTAAGTTTACCGGACTGGTATCACAGACGACAAATCTGTGCATTTCTTTAAAATTTCCAATTGAGATCTCCATAAGCACGGTAACAGGTGTACTAATCAGTTGATTAAATACTCCTACTACTTGGATTGCTTCTCCCGAGAGGGGTAGGTTTGGAACGTCCACTGTTCTCACAGTAGAACGGGTAGCACCAGTGTCCAACAGAAAGGTGACATCATTTCCATCAACCTTTCCTTCAATGTATGGTCCCGACTGGTCTACCGGCAAGGAGGCGCCAAGTACGCACTCCTCGTCCTCCCCTCTCAGGCCCCGTCAGTACTGGTCGTCACAGAAGAAAGTGTCATTCAGTAGATACTGCGAAGTTGCTGTATTTCTATTCTCATTGCCTCCCCAGATCTCCACATCGTCACCCTGCGGTGATTTCCCTTTAAAAATAGGTTTTGGCGCTCGGGGTACTTGAATTGTTTTTACCTGCTGCTGGGTCTTTCTTGGCTTTTCATTCTGCGTCTGTGGATTTAAATCATAGGTTTCGGCATTATCAAACTGTAAATATGGACACTCGTCTCTCCAGTGTCCAATTTCTCCGCAATGGTGGCAGGGAAATGTCTTTTTCGCTTCCTCTCTGCTCATTTTAGCTCGGGGTTTTCCTCCACCCCCACCCCCAGGGCCTTGGTTCTGAGTAGTTTTATTTATCTTATTCAATTGCTTCTCCTGCTGTTCTGCGAGCTTTACTTGGGCCCACATCACCTTTTCCTTGAGAGCCTTTTTCTTCTCTGCCATCTCATCCTCACAGTACTTTGCGTACCGTAAGACCTCATCCATCTTTTTGGATTGCCAACAAATTTTGTTATCTTTTATCCACTGACAAATTTCGGGTCTTAAACCGTTTACAAACCTGTAAATGAAGTGGGTCATGTCCTTCATCTCGATGTTATCTATACCACTGTATGTCTTAAATACCTGCGATAGCCTTTCATAAAAGGAGTGCACAGTCTCGTCCCTTTCCTGCGTTGTTCTATCTATCTTGGTCCAATCAGTTTCCTTTGCGGGCACTTTTAGTTTCAGATGCTGAATTACCTGATCATATTTTCTCATCACTTCTTTAGAGGGTTCTCCTGTTTTAGAATCTCTCGGGTATTCCTCACTGGGCCAAGCTATGGCGATTTTACACTCGGTCCACAGGTCTACAGGGACCACTATGTCGAAGAACCCATCCAGGTCCTTCCACAGGCATTTCTGTACTTTTACAAACCTTTCTACCTGTCGGTACCAATCCACGGGCTTCTCGCGTAATTTTGGGAAGTCCTTAGTAAAGGACACAATATCCTGTCTGGACCATGGAACGTGTACATATTTTTCACCTGGCACTTCGCGCATAGGGCATAACTGTTCTGGTTTGTCAGCTTCCTTTAGAACAAATTCGGGAGTTGCCTGCTTAGATCTGGCCTCATCTTTTTTCCTAGCCCATCTGGCTTTCCATCTCTCTACATCTCCCCATTTCTGCAATACTGTCAATAGTTCTTTGACCTGTACTTTCTTTCCTGACACATTCAGGTTTTCTAAATCTTTGTCTAAAAAGTCTGCTCGGTAGGGTTTCTGCAAAGGTTTCGATTTTGAAATATCTATTCCCATGCTAGCAGCCGTGTCTGTCAATTTTTCATGGAGTACTCGGGCATTTCGGGTAAGACTTTTGCAAATAAACAGCAGCTCTTCTTCAGAGTAGGTATTTAATCTGTCTAATCCTACATTCCCTGCCATTAATTCTTCTATTTCTACTCTTAATTTGTAGAGATCTAAAGGTTTCGTCTGTGGAGTTTGTTTCTCTAATTCTTGACTCCATCTTTCGATTTCCTCAGGAGTCACCAACGTGACACTTTTAGTACCCAAAGTTGATTCCATTTGAATCTCCCTTGTGTTGAAAGGATTATGTCTTTTCTGCATCCTTCTCCCTGTATTTCTAATGGGCAGATCCAATAGTGAGACTTCAGATTCGCCCTCACTGGTCTGTTCATCTACAATTAAGGGCTCTGGTCTTGGCTGGGCTATGACGGGAGTAATGACTGGAGTTTTCGGACTCCCTTGACGGTCCCCATACAACGGAACCACCGGTCCGATAGTTACTGGGATTGTCAAGGCTTCAGGACTGGTATTTAACTGGGAGATTTTCTGAATGATCTCAGCTCTCTGTTTTGCTAGTACCTCCCGCTCCTTTTCTTCCAATATTCTCTCTAATGTTTTGTCATGTAACACCTGCGGGATCAGAGTGGGAGCATAACTCGGGGCAGTTTCACTTGGTCCTTCACCATAATTGGGTCTTGGGAACAAACTTCCTGTGCCTAGGGATCTTTGTTCCTCCTCATAATGAGGGTGTAGGAACGGCATCCCTGAACCTGAGGGTCTTGCTTCACCTCCGTAGGGAGGTCGAGAGCAAAAATCTTTTTCACGGGAGTATCTCGCCTCTCCAATAACGGGTATCTTTGGATAAACATCCCTCTTCTCTACAGGGCCTAGACTTTCGGGGTAGGGCGGTATGAAACAACCCCCCCCTGCACTGGCAGATCTGGCCTCCTCCGGGGGAGGAGGTCTTCGGAAAATTTCCCCCTCACTAGAAGGTCTACGGTCTTCATTATAAGGAGGTGGGCTTCTTGTAAATATGTCATCTAACAATTCATCATCCGACTCTCCAATGGGCCCCCAATGTTTACATTTTTCTGTCTTTTTCTCCCCTGTAGGAGGGCCACATGCTGGCATCATTGGAAACAGCCCTTCTACAATCATATTCTGTCTCCACTGTTTCATCTTTTTGGCTCGGGCTTCCTGCTTCAATTTTGGATAAAATTTAGTTAACCCTTTATCCATCCGGGGCTTGTCCCTTTCAAAAGCCTCAATCTCCCATTCTTCTAATGCTTCATACTGCGTTAACCTAGGTCTGGGATGCAAATCATTCATTCGGGTTCTCAGATTAAATAGAATCCTGCTGTTAAATGTTCCGTCTAACTGAAAAGCCAATACTCCGTCATCTTTTGTGTATTCCGCCCAATTTTCCAACCATACACAGGTATTGTACCCTTTATCGAACATCATGAAAGATGCGGGAGTATTTGGTGGTGGAATTACAACACCTTCTCTAGTTTTAATCGGCTTGTCTTTTTTGAAGAAATTCTTTACTTTATTTACAAGGGACAATTTTCTCTTATTTCCGTACATAATGTCGGTTTTAACACCTTTCCACTGATCGTTTTCAAATCCCATATGCCGTGGATCGGGTCGAGTATGTGGTCTATACGAATGCCACATACGATTCCTACGAGTGACTTTGTTTAAAAAATCACTTCCAATCCAAATGCCTCTTTTATTTTTCGTGCAGCCAATAGAATGCACGAGTTCAAATATTTTCGACCAATGGGTACGCGGCCGTTTCGCGAGACAGTTCTCACGCTCCGGCGCTCACCCCTCCTTTACAATTCCAGCTCCGCTACCCGCCCGCTGCGTCTACCAATCCCAGCGCAGCACGGAGTGACGTCAGAGCAGCTTCGCGACTGACTCCCTCCTTCACAAGGTAACGGAAACTTTCTTACTTTCTAAAGTTCTTAGTGCTTGGTTATTTTACAACGAATACACATTCGCCGCTGTGCTCAAGTGTCTAGACAGGAAAGACATTTTCACTGCAAGTAAACTACTTCCATTTACTTTTCATACACTACGGGTAGATCTCTTCTGCCTACCCTTCACTCAAGCATTAGGGAACCTGCTACTTCTTTGACTCATCCACTTCTTTTCGGGATATATACTGAGCCCAAAGTTTCACCAATGTACCCTTTTGCTATCACTCAAGCTCCGATGAACCTGCTACTCTTCCGGTGTGACCCTCACTAGGTTATGCCACAATAGGATTTTCACCAATGAACCTCGTTGCTAACATTTATTCAAACATACATTCAGAAAAAACCCTAGTTAGTGCTTCCAGTTCTGCCTAACCTGCACCAACCTTCCTTAGAGCAAATGACCTCAGAGCAAGTGGATTCTATTCACCACTCGCTATTCAATTCCCCGGGGATTCCTAACAACATAAAAAACGTTTCACGTACGAATGGATTAATACATATAACAGTATAATAACAAGAATAACAATTTTAAAACATTTCATAATTTTTCAAAGTAAACAATTTTCAAGTGAGTGATCAGTCCACCTGAATTTCCCACTCTCGCTAGCAGCATCCGACTTAACTAGACTAACTAGTCCTACCTAACCTTTAACTATTCCCTAACCATCCTCGATGCTACCAGAAAAATTACTGCTAGAGATCGCGGGTCACCCGACCAATAATTTCGCCACTTCCGGCTTCGGGCCCATATATTTCAAATCACCATATACATTGATCGGATGACGTCACAATCTACTACCAATAATTGTGAGTTCCTTTCGATTATTTCGAGTGTACCCAACTTACCATCCACCGTTATGGGTACCTATGACCACGATGGGTCAGGGAGCTAGCTGTAAAAGGAAAGGCAGCAAAAATACAAACCTCGCTAATTGTAATTTTAATTTTCATGAAATGACCACGGACAACAGAGAGTTTTAAAAGCTTTATCTCAGATTTAAAATCGTTAGAACATACACTCCACTACGAGGAGACAGTCTAATATCAAAATTGCAAAGAATACATAGCTGTATAAGAGAACTATAAGGGCAATCATTTGCGTTTAAATGCTAATGCAACAGGGAAACAAACTAAGAAAACTATTGGGCTAAATTTCAAAGTTACTTTAGTAATATTTATGGGTGGAAAACAGAGACCATAACAGGAAGTTTGCAAACTGCAATGGCGAAAATGATTTCTAAAAGGTAGGTTAACATAGGAACACGCTATGCAAATAAATGCAAATAGTTTTATGAGATGCAATGGTTTGCGGAAAGCATGGAAAACTTATCATATGCAAAGATATGTCTTTATTGAAGCAAAGACAGAAAAATAGAAAGGTGCAGTTTAGAATTTGCAGCAATATATTTACCTAGACTGGTGTGGAAACCAACCCTGGCCACGGGTCAGTTAAGGACAGGAAACCCTCAAGGAAGGATACCCCTCAATGGACAGCAGGTGCAGAATGGACACCCAGGACCGGACAGGAAACCCTCAGATTAGGATCAGGACAGGACCACCAGGACACGACCAGCACCCGCAGTTCGGAAGCAACGCCTGCGCTCCACCCTCTCTGCAGCTATCGATCAGAACCCCGATTGGGTTAGTGAACTCCCCAGCAAAGTGCCCCGCCAGCACTTTAAGGTTTAGTAAAACCTTAGTCTATGGTCAAATTTCGGACAGAGTGCTCCGCAGCGCTCTGTATCTTTAGTCACCTATTGAGTGCGTTGGGTCAGTGACAGGTCAGCTATTCGGACAAGTCGGACAATTTCCCTAGGTGAACCCAGGGTAGATATACTGTTTTGGGACAGTGTACCACCCCCCAAATGTTGCAAAGTGTCAGAATCCCCAATTTCGATTGGTCCTAAGGTAGGATTTGGTTAACACACCAATCAGAACAGACTATTCTAAGGCCTATTTTGCATTCTAAGGTGCCGCCTAGCAAGATTGGGGTTCCCACGAGAAGTCGCAGGGAATACAATGGAAAGAAATACAATGTATTCAAATATGGTACAAGTTAGACTTTCTCGCTGGGTGAAGGTGCATCTTCCCATGCAGGCTCTGGCAGCAACCTTCTTTGGCTTGGTTTCAATGCCACCTCGCCACGGCTGATCCTGCGCAGTATTGCCCTCCAAGATGGACTCCCCAGCCCCATCACCGCTCAGCGACGAGGATACATGAAAAGTAAGCGAAAACAAATTAGTACATAAAAATAAATGAATGTATTACATGTCATGATTTCATAATTCAGTTTTATCATTATAAAAATATACTATGCAATTAGATATTAGTGCAATACTTAACGACACGAGAGCAAAGGCACGAGCTTCACCACATGGTTATGTTTGAGCGGCCTTTCTAGGCTATTACGCATGCGCACCCTTTCTCTCTCAAACTGTGACTGCGTCATGTCCCGTGACTATGCCTAACGCATGCGCAGAAACAGAAATACAAGCAGCGGCCATTTTTAGGTACAACGATTATTTATATTAGTAAAACACATAGGCAAGCTTCGCTACCACACACGTATTTTCAAAATAAAGATATTAGTAAAACGTACATTTGTTATGATGTTACGACAGGTTCGAGGCTCATGAATCGAGCAAGTTGCGATGCGAAATCTTGCTCTATCAACACCAGCGAATGTTCCATTTTTGAAAACCCTCCAGTGGGTATTAATTTTCTTCTGCTTTGTTGCACTGCAAATTCCCTCGGTGTCAGCCAACTTTAAGAGCTGACAGAGGGCCAAATACCGGAGTCCAGTCCCCGGGATTACCGCATTACCCTTCAGTCCGTTGCCGGTTTCAAACGTGGTTCAAGGATGCCTGGCGCTTCCAGGATGGCTGTGCGTTACTCCTCGGCAGAACCAGGCCGACATGTATTACATCAAACATCCCCATCAGGAGATAAACGAGCCGCACACGAACTTGCCTTGTTAATTTATTGCATGCAGAACGGCATTTTCACCAACATGTTTTGTTTCAACATGAAACTTTTTCCAAGGTGTGCCTCTTCCAATTCAAACGTCAGTTTACCACAGGTGAGTTCACAATGTTTTTTATACCTCCTTCCGAAGGTTCCGCCCAATTTGGAATCTCTTCCTCTTAGAAGTTGCCTTATGGGACCTGTAGTTACACCAGCGAATGTTCCATTTTTGAAAACCCTCCAGTGGGTATTAATTTTCTTCTGCTTTGTTGCACTGCAAATTCCCTCGGTGTCAGCCAACTTTAAGAGCTGACAGAGGGCCAAATACCGGAGTCCAGTCCCCGGGAGCATTGCATTACCCTTCAGTCCGTTGCCGGTTTCAAGCGTGGTTCAGTGCGGGGATGCCTGGCGCTTCAAAGATGGCTGTGCGTTACTCCTCGGCAGAACCAGGCCGACATGTATTACATCAAACATCCCCATCAGGAGATAAACGAGCCGCACACAAACTTGCCTTGTTTAATTTATTGCATGCAGAACGGCATTTTCACCAACATGTTTCGTTTCAACATGAAACTTTTTCCAAGGTGTGCCTCTTCCAATTCAAACGTCAGTTTACCACAGGTGAGTTCACAATGTTTTTTATACCTCCTTCCGAAGGTTCCGCCCAATTTGGAATCTCTTCCTCTTAGAAGTTGCCTTATGGGACCTGTAGTTACACCAGCGAATGTTCCATTTTTGAAAACCCTCCAGTGGGTATTAATTTTCTTCTGCTTTGTTGCACTGCAAATTCCCTCGGTGTATATGAATATATATATATATATATATATATATATATATATATATATATATATATATATATATATCAATCAAACAATGTCTTTCTATTCAATGGTGTCCTGTATAGGCAGGTGGTTGTCACCGTGACCAAGCCTTACGGCGAAACGCGTCGGCTTTTTTAACTGTTGTTGCTGAATAAACGAATTTGAAGCATCCCGGAGTGTCCCGACCCTTTCTGAACCTGGATGGTGTACAGGAAGCTTGCTGTTATATATATATATATATATATATATATATATATGTATATATATATATATATATCTAAATCAATCGTTTGTTGTAAACAATCCTTGAAACAACGAAGTCACAGCCACTTCTCCTTATCCAAATGTGTTTATTTCAATTTCATTTTAGCAATATCACTCTTTTTTTTTTTTTCCTTATCCAAGTGTGTTTTTTTTATATCCACTTTCGGCAAATTGATCGCTGCTCATTGCAGTCCGTGACTGCACGGAGGAACCGGGATCATTGCATCTACGTTTTCAGGTCTAACTGCGAGTGGAGCAATGCGGTTGAGGCGTCTTGGGGACTCGTGAGGAACATTTATTTCACCAATACAATTCTGCCTAAATACTACAACCCCCGTTCGGATGTCATTTCAGGGCCTTTGCGAGGATACTTGGACTGAGGAGAAGCAACTTACCTGCAAGCCGTGAGAGGTGCATGCTGGTACTGTTAGTCTGCCAGTGCGGCTGCAGTACCGTTTGGGACTTTGACTCCGCCCTCCTGAAAAGCCACATATGGCGGAACGATTGGGATTATAATTGTGAGTGCTTTGGCGGGAGAGATGTGTTGGAGCAGGCATTTGATGAAGGCACAGACCAAAACGCGTCATGTCATTGCTCTCGTGTTAATAAAGATTGTTCCCATATCCCCGCTGTGTTCCTCCGATTCTTTCAATTCAAGAATCTCCTGTGGCATTTATTGCACGGAAGTCCTGGGCGTGCTGGAGGTAATCCGCCTCACAAAGAGGACAGAGCATCCAGGACAGCTTCGGCGTTTGTTTGTTTATCCAAGGTATTGGTTAGTTCTGACCCACAGCATCCACTTTTAGCAAATTGACCGCTGCTCATTGCAGTCTGTGACTGCACGGAGGAACCGGGATCATTGCATCTACATTTTCAGGTCTAACTTCGAGTGTAGCAATCTGGTTGAGGCGTCTTGGGGACTCGGGAGGAACATTTGTTTCACCAACACAGTTCTGCCTAAATACTACAACCCACGTTCGGATGTCATTTCAGGGCCCTTGCGAGGATACTTGGACTGAGGAGAAGCACCTTACCTGCAAGCCGTAAGAGGTGCATGCTGGTACAGGTAGTCTGCCAGCGCGGCTGCAGTACCGTTTGGGACTTTGACTCCGCCCACCTGAAAAGCCACCTATGGAGGAACCATTGGGATTATAATTGTGAGTGCTTTGGCAGGAGAGCTGTGTTGGAGCAGGCATCTGATGAAGGCACAGGCCAAAACGCGTCATGACATTGCTCTTGTGTTAATAAAGATTCTTCCGATATCCCCGCTGTGTTCCTCCGATTCTTTCAATTCAAAAATCTCCTGTGGCATATATATATATATATATATATATATCACACAGCACCTCTCCCCCATCAAAAGAAGCAAGGGACACAACGGGGTACTTGGACGTTGATTTAGTGAAGTTTCGGCATTACTGGTTTCAGGGATTACCCTTCCTCAAATGCCTCTGTCTGCCACAAACAACCCCAGTAAGTCCTTATTTAAAGCTCCTCCTACCAAGTGATGAAGGGCTCAGCTGCAGCATAATTAACACATAGGCACCAGACCAGCCCCTGCCACAGACTGCTAGTACCAGAATGCTCCTTGATGCATCAAAGTATGCTGCAGTGGGAGTGTCAGGTGAAATTACGGGGAATAAGCGTCCTCGAGTCCCTTACCTCCAAGCCTGCCCCTCCAATGCTGCCAAGACTGGAGACGCAAAATAAGAACGCGTGGCTCTCCGGGAAGTCCCAGTCCGCAGACTGGCAGCAGCTCTTGACAACGAAGCTGAGTAGACGGGATGCAAGAATCCAATCCCTCGGTTGAGAAACAACAGACAGTTTCCTGCCAGCCAATACAGTTCGCAGCCCAAATAGGAAGGGTCCCTTGTAGCGTGCCACAGGCTGCATGTGCAGAACATCACACAACACCTCTCCCCCATCAGAAGAAGCAAGGGACACAACGGGGTACTTTGGACGTTTATTTAGTGAAGATTCGGCATGACCGGTTTCGGCGATTAGCCTTCCTCAAATGCTTTTGTCCGCCACAAACAAACCCAGTAAGCCTTTATTGAAAGCTCCTCCTACCAAGTGATTAAGGGCTCAGCTGCAGCATAATTAACACATAGGCACCAGACCAGCCCCTGCCACAGACTGCTAGTACCAGAATGCTCCTTGATGCATCAAAGTATGCTGCAGTGGGAGTGTCAGGTGAAATTACGGGGAATAAGCGTCCTCGAGTCCCTTACCTCCAAGCCTGCTCCTCCAATGCTGCCAAGACTGGAGACGCAAAATAAGTATGCGTGGCTCTCCGGGAAGTCCCAGTCCGCAGACTGGCAGCAGCTCCTGACAATGAAGCTGGGTAGACGGGATGCAAGAATCCAATCCCTCGGTTGAGAAACAACAGACAGTTTCCTGCCAGCCAATACAGTTCTCAGCCCAAATAGGAAGGGTCCCTTGTAGCGTGCCACAGGCTGCACGTGCAGAACATCACACAACACCTCTCCCCCATCAGAAGAAGCAAGGGACACAACGGGGTACTTTGGACGTTTATTTAGTGAAGATTCGGCATGACCGGTTTCGGCGATTAGCCTTCCTCAAATGCTTTTGTCCGCCACAAACAAACCCAGTAAGCCTTTATTCGAAGCTCCTCCTACCAAGTGATTAAGGGCTCAGCTGCAGCATAATTAACACATAGGCACCAGACCAGCCCCTGCCACGGACTGCTAGTACCAGAATGCTACTTGATGCATCAAAGTATGCTGCAGTGGGAGTGTCAGGCGAAATTACGGGGAATAAGCGTCCTCGAGTTCCCTACTTCCAAGCCTGCTCCTCCAATGCTGCCAAGGCTGGAGACACAAAATAAGTACACATTGCTCTCTGGGATGTCCCAGTATGCCAACCGGCAGCAGCTCTTGACAACGAAGGGGAGTAGAAGGGCTGCAAGAATCCAATCCCTGAGTTGAGAAACAACAGACACGTTCCTGCCAGCCAATGTACTTCACAGCCCAAATAGGAAGGGTCCCCTGAAGCGTGCCACAGGCTGCACACGTAGAAGATCACACAACACCTCTCCCCCATCAGAAGAAGCAAGGGACACAACTGGGTACTTTGAAAGTTTATTTAGTGAAGATTCAGCATGACTGGTTTCGGCGATTAGCCTTCCTCAAATGCCTCTGTCCGCCACAAACAACCCCAGTAAGTCTTTATTGAATGCTCCTCCTACCAAGTGATGAAGGGCTCAGAAGCAGCATAATTAACACATAGGCACCAGACCAGCCCCTGCCATGGACTGCTACTTCCAGAATGCTCCTTGATGCATCAAAGTATGCTGCCGTGAGAGTGTCAGGCAAAATTACGGGGAATAAGCGTCCTCAAGTCCCCTACATGCAAGCCTGTTCCTCCGATGCTACCAAGGCTGAAGACGCGAAATAAGTACACGAGACTATCCGGGAAGTCCTAGTCCGCCGACGGGCAGCAGCTCTTGACAACAAAGGTGAGTAGACAGGCTGCGAGAATCCAATCCCTCGGTTGAGAAACAACAGACAGTTTCCTGCCAGCCAATGCACTTCGCAGCCCAAATAGGAAGTGTCCCTTGTAGCGTGCCACAGGCTGCACGTGCAGAACATCACACAACACCTCTCCCCCAACAGAAGAAGCAAGGGACACAACGGGGTACTTTGGACATTTATTTAGTGAAGATTCGGCATGACCGGACTGAAGATTAGCCTTCCTTAAATGCTTCTGTCTGCCACAAACAAACCCAGTAAGCCTTTATTGAAAGCTCCTCCTACCAAGCGATGAAGGGCTCAGCTGCAGCATAATTAACACATAGGCAGCAGACCAGCCCCTGCCATGGACTGCTACTACCAGAATGCTCCTTGATGCATAAAAGTATCCTGCAGGGGGAGTGTCAGGCAAAATTACGGGGAATAAGTATCCTCGAGTCCCCTACTTCCAAGCCTGCTCCTCCGATGCTGCCAAGGCTGGAGACGCGAAATAAGTACAAGCGGCTCTATGGGAAGTCCCAGTCCGCCGACTGGCAGCAGCTCTTGACAACGAAGGTGAGTAGACGGGCTGCGAGAATGCAATCCCTCAGTTGAGAAACAACAGACAGTTTTCTGCAAGCCAATACAGTTTGCAGTTGAAATAGGAAGGGTCCCTTGAAGCGTGCCACAGGCTGCACACGTAGAAGATCACACAACACCTCTCCCCATCAGAAGAAGCAAGGGACACAACAGGGAACTTTGGAAGTTTATTTAGTGAAGATTCGGCATGACCGGTTTCGGCGATTAGCCTTCCTCAAATGCTTCTGTCCGCCACAAACAACCCCAGTAAGTCTTTATTTATAGCTCCTCCTACCAAGTGAGGAAGGGTCCAGCTGCAGCATAATTAACACATAGGCACCACACCAGCCCCAGCCACGGACTGCTAGTAACAGAATGCTCCTTGATGCATCAAAGTATGCTGCAGTGGGAGTGTCAGGCAAAATTATGGGGAATAAGCATCCTCGAGTTCACTAATTCCAAGCCTGCTCCTCCGATGCTGTCAAGGCTGGAGACGCAAAATAAGTACACGCTGCTCTCTGGGAAGTCCCAGTCCGCCAACCAGCAGCAGCTCTTGACACCGAAGGTGAGTAGAAGAGCTGTGAGAATCCAATCCCTTGGTTGAGAAACAACAGACAGTTTCCTGCCAGCCAGTGTTGTTCGCAGTCCAAATAGGAAGGGTCCCTTGAAGCGTGCCACAGGCTGCACACGTAGAAGATCACACAACACCTCTCCCCATCAGAAGAAGCAAGGGACACAACAGGGAACTTTGGAAGTTTATTTAGTGAAGATTCGGAATGACTGGTTTCGGCGATTAGCCTTCGTCAAATGCCTCTGTCCACCTCAACAACCCCAGTAAGTCTTTATTGAAAGCTCCTCCTACCAAGTGATGAAGGGCTCAGCTGCAGCATAATTAACACGTAGGCACCACACCAGCCCCTGCCATGGACTGCTAGTACCAGAATGCTCATTGATGCATCAAAGTATGCTGCAGTGGGAGTGTCAGGCAACTTACGGGGAATAAGCGTCCGCGAGTCCCCTACTTCCAAGCCTGCTCCTCCGATGCTGCCAAGGCTGGAGACGTGAAATAAGTACACACGGCACTCCGGGAAGTCCTAGTCTGCCGTCTGGCAGCAGCTCTTGACAAAAAAGGTGAGTAGTTGGGCTGCGAGAATCCAATCCCTCGGTTGAGAAACAACAGACAGTTTTCTGCTAGCCAGTGCAGTTCGAAGCCCAAATAGGAAGGGTCCCTTGAAGCGTGCCACAGGCTGCACGCGTAGAACATGACACACCACCTCTCCCCCATCAAAAGAAGCAAGGGACACAACGGGGTACTTTGGACGTTTATTTAGTGAAGATTCAGCATGACCGGTTTCGGCGATTAGCCTTCCTCAAATGCCTCTGTCTGCCACAAACAACCCCAGTAAGCCTTTATTGAAAGCTCCTCCTACCAAGTGATTTAGAGGTCAGCTGCAGCATAATTAACACATAGGCACCAGACCAGCCGCTGCCATGGACTGCTAGTACCAGAAAGCTCCTTGATAGATCAAAGTATGCTGCAGTGGGAGTGCCAGGCAAAATTACTGGGCATAAGCGTCCTTGAGTCCCCTACTTCCAAGCCTGCTCCGCCGATGCTGCCCATGCTGGAGACGCGAAATAAGTACACGTGGCTCTCCGGGAAGTCCCAATCCGCCAACTGGCAGCAGCTCTTGACAACAAAGGTGAGTAGACGGGCTGCGAGAATCAAATCCCTCAGTTGAGGAACAACAGACAGTTTCCTGCCAGCCAATGCAGTTCGCAGCCCAAAAAGGAAGGGTCCCTTGAAGCGTGACACAAGCTGCACCCATAGAACATCACACAACACCTCTCCCCCATCAGAAGAAGCAAGGGACACAACTGGGTACTTTCAAAGTTTATTTAGTGAAGATTCGGCATGACTGGTTTCGGCGATTAGCCTTCCTCAAATGCCTCTGTCCGCCACAAACATCCCCAGTAAGTCTTTATTGAAAGCTCCTCCTACCGAGTGTTGAAGGGCTCAGAAGCAGCATAATTAACACATAGGCACCAGACCAGCCCCTGCCACAGACTGCTACTTCCAGAATACTCCTTGATGCATCAAAGTATGCTGCGTCCTCAAGTCCCCTACTTGCAAGCCTGTTCCTCCGATGCTACCAAGGCTGGAGACTGTGGCACGCTTCAAGGGACCCTTCCTATTTGGACTGCGAACTACACTGGCTGGCAGGAAACTGTCTGTTGTTTCTCAACCAAGGGATCGGATTCTCACAGCCCTTCTACACACCTTCGGTGTCAAGAGCTGCTGCTGGTTGGCGGATTTGGCGATTAGCCTTCCTGAAATGCCTCTGTCCGCCACAAACAACCCCAGGAAGTCTTTATTGAAAGCTCCTCCTACCAAGTGATGAATTGATCAGCAGTAGCATAATTAACACATGGGCACCAGACCAGCCCCTGCCACGGACTGCTAGTACCAGAATGCTCCTTGATGCATCAAAGTGTACTGCAGTGGGAGTGCCAGGCAAAATTACGGGGAATAAGCGTCCTTGAGTCCCCTACTTCCAAGCCTGCTCCTCTAATGCTGCCAAGGCTGGAGATGCAAAATAAGTACACGCGGCTCTCGGGGAAGTCCCTGTCCACTGACTGGCAGCAGCTCTTGACAATGAAGGTGAGTAGACGGGCTTCGAGAATCCAATCTCTCGGTTGAGAAACAACAGTTTCCTGCCAGCTAGTGCAGTTTGCAGCCCAAATAGGAAGGGTCCCTTGAAGCGTGCCACAAGCTGCAAGTGTAGAACATCACATAACACCTCCTTCCCATCAGAATGTAAATATAAATGTAAATGTGTGTATACTTGTAAAGCGCACTGCCGCCCCATCTCGGGGCATCCTGGCACTGTATACCGCTGTGGAACCCTTCCTGGCTTTCCCTGTGAGATGCCATCTCCAAGGGCACCCCCAAGCTGAAGCCAGGCATCCTAGCGCTGTTGGGGCCGTTGTGGAGATTAAGCAAGCTATTGCCCAGAGTTGCAGAGTGGGACCCATGATTAGAGTAGGCACCGATGCGAGAATTATCGAGTCCGCGGTCATTGAGGCCAAGACCCTGCTGCGTCGGGAATTGAACCCTGGTCCCGGGCCTGACCTCTGCTTCAGGGTCTGCCGCTTCTAACCAGTGAGCCACACTTCTCCAGAAGAAGCAAGGGACACAACAGGGTACTTTGAAAGTTTATTTAGTGAAGATTCGGCATGATCGGTTTTGGCGATTAGCCTTCGTCAAATGCCTCTGTCCGCCACAAACAACCCCAGTAAGTCGTTATTGAAAGCTCCTCCTACCAAGTGATGAAGGGCTCAGCTGCAGCATAACTAACACATAGGCACCAGACACAGCCTCTGCCACGGACTGCTAGTACCAGAATGCTCCTTGATGCATCAAAGTATGCTGCAGTGGGAGTGTCAGGCAAAATTATGGGGAATAAGCGTTCTCGAGTCCCTTACTTCCAAGCCTGCTCCTCCGGAGCTGCCAAGGTTTAAGACACGAAATAAGTATACGCGACTCTCTGGGAAGTCCCAGTCCACCGACTGGCAGCAGCTCTTGACAACGAAGGTGAGTAGACGGGCTGCAAGAATCCAATCCCTCAGTTGACGAACAACAGACAGTTTCCTGCCAGCCAATGCAGTTCGCAGCCCAAATAGGAAGGGTCCCTTGAAGCGTGCCACAAGCTGCACGCGTAGAACATCACACAGCACCTCTCCCCCATCAGAAGAAGCAAAGGGCACAAAGGGGTACTTTTGGCTTTTATTTAGGGAAGATTCGGGATGACCGGTTTCGGCGATTAGCCTTCCTCAAATGCCTCTGTCCGCCACAAACAAAACCAGTAAGTCTTTATTTAAAGCTCCTCCTACCAAGTGATGAAGGGCTCAGCTGCAGCATAATTAACACATAGGCACCAGAACAGCCCCAGCCACGGACTGCTAGTACCAGAATGCTCCTTGATGCATCAAAGTATGCTGCAGTCGGTGTGTCAGGCAAAATTACGGGGAATAAGCATCCTCGAGTTCCCTACTTCCAAGCCTGCTCCTCCGATGCTGCAAAGGCTAGAGATGCAAAATAAGTACACGCTGCTCTCTGGGAAGTCCCAGTCCGCCAACCAGCAGCAGCTCTTGTCACCGAAGGTGAGTAGAAGGGCTGTGAGAATCCAATCCCTCGGTTGAGAAACAACAGACAGTTTCCTGCCAGCCAGTGTAGTTCGCAGTCCAAATAGGAAGGGCCCCTTGAAGCGTGCCACAGGCTGCACACGTAGAAGATCACACAACACCTCTCCCCATCAGAAGAAGCAAGGGACACAACAGGGTACTTTGGAAGTTTATTTAGTGAAGATTCGGCATGACTGGTTTCGGCGATTAGCCTTCGTCAAATGCCTCTGTCCGCCTCAACAACCCCAGTAAGTCTTTATTGAAAGCTCCTCCTAACAAGTGATAAAGGGCTCAGCTGCAGCATAATTAACACATAGGCACCACACCAGCCCCGGCCACGGACTGCTAGGACCAGAATGCTCCTTGATGCATCAAAGTATGCTGCAGTGGGAGTGTCAGGCAAAATTACGGGGAATTAGCGTCCTCGAGTCCCCTACTTCCAAGCCTGCTCCTCCGATCCTGCCAAGGCTGGAGACGTGAAATAAGTACACGCGGCACTCCGGGAAGTCCTAGTCTGCCGACTGGCAGCAGCTCTTGACAACGAAGGTGAGTAGTCGGGCTGCGAGAATCCAATCCCTCGGTTGAGAAACAACAGACAATTTTCTGCCAGCCAGTGCAGTTCGAAGCCCAAATAGGAAGGGTCCCTTGAAGCGTGACACAGGCTGCACGCGTAGAACATCACACAACACCTCTCCCCCATCAGAAGAAGCAAGGGACACAATGGGATACTTTGGTCGTTTATTTAGTGAAGATTCGGCATGACCGGTTTCGGCGATTAGCCTTCCTCAAATGCCTCTGTCTGCCACAAACAACCCCAGTAAGTCTTTATTGAAAGCTCCTCCTACCAAGTGATGTAGAGCTCAGCTGCAGCATAATTTACACATAGGCACCAGACCAGCCCCTGCCATGGACTGCTAGTACCAGAATGCTCCTTGATACATCAAAGTATCCTGCAGTGGGAGCACCAGGCAAAATTACGGGGCATAGGCGTCCTTGAGTCCCCTACATCCAAGCCTGCTCCTCCGATGCTACCAAGGCTGGAGACGCAAAATAAGTACACGTGGCTCTCCAGGAAGTCCCAGTCCACCATCTGGCAGCAGTTCTTGACAACGAAGGTGAGTAGACGGGCTGCGAGAATCCAATCCCTCAGTTTCCAGCCAGCCATTGCAGTTCGCAGCCCATATAGGAAGGGTCCCTTGAAGCGTGCCACAAGCTGCACGCGTAGAACATCACACAACACCTCTCCCCAATCAGAAGAAGCAAAGGACACAACGGGTTACTTTTGGCGTTTATTTATTGAAGATTCGGCATGACCGGTTTCGGCGATTAGACTTCCTCAAATGCCTCTGTCCGCCACAAACAATCCCAGTAAGTCTTTATTGAAAGCTCCTCCGACCAAGTGATGAAGGGCTCAGCTGCAGCATAACTAACACATAGGCACCAGACCAGCCTCTGCCACGGACTGCTAGTACCAGAATGCTCCTTGATGCATCAAAGTATGCTGCAGTGGGAGTGTCAGGCGAAATTATGGGGAATAAGAGTCCTCGAGTCCCTTACTTCCAAGCCTGCTCCTCCGGTGCTGCCAAGGCTGAAGACGCGAAATAAATATACGCGACTCTGGGAAGTCCCAGTCCACCGACTGGCAGCAGCTCTTGACAACGAAGGTGAGTAGACGGGTTGCGAGAATCCAATCCCTTGGTTGAGAAACAACAGACAGTTTTCTGCCAGCCAATGCTTTTCGAAGCCCAAATAGGAAGGGTCCCTTGAAGCGTGCCACAGGCTGCATGCGTAGAACATCACACAACACCTCTCCCCCATCAGAAGAAGCAAGGGACACAACGGGGTACTTTGGATGTTTATTTAGTGAAGATTCGGCATGACCGGTTTCGGCGATTAGCCTTCCTCAAATGCTTCTGTCCGCCACAAACAAACCTAGTAAGCCTTTATTGAAAGCTCCTCCTACCAAGTGATGAAGGGCTCAGCAGCAGCATAATTAACACATAGGCACCAGACCAGCCCCTGCCACGGACTGCTAGTACCAGAATGCTCCTTGATGCATCAAAGTATGCTGCCGTGAGAGTGTCAGGCAAAATTACGGGGAATAAGCGTTCTCGAGTTCCCTACTTCCAAGCCTGCTCCGCCGATGCTGCCAAGGCTGGAGACGCGAAATAAGTACACGTGGCTCTCCGGGAAGTCCTAGTCCGCCGACGGGCAGCAGCTCTTGACAACAAAGGTGAGTAGACGGGCTGCGAGAATTCAATCCCTCTGTTGAGAAACAACAGACAGTTTCCTGCCAGACAATGCACTTCGCAGCCCAAATAGGAAGGGTCCCTTGTAGCGTGCCACAGGCTGCACGTGCAGAACATCACACAACACCTCTCCCCCATCAGAAGAAGCAAGGGACACAACGGGGCACTTTCGACGTTTATTTAGTGAAGATTCGGCATGACCGGACTGGCGATTAGCCTTCCTCAAATGCTTCTGTCTGCCACAAACAAACCCAGTAAGCCTTTATTGAAAGCTCCTCCTACCAAGCGATGAAGGGCTCAGCTGCAGAATAATTAACACATAGGCAGCAGACCAGCCCCTGCCATGGACTGCTACTACCAGAATGCTCCTTGATGCATAAAAGTATCCTGCAGGGGGAGTGTCAGGCAAAATTACGGGGAATAAGCGTCCTTGAGTCCCCTACTTCCAAGCCTGCTCCTCCGATGCTGCCATGGCTGGAGACGCGAAATAAGTACACGCGGCTCTCCGGGAAGTCCCAGTCCACCGACTGGCAGCAGCTCTTGACAACGAAGGTCAGTAGACGGGCTGCGAGAATGCAATCCCTCGGTTGAGAAACAACAGACAGTTTTCTGCAAGCCAATGCAGTTTGCAGTCGAAATAGGAAGGGTGCCTTGAAGCGTGCCACAGGCTGCACGCGTAGAACATCACACAACAGCTCTCTCCCATCAGAAGAAGCAAGGGACACAACGGGGTACTTTGGACGTTTATTTAGTGAAGATTCGGCATGACCGGTTTCGGCGATTAGCCTTCCTCAAATGCCTCTGTCCGCCACAAACAGCCCCAGTAAGTCTTTATTTAAAGCTCCTCCTATCAAGTGATGAAGGGCTCAGCTGCAGCATAATTAACACATAGCACCAGACCAGCCCCAGCCACGGACTGCTAGTAACAGAATGCTCCTTGATGCATCAAAGTATGCTGCAGTGGGAGTGTCAGGCAAAATTACGGGGAATAAGCATCCTCGAGTTGCCTACTTCCAAGCCTGCTCCTCCGATGCTGACAAGGCTGGAGACACAAAATAAGTACACGCTGCTCTCTGGGAAGTCCCAGTCCGCCAACCAGCAGCAGCTCTTGACACCGAAGGTGAGTAGAAGGGATGTGAGAATCCGATCCCTTGGTTGAGAAACAACAGACAGTTTCCTGCCAGCCAGTGTAGTTCGCAGTCCAAATAGGAAGGGTCCCTTGAAGCGTGCCACAGGCTGCACACGTAGAAGATCACACAACACCTCTCCCCATCATGAGAAGCAAGGGACACAACAGAGTACTTTGGAAGTTTATTTATTGAAGATTCGGCATGACTGGTTTCGGCGATAAGCCTTCGTCAAATGCCTCTGTCCACCTCAACAACCCCAGTAAGTCTTTATTGAAAGCTCCTCCTACCAAGTGATAAAGGTCTCAGCTGCAGCATAATTAACACATAGGCACCACACCAGCCCCTGCCACGGACTGCTAGTACCAGAATGCTCCTTGATGCATCAAAGTATGCTGCAGTGGGAGTGCCAGGCAAAATTACTGGGCATAAGCGTCCTTGAGTCCCCTACTTCCAAGCCTGCTCCGCCGATGCTGCCAAGGCTGGAGACGCGAAATAAGTACATGTGGCTCTCTGGAAAGTCCCAGTCCGCCAACGGGCCACAGCTCTTGACAACGAAGGTGAGTAGACGGGCTGCGAGAATCCAATCCCTCAGTTGAGGAACAACAGACCGTTTCCTGCCAGCCAATGCAGTTCGCAGCCCAAAAAGGAAGGGTCCCTTGAAGCGTGCCACAAGCTGCACGCATAGAACATCACACAACACCTCTCCCCCATCAGAAGAAGCAAAGGACACAACGGAGTACTTTTGGTGTTTATTTGGTGAAGATTCGGCATGACCGGTTTCGGTGATTAGCCTTCCTTAAATGCCTCTGTCCGCCACAAACAACCCCAGTAAGTCTTTATTGAAAGCTCCTCCTACCAAGTGATGAAGGGCTCAGCCGTAGTATAATTAACACATGGGCACCAGACCAGCCCCTGCCACGGACTGCTAGTACCAGAATGCTCCTTGATGCATCAAAGTGTACTGTAGTGGGAGTGTCAGACAAAATTACGGGGAATAAGCGTCCTTGAGTCCCCTACTTCCAAGCCTGCTCCTCTAATGCTGCCAAGGCTGGAGATGCAAAATAAGTACATGCGGCTCTCGGGGAAGTCCCTGTCCACTGACTGGCAGCAGCTCTTGACAATGAAGGTGAGTAGACGGGCTTCGAGAATCCAATCTCTCGGTTAAGAAACAACAGAGAGTTTCCTGCCAGCTAGTGCAGTTTGCAGCCCAAATAGGAAGGGTCCCTTGAAGTGTGCCACAAGCTGCAAGTGTAGAACATCACATAACACCTCCTTCTCATCAGAATGTAAATGTAAATGTAAATGTGTGTATACTTGTAAAGCGCACTGCCGCCCCATCTCGGGGCATCCTGGCACTGTATACCGCTGTGGAACCCTTCCTGGCTTTCCCTGTGAGATGCCCCCTCCAGTGCACACCCAAAGTGAAGCCAGGCATCCCAGCGCTGTTGGGGCTGTTGTGGAGATTAAGCAAGCTATTGCCCAGAGTTGCAGATTGGGACCCATGATTAGAGTAGGCACCGAGGCGAGAATTATCGAGTCCGCGGATATTGAGCCCAAGACCCTGCTGCGTCGGGAATTGAACCCTGGTCCCGGGCCTGACCTCTGCTTCAGGGTCTGCCGCTTCTAACCAGTGAGCCACACTTCTCCAGAAGAAGCAAGGGACACAACAGTGTACTTTGGACGTTTATTTAGAGAAGATTCGGCATGACCGGTTTGGGCGATAAGCCTTCCTCAAATGCCTTCATCCGCCACAAACAACCCCAGTAAGTCGTTATTGAAAGCTCCTCCTACCAAGTGATGAAGGGCTCAGCTGCAGCATAACCAACACATAGGCACCAGACCAGCCTCTGCCACGGACTGCTAATACCAGAATGCTCCTTGATGCATCAAAGTATGCTGCAGTGGGAGTGTCAGGCGAAATTATGGGGAATAAGAGTCCTCGAGTCCCTTACTTCCAAGCCTGCTCCTCCGGAGCTGCCAAGGTTTAAGACACGAAATAAGTATACGCGACTCTCTGGGAAGTCCCAGTCCACCGACTGGCAGCAGCTCTTGACAACGAAGGTGAGTAGACGGGCTGCAAGAATCCAATCCCTCAGTTGACGAACAACAGACAGTTTCCTGCCAGCCAATGCAGTTCGCAGCCCAAATAGGAAGGGTCCCTTGAAGCGTGCCACAAGCTGCACGCGTAGAACATCACACAGCACCTCTCCCCCATCAGAAGAAGCAAAGGGCACAAAGGGGTACTTTTGGCTTTTATTTAGGGAAGATTCGGGATGACCGGTTTCGGCGATTAGCCTTCCTCAAATGCCTCTGTCCGCCACAAACAAAACCAGTAAGTCTTTATTTAAAGCTCCTCCTACCAAGTGATGAAGGGCTCAGCTGCAGCATAATTAACACATAGGCACCAGAACAGCCCCAGCCACGGACTGCTAGTACCAGAATGCTCCTTGATGCATCAAAGTATGCTGCAGTCAGAGTGTCAGGCAAAATTACGGGGAATAAGCATCCTCGAGTTCCCTACTTCCAAGCCTGCTCCTCCGATGCTGCAAAGGCTGGAGATGCAAAATAAGTACACGCTGCTCTCTGGGATGTCCCAGTCCGCCAACCAGCAGCAGCTCTTGTCACCGAAGGTGAGTAGAAGGGCTGTGAGAATCCAATCCCTCGGTTGAGAAACAACAGACAGTTTCCTGCCAGCCAGTGTAGTTCGCAGTCCAAATAGGAAGGGCCCCTTGAAGCGTGCCACAGGCTGCACACGTAGAAGATCACACAACACCTCTCCCCATCAGAAGAAGCAAGGGACACAACAGGGTACTTTGGAAGTTTATTTAGTGAAGATTCGGCATGACTGGTTTCGGCGATTAGCCTTCGTCAAATGCCTCTGTCCGCCTCAACAACCCCAGTAAGTCTTTATTGAAAGCTCCTCCTAACAAGTGATAAAGGGCTCAGCTGCAGCATAATTAACACATAGGCACCACACCAGCCCCGGCCACGGACTGCTAGGACCAGAATGCTCCTTGATGCATCAAAGTATGCTGCAGTGGAGTGTCAGGCAAAATTACGGGGAATTAGCGTCCTCGAGTCCCCTACTTCCAAGCCTGCTCCTCCGATGCTGCCAAGGCTGGAGACGTGAAATAAGTACACGCGGCACTCCGGGAAGTCCTAGTCTGCCGACTGGCAGCAGCTCTTGACAACGAAGGTGAGTAGTCGGGCTGCGAGAATCCAATCCCTCGGTTGAGAAACAACAGACAATTTTCTGCCAGCCAGTGCAGTTCGAAGCCCAAATAGGAAGGGTCCCTTGAAGCGTGACACAGGCTGCACGCGTAGAACATCACACAACACCTCTCCCCCATCAGAAGAAGCAAGGGACACAATGGGATACTTTGGTCGTTTATTTAGTGAAGATTCGGCATGACCGGTTTCGGCGATTAGCCTTCCTCAAATGCCTCTGTCTGCCACAAACAACCCCAGTAAGTCTTTATTGAAAGCTCCTCCTACCAAGTGATGTAGAGCTCAGCTGCAGCATAATTTACACATAGGCACCAGACCAGCCCCTGCCATGGACTGCTAGTACCAGAATGCTCCTTGATACATCAAAGTATCCTGCAGTGGGAGCACCAGGCAAAATTACGGGGCATAGGCGTCCTTGAGTCCCCTACATCCAAGCCTGTTCCTCCGATGCTACCAAGGCTGGAGACGCAAAATAAGTACACGTGGCTCTCCAGGAAGTCCCAGTCCACCATCTGGCAGCAGTTCTTGACAACGAAGGTGAGTATACGGGCTGCGAGAATCCAATCCCTCAGTTTCCAGCCAGCCATTGCAGTTCGCAGCCCATATAGGAAGGGTCCCTTGAAGCGTGCCACAAGCTGCACGCGTAGAACATCACACAACACCTCTCCCCAATCAGAAGAAGCAAAGGACACAACGGGTTACTTTTGGCGTTTATTTATTGAAGATTCGGCATGACCGGTTTCGGCGATTAGATTTCCTCAAATGCCTCTGTCCGCCACAAACAATCCCAGTAAGTCTTTATTGAAAGCTCCTCCGACCAAGTGATGAAGGGCTCAGCTACAGCATAACTAACACATAGGCACCAGACCAGCCTCTGCCACGGACTGCTAGTACCAGAATGCTCCTTGATGCATCAAAGTATGCTGCAGTGGGAGTGTCAGGCGAAATTATGGGGAATAAGAGTCCTCGAGTCCCTTACTTCCAAGCCTGCTCCTCCGGTGCTGCCAAGGCTGAAGACGCGAAATAAATATACGCGACTCTGGGAAGTCCCAGTCCACCGACTGGCAGCAGCTCTTGACAACGAAGGTGAGTAGACGGGCTGCAAGAATCCAATCCCTCAGTTGAGGAACAACAGACAGTTTCCTGCCAGGCAATGCAGTTCACAGCCCAAATAGGAAGGGTCCCTTGAAGCGTGCCACAAGCTTCACGCGTAGAACATCACACAGCACCTCTCCCCCATCAGAAGAAGCAAAGGGCACAAAGGGGTACTTTTGGCGTTTATTTAGTGAAGATTCGGGATGACCGGTTTCGGCGATTAGCCTTCCTCAAATGCCTCTGTCCGCCACAAACAACCCCAATAAGTCTTTATTTAAAGCTCCTCCTACCAAGTGATGAAGGGCTCAGCTGCAGCATAATTAACACATAGGCACCAGACCAGCCCCAGCCATGGACTGCTAGTACCAGAATGCTCCTTGATGCATCAAAGTATGCTGCAGTGGGAGTGTCAGGCAAAATTACGGGGAATAAGCATCCTCGAGTTCCCTACTTCCAAGCCTGCTCCTCCGATGCTGCCAAGGCTGGAGATGCAAAATAAGTACACGCTGCTCTCTGGGAAGTCCCAGTCCGCCAACCAGCAGCAGCTCTTGACACCGAAGGTGAGTAGAAGGGCTGTGAAAATCCAATCCCTCGGTTGAGAAACAACAGACAGTTTCCTGCCTGCCAGTGTAGTTCACAGTCCAAATAGGAAGGGTCCCTTGAAGCGTGCCACAGGCTGCACACGTAGAAGATCACACAACACCTCTCCCCATCAGAAGAAGCAAGGGACACAACAGGGTACTTTGGAAGTTTATTTAGTGAAGATTCGGCATGACTGGTTTCGGCGATTAGCCTTCGTCAAATGCCTCTGTCCGCCACAAACAACCCCAGTAAGTCTTTATTGAAAGCTCCTCCTACCAAGTGATGAAGGGTTCAGCTGCAGCATAATTAACACATAGGCACCAGACCAGCCTCTGCCATGGACTGCTAGTACCAGAATGCTCCTTGATGCATCAAAGTATGTTGCAGTGGGAGTGTCAGGCAAAATTATGGGGAATAAGCGTCCTCGAGTCCCCTACTTCCAAGCCTGCTTCTCCGATCCTGCCAAGGCTGGAGACGCGAAGTAAGTACACGTGGCTCTCCGGGAAGTCCCAGTCCGCTGACAGGCAGCAGCTCTTGATAATGTGGGCTGCGAGAATCCAATCCAATATATATATATCAACCAAAGACCGATCCTTAACCTCCATACGACGACAAGGACTGCACAAACTCTTTGTTGCTTGTGCGAATAGTCTTTATTTGTTTTACTCTCAGTTATATCATGACACGTTTTCGCAAGGCCAGTTTCCCACATGTATAAGATCACATTTATATATCCTTTGCTGCCAGGCTTCCCCCCCTACTGTGCCACACCCTTTTTTTGGTTTATTTGGGGTAGTTTGCACTTAGGCCCCCATAATGTTTTGTTCATATAAGGTATCCATGCCAAATTGTTATCCTTTTCTTCCAATGTACTGAGGATTCTAAAGGTACCCAGGGGTTATGGATTCCCATGGAGTTGACCGAGAAATTCAGCAAAATAAAGCTACATTTGGATTTTTAGGGAAAATTGGACAAATATGCTGTCCCTGCAATTGATATCAACAAAGGGTTTGTGGTGCTAATCTCACCATCTTCCCAGCTTTCATGAACAGGAACACAATTGTCAGAAAACCAACATTTTCTATAGTTTTGGCCTTTCACTGGGAAATATCCCATTTTTTATATTTTTGGTGCTTTCAACCTCTTCCAGTTAGTGGTAGAAATGGGTGTGAAACCAATAATAGATCACTGTAAACTATACATTTCTAAAACGTAGACAGAATTCTGAATTCAGCAAGGGGTCCTTTGTGTAGACCCTGCAAGGTTTTTCTATATAAAAGAATAGTTCAAATAAAACAAATATTGCCTACATTTTCACCTGTAACGTTATTCTAACTTTGGTAGATTTTTGAAAGCAAAATACTGTTACAAAGACGGGACCTTTCTGGTTGCAGATATATAGGAGGTACCCAGAGCCACCAACTGAGTTACACCTTGCAATGGTTTTTCATTGTTTACGGGGTATACAGCAATTTATTTGGTAAAATATAAAGAGTGAAAAATAGGTTTCAAGAAAACCTATGTATTTCTGAAATGGGAAGAAGTTATGGAGTTTAGAAGCAGTGGTTATTTGTCCATAAATTTGTGGGTACCCATATTAGCATGTGACTTAGAGGGTATTTTTCCAAAGTAATTATATTTTACAAACTGTCTTTCATTGGGAATGCAGGGATGCATAGATAAACAAAGGGTGATAACACTTGTTCTACTAGTTTGTGTTCACCTTAGTCTGCGACAGGAAACATCCCACAACGCAATGTGGGCACATCACATTTTTCCAGTGAAATACGACCCTTTCTTTGTAATGTGCCTAGCTATGCATTTTGGTCCCTAGCTCAACCGGCACCTAGAGAAACCTAGCAAACCTGGACATCTTTTAAAACTAGAGGCCCAGTGGAATCCAGGATGAGGTGAATTGTGTGTGACTCACCAGGCTCTGTTACCCAGAACCCCTTGCAAACCTCAAAACTTGTAAAAAGAAACACATTTTTATCACTTTTTTGAGATGGAAAGTTCTGCAATCTGTGGAGAGCCACAAACTTCCACCTAATCAGTATTTCCCCAAGTCTCCCAATAAAAATGGTTCTTCAATTGTGTGGGTAGGCCTTGTGCCAGCAACAGGAATAGGCGCAAAATGCAACGTGGACACCTCACATTTTTCCAGTGAAAACTGCCTTTTTTTGCAATCTGCTTAGCTGTGTATCTCAGGCCCTAGCTCAGCCGACACTTGCAGAAATGTAGCAAACCTATACATCTTTAAAACTAGACACCCTGGGGAATACATAATGAGGTTACTTGTGTGACTCTCACCAGGTTCTGTTACCCAAAATCCCTTGCAAACCTCAGTTTGTAAAAAAACAAACACATTTTCCTCGCATTTCTGTGATTGATAGTTCTGGAATCTGTGGGAAGCCACAAACTTCCACCCACCTAGTATTTCCCCAAGTCTTCTCATAAAAATGGTATCACACTTGTGTGGGTAGGCCTAGTGCCCATGACAGGAAACAGCCCAAAGCCCAACATGGACACTTCAAATTTTTCCAGTTCAGACTTACCCTTTGTTTGCAATGTGCCTAGCTGTGGATTTTGGGCACCAGCTTAGCCGGCACCTAGGCACTCATAGCAAACCTGCACATTTATGAAAATTAGACACAAAGGGGAATCCAGGATGAGGTGACTTGTATGACTCTCACAAAGTTGTGTTTCCCAGAATCCCTTGCAAACCTCAAAGTTGTCAAAAAAACACATTTTCCTCACCTTTCTGTGATGGAAATTTCTAGAATCTGCAGGGAGCCATAAACTTCCACCCACCTAGTTTCCCCTTATTTCCTGACAAAAATGGTACCTCACTTGTGTGGGTGAGCCAAGTACCAGTGAAAGGGAAGGGCCTTAAACGTATTGTGGAGACATCAGAATTATATATCACAAAATGACCTGGTTTGCAAGGGGGCACCTGCATTTTTGGTCCCGGGCAAGGGGGCCATCTAGGGAAACCTACCAACCCCAGACATTTCTGAAAACTAGATACCCTGGGGAGTTCAGGAAGGTGTGGCTTGCATTCACCCCCAAAGTATTCCTACCCAGAATCCTCTGCAAATCTCAAATTTAGCTTAAAAAATCACATCACAAACACCACCGGGAATATTCAAGCTCTAACAAAACTGGACAAGTTTTCATCCTTATACTTGTGGGCCTGGGGACCCATAGGAGACGCTCTTTTGCATTGACAGGCCACAGAGTCTAGGGACCTGACTTCTATACTAAAGGCAATTTAGACTTAACATGAGGAGGAGGAGATGAAAATTGGGGAGGTGAGAGTTGACATGTCCCTTTTCCACCAAAATATCTGAAACCTAGCCAACAGAGTCTCTAAGGTGGAAGGTCACGTTTCAGTGCCAGAAGATGGTCCTGCGGTTTGCAAAAACATGTTCAAACTCTTATCAATAACAGCAACCCTCGTAAACTAGGCAGAAGTTGCTGAAAATATATCAGGATGCACCAACCTCTGATGTGTGGTTTCCCTGGAAAATGCTGGAACCATTTCACAGGAACCATGAGAAATTCTTGGAAGGGTGGCTGACTTCCCGAATTCCAGATAAGATGATCTCATCATGGTTTTAGAACGAGCAAGCACATTGTTTCCTAGCCAAACGCCCTCCTCCCGGGGCACATCATTTTCCAATGATCACCTGAACACCTTATTATCAGGATAGAGACATCGCCTTCCGGGAGGCAGGCAAAGTTGGCAACCTGATGTTCCAATCTTCTTGCATCCGGATCTTCACAGACTATACTAAGCATAGTCTAAAATGAAGGAAATCGTTAAATGAAGTTAAAAGGAAGCTGCAGGCTTTAAACCTTCTATACATGCTAATTCTCTTGAGCCAAATTTAATCTGAGTCACAATGCTCATTCCCACTTCTTTGAAACTCCTGAAGCATCCTGGAAGTGGGCAACTAACAGGAAAGATCTTAGAATTACTGTCACTCAAAACTGAGAGCCTCCCAAACACACTGCCCACTCTTGACCACCTCAAGCTTAAATTGTTTACTTGATTTGCAATTTATGACTTATAATTGAAATGCGTATAATAATAAGACAAGAACATACGTTTTTTTTGCGTTGTGCTATATTGTTTAATAATTAACTGTATTCTTTTGGTTCAATGCAAACTGATTGTGACATGATTATAGGAAGACGGAGGTGCTCCACTGCTCCAGTGATCGAATTCCGCGGGCTCTTCCAGAGAACTTCTGGCCCACTGCTTTCCCGGAACCAGTAGCGGCGGCGGAATCAGCCCGCAACTTGGGGGTCATTTTCGGCCCGAACCTACAGCTTGATCTGCATGTAAACAAAACTATCGCTACGTGCATGATGCTGTTACGCATGTTGCGTAAAGTTCTGCCCCTTCTCCCCGCCCAGGCCAGGCCAGAGGTAGTTCGCAGTACTATTTTAAGTTGCTTAGACTACTGCAATGCGCTGCTTCTGAAGGCCCCAAAAAATCTGGTGGGGAAGTTACAACGGGTGCAGAACATGGCTGCCAAGCTGGCTCTTTCGCGGGCTAGATCTAGCTCTTCCACTCTGGCTCTAAGAGACCTGCACTGGCTTCCGGTGCATCTGCGAGTGACGTATAAGGCCGCGTGTTTGGTGTTTAAGGCCGTACACCAACAGGGCCCAATACCACTTCGCGATATGTTTGCTTGGTATGCTGCCTCGCGGCCTCTCCGCTCATCCTCAGCCAGCTTGTTGGTGGTCCCGAGGTTCCAGAGAGTCAGGATGGGTGGCCGCTCATTCAGTGTTGCGGCGGCCAGACTCTGGAACTCCCTTCCTCTCTCTCTGAGAAGCCACAAGGACTACCTACCATTTAGGAAAGCGCTGAAAACGTATTTGTTCCCGAAAATTGTTTGAGCAGTGAGTTGTGTGCCTGCTGAAGTTCAAAGCGCCAGGATGCCCTCTGGGTGATAGGTTGCGCTTTATAAGTACACAAAATAAAAATAATAATAAATAAATAAATAAATAAATAATAAATAAATACATAACAACACAAAAGGGAATTTTCTATTTCTTACAGTGCTACATGAATGCAAATGTTTCTTCCCTTTTATCCCTCCGCTATCCTTCTCACTCCAAATAACTGACTAATATCCATCACTCAAATTAATTTCATATTTCACTGTACTAATTCATGGATTTCCGGAGTAGCGTGCTTCAAGATTCTGCTATCTTTCCGAATCCGAATCCAAATAACTAACTAACCTATAACTGGCAAACCTATCCACCACTTAAAATATACTTGCATGTTTTACTAGACTAATTCAACACTAATCCTCGGTGGGTCCCGGAGTAGCGTGCTACTCACCAAAAAAGTGCTTTGACACCTTGTCAGGGGTAGTAAGCACCAGATAAATGAAATTACAGTACAATGCAATCAGACATAAAGAGGGAGATAAACTGAGACAAATAGCTGCTCTTAAAAACAAAATCTCGAGTCTGGACTGCCAATGTTTGTGGAGGATATTCTCCATAATGAACTGGTGCTCACAGCTCTCACTACGGCAACTCTCCCTAAAAGAGGCCCACCAGTATTTGACGGCATCAACAAGGCATGCGTATGAATAAGAGGACTAAACTGGGAAGCTGCTTTACTGGCTGGCACCAGGAAAATGACCCCCAGTACTCTGAATCTGCCTACCTGCTGGGACGTTGGACCTTGGTTCCTTGTTGCTGCTTGTGTGCCTCTTCCAGCGCTGCACCTCGCGGAACCCGCTTCGCGGGTCCCGCATCGCTGTGTGCGCCGTGCATGACCTTTGCACCAAAGGAGGTGTTGGGAACTAGGACATTGCTGCCTGTGGGGTGTGTAGTGCTGCAGCAGGGCTGCGAGTTGTAGAACCTGGGACTCCATCTCCCAGGAGTCCCTGTGAGTATAATCCCAGACACCTGGGCAGCTCCGCTCTCCCTGCTTGCCCCGCCCCACCAACCAAATCTCTTATATCAATAGGACACCCTTCCCGCTGCGCGGGAGCGACCCGGGAGAAGCCCGGGACAAGGGCGGGGCCGTCTGCGGCCGTCTGAGGCCGGAAGAGACTGGACTGGGCCTAAGCTCTTGGTCGTCCGAGATTGTGGTGTACTTATTCGTATTGTGAGCCTACCCTGTCTGCCTTTGTTTCTATGTTAGTTGTTGGGGCACTTTTAGCTGATCAGCTGTCACTCATCTGTACACCCTATGAGAGTCTAGTGTTCGTGGTTTTCTCTACTCCCTCTCTCTGTTCCCGGTGAGGACGATGGAGTGCCGCGAAACTAGAAGCATGGCGGCGGCGGCGGGTGGTAAAAAGCTGACCGGAACATTAGATGATTTTATTGTTCGTACCAATTCCCTGATCGATCAGGGTATTGTTCTTATGGAAAGAAGGGTTTCCCAGGACCTCGCATTAGCCAGAAGATCGTCTTTGGGTCTCATTGGTTCTGCACGCACCCCTGATACTTCGCTATGCATACCTAACCCTGTGCAGACCCTTATTGATGTTCATAATGCTAACTGCGTCCAGCCTGGCTTACGAGACTCACTACCCCTTAACCCCCAGGCTCAGGCTCACAACCTTACAGGGACTAGTTTGGAGTCTAACTTGGTAGTTCTTCAGGCAGACTCTCAGGTAGTGACCCCACACGACCAGAAGAGGGGGAAGCGGGAGGGGGCCATTCCCAAACGTAAGCATCCAAACACCAACCTCCTTGGAGCTAAGAAAGTCAGTGCTATAAAAGCTGGGAACTCTAGTATTGATGCTAATGAGAGGGGTAGAATAGCAGAGTTGAGGGAACCCGGTAGGGAATCTGTTGGGCAGAAGTCCGGGGCGGAAGTAGTTCAATCTGAGACCGCAAGATTACCCTTGAATATCCTTGATGATACCATGCTGGATAACCCTTTGGCCGATACCCTTGAAGACAGCACTATAATCGACAAGTCGGGAGTTGACAGAATAGAAGTTACAGATGGGGAGGAGGAGCCCATAGGCTGTATTATAACAAAAATTATTAAGACACTACTCGCTCCCTTAGAATCTAGGCTTCATGGTATTGAAAAACTGCTTCATGATATACACAAGGATATAAGGTTTCAGGATAGCCTTTATGCCAACAGGGCAACTCATGCAACCGCTCTAGCTAGCAAACCCCGGTCTGCTGGTAAAAGTTCAGTAGTGGTCAGAAACAAGACACCCAAGAATCCGGTGTTGAATCGCCCTAACCCTGTGAGTAACAAAGAGAGTACACAAACCCCTACATTAAATAAGCCCACTGACCAAGGTAATCCAAAAGGCCCTGTTACCCTTACCCCAAAACCCGACTCAGCCCCCTCTAATAAAATCATGACTCGGCGAAACATTCATCTACCACCGGATGCCTGTCCCTACGTGATTATTTTGACAGGGGTTACGGAACTAACCCCTCCAAATTCAGAAACTTTCCAGGCGCTTAAAAATAAGGTATGCCACTGATTGGCTAATAATTATCCCCTACCTTCAAATCTCTGTGGCAATATCCTAATGGTTGAGAGAACCCCCTGGGTGGGACATAACAGGAAAAGATTACAGGGGGATTGTTTAGTAGTGACTTTTGAAGATTCCCGCATTGTGGAATACATTTGCCGAGGGAATCCTCGTAACAATGGTACCCTAGTCACGGCCAGGCCTTTGTCCTATTTTTATATGCCCACTGAGCAACGGGACAATAGATGGAGTTGGCTAAAAGACCCCAATCATCACAGAGGAGTGAGGAGGCAAGAGGGCCCAGGGACATGAATCCCTATAGTCGGGGTGGGGGCGGGGAGGAGGGGTGGAATCTAGTTCAGAGAAGAGGAGGAAGGCATAACTATGGCAATAGACATCATGCAGATAGTTTTAGGGGTAATGGTATGATTGTTGGTCACCCAAATAACCATACTCAAGCTCCCCATGCACTAGATTACCTCTGTAACATCCCAATGACGAACCAGTATGACTGCCTGTCCGACTTAGGTTGGGTGGATTGACAACAGGTGAGCACAGTATTGGAAAATGATAAAGGAGACAGGATTATACCCGTTTCACCTGCAAAAGTGGCCCCGGAGATAGGGGTCCCGAGTGTGGACACTAGGGTATCAGCCCCGGTTGCCCAGGAGCTTGGTAAGGGCAGGGATTTAGTAATTAGCGCAAATAGTCAATTAGTAGGTAGGGAAGCCCTCAGAGGCAATAGAGACATAAAAGTGGTAACCTGGAATATTGCTGGGCTAAGGAACAAAGTTGATGATCCTATTTGGAGGGAATTTATAGGTACTGCAGACATCATTGGCTTACAGGAGACCTGGGACACAAAGAACATACTTACCTCGGATGGCTATACCACCTATTCTCTCCCAGCAATTACTACCACTAGGGGAAGAGCTAGGGGCGGTTGGTAACCTTTGTGGCGGCTAATATTCTTGGAACACACACGGTGATTGCCTCAGGTTCCCCCTACTGTTTGGCAGTTCAAATCGCCTGTAAAGGGGCATATAATGTTCTAATTGTAAATTTTTATAACTCCTTCGATAGAGCCACCTCAACCAGCAATTTGACAGCGTTAAATTCCTTCTTAGCAGAATATAAGGAGCTGACGGAGTCTCAATGCTTTATAATATTACTGGGGGACTTCAATATTCATGGATGTCCAGATAAATGTCTGTCCAATGTTTTATTTGCCCCCATTGAACAAGGTGATATTCATTTTGAGCATACGGATCAGGGGATCTTATTAGAAAATACCCTGGCTGAAAATGGTTTGATGTTCCCCACGGGGGATGAGGTGGATATACCCACTTTTAAGGGAAATGGCAGTGGGTCAACTATAGATTTCATTTTTATAAGTTTAACCCTGGGGAACAACATAGTAGGCTACTTTCCTGTTTGGTCTCACTTTAGCGGTCACAACCTTGTCTTTCTATGTGTTAGAGGCGTCCTTAGCACATCTGAGAACTCACTGAACAGGGTTGATAAACAAGATATTCGGGCAACAGACCAGGCACGAAGGATTAAATGGTGTAAAATTGTACCTGAGGATTTCTTAAATAACCTCTCCAATATTAGAGGGGAGGAGTTGCGAATATGTATGGATGAGGAAGCTGGGGACATAGAGGTAGTGGAGGCATATCAAAAGGTCTGTCACCAGGTTATGTCTGATTTAATGTGTTCTGGCAAAGGTAAAGACTCAGGGACAGTCGGCTGGTTTGATGATAATTGTTCAGTAGCCAATCGTAAACTGAAGGAGGCTTTAAAAAGCATGCCAGTCGACAGACAACGTGTGGCCCTCTTAAGGAAAGCATATAAAGCAGCAGTAGAACAGAGGAGACGGGAAATCAGGGAAGATGCCTGGGCAGAATTAACCTCCATAGACGTGATAAAAAACAGTGCCACATTTTGGGCAGTGGTCAACCAACCGTACTTTGTTGACTCAAGTAAGAATGTTTTAGACTGTGGCATCCAGGAAGACAAGTGGCTCATCCATTTTAAGTCAGTTTATGAACAGGTGACTATAGGGGTTGATGGTTCAACTCCGTTGACTAGTCACCCATACACTTTAGTGGTGAATGAGGGTGAGGTGGCTGAAGCCATCAGTAAAATGGCAAGCCATAAGGCCCCTGGCCCTGATGGCGTACCAGTCGATTTTTTTAAATCTAACATAGCAATATGGTCTAAAGTTTTATCTAATGTATTCAATAGAATTTGTAAATTCGGTATCCCAATGACCTGGTCGCAATCGGTCATTGTACCTATTTTTAAAAAAGGTAATAGAGGAGACCTGGGTAATTACCGCCCAATTTCCCCTATAGATTCTGCAGTGAAGGTTTTAGGCAGAGTGGTTCTGTGTAAATTAACTGATTGGCTTGAGGAAACAAATTCTTTGTCAGCATTACAGTATGGGTTCAGAAAGGGGCGCAGTACGATAGATCAGAGCCTCAACCTCCAATTGCTGATTGGAAAGTATACCATAGTGAAGCAAGGTTGCTTATATATAGCATTTATGGACCTGTCCTCGGCCTTCGACCGAGTGAACAGGTCTAAGCTATGGGGTTTGCTCTTAAAGATGGGCATCGATGAAAACATAGTATACTTTCTAGCCGATCTCCATAGGGACCTCACAGCCACAGTGAGATATGATCGTAAGGGGAATTGTACGGGTAAGATAGGTATACCCAATGGGGTCAGGCAAGGCTGTATTTTAGCCTCCCTATTATTCACTTTATACATCAATGGGCTGGCCAGTGTGCTAGGAGCAGCTTGTAAGGATATTCCGAGGGCAGGCAAGTTTCCCCTCCCCGCACTATTATACGCGGATGATGCCGCTCTTTTAGCGCGCACGTCAGTAGGGCTACAAAGTCTTTTAAATTCCTTTCATGAGTTCATGTCCTCCTTGGATCAGGGCGTCAACTACACCAAATCTCATGTCATGGCTGTGGGTACAAAGGGCAGGCGCTGGAAGCTGATGACACTCCACTGTAATGGGAATAAGTTATCGAGGGTAACTAGATTCCCATATCTGGGGGTGGTTTTTGATGAAAGTTCCACCTGGCTTCCACAACTGTCTGAGAAAATAAATGCTTTTGTTCGGTCCATTTTTGCAGTTTTTGTTTTTTTCCGTAAACTGGGGGTAAAACCGCTACAGGCAGTGTTAAAGGTCTATGCCGCTAAATGTGTTTCCATAGCATGTATGGCGCAGATCTATGGGGATTTAAGAACGCTAAGTTGTTACAGGTGGCAGAGGATAAGTTTTTGAAGTCCATTTTATCGGTACCACAATCAACCTCAGGTTTTATAGTGCATCAAGAATGTGGGGTGGAATACTTTGAAGACCGGATTGCCATCGCACCCCTACTAAAGTGGATGGCGGTTTGGATGAATCCGGAATTGGAGGTGAACCATGAGATCCTGAGGGACTGTCTCACTTTAGAACATTGGGAATCCATCCCATGGCTAAAATATGTCAAAAAACTTGCAGTCTCATTAGGCCGCCCAGAACTATTTGATGAGCCATCTAAACTGGTTAAGGGAGACATGAAATGGGTCAAGATCACATATAGGCTGCATAAAGGGATGGATAGAGAAGGCCATGAGTTGACTAAGCCAACTGTGAGAGCTCATCAGTTAGTTGTAACAACAGACCATGATTTAGAACCATATCTGAAGGTTGTTAACAATGCTAATCACAGATATCTACTAACTAAGTTTAGGTTGAATAAATTTCATCTCCTTCTTTCTGGGCGCCCATGTTGGACTAAGATATCAGAATTAGAATTGTGCACTTGTGATGGATTTTCGATAATGGACACTGCTCACTTTATGTTCTTTTGTGGTTATTTTACGGATATCCGGAAAAAATTCATTGTACCACTACTAAAGGACAAAGGGTTTAGGCAATTCAAACCGGCTCTATTATATCTTCAACTGCTGTCTAATACGGGGGAAATCGTTAACGTTGCTACATTTTTAACCATAGCCATGAGACTAAAGAAAAAACTAGTTAGTCTGAGATAACATCTTTGCATGGTCTATTTTTAGAAGTTTGTTAATAATGAATGTATAATTGGATGATCTGTGTATATTTTAAAAAAAAATTACATATGAATTTGGTATCTATCTTGTACAGTTTTTATCTTTTTTATGTATGTTTTGTTGTCTGTTAACCATATTGCAATGTTGTACCTCGGTCCCTCTTCTCTTGGTACTTTTGTATACTTTTGTGGTTTTTGATATGAACCGAATAAAGTATTTTTGACTGACTGACTGACTGACCTCCAGTATAGTTCCTGAGATTTTGGACCTCTTTTGCCAAACAAGATGTTTTTCTATGGAGGTAACTTCTGTGTTTGCCCCATAATATCAAACGCTCTATACTCAACAGCTGTGGTTCTAAATGAACAGAGCAGCTGTATTCTGATGCAAATGTCCCAATTTTCTATGTTGCCAGCCTCTGGGAAATATCTAGACATGTCTATTACCATTGAAGAAAAAAATGAGGCAATACAAGGGATGAACTCTGGCAAAACACCTGACACAGACGTATCCCTCCTTGAATATTACCATGTATTTCGGAACATCCTTTCCCCTCAATGACATGCACTCTACACAGAGGCAGCCACAAAAGGAACCTCCCCACTGTAGTTTATTATGGATACTATCAAGGTCATGACTTCATTTCGGCTCATATCAACAATCAATACCAACATTGATATTTTTGCTAAAGTTCTTGCCAATAGCCTTCAACAAGTACTGACCACCCTCATTCAACCAAATCAATGTAGCTTTATGCCACTGCATGTGAGGCATGGATGTTTTGCAATCCTGCCTCCAACATTGTGCACTCCTGCTGATAGATTTTGAGAAGGCGTTTGACTTAGTTGACTGGTCTTTTTGGGCAAGATCCTGGATTGTATGGGTTCAGGCCCAGATAGGTTGAGCTACGCTAGATGGAACCCTTAGCGCAAGTGCAAATAAATGGTATGATGTCAGACCCACTCCCAATCCAATGATGCTGCCGGCAGGGCTGCCCAACATTCCAGCTTCTCTTTGCTTTGGCCAAATATCCCCTGGATACACCGATAAAGTCTGACACCCAGACAGCGTATTGGAGATGGGACGAAGGGACCGAGGAAATATTAGTGCTTTATGCAGATGATGTCAGCCTGTGCTTGGGCAATCAAGCATCCCAATGTTTATAACTCCTAGATCTCTACGAGGAGGCGTCTGCTTTCTGAGTGAACAGGAGTAAATCCTTGCTTGTCCCACTTTGTGGAGACAGCAAGACCACATCATGGCAGACTTCCATACCCACAAAATAACATAATTTTGAATACTTAAGCATTTACTTCTCCTTCAGCCCTGGGCTGACATGGAGACCTAGAGCCTGATTACTGGTTTGGCAGTATGGGATCGGGACAGCATGGCCCTGTTCGGCTGCAGCCCTTCCAAAGTAGTGTGCGCACTGCCCGCCGATTATGGCTTTTTTAGTCACTGGTGGGCGGTTCTTTGGCGTTCCCATGGCAGTGCCTATGAAATAATCACTGCAATGAGAATGTTAAAGGTAGGACCTGCACGGTATGAACAGGTGCAGTTACTGGGGTGCACACAACATGCGCCCCCCTGCATGCACCCCATGGCCCTGAAGCAACAGGGGGTCCTGTAGGCCCTTCTTTGTTTTCTCTCTGCCCCAGTTTTCATGGCAGGCTCACTGCCATGAAAGCTGTGGCAGAGAGGAAACTTGTACTTTGCTTTGCCAGACAGAGACAGTCCCGCTATATATATTGCGACCTCAAGACCTCGCCACCACCACCAGGGATCTCTGTTCCCTGGTAGTTGAGGCAGTAAATTTGTGGTCCAACTGCTCTAGTTGCAATGGGGCAGTCGGAAGACTGCCACTGCTGCACCACTGCCACGCCCCGTGAGTCTGGCATTCCTCAGACCATCAGACTTGTAATTAGCCCTTTATTCTCTCTCTCCTTGTAACTAAAACTTAGCACAGCTGCCACATTAAGTGTTTGGCAGAGTTGACCTATTTAAAATTATTATACTCCCACAATTCCTGTGCAACATCCAAACCTTTTAGCTGATGATCCGAAGCCACTGGTTCAGAGTCCTCACATCCATGATCCACTCCTCCCATGGGCAGGCTACCATTCGGTATCGCCCTAGATACATTCAAACAGTCTGTATATGTGGGAGAGATGAGAATGGCCGACCCCCAGCTATATTACAGACCTGCATAATTTCTGGTCATCAATGATTGGTTGAGCGGGGGAGGGTGGAGCAACCCTGTACTTCAAGCTGAGCTCTCCCTTCTGGGTACAGGTGGTGTAATGGGTATACTGCATGGCAATCTTATTCCTGAGAATCTTCCTGCGGCACCAGGGTGGTCTACGTAAACTAGCACCTGGCACTACGTTCCATCGTGTAGGAGAATAAGTTCATGCAGCAGACCCGGACATGGCAAGGAAAACCACTCCGCCACTTTGCACATCCGGAAGGATTTCCCAAGTGGGACAAAATGGGGATATCGAACTTGGGGAATTCATGGCAAGGGAACCACATTGGCTCATTTCAGGGTTTGCAAGCCCATTTCTACTAGTCACAAATTTAATTTCAGAAATATCTACAGCAAGCCCTCTCTAGTTACAAAGCAAGAATAAACATGTACATATAATGTTTCTCTTCTCAACTCACCACTTTTATGTCTTCACACTATATATATATATATATATATATATATATATATATATAAATATGTTCAAAGACGCCATCCATCACGCTCCTTTACCTCAGGGGCAAATAACGTCGGAGCGAAACCACAAGTATGTGCAAATCTTTTCAGTGCTTTATTTCGTGCATAAAATTCCAGCCAGCAACTGCCATGACGCGTTTCGCCTCCCGCAGAGGCTTGATCACATGATGTGTCATAGACATAGATGAGGGTATATATAGTGTAGTGATTAATTCAAACCAATTACAGCTGTGTGCATTATTAAAACCATAGACATAATGGAAATACTGCCAAAAAGGAAATACTTAGCAGCAAGCAGCAAAATTAAAGGGCATAGTGCCCAACATCATATAGAAATATACTTTCCAAATGTTAAGAAAAATATATACTATATACAAAATGAATAAATATGTAGAAAAATAGACAATCTATTAACATTCATATTTACATATTGTTAAAAAACCAATTAAAAGAAAGTCATATTTACATGTAAACAAGTATTTCATATAACCTCAATATTTGCATTGGTCTTGCTGCACTGGTATAAGACCTGGTGAGGAAATAGGGAGGAGTGGAAGGTTCAAGATCAATTACTCTCCCGCCTCGCAATCCCTAGTCCCCTACCTTTTGGTCTACCATGAATCTGAAATGTCCAAGTTAATATTAAACTGCATAGCTGTTGGATATATAAATACCCTTCATAAGCATACTGGGAAAAATTACCCAAAGTGAATAAGTGTGAATATTATTTAAAAACTTGATAATAGTTTTTTTGTTTCAATCGGGGATTTGAGCACTCAGCTTATTGGTCTTAGCTTTATCTGATCCCAGATGTTTTAACCAAAAAGAGTTAATACCCAATCACTCATGTAGACTGATGTACACAAATTTAAGCCATTCTCATTATAGACAAGTATACATATCCTCACTGGCATTGAGGCCTCCCGGGGCCTTGCTATTGAACTCCAGAATGTATCTTGTCTCCAATAACCGCAATTGAGCATCTCTATTGCCCCCTCTTTTGAGGGGCGGGATCGTGTCCACTAAGAAGTAGACCAATCCATCTGGATTACTATTGTGGATCTGCTCAAAATGTCGCGCAACAGGGTAAGCTGGATCTTTACCTGAGATGGCTCGAAGATGTTGCAAGATCTGTTTGTGGGCGGGCAGTCGGGTACTGCCCACATAACATAGCCCACATGGACATTGCAGCACGTAGACTACGTACTCAGTTTTGCACGTGAGTCTATGCTTTATAGCTATAGGCTTGTCATGGAAGGGAATGGAATAGTGAGTTTTACTGATACCTTGCCGGCAAGCCTTACAGAAAGGACACCTTTTTAAACCTCTGCTGAGGTCCATCCAGGTCCCTGAAAGAGGCTTGTCCAAAGTACTGCTTACCAAGGCATTTGCCATTGACGAAGACCTTCGGAAAGTCAATTGCGGCTTAATGGGGACCAGATTGTCGATGATTGGATCTCTCTTAACCAGATTCAAATTTCTACTGAAAATCTTCCGAATTTCAGCGTGTTGAACACTATAGGTGACAATTGCCCTTGATTGTATGGATTCCGTATTTGTTTCAGTGACCAGTTCCTTGCCTTTCAGGGCTAGTTCCCTTGGGATATTTTTTGTACGCTCTATAGCACTGTCTACCACATCCGCTCTGTATCCTCTCTCTAAAAAGCGTCTCTTACTGTCTTTTTGTGCTTTATCGCACTCATTTTCAGTACTACATAGCCGTCTCATGCGCAACATTTCCCCAAAGGGAATGCTGCGTATGAGGTGTCCGGGGTGCTGACTGGTAGCGTGTAAGAGAGTATTCCCTGAGGTCTCTTTCCTATAGGCTCTTGTCTCCAAAGCATTGTTTTTGATGTAAACTTCTACATCTAGGAAGTTTACTCTTTCCTTGTGTATTACAGATGTGAACTCCAAATTATAGTTGTTATTATTTAGTTTACAAACAAAGTAAGTTGCCTCCTCAACATGCCCCTTCCATACAAAGAATAAATCATCTATGTACCTACAATACAAGACTATGTTGTTGTTCATAATGGCTTCGTGGTCCCCCATGAGGACCCGCTCCTCCCACAGTCCCATGTGCAAACACGCGAAACTGGGGGAAAAGCAGGCCCCCATGGCCACTCCCCTTATCTGTTGATATATTTGGCCATAAAACAAAAAATTATTCTGTTCAAGACATAGTCTCAGCATGCCAATAATCATCTTGTTGTGGTGTACATAGTTCATGGGGCGTTTATTTAAATGATGGTCAACTGCTTTAATCCCATCGCTGTATCTGATGGAAGTATATAAGGACTTCACATCTAGAGTCATCAAACAGTATTCTTCACTCCAAACCACATTCTCCAATTTGGTTAAAAAATCAGTTGTGTCTTTCACATATGATTTAAGTTGTATCACCCATTCCTGCAGAAAATAGTCAATATATCTTGAGATGTTCTCAGTGGAACTACCAATAGCAGATATGATCGGCCTTCCAGGTGGGACAGAAGTGTCTTTGTGCACTTTTGGCAACATATAAAAGGTGGGAATAATTGGATAGTCTTTTTTCAAAACTTGAATTTGTCCTTAGAAATCAAACCACCGCTCTTCCAAGCTATTAATTTAGATATTAATATATATATATATATATATATATATATATATATATATATATATATATATATATATATATATATATATATATATATATATATATATTCACTGAAAAAACCATAGGTTATAGACCATATATAGTTAGGAATTTGCATTTACAAAACCTTGAAAATTCACTGAAAAAACCATAGGTTAGAGACCATATATAGTTAGCTGGACATTTTATTGACATAAAACCAATGAAATTCCATATATAGTTAGTTGCACTAACTATATATCGCGCACCCGCAATCCACTGCTGATGATGTCACATATTACATCATTCATGACATGGTCAGTGACATCACTGATGACATCACTGATGACATCTCAAATGACATCACTGATGACATCACTGATGACATCTCAAATGACATCACTGATGACATCATCTAGTGTCTGTGTGTTTTTGTAAAGTTTAAATATGTTTTACATATTGAAGAATGAGTGGATGTATGGAAGACTGAGTGTGTGTGTGGCTGGCTGGGAGGTGTGTGACTCTGTGCATATCAATGTGTACTTGTATCAGTGATTGTATAAGAGAGTAAGTATGTGTTAGTATATGTGTGAAAAGTATGGTGTTCTGTGTTTAACTGTATAGATGAGGAAATCGAAGTGTGATTGATTCTTCACAGGACTGACTAGGTGTATGAGTGCATATGATAGTGTTGTAATAATGAGTGACTGTATGTATGAGTGATTGTATGGGTGAATGAGTGAATGTGTGTGTAGACGTAGGAATCAGTGAGTGCGTATGTAGTAACTGGTATTGGTGTGTCATGATGTCATCAGTGATGTCATTTGAGATGTCATCAGTGATGTCATTTGAGATGTCATCAGTGATGTCATCAGTGATGTCACTGAAGTATGGTGTTCTGTGTTTAACTGTATAGATGAGGAAATGGAAGTGTGATTGATTCTTTACAGGACTGACTAGGTGTGTGAGTAACTCCATGGATGAGTGGCAGTGTGTGAGTGTCTGCATAGGTGTATGAGTGCATATGATAGTGTTGTAATAATGAGTGACTGTATGTATGAGTGATTGTATGGGTGAATGAGTGAATGTGTGTGTAGACGTAGGAATCAGGGAGTGCGTATGTAGTAACTGGTATTGGTGTGTCATGATGTCATCAGTGATGTCATTTGAGATGTCATCAGTGATGTCATCAGTGATGTCATTTGAGATGTCATCAGTGATGTCATCAGTGATGTCACTGACCATGTCATGAATGATGTAATATGTGACATCATCAGCAGTGGATTGCGGGTGCGCGATATATAGTTAGTGCAACTAACTATATATGGAATTTCATTGGTTTTATGTCAATAAAATGTCCAGCTAACTATATATGGTCTCTAACCTATGGTTTTTTCAGTGAATTTTCAAGGTTTTGTAAATGCAAATTCCTAACTATATATGGTCTATAACCTATGGTTTTTTCAGTGAATTTCATTGGTTTTTTAAAAGCTAATATCTATAGCTGTAAAATATATTCTTTATTACGTGACGTATCACGTAGCCACGTGAGACGCCTCATGACGCGTCGCATAACCGTGACGTATCGGCTCTGCAGCGCAAACAAAACCCGTAACGTAAGCGTGCCGGAGCATGCTTACAGATATATATTTTTTTTTTAACCTTAATTAGACAAAATCCACACGTGCACATATCTTGAGGCCTTGCAAAGGCACATCAAACAAACAGTCCCTACAATTTTGCCAAGTTTGCTGGAAATCTATTCCCTTAATTTATTTTTTACTGTTTCTCTTGGTTTTCCCCTTGTTACGCTTACCGGGACGCTACCCGGTACGCGAACCGGACGCTCCAAAAACACAAGATGGCGGACTCCCGTTACGCTGCCGGTTAGCTGCCCGGTTCGCGTACCGGGAAGCGCCTCTACCGCGAAAAATCGCGGGGGACTTTAATATCCCCCTCATCAATCCTAGGGGGTCAGGAGGGGTTTACCTTGCCCCCTTTCCTTCATTTCCCCCTTCTTTTTTCACCACACCTTGTCTCTCGAACCTACCGAGAGACAAGATGGCGGCCGCTCCGGACTGTTTACAATGTTGACAGCTACGCTGCTGGTTAGCTGCCCGGTCAGCTGCCCGGCGAGCTGCCCGGTGAGCTGCCCGGTTCGCGTACCGGGACGCGCCTCTACGGCGTAAAATCGCAAAAAAATTTTTTTTTTTTATTTTTTGCCCCGCGGGGCACTTTAATATCCCCCTCATCAATCCTAGGGGGTCAGGAGTGGTCTACCTTGCCCCCTTTCCTTCATTTCCCCCTTCGTTTTTCACCACATCTTGTCTCTCGATCGTACCGAGAGACAAGATGGCGGCCGCTCCGGACTGTTTAGAATGTTGACAGACACCGGAGAGCCAATCAGCTTCGTTTCGCGAAGTTCCGTTACGCGTCAGGTACGCGAACCGGGGCGCTAACCGGAGCGCTGTCACAGATATATATATTTTTTTAAACGTTAATTTCTCAAAATCCACTGGAGCACATATATTGAGACATAGCAAAGGCACGTCGGGCAAACCATATCTACAATTTTGCCAAGTTTCATGTAAATCTATTCAGCCGTTCGAGCTAAAAGTGAGTCCAACCGCCCTATGGAAAAATGAATAGGAAAAACGTGTTTTGGGACCCCCCTTTTTTCTCGGCCCCCCCTTGACGAAACCCCCCCAAATTTTCAGGGGCTGCTCAGAAACAAAATGTGCCATTTTCCTGAAAATTTCAGCCAATTCCGTCCACAAACGCCAAAGTTATTAGACATAGAATTTTCAGAAATCCCATAGAGAAAAAATCCTAACTATATATACCCACTGGCTATCGCCAGTAGGTAATATACATATATAAACATATATAATCTGCATATCTATATAAATATAAATGCATGCATACATATACATATATGCATACATATGCATGTTATTTACATGAAATTTTTAAAAACACTAATAAAAGCAAAGCTAAAAAGCCACCTCATTACAAACAGAATGGCTTTAACTTAAACGAGGGCGAGATCTATTGCATTTTCAATGCTTGTTTACTTTGGTTCTATCAAGAAGGCATTCAGATGTGTCACACATTTGCCATAAATTCTGAATGTTAGCACTCTAGTTGCTCATTAGATCACTGTAGTAAAGCTAGTGCTCACCAGGGAAGTCTGCTGCTAATCATGGTTTGCAGCCATTTTCCCGCATTTTTTATCCCGCAGACTTTCAGTCCGCATACCATTATCCCGCAAGGTCATTGACCTCACATACCATTATCCCGCATTTTTTCAAAACGCATGTGCATTTATCGCGCATGCCTTTACAAAGAATTACGTTTTAAAGGCATGTATGGTAAATGCATTTGTGTTGTGAAAACCACGATGACGAGAGAGGTAAGTGGGTTTGTGTTAATTTTTTCGTGGGTTAGTGATTGTGTAGTGTAGTGTAGTGTTGTGTAGTGTAGTGTTGTGTTAGTGTAGTGTAGAGTTGTGGTGGTTGTTTAGTGTAGGGTCATGCTGGGGGTAGTGTTTTAGGGTTTAGGGTTGTGTTGTAGTGTTTGCGTAGTGTAGGGTCATGCTGGGGGTAGTGTTTTAGGGTTTAGGGTAGTGTTGTAGTGTTTGCGTAGTGTAGGGTCATGCTGGGGGTAGTGTTTTAGGGTTTAGGGTTGTGTTGTAGTGTTTGCGTAGTGTAGGGTCATGCTGGGGCTAGTGTTTTAGGGTTTAGGGTAGTGTTGTAGTGTTTGCGTAGTGTAGGGTCATGCTGGGCGTAGTGTTTTAGGGTTTAGGATAGTGTTGTAGTGTTTGCGTAGTGTAGGGTCATGCTGGGGGTAGTGTTTTAGGGTTTTGGGTAGTGTTGTAGTGTTTGCGTAGTGTAGGGTCATGCTGGGGTGTAGTGTTTTAGGGTTTAGGGTAGTGTTGTAGTGTTTGCGTAGTGTAGGGTCATGCTGGGGGTAGTGTTTTAGGGTTTTGGGTAGTGTTGTAGTGTTTGCGTAGTGTAGGGTCATGCTGGGGGGTAGTGTTTTAGGGTTTTGGGTAGTGTTGTAGTGTTTGCGTAGTGTAGGGTCATGCTGGGGTGTAGTGTTTTAGGGCTTTGGGTAGTGTTGTAGTGTTTGCGTAGTGTAGGGTCATGCTGGGGGTAGTGTTTTAGGGTTTTGGGTAGTGTTGTAGTGTTTGCGTAGTGTAGGGTCATGCTGGGGGTAGTGTTTTAGGGTTTTGGGTAGTGTTGTAGTGTTTGCGTAGTGTAGGGTCATGCTGGGGTGTAGTGTTTTAGGGCTTTGGGTAGTGTTGTAATGTTTGCGTAGTGTAGGGTCATGCTGGGGGTAGTGTTTTAGGGTTTTGGGTAGTGTTGTAGTGTTTGCGTAGTGTAGGGTCATGCTGGGGGTAGTGTTTTAGGGTTTTGGGTAGTGTTGTAGTGTTTGCGTAGTGTAGGGTCATGCTGGGGGTAGTGTTTTAGGGTTTAGGGTAGTGTTGTAGTGTTTGCGTAGTGTAGGGTCATGCTGGGGGTAGTGTTTTAGGGTTTAGGGTAGTGTTGTAGTGTTTGCGTAGTGTAGGGTCATGCTGGGGGTAGTGTTTTAGGGTTTAGGGTAGTGTTGTAGTGTTTGCGTAGTGTAGGGTCATGCTGGGGTGTAGTGTTTTAGGGTTTTGGGTAGTGTTGTAGTGTTTGCGTAGTGTAGGGTCATGCTGGGGGTAGTGTTTTAGGGTTTAGGGTAGTGTTGTAGTGTTTGCGTAGTGTAGGGTCATGCTGGGGTGTAGTGTTTTAGGGTTTTGGGTAGTGTTGTAGTGTTTGCGTAGTGTAGGGTCATGCTGGGGGTAGTGTTTTAGGGTTTAGGGTAGTTTAGTTGTTTAGTGTATGCTAAAGGCATATTCGTTCTAAAAGTTTTCGTTATTTTAATTTGCGGCCTAATAGTACATGCGGGATTTGTTTTGCGGACTGATGGTATGCGGGATTTCGTCATATATGCGCTAATCATACTTTCTATGGCAAAATGAACCCCCTCATTTTGTTCCTTTTTAAATTAAATGTTTTAAGAGTTACCACTTTATTCCAATCAAGATGGCTTCAGGTGTGCCATACCTTTGTAATAAGTAGGACTGTTAGCACTCTAGTTGTTCTTTAGAACACTCTGGGACATTCTGTCATTGGGCTATAGTTGGGCTACATCTGGCTGATATTTGGGCTACATTTGTTTTTTTTTGTCTCTGGTGGCCATCTTTGGGCTACATTGGGCTACATTGGGCTACATTGGGCTACATTTGGGCTCCAACATATATATAGCCCAATGTAGCCCAATATATATTTTTCAAAGTTAATTTTCGTAAAAACCACTGGAGCCTATATCTTGAGACATAGCAAAGGCACATCGGGCTACCAGTCCCTACAATTTTGCTAAGTTTGGTGTAAATCCATTCAGCCGTTCAGGCTAAAAGTGAGGCCAACCGCCCTATGGAAAATTGCATGGGAAAAACACGTTTTGGGACCCCCCTTTTTTCTTGGCCCCCCCTTGACGAAACTCCCCCAAATTTTTAGGGGCTGCTCAGAAACAAAATGTTCCATTTTCCTGAAAATTTCAGCCAATTCTGTCCTCAAACGCCAAAGTTATTCGACATAGAATTTTCAAAAATCCCATAGGAAAAAAATCCTAACTATATATACCTACTGGCTATCGCCAGTAGGTAATATATATATATATATATATATATATATATATATATATATATATATATATATATATATATATATATATATTACCTACTGGCGGTCGCCAGTAGGTATCTATAGTTAGGACCTAGTTACCATAGGAAATTAGGACATTCCGAACATTCTATTGGGAATAACTTTGGCGCCGATTGAGGGATCTGCCTGTAATTTTAATTAAATTTGCCTCGCTGCGCTCCGCTCCTTCCCTGAAAGTTTTGGGGTGATTCGTCAAGGGGGGGCGGAGAAAAAAGGGGGGTCCCAAAACATGTTTTCCCCATGTTAATTTCAATAGGGACATTCTGACAAGGCTACAGCTCGAACGGCTGAACGGAATTACACCAGATTTGGCAAAATGTTACGGACTGGTATGCAGCAGTGCCTTTTGTATGTTTGGTGTGAATCCCTCCAGTAGTTTTTGAGAAAATTGAATGTGAAATTAAGTCCAATGCAATTTTCCATAGGACCTTTAGACACGGCTACAGCCCTAACGGCTGAATGGAATTACACCAAACTTGGCAAAATGGTAGGGACTGGTATGCAGTAGTGCTTTTTTATATTTGGTGAAAATCGCTCCAGTAGTTGTTGAGAAAATTTAATTTTCCCAAATTATATATCTATGGGTGGCACACCCCGTGAGTGCACTGTAAGCTTACTGTACTCTGTACCTTCCCGAGTATGAGCTGCATGCTGATTGGCTGCCACTGTCTGTCAACACTCCAAAACAGAAATTGTTGGCAGCCATCTTGTGCCTCGGTAGACTGAGGCACAGGAAAGCAGAAAAACGAACGTGTAGAACTCAAAAAGGGGGCAGGGTAGAAGCACCCTGACCCCCTAGGCCTGCTCAGGTGGTCCCAAAAGGCCCCCCTAGGCCCTCCAATTTTTTTTATTGGGCGGAAAATCGCAGGGGTAAGCGAACCGTACAGAGTACAGTAAGCATACAGAAAGCTTACTTTAAGCTTACTGTACTCTGTACGGTACACGTACGGTGCGCGTACCCCCGCGATTTTCCGAAAAAAAAATGTTTTGGGGCCTGTGGGGGCCTTGTGGGACCCCCTGAGCAGGCCTAGGGGGTCAGGGTGCTTCTACCCTGCCCCCTTTGCGTGTTTTGCACCTTTGTTTTACTGCTTTCTAGTGCCTTGGTTCTACCGAGGCACTAGATGGCTGCCAACACTTCCTGGTTTGGAGTGTTGACAGACAGTGGCAGCCAATCAGCATGCCTTTCACAGGAAAGCAGTATGCTCATTGGCTGTCAACACTTCTAACCAGGAAGTGTTGGCATTCATCTTGTGCTAGGCAGACCGAGGCACAAAAGAAGCAGAAAAACAAACGTGTCGAATGCAAAAAGGGGGCAGGGTAGAAACACCCTGACCCCCTAGGGCTGCTCAGGTGGTCCCACAAGGATATTAACATATTTAAACATTATCCGCTAATAGAATTAGCATTTAAAAAACCTTGCAAATTCACTGAAAAAACCATAGGTTTCAGGCCTTATACAGTTAGGAATTAGCATATAAAAAACCTTTGAAATTCACTGAAAAAACCATAGGTCTCAGGCCTTATATAGTTAGGAATTAGCATTTAAAAAACCTTTGAAATTCACTGAAAAAAACATAGTTTTAAGGCCTTATATAGTTAGGAATTAGCATTTTAAAAAACCTTTGAAATTCACTGAAAAAACCATAGGTTTCAGGTGTTATATAGTTAGGAATTAGCATTTAAAAAACCTTTAAAATTCACTCAAAAAACTATAAGTTTTAGAGGTGTTAAAGTTAGCTGGACATTTCACTCATACAAAACCATTGAAATTGCTCCTATATAGTTAGTTGTACTAACTATATTTCGCGCACCCGCAATCCACTGCTGATGATGTCACATATTACATCATTCATGACATGGTCAGTGACATCACTGATGACATCTCAAATGACATCACTGACATACTGATTTACTACATTGCTTTAAAGTATTATTTTTAGATATTTTATTTTTTAAATTACATTACATATTTTTAATATGAATTGAAAAAAATGTTTTAAAAAAAATTGAAATTGTAATATTTCTTTCTTTTTATATGTTTTTCATTTATATATATTTTATCTAGCAGGCAATGATACCCAAATGGAAGGAAATTCAAGTTACTGGTAAGTACGGTTAAAATTACTTTTCAGGATCAGTACTGGGCTGCAAGATGCAGCACTGCGGTCTCTCGATATATTACTGTTCTTAGCAAACCTTTTTTGCTGGTCAAACGCTGCCCTAGGAAACAAAAGTTACGAAATTCGGGTAGAGCAGCTGAGGTCTCCGACCCTTTAGACATCAAGTATAAATATCCCCTCTCTCTCTTACCCTCTTTATTATGCTTACTTTACCAGTGTGACCCCTTAAAAACCGAGCATTGGATACTTGAAGGATCGTTTTGAATGGAGCTGTTTACCAGATTATTTTTCCATTGCCAGTGAAAGGTAGGACCGCCTGCATCCCCTATCCAGACTCTCTTCCATCCGTGCATGCTACACCCTTTTAGGCCAGTATAAAGAGATACCTGCTTAGGTTGTGTTATATCCCGTTTTAATTAAGTGTAACATGGTCTACCCCCGCCCCCAAATGTGTCCCCCTGTCTAGAGTATCAAGATAAACCTCATTAATTTTATACCACCTGGCAGCCCTGCCTGACCTTGGAGCTTGGGCATGCTTTCCCACACCCAGTCCATCCACCGCCTATTTAGGCTGCCCACGCTAAGTGCCCACTAGGCCATGACAATTATTAAAATGCGAAGTATGGATCGGAAATGAATGGATGTTTGAATCTGAGAATGAGTGAATGTATACTGTGAGATAAGTTTCTTGTCTTCACCTAGGCCATTTCCTCTATTTGGCCTTTAGTCCCCGACTCTGGGGGACTCTATCCTGGGAGCTATTGACTGATATCCTAGCCAAGACAAACTGAAATCGCCCTCTAAATGTATCATTACAGTTGACAAAAAATGTAAAGAATAAACACATGAATTATCATTATATAAATATGTATGAAATTGTGCGAGTTTCCCAATATATTAAATCAAATATGTTTTAATTTCAGCTTGTGTGTTCCCCTCCCCCACTGTCTCTGCCAGCCCTGACGAAGGTGCCTTACACCGAAACGCGCGTTGGCGCTACCATCAAGAACGGCAACACTATTCAATCTAATTTGCCCTGTCATAGTTGCACCCCCGTCCATGCAACCATAAGTCCAGCTCTTTGTTGCAGGTCACGCAAGATCTACCCGTGTGAATTGGTTGAACATGTATGAGTATGAATGATCCCCCGAAGGTGTGAGTGTCTGTTGAGCCCCCTGAAATGTCCCGGAGTGAGTGGAACACCTAACTTTTTGGAGAATGTCTTTCTTAATATGAAATAATGAATTTTTTTGATTGTATTTATTCATCTCTGAATCTGTTATCCGCGAATGTTTTTTAGAAACAACTGATTGCATAAAAATCAATAAAAAAAGATATATTTTACATAAAAATATGAATTGAATGCTATCTGTTTGTTGTCCCGGGCCTTGATATATGGTTAATATCGCTCCCTCCTTATCAGAATTGGATCCTGTAGAGGACCTCTTATTACCTACCTTGGCAGGGTGTTCTTTTCTAGATGTCACATATTACATCATTCATGACATGGTCAGTGACATCACTGATGACATCTCAAATGACATCACTGACATACTGATTTACTACATTGCTTTAAAGTATTTATTTTTAGATATTTTATTTTTTAAATTACATTACATATTTTTTATATAAATTGAAAAAAATGTTTTTTTTTTAAATTGAAATTGTAATATTTCTTTCTTTTTTATATGTTTTTAATTTATATATATTTTATCTAGCAGGCAATGATACCCAAATGGAAGGAAATTCAAGTTACTGGTAAGTACGGTTAAAATTACTTTTCAGGATCAGTACTGGGCTGCAAGATGCAGCACTGCGGTCTCTCCTGATAACAGGCGAGTAAATCGGAATTCGTAGTTCGGCTGATTTTAGAGGAATTTTTTTAAGTTCCAAAACTCCACACTTTGAAGAATTTTTAAGTGAAACCTGTCAATGTTAGCCTATGGAAGGAAATTCAAGTTACTGTAAGTATGGTTAGAATTACATTTCAGGATCAGTAGTGGGCTGAAAGATGCAGCAATGAGGTCTCTCCTGATAACAGGTGAGTAAATCGGAATTCGTAGTTCGGCTGATTTTAGAGGAATATTTGTATGTTTCAAAAATCAACACTTAGAAACTTTTCCGCTGAAAACAACACAATAGATTCCTATGGAAGGAACTACAAGTTATTGGTAAGTACGGTTAGAATTACTTTTCAGGGTCAGTGCTCAGCTTAAAGTTGCAGCACTGGGGTCACTCCTGATAACACATAAGTAAATCGGAATTCGTAGTTCTGCTGATTTTATAGGAATATTTTAAAGTTCCAAAACTCCACACTTAGAAACTTTTTTGGTGAATACCACACAATGGATTCCTATGGAGGGAAATACAAGTTACTGGTAAGTATAGTTAGAATTACTTTTCAGGGTCAGTGCTGTGCTAAAAGATGCAAAACTTTGCTCTCTCCTGATAACAGGTGAGTAAATTGTAATTTGTAGTTTGGTTGATTTTATAGGAATTTTTTTAAGTTCCAAAACTCCACACTTAGAAACGTTTCTGGTGAAAACCACACAATGGATTCCTATGGAAGGAAATTCAAGTAACTGGTAAGTACGTTTAAAATTACTTTTAAGGATCAGTACTGTGCTTAAAGTTGCAGCACTGAGGTCACTCCTGATAACAGGTAAGTAAATTGGAATTCGTAGTCCGGCAGATTTTAGAGGAATATTTGCACAATGCTAAAGGAAGGGGTCAGTGCCTGAGGTGACGTGTGCAAACACGCCCTGTGGCGAGTTTTAAGTTGGGGAATTAATTCCTCTTCTGTTCTGAGGTCCCCTGTGGGCCAACTAGCCCACCAGGTACCTCCAGTATGCTCCAGGGAGCTCCTTTGCAGAGAGGTGTTCAGAGGACAGGCCCCTTTTTACAACACTGCAACGCAGCTCCGTGGCGCTTACTGGACGTACCTGGTGGGCTATTTGGCCTCTAGGGGACATCTGGATTTTGAGGAATTAATTCCCCATCTTAAAACGAGCCACAGGACGTGTTTGCACACACATCACCTCAAGCCCTGCCCCCTACCTTCACCACTGTGCAAACGTGCCCGTGGCACATTCTAAGTTGGGGATTAAGTCCCCTTGAATACTGGGGGTCCCTGGGGGCAAACTAGCCCCCAACTAAGCAGGCCTAGGAGGGGCAGGGTGTCAGGGTGTTTCTACCCTGCCCCCTTTTCGCATTTTTCGAGTTCCTTTTTCTGTTAGAGGCACAAGATGGCTGCCAACACTTCCTGGTTTGGAGTGTTCACAGACAGTTTTCAGCCAATTAGCATGCAGCTCGTGCTCGGGAGGGTACGCGTACTATCCTCGGACGGTACGCGTCGCAATTAAGGAATATGTAGGATTCGCAAAATTATTTGCAAATCCAACATACATAGCGTTTTGCGATTCTCAAATAGCGATTCACAAAAAATCGCTACTTGAGAATCGCAAAAAGAAAATTGTGCTACATATGGCCCTATATGGTGTATTTCTTAACTTGGCAAAGGTAAGAGCATAAAATTCAGACAGTCTCGAAAACATTTGAAACCATGTTGGACTCCACATATCACATCACGCCCACATGCACCTACATGATTGGAAAAATATTCTCTTTTTCATTTTTCAGCCATGATTTATTAGGATGGGATATGCCACATCCACCTTAAGAACTTTTCCACCGGGATTGCATACCTAGGTGATGAGTCAGTACAGAGATTTGGCAGAGATGTGCTACATGATCTAATACCCATATTCCTACAAGTCTGCGCCAACCAAGCTTTGCGCGGGCCAGCGTAGGTGGGGCAGGCAAACAGCACATGCGAATATGTTTCTACGTATCTGACATATGTGTGGCATGTTTTATTCCCAGTGGAGAACCATTTGGATGTAAAGCACTTTAGGGGCAAAGATCCTGATCTAAGTTGGAAATAGAGTTTCCGGTCCAAGGGCTTTGTGATGAAATCCCAATAAAGCTCGAGACTCGGGCGTGGTTTTATCTGTGAAAAGGACCTCAAGAGGGAAGTGGAGTCATGGCGCCTAGTCTCTTCATGTGCAACCATTTCCCAGAAATTTTCTTAGAGAATGACTTTTGACGGGAACATGGGCATGGAAGGGGAATCCCACAAATATGATAAGCCCATTTTATTAAAAAGACTTCTCAAGTCTTGCAACCAGCTGGTTTTATGCAATTGATCTGTATTGATAATATCTCTTAGACCCTCACATATGGAGCCAGTTCCGGTGTACACAATATTCTATGCCAGTAAAGAATTGGACGTAACCTGCCAAGATCCACCAAGGCTTTCCTGCCTAATCATTCCTTAGGGGGAGGGTGGGTGTACTCTGTGGGAGGCTAGTAATCGCACGCAGGAATGTGTTATCAGCAATTGTTAGCTGGGACATGTTCTCTAGACCCCACAGCTCAACCCCATAATGGACTGAGCTCACTACTTTCCTATTGTAAATTTTAAGAGCCGGGTGGAGGAGCTTTGTCAGGGATGTTTTGAATTCCTTTCTCAGTGTACTGGCTAACTGCCGGTGTTTTAGTGCCATGGCTTCTATATGTGCTTCCACCTCATGTCCTTCTGTATTTTAATGCCCAGATAGACAAATGCATCAACCAGCTCCAGGAGAAGCCCATCCATCGTCATTCTCCCCTTAAAGTATCTGTGCTGATTGAAGGCCATGAACTTTGTCTTAGCAGCATTATTTTTTAAACCTCACAAGAGACAGAACTCTTCGTAACATTGGAGTGCATGCTGTAATCCGCCCTGGGTTTTCGAGCTTATAAGCATGTTATCCGCAAACAATAGAATTGGGATCTTTCTTCCAGATAAATCAGGTGCGTCAGTGTGGATGGCAGCAAGAAAGTTTGGGACTCCATTTATAAAGAGGGAGAATAATGTGGGAGCCAGCACACTTCCTTGACGGACCGGGAAAGGATCTGTCTTGTTTCCCGTCACCCCCCCAGTGGATTTGTGCAACATCTTCTTCATGGAGGCAGGCAATCAGGGAAAGTAAGTTGAGTGGTATCTCCATCTCCTTCAGGACCTCCCACAATTTATTCTGTGATACCAGGTCAAAAGCAGAATAAAAATCGACAAAGGCAGCATACATGCCGCCCTTGCTGAGAACTATTGTTCGACAATGTATGAGGAAAAAGCTAAAGACCTGGTCAATTATGCTAATATGGGCCCTGAAGCCTCCCTGGAGAGAGGTAAAAATGGCATTTTCATCTATCCAGGTTTGAACCTTGGGCAAAACAAGCCAGGCCACCACTTTCTGTATGGAACCTGTTAGACCTGGCTCCATTGGCATGGGTCTCCCTTGTATCTTTCGCCTTTGTCTCCACTGTGTTTGCTGGTGTTAGATGCTCTGGGCGCTGTGTCACTGCCATTCAGTGCCACAGCATGAATGCTCCCTATTGTAAATTGACTGTCGGAATTGGTATTCCCATAATTGTCTCATTTGGTTTACCTGTTAGTCCCTAGTATATTGCACAGTGCGTGCCCAGGGCTGATAGACCGAATACTGCAGGTGGGCCTGCAACGCTGATTGCGCCACTTTACTTTACTTTACTTTACTTTAAACCATTTTATAACGCGCTCCATTACTGGGGAGTATCCTGGCGCGAGACAAGGGAAAAAGAAACAGACATCAAGACTCAGAGAATGAAAGAAAACACATCAGATTGTACTCTTGAAGAGGTGAGTTTTTAGATGGTTTTTGAATGCAGCCACTGTTGGCAAGGAACGCAGATGGAAAGGGAGAGCGTTCCAGGCCCGGGCCACAATCACAGAAATCGACTGACCACCAAGTCTGAACCGTTTAAAACGTGGAAGAGACAATTTAGACAGAGTAGAAGATCTCAGGGTACGTGCAGGGACATATCTGACAAATCTCTTTCTCAAATAGATGGGGCCTTGATCATGGGTTGCCCGGAAAGCCAGCACCAGAGATTTAAACATAATGCGCTGTCTGACCGGGAGCCAATGGAGCGTGCGCATCTCCACGCGCACGCTCTTCCATCTAGGTATGTTAAATAATAGACGGACGGCCGCATTCTGAATAATTTGCAGACGCTGCACCAAATAGGCGGGTATGCCACTAAACAGTGCATTAAAGTAAAGTTTAATGGGTTTGTGAGGAGCACTCCGTTATAAACAATATATTCAACCTGTATAATCGGTGCTGCAACTAATCAGGTGTGTCACGCCTGGGACTAAATGCAAGTTTAGGTGAGAAAGACTCTCAACTAGTTGCGCACTGTTCACTATGTGTTATCCAACACTCATCACAGCGCAAAACATGTGGTACTTGGATTATACCGGGATGCGAGGCTGAGATCTACTGTTTAAAGCACTGGCGATATAATTGGAAGGTCAGAATTCAGCGCGTATGAGATTGGAAAAGTCAACGCAGATAAGGGCAATACATTTCAGTTCTATCTAGTTTTACTTGAGGAATTAACGTCCACCAGAGATCAGCCCCTGATGAAGGCACACCCTTTGTGCCGAAATGCATTGGGCATAATATGAAAATGTGAAAATCAAGTACCACATGTTTTGCGCTGTGATAATTTGTAAACAAAAATGTTTCATGTATTGAATTGAGAATCATATGTTCAGTTGATTTATCATTACATTTTGTAAAAACGTTCAGATGATCATACAAGCATTTGGTTATGAATTAAAATAACTGAAGTTTTCCTTGGTTTTGTGTTTACATTGATGAGTGTTGGATAACACATAGTGAACAGTGCGCAACTAGTTGAGAGTCTTTCTCACCTAAACTTGCACTAAACAGTGCATTGGCATAGTCCAACCTAGCCAAGATGAGTGCCCGAGCAACCGACTCCCTCGCATCCCTAGGAAGTAGGGGGAAGAATTTGCGTAGCATTCTCAAAGTGGCGAAGCAGGTGCCTGTAAGCTTCTTAATGTGATGCTCAAATTTTAGGTCCTCCGTGAACCAAATGCCAAGATTTTTGGCAGGTCTCCCCATCTCACTAGGGCCGGGAATGTTAGAAGGCCACAGTGAGCTCTTGAACGAGGGGGGAAAGGAGCCATAAAAGAGCACCTCTGACTTGTCCTCATTGCACTTCAGCTGGGCCTCCGTTAACCAGCGAAATACAGAGGACAAACACAGGTGGACCGTGGATGTATCCAGATCGGCATCGGGCCAGGTAAACAGCAGTTGGGTATCGTCTGCATACCCTATGATCTTAGCCCCAAACTGTTCCGCTAGATAAACCAGGGGGGTGATATAAACATTGAACAGTAAGGGGCTAAGAGTTGACCCCTGCGGAACACCTGTGCACAGAGGTTTAGGCTTCGAGGCATGGGGAGGCAGCCAGACCTGCTGGGTCCTATTAGATAGAAAAGAGGACAGCCAATCCAGGACTACACCCCGATGCCCACAGCCGACAGCCGGCCGAGGAGGAGGTCATGAGGGACAGTGTTGAAGGCAGCAGAGAGGTCCAATAAAATTAGGACCGCTCTGCCACCCCCGTCTAAACAGTCCCGAATAGCCTCAGTCATTTCCACCAAGGCCGTCTCGGTGCTGTAAGCAGCCCTGAAGCCCGATTGAGCGGGATGGAGGGCCTTAGAGGTTTCCACAAAGCTCTCCAATTGTTGGAATACTACCTTTTCACAAATTTTAGTAAGTGCCGGTAGCAAGGAAATCGGACGATAATTCCCCGGAGTCGCCACATCCAGTCCGGGTTTCTTCAGGAGCGGCAGAAGTTTGGCCCATTTCCAAACAGAAGGAACAACGCCCGAAGCCAGGGAGAGGTTCACTATCTGCGTGGTCTCATCACAGACCAAATCTGCCACCTCCGACAGCACCCGGGCCGGACATGGGTCAGATGGAGAGCCAGATTTTAGGGACTGAAGGAGGGGCAGAACAACATCCTCCTCAATCTGCATGAAATTAATGAGTTGCTGTCCCGAGTATGGGCAGTAGGAGGGTAGTGGGGAGATTGCGGAGCTGTCACTGGGGAGAGCAGCTAGCAGGTCCTGCTGGATCCTTGCTATTTTGGTAGAAAAAAAAGTTGACAGCTCTTCACACCAATGCGCCGAGGGTACGAGAGAAGCAGCCTCAGCGACAGGTGCAACAAAGCTTTTAACAATGGCAAAGATCTCCCTGCCATTGTTATCTGCCTTGGCAATTCGCCCCGCATAATAGTTCCCCTTAGCCACCTTGATTGCAGCATAGTAGTCTTTTTGGGCAAATCGTAGGGCCACCCACAGAAGCAGCTTATAAAGTGTGTCCCAGACCTGCCATTGCAGAGTCTATGTGCAGTCCAGAACAGGTGTGCTGACTGTGAAGTAAACCCACTTCCCAGTCCTTAAACCTTCCCTTGGCATCATGTAAGTCACCCCTATGGCAGGGTGCATTGTATGTAAAAGGTAGGACATGCCGTGGTATGTGTAGCATGTCCTGATAGTGAATTACACTCCATTTTGTTTTTTACTATTGCAAGGCTATCTGTTCCCTTAGGCTAGGATGGGCAGTTTGATTATTACATTCTATAATCCTATTTGACCCAAGGAACATGATAGGAAAGTCAAATTTAGTATGCCTGAGCTCAGAATATTTAGGTGCATCTTTTAGTGAAGATTATTTGTATATTCTGTGCTTGAAAATACTACTTTTAGAATGTGGGTATTTTCTTGCCTAAGCTTTCCAGTGTGCTCTGCTGTTATGTGTATTGGTTGTCAGGTTTTGGAGGAACAGGGCAGGCTGAGCCCGACCTCGATTGAATAGAAAGATCTGCAGCTGGAGTATGGGGGGGTGACCCTTTGATCTGAGCAGGGTTGTGCCTGGCAAGGTGAATGATGGCTCCGCCACCCACTATGCGTCTGATGGCAGACCCCCTCTTCCTTAAAGGCAGGATGCGGCCTTGCAAACAAATTGCTCCAGGACGACACCAAACTTGGTTCTGGCTGGGTTCAGTGGCTTGTGACTTTTGAGAACAAAGACTTTTGGGGTATAAATATCTGTGCTAAAACCCCTGCATTGTGTGTTACTTCTGGATGTCTAGACAAACCTCTGTCCGTGAAACTAGAGGGAAAGGACTTTGAAACTTACATCCATCTTGCTGAAGCAACTACCCAAGGACTTGATTTGAGCTTGCACCCTGCCGAAGTCTCAGGGACAATCAGACTTCACCCATCAGCCTTCTGAATTCCTATTGAGGGGGATTCTACCCGCAGGTGAGTCTTCTGTTGAGAATTCCAGAGCCTCTGGGTCTACTGCGGGGAACGTGGGCTGAGAATCATCGCTATTGCTATTACGGGCCACTGCAGCTGAGGAGCTGTTGCTGCTGAGAGCCCGAATCTGTCCATGCTACGAGAATCATCGCTATCGCTATTGTGGGCCGCTGCAGCTGAGGAGCTGTTGCCACCGAGAGCCCGCATCTGTCTGTGCTACGAGAAATCCTTGCTGTCGCCATTGTGGGCTGCTGCAGCTGAGGAACTGTGCCGCTGAGTGCCCACACTGGTCACCACATGGAGGATCTTTGTTATCACCTGCCGGGGCTGCCACCACCGAGCACTGTTGCCGCTGGGTGCCGCCTTTAATCACAGTCCCAGGATCATCGTGAGGGCACGCCACGGACTCCTGCAGCTGGGAGCTGTGGCTGCTGCGATTCCACCTGTCATCATTGAGGCTTCCTATCGAAGCTGAGTGCTGTGCACCTTTAAACCTCAGGTACATTGTGCATCACTGGGTCCCCTAGACCCCGGGCTCGAACTAAGTTCCTTTCTCTAGCTTTTGGGTGATTTTATTGCTTTTTGAGTGAATCTATATTTATGTGCATTGTGGCTCCTTGATCGCTTTTGAGCCTTGTGTTAAGTCTACATAAAGATACTTATTTTTCTATAGACACATATGTGGTGTCCCTCTGTAGTGTCTTCACTGTGTTATTGTGTATGGTCATAAATGCTTCACACACTGCCTCTGAGATAGGCCTGTCTGCTCGTGCTACGTTACCACAGGGTTGAGCAGGGGTTATCAAAGGGTGTAGTCCCCTTACTTTGACTTAGGAAGAAGGATCCCTATTTGTACATTGGCACCAGTCGCTGCCAACTAGAGATCCCCATTTCTAACTGAATAGATGAGGCTTATTCGCCTGTAATTGCCAGGCAAGGATTTATCTCCTTTTTAAAATATGGGGATTTTATATGGCCATGACAGGTGTCCAAGATAGGGGCTCCTTGGCATTATCAAGCAATAATATGTATTTGGTCCATTTGGGCCTGTCCTGCAGAAAAATATCGGCAGGAACACAGTCTGTCCCAGGGGCTCTGCCTCCTGTGAGTGCACAACTAACATCTGCCTCGTCAAATACCCTGTCGACAGGGTAGGTGTCAGTCGGGAATGGTAGACCCCGCCACCGCCAAAGCCAACCTCCAGGAACGAATGAGAGACGTCGCAGAATGGATGAAGATCAGCCGTCTGAAACTGAACACACACAAGACGGAAGTCCTCATCCTCGGACCATCTCCCTCCGCCTGGGACGACTCCTGGTGACCCCCTACCCTGGGCATCGCACCCAAACCAACAGACCACGCACGCAACCTGGGTTTCATCCTGGACTCCTCCCTCACGATGACCAAGCAAGTGAACGCCGTCTCGTCATCCTGCTTCAACACCCTGCGCATGCTCCGAAAGATCTTCCGATGGATCCCCACCGAAACCAGCAAGACGGTCATCCAGGCCCTCGTCACCAGCCGTCTGGACTACGGGAACACCTTCTACGCTGGAACCACAGCCAAACTCCAGAAAAGACTCCAGCGTATTCAGAACGCCTCAGCACGACTCATCCTGGACATCCCTCACCGAAGCCACATCTCTGCCCACCTGAAAGACCTGCACTGGCTCCCCGTCAACAAGAGGTTCAGACTCCTCACCCACGCACACAAGGCTCTCCATGACATGGGCACGAAGTACCTCAACAGCCGCCTCACATTCTACACACCCGCCCGCCAGCTCCGATCCGCCAGCCTCGCCCTCGCCTCCGTCCCACGATTTTGGAATTCCACCGTCAGAGGAAGATCCTTCTCCTACCTGGCAGCCAAGACATGGAATTCCCTCCCCACCCACCTACGGCTGACCCTGGACCATCTCTCCTTCAGGAAACAACTCAAGACCTGGCTGTTCGAGCAGTAGCGACCCCCCCCCCCTCCTCAGCGCCTTGAGACCTTACGGGTGAGTAGCGTGCTATACAAATTTGTTGATTGATTGATTGATAGACTATCCTCAGCTTCGTCATAGGCAAATTGAGTGGCGAAGTGGCGAATCCACACATCAGGGTCGACATGGTTTTCCGGGGACTGTACTAATCCTTCCCTACCCCATTTTACCATGTCCCAGAACCGCTGGGAGTTGTTTTTATCACAAGCATGTTTAAATTCCTGCCATCTATCTTCATCCCGGGTTTTTTGGCACAATGAATGGCTTTCTTATAGATAGACTTAGCTGTTCGCACTCTGGCCACGGCACCCAACTAGATTGCTTCACCAAGGGCGCTGCAGGCATGTCTACAATCGAGGTTGTACCAATGATGTTTTGGCTCAGTGTCTTTCCCCCTAGCCTTTTTCGGTTTTTGGAAGTACCTGCGTATTTTTAAAAACAGTGAGTTTTGGCAACTGCTAGAGTTCTTTGGTCATTGGGGGTTAAGGAGGCAAGTCTCCCTCACTCTAACTGCGCTTTCCAGCTCACTAGTTATGAAGGATAGTATTTCCAGGCATTCTAGGATCATGGGCATTTTGACTCGGCGCATGTTATTTGAAAGCTGAAGATCACTGGTGGTGGGTAGGATGTCAGGTTGTGCAGGTGCCTTTGTGTCCCTGAATACGAATCTTGAGCAGAGTGGGTTGTAGTCATTGGTTAGTTGTATGAGAGGCAACATATACAAAGCAATACAATGTGTGGAACTTCAGAATACTTGTGTCTCTTTAATTAGAAATCACCATTGTCAATTTAACTTTGACTACAGCTAAAGTACTATTTCTGTGGCGATATTTAATAATTTTGAAGAACTCTTTGCCCTGAAGAAGCCCATGTTTGGGCGGAACGCGTTGGTTGATTTCAACATCTGCGTGCCCTGAAAATTTGAAAATAAAAGACGAATAACCACACCAGATGCTATTGTCTAGTTGAATGTTCCACACATTGTATTGCTTTGTATATATTGCCTCTCATAGAACTAACCTGTGATATTTTTTGTGGTCTATTTGCCGCAGGCCATTTGAGGTGGGCAATATATTTTACTATTTTTTGTGACTAGCCTTGCTAGTGCAGTCATCTAGGACCCTGCTGCTTGATACAACATAAACCTGGGTTGTAGTCATTTTCCATTCGTGCCAGCACGGCCATGTCCTCAAGGGTGTGCCATAGGTTCAAGATAACTAGGAGATAGTCGATACGACTAGAGTGGTAACCATTATTAAAAGTGTTTGACACTTGTCTGTTGGAGATGGATCGACCATTGGCTACCCTTAACCCCTTCCATGCTGATGACGGAGCCGTCATGGCACACAGTGCTAGTGTGCTAATGATGGCTCCCGGCTGTCATGACCGACCGCACCCGCAATCGGAATGTGCCGCACAGGCGCAGAATCGCGGCCGCGCCCAAGGGGTTAAACCATATTCTAAACAAAGAGCTTTTAATTGAGAGGCAGCCTCAGTCCAACGTTTAATTGGGGGTAATTCCAAGAGTGGAACACCCCTTTGCTCTTTTGCTCCTCTCTCTCTAGGTCATTATCCGTGTTTAGATCCTCAGCCACGTGAACTGCGGCTTCCCCTGGGAGGGTGTCTGAAAATACGCCGAAGGTGTTGATGGCTTCAGATCTCCGCCCCTGCTAAGAACTCTAGCATATACATTTAGGATGAGTATAGTTCCATATGGTCTGGAAGCCATCCCAATTGCAAGGATATCACTACTCACTAAGGATAATACCCAGATCTTAAAACGTACGTCCTGCCTTACCCATAGTGTATGGCCCCCCAATGGACGACCCCTAACGCCCTGGGTTGCCAGGTTGGAGTAGGTTAGGTAGCCAGGGTGGTAAAGTGGCTCTATGGACCAGGTTTCATGGAAGGCGCAGATGTCAAATTTTTCAATAAAGTTGTTCCAGTCGGGAGCGATACCCCTGTCCTCAGACCTGCAATATTGCAGGATAATATTGAAATGGTGCGTGATGTTTGATGTATTTTTGTGGTCGGAGTGGCCCTAGGAATTATGGATCCTAACATCTGATCTGGCTGACTCTGGGTGCTACCAGGAGGTCTTGTCTCAGTTGGGTGAATCCCTATTTTACCAGGCTTGATATGATCACTAGTGTGATCTGTCATAACAACCAGCAAGATATGCGTGCGGGACAGGGGAAATCATCTCTCTAAGTGTTGATACAGTGGGTTGAGGGGTGACAAGATGTTTAGAAATTGGTTCGCTAATCCCACCCGGAGGACTATATTTGAGGCGGATATTAGTTTCAAAAAGATGTTAGGTCAGTAGGTCGTAGACTACCTGATTCCTGATTCTCAACCAGGTCATAATGGGTTAGGGTAAGAGCAATAGCATCTGTGTCAAACCCCAAGGTAGAGCTACTTCGCATTTGGATAGTAGGCTATCAATACTGTCGAGCACCCCCCACCCCCACCCCTACCCCCATCAACAAAGCTAAGGGGTGATTTCCTTTTCTTCGCCATTTTTTTAGTGGCAGCCTTCTGGCCCTCCTCTTTGGCTTTACGCTTTCCCATTATAGAGCTAGCACTCATCACACAAGGATATTACTTGCAAAGAGACCCAGTCAAATGGAATAATGGTGTAACTACCGTATAGGCAACAGGATGATCAAAACAGTACCTTTGCCCTCAGGAAAATGACCAATGTGGTAGGGGCGAGAGTGACATAATGTCAAATGACGGGGTGGCCCAGCCCAGCCTCCTCCTGGCTCTGACAGACCCGAGCGATCCCGCCCTCGGCCCGGCCTTTGCCTGGGCACACCTGTGCACGTCCCACGTTGCAAGCCCAACCGTGAGCCTTGTGCACCTCCGGTGCAGGATGGTGGCGGAGATGGCCGCAAAGGCTACTGGGTATTGTAGTCTTAGGTGCCCCCTCCTCTCTGCAAAAAACGGGCTCCCACGCTGCAGGGCCCAACGTGAGCTTTATGCGCCTCCAGATGCAGGATGGTGGCGGTGACGGCCGCAAAGGCTGCTGGGACTTTTAGTCCTGGCTGGCCCTTCTGTCTTCAAAAACAGTCTCCCGCGATGCGGGGCCCGACCGTGAGTGTTATGCGCTCCGGATGCAGGATGGTGGCGGCGACGGCCGCAAAGGTAGATTGATTGTCCTTGCTTTGTCAGGATTTCATCAAGGGACATATAGGGAAAGAGTCACAAATGCAAAACTGTTCAATTCTGTCTGATGGTTGTACAAAAATACGGTTGCCTTTGAGGCTGTGGAGGGCCGGTCTTGGCAGCTGCCGCACACAGAGACACATAGGGTCATGAACAGACAGCCCATTTAGAGCCAGTAAAGGAAGCACAGCACCTCCTGGTTACTATACAAATGCTGCAAACTAACAAGATGGGACTTTGCAAATTTCCATTTGTTGTATGGCTTCCTTCCTCACTTAGTTTGTCATTGTACTGAATACCCTCCATAGTTTTTGTGTTTTTTGCCTTCCCCAATCATGATACCTCTCGTCTTTTCTTGCCCTGCCTCTTTTCCTTTCTTAGAATCATGTGCTCCAGTATCATTCATCAATTTGGTTCCATATCTATGGTTGTTTTGCCTGATTGTCCTCTGGGTGCTAGTGGGCCTCTGGATGATTGCTTGTGACCTGGGGACTTGTTATTGCCATCGGCTCTGAAGTACCCACTGAGTTCAAAGTGCCTTCCCATCCTGTGAAATCTTTCATGTGTGTCAACCATATATACTTATTGTCATTGTGCCACCTGTTATTACAGGGCCTTTAACCCCACTCTCAGATCTCTCATTACAACACTGTCCACTCCAAGTGTGTCGAGGGAATCTCCTGTAATATGCCCCGGTTGGCATGGTGTGCCTCTAACTTGCCTTCCCTTACCCTTAAGAATGAATGAATGACAGCATTTGTAGAGTGCACAGCTACTCAGCAAGAGTGTCCCAGCACTAAAATAATCCTGTCAAACCGGCTGCAGCAACTAACAGTGGGAGATCAGGATTAAATTGCAGCTAGCTGGAGAGAAGAAGAGCTCAATTAATTGCGAAATAGCCAGGTCTTAAGCATTTTCCCAAAAACAGGGAATCCTGAGGACGAATGCCAAGCTTAAATTGGAGGACCCCAAAATTTTAGACAGCACATAATGCGGGACTCTCCTTCTGAGGTACTCCACCCCACTTCCATGAATGTCCTTAAAAAATAGCACCACATATTTAAAGCTGATCCTCTTTTTTACTGCTAGCCAGTACAATGCCTTAAGGTGTGGGATAATATGAGTCCTGGGATTAAGCAGGAGAACCGCTCTGCTGCTGCATTGAGCAGATTCTCAGGGAGACCCATGTATGTGACATTGACATAGTCCAGTCTGGAGGTAACCAGTGCCTTGACTACAGTCTTCATTTGCTCAAATGGCAGGAGGGGACGAAATTTCCCGAGCATCTTCAGTAGCCCAAAGCAAGTGCCCGCTACCGACTGGACCTGGGATCTCATCGAGAGAGTACTATCAATCAAGATGCCCAGATTTTTAACATGGTTTTGCGCACCAGCATTTCCACTCATCAACGGGAGGGGAACTAAAGCAGATGAATTCATATTTCTCTGCATTACTTTTAAGCTGGTTCCGCCTAAGCCATGAAAACACTTTCGAGAGGCAGGTGCTGATCTGTTAGCCCTCAAAATCCGCTGCCATGTCACAGGTGAAAAGGAACTGAGTATCATCCGTGTAAGAGATTATTTTTGTGCCACAAGCCTCCGCCAGCAGTGCCAAAGGGGACATATATAAGTTGAAGAGGGTAGGGCTCAGCATCGAGCACTGAGGAACTCCAACTTTCAGACTAGAAATAGAGGCCGTGAAAGAAGAAGTCCAAACTTCTAGCCACTATCCTCAGGAAAGGAGGAAAAAAAATTCAGAACGGGCTGCCTAATCCACGGTCCTGCAGCCTGTTTAAGAATCTGCCGTGCGGGACACTGTCAAAGGCCGCAGACAGGTCTATTACATTTAGAATGGCTTTGACCCCCTGATCCAGCTTCACCTTAATATGTTCTGAAACTTCCAGCAGGGCTGCCTCTGTACTATAGTTGGCTCTGAAACATGACTGGCTCGGTGCAAAATATACTTTTTTTGGGTGTAGTCTGAAATCACTGTATTGACATACTTCTCCAAAGCTTTGGAAAAAATGGCAACACTGAGATGGGTCTCTTGTTTGCCAGCACTGTGGAGTCAGCAGAGGGCTTCTTTAGCAGTGGTAGAATGTTGGCACATTTCCAAATGGCCTGCACAAGGCCGGTGGTTAGAGAGGAGTTAAGTACCTTATTAGCTATAAGATTTAGGGTTGTGGTCACAGCTATACCCCTGTATCCTTAACTCAGACTAATAGAGGAGGGTGTTCACCGGCCACAACCATTGGGAAGTATTTATATTGACAGTAGTGGTTTTTCGTCTGAGTCCAGAGCCTTTGAAGCACACACGTGAGATATAATTGCATATATGGGCAAGTTCTATAGATTAAAGGCAGAGACTGAATGAAATGACTAAACTGCCATCGCTGCATTCTATGTTAGCTTGCCAAAAGAATTGAAAGATGCTTTGTGTACTACTTGTAAAACGACCCACAATGACTGAAACTGAAATAGAATTATTAATTCTTGTTGGAGCACAGCAACAACATTGGAAGACTGACAGATGATATTGGGTTCATAAATCGCCTTTGAATTCAAAATTCCCCCATTAATGGAGGGAACATCATACAACCTATGCAGATTAGGAACTTAAAAGACTTTTAACCAAGAAGAAAAGAATTGCAAACATAACAATGGACTACGCCTCTATTGTGGTAAATGGGGGCATTTCATAAAATACTGTACCCAGTTGAAGGAAAACTACTCGGCCTATGCTTGACTTGCAAACCTCAGACACGTTTCTGTCAAAAGAGTTTGCACCTTCAAGAGCACATTAATATGTACCTCTTTAAGTTATGATACCTAATAGGTTATGCACTATTTTTGCTCTAATTGACTGTGGGGCATCTGATTGTTTTATGGAGTGTATGTTTTAAAAGTTGGCTTGAATACCTGTACAGTGCACTTTTCCTATTCTATTGGTCACTTCTGAAGGGTGCAAGGAATCTGAGACTTTTAATTTGATTGATGCCCCTTTTTCCCATTGTAGTATGGACATCATAGCTATGAATCAATTTTTCTACCAATGATTTGAAGTATCATTTAATTAAATTTTCATACTGCCCTGAAGGGTGCTTTCCAAAAGGAGATCTTTAGAAAGTGCAGAATCTCTCATGCCTGGAATTGCAACAGGAAGATATATCGTTATCTGCCCTTTCAAAAGTGTATCCAGATTTTACTGACATCTTTCGCAAATAGCTGATTCCCTGCTGCCACTTAGGGAGTATGGTTTCCTATTGCTCTAGGTAATTTGGCAGTGATTCTGATAGAGATCGCAGGCCATCCGACCAATAATTGCGCCACTCTGGCTTCGGGCCCATATACTCCAATTTACCATATATACCTTGATCAGATGACCTTACAATCTACTACCAATAACCATGAGTCCCTTTTCGATAAAATTCTAGTGTACCCGACTTACCATCCACCGTTACGGGTACCTATGACCACGATGGGTCAGGGAGCTAGCTGTAAAAGGAAAGGCAAAACCCAACTTAATGTACACTTATTTTTGTACGGAATGACCACGGACAACTGTGAAGTTTTAAAAGTTTTATCTAAAGTTCATTCTCAGAAATCATTAGGTTTACAGTCAAAAGACAATCAATAATCAAGATAACGAAAAGCACATAGCTATAGAGAAATAATGTCAGGGTAACCATTGGAATTCTAATATAAGATGGAACGGGGATATGCTATGCATATTTAGAAGTAAGTTTAAGAATGGACATTCATTTAAGGAACAAACTTATGCACGTACTAGAATTTCCCTCTTGGAAAAGTTCTTATACTATGGTAAATTCAGAGATCCTATATATCTATAGGAGAGTCAAAACACGCTATGCATCAAGGGAATTACTTTAGTCAGTTTTGTGAGAGAAAATTATAGACCACATTAGCAAATTGCAAATTGCAATGGAGAAAATGATTTCTAAAAGGTAGGGTAACATAGGAACACGCTATGAAATTAAATGCAAATGACTTTATGATATGCAATGGTTGCGGAAAGCATGGAAAATTAACGTATGCAAAGATATGTCTTTATTGAAGCAAAGACAGAAAAATAGAAAGGTGCAGTATAGCGTTTTGCAGCAGTATATTTACCTAGACTGGTGTGAAAACCAACCCTGGCCACGGGTCAGTTAAGGACAAGAAATACCCCAAGGAAGGACAGTCATCAATGGGACAGCAGGTGCAGAATGGACACCCCAGGACAGGACTGGACCACCAGATTAGGATCAGGACAGGACCACCAGGACACGACCAGCACCGCAGTTCGGAAGCAACGCCTGCGCTCCACCCTCTCTGCAACTATCGATCAGGACCCCGATTGGGTTAGCGAACTCCCCAGCACAGTGCTTCGCCAGCACTTAAGGTTTAGTAAACCTTGGTCTATGGTCAAAATTCGGGCAGAGTGCTCCGCAGCGCTCTGTAAATTTAGTCACCTATTGAGTGCGTTGGGTCAGTGACAGGTCAGCTAATTCAGACAAGTCGGACAAATTCCCTAGGTGAACCTAGGCTAGATATACTGTTCTTGGGTCAGTGTACCACCCCCCAATGTTGCAAAGTGTCAGAATCCCCAATTTCGATTGGTCCTAAGGTAGGATGGGTTAACACACCAATCAGAACAGACTATTCTAAGGCCTAATCTGCATTTTTGGGTACCGCCTAGCAAGATTGGGGTTCCCATGAGAAGTCGCACTGAATACAATAGGAAAGAATACATTGTATATAATGTAGCACAATTTGATTTCTCTGGCTGGGTGAAGGTGCATCTTCCCAGGCACGTCTTGGCAGCGACTTTCTCTTGGCTCGGTTTCAATGCCACCTCACTACGTTTGGTCCTGCGCAGTACTGCACTCCAAGATGGACTCCTAAACCCCCATCACCCCTCCGTGCCGAGGATACATGAAAAGTAAGCGAAAACAAATTAAAACATAGAAATAAATGAACGTATTACATATCATGATTTCGTACTTCAGGTTTATCATCATAAAAATATACTATGCGATTAAAGGTAAGTGCTTCAGACAATAACACAAGAGCGGCGGTGCAAGCTTCACCACGTTATTACAAAAGTAGCCATCTTGAGGCTTATTACGCATGCGCACCCTTTCCCACCAAAGATACAACTACGTCACGTCACGTGAGTGTGACTAACACATGCGCAGAAGCAAATTCGAAAGCGGCGGCCATATTATGGACAAGGTTTATTTGTATTAGTAAAACACATAAGCAAGCGTCACTAATATACACGTATATCAAAATAAAGGAAATTAGTAAGACGTACAATTTGTTTATAGGATTACAACAGACTCGAGGTTCATGACTCGAGCAAGTTGCGATGCGAAATCTTGCTCTATCAATCCCCTCTTTGATGATATTTACTATCATCACAAAATAACGGAACCAGATGCCAACTTTTCACACTTTGTACAACTCTCTCTCTTCCAACAGACGATTCAGTTTTTCTTTCTCATTTTTGGTAGGGTGAGAATTTTTCACCCTTTTATAAATCTGATTATTCATTTCTTCCAATTCAAGTTCATCCGCACTCCGTTTCACTCCTCTCGCATTCACTTGATACTTCTTTGTGTGTTTGCGACATTTGCAACAGACGAATATGAGAAATAGGATAAGACCTATAATCCCAATTGGTATCAGTACCTTAAACAATAAGCTTTTACCTAAGCTAGCAAACCAATGACCTACATTGGAGAGACCATCAACGAGTCTCTTCCAGGCACTGTCAACCTCGAGTGGTTTAAGTTCCTTTTCCAAATTAGTAATGTTTTTCACATATCTTTTGAGCTGTACACTTTTGTCCGGAATGTAAGTACAACAATGTTGCGCCTTCAGCATCCGGCAGACTCCACCCTCTTTTGCTAATAAGGTGTCAAGCGCAAGTCTGTTTTGCAAAACCATTGATCTGATCGCAACCATTTCGGTATTGACCAACAGAAATCCATGAGCTGTGTCAGTAGACAACACATCCACTATTGTGGATAATTTGCAAATTCTGTGAGTGTTCAGAACCACTCCCACTCCAGGTATCAGTGCATTAAAAATACTACCCATTATTTCACCTACGCTTTCTCTTTTACTACGCACTAAGCCATTAGTATTTTCACTGCTTCCAGCAACTTCATTCACATGGTATATTTTCGGGAAGACTATGCCAAAGTAGCAGCTTCCATACCAGTGATCCGGCAATTTGAAATAAGCCTTGTCTCCACATATATAATAAATTCCGGGAAACACAGGTTCTGACCCATTTTTGAAACCCCAACCTCCAATTACCTTATAATTATGTTCACATTGACTGGAACCAATGAAAATGTTATTATAGTAACTAGTCTTCTCGCGGTGAAGACATAGCTTTCCCTTCCTTTCGAAATCCAGCAACAGAGCAGGCCCCGCCCCACCATTTGAGGTGCTTTCCATGTTCTCAGCCCATTTTGGGGTTTTCTGCTTTTTATCATTTGCCTTTTTTTGGATATTTTCCCTCCTTTTCTCTGCCATGTTCAAAAACATCTTTTCCTGTTCATGTAATGAACAAGTCAAGTTGTCTCTGTGTGCTTCACCTAAGTCTATATTACCTATAGTCAGAAAATATTCTCCCATATAACGTGTAACGTCACTTTTAGTATGTACAGGGTTCAAGTTTCCACGTATAGGAAGTTCTGAAAAGATCACGTCATTATTAGAATAATAATACTGTAACGGTCCTCTTTTATAAAACAAGCTTGCTAAAATGCTACAGGAGATTCCATATGTCAGGGGCAGGTGATGGTGATGGTAAGTCACGCCTTCAGCTACAGAAGTGGGTAGCTTCATGCAGACATAGCAATCCTCTATTTCCATAGTTTCTATATAGTGTACTAACAGATTTGCGAAGACATTTAAATGTGTCCTGTTCTTAACTCCGTGATAATGCAGTCCTTTCTCATCTGATGCTTCTAAGTCTCGTTTAGTTTGTCTGAGTGCTTTCTCACGTCTTTCTACACTTCGTGTTGTCAGTTCTTCAGTGTCAGTAGTTACAATTTGTGTAGGTTCAATATTAGTATTTTTGCTCACCATAAAAGGAATGAAAACTGTTAGGCCTATCCAAACTAATATCACTATAACTATACTACATATACATACTTTGCAGCATGTTTTGCAACAACTGCGGCTAGGTCTACCACTCACGTTTGAATCAGACATTTTGGCTCAGAAGAAGTTCTCAACCCCTCTTTGTGGCCTTGCACAGGTATCTTTATCCTGAGCAATTTCACGGCGGTTCGTCCTCTTCTTCTGCAGAGTAATCAGCAATTGGTTCCCCGTCGCTTTCGTCTGTAATATCAAGATCCTCAAAATTTTCCAAAATTAAGTAAGTCCATTCAGGATCTTGATATTTTTCGTTTAGTCTCTTTATTCGATCACTCCTTCCTTTGGAGCTTTCTCCAGCTTGCTCTGCTATTCGTAGACTTTTTCTTCTGTCAACAAGTCTTTCTTCTACTGTTTTTATTCTCAGTCTTAGTCTCTTAATATATCTTGGTTCGATATTTTTCTTTTTCTTGAGTCTTTTGGCTGACACTGAGACTTGGCCTTCTTCTAATGCTCTTTTGTTTTCACTTGTTTGTGGCACTTCTGTTTCTGCCTCTTCCCTTCCTGTCTGACTAGTCCCAGGTCTTGTATCTATTTCTTCTGCCTGGTTACTAAGCTGGCCTTGTTCAGGTAAATTTTGGTTTTGGCTTTCGAATGTCTTTGTTTCTACGTCCTGAACACGTTCTTCTAGTTCTATCTGATCCTGTTCAAGCACTTCGATCCCTTGATTTTCTTCCGCTCGAACTTTTCCACTAGTTCTAGTCTGTCCCTTTTCAATTTCAGGAGTTAGTGGAGGTGTGTCAATCACTTGTTCTGTCCCTGTCTGACCTTCCTCTTCGTCCTCAGATTTGATGTGAATCTCAATGATCTGAGGGTCTTCGCCTGTGCCTATCTCGACCTCTCTATTCCACTCTCTGTCTTCGTTGATTCGCTCTCTTGTTCTGAGTGGGTCTCCAGTGAGATCGATTATAGGTATCCAATCATCTGGGCTGGTGCTCGGCTGCTCGTCATCAGCTACTTCAGGACCAACGTCTGCAGACCCCTCAGCTGGACAACCTTCCGCTCCAGGCTCCTTGTCTGGAATTACCTTTTGTGTATGGCTGGCATGGATCCACTTGGGAACGCCTGCACACTTCACCGCTGACGTGGTCACCAGTATTATTTGGCGTTTTTCTCCCCAACTCGGTGCAAGGCAACTTGAACGAGTGTGCTTCTTGATTCTAACCCAGTCACCAGGAACCAATTTGTGAACTGGAGTTGTCGGGTTGGCGACGGCGTCTTCCCCAATCTGGCGAGAGATAGAACGCACTTGGTCACCCAGTTGCTTGCAGTACTCAAGTACCAAATCGTCAGAAATGCTTAACAGTTTGTATCCTGGTACCCATGCTTGTCTCATCACTCTTCCCATTGGGATTTCATGGGGGCTCAGGCCTGTTCTCCGGTCTGGAATGCTTCTGAGCCCCATCAGAACAAGAGGCAAGGCAGTAATCCAATTCATTCCAGTTGAGTCACACATTTTTGCCAATCTCGATTTTATTGTGCCATTTATCTGCTCTACCACTCCAGAAGCCTCTGGACGATGTGCACAGTGCAACTTTTGTGCGATTCCAAATGCTTTACAGAGTTGGTCCATCACCTCATTCTGAAAATGTCCACCTCTATCTGATTCAATAGTGACTGGGACCCCGAACCTAGGTATCAATTCTCGCAGTAACAATTTGGCCACGGTTAAGGCATCACTCTGTTTGGCAGGGTAAGCTTCCACCCATTTTGAAAATAGGCAGACAATGACAAGGACATATCTTTTTCCCTCGCAACGAGGCATGGTGATGAAGTCAATTTGTATTCTCACAAAGGGACCCCCTGATTTCCCAATTTTTCCCAGTTCAACTACTGTTCTCTTGCCAGCATTGAACTGTTGACACGTCAAGCACCTCTGGCAAAGGGATTCTGCTACCTTCCTGAATTTAGGGTTGTACCAGGTCTGTTGAAACACCAGAACCATGGCATCCCTACCAGTGTGTGATCCTCCATGTATCAATCTGGCCATAGGGGCAAGCAGGTGTCTAGGTAACACAGGCATACCATTTGGGCTCACAATGACACCATCCTCCCGTCTTGGTCGACAACCAAGTTCCTTCCATTTCTCTTTCTCTTCCCAGGGCACAGCATGCTGCCATTCTCTCAGTTCATCCCAGGTAGGCACTTCTTCAAACACCATAAGTTGGCAGCTGTTTCCAATCCCACCCAGTTTGATGTTTATTGACATGCGATCCATAGCGCATTGCTTTGCTACTCGATCAGCAAAATCATTTCCCAATGACACAGGGTCAAGGCCCTTTTTATGAGCAACACATTTGACCACTGCCAATTCTTTTGGTAATTGGATTGCCTCTAGAAGGTCTTGGATAACCTTTCCATTTCGAATGGGGGTACCTGATGAAGTCAGGAATTCTCTTTGTAGCCATAATTGGCCAAAGTCATGCACAACCCCATAACAGTACTGACTGTCAGTATACACTGTTATTCTTTTGTCTTTTCCCAATTTGCAAGCTCTTACCAAGGCAATCAATTCGGCTACTTGTGCAGACTTTATTCCAAATAAACATGAGGCTTCTTCAACCTTACTTAAAGTAACCACAGCGTATGCAGCACTTAGGCCTACAAGTTCATGTCTCATACATGAACCATCCACAAACCATTCCTTATCATGTACAGGCAAGGGTGTTTCTTTAATGTCTGGGCGGGGTTTGGTACTGAACTCTGTCAGGTTAATGCAGTCATGCTCGTTTTCTCCCCCATCTTCCAGAATCATTGAGTCAGGGAGTAGAGTGGCTGGGTTCAAGATATTACACCGAGTAATGGCTACATTTGCAGCACCCACGAGAATCCTCTCGTATTTAGTCAGCCGACTAGGGGTGAGATACTGAGTCTTAGTTCGGGTCAGTAGGATCACAACTGCATGTGGAACATACACAGTTACAGGATGTCCCATGACAATGGATTTACTCTGTTCTAAACTCATGCAAGTTGCAGCTACTGCTTTCAAACACCCAGGTAATCCAGCAGCCACTGGATCCAAAGTGGCAGAAAAATATGCCACGGGCGTCTAGTCAAGCCATGTTCCTGAGTTAGGACCGACAATGCACAATTGTCTCGTGTGTCACAGAATAGGGCAAACTCCTTAGAATAATCAGGCATGCCTAAGGCAGGCGCTGTACATAGACAATCTCGTAACTGAGTGAATGCTGTTAAGCTCTCATCATCCCATTCCACTGGGTCCTGTGCTCCTTTCTTTGTCATTTTTACCAAAGGCTTTGCTAGGACTGCGAATCCCACAATCCATTGCCTGCAGTAACCTACAACTCCAAGGAACATTCTGATTTCTTTCTGAGTACGGGGTAACTGCATATTTTGAATTATTCTGACTCTCTCTGAGGTGACTTTTCGGACTCCTTTTTCGATCTGGTGCCCCAGATATTTCACTGATTTTGTACAGAACTGTAATTTTTCAGGGGCCACTTTATGTCCCTTTTCTCCTAGGTGGTTCAGTAAAGCAATGGTGTCAATTACACAGTCCCTATGACTTTTGGACGCCACCAAGAGGTCGTCGATATATTGCACCAGAACAGACTTTCCAGGTAAGACTAAAGTTTCAAGGCATTTTTTCAAGATCTGATTAAAGATAGAGGGCTTTCTGTGTACCCCTGGGGCACACGATTCCAAACATACACGTGACTGTTGAAAGCAAATGAGGAAAGAAATTTGCTGTCTGGATGCAATGGAATTGAAAAGAATGCGTGACATAGGTCTATCACTGTGAACCACTCAGCGTCCCAGGGAATCTGATACAGGATCACTGCGGGGTTCGGGACAATAGGACAGCAAGGAACCACAATCTTGTTTACCTTTCTCAGGTCCTGCACTACTCTGTACTTGCCACTAGGCTTTTTGATTCCATTATGGGTGAGTTACATGGGCTACTCATCACTTCTTGTATGATGTTTGCTTCTAGCAGTTTCTGTATTTCAATGGCAACTCCTGCTCTTACTTCGGCACTCATTCTGTAAGGCTTAGTGTTGGGGTAAACTGCATTTTCTTTCATGGCTATTTGTATGGGGTCTTCATTTGCCATTAATCCTACATCCTTTCCAGTAAAATCCCATACTTCTGGTTTCACTGTCTTTTGGAGTTCTTCAGGTAGGTCCTGTATAGTCATTCGTTTAATTTCTGAGTCAGGTCTGATTAACATTAATTTATAGATGCCATCTTCATCTGGGGTCTGAATTTCGACGCCTTTTGGTGTGCAAAAGATGGTACAGTTCATTTTGCACAGCACATCACGTCCCAGTAAGTTTACTGGACTAGTATCACAGACGACAAATCTGTGCATTTCTATAAAGTTTCCAATTGAGATCTCCATTGGTTCTGTAACGGGGGTACTAATCAATTGATTAGATACTCCCACTACTTGGATTGCTTCTCCCGAGAGGGGTAGGTTTGGAACGTCCGCTGTTCTCACAGTAGAACGGGTAGCATCAGTGTCCAATAGAAAGGTGACATCATTTCCGTCGACCTTTCCTTCAATGTATGGCCCAGACTGGTCTACCGGCAAGGAGGCGCCAAGTACACACTCCTCGTCCTCCCCTCTCAGGCCCCGTCAGTACTGGTCGTCACAGAAGAAAGTGTCATTCAATAAATACTGCGAAGTTGCTGCATTTCTATTCTCATTGCCTCCCCAGATCTCTATGTCGTCACCCTGCGGTGATTTACCCTTAAAAGTTGGCTTTGGCGATCGGGGCAATTGAATTGTCTTTACCTGATGCTGGGTCTTTCTTGGCTTTCCATTCTGCGTCTGTGGAGTTAAATCAGGTGTTTGGGAATTATCATGCTGTAAATATGGACACTCGTCTCGCCAATGTCCAATTTCTCCGCACTGATGGCAGGGAAATTTCTTGTTGGCTTCTTCTCTACTCATTTTCGCTCTGGGCTTTCCTCCACCCCCACCCCCAGGGCCTTGGTTCTGAGTGGCTTTATTTAACTTATTCAACTGCTTTTCCTGCTGTTCTGCGAGCTTTACTTGTGCCCACATCACTTTTTCCTTTAGAGCCTTTTTCTTTTCTGCCATTTCGTCCTCACAGTACTTTGCGTACCGCAGAACCTCATCCATCTTTTTAGACTGCCAACAAATTTTGTTATCTTTAATCCACTGACAAATTTCGGGTCTTAAACCATTTACAAACCTGTAAATAAAATGGGTCACGTCCTTCATCTCGATGTTATCTATACCACTGTATGTCTTGAACACCTGCAACAGCCTTTCATAAAAGGAATGCACAGTCTCGTCCCTTTCTTGCGTGGTTATTTCTATCTTGGTCCAATCAGTTTCCTTTGCAGGCACCTTTAGTTTCAAATGTTGAATTACTTGTTCATATTTTTTCATCACCTCTTTAGATGGTTCTCCTGTTTTCGAGTCCCTCGGGTATTCCTCACTAGGCCAAGCTATGGCTATCTTACACTCAGTCCATAGGTCTACAGGGACCACAATGTCAAAGAACCCATCCAAATCTTTCCACAGACATTTTTGCACCTTTGCGAATCTTTCCACCTGCCTGTACCAATGCACAGGCTTCTCTCGTAATTTCGGGAAATCATTGGTAAAGGATACAATATCCTGTCTGGACCACGGGACATGTACATATTTTCCACCTGGTACTTCACGCATAGGGCATAACTGTTCGGGCTTGTCCGCTTCCTTAAGAACGTATTCGGGAGATACCTGCCTAATTTTGGCCTCATCTTTTTTCTTGGCCCATCTGGCTTTCCATTTCTCTACATCTCCCTATTTCTGCAATACTGTCAATAATTCTTTGACTTGTACCTTCTTTCCGGACACATTCAGGTTTTTTAAATCTTTGTCGGAAAAATCTGCTCTATAGGGTTTCTGCAAAGGTTTCGATTTTGAAATATCTATTCCCATGCTAGCTGCAGTGTCTGCTAATTTTTCATGAAGTACTCGTGCATTTCGGGTGAGACTTTTGCAAATGAACAACAGCTCTTCCTCAGAGTAGGTATTTAATCTGTTCAATCCTACATTTCCTGCCATTAGCTCTTCTATTTCTATTCTTAATTTGTAGAGATCTAAAGGTTTAGACTGAGGAGTTTGTTTTTCTAATTCTCGACTCCATCTCTTGATTTCTTCAGGAGTCACTAGATTGACACTCTTAGTACCCGAAGTCGTTTCCATTTGAATCTCCCTCGTATTGAAGGGATTATGCCTTTTCTGCTTTCCTTTCCCGGTGTCCCTAATGGGCAGGTCCATTAACGAGACTTCAGACTCGCCCTCACTTGTCTGATCATCTACGATTAGGGGCTCTGGTCTGGGCTGTGCTATGACTGGGGTAATAACTGGAGTTTTTGGACTTCCCTGTCGGTCCCCATACAATGGAACCACTGGTCCAATAGTTACTGGTATTGTCAGTGCTTCAGGGCTTGCATTTAGCTGGGAGATTTTCTGTATTATTTCAGCTCTCTGTTTTGCTAGAGCTTCTCGCTCCTTTTCTTCCAACAGCCTTTCTAATGATTTGTCATGTAACACCTGCGGGGTTAGAGTGGGAACATAACTCGGGGCAGTGGGGTGGGTTTCACTCGGTCCTTCACCATAATTGGGCCTCGGGAACAAACTTCCTGTACCTAGGGATCTTGGTTCCCTTTCATACTGGGGTTGTAAGAACGGCATTCCTGAACCTGATGGTCTTGCCTCACCTTCGTATGGAGGTCTCGAGCAAAAGTCTCTTTCACGGGAGTATCTCGCCTCCCCACTAGTTGGTATCCTTGGATAAATATCCCTCGTATCTACAGGACCTAAACTCCCGGTATAGGGGGGTATGAGGCAGTCCCCTCCTACACTGGCAGATCTGGCCTCCTCCAGGGGAGGAGGTCTTCGGAAAATTTCCCCTTCACTAGAAGGTCGGCGTTCTTCATTATAAGGAGGTGGGCTTCTTGTAAACATGTCATCTAACAATTCATCATCCGACTCCCCAATGGGCACCCAATGTTTACATTTTTCTGTCTTTTTCTCCCCTGTAGGAGGGCCACATGCTGACATAATTGGAAACATCCCTTCTACAATCATATTCTGTCTCCACTGTTTCATCTTTTTGGATGGGCTTCCTGTTTCAGCTTTGGATAAAATTTAGTCAACCCTTTATCCATTCTGGGCTTATCCCTTTCAAAAGCCTCAATCTCCCATTCCTCTAGTGCTTCATACTGCGTTAGTCTAGGTCTGGGATGTAAATCATTCATTCGGGTTCTCAAATTGAATAGAATCCTACTATTGAAGGTACCTTCTAACGGAAAAGCCAATACTCCGTCATCTTTTGTGTATTCCGCCCAATTTTCCAACCATACACAGGTGTTGTACCCTTTATCGAACATCATAAAAGATGCGGGAGTATTCGGTGGCGGAATGACAACACCTTCTCTAGTTTTAATCGGCTTGTCTTTTTTTAAATAATTATTTACCTTATTTACAAGAGACAATTTTCGCTTATTTCCGTACATAATGTCGTTTTTAACACCTTTCCACTGATCGGTCTCAAATCCCATACACCGAGGATCAGGTCGAGTATGCGGTCTATACGAATGCCACATACGATTTCTACGAGTGACTTTTGTTTACAAAATCACTTCCAATCCAAATACGTCTTTTATTTTCGTGCGACCAATGAGGTGCACGAATTCAAATAATCTCGACCAATGTGTGCGCGGCCTTTTCGCGAGACAGTTCTCACGCTTCGGCACTCACCCCTCCTTTACAATTCCAGCTCCGCTACACACCCGCTGCGTCTACCAATCCCAGCGCGGCACAGAGTGACGTCAGAGCAGCTTCGCGACTGACTCCCTCCTTTACAAGGTAACGGAAACTTTCTTACTTTCTAAAGTGCTTGTGCTTGGTTATTCAACAACAAATACACATTCGCCACTGTGCTCAAGTGTCTAGACAGGAAAGAGTTTGTTTTACTGCAAGTAAACTACTTCCATTTACTTTTCACTCACTACGGATAGATCTCTTCTGCCTATCCTTCACTCAAGCATTAGAGAACCTTTTACTTCCCTAGACTCATCTACCTTTCCGGGATATATCCGAGTCTAAAGTTTCATCAGCGGACCCCTTTGCCTTCACCCAAGCTTCGACGAACCTGCTACTCTTCCGGTGTGACCCTCACTAGGTTACGCCACAATAGGAATTTTGCCAATGAACCTCGTTGCTAACATTTATTCAAACATACATTCAGAAAAATCCCTAGTTAGTGCTTCCAGTTCTGCCTAACCTGCACCAACTTTCCTTGAAAGCCAGTGACCTCAAAGCAAATGGATTCTATTCACCACTCGCTATTCAATTCCCCGGGGATTCCAACAACACAAAAAACGTTTTCGTACGAATGGATTAATACATATAACAATATAATAACAAGAATAACGATTTTAAAACATTTCATAATTTTTCAAAGCAAACATTTCATGTGAGTGATCAGTCCACAGAAACACTTTTACTTTTAGCAGCAACAGCTATCTCAACTAGCAGCGTCCAACTTAGCTAGTCTAACTAGTCCTACCTAACCTTTAACTATTCCCTAACCATCCTCTGCGCTACCAGAAAATTACTGATAGAGATCGCAGGCCATCCGACCAATAATTTCGCCACTCTGGCTTCGGGCCCATATACTCCAATTTACCATATATACCTTGATCAGATGACCTTACAATCTACTACCAATAACCATGAGTCCCTTTTCGATAAAATTCTAGTGTACCCGACTTACCATCCACCGTTACGGGTACCTATGACCACGATGGGTCAGGGAGCTAGCTGTAAAAGGAAAGGCAGAGAAATACAAAACCCAACTTAATGTACACTTATTTTTGTACGGAATGACCACGGACAACTGTGAAGTTTTAAAAGTTTTATCTAAAGTTCATTCTCAGAAATCATTAGGTTTACAGTCAAAAGACAATCAATAATCAAGATAACGAAAAGCACATAGATATAGAGAAATAATGTCAGGGTAACCATTGGAATTCTAATATAAGATGGAACGGGGATATGCTATGCAGATTTAGAAGTAAGTTTAAGAATGGACATTCATTTAAGGAACAAAATTATGCACGTACTAGAATTTCCCTCTTGGAAAAGTTCTTATACTATGGTAAATTCAGAGATCCTATATATCTATAGGAGAGTCAAAACACGCTATGCATCAAGGGAATTACTTTAGTCAGTTTTGTGAGAGAAAATTATAGACCACATTAGCAAATTGCAAATTGCAATGGAGAAAATGATTTCTAAAAGGTAGGGTAACATAGGAACACGCTATGAAATTAAATGCAAATGACTTTATGATATGCAACGGTTGCGGAAAGCATGGAAAATTAACGTATGCAAAGATATGTCTTTATTGAAGCAAAGACAGAAAAATAGAAAGGTGCAGTATAGCGTTTCGCAGCAGTATATTTACCTAGACTGGTGTGAAAACCAACCCTGGCCACGGGTCAGTTAAGGACAAGAAATACCCCAAGGAAGGACAGTCATCAATGGGACAGCAGGTGCAGAATGGACACCCCAAGACAGGACAGGACCACCAGATTAGGATCAGGACAGGACCACCAGGACACGACCAGCACCTGCAGTTCGGAAGCAACGCCTGCGCTCCACCCTCTCTGCAGCTATCGATCAGGACCCCGATTGGGTTAGCGAACTCCCCAGCAAAGTGCTCCGCCAGCACTTAAGGTTTAGTAAACCTTGGTCTATGGTCAAAATTCGGGCAGAGTGCTCCGCAGCGCTCTGTAAATTTAGTCACCTATTGAGTGCGTTGGGTCAGTGACAGGTCAGCTAATTCAGACAAGTCGGACAAATTCCCTAGGTGAACCTAGGCTAGATATACTGTTCTTGGGTCAGTGTACCACCCCCCAATGTTGCAAAGTGTCAGAATCCCCAATTTTGATTGGTCCTAAGGTAGGATGGGTTAACACACCAATCAGAACAGACTATTCTAAGGCCTAATCTGCATTTTTGGGTACCGCCTAGCAAGATTGGGGTTCCCATGAGAAGTCGCATGAATACAATAGGAAAGAATACATTGTATATAATGTAGCACAATTTGATTTCTCTGGCTGGGTGAAGGTGCATCTTCCCAGGCACGTCTTGGCAGCGACTTTCTCTTGGCTCGGTTTCAATGCCACCTCACTACGTTTGGTCCTGCGCAGTACTGCACTCCAAGATGGACTCCTAAACCCCCATCACCCCTCCGTGCCGAGGATACATGAAAAGTAAGCGAAAACAAATTAAAACATAGAAATAAATGAACGTATTACATATCATGATTTCGTACTTCAGGTTTATCATCATAAAAATATACTATGCGATTAAAGGTAAGTGCTTCAGACAATAACACAAGAGCAGCGGTGCAAGCTTCACCACGTTATTACAAAAGTAGCCATTTTGAGGCTTATTACGCATGCGCACCCTTTCCCACCAAACCTACAACTACGTCACGTCACGTGAGTGTGACTAACGCATGCGCAGAAGCAAATTCGAAAGCGGCGGCCATATTATGGACAAGGTTTATTTGTATTAGTAAAACACATAAGCAAGCGTCACTAATATACACGTATATCAAAAGAAAGGAAATTAGTAAGACGTACAATTTGTTTATAGGATTACAACAGACTCGAGGTTCATGACTCAAGCAAGTCGCGATGCGAAATCTTGCTCTATCAATTCCTCATGGAAGGATTTATCCTTTGACTATCAATGAAGACAAAGTACTCAAACAATATCTTGACAAAACCAAAACAAGCATTGGCATAGCCAATAGGGCTCGCCGTTTAGATCTTATAAGTGTTTAGTCTGAGCTATTTTCTTTGCCGGGGTATTTAAGCTATGTTGTAGAGCAGTGTAGCTGCTGTGCAGCCTGTTGCAAAGTTATATATCAATGCAGAAAACTGCAGGTGAAAAAGGGAAAAGTGCAACAATCAGGATGTGGAATGACTTGGCATTGTATAATGAGTGCAGTGGTGAATGAAAGACTTAGGAAAGAGGCTCAGGCCAGTTGCAGGCAAAAAGAGCAAGGATATCTGTGAGGGAGCTGGCAGCAGAGATATTAAAAATTCTCTTATTACACTTGTGAGTAAATTTGAGCAATTTATTGGTAGCAGCTGGGTCCATGTTAAATACCTTCAAACATAGCACACAGATAAAGAAAGAGAACAAGTAATAGGAAACAGCATGTGGAGAGTAACACAAACAGAGGCAGCGCCCCATTGCACTCGTAAAGCAATTCTGAAGTACTGCCAAAATATAAAATAAAATCACAGGTAACACAAGAAGCAGAATAAAGAGATACCAAGTAAACAATCCAAATATAGCACCCTGATGCAAAATGGAGCATTTGATCGATAGCAACTATTTTCTGTATAATGTACTTTGTGTGTCCTACCAGTGACGTAATTGAGAGCACTGAGGATCAGAACACACCACTTGCCCAAAAGCCTGTCCAGAATAAGTTTATAATAGTTGGTGCAGATGTGCTAATTAGGAGTCTATAAGTTAAGTGTAGAGGAGCACTGTTGTGTGAGTGCCCATGTCATGCACATAGAAGCAGAGTTAGTTTCATTATACGAGGGTTCTGAGGAGGAGTAAGGTTAAGGGTCAGAGGAAGACCGAAGCCACAGGGTTAAGGTAGGGGGAAGCCGAAGCCAAAGGGTAAGAGTAGGAGGATCACAGGGAATGGTCAGGGGGGCACTGAGGCTAGTATAGGGATGACAGCAAGAGTTCGGGCGAGCACTGATGCTGTAGGGTGTGGGTCCGCGGAGCCCGTAGGCCACAGGTTAGGGGAGCACTGAGGTCGTAGGGGTGGCAGGGGTTCAGGGGAGCACTAAGGCTGCAGGGGGTTGGTCCAGAGGAGCACTGAGGCCACAGGGGTGCAGTTATGCAAATATTTTAGCAGGCAAAATTATGGTGTTTTAAAAATAAATAATATGGAGAATGTATTTTTCCCATCAACTTCTATTGAAGCAGAGACAAGAGCACTGAGGCTGCAGGGGCTCTTGGGAGCACTGAGGCTGCAGGGGCTCAGGGGAGCACTGAGGCTGGGGCGGTTTCAGGACTCCGAGGAGGACTGAGGCTTGAAGGAGCTTAGAGGGGTAGCCAGGGTAGTACTAAGAATTCACAGGCTAAAAGAAGCACCGGTGTAAGGCTACTGGGAGTTCACAAGACCACTGAAGCTGGACTTGTCAGTGCAGCTGGAGCACAGGAGAGCAACTATGCTGCGGGCGAGTGAGATTGAGGGAGCACTGAGGCAGTGTGGGGACAGGGAGGTAAAGTGGGTTAAGAAACATTTCTGATGTTTGATACAGGATGAAAGAAGTACCACAGACGCTGTTAGAGTGGGGTAAAGACTGGCATGGAGGAGGAAGATCAGAGGCTGAAAGACGAGACCAATACTTACAGAACCGTCGGCTGCGAAGTTCGTCTTCAGCTGTGCGCCGTGTGCCCGAAGCAGCAGAAACGAAGCAGAGACGTGGCCATACAATGAGGATGCGTTTGTAAACAAATAAAAGTGACTGTTTAAAGATGGCAAAGTGCTCGGCTGAAACGGACTTCTGTACCATGGCGGCTATCTTGGAAAGGTGTAGGTCACGCTTAAAAGAGAGGCCGATGCAGCAAATTGATCCACAATACTCCACTTTCTCGTGGCAATGTAGAGCCCTTGTATGATTCTAGTCATTACTAACATACTGCGTTTTGCAGAAGGCAATATGGGCTTTACTTTCAAGTACCCGTTATTGGGGTAGTTAATGAACCAGTCCATAATATTTACATACATGCCAAGATTTGGATAAAGAATTTGAAAAAAATACAGGGAAATGTATTTTCTCCACTGCTATGCACTGAAGTGGGTGCAATAGTAATTAACTAGCCCTTTAGAATCTTACCTCGCAGAGGGTGTCACCTTGCACTAGCTGCCGTGAGATAGCTTCAAGACACGCCGAGCTGCTACTGGCCTGAATACAGCTCCTTGAGGAGTTGGAACAAGCCAGTTGTTGCTTTGAGTCCTGTCCGGCAATCATAATGGATCCGAAGTCCCTCGCCAGCAATCCGAAGAAGGCACCAGTTGCTGGACACACGGCCCCGCTTCTTTGTTGAGCGGGCAGAGTCAGCTTTTGGCAGTTGTGGCCAAGGGAGTGAAGTTTGCATTGTGCCACTATGGATGGCGCCAGATGACCCGGACAGACCTCTCCGGTGAGAGAAAGGTGAGGGGTGGGGCCATGCCTGGTGTGGCGACGCCAATTAGAAACAAGAGTCGAATGAGATAAAATAGAGACGAGAAACCGTAAATGGAGGGAGGTGCTTTTATGAGGTGGGACATAAGAGAAGAATGGAAGATGGAAGACATGTTACTGCACTTGTGGGATGAGATGAGGGAGCGCGGCAGGATAGAGCACAGCTGCGAGTGAGGAGCGGCGCGTGCAGTTGGAGCGGGTGAAAACACTGCAGGAGAGAGAGGGAGGTGAGGTAGGGTGGAGGATGGAAAGCTGTTTTCAAGCACTCGAGCTTGCTGGAGCGAGGAGCGGATCACGCACCTTTGCTAATTTAAAACAGATGGTTGGTGCGCCGCTGCTTGCTCCCGAAAGTTGGATGCCAGCCCAAGCACAAGTGCTTGAAAAGAGCTGACTGATTTCTAAAGGTCATCTCTTAACGCAGCGCTTGTGCGCTGCCTAGGTGATACCTGAAAAGGGTTTATCAGCCACTCAACTAATCCTGCTCAGAACCCCATCTTTTTTAATACTAAATCAGATGGGACCAACATCGGATTTATTGTCTACTGTGAACTCAACTTCACTGTTCTCCAATATCCCTTACCTTTGATTTAGGTGAATCAAATACATTTCTTCCAAACTCTTTGCTACATTGAATGTGTGCAGGGTGTAGAATCTGGTGCCGAAGAGAATAGGGGAGATACCAGTAATTATTTGGTTAATTTATTTGAATTTTGCCTGCCCTTCCTGGCTCTCGTAGGGTCATTATGGGCCCTGGCGGGGCACCAGCAATTATTTAAGAATGTATTCGAATTTTGCCTGTCCCTCGACCACCCATAGGGTCCTCGTGGACCCTGGAGGAGCACCAACTTGTCTCTTCCTGTCTTATGACTAGCAACAAATAGTTGTTTATGCATGGGTACACTACTGTTGAGTATTTCTGATAATGATGATGGCTTGTATTACGTTGGCTAGCCTTCCCTAGTCTCATCAACTTCCTGCTTCATTTGTATTGCTTGTAGGTACACAAAACACCATGTCATGCACAATACGGAGATGGGGAGAAGTCTGCAAATTAGCTGACAGTGACACCAGAATCTTCAACTAAGTGCTTCTGTTTGTTCTAAGTGCTAACACATATAACAAACTAAAGAAGATGGCCACAACAAAGGAGGTTCCTGCCATGAAAGTGGCCAGAAAAGATAAGAAGTATCTCTCCAGTGCCACCTCTGGCATCAACCCCTCCTCGTTTTTCCAGAAATGTGATGTAACTGCTGCACCCTAGTCTTCGTAGAATGAGGCTTATATGATCAATCCTTCACCGCTACAAAAACCAAAGCCTGTGTCTCATAGTGCTACAGTGGCTGCAGTCAATGGAGAACAGTGAGTCTGAAATGAAAAGTTTCTAGCAGCAAACCAAATCTTCAGAGGGAAGTTAACAATAGGTTTGTGAATTTCCTTGTCTCTGCCTCCTTCTTTCTGTTGTATGTGCAAGTTGTGCAATCAGCGCTCCAAGAATTATATACATATGCAATATAGTCTACTATAGAGTCTTTAATGTTACCTCATAGTGAAATAGCAGAATATACAGCATGGGTCTTTAGAGTTCAGTTCAATGTTCAAGAAAAAAGTTCACAGTTCGTTTTCGTCAACAACTCAACTTTCAGGATATGATATTTTTTGGGCATTCCAAATGTCCATCAAAGAATCCTTTAAGGAGCAAAAGTTATCAGCAAGTAAAATCGGAGATCAGTGTAACATGGTTCCCGCTGCAGTAACATTGTATCATAATTGCCTCACAAAGGATGCCATGAACCATGAGGTAGATTATACCTAATAATCAAAAGAACAATGGATTAAACCCAGCTCTCTTACAGTGGGGGAGGGCTTGAAAGGTTTCAGCACTCCATCCACCATCTTGTTGTGTTTGCATTGGTTAAACAGAACCATCATCATCAGCAGATATGTATTCCAATTCTTTTCAGTATTATCAGTCTTCATGCAATGAGTTAAACTACTATGAAAGCAGGGTTAATAATATTCTGGATCTGGTCACCCAGACCCAGGTAACCAGCTAGATCCATCTTTCTCTGAATTAGAGGAGTCATTCTGGGAGAGGGACACCAAGACTCCCAAGAAGGATGTGATAGAAGTAAATTCTCTACAGGACATATTTATCTCATGCAGTTTATGTTTCATTCTATATAGCAGCAAACCGGCCCTTCTCAGATGAACTAGCCACATTTCCTTTTTAAGAACTTACTTACTTCTCACCAATGGGCTTAATTGTCAACTTGATCACAATCTATTTGAGATTTTTCCATAGCATGGTTTAGGTTTCACACCCTCCCAAACTCAAACATTCTTACAGTAGTCATTAATTACAAATGTCAGAAACACCATTCACAAACTCAGTGTTATGACGTTGGTTTTAATTGCAAAGGTGCGGTAAGGAGTGCAGCAAGAAGAATTGACTTGCCTTCCTAGAAGAGTGAATAACAATTTGTTCCAATCTGTGACTTTTGAATTACAATGTGTCAAATGATGACAGGCTCTTTCTCGTGATGACTATTGCCCCATCCCTATGGATGGCTCTGTGTCTCGGGTATAAAAGCACCACGTTGGGGATAAAGCAGACACAGATCAGAGAATTGCTCGTCCAGTGTTCCTTTGAGGGCAGACCCTGCCACACCGAGAGAACCATGTCTGCCAAGGGCGGAGGACACCACCAGCAGCCCCAGAAAAAGCCTGCGATCCCGGAGCCGAGCCCGCCAGCCTGCCAGCCTAGGCAGCCAGCTAGCCAGGCCAGCCAGCCAGCCTGCCAGCCAGTCAGCCAGCCTCCCAGCCAGGCCAGTCAATCGGCCTGCCGGTCCAGCCAGGCCAGTCAGCCAGCCAGCAAAGCCAGCCAGCCAGCCCAGCCAGCCATCCAGCCAGCCCAGCCAGCCAGCCCGCCAGCCCAGCCAACCAGCCTGCCAGTCAGCAGAGCCAGCCAGCCTGCAAGCCCAGCCAGCCAGCCTGCCAGCCCAGCCAGCCACTCAGCAGAGCCAGCCAGCCCTCCAGCACAGCCAGCCAGCCCTCCAGCCCATCCAGCCAGCTTGCCAGCCCAGCCTGCCAGCCAGCCAGGCCAGCCAGCCAGCCCTCCAGCCCATCCAGCCAGCCAGCCAGGCCAGCCAGCCAGCCTGCCAGCCCAGCCAGCCATCCAGTCAGCAGAGTCAGCCAGCCCGCCAGCCCAGCCAGCCATCCTGCCAGCCCAGCCAGCCAACCCAGCCAGCCCCGCCAGCCAGCCAGCCAGCCATGCCAGCCAGCCAGCCAGCCTGCCAGTCCAGCGAGCCAGCCTGCCAGCCCAGGCAGGCAGCCAGCCAGCCAAGCCAGCTGAGCCAGCCAGCCTGCAAGCCCAGCCAGCCAACCCAGCCAGCCCAGCCAGCCAGCCAGACAGCCATGCCAGCCAGCCAGCCAGCCTGCCAGCCCAGGCAGGCAGCCAGCCAGCCAAGCCAGCTGAGCCAGCCAGCCTGCAAGCCCAGCCAGCCAGCCCGCCAGCCCAGCAGCCAGCCTGCCAGCCCTGCCAGCCAGCCCGCCAGCCCAGCCAGCCAGCCTGCCAGCCCAGCCAGCCATACAGCCAGCCAAGCCAGCAGAGCCAGCCAAAACCCTGCCATGAACGTAAGCACTGCCAAGCCAAGGCACCCATTACAGGAATCCTTATTAATGTATAAGTGATTGAAATAAAGGGGGAACATCCATTACGACGCGGTGTTTACACCGCACTACCATTACAACGCTGGTTTTACAATGCAAGTTGTTACCACGACTTGCGCTGGAGGGTGCTCTAGGCTAAGGAATAGTAGATTTACTATTCCAACACCTTCCCTACTGTACGTAGGCTGGTGTTGGAATAGTAAATCTTACTATTCTTAAGTCCAGCATCCTACAGCGCAAGTCGTGGTAATGAATTGCGTTGTAAAACCAGCGTTGTAATGGAATGCGGTGTAAACATCGCGTTGTATTGATATACAACCGAAAAAAGGCACACATGGCCATTGTTAGTGTTTATTATTTCGAATGTATATATTGCACAATTGTATGCACTTTTAGAGAAGCAGGATCTATACCTTGTAATAGAAGAGTATGGGAACCTTTCACCGACCTATTTTCACATGTAAGATTGACTAAGCTGCACACTAGCATCAGTTACAAGGAAAGAGTCTATTTTATGATTCTTAAAATAAGACGTTGTACTTATGAATGGATTTACATCACTCTGTTGTAATTGTATGCATTTATTCTTCACATGGGTGAGTTTTGGGCATTCTATGGCGATTGGGGGCAACCAAACAAGTTAGTGAACACTCACAAAAAATGCAGGTCTGTGGGTATTCACAAAAGCTTTTCTACATGTTAATTTCCAAGTAACAAAATGGCCAGAATTGAACAACAACTAAGGGAAGATATAAAGTTGGCTTGGGTTAGAAAGGAGAAATAACGACTTAAAAGTGGTTAGGGTGCATGGGACGGAGTTTCTCTGGAGGGAACAATGTCCCCATACAGTAAAACGATAGCAATTTAAATGATTAACTTTTGCTTACAATTTGCCATTCGGAAATGTACACCTATTTTATTTTCAAGTGAGAACATGTTCATGCATGAGATTTCTCCTGGAAACTGTCAAAGTCGCAGTTCTCAAGCAGCACACCAAAAGCAGCTATGTTTTTGGGAATCTGGAGGTCCTATGTGGCAATTAATAGTATGTATTGCTTTACAAAAATGTTAAACATACATAATGTGTTACAAGGTCAATTGAAAGCAAATTAACTAAAATATATATATATATACTCACAAAACATACTTTTCATTCTCTGATATCACATTGCAAATGTGAGTAAGGACTGTCTGAAATAAGTTGATTCACAGAAAGTATGAGTGTAAATAGTTCACACTGGTGTACTTCAGAATGTATAAATACAAGAAAGGAGGTCACACATAGCTCTGGAACAGTGGCATGGGTGATAGGAGTTGATGGGGGGCTCACCGGAAACAAAAATAATACGCAAGAAGGTCTTATCACAGCATTAGTAAATGCATGCAAAGACCTAACAGGAGGACCAGAGCGAAATCTGCAAGAGAATAGAAAAATACAATGAGGTAATAATACTACAAGAACAAAGACAGAGCTGAAGACCATGCAGGATAATGTGTTTCACCATGACGGAAAACTGCAGTCTGGATAGACAAGCCAGCCTTAAACAATTTAATTTTCTTCTATTTTGATCTATTTGTAGCCTTATAAGGATCTTGGTCAGAAGTATTGTGTGGTAGAACCTCTCAGGGGAAATACTGATACTGGATGCACATTGGCTTACCCCAGTGGGCTTTACTGTGCCTTCTGATTTGAATAGGCTTTGTGGAGGTCACATGCAGTTTCTTTTTTACCAAATGGGATAATTCACACTATTCTCCTTTTTGACCTGTTTCCGCCACTCAGAGTCCTTGAGGTAATACGCCTCATTATTTGCCTGGTACCTGAAATGTGGCGGCAGTCTTACACCGAGTCTGGCATGGCCATCTACATACTGTTCAGTGCATCGCATTTTCCTTCCTGGTACACTGCCTTTGCCACGTGGTATCAGAAGCTCACATGTGATCAGTGGTTTGTTGAAGATGTTCCGTTCTGTTAACCTTGCTTACCCTGTGGAATGAGTTACACACTGCCCTGCACTATTGTGATACATATTTCATCAGAGTTAGAGTATTCATTTTAAACTAAAACATCTGTATATCTACTGCAATTATTCCATTAATATGCTCTCATTGATTTTTGCAGTAAATAGAATGCATGTACCATATGGCCACCTGTTTAAGGAACACAGCTTCTTAAAACAATGAGAAATATTATGGTTCTAGAGTCAACAAGGAATATTTCTGAAGCAGTTGTGATTTTATTTGAGCAACTGTCAATATTATACTTATATCTGCTCTTGATATGAAGCACCTTCCCCTGAAATTCCGGTGCTTGGTGCTTTCATTTGCTGTCTAATTGTGCAAGGTTTATTGGTACAATGTCTTTATGTGCAGTGACTTCCCCCCGCTCTTACCTGCGCCCATCGCAGGAATCACAAGCATCCCCCGCTCTTACATGTGGCCATTGCAGGAATCGTAAGCACCCCCCCCACTCCTACATGCGGCCGCCGAGCAACAAACACAGGGACCACTACGAGCGGCACATCTAGCTATGCCACTGTTCATTTGACAATATGAATACTTTCTTTGGTATAATACTCCAAACTACTGACAGAGTGGCCATGTAAATAATAAACCAGAGAGCAGAGAGTCGTTGACCAACTACTTAACAATATAACAATCCAGCCACTCTAAAGATCATTAAATCCATCAGCCAACCTAACAAGCAAACTAACCAACACTACTTTCACCCACCGGCTATATAGGCAATGCAAATATCCAATCAAGCACCCAAAAGGCCAACCAATCTCTCGATAAATTAGGAAGCTGAATACTGAATGTAACACAACTTAAGAAATGATTTGGTACACACAAAGTTAGCCAGCTCTCCAAAGAGTCAGTGAAGTGCCCATCCCATACAACAAACCCATCACATAACTCCTCAGCCCTTGAAACAAGTGGTAAACAACACATTAACATAAAATTAACCAGCAGCAGTCAATCACATGATCAACAAAGGAACCCATCATGGTCCTTAAACAGCGCTAATCCAATCAAACAATAACTGCACAACCAATGAAACACCAGTCCTCTCTACCATCTCACTATCTAATCAGCCAATAGAGTGGTACCTTACTGGTCACCAAATCTAACTCCCTGTTGCACAGAAATCCAAGCACCTACCACACCAAAGTCCTAACCAACCAGCTAAATTCTAGTTTGTTCTTCCTGTAATAAATAGCATGCAGCCCAGTAATTCAGCGTTTCGACTAAACAGCAATCTCCCCTCTAATTAAGCGCTACAATCTCTTAAAAAGCACATCCACGTAATGCCTTTTTGCTAACTATAACTTTGAATGGCATACTTTTTAGAAATTGACGTTACCGACATGAGAGGTATATCTGTAATGACCTCCAATGCAAGAGAAATCAATTTCAAAACCTAGATTTTGGTTTAGTTCATGACAAAGCATTTCTAGATATCTAATCATCTGTTGGTGGCAATATATCAACCATAACCATATGATAAGCATTCAGGTTCATTAACCTCATGCCATTTCTATTCCAGTGGAACCTCCCACACCATGCGTACCGGAGCCCTCCCACGAGCAGCAGAAGCCAGCACACCAGAGTGGACGCAAGCAGTGAAGGTCTTGGCACTTAACAGCCCGGCGCCTTCCATCACGCCATTAGAGTCTGTGTGTTAAGGAAGTGTTTAAAAACACAAGCCATGTGAGCTACCTAGGCCAGTGTGTCAATGGCAGCACACCTGTTTAAACCTCAAATTGTATTTATGATTGTTCTTTTGAAAAAGCACCAATATTAAATCAATTTGACTAACTAACGTTGTCCACGGCTGATTGCTTTGAAAATGATCCACTGTTGTACACTGTTTACTGCACTTCTTGGTAAGATCTTCTAAGAAAAGAAAGGCAGCCCTGCTGGGCTACACCTCCGAGAGAAACATAATAGTAGCTGATACGAGGCTGAGAATACTCAGAAATAACGTCCTCCTTGTTGGCAACGGGGTTGAGCTTTCTATGCCTCTTGTCCTGGCTCAGAGGCCCCACAGTTCCAAAGGAATCTGCGACTTAGTTGCCTCGACTTTAGATCCAGCCAAAGACTTAATTTAGGGATTGCAAATGTGACCACTTTTCTCTCTAAGACGTCTTCCATTGTGTGTCTGCATGTCGCTTGAGACTCTCTTATTTAAAAGTGTAATTTCCTGTGTTACCTGTCCCGCTGGGCGTGTAAATACAGGCACTTTTCCAGGAGCACAGTAATGCCACGCCAACCAGCAAAGAACCTCTCGGGCGCAGTAGTTGGCAGCAGTGATATTATTTAAGAACCTTCATTCCTTGGCAGCTAGTGTTTCTGCTTGCTCTATGGCAGCACATGCCAGGGATCACAGGCAGAGCCTCGCCCGGGGTCACTTCTGCTCCTTGAACACAGTTCCAGGCTCCTTTCACAGTGGTACCCCATAAACACACTCTTGTTAGGGAATGCGAGTCTGGGAGGGAGAAGAGATGTAAATTGCTTTTCACATCAGACTTGGATGGAAAGCACAGCAGTGGAGCAGAGATGGGGACAGAGCAGCTGTGCATGATTACTGTCACTCACTTGAAGCTGGAATCTGTCTGCATCCTTCTAAACTCCTCAAACATCTCACAAGACACTTAGAGGCAGGACCAGCAGTGCTGTCAAGACCCCAAGACATCAGGGGGGGGCACCAAGTAGGAGGCATGGGAGACACGTGGAAAGAGATTAGCGTCCACACATTACTGGAGGCCCCTGTCCCACTGAGCAGCAGCCCTGGCACAATGCAAAGTACTCCTAGAATGCAGAGCAGCTGCTGCATTCTGAGCTGCATTCAAGCATATGAACAGCAGCCATGATAATATACCCAGTCATAGCATGCACCCGGCTAATAATGCTGCTAGCACTCGACATACTCAGCAGCACTCTGGCAAATAATGCATCCCAGGTATATTGAGCACGGTCCTGTCGTGTTAGGCATAACTGTAGACTTAATACGCATCTCCCTAGCCGCATAACCAGCACAATGACAAATTGATTAGAATATTGAATATAATGTTAATGGAAAACCCATCATATTAACAAATCGTTTTATTATTGACTCTATCCTTCAGCAATGAGCATCACCTTAAAACAACAGGCAGCTAAGGGTGAGAACAAGATGTGCACTAACCTGTCACCAGCAGCTGTTAGGAGATTGACAAACTGCAAACATGGGAAACATTTGGAGTCAAAAGGGGAGGTCTCTACTGATGCAAATTAATTCACTATAGCACCTAAAACATTTACATATTGTTAACTTAATTCACAAGATAACAATAGTGAAGCTGTAGGAATGCCCCATCTCTGAACATTTGAAATCTCAGATCATTACCCTGTATAACACCACACTAAACTCTAATTACAACATTCAACAAAGAAGGTACTACCTAAGAACAGAGAAAAACAACAAGCCACCTCACAGTGTAATGTACATGAGCACATTGAAGGGGTGGGCGACTAATTAAAAAAATAATAATAATAATAGTAACCTTTATTGCATGATTACTTAAAACCATTGTAACCATGACATCAATTTATCAGAACCCCCACCCATTGCTGCTTGGTTCGTGCGCCTCTGGCACCTAGTGACTATGGAAATATTCACAGCGCGTCTACAGTCCCGTAACACCCGCTTCACCAACATTTGGCAACCATTAGTTACATATCTCTGTAAAATAGAACATGGGCGTCTCCTGCCCCCGAAACTCCGGGCCTTACTCTTCTTTGAAGATGCTGTAACTCCACCTGAACCCGACAGGCTGCTTGTACAACCATAATTGCCCTGCCCATTGCTCAACAAGACGCATGCACCAGTTCACGGGCTGGTTATTGTACAAAGCTGGTTCCCCTTGCTCCCCTCTGCCCGCCAGTATTTTCCTCATCACCATCGTCTTAACATAGCTCCCTTTTCATAGGGTCCTTTCTCTTCCTTGATCTTCTTACTTCCTCGCCGCTCTCTATCTGTTCACTCTTTACTGTCTCCTTTCTGTAGGCCCTTCTTCTCTTTTTCTCGTTATGATACTGGCTCTTGAAACTCTCCCACGATTGCAATCCAATGTTATGACACATGCACCGCGCGGCTGGCCGACCAAGAGTTGCAGGCGACATGCTGTGTACAGTCTACATCGGTAGGCGTCTTTGAAGTCACCCGTGCCTCCCCTGAATTGCCACTGGTGTAGCTTTGAATGACAGTCCAGCTATGGGCCCTGTTGATTAGCGTTGCTTCATCCTCTACTTGCGAGATGATCCTTACTGATTTCCTTACCAGTTGTTTGAACGTATTGTGCATTCCAGTTCTTTTCCAAAGATCTTGTAGAACCAGGGTGTCTATTGAATGCTGTAGGTAGATTGTAGCTGCGCTCCCTTTTTTTCTTTCTAACTCATTCCAGAGACAGTGATCCATTGTTGTTACTTCGTCTCTCTGTATTTTATGCCAGCATTTGGCGTAGGCGCCCATTTGTGCTATTCTTTGGTTCCTCAGGCCAAATTCAAGCCTTATTTGTGCCTGAGATGTATTCTTTGGGAGGTTCAATATCATTCGCATTGCCCTGGCTACTGTATTATCCAAGGTCCGCGCATCACCACCTCGTAAGCATTCACTTCCATAGGTGATGGGCGGTAGAAGTTTAGCTTGTATCACCTGTAGCAAAGGGGTGAAGCTGTGGCCAGTCGTTTTCAATTTGAGATTTTTCAATTCGACTACCGTTGCAATCCCTCTCCTTGCTGCTGCTTCTTTCTGTGGTGACTAATTGATTAAAGCACCTGAAGAGAGTAACATATGAGATTTAAATGATATAATAATGACTCGAAATTCCCTTGAGTTGGCGCTCTCTTGGATCATGGTGGCGAGGAGAGTGATATTTGCATTAGCCCCATTAATGAAGGATATGATGTTATTTTGGCAGGATCTCATCCCCATTCCAATGCCATATTGGCGTAGGGCAGCCTTCATATTAGGTTCAAGGGTGCCTAGGTTAGTGTACAATGCATGAAGATGTGGATGAGGAGAAGGAACGGGAGAACAGGATGAGGAGTTTTGAAATAAAAACAGAAAGAGGGGATGAAGAACCCTTCCATTGAAGAACACATATTCTTTGACCCCACAAATCCACTATATAATGAATCTGCCAATGTCATACCACCTTAAAGGCATTAGCTCCCCCCCACCTTTAGTACCTCCAGAAGATGAAGGATTTTCAGTTCCATTCAAGCTCCAAATCAGACCTAAAGTCCTTGACTGTACAAACAATTTGATCTAGCAAGGTTTTGGGGACTTTTAATGGCTCAAACCAACGGTGTAGTTGAATTGTGACTTTATAGTCATCCTTTTTGCCAGAACCCTCCATCTCTCTGAATCATGAGGTTGACAGACATGCAGTTGCTGTGCCAGAGTTGGGCTGCCAGATTATTGCCAGCATTAACCCTATATTTTTTGTGCCACCATCACAAACAGATGAGTGCAAATACTGTCTGGAAAGTCACCAGAGTGTTCAGTTCATATTTTGCCTTCATGAATAATCACAGTAAGTTGTCTGAAGAGTATGCTGAATTTATGTCCATTGCAGACCACTCATACAAGATTAACATAGCCCTAGCCCGTCTCTTTCCAACCACAAAGTTCTTCGCCGTGTGGGCTCTAAGACAATTACCAGCTGTCCACCAATCAGTAGAATGCTTCTTGTCACCCGTGAGGGTCTCTAGGCAGTTTGAATCAAGGATATTGAACCGTCATTGTTCTGCAAGCAAGAATCTATGTACATTTTAAGATTTCACTGTCTAATATCATGCAATGAATTTTCTCAGATTGGCACATCATTCACTGTCTTTAATTCCCCACCAAATCAAGGTTTTCTGAGCTGCACATCACTGAGTTGGTCTTTACTTCTGGGCCTTCTCCTATTAATACCGCCCTACTAAAGTTGGATATAAATTCAGCAGCAGAATATATTGAAGTTACTTTCCATGCAACCTCTGCAAGGGTGGACTAGTTTACCCACACAGTCCCTTTCCACTTTACCAGCCTCTCATGTACATTGCTGAATAGGACCGAAGTGCCCGATGTAGGTAATAGTGAAATACCGAATTCTAAATACAGAATTTTACTGATTCCGTATTTAGAAATCGGTGTTTCAGATGTAGGTAAGAATTCTGTAAAAAATACTGAATTCTTAATATTCGTTATTACCGAATCGGTAATTGAGATTTGGTAATAGCGAATAGCTACCCATTCATTCCTATGGGCTTGGACTCCCATAGGAATGAATGTGAAGACATTCGGTATTACCGATTCGGTATTACCGAATCGGTAATACCGGGAGGTATTTCAAGGGTACCAGGGTGTCCTAAGGACACCCTATTGCACCACTGAAATGTGCATGTGTGCACATGTGGCACACATGCATGCCCTAAGGGCATGGATGTGTGCCACATGGCACATTAAAAAGAGTAAGAAAATGCTTTTCTAAAGGAATTCGGTAATTACCACCAACTTGAAGTTGGTGGTAATTAACGATTCCTTAAGGGCCAAAAGCACTCTTTTATGTGCTTTCTACATTGCATTTAAGGAATCGGTATTACCGATTCCTTAAATGCAAGGCCAATTACTAATCGGTATTAAGGAATCGATATTTACCAATTCCTTAATACCGAATCCTTCCCTACATCACGAATGCCTAAATACCGGTCGGTAACGGTGAAATTTACCAAATTTCACCCTTACCGACCGGTATTTGGGCCACCTACATCGGGCCCAAAGTCCTTAGAGTTCAGACATCTTGAGTTATTGCAAATGCTGCAATAAGCCAGATGTAAGGGTCAAAAGGCAGCAAGCGTCCTCAACCTGATTGGCTCATGTGGGCAAGATGACTCAGGAAGGACAAAAAAGTAATAAATCACCAACCACTCCCTGCACTGCCTGAGTGCTCCTACCACTGAGGACTGGGGTTCTTTTCCCGTCTCCAGGATTTACGTTTGGCAACCAATGGCACTGCTGAAGTCTGGTGGGGGAAGAGGGGGTCGGGGGCTGCTTGTTGAGTCTGCTGTGTGAGCCACGGTTGCATTGCCCGCCATGCTGTGATCTTTGGAAGGGGTCCTCCTTTCCACCATTTTAAGGGGCCCTCTGCTCCTCTCTCCCTGGCTCTCCACAAGGAATTTTCTCAAGATGGTGACCCCCTCTGTGCGAAGGGAAATGGACATAGGACTCTGTCCAGGTGAAGTTCTATAACAACTGAAAAAGGACTGACATTATCTCCTGCATCCTAGGAACCAATATTTCAAAGGGGACAGGATCTTGGAATGGTGGTTTGTTCTAATTCCTTAATATATCGGCTTCTTGTTTAACATCACTTACTTGCTGTTGGCCCGCATCTCCTCCTCTTCCCATTCCTTTTGAGAAAATTCTTCAAGCTGACTGCCCCTCCATTGGAAGGGCAATTTGGCATATGACACATTCTATGGAAACAGAACACGGACTGAGGCTCTCTCCTGCCTTCTAGGAACCTCGATTTCCAATTTGGGACACCCATCTTTGAATGGTTGGAATGGTTGCTGGTTGTAACGCCTCCTAGAACTGCCTCATTTTACCATTTGTTGCTATATCATCCCATTGGCTACTGCAATCACTTACTCATGGTCCCCTCACTGTGTGTCCTCTTTGGGTATGGTTATAAATAACCACTAACTATAAAGCTTTTTTTCTTTAGCTATTTCTTCTCAAGCTATGGACATAAATCTAAAACCAACAGGTTTTAATACTTACACAATTAAATACCCACCTAATCTCTAAAATAATGCAGCAAAAACAGTCAAACACCGACTACTCAAACCCAATCAATAATCCCTTAACTTTGACCCATACTTCTGATCAAGTAAGGGCACACTAATTAGTGACCTCATCTTCTTCACTAAAAGATGTGCAGAGTGGAGAACTGCCATTTACTCCCTTCTCCAAATCATCAACTCCAGGAAAACACCCCATGAGCTTAAACGATCTGTATCCCATTCGCCTTTCAGCAGGGCAGGTGTTACCATATCTCTCTATAATAATGGACTCATCCTAATTCAAGCCCCTAATGACAATCTAGCAGTACTGGACAGGATTTTCCCTATCATCAAAAGAGCTGTGAACAATAAGAACTCAACTTCCAAATGAAGATACCCCAGCTCGTCTGACATCGCTCCTGCAACCCTATGTACGCTCTCCCCCAACCCGGCTTTATCCAGCCCTTTCTTCATCATTAACCCATGCCCTCCTCTCTCAGCCCCCATTGTCGTAAATTGACAGCAATGGGTTAGCATTTAGCTGAAGCCTGACTTTAACCACAGCGACTGCAAGGCTTCTTCTTTTTCAATCAGCATCTCCGACACCCAATCATTTACAGGCATCCTACTCTACCGCCCTCCAGGGACCAGATCAAAATTTCTTAATAATCTCAACAACTTAATTGAGCTCTCCGCAGGCGCACCTCATTTCACCATACTGGGCGATTTTAACTTTCATCTCGAGGCCTTATCCGACCCTGACACCATGGCGCTAACTAATGATTTAGCAGCTGCCGGCTTACAGCAAATTGTCACTCAGCCCACCAACAAAGCAGGTCACATTCTTGACGGACTTTTTACCAGCAACCCAAACATCACGGTGTCAAATGTGACCCCCCTCATTTGGACGGACCATTCGGCAGTCTGTTTTGCCCTAAAACTGACAACCTTGCCTTCCCACCCACCAGCCTACTCCCCCATCACCATCAGAAACTGGAAAAATATTGACCTTACGCATCTTTCTGCCCTGCTGTCGGAGAGTATTATTACCACTGAACACGATCCTTCTCTAGCTTCTGCCAATTACCTTCACAGCCTAAATAAGGCCTGTCACACACTAGCTCCCCCTAAAACCTTTTTTCGCACCAGACTTTCCCCTTCAGCTCCTTGGTTTACAGAATCCCTTCGATTGCAGCGTCAACAGTGTAGAAACCTCGAAAGACGTTGGCGCCGCCATTACAACGAATCGGAAAAAATTATCTACAAAAGTGCCCTCTCGATATACAAAGACCTTATTATTACAGAAAAATCAGCCTACTACACCTCTCAAATCACCCAGGCAAAAAACTCAGCAAAAGAACTGTTTCATGTGGTTACTCACCTCTCCAACCCACCTCCCCCCTGCCTCAATGGATCCCAATCCCTCTGCGACTCTCTCGCAAACTTCTTTAAAGAGAAAGTCACTGATATTTTCTCAGCCTACACCCTTGTCCCCTCCGCCACTTCATCTAATCTTCCTTCCAACAACGACACACCCTGTCTCCCGTCATTTGAAGCTGTTACGAAAGAACAAGTCCATCGACTCATTCTGGGTACCAAATCAGGATCACCTCTTGATCCTTGTCCTCCTGCTATTCTGAACAGAATCCCGGAAGCCATTTCCCCTGCCTTGACGTCCATCTGCAATGCCATGTTTACTACGGGCATTTACCCTTCAGTCTGGAAGGAGGCCATCATTAGGCCGCTCCTAAAGAAACCCACTCTTGATCCCCTCCTTCCTGCCAGTTACCGACCCATCGCCTGTCTCCCCTTTCATGCTAAGATTTTTGAAAAAGCGATTAACTTGCAACTATCCAACTTTATAGACAAGAACAACATACTAGACGAGACCCAATTTGGCTTCAGACGAGGTCACGGAACTGAGACCGCGCTACTAAAAGCAGCAGATGAAATCAGAATGACCCTCGACAATGGAGGAACTGCGGTATTGATACTTTTGGATCTTTCTGCGGCTTTCAACACGGTCGATCATGCCATTCTGATCGACCGTGTCTCAGCTATAGGAGTCAAAAACAAAGCGAAAGACCTTCTCGGATCCTTCCTAGCTGATCGTCCCCAAACAGTCAAAATGGCCCACTTCGCTTCCCAGACTTTCACCCTCCCTTGTGGCGTCCCTCAGGGCTCCTCGCTAAGTCCGACACTATTCAACATTTATGTTTCGGACTTAGCGAGAGTAATAAAATCCCATGCAATTGCCCTCACAACCTACGCTGATGATACCCAACTTGTGCTCTCTGTACATAATAACGGTACATCAGTGGCAGCAAACTTCCAAATGGGAATGAGGGCTATCAGCTCCTGGATGTCATCTAATTGTTATAAACTTAACTCTGACAAAACAGAGGTGATGACATTCGGGAGGCTGGACCCCATCTGGTCCCCGTGCTGGTGGCCATCGGAGTTGGGAGACCCCCCTCAACCTGTCACCAAGGTCCGCAACCTTGGAGTCATCTTTGATGACAAATTGACATTTCAGCATCATGTCAATTCAGTGGTCTCTTCATCTTTCTATATCCTAAAAAGAATTAAAAAAACTGCTCCCTTACCTTCCAGCATCAGCCGGTAGAACCTTGATTAGTACATTGATTTTTTCCAAAACTAATTACTGTAATGCCCTTTTCCTCAACGCCCAGAAAAAAGTCCTTAACCAACTTCAACTAGTCCAGAATGCCTCGGCTAGAGTCCTCTTAAACGTCCCCAAATTCACATCCATTTCCTCTCACATCCGCCAACTACACTGGCTCCCTGTCAGGAGCCGGACAATATTTAAGGCCCTGTGTATCACCTACAAGGCAGTCAACAACGTGGGTCCTCAGTTCCTCAGAACAGCTTTCCGCCCGCTTGAGCACCCAAGAACACTCTGTTCTTCTTATGCACATTTGCTGAAAGTCCCTCGAACAAAAAAGGTCAACTGGGGTGACAGGTGTTTCACCATTTCATCTTCTAAACTTTGGAACACACTGCCCCTCCACATCAAAACCGCCCCGACCCTCCTCAGCTTCAGGAAAAAATTAAAAACATGGCTCTTCCCAGTATAAATTCACCACCTCAGTGACGGTTCTGCACTAGCGCCGAGACACCCCCGGGTATTTGCGCGCTCTAAAATGTCACAAACATAAACATAAACATAAACATATTTAGAAGTTATCTTATCCGCTTTGTGAAAGCCATTTTGTATTTATGGCAGCCATTTTGTTTGCCATGTGCTCGCCATGTGCTCTGTCCTACCTGTTAACTGCTCTTGAAATCTGCCTAGAGAAAAACTATACTCAGCATCTTCCACCTTAGCACATGCCCAGAAGGGCCTAGCTAGTAGAATGCACCTGCTTCTCTAATATAAGTGTCAGGCTATTTTTGCTGCTGTATGGAGAAGTAACTCTCCTCCCACTTTGTTGAGCAAGTAGAACTTGTATGCCCAACTTAGTCATTTTGCATGCTTACATGAGCCAGGACTGCCCCTTGCGCTTATGCTTGCTATGTAACCCTAAGCATATATAAAGCCCCAGTTTTCTGTACTCCTTAGACTGCCTCATTCAGTTGCTAAGGCTTCTGTGTGACGTAGTCTCACTCATTTGAGGTTAATAAAGATGCTCTTTTATATTTCAGCTTCTGTGCCAATTTCTTCTTTGTTGGTTTAAAAGGACCAAGTATCAGTGAGACCCCTGTTTCAGGTTTCAATGTTCTTCAAATGGCGCTCCAACGTGGACCTCATCAGAGAAGTGGCTATCTGAGGGAGTGATCTTGTCAGGAGACAGAAATCTATTGTGGAGAACAGGACAGGACTCTACTAAGGAGGTACTCTGTGCACGGAGATTCTGGGGATTCTCTGTCTCTGCAGCCCAGTATATTTCTGAGTTTCCTGATTTTTATCCTCCACATGATGTCACCCCTGACTGAGAACCTTTTTGGCGTGATTATTCTAAAAAAGACCATTAGGTCATTCAGAACTTGGCAGTTAGAATTTGGACAACCATTTGTTTGGTAAGAGTCGTTCTGCGGCTCTTGCTGTTTGTTTTGATGCCTTGGATTGGTAAGGTAGTTTAGTAACACTTACTGTGGCTTTGGAATTTTGGAATTTGTGTTGGCCAACTTTGGATTTGTATGGGATAGATATGCGAATTGCAATTTGTGTAGGCAGGTAATGAGGAGATTTTTCTCTGTCTGATTTTGTTTGAACGGTGCAACGTACGAAGAGTACTTTAAGCACTACTTTGGATATAATATTTGCATATTCTGCAATATTTTTGGCATGCCTGTTTCAAGCTCACATCGAAGAATGTGTTGCTTTTAGGAGGTACCATAGTGAGATGTGAATTCAATTATCCGGCTCCCTTGAGGGAATATTTAGATAGGTTTAAGTATAAAAACGTATTTCTTCCTTGGTGATTGTGTCTCCCCGTGGAATTAAAATATCGACATAATATAAACAAGGATCTTTTTTCTGCGCACATTTATAAATGGAGATATGCAGAGCGATTTTTTGTGTTCTGCCAGCCAGAGCTAGTGAATTGAGTGTATTTTGGCTTCTTGGAAATAAAACAGTTTGTTGAGCTGGTTTTTTTTTGCAGTCTTTTGGAATACTATTGAGAAGCGCTTCTTGTAAATATGACTTATAACTAGTATTTACAAATGGTTTAAGTACAGTCTGTGGGCTGTCCATTGTTTCTGTCTTAAGTGTTGATCTGTGGGTTAAATGTGTGTTTAAATGTCTATGTGGTTCGTGGTTTTACATTGCAACTTCTGTAAGTAAATAGCGATTGCGCTATTTATGAAATAATGGCTATTAAGCGAGCTGTATTATGTGTCCTGAGTGTTTGACCCCTTCTGCATATGTCTAAAATGAGCTCAATGCGTGTGTTTGTGGTTTTTCTTGTTGTCTTCAGTCTGTTATGAAAAATGTCATTTAATTAATATTGAATAAAAATTGAATAAAAATCCAGAAATTAACCATATGATTTGCTAAATAAATTATATGTTACTATTTAAATTATAGAGTAAGCGACTATGCACATGTACAAACTGCCAATGCTTAAAAGATAAAATTAGAATTCACATTCAATAGAAAAAAAAAAAAAAGGCAAGGTACTACTGACACACAAGTCGGAGGAACATGGCGGCGGCAGGCTAGCAGCTGTCGCGGCGCTCCCCGCCTGAGCACATTAGGAGAAAACAATTTCGATGTCTCCACAGAGATTCCACGGTGAGAATTGGTGGCAAAAGTAATCGTAGGTAAATTCTCAATGGAATGAGGTTTTCTTTCTCCCTTTCGAGATAAACGGGCGAGCGGAGTGGAGGCGGCGACGGAGACCGGAGGTCGGTGCTAGGACCCATGGACCCAGGGAGATGGTCAGAGTGAACGCATACCGGGATGGACGAGGAGGGGCTGCCGCAGGACATGAGAAACGGAGTTGTGCGAGCAGATTCAGGAGCCACGGGCGAGGAGTTCGTGACGGATGTGGGTGTTCCTCCGAGGCAGATAAACAAAACGAAGATAAGTTCAAAATTAGAGACTGCAGTGAGGGGTCCGGGGGGGATTAACTGGAAGTGAGAAGCTTGGCAGTGTACAAAAAGTGTTTTCCTACACCATTACAGAGGTCCTGTCTGCTGTTTTTTTTTTCAGTTAATAGATACTTATCCCCAGTTATCCCAGCTACCCCTGTTAAAGGAAAAGTTCGCATGGAGGCAGTCTTGTCTATAGGAGCACCAGTTTTGTCGTGTCAGAGTGAAGCAAGCTTGGATATCTTATCTGATATTTCAACGCCAGCAGAAACACACTCGGCTATAGGAGTCTCAGAGCTTAAAGGGAAAGATCGGGCCAGTAGTAAGCAAGTTAAAAGTCGTGGAGAGGTGGTAAAAAACAGATACCAGTTGAGATCAAAACAAGAATTAAAGCAGCGGGGGGTTTTAGACTCAGCTGAATTGGGCGAGAAGGTGAGAACAGAAAGGAAAAAGTCCTCATTTGATCACAGAAACTCAAATATATACATGCACAGACAAATACAAACATATAAATACATATATAGACATTCAGACAATGCTTTTTTCCCTGGAGATAAGCTGGGAGGGTAATATCTGGTTATGGCGGTAAATCCTTACACAAGTAGTAAGATCATTTCTTGGAATCTCAATGGAATAGGAAGCTTTAGGAAACAACAGAGAGTATGCGACTTTCTAAAGAATCTAGAGGCTAGTATATATCTACTGCAGGAGACCCATCTGGAGGAGAAAGAGTGTAAGAAGGTCTTTGAAAAAAGGCTTTGGGTACAGGACATTTTATGCTCAAGGCAAAAGGGAACATCTAGAGGAGTTTCAATAATCACTAGAGCAAACAAGGGAATTAAAGTACAGAGCTGGGATACAGACCAGTCAGGGAGGTGGCTGGTAGTAGAGCTCTTAATCGCTAGTTCACCATATACATTTGCAGTGTGTTATGGCCCAAATGAGGATAATGAAATCTTTCTTCGTAAACTTGAGAGGGTTTTAATTCTTAGCAAAGCACCTCTCATTCTTGGAGGGGACTTCAATCTTATTTTAGATACTCAATTAGACCGCACATCCAAAGCAAAATATATCTCGCCCAAAAGGTCTCTTCAGTTCTTAAGAACATAATGAAAGAACATAACTTGCTAGACGCTTGGAGAACTAAGAATGGTAACCTAAGAGAATATTCCTTTTACAGTAAGAAATACAAACAATTCTCAAGAATTGATTTATTTTTGGTAGATCATTCCTTCGAGCCAGTTTTAACTTCAGTCATCCATATCCCAGTGGGCCTTTCCGATCATTCAGTAGTACAACTAAGCATTAATTTTAAAAATATAGCCACGGAACGAAGGTGGACCCTAGATAGAACTATCCTTCTAGATGATAATATTGGAGTTAAAATCAAGAGCAGCATAACAGAGTACTTCTTATTCAACGTGGGTTCATCCACAGAACAAACTGTTTGGGAGTCATTCAAGGCCTTTCTCAGAGGTTTATTGGGACACCATATGAGACAAAAAGGAAAAGAGATAAAAGATAGAGAAATTAAAGATTTGGACTCTATTAAGAAGAAAGAGCAGGAACTTCAGTGTGCAGCTTTAGAGGAAAGAGAGAAGATTCCAGAATTAGAAAAGGAGCTTCTAGAGCTGCAGCTGAGTCTTAAAGCTAAAGCTGATTAACTGATCCATGACAGATGGGAGACTAGTAAATTAAAAAACTTCGAATATGGAGAGAAGTGTGGGGCACTTTTAGCGTGTAAGGCCAGATCTGACAGGACTAGAAATAATATCAACACCTTGTCCCAAAGAACCTCGGGAGGTCAGCTGACTAAAGACGAAGAGATCAGGGATGAAGGAAGGGGTTTCATGGAAGAGTTATACCGGGAAAACATTAAGGTTGGAACAGAAGATTTGGAGAAGTGGTGGAACCAAAGGGTACTACCCCAATTGAATGAGGAAGACAAAAAGACCCTGTTGGGGGACATCACTGAGGGGGAAATTAGGGTACAGTTAAAAAAGATGAGCAGGAATAAAGCCCCAGGCCCAGATGGCCTACCAACGGAGATCTACAAAGATAATGAGGAAGTGATCCTTCCATATTTGTTGTCCCTCTTCAACAATATCTATCAGCAAGGAGGGGTTATTCCACCCTCTTGGTTTGAGGCAAATATCACTCTAATAGCCAAACCTAACAAAGACCCAATGAAAATAGAGTCATATAGACCTATCTCTCTTTTAAATTCTGACCTTAAAATATTTTCGGGGATTCTGGCTGAGAGACTATCCAAAGTCATTAAAACTATTATCCATCCTGATCAAAGGGGTTTTATTCCAGGGCGACAATTAAATGAGTTAACCTTTCAGGTCATTGGAGCTATTGATTTTGTGGAAGAAAAGGGACTGCCACTTACCATCGTGGCAATAGATGCCGCGAAGGCTTTTTATCAAGTTAATTGGGTGTTTCTTTGGGACACCCTAACAAGGTTCGTCTTTCCATCACCCTTTATTCAGGCTGTTAAAAACCTGTATGGGAACCCACGAGCAAAAGTTTTAATTAATGGGTGCCTGACGGACTGGTTTGAGATATCAAGAGGGACGAGGCAGGGTTGTCCCCTGTCTCCTCTCCTCTTCGATTTATATATCGAGCCTTTTGTGGCAGTGTTACGATCAGATCCAACAATTATCCCCTTTAAAATGGGTGGGCTGGAGTTAAAGACTGCATTGTATGCTGATGATTTGTTGCTATATACCATCAATCCATTAGAGGCTATTCCAAAGCTATTTAAATTAGCAGAGGAATATGGAGCAGTCTCAGGATATAGCATCAATAAGAACAAAACAGACATAATGAGTTGGAATAATCTTGTCCCCATACCAGATATAAAAACAAAGATCAGGTACCTAGGTATCTATATCACTCAAAAACTGCTAGACATACCCAAAATTAGTTGGCAGATAGTGGTTAAAGAGATAACTAAACTCCTTCAAGATGGACTGGTTTACCTCTCAGTATATATGGTAGAGTCAATTTAATTAAAATGGTAGTATTTACCAAAGTGACTTTCCTATTCAATAGTATTCCACTGACATTTCAAAATAAAGACATCTCAAGCCTTCGGGGAAAGATTGGCTCATTTATTTGGGCCACTAAGTCACCAAGAATTGCTTGGAGAAAGTTGAGGAGGGGGTTAAAAATAGGTGGCCTTGCTCTCCCAGACCTGCTTTTCTACTGCTACGCATTTCAGTTAAAAAACTTTAGACTCCTGGCTAACAAGCTAGATTCGTCATCACATGGTCGTTTGTTTCAAGCATTGCTATCCGACCTCCCTAAGGGTCTTGAATTTTTTTTGTTTTAATTTGGCGCCCAAAAATTTTACAAAAAAGTCCGCTTAAAAATTCTACTAACAGCCCTTAAACTGTGGCGAGCAGTTTGTAAAATCTGGAAAATTCCTTACTATAACTCCCTGGCACCAATCTGGGACTCCCCTGGAACACCGGAATGTCTATTAGATTGTCTCTCTTTCCCTTTGAGAGAGGCAGGTTTTATTCGATGGGTAGACCTGCAGGTTAAGCTAGAACTCCTAGATTGGGAATCCATATCTAACATGACAGGAAGATCCCTCACAAGGTTCAAATATTATCAATTATCATCTTGGTGGGGAAGTCAAAATTGGGAGCCAGAAATAGAGGGATGTGAATTCCTAGAATTAGCCAATAGACAAGAAGGATGGAAGGGCGAGGTTTCTGCATGGTATAATATACTAATAGGGGCAAGGGACACACAGGAGGAAGAAATCTCGGAACTTTGGGGTGATATAATGGGAGATGGTACGGAAAAACAACTGGAGGTTTGGATAGACTCATTCATAATATCTCAAAAAACAATAAAACCTGCCAATCTCAGAAGAAATCATCTTTACACGGCATACAGGGTCTATTGGACTCCTTCAAGACTGTCAAAAATATCGGGAGGACTACATTTTTGTCCTAGATGTAAATATCCAGCGGCAGATGACCGACACATTTTTGCACATTGCACAGAAATTAAAAACTACTGGATATTGGTCTGTACTTTTCTAGAGGAGGTGCTGTCTAGACCAGTCACCTGTAGTCCTAGACTGATCCTTATGGGTTTGTTAGAGGAATATGACATCAGAGACAGCATCACTCAGTTTATATTCTATGTGATTGTCATCGCCAGGAGGGAGATTTGCAGAGAATGGAAATCCCCAACCCCCCCCTAGATTTGCAGACTGCCTAAAAAATATCATGGCCATAAGCAAAATAGATCTGCTGTGTCGGGGAGAGGATGCTGCGAAGATCTGGGCTCCGTTGACAAAATGGTCGGACAGTTAGACTATAAAAGTCCAATGATTATGCCAGGGGTTTGTGGTCTGGTCCTCCCCGGGACAAGGTACACTGACATCGAACAGGGGAGTTGGACTAGTAGAAAGCCTACCTCTGGGAGACTTCTCGAAAGCTAAGCATAAAAAACTCCAGGGCGCACAGTTAGGTATTGTGCTGGTAGATTTGAGAGTTTTCATCTAGAGTAATTCCATCTGGTGGCATATATGAGGACAAAAAAAAGAAACAAAAAATAAAAGGAATAAAAAAAGGCCTCAAAAACGAAATTGTGTATTTTGCAAAAAATAAACTTACAGCATTTTCCTTAGATACACTGTATTAGATATTAACAGGCAAACACATCATCTAAATACATTGGATGTTGCTAAAATGCACACACATTTTAGAACTAGAAATGTCTCAGTATTAAATACACTGTCCCGAAGCTTACATTTCAACACTAAGAAAAGCTTTACGACGGCTGTGTTTTTACTGCCGCTAAGCAAGCAGCTGTTGTTCTGATTGTAGGCCATGGAGAGACAGGAATGTTGCCTTAGCCAGGACTTTCTCAGTTAAACACAGGGCAAAATCTTGCATTTCAGACTGCTGTTTTAAAAAAAGTTACAAAAATTAGGTTCATTATTTTGGATACCAGTAAAACATTTTCTATTGAGGATTTCCTTTTCTTAAAGCTTTTTATAAGCATATTCTTGATTCTGATGCTAAAAAAATAATTGTCCTTTTAAAAAGTGGCGCAAAAATTTGTCAAGTTTAAAGTTAGGCTTCTGTGCTTAGGCTTGTGAATGAATGCATCTAAATATGATAGGCAAGGGATGCAGCTTGCTTTTCCTATGTGGAATTATCAAAACTGATTGGTTTAATAAAAATATTTATTTTTTTATTAATTAAGAAAAATATTTAAAAAATATAAGTGCTTTTAAATTCTTTTTTTAATATTTATAAAGCTTAATGCTCATACTGTGACCTCCTAGTATTCAAATTAAATTTAAGTTGTGTTGTACCGCATAATGAGCATATTTGCATATGGAATTTCACTCTGTGCAGGCGTAAAAAAAAACAAATTTTTATGAAGGTATAAATGATTATTTTCAATTTCTAACTCCTGGGCTATGTAATGAACATTCTGATAATGAATATTATGCAAAGACATTATAGGATATTCATTTTTAAGTGCTCCAAATATCAAAGTCGAAATTGGGTAAAAAGCACTATTTAAACAGCATTTTTTTCATTTAGAGTAGCTTTTAAAGTGCCTTAGGCTTCAGTAAATGCATACATTTAGGTATAAAACAAATAGCTGACCTTTATATTGCTGCAAAAGTATATTGCACACTGCATATAATTGAAAAAATGTATAAAAAAACAGCAGAAATTATTCTTTTAACTACAGAGGGATAAGTGCTTTCCAGCTTTCTGGCTCTAGAGTGACTTTGAATAGGGAAAGCTGCATGGAAAATTTGCAGACAGAATAGGATAGCTGGGAAGAGTTAAATGTCAGCTCTATATTTAGAAGCATAGCATGGCTCCCAGAACAAGGGCTGCGTTGCCATTTTGACCTCTGAAATGTTTTGAAAGAGGACAGAGGAAAAGTTAAAGTTTTACCTTTTTTTAATGATATAATGGTATATGTGAACTTTGATTAACAGATAAGCTTTGCCATATTTATACAGCACTAATGCTTAAAAGCTGAGGCAATGACATTTGTACATTTGTTAACAGGATTTTTAGCCCTCTCAAAAGTGCTATGTACCTCCTATAACTTTGTTTATGCCCAGTTGCTACACACAGGGGTTGATAGTGTTGACAGAGGTGAAACCTGTTTCAGGTTGCCTACTGTCAAAATGGGAGAAGGAGGCTAGCTGCTCTACAAATTAAGGCTAGGTAATATGTATGTTGCTCTCTCCTTTTCTCATTTTTTTTAGCCTGTCTAAACTGTCTGTGAAATAGCAATGAGACATTTAATTGGCTATTCAGTAATACTGTTTTAAACATTGTTAGCATTAATAAAATGAATAAATATATGTTTTATTACTGCCCATCCTGTTTGATGAAATTATGACAGGATCATTAGTCTAGATTGTTGCTTCTTCATTTTTATCTTTAAGGGGAATTAGATGTGGGTAGTTTTGTTCTACAATTCTCAGGTGATAACACCATTATTGTAGTTTTGCAAGAGCATTGCTAGTTTTTGTATTAGCTAGTCTGTGTAAATAAACTGACAGTCCTATTAGAGCTGATGTTGAATAGTTTGGATCATGAAAAGTAGAACGCAGGGAAGATGCCCATGTGATCCTTAGCGAAAAAAAATTTTGAAGAAAATTTTGTTTTATAGATAAGAGTCCCTGTGAAATTAGCAGTTTTAGATTTTCCTGTTGCTCCTATAACATGAGAGCATGGTCCTAAGCGTACAATGTAGGTATAGCCCACAAATCTGTCACACCTATCTCACTTCTGAGCACTGAAGCTGACTATGATTGTAATCATTTACATGTAGGAGTAAGGATAAGATGTGTTAGTATTTCTCTGCATTTTATGTTTGATTGTGGATCTTGTATACCCTGTAAAGCATTCTTATACCCTCATGGGTCAAGTTTGCGCTCTATAAGACAATAAAAAAAACAAAAAAAAATAAGAAGAATACATTTAGAAGTGTCTGCAGCCCTGTACAAGTAATGTAAAGTTTATGAGCAAAGGTGTAGACCATTTCCTTTTTTTTAGGGTTTTCAGATTAGTTCACAGGAATACACCAATGTGAGGATTTAGAGTATGTCTGTGTTGTTTTTCTCTTTCCCGCTGTGTTTAGTAAATTGACACACACTTCCTTGGCTGCTTAGGATTGGGTGATGTATTAATCTTGTTAGTTCATCAAAGAGTTCCTTTTATACTTGCCAATAGGTCGAGGCTGTTTTTTTTTACTCTCTCATAGATAAGATGAAAGTTATTTTTGTGTGCCTTGCTAATATATGGGGTGTCCCAAAAGTAGGAATTATTTTGACACTATCCTCTCTGTTGATAGACTGTTTCTGTGCCTTGTCTAAAGACCTTTTGTTCTGTCCACCAATAGATATTTGCTGCTTTACAACCATTGCCAGAGGGGCCCGGACATCAGATTCAGCCTGAGAGTCAGCGTCAGCACCAGTCCCGCTTGAAGCCAAAGTGAAGGTAACCAGCAAAGGCATTGCTGGCAACTAGGACCTCAGTGAAGGCGGAAGCCCTGTGATCAAATGTGTACCCCTGCCACTGTCTTGGACGAAAGACGGAGTCACAAATCAGAAAGAAGAAATTGTATTTGATGCCCAGCTGAGAGTCACAGACCGACCAGAATGGCAAGGAGGCTTTGCTTGAGGTGACCCCTTTTGAAACAAGGGTTGCTTCAGAGATCCTAGCATCAGGCCTCTGAATTCAGGTCCCAAAGAGAATGTGAGTTTGCTCCTTCTTTTGTTGGTCAAGAGATACCTGGATACACTGGATGCAAATGTGTGACCCCAACGAATGATCAGGGCGCCAGCAGAGCAATACAGGAGGTAGGGAAGGACTTGAGATTAGGGTAAAAGTGCTGTGTCTCTGATGCCTGTTAGATTGAAGTGAAGAAAACTGGTGCACTGCCTGAGACACTGGACAGGATCGCTAAGAGCATTTGCCTGTTGGGTGACTGCCCTATCCTGAAAGAAGAGACTTTTTCCTTGAAACTGGACTGTGATTTTTGAGTTGCAAGTTGTGCAGCTCCACCGTGGAAAAAACAAGAGCCTGCCTGTGAGGCTCAAACGGACACAGGGAGAAGAATCTCCTCTGGCTTGGTTGTACAGCAGCTTCAATTTTCCCAAGGACTTCTTCTTTTTGTCAATAATGTATCCCTTTAGTTGTCCCATTTTTAAGGAGGAGCAGCCCTTTGCAGCTCTTCGTCCTAATTCCTATGGCCCTGTGTGGTCCTCCTGGACCCAGATATGATTGATGTTCTAGCCCTCATAAAAGGAAAATGTAACAGTCAATTGGAAAATGTTTTTATTAGATATGTGCTATTAGCTATTCTGAAATCTAAAATGAATAGTCACTGAAATGCATAGGAGCCCTAAAAATGTTTACTAGATGATTTTAGGATTTGCTTTAGCTTAGGACTAGAAAAATTATAATTCTGTTTATAATAGTGGTCATTACTCTCTCCTGCTATCTGTAGGTTAATTATGACCCAATGCTCATGTATTCCTGGTTATAGCTTAATGAAATGTTTAGAATGGAAAATGCCCACCTAGCAATGAATTAGGAAATTGATAAAAATATAAAAATTAATGTGTAAATATTTTCTATGTTCCTACTGGATCATAGGAATGACTTCAGCTAATGCTAAAACGGTCGTCTGTCATAAATTGACAGCAATGGGTTAGCATTTAGCTGAAGCCATCCTGTATTCAGAAGTTATGTTATCCGCTTTGTGAAAGCCATTTTGTATTTCTGGCAGCCATTTTGTTTGCCATGTGCTCGCCATGTGCTCTGTCCTACCTGTTAACTGCTCTTGAAATCTACCTAGAGACAAACTATATTCAGCATCTTCCACCTTCGCACATGCCCAGAAGGGCCTAGCTAGTAGAATGCACCTGCTTCTCTAGTATAACTGTCAGGCTATTTTTGCTGCTGTATGGAGAAGTAACTCTGCTCCCACTTTGTTGAGCAAGTAAATCTTGTATGCCCAACTTAGTCATTTTGCATGCTTACATGAGCCAGGACTGCCCCTTGCATTTATGCTTACTATGTAACCCTAAGCATATATAAAGCCCCAGTTTTCTGTACTCCTCAGACTGCCTAATTCAGTTGCTAAGGCTTCTGTGTGACGTAGTCTCACTCATTTGAGGTTAATAAAGATGCTCTTTTATATTTCAGCTTCTGTGCCAATGTCTTCTTTGTTGGTTTAAAAGGACCAAGTATCAGTGGGACCCCTGTTTCGGGTTTCAATGTTCTTCACCATCTTCCTTTGAATCTACACTTCTTGCCTGGTCTGAGTCTCTCTCTTTAATTTGCAGTTCAAGTCTACATGCACCAGGTGCCTCCACAACTGCAACCACAGAATTTCTCTCTGCAGGTCCTGCCCTTGCGACCTCACCTCCTCATCCTCCTGAAATATCCTTACCTGGTCCTCCCTGCACTCCCATATCTCCTTCTAGTACACAGACGACAAATATACCTGATTACATATCCCCTAATGTGACAAACCGCTTGCCTCTTAGATCTTTTAATCAGCACACACACCCTGTCTGCCACCCTCAGGCAATCCCCTCCACCACTCAGACAATCCCATTGCATCATATTACTGACCTACAAACACTCCTTTTCTCTGTTACTACCTTTCCCTCCCAACCTGTCCCACCCCCCACCCCAAGACTACCTGCCTCAACTTCTCTTTGGAGTCTTGCCTTGATGAGATTTCACTTTACCTGCTACATCTCAAGGAAGTTATTCAAAGACTTACATCCATAACCACTGAGGTGTTGCTCAACCAAAAGCCTGACAGTTTTCAGAGGAATCAAGCTGGCTCCCAATTTGTTTCATTCCCTAACTACAGCCTTCACAATCGTCACTTTAATAGATAATCCACACCTGCCCCTAATTCTGCCTCTCGACCCAGGTGATCAACGGACAGACAGTGACTTTCATGCACTTCTCTTTTCCTATACGCCCAATAAAGACATCAACCAGTTCTGTCCGGGACAAGCCCAAACCATCCAAAGGAAACCCTACAGAGAACCAAGTCACAACTCTAGAGGGGTTAACAATGCCAACCTCAAGCGTATCAACCCCAATAATTCTGTCAGCGTCCTCTCCAATAATCAACTGCTATGCATGCTCATTAATTGCAGATCGGCTGTTAGTCATGCATTTGATATGTATGACCTCACCAGCACATATGAGCGCGACCTTGTGTTCCTGACAGAAACTTTGTTAAATGACTTACGCGCTCCTACTCTAGACCTACTAGCCCTGCCTAGTCACAACATCATTACATTGAGCAGAATGCACAGATCTGGTGGGGTAGTTACCTGCATTTACCATAATACCCCAGCCGTGACTCAGGCAACTATTGATGCCCTTTCTGCAGAAGAATACCTTGGTCTCAATACTAGCAGCAATAGTAGACTTATCTGCAAACTTCATCTGTTCTACTATCCTCCAGGAAACAACTAGCTTTTATCGAACAAGTCATGGAAGTAATCTCAACCAACCTACCCAGATCTTCCTTGGAGACTTCAATTTTCACTGGAATTACCTGAATGACCAAGTAGTTTTTTTTTTTTTTTCTGGGGGGTAAAAACTTTTATTGTGCAGTGAGGTATAGAAGTACAAGTATGGGCCTACAACCACTCGGGCCGGCCGCCAAAACATGAGGCATAATGTACAAACAGCAGGAAAAGGCGGTCAAGCACCAAGAGGCCAGACAAAAACAGGATCCAAGTCAAGGCACACAGGATACGAGCAGGATAACATACTTTTCTAATTTTTAGAAAAACACTAAGGAAACAAACACATAAAACTTCAAGGCGAATGGCGTAATGAACAAAGTCGAGCCCTGATGGGGGGGGGGAACTCACTTGTAAAAAGGAGAAAACAAATTTGCAAGCAATGGAGCTTGTCAGGGTGGGGGAAAAACTGTGGGGAGGTCAGGAAAAACCCAAAAAAGGAGTATTTTTGTTCGGGAATGTCGGCTCAAGGGGACAGGGGAGCATCAGAGATCTCCTCAAGCGGGGGCGTACAGATGTTCCCGCGATAGGCATTCCACTGACTCCAGATCTTCGTCCATGCCCTCGGTCTGCCCCTAGCCGAATAAACCGTCTTCTCCCTAAACATAGACCAGTCCATATTCTCCTTCCATACTGACACAGTGGGGGGCCGTTGGGAACCCCACAGCTGCGCTATATCCCGTTTTGCAACTATATACCCAAGGGCCGCCCACCGGGTCTGGGCTACGTTGTAGTCGTTGGGCTCCCACACATTCAACAGACATCTGCGAGCCTCAGGCAGCAAGGCGACCCCAGTGACATCCGCCATTACCGCATGCACCCTCTTCCAATATGCAGCCACCTCTCGACAGTCCGAGATGATATGGAGGAATGTAGCACTCAGACCACACCCACGCTTGCACAACCCATCCAAAGAAAATCCCATTGCAACCAAACGAGGGCCAGTAATGTACACTCGATGTAAAATCTTAAGCTGGACTAGGCGGAGACGGGCGGGAATGGCGACCTCCTTCGGAGAAGACAACGCTGATTGCCAGTCTTCGTCGTCCAACTCCAGCCCATCCCCGGTCCAGACCTCTCTAAGATGAACGAGGAGATCCGCCTGACTGTTGATCAATTTCCTATAGATTAAAGAAATCGTACTGTCGGGTAGATGACCGTCAAGTATGCGGTCCTCAAGGGGAGAGGATTCAGGGACAGTAGTGCTGGGAACGAGGACTGACGTCAGGGCGTGACGGACCTGCGCATATCTGAAAAACTCCCTTGCACTCAGTTCAAACTCATTCTGAAGCACCTCAAAAGACTTCACCGCTCCTTTCACACAGAGGTCACCCACTCTACTGATACCAATCATATCCCACCTGTCAAACCCTTTCGTCGTCCAGAGACATCCCAATCGTTCAGACGCGGAGAGTGGGGTCGCCAGCGTCACTCGTTCATCCCAGCCCATGCTCACATTCGCCGCCCGCCACACACTCACCGCGATCTTGGTGGGTCCCGTAAGGTTCCGCCCAGCCGCCCTGGAATAGAGCGCTCTATTATAATCTCCACCTGGCAACTGGAACTTATCCATCTCAAAAGCAGGATTCGGGCCGGGTGAGTACATTGCATGGTTAATCGCGGACAACTCGGAGGCCCAGTAATACCGTCTGATATCCGGAATTGCCATGCCCCCGTCATACCAGGGGACAGTGAGTTTCGCGAGGGCGATGCGTGCACGCCCGTCCCAAATGAGTCGTCTCTGCAGACCCTCCACTTCCCAGATATAGCTAGCAGGGATAGTGTCAAAAGAATTCTGGAGTGCATAAAGAAACCGGGGTAGGGACATAATTTTAAAGAGAGCGGCCCTGCCAAGTGGAGACAAAGGCAATCTACGCCACCTAGCCGCGTCCAACCGCAATCTACGGAGAGGAGGAAGAAGATTTCGTTCATAGCGGGCCACCGGGTCCAGCGTAATAAAAATCCCCAAGTATTTAAAGCCCGACTGAGTAACCTGGATGGGAAATCTACGAGGTAGTAGAGTCAGGCCGCCCGAAATGACATACACACAGGATTTTGCCCAGTTAATAACCAGGCCAGAGTTTTTGCCGAATGAGGTGAGGACATCGAACAGGACATTTAAAGATTTACGCGGGGAAGTAAGATACAGAAGAATGTCGTCAGCGTACAGTGAGACACGATCCTCGAAATCAGGGGACCACCTAATACCCTTGATGGACAGTTCCCACCGGAGCCACGCAGCGAGCGGCTCCAGTGCGAGAGCAAAAAGCAATGGGGACAGCGGACATCCCTGTCTAGTACCCCTACCGAGGACAAAGGGTTTGGATACTCGACCATTAACCAACACCTGGGCCAGTGGATTCTTATAGAGCAATTTCACCCACCCGATAAATTCCGGGCCGAAACCAAACTTCGCGAGAGCCGCCCAGAGATAGGGCCACTCTATCGTGTCAAAGGCCATCGAGGCGTCCAACGAGGCCAAGATGGCCGGCTCCGAAAGAGACCCCGCCCTCGCGAGGACCCCATGCAGGCGCCGCAAGTTGAGGGCTGTGTTCCGGTGCGGGATGAATCCGGATTGATCCGGATGAATCAAGTCACTGATCACTGTAAGCAGACGAGTGGCAAGAACCTTGGCAAGGACCTTAGGCTCAGCGTTCAGCAGGGAGATGGGCCTGTAGGATGCGCAAAGATCCCTAGGCTTGCCCTCCTTAGGAATGACCACAATCGTGGCCAGGCGCTGATCGTAAGGGAGGGCGCCCAGAGCACGCGACTCCTTAAACATATCGCGGAGATAAGGCGTGACCCTATCCGGTCGCAGTTTATACAGCTCGATAGGCAGGCCGTTCGGGCCCATAGCTTTGCCCGAACGGAGAGATCGAATTGCAGTCGCAATCTCGTCAGTAGAGAACGGGGCCTCCATACACACCCGCTCCACCTCGGAGAGGCGGGGCAGCTCAATGTCGCGTAACAGGAAGTGGGAGTCCTCTTCATCCCTTTCAGACACTGGAGAGTATACGGTACGGAAATAAGCCGCAAAACATTCCACAATCTCAACAGGGTCAGTCACACTCACTCCATCCGAAGTCTGTACCACAGGGACAACACGATTCGCTCTTTCCTTCTTGTCTAGCCTGGCAATCAATTTTCCTGCCTTATCCCCTACATCGTAAAGTCTGCCCTGCTGTTCCCTGTACATCGTCTTGGCAGCATCCGTGACCAGGGACTTATAGTCAAACTGTTTCAGACCAAGGGCATGGAGTCTCTCATGGGTAACACCCAAGTCCAATTCGGCCTCCAGATCCAATATTTCGGCCACCAGACCCACCACCTCCCGATTCCTGGCTTTCTTAGTTTCAGCGATAAGGGACAGGGCCTGCCCCCGGATAACAGTCTTGAAGGCCTCCCACAGAGGCACAGAGGAGCAAACTGACCCCTCGTTGTCCAGGAAGTAGTGGTCCAGAGATTTAATCAACTGGCTACGAGTCTCAGGAGCACGCAGGTACCAAGGATTAATAGGGGCAACCCGCCCCATAGCGTCTACCCCCATTTCAAAACGGTCAGAAATGCCCCGGGCCAAGTGTCTAATCTCCCGGACCGAGGAAGTCTGAACAGTGGGCATGAGGAAATAGTCAAGTCGAGATAGACTCCCATATGCCCCGGAGTGAAAGGTATATTGGAGCTGGGTGGGATGCATGAGTCTCCAGCAGTCCACTAGACCAAAGGTGTCCAAGAAACCACCAAGCCATGACTGGGACGAAGGAGTATCTCTGGGGGGGTGACGGTCAACCCGGCCCGAAAACACAGAGTTAAAATCACCACCCATGAGAAGGACACAATCAGGAAGCTCCAGCAACACGCGGCCAACATCTGAAAAGGTGGAGGTTTGAAGGCCCGGGGGGACATAAACAGTTAGGAGTGAGAGGGTCCTACCCTCATATCTGCCCGTGAGGGCGGCGTAGCGCCCCCTATCATCAAGGAGTACGTCATCAATCTCAAGGGGGAGGGAAGACCGTATCAGGATACCAACCCCTCTGGAACCTGTAGTAAACCCAGAGTGTGCAACTAGACCATAACCCCACCTATTCATAGCATGACAAGTGTTACCCACCAGATGCGTCTCTTGCAAAAACACCACGTCGCAGATATCGCAACACCACCCCCCGCTTGATACGATCCCCCAAGCCATTGACATTCCAAGATATGAACCTCAACCCACTACCCCCATCCCAACAAGAAACGCAAGAGCCACCCCACAAAGAGCAAGACATTTGAAACAAAAATGCAAACAATACATCGCCTCAAGAAAAAAGAAACACAACCACAAACACCCCACCCACCCTCCCACCAACACCCGTTACAACTCCCCCCTCCCTGCACCCCTGCAGTAGACTAAATAGCCACCCCAAAATGCAGTGTGCCTGTCGCCCAAACACCCCCATTCTACAAAAAGACCCCGGAGGAGGAAAGGGCCCCGTCCCACCCGCCACCCCGAAAGGAACATCAGGAAAACATCATAGACACAGTTACGGAACCCCGGCAAACAATGTCCTGTATCCGGAGCTCAGGGGCCGATGCGCAGCTCACATCAAGACACGCCACCCTCAGCACCACCAGGGTGCCCGGTGCGATCAGTCTGGTCGGTCTGGTCCGGCAAGGAGTCCAGCCAGTCACTCACGTTTTCAGGTCGATCGAAGAAGAATGACCGGTCCTCGTAATCCATATGCAGCCTAGTAGGAAAAAGCATGGCGTACTTCAGTCCCAAGTCCCGAAGGCGTTTTTTAACTCTGCGAAAGCCCATCCTTTGTCTCTGAACAAGCTGGGTGAAGTCCGGGTAGAAATTCACAGTAGCATTCTCAAAGGCCACCGGGCCATTCACCCTCGAGGCCTGCAGGATAGCGTCTCGATCCCTGTAGTGGAAAAGTTTGGCTATAATGGGCCTCGGCAAGGCACCCGGTTTGTACTTTCCACCGGCACACGATGGGCACGCTCCACCGCGAAGATTTTGCTCAGTCCGGACGGAGCAAGGTAGTTCTGGACCAGGTCCTCGACAAGGAGATCAACAGAGTGGGCCTCAGGATTTTACAGAACACCTATGACACGAACATTACAGCGTCGCGCCCTGTTCTCGAAATCCTCCAGACGATGGGACATAAGATCGTTAGCTGATCTAAGATTGCCAAGCTCCGTCTGGAGCTCCGACACGTCGGTCGTGAGACTCGTCGTCTTGAGATCCAACGACTTCACCTTCTCATTGGTCTTAGACAGATCGGCTCGAATCAGGTTCACATCAATGGCCACGGTGTCAATTTTGTGAGCCAGAGCTTCGTATTGTTGGCTGATAGTCTCTTTCATGTTGGAAATGGCGCCCATGACGTCCTGCAGGGACAAATCAGCAGGAGCGGCCGGAGGGTCCCCTGCTTCACCCGGCGTGTGACCGACAGCCCCAGGGGACGGTTTAGACTGGGTATACCGGTCCATATTGTTAGACTGTACCGGACCCCCACGAAGGGGCGTCTTGGTCTTCCGTCTCTCTGTATCTCCCCTGGCAGCCATGCTGGAAGATGAGCCCAAGAGGGACCCTCGCGACCTGGTGAAAATGGCCGCAGGCGAACCGGGCACCACCGAACAAAAGTCACTCGTAAGGGCGATTCAAGATGAGACACGGTCCAAACTGATCCAAGTGGAAGCGAAGGTCCCTCTCACATCTCTCAGTGACTGGACAAAACTCCGGCCAGATGTGGCCGTCCCACGACGTTGCCAGAGCCAGAAACGAAACCGAAAGTTAGAGTGAGGCGCCTGGGACGAACCCCGCTGCTGTTGTTATTCAACTCGTACTCTGCCTCACACGCCACCAAGCAGCCGGCTCGCCCCAGAGTGGGCCTCGAAATTTCGAGTCGACGTAGGTTCGGTTCCCCTGGTCCAAATCAAAATCTGAAATGAGTTATAAGTTCAGCCCAGGTTCCTATTCAATAATCCGTCCACGAATTCAGGATATTTTCAGGATATTATGCCGGGAGCGGCGGGGGTCCGGAGAGCTCTGTGCTCACGCGGCCATCTCGGTTGCCCGCGTAGCTCCTCCCCTAGTTAACACCTTTAAAGCCTTTGGATCAGACATCAAACTGACCCAAATTTGTGGCAGCCCTACTCACAATAAAGGAGAGACCATAGACTTAATCATTTCAAAATTGGGCAACACTACACTGGAGTCTATTTTCCTTGTGATTGGACAGACCACTGCCATATCACCTTCCTCATCAATGCAGGTGTGATCCCAAAAAAGCTTACGTAAAGAAACTAAAACATTGGCAAATAAATCTACAGAAAGTAAACCTTAATGACTTCTCTGCCCTCAGTAACAATTACCTGACTCTTCAGGTGGACATGGTGGATGTGCGCGACCTTACAAAGCACCACAATACCTCCATCTTGAACATCCTTGACTTGACTGCTCCCCTACAACTAAACAAGGTATTCATCAAAGTCTCTAAATCTTGTTTCAATGAAAGCCTTAATACCGAAAGTTGCAATTTGAGACTAGCAGAAAGAGCCTGGAGATACTCACCATCCGTGGAGCACCTGAAAAGGTTAAGATCAGTGAGAAACTCTTACTACTAAAGAATCAGAAGTCTGAAAGCTAACTTGTTTAGAACTCAACTGGACCACGCTATAAATCGCCCCTAAAAACTTTTTTAAATTGTCAAACAACAATCCAACAACCAACTCAACCCTCTCAGTATCGGGTCCAACAATCTTTCAAATTGCGAAGAGTTTGCCTCCTCCTTCTTGGAAAAAACTGACATTATTGAAAAGGAGCTACAGACAACTATGGAGCTGCTACCAACTAACGTATTCACCAGTCCTCAACCCTCACAGTCTGTTATTCCTGTCGGCCACCCTGGGCATTCCCCCAAAACAATACGTCCTGGCACACATTCACTTGCCTCAAGGAAAGCGACATTCACTAGTTGCTCACAGTGCTGAAAACGTCCAATCGCTTCATCAACCCTTTAGCTCTGAATATATTTAGCGAGATCAAATCGTCTATCCCCCCTTTATACACCAAGATTGTAAATGCCTCACTTCTTCTAGGCACTATCACTTACTGTCTAAAAGTAGGGCAGATAATCCCATCCTCCAAAACCTATGGCCGATTGCTCTGACCTAAACAATTTACGCCCAAATTCCAACATTCTCACGCTGCCAAAGCTTATTGAGAAAAGTATCCAGATACAACTCTGCAACCACATAGATCAATACCAACTCCTAGACTAATATCAGTCTGCTTTTTGCCAAGGTCACAGCACAGAAACAGCACTCTCACACACATGGTGGATGACGTATTATCAATGTTGGATCAGAATGATGTGTGTCTTCTATACTCCTTGACTTATTGTCAGCGTTCGATACTGTGAAACATGACAATCTTCTAAACCTACTTTAAAGAAGGATGGGGTTATCAGGGGCTGTCCTTCAATGGTTTACTTCATTCTTTGACAATAGAGCTAAAGAGTCAAGGTCAACCGATCTCTGTCCAAGCCCACAGGGATCTGCCCTGTATCCCTTTCTCTTAGGCTTATTCATGGAACCTTTGGCAGACTCCTTGTCATCCTCTAACATTCATTATCATATGTATGCAGACAACATACAATTGTACCTGAAAATCTCCTTAACAACACTCAACTCTATACTTTAAAATCCTCAGAATGGAATTGGTCTCAACATCGCAATCTTAACCCCATTAAAACTGAATTCCTCCTTATTCATGCACCTAAACACAGTCTAAAGATCAACCTATGGATGAGGCATCTAACTGACCTCAATAGCATACCTCGCTTTGTAGATTCTGCGAGATCTCTCGGAATTATACTAGACAAACATCTGCATATTTGAGCCACATCAGTAACACCACCAAAGGAGCGAACTATCAGAAGAGCATCCTAAGGAAATTAAAACCTTTCTTCTTCCAGGACGAGCTTAAATCTGTGGTCCAAGCCCCAGTCATAACCAAGCTTGATTACGGAAGTGCTACGCTCAGTTGCCTGCCCAGATACAAGCTGGCCCCTTTTTGGGCCTCTCTTAACGCTGAGGCCAGCCTCTTCAACCAGAACAAAAAGAAACAGCATGCATAAATGAAGGATGGTGCACCAAAAAAACTGGTCCGTAATAGCAAGGTGATTTAGAAAAAGTTCCTTTATTATTAGAAGTTGTTAAAAGGCCTCAGCCAAAGCGTTTCATCCCAGAAGGGACTTCGTCAGGGCTGAAAAGGACAGAGAAAAGAACACTTGAACACACAGATATATAAATACAGACAAAATTGTATACAAAAACATGACCATATGTTGTCAAAATTTATATACCACTTATACACCCAAAGTACAGGAGATGAATTGAAGTTATTAGCGTTGTGTTGACCTGGGAGACGAAAATACAACAACAACACAAAAACAGGGACAAAAATGTGGTTCTGAGCGGATTCTGGGGAATTCGCAACACACCACTGTCAGTGTAACAGCAGCAACAGGTATGCGGAACAATCAACATTTTAAAAGGTATGCACCACACTAATGTGTGAATGTAATATCAGAGGAGATGAAAGTTGAAGTAAAGAATCAAGAATAAGATGAAAAATGGAAAATGGGTGATAAGGTTAAAAGGATGATAAGAAAAAAGAGAGAATAAAGAAAAGGAGATAGCTAGAAAAAAATTAAAAAGTCTACACCAGAAATGAGAAGGCATAAACATCAAGAAGGTCACACAAAAGCAAATGACCATCAGTGCATATAGCATCCTGGTATAGTGGAACCAGAAAGAAACACAAGAAAAATGAGCACCACGACGAAAATCACCAGGAAAAAGCAGGTATTTTAAAAGGTATTTTAAAAATGTATTAAACCTGGACATGCTAATCCAAAATACTGGGTGTCCAAATGGTAGATCAACGGAAATCTAACTAAGTGAAGAAAACCGACATACTGTCATAGAAAACAATGCAAAAGGAAGCTAGAATATATGGGGGAACCATGCAAGGATCCCAAATCGGGAAATGGGAATCAGATGGGCAATATACACAAAAAGACCCCCTTACCTAATACAAAACTCAGACTGAACGTGGTCAACAAGGAGGATGAATAATCACTCATGCAGCAGCGGCATAATCCGTCGAAAGAGTGCGAAAAATATTAATCTGTAACATAAACAGCAATAGAAATAATATTGCCAAACGTGAATATTCGAAAAAGAAGAAAAACAGAATCATGACAAAAACACTACCCTGATCCGGCTAGAATAAAGGGCAAACAAGCCCAAGTCAGTAATTGCTGGAAAAACATCTACCTGTAAATATGCGGGAAAGCAGCAAGCGATGGGGCATATATCAATCCTGTTCACTGCTATAGTAATGTTCTCCCCATAATAAGGGAATGTACTAGCAGATAAAGAAACAGAAGAGAAAAAAATATATAAAGTGAGCCAATTCTACAACACATATGCATGAAACGACAGACATATAAGGGCATACCAACCCCCTAGAGTCCAATTAAAACTGTGCCAATAAACATGACATTGTAAGAAAAGTGCCCGACATGCCACCATAAACAAACAAGTCGCTGATATGAGACAACGACCCCGTTGGACATAACTAAAGGCACAAACTGTAATCTGCCTAAGTACAGTTCCCTTGAACCTGCAAAGAGAATAGCAAAGACGTCTAACCAGAGAGTTGACCATCTCAAATTTGTTTGAAAAACAAAATTTAAAAGCAAGCAGAAATGGAGTTGTACCACCCATCCCCTTGATACTGGGTGGCAATACATCCCTCTAAGGAAAGCGCCAAATAGCAAACACGTTCCCGACACCTTACCTAGGTTCAGAGTACCGATCTTGAGAACGCCGGGGATTCAAAGGACCCTCCATTGCTGTTTCACAGGGTGAAATACCCCCACCCCTATCACGTGATCGGCAACAGAAGCGGTTTCATCGTTATAGACAGAACGTAAGTACGAAAAGCGGCGCTATCTTAGAACAAACACTAGGACAGGGAGCCGCAATACCGGCCATAAATCAAATAAGACGAAAACAAAATAATAACGCAAATAACAGCAACAAAGAAAAGGAGAAGAACTAGAGAAATATAGTTCTGAAAAATAATAATGCAAAACACAAATAAAAACGAATAAAAAACGAATAGAAAACATAGCACATAGTGAGAAATAAATAAGAGGAAAAAAAATCACAAACAAACTCATAATGAATGTGAAGAAAAATAGCCAAACGAAAAAAAGTCTATGAACGTAGAGAGCTTTCAAAGTTGTAATCTATGGACCGCACATGAGACAAAATCTGAAAGTGCGAAGCAAGCCGTCATACATAAAAAAAAGAAACAAAATAATGATAATGGGCAAACCAGGTATGTAGAAGCCCCGTTCCGCATATACAAAGGGACATGTGATGCAAAAATCAGAACAACTGTGAATAGCATATTCATGATACAAATAAAACAGTTCTCAGTACTTGAAAATACAATGCACCAAAAATATGAAGACACAAGTGATACACATAGAACTAAGCAAATATGAAAAGGACATAACCACAGAAAAAGACATAATGACACAATAGGTTAACACAAATTGTACATAGTTAAAAAATGGAATACATATTTAGTGAGCGAAAACGGTTGTACCACACTGAGCCCAGAGAGGTACACATACTTAATGCACACAGAATCTCAAAGTTGTGCCTGAGCGATTTGAAATCTGATCCTGTTGTTATTATTAAGGCAAATATTACAGCTTATGGAAGGCAAACAAAGTAGTGGCAATCCTATTACAGTGCGCACAGATCATAACCACATGCAATATAAAATCATAGGAAATGATGCATCTCCCCATCTGTATTATGACCCATCTCAATAGCTCTTAGATTACAGATCCAACGTGCCTCTTTTTGTCTCAACATGAGCTCCCTACTTCCTCTTCTTGTCGGTATTGGGACATGGTTAATACCATGAAACCAGAATGAGAGATCGTCCGGATGTTCTTTCATGTAATGATCGGTAATTGGGTATCGAGAATCCTTGGACTTGATAGCACGTTTGTGTTCTTTAATTCGAAGTTTAAGACAACAAATAGTACTGCCCACATAAATAATACCACATTTACAACCCAATATATAAACAACATGGGTGGTATTACAATTGATAAAGTGGCCAATCTTATGTTGTTTGTCAGTGTTGAATTTGAATGTTAGAGTTTTATTCATACCAATTGGGCATACGCTACAAGTGCCGCAGGTGAAAAAACCTTTACGTTTAGTCGGTAGCCAATTATCACTGTTTTTCGGAGTCGTAACATAGCTGGGGCAAAGTGTATTCCTAAGGGCCTTGTCTCTCCTATATGTAATGGAGGGTCTGTGTTCAATACATTTCTTAAGGCCAGGTATTTCAGTTAAAAGATGCCAATGTCTGCGAAGGATGATTCCAGATGTGCCTTTAGGGGAGGACGCTACTTCTTTCCAGAAAGAATTGGCGAAACTCCGCATAAGCAACCTCCTTCAACAGAAAAGAGAAATAAGAAAACAAGGCGGGGTGGGAGGAGAGCCAAAAACAGATACAAGAGGGAAAACGGGGAACAACCTGAATGTGGGAACGAAGCTGAAAAAGTAAGTGCTTTGACCAATTGTGATACTATGGAAACCAGACCCTTGATTCCTGTCAATACTGATTTAAAAATAATTAATTTGTCTAATAAAGTTTTGACTGTTGATGAAGAAAATTTTTTGAGCAAGGGTCTTAATTTTTGCCCCCTACAAGATGGTGATTTTGCTAATATACATATCGATCTTTTCAAAATTGTGAGGACCTTGAAACTTAAGGATTTTTTTGCAAATAGACCTAGTGGCAGAGGTGATGTCTTACATCTACCAGATAGAAACCACCAGACAATAGGAGAGATACGGGGGGTACATTGTCTAATGACTTTGAATGATGATGAAAACTTTGATATTCCTATGTTGCTTAGGGATCTCAATATTCCCCAGATCAATAATACAGAGACTTGGGATTTGGGGTTTTCGCCCCAAATCCAAATTCGTCCCCACCCACTCTTACCATCGTAACATTGATATTTTCCATGACAAAATTACCAGGGAGCTCCATGCTTTAGAGAAACCCAAACAATATACACCTAAGATTGCTTATAACATCACTGCTGCAGAAAAACAGGCCCTTAAAAGACTCAATGAAGATACCAGTGTCGTAATTAGGGAGGCCGACAAAGGTGGGAATATTGTTTTAATGAATCATGGTGATTATATGAAAGAAATTGCTCGCCAACTTGGCAACAACTCTTTCTATAGGGAAATGCCTAGTAATCCGATTGCGGATAGTACCAAGTTAATTAAGGCCCACCTTTGTGATTGGAAGGAAACTGGACTCCTCACGGAAGAAGAGTTTAGGTTCCTTTGGGTTGAGTCTCCGTCTTTCCCTTGTATCTACATACTCCCTAAGGTGCACAAGGGTGGAGCATTTCCACCTGGCAGACCCATCATTTCGGGGCTAGGGTCTCCCACTGAAAAAGTATCGCAATTTGTGGATTTTAAGCTGCAGAGCTATGTGGCCAATTTGCCTTCCTTTGTACGGGATAGCCAAGACATTCTCACCAAACTAAGGGATTTTGAGTGGTCTGATGATCTGACCTTTGTAACTCTCGACGTGGAGAGTTTGTACACGTGTATAGACATGGATCATGAATAAACAAAGTAGAATCCACTCAGAGGGTGGCAGTGGTCCCTAACGTGATGGGGAACACACAGTGTTGTTTAAATGCCCCTCACACACCAACAGGCCCCTTGGTGTCATGCTTCATCATCGGGGCCTTCGCATCCCTCTACGGGATGCGGCGTGCTACGACTAACGACTACGTAGGAGCACTCAGTAGTGAACTATGTGAGGGTGTGTGTGTATATTAAGGGAAGAGTGTGAGTGAGGTGAGGTGAAAAAAGTGAGTAAAAAATACCTGGCACGTAGGAAAACAATTATTTATGTCCTCGGCTGGTATTGATAAAAGGTGCAGAATCTGGTTGATAAAATACGTACTAGGGTATATCAACAATTAAGGTGTCAACATGTTTCGGAGCACAAGGCTCCTTCTTCAGGACGAGGATATGCACTTTATCCTCACCTTACTCACATGAAATGTAAAAGTGTTTGAAAATTGTAAAAAAAATAAATGTGTAATGTACCTATCAATGTTTATGAATAGGTAAGTTTGTTGCACCCAATTGGCGTTTGAAAAAACCTGTGAAAAAAAGACATAATAAATATACTAGTCGGATATCCAGGAACATAGTAAACATAATAGTCGGATGTCCAGGAACTGAAGAAAAAAATTCTTTCCTAATCAAATAAGGGTAAGTAACAGAACACAAATGGGGGTCTGGTACCCTGTGAAAAAAGACACTTTTTGAGGGACATGTAAAACATAAACACACAGACATACATCATAAATGTAATCTCCCTGGTGTGGATGGAGGGAGAGAGTTTAGTAAAGGTGAAGGCTTACTTATTTTCAAAACTCAGATGGCCTCATGAGCCTATGCGTGGTATTGGGGGTATCTTTCTCCGTTGCCCGGTAAACAACCTAAAAGATAGTAATAGCTGCATTGTAGGTGGTGGATAGAAGAGATCAACAAACAATACAAGGCTGCTGATGCATAAGGCGCATCCTCGTTTTCTGACGACCCCACTCACGGTTACTGCATGGATCAATCGCCTGCCTTCCCCTCAACGCGGCTCCGGTGAAGTGAGCAGTTGGTGAAGCGCCTCGCTTTTTATACTCTTCGTTTTGGTAATTAGTGTGGGCAAATTGGATAATGAATCTCGGAAGCATGCCCAAATACGGAAAAAACCTTGCCGTTTCCGGTATTTACGCGGTCCACGAGGGACGTTACTGTGCTTGCCAGAGGGGATAGCGCATCGTGAGATGCGCACGCGTCAACCTAGATCAGCAAGCGCATGCGCGAGAGTGCAGTGCTGTGCTTACGCGCATGGGCATTGCCGACTGACAAATCTTTGCCTGCCGGGTGCATAGTATGACAGTGTATCTCCGAAAAAGTGAGCAATCATAGATTATATGCAATGGTAAAAATCTTGGGGAGTATAAAATGGCCAAAAAGAGTTTGTAAGGTGGCCAAAAAATAATTCTTTTTAATGAGGGGAGATATCCATAATGGAAATTGACGCCAAAAATAATAATTTGGTGTGTTCAATGTACAAAACCCATCATCAGACATATTCTTATATACCGGATCATAGGTATAAGGCCTTACTTACCCTTATTTGATTAGGAAAGAATTTTTTTCTTCAGTTCCTGGACATCCGACTATTATGTTTACTATGTTCCTAGATATCCAACTAGTATATTTATTATGTCTTTTTTTTTCACAGGTTTTTTCAAACGCCAATTGGGCGCAACGAACTTACCTATTCATAAACATTGATAGGTACATTACACATTTATTTTTTTACAATTTTCAAACACTTTCACATTTCATGTGAGTAAGGTGAGGATAAAGTGCATATCCTCGTCCTGAAGAAGGAGCCTTGTGCTCCGAAACATGTTGACATCTTAATGGTTGATATACCCTAGTACGTATTTTATCAACCAGATTCTGCACCTTTTATCAATACCAGCCGAGGACATAATAAATATTTGTTTTCCTACGTGCCAGGTATTTTTTACTCACTTTTTTCACCTCACCTCACTCACACTCTTCCCTTAATATACACACACACCCTCACATAGTTCACTACTGAGTGCTCCTACGTAGTCGTTAGTCGTAGCACGCCGCATCCCGTAGAGGGATACGAAGGCCCCGATGATGAAGCATGACACCAAGGGGCCTGTTGGTGTGTGAGGGGCATTTAAACAACACTGTGTGTTCCCCATCACGTTAGGGACCACTGCCACCCTCTGAGTGGATTCTACTTTGTTTATTCATAATGCCTAGGGAGACTGAATCCACTTCTCTCTCTCTCCCCCCTTTTGTTATATCTTAGACATGGATCATGGCATCAAGGCTGTCCAATCCTTTTTGGATCAGGACGATGCAGCACTATTTGATTTTGATGAGATGATCATTGCCATGATCACTATCATTCTAACTAATAACTATTTCCTTTTTGACAAACGGTGGTTCCACCAACTACGTGGAACTGCGATGGGCTCCAAGTTTGCTCCTTCTTACGCCTGCCTTTTCATGGGCTGGTTTGAGAGGGAGCATGCTTGGAGCAGGCGTGCCTCCCCCTGGACCAACAACATCGTGTACTGGGGAAGGTACATAGACGACGTCATCTGCCTTTGGTCTGGAACTGTTGATGAACTCAATCAATATGTTTCCTTTCTTAATGACAACAGGTATAATGTTAAATTCACGATGAACTACCATAAGGAACATATCAATTTTCTGGACATTCAATTCTATGTCAAATCAGGTAGAATAGAAAGTACCCTTTTCCGTAAGGAAACTTGATGTAATGCGGTACTGCATGCCACCAGCGCCCATCCCAAATCTGTGATCAACAACATTCCTTATGGTGAAATGATGAGAATTAGGCGTAATTGCAGTCAGGATCACATTTTCAATATACAATTGAGGGAAACTGTTAACAGGTTTACAAGACGAGGTTACAATCCAGCAATCCTTAAAAAAGCTGGAACGAAAATTTGTAATTTGGATAGGGAGACATCTCTACAAGTTAATCCCAAAAGAGATGATGTGGGACCATAAAGCGAGATTAATCACGCAATACAATGCACACAGTGGGGATATTTTTAACATCCTTCGCAGACATTGACATCTTTTAACTGAAATACCTGGCCTTAAGAAATGTAGTGAGCACAGACCCTCCATTACATATAGAAGAGGCAAGGCCCTTAGGAATAAACTTTTCCCCAGCTATGTTACGACTCCGAAAAACAGTGATAATTGGTTACCGACTAAACCTAAAGGTTTTTTCACCTGCGGCACTTGTAGCGTATGCCCAATAGGTATGAATAAAACTCTAACATTCAAATTCAACAATGACAAACAACATAAGATTGGCCACTTTATCAATTGTAATACCACCCATGTTGTTTATATATTGGGTTGTAAATGTGGTATTATTTATGTGGGCAGTACTATTCGTTGTCTTAAACTTCGAATCCAAGAACACAAACGTGCTATCAAGTCCAAGGATTCTCGATACCCAATTACCAATCATTACATGAAAGAACATCCGGACGATCTCTCGTTCTGGTTTCATGGTATTGACCATGTCCCAATACTGACAAGAGGAGGAAGTAGGGAGCTCATGTTGAGACAAAAAGAGGCACGTTTGATCTGTAATCTAAGAGCTGTTGAGATGGGTCATAATACAGATGGGGAGATACATCATTTCCTATGATTTTATATTGCATGTGGTTATGATCTGTGTGCACTGTAATAGGATCGCCACTACTTTGTTTGCCTTGCATAAGGTGTAATTGTTGCCTTAATAATAACAACAGGATCAGATTTCAAATTGCTCAGGCACAACTTTGAGATTCTGTGTGCATTGAGTATGTGTACCTTTCTTGGCTCAATGTGGTACAACCGTTTTCGCTCACTAAATATGTATTCCATTTTTTAACTATGTACAATTTGTGTTAACCTATTGTGTCATTATGTCTTTTTCTGTGGTTATGTCCTTTTCATATTTGCTTAGTTCTATGTGTATCCCCTGTGTCTTTATATTTTTGGTGCATTGCATTTTCAAGTACTGAGGACTGTTTTATTTGTATTATGAATATGCTATTCACAGTTGTTCTGAATTTTGGATCACATGTCCCTTTGTATATGCTGAACGGGGCTTCTACAAACCTGGTTTGCCCATTATTATTATTTTGTTTCTTTTTTTTATATATGACGGCTTGCTTCGCACTTCCAGATTTTGTCTCATGTGCGGTCCATAGATTACAACTTTGAAAGCTCTCTACGTTCATGGACTTTTTTTCGATTGGCTTCCTCACATTCATTATGAGTTTGTTTGTGATTTTTTTCCTCTTATTTATTTCTCACTTTGTGCTATGTTTTCTATTCGTTTTTTATTCGTTTTTATTTGTGTTTTGCATTATTATTTTTCAGAACTATATTTCTCTAGTACTTCTCCTTTTCTTTGTTGCTGTTATTTGCGTTGTTATTTTGTTTTCGTCTTATTTGATTTATGGCCGGTATTGAGGCTCCCTGTCCTAGTGTTTGTTCTAAGATGGCGCCGCTTTTCGTACTTACGTTCTGCCTATAACGATGAAACCGCTTCTATTGCCGATCACGTGATAGGGGTGGGGGTATTTCACCCTGTGAAACGGCAATGGCGGGTCCTTTGAATCCCTGGCCTTCTCAAGATCGGTACTCTGAACCTAGGTAAGGTGTCGGGAACGTGTTTGCTATTTTGCGCTTTCCTTAGAGAGATGTATTGCCACCCAGTATCAAGGGGATGGGTGGTGCAACTCCATTTCTGCTTGCTTTTAAATTTTGGTTTTCAAACAAATTTGAGACGGTCAGCTCGCTGGTTAGAGCATCTTTGCTATTCTCTTTGCAGGTTCCAGGGAACTGTACTTAGGCAGATTACAGTTTGTGCCTTTAGTTATATCCAACGGGGCCGTTGTCTAATATCAGCAACTTGTTTGTTTATGGTGGCATGTCGGGCACTTTTCTTACAATGTCATGTTTATTGGCCCGATTTTAGTTGGACGCTAGGGGGTTGGCATGCCGTTTATATGTCTCTAGTTTCATGCATATGTGTTGTAGAATTGGCTCACTTTATATCTTTTTTTCTCTTGTGTTTCTTTATCTGCTAGTACATTCCCTTAGTATGGGGAGAACATTACTATAGCGGTGAACAGGATTGATATATGCCCCATCGCTCGCTGCTTTCTCGCATATTTACAGGTAGATGTTTTTTCAGCAATTACTGACTTGGGTTTGTTTGCCCTTTATTCTAGCCGGATCAGGGTGGTGTTTTTGTCATGATTCTGTTTTTCTTCTTTTTCAAATATTCACGCTTGGCAATATTATTTCCATTGCTGTTTATGTTACAGATTTATATTTTTCGCACACTTTCGACGGATTATGCCGCTGCTGCATGAGTGATTATTCATCCTCCTTGTTGACCACGTACAGTCTGCGATTTGTATTAGGTAAGGGGATCTTTTTGTGTATATTGCTCATCTCATTCCCATTTCCCGATTTGGGATCAGTACATGGTTCCCCCATATATTGTAGCTTCCATTTGCGTTGTCTTCTATGACAGTATGTCGGTTTTCTTCACTTAGTTAGATTTCCGTTGATCTACCATGTGGACACCCAGTATTTTGGATTAGCATGTCCAGGTTTAATAAATTTTTAAAATACCTTTTAAAATACCTGCTATTTCCTGGTGATTTTTGTCGTAGTGCTCATTTTTCTTGTGTTTCTTTCTGGTTCCACTATACCAGGATGCTATATGCACTGATGGTCATTTGCTTTTGTGTGACCTTCTTGATGTTTATGCCTTCTCAATTCTGGTCTAGACGTTTTATCTTTTTCTAGCTATCTCCTTTTCTTTATTCTCTCTTTTTTCTTATCATCCTTTTTACCTTATCACCCATTTTCCATTTTTCATCTTATTCTTGATTCTTTACTTCAACTTTCGTCTCCTCTGATATTGCATTCACACATTAGTGTGTTGCATACCTTTTAAAATGTTGATTATTTCACATACCTGTTGCTGCTGTTACACTGACAATGGTGTGTTGCGAATTCCCCAGACTCCGCTCAGAACCACATTTTTGTCCCTGTTTTTGTGTTGTTGTTGTATTTTCGTCTCCCAGGTCAACACAACGCTAATAACTTCAAGTCATCTCCTTGCGATTTGCTTCCTTTTCTTGTGGTTGTCTGATTATTGTTTTTTTAGATATACATGTGTGTTTTGCTTGTGCATATATTTACCAGTGTATTTGGTGTGTATAAGTTGTATATACATTTTGTCAATATATGGTCACGTTTTTGTATATAATTTGGTCCGTATGTATATATTTGTGTGTTCAAGTATTCTTTTCTCTGTCCTTTTCAGCCCTGACGAAGTCCCTTCTGGGACAAAACGCGTTGGCTGAGGCCTTTTAACAACTTCTAATAATAAAGGAACTTTTTCTAAATCACCTTGCTGTTATGCACCAGTTTTTGTGGTGCACCATTCTTCATTTATGCAATTTGGTATCTGCCCAGGCAGTGGAGCTTCTGTGCGTCCAGCCCCGGATGTGATTTGCACGATCATCTAAACACTTCCTACTAAGAAACTTGAGTGCGAACCTTAGTCAGCCGCAGCTTTCTTTTTCTGAAAAAGAAACAGCATAACTCCCAGATCGGAAATCCCTAAACTGGCTCCCTTATGAAGCACAAATTCAACTAAAAATAACATGCATGACTCATAAAGCCTTACATTTCAATACTCCCAGATACTTGGCACAAAAGCTGGAAATATCTGCCAGTTGTCGATCATCGTGAAGTTCCTGCTCCCTGATGCTGAAACCACAGATTTTCACAAAAAAGAAGACGTACAACTGAGCCTTTTTGGGCATCGCATAGACAATTTGGAATTATTTGCCGAAGGAGATCTGTCTGAATCATTCTAAAGCCTACTTCAAAATAGAAGTGAAAGCATTTCTGATGAACAAATGGTTGGCCTAAAATCAAAATCATGTCTCGTATCGATTGATCTTACAAGGTATATTCTCATTTGTTGATCATGACTTCTATCAAACTGATCTCCTACGGAGGTCCTGGCCATCAATTTGCGATTCTTCTATGATTGTATTTATATTGTATCTGTGTTTTATTACTGTGTCTTTACTAGTTTTTCACTCCTCCCCCTGTAAAGCGCTCTGATACTTTCACGAATCATATTTGTGCTATATAAAACATATAAATAAAAGAAAAATGTAGGCAATGGGCCCAACAACTGCACTAACAGCATGTCTAATTGGAGTAGTCCACAGGTAAACTAAGAAGTATCAATCTTACAGAGCATGATAAGGCACGCCAGGTTAAGTAGAGTTCTACACGTGCTCCTGAAAGATCATGTAAGAATTTTGCCATATATAATCATGACTATGTAAAAAATATGTTAGGAAGGTTTTATAGGGGACCTCGATGTATTTATGTCTTTTGCCATCACCACTTCTTGCCTTCCTTCCTTCTCTGTCTATCTCATAATAACTAATGGGAGTCTTTCTCATTCATCAGCAATGTATTACATCATTGAACATATCAGGCGGGACTAGTGTTTAGGGGTGGTTAGACTGGTTCAAGGTGTCCATTGTTGCTGTTTCCAATGTTTCCATAAATGTCCTGAGGTCCACTGGCTCATGAAATTACTTGGATTTCCTGTCCACCGTGATGACCATAATGGCTGACTGCAGAAGGTCAAAACCTATGTAGTATTTCCGCATAAGCCGTTAAAAAGCCAAGAACAGCCATGTCGGTGTCATGAGAGAAGTCAGGTGAAGGAAAGCCCTGCCAAGTGCAAAGCCCTGCCAAGTGCAACTCATCCAGCGTTAGACTAACGCATTTCAGTGTGGTGATCATATCACCGCACTGAAATGCAAAGTCATGAATTATAGCACCTCCTCAGCTGCTAAGCCTGAGATTTGTTAGCAGCAATAGCTACTGCTGAGAGAGTCAGTAGAGGACAGAAGCTCTTTTACTCGCACACATAGGTGGGCGGCCAGTGCGGCAGACAGTTTAAGTTTGGCAACATAGCCCCACTGCCACTGCTTACACCAAGTGTTGTCTGTTGTGGCCACTTTGCAGTAAATGTGACAACCCATAGGTGGCCCCGACCATGCACTCAGCAGCCTTTATTTCAGAATGCCGCAGTCGTTGGGCGACTTGAGTCTTGGACTGCGGCCACTGCCCACAGCCGAGCCAGTGTTGTCCACCTAATAAGGGCCATGCTTTTTGGCCACCGTCAGGACTTTGCCTACCAATGCTGGAAGAATTAGGCAATCACAGATTTTAAGGTACCTTTCAACATAAGTTTCCTAGAGCAAGTTCAATACACTTACCATCAATTATGGAGTGTTGAGAACTCCAGTTCCATTATTTCTGGGAAAAAGGGGGGTGGGGGGGGAGGACGTTCTGATATCACCCTGTTACATTTTCACAGGGTTACTAGAGAAGCAAACATGATCTCTTCTACTCTTGTCCAGAGTGTTGCTCAGCTGTTTCTAATTCTATTTCTCTGTTAGCAATTTGTAAGCACATAAATGTCCAAACAAGGCTACAACAGCAAAAGCTAGACGTGGGCCAATAGAATAGCGAAGTCTTGAGATGTTTGTGGAAGATCTCTTTTGAAGAACTAAGATGTAGGTATACATGGAAAGTGTTTCAGTGTTTAGGGTCTAAATGTATAAAGGAGCAGCCCTCTGTCTCACACAAATAAAATGAGGTACTGTAGCTAGTCTCTAATTGCAGGAATGCAGGGGTTCTAGTAGGGCAGTAAGTGCACAAAAGGTACTTGGGACGGTGAGGTGCTGTCTGGGTGAAAGCTGTATAGGTGAAACTACATTTTCAATGTCATGTGTTTCTCAATTATGAGGCAGTGGAGGTTTCAAAGATGCGCTGAGACCTGCGTGTGTTTAGGGATGTGACCCAGGAGGCGAGTGGCAGCATTCTGAATAGTTTTGAGTATTGTTAATGATGTCTTAGTCACACAAAGGTAAAGCACATCTGTAATCTAGGAGTGAAGTGATAACTGCCTGAACCGTCCTGTCCTCAACAGACACGGTCGCTCCCCCCACCTCCTCTCCTCCGGTATTGTGCTTATTGAGATTGTGCCACATTACTGCTTTGCACTTATTTGTATTGTACTTTGTATTTGCATTGCTTCGAAGCGCTCGCCACTGCTGGGCATTCATTTTGCATTGTTGGTGTCGCTTTTCATTGTGTGTATTCATCTGCTTCCTGCCGCCGAGCGCGTAGCGCTTTCACACTGCTGCCTTTTGAATCCTGGTAACTTAGCGCTTTATTAGCAAAATAGCTCCTTGACCCTCGCAGCATCTGTTTGTTTTTTCCAGTGCCATTTTGTTTAGCTTCTTGTCCCAGACCCTCCCTCCACCTCGCTCCCGCCTCCCAGCTGACCCTCCCACCCACAGAGACTAGGAGCTACCCTCGCCCTCGTGCAAGTTGTGACCGTCCTGTCCTCAACAGACACGGTCGCTCCCCCCACCTCCTCTCCTCCGGTATCGTGCTTATTGAGATTGTGCCACATTACTGCTTTGCACTTATTTGTATTGTACTTTGTATTTGCATTGCTTCGAAGCGCTCGCCACTGCTGGGCATTAATTTTGCATTGTTGATGTCGCTTTTCATTGTGTGTATTCATCTGCTTCCTGCCGCCGAGCGCGTAGCGCTTTCACACTGCTGCCTTTTGAATCCTGGTAACTTAGCGCTTTATTAGCAAAATAGCTCCTTGACCCTCGCAGCATCTGTTTGTTTTTTCCAGTGCCATTTTGTTTAGCTTCTTGTCCCAGACCCTCCCTCCACCTCGCTCCCGCCTCCCAGCTGACCCTCCCACCCACAGAGACTAGGAGCTACCCTCGCCCTCGTGCAAGTTGTGACCTTCCTGTCCTCAACAGACACGGTCGCTCCCCCCACCTCCTCTCCTCCGGTATCGTGCTTATTGAGATTGTGCCACATTACTGCTTTGCACTTATTTGTATTGTACTTTGTATTTGCATTGCTTCGAAGCGCTCGCCACTGCTGGGCATTAATTTTGCATTGTTGGTGTCGCTTTTCATTGTGTGTATTCATCTGCTTCCTGCCGCCGAGCGCGTAGCGCTTTCACACTGCTGCCTTTTGAATCCTGGTAACTTAGCGCTTTATTAGCAAAATAGCTCCTTGACCCTCGCAGCATCTATTTGTTTTTGCCAGTGCCATTTTGTTTAGCTTCTTGTCCCAGACCCTCCCTCCACCTCGCTCCCGCCTCCCAGCTGACCCTCCCACCCACAGAGACTAGGAGCTAACCTCGGCCCTCATGCAAACTGTGACCGTCCTGTCCTCAACAGACACGGTCGCTCCCCCCACCTAGTCTCCTCCGGTATCGTGCTTATTGAGATTGTGCCACATTACTGCTTTGCACTTATTTGTATTGTACTTTGTATTTGCATTGCTTCGAAGCGCTCGCCACTGCTGGGCATTAATTTTGCATTGTTGGTGTCGCTTTTCATTGTGTGTATTCATCTGCTTCCTGCCGCCGAGCGCGTAGCGCTTTCACACTGCTGCCTTTTGAATCCTGCTAACTTAGCGCTTTATTAGCAAAATAGCTCCTTGACCCTCGCAGCATCTGTTTGTTTTTGCCAGTGCCATTTTGTTTAGCTTCTTGTCCCAGATCCTCCCTCCACCTCGCTCCCGCCTCCCAGCTGACCCTCCCATGCTCCGCCCCTCCACGATCCATTTAAGACAGATGTCCCAAAGCGCAGCGTCCACGCGCAGCTGCCGCGCCGAAGGTGCGCCAAAGGTAAGCCCGTCTACGCCCGTCCGCGCCTGGACCGCGCCCAGCGCCAGACCCCCTGGCCCTCGCAAACCCATCGCCTCCCGCATCACTTACGACGCCTCCACCCTCCTAGCACTTAACCCCGGCCGACTCCCTAACTGCGCCCAAGCAGCACCAGGACACACCCATGGACCCTTCACCTGCCACTCCTGCAAATTCACCTGCATCAAGACCCACACCAAATCCACAAACACCAAACAGAGATCCGACACCAACCACCTTAAATGCATCCTTCTCAACACCCGCTCGGTTCACAAACACGCCATCGACCTTTGGAATCTACTCGACACCATTTCTCCGGACATCGCCTTCCTGACAGAAACCTGGATGAATGCCTCATCAGCTCCAGACATCACCATAGCCATCCCGGACGGCTACAAGTTCATCCGTAAGGACCGCACCATCCAAACAGGAGGAGGCATCGCCATCGTCCACAAGAACACCATCCGCGTCTCAACCAGCTCTGAAGACAACCTCGCTATCGCCGAACACCTTCACTTCCACATCCACACCGACCCCAAGACCACACTCAGAGGCACCCTCCTCTACAGGCCACCAGGACCCCGTACAAAATTCAGCGAAGACATCACTGACTTCATCACCCCACACGCCCTCCCCTCGGAAGAATACATTCTACTGGGAGACCTCAATTTCCATCTGGAAAAGAGCAACGACAGTAACACTACCACCCTTCTGGACAATCTCGCCAATCTCGGACTCAGACAACTTGTTAACACCCCCACACACTACGCAGGACACACACTCGACCCTATCTTCACCTCCAGCAAGCATATCTCCTTCACTCACACCACACCCCTCCACTGGACGGACCACAGTTGCATCCACTTCATTTACAATAAGACCACAATCCACAACCACCCTCAACCAACTCTGCGATGAAAGTGGAACAAAATCACCATTGACCAGATCTCCACATCGCTTCTTCAAAAACCCCTGCCTATTCAACGAACCCTAACCAAGCCGCCATCAACCTCACACAATGGTTAACCCAAACCGCCGACAAACTAGCACCCTTGAAAAAACATCAAATCAAGCAAGGAAGCAAGAACGCCCCCTGGTTCAACGATGACCTTAAGAAATCCAAAAAGCTCTGTCGTTCCCTTGAGAAAACTTGGAAAAAAGACCCAAACACTATCACCCAAGCCGCCTTCAAAAACGCCACCCGCAAACACCACCAACTCATCCGAACAGCCAAGAAATTAGCACTCAAAGACCGACTAGACAACAACGCCCACAACAGCAAGGAACTTTTCAACATCATCAAAGAATTCACTAACCCCACCGCCAACTCCAACGACATCACCCCCTCTCAAGTCCTCTGCGACTCCCTCGCCTCATTCTTTCATGACAAAATCGCCGACATTCATAACAGCTTTGACAACCAACCCGTAAACCAGTCTACCCCACTCACCTCCGAGCCTGTACCTCCTCCGAATAACCTTCTCGACTGGAACCCAATCTCCACAGAAGACACCATTCGCCTGATGAACTCAATCCACTCTGGATCCCCTACAGACCCATGCCCCCATCACATCTTCAACAAAGCAGACTCCATTATCGCACCCCATCTCGGAGACGTCATCAACTGCTCCCTCAACTCCGCCACATTCCCAGAAAGCTGGAAACACGCCGAACTCAGCGCCCTTCTGAAGAAACCCACAGCTGACCCCACCGTACTCAAAAACTACCGCCCCATCTCGCTCCTCCCATTCCCGGCCAAAGTCATCGAGAAAGCCGTCAACAATCAGCTCGCCGCCTTCCTCGAAACCAACAAATCCCTCGACTCCTCACAGTCCGGCTTCCGAGCCAAACACAACACCGAAACCGCCCTCATCGCAGCAACAGACGACACTCGAACACTTCTGGACAACGGAGACACAGTCGCCCTCATCCTCCTTGACCTCTCTGCAGCCTTCGACACAGTCTGTCATAGCACCCTGATACAACGCCTCAGAAACATCGGAATTCAAGGAAAAGCATTGGACTGGATCATCTCGTTCCTCGCTGGAAGAACCCAGAGAGTCCGCCTCCCCCCTTTTAAGTCAGAGGCCACCGAAGTCATCTGCGGCGTACCGCAAGGATCATCACTCAGTCCCACCCTCTTCAATGTATACATGAGTCCCCTCGCATCCATCGGGCGCCAACACAACCTCAACATCATCTCCTACGCAGACGACACCCAGCTGATCCTCTCCCTCACAAAAGACCCAAACACCGCCAAAACCAACCTACATGAAGGGATGAAAGAAGTTGCCGAGTGGATGAAGCACAGCCGTCTGAAACTGAACTCGGACAAAACGGAAGTCCTCATCTTAGGTGCACCCCCCTCCGCCTGGGACGACTCTTGGTGGCCAACGGCCCTAGGAAAAGCTCCCATACCGACGGACCACGCACGAAACCTGGGCATCATCCTGGACTCCTCACTCTCGATGACCAGACAAGTCAACGCCGTCTCTTCATCATGCTTCAACATCCTACGCATGCTCAAAAAAACATTTTGCTGGATCCCCACCGAAACAAGAAAAACGGTCACCCACGCACTGGTTACAAGCCGTCTGGACTACGGAAACACCCTTTACGCCGGTACCACCGCAAAACTGCAGAAAAAACTCCAACACATCCAAAATGCTTCAGCCAGACTCATACTAGACATCCCCCGCACAGACCACATTTCCGTTCACCTGAAAGACCTTCACTGGCTCCCCATCAACAAGAGGATAACGTTCCGCCTCCTCACCCACGCACACAAAGCCCTATACGAACTTGGACCTGATTGTCTCAACACGCGCCTTTCCTTTTACACCCACACCCGCCAGCTGCGTTCGTCCAACCAAGCCCTCGCCGCTGTTCCGCGCATCCACAAAGCCACCATGGGGGGAAAATCCTTCTCCTACTTAGCGGCCAAAACCTGGAATTCCCTTCCCATCCACCTCCGCCTTACTCAAAACCACCTAGCCTTCAGAAAACAGCTTAAAACCTGGATATTCGATAATTAAACCTCCCCCCCTTCATCAAACGCCTTGAGACCCTCTGGGTATGTAGTGCGCTATATAAATTCTGACTTGACTTGACTTGACTTGAACAATAGTCTTTTGGGTAGAAATCAGGAGAAACCAGAAGGTTTACCTCTAACATCAGAAGAGACTGAAAGAGTAGGCAGCCTCCTTATTTATCTACTGATACTCTCCAGCCAGATGGCAGGAATTTATTTAACCTGCTTAGGAACTAGCACAGGACCCAGTGCCTCCAGCCAACAGTGAGGTCCCCAAGGGTGGGCTGAGAACCACTATTTGAACCTTTCTTTTACTGCAAGTGAGTTCCAGGTAGTTGGTGCCCATCCACTCTGCAATGGCTGACAAGCAGGATTTACTTTGCAAGGGGGTATAATTGCCTGATCTGGGGACCAGGAGATGATAATCAGGGTATTATTTGCATATGAGAAAATTGCGAGACAAACGCTTTACCAATGTCTGCAGATGGCAGACATATATATTAAAAGCTTGTGGCTTAATGTGGAGCCTTGAAGAATGCCAAATGCTATGGACTGCATAGTTGAAGCTTGCAGTTCAGAGGCTACGTGAAAGGATTGCTTAGACAAAAAGCAGGAGAACAATTGAAGGGCTTTACCGTGGATCCCACATTCACCCAGTCTCCTGAGGAGCACTGGTCGTGATTCAGGGTCAAAGGCAGCACTCAAGTCAAGAAGAACAAGTGCCACAGTCCAGCCCTGTCCAGGGTTAATATACGTTCTGCCATCGCCCCAGGGAGTGTAGACTCGGGGCCTTGACAGGGGAGGGAGCGTGACTACCATTCCTTACCCGAATCTCACTGACTAAGCTCTGTACTTACCTCCAAGGCAGGGACTTAGCTTCGTCAATGATATTCAGGGGGTGTGATTCTCAATTTCCATGTTAAACAAGTGTTGGCATAGCCAATAGGTCTCGCTTTTGGGACCATAGAAGTATTTAGTTATGCAGCACAATACCCTTAGTGTAACAACAACTGTTGCATGGCTAAACACTTATAAGGTCCCAAAGGCGAGATCTATTGGATATGCCAATGCTTGTTATATGATGCTTCTTGACAGGAGAGAGATCTGCAAGAGATGGACAGATCTCCACCCCCCTCAGGATTTTGACTGGCTCCAGGTGGTTAAAACTACATGTAAAATGGACACTGGAGTCGAGGGTGGCCTTCCTAGTATGATTTTGGACGATTACTTGAGTAGGTACGGAAGAGTAAAAACTTAATGGAGACGTCCTATGATTACACCTGCATGAAACCAGTAACTAGGTAACTGGATCGGCAGGGCTAGATGTTCAATTGCAAGTAGCCTGAGGCGGAACAGGCCAGGTACCAGGTTCGGCTTTGCAAACACTGGTGATAGGTGGACATTAAAAAAAATCAATGTAAGCCTATCAGGTTGCTTTTTTTACCTTCATGTACATTGTGTTAAAGGAGTTTTGCATGTTAGATGCTACAACCCTCTAAGTAGACATAATAAAGCAACATTATGGACATTCAGGAGAACAAGCATGGGCACAATCAATAGGTCTCACATTTGGGACATTATAAAAGTTTGCCATGCAGTACATTATCCTGGGTGCTGTGCCACCAGGGAACGAAGAGCTGTACAATTACTACACACAGGGTAATGCAGTGTTGCAATGCAATAGGTCTTGCATTTTCAAGAGTTAGAGCTATTGGCATGTGTTTTACTTATGTGCTTTGGAGTGGAGTAGATGTATGTGATGGCAATTGTGTGCTTTACAATGAATCTGAAAGGAAGCGCATTGATAGTTGGATCTGGCGTATGGGGCATGTTAGCTGCTATGTGCGCTATGTAAAAATAACGTGAACATCCGTTAAAAAAATTCTGTGGTCCTATATACGTCGCAAAAGTGATAAAGAATCAACCGTGGTGAGTATCCAAAAGTGTAAGCAAAAGGAACCACCGGTGGTCTGTGCGTTGTATAAACAAACCGCTTTGACATCACGCTCGTATTTTGTGCTCAACAAACCTCAAAGGATTATACGGATGCGGTAAAAAAAAAAAAGCCAAACACAGTAGATGCATCCTGTAAAGGGAAACTAAAAATGCGAGCTGTATTGGCTTTGTCAATGTTTTTTACGCCATGTTGTACAGCAGCACAGCTGCATGGCTGAAAGTAAAAAAAACAATGTGCCATGACGCAGTCAGCGCTGCGCAGTCATATGTCTTAAAAAACATATACAAAGCCAAATATCAGCTCTATTTGGCATTGTTCTTCTTTTGCGTTGTTGTTCAGCAGCGCAGCTGTTACGCTGTGGGGCTGAAAGTGAAAAAATAAGCTATGAAGTAGCCAGAGCTGACTACAACAAAGTGCTTTTTGGGTTTTCATTTTTTACCTTCGGCCATGTTGTACAGCAGCTGCGCTGCTGTACAACATGGCTACAAAGACCATTGACAAAACCAACAAATCTCATATAGCTAAGAGCTATTGAATGCGCCTATGACAGCCTGCTTTTCACAAGTAATTAAAGAAGTTTGTATGTCGCTCTATACACAGTGTCTTTGTGGGAAGCAAACAGGTTTGTTTTTATTAACTGCTGCCTGCATACCAACTCAGTCTGGGCTGCCGAACCAGCCTCCTCACGCAGTTTACAGTTTGTTGTTCACCGAAGCATGGTGACGTCACTAGTGGCCTGTAATAATTTATTACCAGCAACTATGAATTAGGGGGTCAATGGCAATACAGATGGAGGATGATAGAGAGGAGGCTCAAAGAAAACACAAACGTAGGGTGGGAGGGAGGTGGTGGAAACACGGAAGAACGGTGGTAGGAACAAAGGACAACAAAGAAAAGTGAAAGGGAGCAGGCAGCACCATGGATGGTGAAAGGTGGCAAACTACACGAGGAACGGGGAGAGGGGTCGGGAGGGCAAGCAACAATACAGAGAGGGAGGGGGGAGAAGGACATGCAAGCATATGCATTCTTGTGGAGTGCTGGAAGTAAAAGAAACAAGCAAGGCCGCAAAGAAATATATATATTTTTTTAAACCGCAATTTGTGCGCACGCGTGCTAAGAAAAAGGTGCTGTGCACGTCGCGCGCATGCTTTTAGGACATAGACGTGTGTGTGCTGCTACGCGGGGCTGGAAAGGTGAAATTCATAAAGGAAGACAAAAGGAGCAAAACAGGGTTGACGGGGAAAGGGGAGACACATGGGTGAACAAGCATTGGCTGACGCAAAATGAAATTTTAAAAAAAAACGCGAGTGGTGACACAAGTGGTTCGCACGCGCGTCACCGCAAGTGCTACTTTGCTGGCGATCAGCTTGCTGTAATGCGAATGTGCATGCGGGCGCTTGTGGGCGTTCTAGCCAGCAAAGTAGCATTTCCAGAGCACCTACTGAATGTCTCGGCCGAGACCAGCGCATGCACTGATTCAGGCCGAGACCTAAAAAAGAGCACTGGTTGTGCCTCCCAAAAATGAAAATAAATGTAAAAGTCACAACCGTCAGGCTGTGCCTTCAATAAACCAACTACTGTAATGGTGCACTCGTATTTTGCATTCCCCAAACCTCAGAATATTATAAGGACAATGCTGCGTACTGGGGTGGTACTTGCAAGTCCGCTACTGTGAGAACCATATTTACACTGTTCGAGCATTAGTTCAAGTAATTCAATGAACCCATGTGGGATGAACGTAACCCACTGTGAAAAGCTGGTTAATAAATAAAAAGGGTACAACCTGACGACTAAGCCATCTACATATGCGTTCTAAATATTCTCTAAACAAAACAAATTAACGTGCTCCTATCTCACGTTCACTAAACTAGCAAAGAACTATGATAACAACACTCAAGGCTGTGTGGACTGGGGATCCCCACTGGATAACTTATCAAAAACAGCCACTTTTGGCACGTCGTATGGTATGGCTGATGTTCACATCGATAGCCATGCTGTTGCTCCCAAGTACCCCATGTATACGAGCCACAGAACGAAGGCTGGGAGTGTCGAGGAAGGAGCTGGCTGTAAACACTAGCGCCATGCTGGATGAACGCCTCTGTTGCAAAACGTGCATTTGAAAACGAATTTAGGTGGATCGGCTACAAAACTGTTATGAATGATATGTTGGTGAATTGACTGTGCCTCTAATTAGCGTGGAACGTAATTCTGTGTGAGAAAAGAAATGTTAAATAAGCTGCCAGTGATCTAGGGGGATGGTGGGGGTGGGCAAGCAGTTTTGTGGGAGGGGTAAGGAGGGAAGAGCAAGGTGAGATTGAGTGACGCGAAGCTGAAAACATCCAATTAGCGCATAATGGATGTCCATGTGGGAACGGAAACGTTAAACAAGTAGCAGCCTCGGAGGGGTGGTGGGACAGGCAAGCAATGTTGTAGGAGGGGTAAGGAGGTGGGTGGGATGGTACAGGGATATGAAGTGACAACAAAGTTAAACAAGCATTGGCCCCACAGCAGTAATAGTAACGCCACGCGGCCATGAAAGAGAAAGTCATTGCGATCACCATCGCTGTGAAAGCGAAAGTAATTTCGATGACGCTCTAAAGCACAGAAGGGGTGCGCGCACAGCAGCACAAATGCTTGTGCACGTTCTAGCAAGCTGGTGGCGGCTTTGGGAGCACTTCCAAAAGCCGCTATTAAATGTCTCTCCAAGCAGAGCATGCGCGCCGGCTCAGCAAGACCTAAAAAGCAGTGTGCGGCAGGGTGGAGGGGTGAGATGACCATTATTCAGGATAGACTGTTTCTGTGGGGAATACGGTCAGTATTGATTTGCTGTAGGTGGGACTCTGTCTAAAGTGGCACTAGGTGAAAAGCAATGGTTTGAAATACTATTCAAGTGATTGCCACTGGTTAGACTATTTGCAAGTATTCATCCCATCACCTTTTGGGTGTTTGATTGTCAGTAGTGGGAACCTGAGCCTGGGGCTGCTTTCCTGGTCTACTACTGACATTTTTTGTGAACTCCAAAAAGTTGTAAATGTGCACCCATTTAATGAGTACTTGTATTGGTACAGGTTTACTATTCTTTTTGTAAATCAGTTGAAAAGGTACCTTACACCTTTCAGTAAGTTTACTGCTTTTTGGCTATTGATAAAACCCAAATGTAAATTTACTCCAAAAGTTTAACTTACATGTCGCCGCCATAATGAAGGGCCTGGGGGCTATTCACAAATTGCATTTTGTAGTATAAATTTGTTACAAATTGGGATTTGGTTGACTGTGGTATGAGCCCAAATAAGGCAGCAACCACAATCCTAGTCAGGGAAAGAAGGAGGCAAACCCTAAATCAACCTGTGCTCACCCTTTGGTAACTTAGTACAGAGCAGTCAGGTTAAACTTAGAGGCAATATGTAAAGTATATGTGCATCGCTCAAACAGTAATACAGTAGAAATACCACACAAAAAGATTCAACACCAAGTTAGAAAAATGTAAATTAATTTAATAAATGAAATAGTGCAAAATGACTAAAAATCTGATATGTGTAACTGGAGATATGAATTTTTAATGAATAAACTGTAAAATAGCGCTTAAAAGAAATGACCACTTATTTGGAATATCTGGTCACAACGTACTGGTACATAGTCAAATCAAATCAACTTCCTTTATTCGGTTTCATAAAAACGTAAAAGTTCACACATAATCATCACAGTAAAATCCTATCAATAAAATATTAAAACATTAAAATACATGATAAAAATAAATAGCCAGTAAAATCAATAACTCAACCATTTTAAAATCTAAAACCGTATGGAATAAGTAGATATGAAGTTTAAAAATATAAACATTTTACACTGACAGAGACCTTTCCTGATCTTCCTAACTTGTACCAGAAAGCTGTCTACAAAATTACATAAAACTCTTGTGTGTAATTGCTACATTGAACAAAGTGCACATTTTTAAGCACTTCAGTCGTGTCATTGTTGAGCTTCAGAGAGTTGGTCTTTATCAAGTCGGCGATGTTCTTCATGCAGTTGTGGCGCAAAAAAAGGATTGGAAGGCATCGATGAAGGTTGTTTCTCTCCAGGTGTTCGGTGAGCAGGTGAAAGTTGAGGTCTGCTAGGAATATATAGTGCTTGGACTTGATGGCTAGTGGGACAATAAAGTCGGTGATGGAGTCACAGAAGCCAGTGCGTGGTCCTGGGGCTCTGTAGGTGAGGGTATCTCTGATGTTTGTTCTGTCATCAGTGTGGAGTTGAGAGTTAAGGTGTTCCGTGATTGGTGTGGTGTCATCTTCGGTGGTTGTGCAGCAGAGTGTTTCTTTGTTAATGATGGCGACTCCTCCTCTGTGTTTGTTGGCGCGGTCTCAGTGTGTCATCTTCTAGCCACTGGGTGTTGGGTGGCGATGTCGAGGACAGAGGAGAGGTTGAGCCAGTATTCTGTGATGAAGATCACATCAGGGTGAGGGTGGTAATGGTGTCCCAGACTTCAGTGGCATGTTTGCAGAGAGATCGGGAATTGAACAGAAGGCATCAGAGTGGCTCTAGGTTAGCCGGCGAAGTGGGAGCGGTGCTGGGTTTTGTGACGGCGAGAGGTCCTGTGCTGGAGGTGAAGCACCAGCGGTGGCAGGAAACGGTCCTGACATTGAACAAGGAGATGCAAGGCAGCAGTTGATGTGGCATCTGGGGTCCAGGGCTTGGAGTTCTGCGGAGGAGCATCTGAGGGTGATTGAAGGATCAGGGTTCCGGGTGCTGTGTGCAGTCTTTGGCATGCCTTTGACAGCCAGAAGTGCGGCTGTGCTGCAGCCTCCATTCAGTAGGTCCTGGGAGAGGAGTGGGGTATGTGGTGGAGGTGTGAGTGTAAAAGGTGGGAAAAGGAATGTCTGGAATGAGCAAGCAGCTCCTAAACAGGCAAAGCACAAAATAATTTACCAAAGGGAAAGCAAAAGCAAGTTAAACTAAGGCTAATTTGAAAAATGATACCACCAGTGCAGTCTCTAAGGCTGCAGCGGCAACACAGCAAGAAAACAGGCAAGAGGAGTGACAGTGGCAGAGTCTGGAGACCTGCTGGGGGGGATCTGGGATGCTGAGACAGAATCGCAATAACCCCTTGGCCGCGGCAGTAAATCTGCCGCAGCTCTGGGGGGGAGGGGGGTCACGCGGCGTCGCCATGCTTGTGATGGAAACACTCCATCACGAGCCACGGGCGCGATGTGCTTATGACGGAGTGGTTCCGTCATGGCGGGTGACGGAACCACTCCGTCATGAGCACAGCACGCCCGTGGCTCGTGACAGAGTGGTTCCGTCACTAGCATGGAAGGAGTTAATAAGAATCTGTGCTCCACATTTGTAACCATTAGAATATAAGATTGCATGCCATATTGGGTAAGTAGGATGGTGTTGGCAGACACAGTAAGTTTTTCTATTTCCACTTTTCCCCTCTCCCTCTTAGCCCGTTCCAGGAACTTAGTGTTTTGGGTCCTGCTTAATTACAACAATGATAACCCTTGGTGTTTGGAGACAGTTTCTCAACCCAATTTTTCCAAGCATGTTCCTGATATATTTGAATCAGGGGGTTTTATCTGCCTCATCAAAGCCCAAACAATTCTGAATAATCAGCCTATTTAGGGTGACTTCCAGCTTCCTCCACACTACTTGCCACAAGACTAAGGGGGCCAAGTGCCATCCTATCTTCCAGGTATGTCATACCTAATTCTTCATGCAATATGCACAACTTGGGGGAACAGGGAACATCCGTCTTAAACAATTATGTTCTATAGTTGAGAGACATTTCAGGTCTGACCACCCCCATAAGCCAGCCCCATAGGTGACACTTGCTACACATTTGGAATTATACATGGTGGCCATAACAGTCACTTGTTTGGAGCCTACCTTTGAACCAAATCTTAAAATGGGTTTCATATTTCTTTGAAATATCATACTATCCGTCGTCCACAATGAATTCCAATTATTATGGCTATTGAATAAAAGTCCCAAATAAAAAAAGGTCTCAGTAGTAGGCATCTTTTTTCCTTTAAGGAAGTACGGCCCAGCAGATTTATTAGCTCCCCCTATCACAATTCTAAAGGATTTTCAATGGTTCACACTCAGTACAAACAAAGTCAAATTTTCAAGAAGTCCGTGATGGAGCGTGGGCCGGATGAACGGACTCAGTTAGGCCCGCTGAACAAAGTACCTTGTTCTGGTTGCGTCAATGTTGAAGAAGGTGCGATGTGCAGCCGCAGTGTTGGCGTCGATCCTCGCACAGGCTCCGCCGTGCTGATCCTCACAACAGCTGCAATGCGTTGTCTCTGATGAGTGCAGGTGCTGCGATGCGGAGTTCTCATCATCGTCGAGGCTCTCGTGGACCTCAAGTAAAGCATTGCGCAGTGCTGGTTCTGGAGACGATGCGTGCGGTCTATTCACGAAGCAGAGGCGATGAGCCGGTTCTGGTCACGCAACAGGGTCAATGCACTGGTGCCGATCAATGCAATGGCATGGATGCACCGATTCTGGAGAGGATGTGTGAGTTTCATTGAAGCAAGCACCTGAAGCCTCACTTCTAAGGATCTAGGACTGGGGTGTCAACACTTGGTGGGGCAGACTCACAGATGGTAGAGTCCAGGTGCAGCAGCAGAAGATTTTGAAGTATTTTATGTCCCTGAGACTTCATATCAGGAGGCAAGTCAGCAAGCCCTTGGAGTCACTCTAGGTTCAAGTGATGCAGGTCCAGTCCTTCTCAACCAGGCAGGGTAAAAGCAGGCAGCACGGCAGCACAGCAGAAATCCAGTAGAGCAGCAATCCAGCAGAGTGGCAGTTCTTCAGCAGCACAGCAGTTTTTCATCTGGCAGAGCCTATACCGGTCCAGAAGTGAACTAAAATGGTGATGTCAGAGTTCCAGTACTTATGCCCAGTTCTGCCTTTGAAGTGGGGAAGATTTCAAAGACATATTTTAGATGTTCACATAGGTCCTCCCTTCCTATGCTGGCTCCAGACTCACTACAGGGTGATATACACCTCCCATTGTGTGTGGCTGTCTAGGGGGAATACACAAAACCCAGCTGTCACCCTCCTCAGATGTGTATCGGAGACATGCAGCTGGCACCAAAAGGCTGAAGTAAGAAAATATCAACTTTCTAAAAGGGCCAGACTTGTAATTTAAAATCTGACTTTACCATAAGTTGTAATTTTAAAGTGTGAGTCCAGAGACACCAAATGTTAAGTAATAAGGTAATTCCAGCGTTATCCTGTTGGAGAGATAGGGCTTGCAGTAGTGGAAAATAAATGTGAGAGTTTTTCACTACCAGTACATGTAATACGTAAAAGTACACATTCTACCTTTTAGATACTTTGCACCCTGCCCTCCGGGTTGTCCAGGGCATACCTTAGGGGTGACGTATGTATATAAAAAAGAAAGCTTTAGGCCTGGCTAAAGTCTATCTTTCCAGTTCAAAATGGCAGTGAAAACTGCACACACAGGCTCTGCAATGGCAGAGCTGAGACCTGGTTAAAGGGCTACGTAAGTGGGTGGCACAAGCAATGCTGCAGGCTCTCTATAGCATTTACAGGCAATTTACAGGCCCTGGGAACATGTAGTGCACTTTACTAGGAACTTATAAGTAAATTAAAATATGCCATTTGGGTATGAGCAAATGTTACTATGTTTAGGGGAGGGAGTGCATTCACTTTAGCACTGGTTAGCAGTGATAAAGTGCTCAGAGTCTGAAGTCCAACAAAAACCAATGTAGCAGAAAGTTGAGGAGGAAGGCAAAATGTTTGGGGGTGACTCTGCGAAGAGGGCCATTTTCCAACATGAGCGGGGTAGACTAATCAATATCTTGATGGACTTCCCTGCTTAGGCGAAAGAACTTGGACAATGGCCCTCTACTCCAGAGGCTAATGTCAGTTCTACGCCTTTCTGAATCCAGTTTGACCCCTCTGTCTATACTCTCCTGAGCCACTGAACTGATCTATGGGTAACCCTTATCCTCACCTTTGGACCCCATCTGTGCATCACCTAACCTTAAATTGCTCAAAGATGCATCCTAGTAGGCAGAAAGTACGACCATAGCCAACAAACTGATGTGGCCCATTCCACCCCTTATGTCTGACATCTGCTCCCAACCCAAGGAAAACTCTGTCGACAAGGACAACAATCAAAAGAGGCCACTGACAGCTGTCAATGTTAAGAGCCAGGCCCCAGGTAATCCACTGCTAGGTGGAGACCCTAAGCAGATATATTTTGGTGGCCTCTCTCCTAGCCTTTGGCTGGCACAGAGTTCTTTGTGGGCTCCTGAGTAGGCCTAGGTGGACAGGTGGAGTTGGAGGAGTTTCACCTCGCGGAATTCCGCCTAGCTGCCATAATACTCTGCCAAGTTCTGCAGAGTTACGTGAGGGGGTGGACTTACACTGCAATCATTGTGATCAATTGCTTGCATCTCGGTTTTTGTCCCATAATCTGAAAATATCTCCCAATCTATTTGAAAGATTCTAATGTAATTGGTCCTCACCATATTATGTCCCTTCCTCTTACCTCTCCAGTCATAGCATGAACGAATGCCAATCCTGGTGGGGTGCCATTACTTGCAAGATGCAATCTCACATCAAGGGAAAGGCAGATGGCGGGCGCATTGTCATTCTAAAAGGGATAATCAGACTCAATTGGAATGACAATGGGGCTGACCACAGTCTGTGAGAGCTTAGGGAGGGGCTGCTGCAGCCTCTGGAGTTCAACAGAGAAGTGCGAGCCGCCCCTGCCACACAAGCTGAATTAAAAAGTTATCCTTTTTAAGTAGGAATATTCTTGCCATCCCGGAATGCTTTTTTTTTTTTTATAAACTTTTTATTTGCACTTCAAAAATTACATACATGTTGCATACATCATGTCATCAATCCTTAACATTTCTCTCCGTTGACAATTACGGAATATTCCAGCGAGTGTTACAGTGTCCGGGTGAGGCAGTGTCTGCCACAGTATATTGCCGAAGCAGCTATCAATCATTTTCCCGGCGTCCCCCCTCAACACACCCTGGTACTGCAGTACAATTGTGCCATCTGGATTCCAGGTCAAGACCTTATAACATCTTAAACAACTTTGAATACCATAAGCAGTTAGTAGAGCTTCTTCTGGCGGTGTACATGGAGTAATGTCGATATCTTCATCTTCTCCCAGCATCCCCGTCCGAACCATCCCAGGCACACCGTATCAGTATAACATAATCTTATGGGGTATGTTCGTGGACAGTTGACAGCTGCGGCGGATCGCAAACGTGTCCTCGGGATTCATTCCATTTCTCCCAAACTTTAGACCACTTCTTGGGACACCCCCTGTGTGTGTAGACCGCCCTTTCCGCAACCACCGCAACGTCCATGTCGTTTTCCCACTGTGTCAGTGTGGGTACCGTTCCTGAACCCCAATTTTTCGTGATGTTCCTCTTTGCGATGGATAGTCCAAGCGTAGCCCAGGTCTGAAGTCCCAGGCTAAGGTCTTTAGGGGGCCAAATATTGAGGAGACATCCGGGGTCTAATTGGACATCCGCCTCACCCACCAGTGCTATTTCTTCCAGTAATCAGCGGTCTAACCGCCGTCAGGAATTATGGTATTCTGATCTACTGCGTGCAGAAAAGAAAGTATGCAGGAAGTTGGAGAAGACCTGGAGAAACTCCCATACTGTAGCAGATAAATTCCGCTACCACTCTGCCATGAGATCTCACCATAGAAACATCAGAGCTGCTCGTAAAAACCATATTATTTCCCAACTGACTGAGGCAGGCAATGACCCGAAAATACTTTATCAGGTCCTCCAAACCTTCACTAAGCCTGTAGCTTGTGAAAGTCCAGAGACTGTGTCCCAACAACTGTGTGATGACACTGCTGGGTTCCTCTTGAATAAGATCGACTCTATCTACCAAAAAATTGCCCAATCTAGTATTTTGGTCGATACTAGTGATTCCTTCCAAAGCCCTCAGCACGAGACTGTTGAATCTGGCCCCACTAAACTGTCCTGCATTCCTGAGATCAGTTTGGACGATGTTAATTCCATGATCGGCACCATTAAATCGGGTTGCCCGGCGGACCTCGTTCCTGCCTGAGTGATGCACCTCATAGGAGACACTCTTAGTCCAACTATTCAGACCCTGATTAACCGCTCCTTATCTGAAGGTTCAGTTCCACTTGAGTGGAAAAATGCCCTTGTCAAGCCCATTAGGAAAAACACCTCTGTCCCTTGGTCTGATATGTCCAACTTGAGGCCCATCTCCCTTTTGCCGTTTGTCGGCAAACTGATGGAGAAACATGTCAACCTTCATTTCTCCAGTTTCATTGAGCAGGCCGGATGCCTGGACCATTCTCAATCAGGGTTCAGGCCAAAGTATAGTACCGAGACTGCTCTCCTTTCGGTCACGGATACTATACGTATGTCTCTGGACAGGGGTCTGTCCGTGGTGTTGGTGCTGTTGGACTTGTCCGCAGCATTCGACACCATATCCCATGTCATTCTTCTAAGAAGACTAGAGGAGATTGGCTTGGAAAAATCTGCCCTGGCGTGGTTCACCAGCTTCCTCACAGACCGTACCCAGCAGGTGAATATGGGCACTTTCAGTTCCACTCCTTCCAAAATCACTAGAGGAGTCCCGCAGGGCTCCTGTCTCAGCCCTACGCTGTTTAATGTTTATGTTGCCTCTCTGGCCAGTATTATGAGGTCTTACGGGTTTGTACCCATATCATACGCCGACCCTTTTCGGATTATTTGCTGTTCTTACTGGACTCGACGCTGCACACTGCGACCTGGTGTGCCTCTGCTGGGCGGAAGCGGCTTCTGTGACGACTCGCCGGACCCGCTTCGCGGGTCCCGCAACGCGTCTGTGTTGGAGGAGGCTGTTTGCTACAGGCAATTGTTGGGAGGAGCGCGGGAGTGGCGGTTGGACCAGCGGGGCTGCGAGCTGCTAGGCAGGGACTCCAGTGTCCAGGAGCCCCTGCGCGCCCAACCAGCAACACCTGGGCTGCTCTCCCCGCTGGCCATGCCCCCCTGCCGACGGAGTCATAAGCGGCATTCACCCTCACCTAGCTGGGACCCTTTTCGGATTATTTGCTGTTCTTACTGGACTCGACGCTGCACACTGCGACCTGGTGTGCCTCTGCTGGGCGGAAGCGGCTTCTGTGACGACTCGCCGGACCCGCTTCGCGGGTCCCGCAGCGCGTCTGTGTTGGAGGAGGCTGTTTGCTACAGGCAATTGTTGGGAGGAGCGCGGGAGTGGCGGTTGGACCAGCGGGGCTGCGAGCTGCTAGGCAGGGACTCCAGTGTCCAGGAGCCCCTGCGCGCCCAACCAGCAACACCTGGGCTGCTCTCCCCGCTGGCCACGCCCCCCTGCCTATCAGCTAATGTCTAAAGGGGACCAGTGTATTTAGGTCCGCGGAGCTTCCGCTACGCGGGAGCGTGCCGGGAGAAGCCCGGGACAAGGGCGGGACCGTCTGTGGCTGTCCGGGGCCGCTGGAGGCCGGGCTGGGCCATTCCTCTGACATTTGCATACATCTATTAGTTAGCAGCTAAGTGGGTTCCCAACGTTCCAATATGCTGGACCTCCCCAATGGTTCAGTCCTGAGGTCTCCAACGGCCGATGCTAGCCAATCTGTGGTCGGTCCTTTGGATAAGTTTTTCAATCGCCCCGCCAACCCTATTGACAAAGAGCAATCGCTGGCTGAGAGGCGCGCAGAGCGCAGACTATCAATTGAACTGTTAAAGAACTCGGGGGACAAGCGCTCTGGCCAAATGTATCCCGCTTTAGTAACACCATTGTCCTCACTCCAACTACCTGACTTCTGCAATCTGGGTCATGACGCAAGCATGAATGGGGTCAACCAGGGTAGTGTGGGTGATTTGACCGTTCCCCGTGCAAGTCCCATCACAACCCCAACCCCCCTACCTGTGGTGTGTGCTCCACTGACCAACTCAAAACCGGGTCTTAAAAGGAAAAGTAACAATACATCTAGGAAAAGCCTTCCCCCTAAACCACCCCATAAACTCAGGAAAGTTAATAAAAGTATGTATCCTAGCAAGGCAGCTACCGTAGAGAGTCGAGGGAGCGAACCTACGCAAGAGGGGGCAATTGCACATTCTGGCAATACAGATCCTAGTCCACCCACCTCTATAGATACAGGGATGGTAACAGTTGACACACAGCCGTGGTTGACTAGCTTGCTTCCCGAAGTAGAACGGATATTACGGTCCCTATTGCTTCCATTAGAGGAACGCATTACCAAGCTTACTGACCGCCTAAACCACTTCGAGCAGGCTACACTTGACAATTTCTTCTCGACTAAGGCATTAATAAAAACACAGTCAAGGCAGGATGGCAACAGTAACTGCAAGACCATTGCCGAAGAACCACCACATGCTAAGGGACAAAGGGAACACCCCAACTCTCCCCTGTCTGCAAAAACTAGCAGTGGAGCGGTAAAGAGACCCTCGAAGTCGCTTAACTCGGCACCATCAGGGACTGTCACAAATGCCCCCATTACTGCATTAACTGGCCAATCTGTTGTGCATCAGCCGATGCCTAGCACTAATCGGTTGGGTATTGCAGAGGGAGGAGGAGCGGAGGGCACCAAAAAGGGTATTGCTGTACCACCTGCCCACGGAATCGGAAATCAGTCAACAACGAACAAATCGACACCCCGCCCAGCCCCCCCTGTCCCCAGACCGCCCCTACCACCCTTGAAAAAGCCCCCACAGAAGAAACCCCCTATGAACCTCACCCCTGACTCCTTCCTCTATGTAGCAGTCCTGATAAATGTCCCACCACTTCCACCGGGACAGAGAGAAACCTTCCAGATGCTTAAAAACAAAGCCATGCATTGGTTAAGGGTGAATCGGCCGCTACCGGGGGAAGTTGATGGACTCATTCTGGGAGTGAGGCGAATAGATTGGATCGGTTCCACCATTAAAAACCTGGGGGGGGGACTGTATTGTGATAAATTTTCAAGACCCAAGGGTGGTGGGGTGGATAACGAGACAGGGTTGGTGCACGGGCAAGGGAGGCACTGGCATTGTTGACCTTACATTTTTCTACCCACGCCCCTCTAGTGTTTTAACCTCCTTGATCGATGAGGCGAATGGCCCCGGAAATTGTCCGTGGCCAGGGATAGCAGCCCCTTCCTCACAGAATCTTATTTACCCTACCATCCCGCTCACCTCTGTTGCGGGCGGGTGGAATGATTTAGGGAAGGGACGGTGACAATCCCTTGACTGCCAGGTTAATAATAGGAGCCCAATACCCAACAGAGTGACTGGTACCCCTAACTGCGGGAATTTAAATTCCTCTGTAGAATCCAACTCACCGCCCGCTTTTAGGGAGCATATGGTTCAAGGTGGTACAAGGGAACTAGGGACAGTACCGATTCCGTCTGAGCCCACGAACGCCTGTCCCTTGGTGGGAGTTATAGATCTGGTGAATACCATCGAGGCCGGTAGCATCCCGACTGTGACGGATCCACTTATTAGGATTCTCAGTTGGAATGTGGCCGGGCTGGATAGGAAACTACCAATGCCTGATTGGAACGCCCTGGTGGAGGACTACTCCATATGTCTGTTCCAGGAAACCTGGTGTAGGGAGCCTTCTCATAAGGCGGGATATTCGTCCCACCATATACCAGCGGTACAAACTGAGCGTGGTCGTGGCTGTCCTTCGGGAGGCCTCCTTGTATGGGTAGCTACCGCACTCAATTGTAGGGTGGTCGAGCACGATACTCAATGTCCCGACCTTCTTAATATCACACTAAAAAATCCTAAGGGCCAGGTTATCCTCAATATATTTAACATCTATGCCCGAGGTGTAAAGGGAGGTAGAGAATCCCCCATTATAGCACGGTTGGAAGCCTTGCTTCGATCCTCGCCATACAAGCACTGCACCTTGGTGGGTGGTGATTTTAATTGTACTTTTGAGCCCCTTGGCCTTGAAGTACTAGAGGATCAAGAGATTGTCGATAATAGGTGGGGCATACCGGCTCTAGAGCTTAGACCAATTAAGACATGGTCGGAAGTGGCGCTCCAGGTCAACTTTATAACATCTGAGTTTGACCTGAGGGCACTCAATGGTAGGACCAACTCTGACAAAAAGGGAGCTCATACCTACAACAGGCCTGCGCACTCCTCCAGAATAGACTATCTTTTTCTCCATATCCACTTATGGAGCCTCGTTAAGGATATGGTCATTATACCCACCGTAGAAAGTGACCATAATCTCCTTTCACTCACCTTGTCCAACAGGTGTTTAGATGATTCTGGTAGAAAAAACCTGTGCTCCTTAGTCCCGGATATGTCAGTAGTTTGGAATTGCGGTCGTCGGCTAAAATGGGCCAAGCTGTCACTTTCAACTGAGAAACTACTTTCCATATCACAGATCCTAGCGGCAGCTGTAGGTAACCTTGATCCTCTGGGGAGCGGGGTGGGGGATGTATCTGCAAGATTCTGTATATTAACCCTGGCTCTTAGTGACCTTTTTACTGCCCCAAGTAGCACCAAGGGAAAGAGGCCAGGTTCTTGGGCAAGACAAGGCTGGTTTAACCGCACGTGCAGAGAGGCGAAGACTCTGATGGTTGATGCAGTTATATCTAAATCCCAAATAAGGATTAGGGAGGCCAGAAGGTCATATTCACTTTGCCAAAAAGTCGCAAAGAAGGAGTGGGAAGACAACTTCTGGCAGGAACTCCTGACGGCTAGTCGCGGGAGAGATGCGAGAAGTTTTTGGAATTTGGTGGGTAGTAGGAAGCGTCCTGATGACACCTTGAGGACGTGCACTATCACAGCCAAGGCATGGTTTGATCACTTTTCGGGTCTCTACTGTGCTATTGAAGGCCCACTTAACGACCAATTCATTCTCCCCTCCTATCCTATGGATAGAGATATGGTTCTTTTTTCAGCCCAAGAAGTTGCGAATTTAATTAAAACCCTTACTCCACTAAAAGCAGCAGGTCCGGATGGGCTACCAGGGGATCTTCTTCGTGCATATCCAGGTGACTGGGGGGTGTTGATCTCCGCTCTCCTCAATGCCATCATGGAGGGAGGGTCTGTTCCAGAGTCCTGGAAAGGGGCAGAGGTAGTCCCAATATTTAAAAAGGGAACTCGTGATCTACCGGGAAACTATAGGCCCATAAGCCTGATAGATTCGACCCAGAAGGTGGCGGGAAAAGCAATTTTGGGTAGGATCCTCTCTTGGGTAGACGAAAACTATATACTATCCGAGATGCAGGCTGGGTTCCGCACAGGCACAGGAACAATTGAACAAGTCTTCAGACTCCTGCTACTGTATTGGAAGGTGGTGGTACTGGGCAAGGGCAGCCTTTATCTGGCCTTTATAGACCTGAAGACTGCCTTTGACCTTGTCCCCCGGGAGGAACTCTGGAGGGTGCTGTACGGCCTTGGGATGCCCCCATACATCGTGGACCTCCTAATGAAATTGCACAAAGCTAACTATGCCCAGGTCAGATGGGGCTTGAATGGGGAGAAGACTGACAAGATCAAGGTAGAGAGGGGTGTATGGCAGGGCTGCGTCCTAGCACCCACCCTATTCTCGCTTTATGTGAATGGGGTGGTTGACTACTTGCTTGAAGACCCAGCGGACGCCCCCACACTCTGTAATGTTAAGATTCCAACCTTGTTGTTTGCTGACGACACCCTTCTCATCTCGAAAACTCCCCAGGGCCTTCAAAAACTCCTGAACCGGTTCCAGGATTTTTGTGTAATGAGAGGTCTCGTCATAAATGTACAAAAAACTAAATATTTAGTCATGAATCCCCCTAGAAAACTGGGGTGCCCCCTATCCTGAATTCGATCCCGCTGGAAAAAGTTGCAGAATTCGACTACTTGGGGATTCGGCTGAGTGACAGTATGAGTTGGGTACCCCATACCACCAAAATGACACTGGTTCACAAAAGGGTGGGGGGAGCCTTGCTTAAGGAGTACAGTACATCATCGAAACATTGCGTATCACCAATCATTGATATATACAAGGCTAGAGCGGTACCTGCATCGCTATATGGAGCAGAGTTATGGGGTTTGGGCTGCATGGAATCTTTGTCTAATGCAGAGAACAAATTTATTAAAGATTTAATGGCAGTCCCGATGAGCACCCCGACTGTACCGATGCTTATGGACGCAGGTTGTAAACCAATTAAAGACCTGGCCCGCCTTCGGCCCCTTCTACTGTGGGCCCGACTCTGGAGAGTCCCGGAACTAAAATCCTATGCAGACGGGCTAGCAGAGATAATGCATTCGGTTGGCTGGTCAAAGATTAAGTGGCTCAGGGACATTAAATATCTGCTCGGGGAACTAGGTCTGGACAACTGCTGGCTTACTCATTCAGCCCCCCCAAAGGAGATCCTGAAGAAAATATACTGGGGTTGGGTGCCTACAAAACTCATGAGCAACCAACACCACTGCAATTCCACCGCAGTATATCTAAGGATTAAAGATGTCACTGCCTTTGAACCCTTTCTGGACATCATTACCATTCCAATGGACCGGGCTCTGTACATCAAGTTCAGACTAGGAACTTTACCCCTAGCTGACCTCCTTTCCAGATGGAACTCGCAAAAGCAGGTATCACGCTTCTGTGCCCTCTGTTCTGACTGTTGCGAAACTGTGGCGCATTTTCTCCTTGATTGTCCAGACTATGCGCGCCCTAGATCTTTTTGGCTTAAACCGCTTTGTAATGAGATGGGTATCCGCAAGCATTCTGAGGCTCTACGCATTTTACTGACTAACACTGCCCCCCCTATTGTCTGTGCTGTGTCTAAATTTTTAAAATGGGCCTGGTTGATACGTCTTAAAAGACTGTCTTTATCGATTTCATGCTTTTTTAAAAATAACCTATTTATCCTGTTTTTATTATTGATGTTATGTACAGTCTATGAGTTTCTGATATGTCGTTTTTTTTTTATATATTTCTGTGTAATGCTTTTATGATATACGCATATCGAAATAAAGCTATCAATCAATCATACGCCGACGACACTCAGTTGTTGTTTACCTTTAAAACCTTCACCCCTGTGGTAAGGCAAGCCTTCTCGAGTGGCATGACGGCAGTCGCCAGTTGGATGGCCAACAACTTTCTCCAATGTAACGTGGGAAAGTCAGAAGTCATGTTGTTCGGGGAAGCTAAAATCTTGTGGGCCCCTGACTGGTGGCCTACCAGCTTGGGAGTGGCCCCTTCCCCTAAACAGGTGGTGAAAAATCTGGGGGTCCGCCTTGACCAAGACCTCAGACTTGTACATCACGCTAACATCACGGTGGGGTCTTGTTTTCATGTCATCAGTCTCCTTCGGAAGGTGTTCCCTCTCCTTCCCGACAGCTCGAGGAAGACCTTGGTTCAGGCTCTCGTGCTGAGTCGCTTGGACTATTGTAATGGTCTTCTCCTAGCGGCCAATGAGGGCGTTTTAAACAAACTCCAGGTAGAACAGAACACCACAGCACGCCTGGTGACAAATGCCCCACCCAGAACTCCATCCCGGCCCCTTCTCAAACTGCTCCACTGGTTGCCCACCCGGAAACGTGTGGAATTTAAGACCTGCTGCGTGGTGCACAAAAGTCTGCACAATCTAGGGCCATCCTACCTAGCTGACAAATTTGTCCATCATCGCCCCACACGGAACCTGCGCTCCAGTAACCAGCTGTTACTGCAGGTTCCCCGAATCAGCAAGACCAGACAAAGAGGACGTGCCCTTTCTGTGATGGGCCCACAACTGTGGAACAACCTCCCCCTTTCCCTTAGGCAGTGTACCAGCCACTCAATTTTCAGGAAGAGTCTTAAGACCACGCTGTTTCAGTACTAGCGCCCCCCTCTCCTAGCACCCTCTCCGACAGCACTGCGTGAAGATACACCTCCAGGTGTGATTCCGGCGCGTTATAAACCCATAAATAAATAAATAAATAAATATGTGTTCCCAGTATGTTTGTATTCTAGGGCATTCCCATATGGTGTGGAAGAATGAGCCCGCCATGCCACAGCCTCTGAGACAGAGTGGGTCTGCTGCCCGTCCTAACTTGTGAAGTACGGTACGGGAGTAGTACACTCGATGTAACACTTTAAGTTGTATTAATTTCAGCCCCGATGGAATAGCTGCCTCTCTAGCCGATGCCAGTGCATCCATCCACCCTGTGTTATCTATGTCCCCCAGCTCTACCTCCCACTTACTGCGTAAAACAACCATAGGGTCAGGGAGATTGTTGACAAGTTTTCGATATGTTTGTGAGATAGCTTTCTTGTCCAAATGATCAGTAAGTAGTCTGTCTTCAAGGGGAGAAGATTCAGCTAGCTTGGTGCCTGTTGGGATTGTACTCTGGAGTGAGTGTCGGACTTGAATGTATCTATATAGTTCAGTGTCCCCCATTCCATATTTTTCTTGTAGGGCAGCGAATGATATGACCTCCTCCTTAATCCACAGGTCTCCTATTTTCGTTATACCGATGAGATCCCATTGCCTGAAACCTTTAGTATTACCCCGATTACCTAGGCGGCTTGTTTCCCAAAGGAGTGTAGCCAACGGGAGCACGCCTTCCCAGCCTAGGGCCCTTTGTGCCATATGCCAGATTTTGATCGTGTGTGCTGTTGGGCCTGTAAGTTTATGTCGTTTTTTGTTCGAGTAGAGGGCATTCATCAAGTGTTCAACGGGAAGTGTACATCTGTCCAGGGGGTATGCTGGGTCGTGTTGTGGAGTGTGCAGCCATTATGGATTAAGTTATTATACTCGGCTTAGTTAAAGACATGCCACACTCTCGCAGTTATCTTGCAATCAGCACGATGTCACACATGTCAATCTTGTGTGACAGTGTGGCATGTCTTTAACTAAGCCGAGTGAATGTATGTTTGCGGTTGGAGGCGGTTTGGGGCACCGTGCATTAAACAGGAAGGCTCATCATAAGGAGTGAGCGAGGACAAATCTAAGTTAATAGACTGCTCGGTTCCTAAACTCTAATAGCGGTTTTTAATTCCAAAATGCCCTTGACACCTCTGCTACTTTAAGGGACAAGTCCAATGATACTACAGCACACGGTATAGAAACGAGCGAGACCCTTATTTTGAAACTGCACTTATACACATGAAAGATTTCTAATGTTGATATATGCCTAATGCCAGTTGTGTGTCAACCAGCCTATCCACTATGAGGTTCACCCGCTGTTCTACCCGCCGGGTACTGTTGTTGTACCTTACCACCACCCGATAGGTGAGTGACCAATAAACTTGTATCATTTATTGAATACTGCAGCTTTGTTTTTTAACTATGTTTCCCCACTTGAGCATGCTGTACACTGTGCTCACCAAGGATGACTTATTAATGTTTTAATCACATGCTAGTACCACAACCACAGGCATGAAACACATAGTGCTATCAGGTCACCCACCTTGTCACAGGTTTATGTACACTGTTTGAATTGCTCTCCTTTCCTTCCCCATCCAGGAACACAGAGCGCAACACAGGTACACTACTTCCCCTTATTTTGACAATGCAAAATATCGGAACAGCTACACTGTAGACAGTTATCTTTTAAATAACACAGTCAGACACTAGTCCTGAGGAATCGCCAGTCAATTTGACAAAGAGGCGAGAAACATGTCGACCCAGTCACACACCAGGTTAGCCTTGTACTAGGATACATCATTTCCCTACAAGTCTAGTCCTTGTTTAAATTTTAATTGGAGCCTAGGGACCTCCAGAATAAAATTGATCCTGGTACCCTTGTGCCCATTTTAACCCACTTTCACGTCTACACTCCCCCTGGCCCCACACCCGCACTTCACCCATACGGCAGTTGGAAAAAGATCTCCGCCAAAGAGCCCCTCTTTGAGGTGTTGCCCGTTGGGTATTGCACCGCCGACCCAACGAGGAGCATTGCCGATGATGAAGCATGACACTCGCAAGGGTGTGTGAGGCCATTATATCCAACAAAATGGATTCCCGTATGTAGGCACCTCCCGTTGTCCTACAGAATCCTTACACCTGTCTCCGACCAACTAGCACTCCTTTAGGAACAGCCTGGTACCCCTCTTGTGTTTGGTATCTCTAGCGAACACCAGGACTGGACCTTCCGCTCCCCTACATGAGCTGTAAATTCGCTAGACTTGGCACATAGTGAGAATCCTCGGTGTGCTTGATCCCCTTTTCCCTTTTTGTTGAAACCACTCGAGGAACCAAGCCTTACCCTCGGATTCAACTCTGAGTCTCGCTGGGAAGATCATTGAGTATTTGAGTTCTCTTCTCCGTAGTTCCTGCTTGACTTCCATATAGCTTCGTCGTTGCTGTGCCACCGCTGCTGTATAGTCCGGATAGAAGGTGACTTCAGAATTGTCGATTCGGATCAGAGGGGTGATCCGTGCTGCTTGCAAAATGGCGTCTCGGTCGCGGAAATTGAAAATGCTCGCCAAGATGGGCCGCGGCGGTCTCCCCGGTCGCGGCTTCCCTCCTGGTACTCGGTGGGCCCGTTCCACAGAGAAATATTTCGATAGTCCCCGTGGCTTCAGTTGGTTTTGTATGAGTTCTTCCACGAAGAGGTCAAGGGCCGGGCCCCCCTCCGTCTCTGGTACTCCCACCAAGCGCACATTGTTGCGTCTGGATCTCATCTACCTTCCTGGTCGTCCAGCTTTGCTTTCAGCGTTGCATTGTCTTGTTCCAATTTGTGCAGTCTGTTCTGGAGATCTGTATTACCAGCAGAAAGTTCAGCAGTTGTTTTTTCCACTTCCCCCAGGCGGTCCGTCACCTTTGCGAGGTCTGCATGCATGAAGGAGATATCTGTAGAAATTGTCCTCATCGATGTTTGCATTACTTGCAGCGTCGCCATGACATCTTTCAAGGTGATTTCCCCAGGGTCCCCGCGGGGGGGCGCCGACTGTGTGGATGTCTGCGATGCCGCCCCTTTCGCCGCGTCGCCTCCCTCTTTATGATATGCATATTTTTCCAATCTTGGGGCCCGTGAATGACCCCGCACTCCTCTACCACTCATGACGGGGTTCTCACGGAGCCAAAGTCCGGCGTTCGCTAGTGTCCTCTCTGGGCGCCGCCTGATGTGGACCGCTAGTTGCTTGTTGTTGTCCCCTTTCCACGGTTGGCCGGGGTGGCGTGTCTTGGGGTGATTGGGAGAGCGCGACCCCTGGGTCCCGCAGTCACAGTCTGTGCCACCTGTATATCAGTGCGCCCCTATATCGGTTCTCGGTTTCTGCCCGTCTGAAGGGGGGGGGGGTGGTATCCAGAAGACCGGCCAGAAGTCCTCGGCTCCACCCACGATATGTTGTAGGTTGTTTCCAGCACTCTGATGCCACAGTGAAGACCTCGGAGGTCTATGCCCCCCTGACCGGAAGCTTCGTCGCGCTGCTACCTGTGGTCACGTCGCCGTGGGTCTCGTCGTCGGCCGTGTCTCAATGGGTGGTTGAATATTGGTTCCCAGTCGGCCCCGAATCGGCCGCAGATCACCGCTCGCCTCTCGCAGGGCAATGTCCAGACGATGTGGGCCTCCGTGCTGAGACGCCTATGTGAGGTGCCTCCGGTGCTTGCGCTTCCGGGGGTCCCGCTGTGCCTTGCGTCTCAATTTGATCAGGGAGGGCGAGCGCACCAGCAGTGGTCCCAGCTCCCGGGTCCCGGAGGTACCTGAGTTGCCGACTTCAGCTAGTCCGGTAGGCCGCAGATCTCCACACGGCGTAACTCCGGCAGAGGTGGGTCGATGAGGACGCCTCCCAGTGTCGCCTGGTCCGGATGTATTCCGGTCAGCAAATGCGCGCAGGAAGCGCTTAGGATGGTCAGGGTCGCCCACCTACGGTCCGTGAGGGTGAGCCCGTCAACAGCGGCGCCGGCCCCCGGGTCCTGGAGCCACTCGAGTCCCCGACTTCAGCTGTATGTATAGGCCGCAGAAATCGTAACGGCGTATCTCCGCCTTAGGTGGGTTGCGGAGAATGCCGGTCAGTGCCCCTTGGTCCGGACGTGTTCCGGTGAGAGAATATTGGCAGGATTACTGGTCGGATTTTATCGGGGGATCTCGAGGGTCTCGGAGCTCACCTAGGCTGCGGCCATCTTGCCCAGTCGCAAGCCACGCCCCCTCCCGGGATGCTTTTTTGAAAGAAAGAAGTAGGGGAACGGACTGAAATAATTTTTTTAAGTAGGGGCACGCTGTGCCCCTCTGATCCCGCCCACTTCTATTACTGTATGCATCGAAAACGCCACCATAGAGTTGAATAATCCGAAGTAGTTATGCTGCGACTCTCCATCACCAGCCAAATGGCGGCAATGCCAGAATGCCGGGAAACATAGTGTGCCTTTAGGGACAGTCTGTCTTTGTGTGTAGAGGGTCCAGGCAATTTGTGACATCTCTAGAATTTTTACTTTATTAACTGTGTGCCGGGGCTAGGGATACCAAAAATGCACAGGCTTATTGGGAAATGTGTTTAAGCTGTAGCTTTCCTTCGTGCAATTCTGAGCCAGCAACTATTCACCGGCCCAAATGATTGTTATTGATATATTACTAATAATTATTTCTAATAAATATGTGTAAAGTGAGAGAAATATATTTTGTTGGGGCTTACGTTGAATGAATTTGAGGCACCACCACTCTTTGGCACAATCAAATCTCTGACTGTGAGAAGTGAACCATAACATTTAAAGTACGTCAAAAATGTAAACACCTTACCCAATTAACACTTAGTAGGGCCATGAGTTCAGATGACAGAGGCATATGATATCACGAGGTGCCTATGCCAATGAACAATCAAGGTGTAGTGTGGAACGCCAATATTCAGGAAGGACTCCGGGAGGTAAATTACTTCTTAATTTATTTAATTAATCAATATGGAAGGAGCCCACATGAAGAGCTGATAACTCCTAAGAGGTCAGGAAACAACTGCCTCTCACAGAGTTCTAATAAGGAGACATTCCAGTGACAAGTAAGTATTCTTAACAAAACATCATGGGGCATATTATCAAGGGGGTTTATCTCCGCTTTTTTGGCTTTAAAAGCCAAGAAAGAGGAGATAAAATTATCTCCCTATTACCTAGCTGTCGCTAACACCAGTTAGCGACAGCTAGTAGGAGATAGCGACCATCTTGGGCCCCATTTTGCATGTCAGTGATATTTATCACTAATGACATGCAAAGTGGGCGTGCCAAGATGTTAGCGACTGGAAACAGTCGCTAACATCGCTATCTCCTATTACCAACTTTTAGAGATATTCGCGCTAAGCGCGAATATCTCCAAAAGCTAACACCTGCCCTGAGCAGTTCTTAGCCATGTTATCCAATGGGAGGTGGATAACATGGCTAAGAGCATTAGCTTGGTAATGCATGAATATCGCTGACTTTTCAGCGATATTCATGCATTGCGGCCGTTTTTTATCGCATTTGCGATAAACCTTGGTAATACCAAGGTTTATCTGCGATAAAAATCGCCACAGCTCAGCGGTAAAATGTTGTCTCTAACCAAGCAATAGCGATAATTATCGCTATTGCTTGGTAATATGCCCCCATATTCCTTAAAGCAATATACATGTATACATACTACACAAGGGCGACTAAAGCTAAGCCCAGGAGCCATTACACAAACTGATTTATTTTAATGACGCCCCAGGGAGTTGACTGCCAAACAGCACAAAGCACGTCCATCACCTCTGTTTCACGGCTGGTCTTTAGGAATGCCATTTCCGTAGCTGCATAGATGTCTCAGTGGGAGAGTTGATCTCCTGAGAATTGTATGCTGTTAGCAGCTGGCATGTTTACATAGTAAGTAGCACGGCCATTTCAGTTTTTCATTCTTTCAGGAATTATTAAAATAAATGTGTGCCATTGGGTTATGTAAATGTTAAAGCTCAGGTACACAACTGAGTTTGTAGAGTCTGGGTAAGCGATTAGTATTATCTGTAAAAAGCTCCCAAAACATGGTGTTTACTACTTTAAGATTACTATGTATGTGCACAATATCCACAATCTACCATTGCACACAGCTCGCGCTGTCTCCTCTTGTGTCCTCCAGCACTTCGAATATCAGGTTACACCTTGTGGTTTCTGGCTTTTCTTGCTATGTATTTCTTCATTGGTGTTCTGCACCCTACTGCTCAGCTATAGTGGGAATGGAGTCATAGAATGTTCACGTCTGCCTGGTTTAGCGGATGTCAGTTGGAGCTTGTGGGCTGAGCAGCTGGGATGCGGCTCCCAGTGGGGCTGCTTCTACTACCTTATAACTAACAATTCATGTAACCAATTACCCCAACTTGGACTAAAGAATAAACTTCCATCTTGATTCTTTATCTACTCTGCCTACCCTCATTCTTACATTATTACACTGGTGACGTGTAACTATAACCAAGAGACTATAGGCCATATGTATCAAGAAGTCATTTTGCGATTCTCAAATAGTGATTCTTTGCGAATCGCAATTAAGGAATACCTTCCCATTCATTCCTATGGGCCTGGAGGAAGACAAGACATACTCAATTTGCGATTAGCAATTAGCGAATCGCAAATTGAAAATGCAATTTCAAGGGTGCAGGGGTGTCCAAAGGACAACCTGTTGCACCCCTGAAATAAGCATGGGTGCACATGTGGCGCACATACATGCCCTAAGGGCATGTATGTGCTTCACATTGCACTTTGAAAAATTCAAAAAAGTGCATTTTTCAAGGAAATCGCAAATTACCACCAACTTGAAGTTGGTGGTAATTTGCGATTCCTTAAGACCAATTAGCATTTTTCTATGCTTCTTACATTGCATTTAAGGAATCGCAAAATTTGCGATTCCTTAAATGCAATCGCAAAATAAGGAATCGCAAATTTTGCAATTCCTTATTTTGCACGCAGATTTCTTTGATACATACCATTTAGCAAAAATGCGTTCGCAAAGGCCGAAATTCTGCGAATTTCGGCATTTACGAACGCATTAGTGCTTTATACATATGGCCCCAAGAGATTATTTGTAGTACTAAAATAATACATTTTTGTGATGAGAAAATGCACCTGGAAGCCTCACCAGTGTCTATTTTCATCAGAAGGCCTCAGCCCAGGGCATTTAAGCTGGCACTGCTAAACTAACATAACTTTGGATACTATGTGAGACAGCAGTTCCTTGAATCAATATATACAGCTAGCTGTCTGCAAGTATTTTGACCTTTACTACTCTTACAGCAAGCAGTTTGGGGCGTTTCCTCAACATGCAGAGCAAGCACCAACAGTCCTCTGACTCTTCTGTCTTCTCATGCTACAAGGGAGTGCCTGTTACTTGCTTGCCTTATTGTACCTGTTTATCCTGTTGGAGTTTAATGTTTATGGTTTCAGTGGACTTTTCTACCATCTGCAACACTTCGTGGAACTGTCTGTCCTGATGAAATATTTGTGAGCTCTGAACGGCTGGCAAATGAGTGTTCACCAGCTTGGTGGAAACCTACGTGATTCTACTGAAACTGCACTCGTTAACTGGTGCCTACGTGATTGATCTGAAAGGATGTATGGCAGTGTGATATTGACTTTTCAGGATTTCAATGGTGTCCTTCTTCATTTGCCAAGGGGACTCTGAGTGCTGCAGTGAGTGCATTTTTCATCCTTTGTGGCAAGAAAGCACTATGTTTGTCTTCAATGTGGAATCAGTGCCTTCATTTAAAAACATTTATAACGTGAGCTGCGTGGGAGACTTGGAGTGCATGCTATGGTTTCACGAGCAAGTGATCACTGTCTTAAGCTGTATGATGCCATTGCCCTAGTGTTACAATTGAACTCTGGCTATGCCACGAGCCGCTGTGTGAATCGCGTTCTGTGTGCCTACCAGTAAGTGGTGTCTTTTGAAATGTAGAGAGTGCTCTCCTTTCTCCACCCTCTTTTTGTGTGAAGACCGAGATCCCATGAGGATGTTGTGCCCTTGCTATGTCGTGTCCCTGGTAACAGTCCAATCAGCTAATCAGCCTATCTATGCACTGGGCGTACTTACTGTGATGTGACCTAGTGTTTTCTGGGCAACACTTCACTCTAGGCTTTAGTTTGAAGATACAGTGTCTTGCTGGGAACATCATTTGAAAATAATTTGCCCACACATCTGGAGAATATTATGTAGCAGGTCAGCGGTCCTGCTGTCAGTAGTGTTATATCCTTTGTTTCATAGTTCCTTGCTGCTCAGCCTGTGTGAGTGTTATGTAAAAGAATGCTCATGAGTGCATGGTTTGGATGAGTGGTCAGTTGGAATGAGTGGGGCTGAGCAGCTGGATGCTGTTCCCAATGGGACTGTACCATCTTACCTGTAACTCAATTATCCTACATAATCGATACCACTGGCTATTACACAGATTACCTACAAGGTTCCTACTTTGTTCACAGAAGGTAAGAATACCGGATATACAGAAGCATGTCATCGTCTGGCCAGGCTACTAATAAAACGGGTGTAGACCACTCGAGGACTATCCCTGAAACAACCACAAACCAGCCTCAGTGTCCATCATTTGTGGCGTGCCACAGGCCTGTGGCACCAGAGTATACACACACTCCAGCACCACCACATTGGCGATGAGAGCGGGTCGTGGCCCACACACTGACTGCACTTCGGTGCACAGCACACCACCCACGTGAAGCAGACTTGCCCGCAAGCAAAAGAACACACACCTCACCTGCAGACCGGCTTCAGGCAAATGGGAGGGTGCTGCGTCAGCTGTGGATCAGCATCATCAAGCAAGGAGGGAGCTCTGCACCGGCTGCCTTAGCCCTCACCGGCTGAGCTCAACATTCTGATAGCAGTGATTAGACTGTGAGGCCTGGCCCCACCCACTCACAAAGATGCGTGCATCTCTGACTGCTCACAGCCCGCAGAGAAGCCCACAGCAGGCCTGGAAAGCCACAAGACCGCACAGGCTGCTATTTAAGACCCCACAAGCCCTCCATAGGACTTTGGGATGGCGAAAAGAGGAGAAGCAAATTAAATTATACAGAGAAAAGTCACACAAACACACTCAAGCCACAATCAGGCAAGGAAAGGAAAACAAAATACAGGACCCTAGGGAAAGGCTCCAACAGCCATAAGACAACCCTGGTTGCAGCACCAGGCCCCAAAGCAACCCCATTAGACAGAAGGATAAAAGTAAGGAAAGAAAGACATTGTAATAAATAAAGAAGGAAAAAAATAAACAAGATTACAAGAAACAAATATAAAAGGGCGAAGTCAGACACAGACACTAAAAAAACCCACCAAAAAACCTAAAGGTAAGCCAACATGGCAGATGAGGCCTGAGCCCCGCCCCAACAACAACCCCAAGTACAACATGCCCTAACAGGAGTACTACCACCGTTCAGTGAACTAGCTCACCCAGAGACGCCTACCCACTGTGGAAAATTTGGATCGAGCGACTGTAAAATTACTTTTGCGCTACGAGAGAGACAGACGGAACTGTCATGAGGTCACTACTCCTCCACTTTGCCGGGGAAAAAATATGCAAATTATTGAAGCACCATTCAAACATTGGCCCGGGCACAGAGTACGATACAGCCGTAAGGGCACTCAATGCCCACTTTGACCCTCATCTAAACCCGGATTTTGAGAGATTCAAGCTGCATCAAGCCCGGCAATGTGACCGAGAATCCATCAAAACTTTCTATGCCAGACTTCGCACAATATCCAGTACCTGCACAGCAGACAACCAACCCAAGGAGATCCGGACACAGGTCATCGGATCACTGAAAGAATATCGATAACACAAATATATACTTACCAAAATATCGAGTAAAAAATATAGAATGCAAAAATATCGAATCCCTATCTCCAAACAGGTAAGTAAAAAAATATCGAATCAAAAATATTGTTGTAAAAAACTATAGTTAGTCAAAATATCAAATTTTTTAAATGTCTTAAAAGTAATTGAAAATGAATGAAATAATAAATATAATTAACTTAAACATACTTAAAATACTTAAATAACCTTAACATTAATAAATAATTAATGTAACTTAAATAAAAAATTTAAATGTAATACATATATCTATATCTAAACATAATATTAATAAAAAACATACAATGTTTATACCGTAGGATAGCAGGAGGGTTAAATTTACTATTACCACTCCAGTGAGTGCAACAGTATAGAAAACAATAGATAGCATAGCAGTAAAAATTACTATTCCCACTCCAGTGAGTGCAACAGTAGAGAAAGCGTTGGATAGCGGGAGGGTAAAAATTACTATTCCCACTCCAGTGAGTGCAACAGTAGGGAAAGCGTTGGATAGCGTAGGGGTAAAAATTACTATTCCCTCTCCAGTGAGTGCAACAGTAGGGAAAGCGTTGGATAGCGTAGGGGTAAAAATTACTATTCCCACTCCAGAGAGTGCAACAGTAAGGAAAGCGTTGGATAGCGTAGGCATAACATGTAATATCCCCACTCCAGTGAGTGCAACAGTAGGGAAAGCATTGGATAGCGGGAGGGTAAAAATTACTATTCCCACTCCAGAGAGTGCAACACAAGGGAAAGTGTTGGATAGCGTAGAGGTAAAAATTACTATTCCCACTCCAGTGAGTGCAACAGTAGGGAAACGTTGGATAGCGTAGGGGTAAAAATTACTATTCTCACTCCAGAGAGTGCAACTGTAGGGAAAGCGTTGGATAGCATAGGCATACAATTTACTATTCCCACTCCAGTGAGTGCAACAGTAGGAAAAGCATTGGATAGCGGGAGGGTAAAAAATTACTATTCCCACTCCAGAGAATGCAACAGTAGGGAAAGCATTGGATAGCGTAGAGGTAAAAATTACTATTCCCACTCCAGTGAGTGCAACAGTAGGGAAAGCGTTGGATAGCGTAGGGATAAAATTACTATTCACACTCCAGAGAGTGCAACAGTAGGGAAAGTAAATACTAAATATATGAATAAAAATAAATGTAATATTAATACCAATTACAAATTAAGTACAAGTAATTAACAATTTATATAATATAATAATTAATCATTTAAAAATACCAATAAAAATTCATTATTAAAATTCTTGGAGTTCTTGCCAACAAAAGTGGGGCCCAGTTTTTTCAAAATACAAGTACTTACAGATCCAAAGTTGGGCAAATCAGTCAGAATCAGGGATTGGACGGGAAAATGATTTTGAACTAAAGTTGGAGTCAATGGTTTTTGAGAAGGAAGTTGCTTGCTGGTACTGGCGAATATTGGAAATGGAGGATGGAACATTTGATTTACCAGAGACCTTGTGGAAGAAAAGCTTGCCAAGGATCGCAACAGAAGACCAATGGCAAGTAACTATGAGCATGCTATACAGAATTGTTAAACCTGCAAACCTAAGGCGAAATGTTTTATTTACCATTCACAGGGCATACTGGTCCCCGTACAGGCTCTCTAAATTTAAGGATGGAGGAATAGTCGAATGTCCAAAATGTAAAGCTCCAAATGTCGATGATTTACACATGTTTGTATCGTGTCCGAATATCAAACAATTCTGGATTGAAGTGAGTAACTCCCTTTCTAAAGCATTGAACCAACCCATTGAGGTAAGCCCTGAATTAATTATTACTGGGAGATATGATTTACAAAATAGAGTTTTGGGTAATAATGTTAGACTTATTTTTTATGCTATGTTATTAGCACGCCGAGAGATATGTAAATTATGGGTCTCACCACTCAGTCCTACTTTATTGGACTGGATCTTAGCCATGAGATACATGGCTAAGCTTGATATGTTAGATCGCTCTAAAAGAAATAGAGGTTTTTGGATACCCTTCCTGCTAAATTTTGGTTAAAGTTATATTTATGTTAAAAGTCCGATGATTAAGCCCGTGCCTGTCTAGCTGGTATATGGATCATCCGAGGACGAGGAATAGAGATGGTGGAGGATACACATCTTGGGTCGGATGGTCAAGAAGGACAGTTGAGAGGAGACCAGAACCAAAAATATGTGTTGTCTACGCCTCATAACTCTAGACCAGCCTAATAGACAATAACAGCCCAGTGGTGGATAAGTACGAAGTTATGGGCGGCAAGACGGCAAATGAGGATTAAAAAAAAAACAAAAAAAAATTTAATTATTAAAAGTTATTACTTATTAATACACATTATTTACCAATTACCAATTAATTAATTAACAATTTAAAAATAATTAAAAATTACAACAAAAAAACAATAAATACATTAAAATATTTAATTAATTACAATTAAATTACTTCCCAACCTATTCCCCTATAAACACACAACCCGCAACAGAAAATAAATAAATTAATAAAATTAACATAATTATCAATTAATCAATTAATTAAAAATAATAACAATAAATAAATTAAAAAATGTAATTATTTATAATTAAATTACTTCCCACCCTATTCCGCTATAAACCCACAACCTGCTGCAGAATTATATTACGCAAACATTTAATACCATAAAATTAATTCATGAAAATAAATTATAAAATAAATATACACTTTTCAGACATATACTAACATACAAAATCACTTTAAAAATTGGATATTATTTAAAAATTGATATTAACTTACTTACCTCAAATTCGATATTTTTGTTGTCTATATTCTGTCCATTCTATATTTTTGTTGTCTATATTCTGTCCATTCTATATTTTTGTTGTCTATATTCTAACCATTCGATATTTTGTCCATTCTATATTTTGAATTCGATATTACTGCTATTCTATTTGATATTTTTGTAGTCTATATTCTGTCCATTCTATATTTTTAATTCGATATTAATGCAAATCGATATTAAAAACTTGATATTTTGAGTGTATACCAGGTCATCCAAGGATGCAGAGACAAAACATTGAGAGGCCTTATCCTCCCCCATCAGTAGCAAAGACATCCTAATCCTGGCGCAAACATATGACCTGTTTGCTGCACGTGCGACAGAAATGGACCAGGCCTTCACACGGGCGCCAGAGAGACCAGTAAATGTCAAAAGAGAGTCCGCCAATGCTGTCCGGATGAAGGACAGGAATGACACTGCCAGGGGATGGAAATTCCCAGCAACCAAGTCAAAGTGTGGGTAATGTGGCAGAGAAGAACACCCCTTTAATGAGAGTCCAGCACAAAGCTGCACATCTTCCAACTGCAGGATCCCCAGCCACTTTGCATCGGTATGCAGGAAGAAGATGCAAAATAAAGGAGGCAAAGACAACAGACCACTAACAAAGACATTACACCAACTGTCCCTCAAAACCTGGTGCACCAAGACAAAGCCAGAGGGGCATGGAAGCTCACCCACCACTTAGAAGACTCGTCCCCAGAGGAAGATGAGGAAGAGACCTTTCTCATTTTCTTCACTCAGAAGCTAAAGCATCACAGGAGACCGCAACCAACATGTGTCGTCCGAGTTGCTAGATCGGATGTGAAGGCCATCATCTGCCCCGGAGCCTCAGTCAATGTAATGGGGATCAAACAGTACAAACCCCTCCAATCCAAGCCCCAACTGATGCCATCTCAAATCAAAATCTTTGCCTAAGGATTCTATTCCCTGCTTACACTCAAAGGGCGGATGTCTGTACCTGTGAAGTCCAAGGATCCAGAAGTGATGACAATGATTCAAGTCATTGACCAAGAGGCTGAAACGCTGATTTGCAGCCACACTGCACAAGACCTTGGCCTGGTGTCCTTCACCAAAAGTGTACGGGCACACCAAATTGATGTTCTGCTGGACCAATTTCTGTCCCAATTCTACGGATTAGGCTGTCTAAAGTGCTCCCCAATAAGACTTCACATCGATCCATCTGTTACACAAGTAGTGCTCAGACACTGTTGAGCCCCATTTTGCCTCCCACTGCTGGTAGAGAGAGAACTCGAAAATCTGGAACAACAGGGTGTGATTGAAAAGGTATATGGCCCCTTCCCGGGGGTCTCCCTGATGGTGATCATAGGGAAGGCCAAACAAACTGGGAAGATCCTTCGATGTATCGACATGCGACTCCCTAACCACGCTATCAAGCAGGGGTGACATATCACACCCACCATGGACGATATGTTATGTTACATGTTCTTATATAGCACACAGCTGCCCCAGCTAAGGGGCGTCCCAGCGCTTTCAGAAAAGTAAGAAAGAAGACGGCCGCCGCTAGTGTGGAATTGCGGCTCTAACATAACAAAGCAGTCTAGAGGAAAAGATGGGTCTTAATGGCCTTTCTGAATATCAGAATATCATTTAGGCTGCGTATCTGGAGCGGCATGGCATTCCATAGTTTTGCCACTAGATAGCGGAAGGAGCGTCCTCCCATTTGAGAGCGCTTTATTTGAGGAACCACTACCAGGTGCTGGCCTTCCGATCCCAGGTTTGCCGAGGGGCATACCGGGTCAGGAGGGGACAGAGCATAGGTGGAGATGCGGCTTTCAGGATTTTAAATGACAGGCAGAGAGCCTTGAATTGAATCCTCTTATCCACGGGTAGCCAATGGAGTTTCATCAGGGTGCCTGCAGCCGAGTGGAAGCGGGGGAGCCCTATCAAGGCTCTAGCTGCCGCGTTTTGCACCCGTTGCAGTCTTCCCACCTCTGCCTGGTTAGCCCCTAGAAGTAGAGAGCTTCCATTGTCCAGGTGGGAGAGGATGGAAGATTGCACCATGAGCTGACGGGTGGGTGGATCAAAAATGTTTTAAATTGGTTTAAGATTCCGAAGGATACCTAAACACGTGGCGGCAACCTTTTTGGTGTGATAGATAAAATTAAGGGAGGAGTCTACCCAAACTCCTAAGTTTTTTACCTCACCTTTTGGCTCAGGGGATTACCTAGGATCTCAGGCCACCATTTATCTCCCCAGGCAGAGGTGTCTTTTCCTGAGCTGTAGGTAGTTTGAGGTCGTCCAGTTTGTTACTGCTGTTAGGCCATGTTTAAAATTGGATGAGCTCAGCCCGGAGTCGTCACTCAGCATCACCACCAACTGAGTGTCGTCCGCGTATGAGACTATAGATAGCTCCCACTGTTTGGTGACCTCAGCTAGTGGCTGGACGTAAAGATTGAATAACGTCGGACTGAGTGCCGACCCCTGGGGGACTCCCTGCTCAATTAGTCGTTCCTTAGATAGGAACGTGGGTTGGAAACTCGAAAAGATCTTCCGGTCAGGAACGCCCTGAACCAGTCCAGTGCCTGTCAACTAATCCCTGCCGCCTACAGTCGATACAGCAGCACCTCGTGTGACACCGTATTGAAGGGAGCGCTAAGGTCTAATAGGATCAGCGCTGCCGTCTGGCCGGAATCCATAATGGTCCGAAGATGTTCCGTCACGCTCAGGAGCGCTGTTTCGGTGCTGTGGCCCGCACGGAAGCCATGCTGGGAGGGTCCAGAATGTTATTGGAGCAGAGAAATTTTGTCAGAATATTATTGACGTGTGACTCCGCCACCTTGGCTGGCCAGGGGAGCAGTGAAATAGGCCTAAAGTTCTCTGGCCTAGTAGGGTCTAACATAGGCTTTTTTAATAATGGGGGCCAATGCCTGCTTCCATCTTGTGGGTATAGTGACAGATTTAAATGAAGAATTAATAATCTGACAAAGAGGGTTGAGTACAAGCATGGATGCTTCTCTAAATTGGGCGGGTTTTAGAGTATCCGCAGGAGAGCCAGATTTGATTCTGCCACAGAGTCTAAGGAATTCATCCTGATTTAAGTCAGGGATAATCATAAATTTGTTAGTTGGCTCGGTATTTGAGGGAATGGGACAGGGTGTGGCTGGAAAGGAACCATAAATCGCCCGTACTTTTGGGATCTCATCGGCCGCTGAGGGTTTTCAAAACATCATATGTGAGACCTTATCAGGACTACCTGGTATCCTGGATGTCAGTGAAGACATCCTGATTCACTCTCACACAGCAGCCGAGCACCACATGCACTAGAAGGACACTCTTAAGTGCCTGAATGACCACGGAGTTAGGTTACAACGCAGCAAATGTTCCTTCTTTCAGCCGTCCATCATATTCAAGAACGTCTTCAACCAAGACGGAATCCAAGTAGACCCTGGCAAGTCACAGGCCATCAAGCGAGCACCCGTTCCCCACGCACCCTCAAAAGTGAGAAGCTTACTCTGAATGGCAACTTATTGTGGGAGGTTCATTCCTGACTTTGCGACCTAGGCAGAACCACACTTGTCCTAGTGGATGCATACTCCAAATACCCTGTTGTGGAGGTAATTACCTCCCCGGTGTTTGTCAATGTGGCTCCTGTTCTAGAGAAGGTGTTTGCAGGCGTTGGTCTCCTCACGGAGATCAAGAAGTGACAAGGGCCCCCGTTCCCCGGTGTGGAGTTCGCTGACTTTCTTAGGCAGAGAGGAATCCACCACCATCCTATCACACCACAGTGGCCACAAACCAATGGGGACATTGAAAGATTCATGTGCATGTTAAACAAAGTGTATTGCATTGCCACAGTAGACAGGCTGATTCTGAGCGACACCTACACTTATTCCTCAGATAATATGGGAGCACTCCCCACTGTATGACTCAACAAACCCTTTGGATCCTGATGTTGAATGGTCCACAGAAACCCCATCCCCAAGTGCCCAGGGTGTGCGGCGCCACCTCATGATACACAGGGGACGAAAACATGCTGTGAGTGGCACAACACTCAAACCAGTCTATGGCGCCGGGCCAGACCAAGATCACTTCGACCCGGTACTTCATGAAAGACCGCCAACTTGGATGGAAGTTCAAGAAAACCTATAAGCCTGGGATCTGGAGAGTCACTGCCAATGATGGCACCATGTTGACTCCCAGGAAAGGACTGAAAGACGTTCAAGGAACATTTTATGGTTCAAGGAAGTTATACCATCACCCCACTCCTCGAGGTTGTCCAATGGAAAAGATGACATCGGTTGGCTGGAATACGAGGAAGGCAATACCAGGGAGAGCTGCACTGTGGATCAAAATCCAAGGGACCCCCACGAAGACCAACAAAATATTCCACTGAGTGTGCTCCTGACCAGTGACCTGCCCACTCACAGCGAGTCCCATCGATACAGCCTCAGACCGAATCCCCAAGCGAGCCAACAACTTAAAAACTTTGTATGAATATTAAGTTTGCTGAACATTGTTCCTTAAAACCAAATTGGGGAGGGATGTAGCAGGTCAGCGGTCCTGCGTCAGTAGAAATACTGGATGTAGAAACATGGTCATCCTCTGGCCAGGCATCACAGTTTGAGCGCATATGCCTATCATCAGTAAGACACAACTAATATGCACTCTCTTATGCAATGTAAATTTAAACCATAAATGCAAGAAAAATTTGAGCAAAATACAAAAGCCCATCACCAGAAAAAGCAAGAAAGGTTTGAGGTAAAAACATAGCCCCACAAAATGGTTTAAGCTAAGTATGGGCGAGATTTGCGAATTCGCGTTCCGCGAATTTGCGCGAAAACGACTTCGCAATCCGCAAAATCTGCGAATTCGTGCGAATTTGCGGATTTTTTTTTGCGCGTTCGCTGGGTTTTTTGCGTGTTCGCTGGGTTTTTTGCGTGTTCGCAGGGCTTTTTGCGTGTTCACGGGCCACTTGCATAGCGAAGTTACCCATGCAGTCGTGTATGGGCACAGCACCCTCTGGTTCACCACTGCCACCCTCTGGTTCATCACTGCCACCCTCTGGTTCACCACTGCCACCCTCTTGTTCTCCCCTGCCACCCTCTGGTTCACCCCTGCCACCCTCTGGTTCACCACTGCCACCGTCTGGTTCACCACTGCCACCCTCTGGTTCAGCACTGCCACTCTCTGGTTCACCCCTGCCACCCTCTGGTTCAACACTGTCACCCTCTGGTTCACCACTGACACCCTCTGGTTCACGACTGCCACCCTCTGGTTCATCACAGCACCACTGGTTCACCACTGCCACCCTCTGGTTCACCACTGCCACCCTCTGGTTCACGACTTCCACCCTCTGGTTCATCATAGCACCTCTGGTTCACCACTGCCACCCTCTGGTTAACCACTGTCACCCTCTGGTTCAGCACTGCCACCCTCTGATTCACCACTGCCATTCTCTGGTTCACCACTGCCACACGCTGGTTCACCCATGCCACCCTCTGGTTCACCACTGCCACCCTCTGATTCACCCCTGCCACCCTCTGGTTCACCCCTGCCATCCTCTGGTTCACCACTGCCACCCTCTGGTTCAGCACTGCCACTCTCTGGTTCACGACAGCCACCCTCTGGGTCATCACAGCACATCTGGTTCACCACTGCCACCCTCTGGTTAACCACTGTCACCCTCTGGTTCAGCACTGCCACCCTCTGGTTCACCACTGCCACCATCTGGTTCACTCCTGCCACCCTGTTGTTCACCACTGCCACCCTCTGGTTCATCACAGCACCCTCTGGTTCACCCCTGCCACCCTCTGGTTCAGCACTGTCACCCTCTGGTTCACCGCTGCCACCCTCTGGTTCATAACTGCCACCCTCTGGTTCACCACTGCCACCCTCTGGTTAACCACTGTCACCCTCTGGTTCAGAACTGCCACCCTATGGTTCACCACTGCCACTCCCTGGTTCACCACTGCCACCCTCTGGTTCACCCATGCCACCCTCTGTTTCCCCACTGCCACCCTCTGGTTCACCCCTGCCACCATCTGGTTCATCACTGCCACCCTCTGGTTCACCCCTGCCACCCTCTGGTTCACCCCTGCCACCCTCTGGTTCAGCACTGCCACCCTCTGGTTCAGCACTGTCACCCTCTGATTCACCCCTGCCACCCTCTGGTTCACCCCTGCCACCCTCTGGTTCAGCACTGCCACCCTCTGGTTAAGCTCTGTCACCCTCTGGTTTACCCCTGCCACCCTCTGGTTTATCACTGTCACCCTCTGGTTCATCACTGCCACCCTCTGGTTCACCACTGCCACCCTCTACCGAGACCTTTTGTGACGCAGCGGCAGCGCAAAAGATGCGCCATGGTGCTGGGTATTAACAACGTGACGCATCTCTCTGTGAGATGCGTCACGTTGTAAAGCCCTGCGTCATCAGGAGGCATTCCGACTCAGCCTCCTAAAAGTGGCTAAGTGAAATCTACAAGATTTCACCCAGTCACTTTTAGGCCAATGCTGCATCAAAACCCTGCGACTGCTTGAAGCAGGCGCAAGGCTTGATGCAGCATTGGGGAGATAGAGCCCCCCCAGAGCATTGCTGGAGCTGCGTCACAAGCGCGATGCAGCTCCAGCAATGCGCTGCTTTTACGGCACAGATCCGTGACGCATCTGTGCCGTTTTTGCCACATGGTGCGCCGCATTGTAAATGCGGCGCACCATGGGTGGCGGAGTTGCGGCGCACAATAACTGGCGCATCCCTGGGGATGCACCAGTTATTGTAAATCTGCCCATATACATTTAGCCAACGAGGGAGCACTTACTGATTAGACAGTAGAAAGTACTCCAGTTGAGTAGAGGTATTGCACAAAAAGGTGGCATCTTCGTGGACAAACATGCAGGTCGGGATTCATTCTGCCCCCTGTTAAGACTCTTTTTTTTGTGCCCTTCTGCCCTCTGTTATTCCCTTGTTTTTGTACCCTTCTGCCCTCTGTTAGACTCGTTTTTTGTGCCCTTTTGCCCTCTGTTAGACTCGTTTTTGTGCCTTTCTGCCCCGTTAGACTTGTTTTTTGTGCCCTTCTGCCCTCTGTTAGACTCGTTTTTCCCTTGTTTTTCTGCCCTTCTGTCCTTTGTTAGACTGTTTTTTTGTGCCCTTCTGCCCTCTGTTAGACTCGTTTTTCCCTTGTTTTTCTGCCCTTTGTTAGACTGCTTTTTGTGCCTTTCTGCCCTCTGCATCACCACATCATCCCTCAGCGCTACCCCAGCATCAGTCAGCTCCACCACATTATCACTCAGCACCACCACATTAACACTCTGCACCACCACAGCACCACTCAGCACCACCACAGCATCACTCAGCACCACCACAGCATCACTCAGCACCACCACAGCACCACTCAGCACCACCATAGCATCACTCAGCACCACCACATCATCACTCAGCACCACCACAGCATCACTCAGCACCACCACAGCATCACTCAGCACCACCACAGCACCACTCAGCACCACCACAGCATCACTCAGCACCACAACAGCATCACTCAGCACCACCACAGCACCACTCATCACCACATTAGCATCACTCAGCACCACCACATCATCACTCAGCACCAGCACAGCATCACTCAGCGCCACCACAGCATCACTCAGCACTACCACAGCACCACTCAGCACCACCACAGCATCACTCAGCACCACCACAGCACCACTCAGCACCACCACAGCACCACTCAGCGCCAACACAGCACCACTCAGTGCCACCACAGCATCACTCAGCGCCACCACATTATCACTCAGCACCACCACAGCACCACTCAGCACCACCACAGGATCACTCAGCACTACCACAGCATCACACAGCACCACCACAGCACCAATCAGCACCACCACAGCACCACTCAGTGCCACCACAGCATCACTCAGAACCACCACAGCATCACTCAGCACCACCACATTATCACTCAGCACCACCACAGCACCGCTCAGCACCACCACACCATCACTCAGCACCACCACAGCATCACTCAGCACCACCACAGCATCACTCAGCACCACCACAGCACCACTCAGCACCACCACAGCATTACTCAGCACCACCACAGCACCACTCAGCACCACCACAGCACCACTCAGCGCCACCACAGCACCACTCAGTGCCACCACAGCATCACTCAGCGCCACCACATTATCACTCAGCACCACCACAGCACCACTCAGCATCACCACAGCATCACTCAGCACTACCACAGCATCACTCAGCACCACCACAGCACCAATCAGCACCACCACAGCACCACTCAGTGCCACCACAGCATCACTCAGCACCACCACAGCACCACTCAGTGCCACCACAGCATCACTCAGCACCACCACAGCATCACTCAGCACCACCACATTATCACTCAGCACCACTACAGCACCGCTCAGCACCACCACAGCATCACTCAGCACCACCACAGCATCACTCAACACCACCACAGCACCACTCAGCACCACCCCAGCACCACTCAGCACCATCCCAGTATCACTCAGCACCACCACAGCACCACTCAGCATCACCACAGCACCACTCAGCACCACCACAGCACCACTCAGCACCACCCCAGAATCAATCTGCGCAACCATTCAACAACAACTGGTTCAAATATGTTCTCTCAATGTTTCAAACTTTATTACAAATGTCACTAAAAGATGTTAATATTTCACTTCTGTTCTTGGATTTTCGTCACAATAAAATACACTGAACATAATCTTCACAAAAGTTATTTACAAAAGTTTAAGCTATTGCCATTATAAATTAAAATCACTTTTATTTAAGTATTAATTATTTAAAAATTAAAAGCCATTGTAATTTGTAATATCGATACAGCTAAGTCACGTAAATACAAAACATGCGAGACCTATTGCATTTCAAATGCTTGTTTGTACTTTGTCATCTACGAGATCTTTGCACTGTTTCAAAAAATAGAAAGAGAGAGATATAGAGAGAGAGGGAGGGAGAGAGAGAGTGAAAGAAAGAAAGAAAGAAAGAACGAAAGAAAGAAAGAAAGAAAAAAGAAAGAAAAGAGAGAGAGAGAGAAAGAAAGAGAGAGACAGACAGAGAAAGAGCAAGACAGTGAAAGTGAAAGGGAGAGAGGGAAAGAGAGGGAGAGAAAGAGAAAGAGAGAGTAAGAGAGAGAGGGGAAAGAAAGAAAGAAAGAAAGAAAGAAAGAAAGAAAGAAAGAAAGAAAGAAAGAAAGAAAGAAAGAAAGAAAGAAAGAAAGAAAGAGGGAGAGAGCGAATGAGAGAGAAAGAAAGAGACAGCGAAAGAGCAAGAAAGTGAAAGAGAGAGAGAAAGAGAGAGAGAGACATGGAAAGAGAGAGAGAACGAGAGAAAGACACACAGAGAGGGAGAGAGAGAGAGAGGATGAGAGAGAGAACGAGAAAGAGAGAGAGAAAGAGGGAGAGTGAGAGAGAAAGAAAAAGAGAGAAAGAGAGAGCGAGAAAGAGAGGATGTGAGAAAGAGAAAGGGAGAGAAAGAGAGGGCGAGAGAAGAGGAGAGAGGGATCGAGAGAGCGAAAGAGAGGGAGAGAGAAAGAGAGAACGAGAGAGAAAGAAAGAAAGAGACAGAGAAAGAGCAAGAAAGTAAAAGAGAGAGAGAAAGAGAGAGAGAGACATGGAAAGAGAGAGAGAAAGAGAGAAAGACACAAAGAGAGGGAGAGAGAGAGAGAGAGAGAGGATGAGAGAGAGAAATAGAAAGAGAGAGAGGAAGAGGGAGAGTGAGAGAGAAAGAAAGAGGGAGAAAGAGAGAGAGAGCGAGAAAGAGAAAGAGAGGATGTGAGAGAGAGAAAGAAAGAGAGGGAGATAGAGAGAAAGAGAGAGAGAACAACGGAGAAAGAAAGAGATAAGCAGAGAAAGAGGAAGAACTTGAAAGAGAGAGAAAGAGATAAATAGAGCAAGAAAGGAGAGGAAGAGAGAGATAGATAGAGAGAATGAGAGGGAAAGATAGGGAGAGAGAGAACGAGAGAAAGAAAGAGAGGCCGGATCTCTGAAAGGCCAGATTCCTGAGTTGCCCCTACAGAACATAAAGCTTTTTATTTTTTGCAAAATGCATATGAAAATTGTGCTGTAAAGGTCTCTTTTAGTGACAACTCAAAATGGGTGTATTTGCCATCCTCTCCCTTCTTCCTGTGTTTTTTATATCTGTAAGTGCTTCCTGATGAGGTTTAATTCCTGGGACAGAGCAGGGTCAGAGAATAGTTGCAAGTAGGCAACGAGGCGCCAGGAAGCACTTAGCAGCAGGTGCCCAAGTTGAAGTTAATTTCTTTGTAACCCTTTTGTAAAAGGTTACAAAGAAATTAGGTTCAACTTTTGCACCTGCTGCTGTAACCCTTGCTTGGCTGAAAATTCGTCCCCGCTGATTCGCGGATTTTCACTGCGATTTCGCAAGATTCGCGGATCGCGAAATCGCGGGAAATCCGCAAATTCGCCCGCTAAACGGATTTTACGCCCACCAACGTGACCTCTGTTGCTTTTTTCTGCACTTCTCTTGCCTCTTACAGCACTCCTCTTGCCTCTTTCTGCATCTCTGTTGTTTCTGTCTACACTTCTCTTGCTTCTTTCTGCACCTCTCATGCAAATTTCTGCACCCTGTATGCCTCTTTGTGCACCTCTCTTGCCTCTTTCTGCACCTCTGTTTGTTCTGTCTGCACTGCTCTTGCTTCTGTCTGCAACTCTTTTGCATATTTCTGCACCCCTCTTGCCTCTTTCTGTACCTCTGTTGCTGCTTTCTGCACTTTTCTTGCTTCTTTCTGCACAACGTTTGAATATTTCTGCACCTCTCTTGCAAATTTCTGCACCCTTTTTACTTCTTTGTGCACCTCTCTTGCCTCTTTCAGCATTCCTTTTGCATCTTTCTGGAACTTTTTTGCTTCTTTCTGCACTTCTCTTGCCTCTTTCTGTACCCCACCTGCCTCTTTCTGCACCCCTGTCGGTTATTCTACACTGCTCTTGCTTCTTTCTGCATCTCACTTGCACATTTCTGCAACCCTCTTGCCTCTTTCTGCCTCTGTTGCTTCTTTGTGCACTTCTCTTGCTTCTTTTTGCATCTCTCTTGCTTCTTTCTGTTCCTCTCCAGCAAATTTCTACACTGCCTTGCATCTTTCTGCACGTCTCTTGCCTCTTTCTGCACCCCTCTTGCCTCCTTCTGTACCTCTTTTGCTTCTTTCTGCACTTCTCTTGCCTCTTTCTGCACCCCTCTTCCCTCTTTCTGCACATCTGTTGGTTCTTCCTGCACTGCTCTTGCTTCTTTCTGCACTTCTTTTGCCTGTTTCTGTGACTCTCTTGCCTCTTTCTGCACTACTATTTCCTCCTTCTGCACCTCTGTTGCTTCTTTCTGTACTTCCCTTACCTCTTTCTGCACCCCGCTTGCCTCTTTCTGCACCTCTGTTGCTTCTTTCTGCACTTCTGTTGCTTCTTTCTGCACTTCTGTTGCTTATTTATGTACCCCTCTTGACTCTCCCTGCATTCTTCTGCCCCCATTCTGCAACTCTCTTGCCCCTTTCTGTACTTTTCTTGCCTTTTTCTGCATCCCTCTTGCCTCTTTCTGCACAGTTCTTCCTTCTTTGTGCACCTCTCATGCCATTTTCTGCAGACCTCTTGCCTTTTTCTGCACCTCTTCTGACTGTTTCTGCAACTCCCTTGCATTTATTCTGCAACCCCGTTGCCTATTTCTGCACCTCTGTTGCTTCTTGTTGCACTTCTCTTGCTTCTTTCTGTATCTCTCTTGCTTCTTTCTGCACTTCTCTTACCTCTTTCTGCACCTCTGTTGCTTCTCTCTGTACTATGCTTGCCTCCTTCTACACCCCTCTTGTCTCTTTCTGCAACTCTCTTGCTTCTTTCTGTCCCTCTCTTTTACATTTCTGCACCCTCCTCCCTATTTCTGCACCTCTCTTGCCTCATTCTGCACCTGTCTTGTCTCTGTCTTCATATCTTTTACCTGTTTCTGCAACTCTCTTACTTCTTTCTGCACCCCTCTAGCCTCTTTCTGCACGACTGTTGCTTCTTTCTGAACTTCTCTTGCTTCTTTCTGTACCTTTACTGATTCTTTTTGTACCTCTCTTGCTTCTTCCTGCACCTCTTATCTCTTTCTGCATCTCTGTTGCTTCTTTCTGCAATTTGCTTGACTCTTTCTGCACCCCTCTTGCCTATTTCTGCACTCCTCTTCCCTCTGTCTGCACCTCTGTTGCTTCTTTGTGCACATCTCTTGATTTTTTCTACACCTCTCTTGCTTCTTTTTGCACCTCACTTGCTAATTTCTGCACCTCTCTTGCCTTTTTCTGCGCCCCTCTTGCCTCTTTCTGCACTCCTCCTTCCTCTTTCTACACATCTGTTGCTTATTTGTGTACTAGTCTTGCTTCTTTCTGCACATCTCTTTCTTCGTTCTGTACCTCTCTTGCTTCTTTCTGCACCCTCTTGCCTCTTTCTGCAACTCTCATCCCTCTTTCTGTACCTGTATTGCCTTTTGCTACACCTCTTTTGCTTCTTTCTGCACCCTTCTTGCCTCTTTCTGTACCTTTTTTGCTTCTTTCTGCACTTCTTTTGCTTCTTTCTGCACCTCTCTTGCCAATGTCCGCACCCTTCATGCCTCTATCTGCACCCTTTTCCCTCTTTCTGCACCCCTTTGCCTGTTTCTGCAATTCTTTTGCCCATTTCTTCAAATTTCTTGCCTCTTACTGTACCCCTCTTGCCTCTTTCTGCACCCTTCTTCCCTCTTTCTGCACCCCACTTTCTTCTTTCTGCACCTCAATTGCTTGTTTCTACAGCTCTTTTGCTTCTTTCTGCAACCCTTTTGCCTCTTTATGACCCTCTGTTGCTTCTTTCTGTACTTCTCTTGCTTCTTTCTTTAACTCTCTTGTTTCATTCTGCACCTCCCTTACCTCTTTCTGCATCTCTGCTGCTTCTTTCTGCACTTTTCTTCCTTCTTTCTGCACAACTTTTGATTCTTATTGCATCTCTCTTGCAACTTTCTGCACCCTTCTTGCCTCTTTCTGCACATATCTTGCCTCTTTCTGCACCTCTCTTGCGTCTGTGTGCAACTCTTCTGCTTCTTTCAGTACTTCTCCTGCCTCTTTCTGTACCCTTCTTGCCTCTTTCTGCACCTCTGCTGGTTATTCCTGTACTGCTCTTGCTTCTTTATGCACCTCACTTGCACATTTATGCAACCCTTTTACCTCTTCATGCACTCCTCTTCCTGCAGCTCTGTTGCTTCTTTATGCATTTCTCTTGCTTCTTTTTGCATCTCACTTGCTTCTTTCTGCACCTCTCTAGCAAATTTCTACTCTCGCCTTGCATCTTTCTGCACGTCTCCTCCCTCTTTCTGCACCCCTCTTGCCTCTTTCTACACAGCTCATCCCTCTTTCTGCATCTCTGTTGCTTCTTTCTGCACTTCTGTTGCTTCTTTCTTCACCCCTCTTGCCTCTTTCTGCACCCTTCTTCCCTCTTTCTGCACCCTTATTGCCTCTTTCTTCACATCTGTTCCCTTTTTCTGTGCCTCTCTTGCCTTTTTTCTGAACTCTCTTGCTTCTTTCTGCACTTCTGTTGCTTATTTCTGCACCGCTCTTGCCTCTTCCTGCATCCTTCTTCCCCCATTCTGCATCTCTCTTGCATGTTTCTGCAACCCTGTTCCCTTTTTCTATACCTCTTTTGCCAGTTTCTGCAACTCTCCTTCCCCTTTCTGTACTTTTCTTGCCTTTTTCTGCATCCCTCTTACCTCTTTCTACACAGTTCCTCCCTCTTTGTGCACCTCTCCTGCCTCTTTCTGCTGACATCTTTCCTCTTTCTGCACCTCTTTTTACTGTTTCTGCAACTCTCTTTCATTTATTCTGCAACACTCTTACCTCTTTCTGCACCTCTTTTGCTTCTTTCAGCACTTTGCTTGACTCTTTCCGCACCCCTCTTGCCAATTTCTGCACACTTCTTCCCTCTGTCTGCACCTCTGTTGCTTCTTTGTGCACATCTCTTGATTCTTTCTACACCTCTCTTGCTCCTTTCTGCACTGCACTTGCCAATTTCTGCACCCCTCTTATGTCTTTCAGTACCTCTCTTGCCTTTTTCCATACCCCTCTTGCCTCTTTCTGCACTCCTCCTTCCTCTTTCTACATATCTGTTGCTTCGTTATGTACTAGTCCTGCTTCTTTCTGCACATCTCTTGCTTCTTTCTGCACCCTCTTGCCTCTTTCTGCAACTCTTGTCCCTCTTTCTGTACCTCTCTTGCCTTTTGCTACACCTCTTTTGCTTCTTTCTGCATCCTTCTTGCCTCTTTCTGCACCTCTGTTGCTTCTTTCTGCACTTCTCTTGCTTCTTTCTGCACCTCTCTTGCAAATGTCTGCACCCCTCATGCCTCTTTGTGTACCTCTTTTGCCTCTTTCTGTACCTCTGTTCGTTCTTTCTGCACTGCTCTTGCTTCTGTCTGCAACTTTCCTGTATATTTCTGCCCTCCTCTTGCCTTCGTTCTATACCTCTGTTGGTTCTTTCTGTACCTCTCTTGCCTCTATCTGCAACCCTTTTCCCTCTTTCTGCACCTCTTTGCCTGTTTTTTCAACTCTCGTGCCCTTTTCTTCAAATTTCTTGCCTCATTCTGTACCCCTCTTGCCTCTTTCTGCAACCTTCTCCCCTCTTTCTGCAGCTCTCTTGCTTCTTTCTGCATCCCACTTGCTTCTTTCTGCATCTCAATTGCTTGTTTCTACACCTCTTTTGCTTCTTTCTGTAACCCTCTTGCCTCTTTATGACCCTCTGTTGCTTAGTGCTGCACTTCTCTTGCTTCTTTCTTTAACTCTCTTGTTTCATTCTGCACCTCTCTTACCTCTTCCTGCACCTCTGGTTGCTTCTTTCTGCACTTTTCTTGCTTCTTTCTGCACAACTTTTGATTCTTATTGCATCTCTCTTGCAACTTTCTGCACCCTTCTTGCCTCTTTCTGCACCTCTCTTGCCTCTTTCTGCACCCCTCTTGCTTCTGTGTGCAACTCTTCTGCTTCTTTTTGTACTTCTCTTGCCTCTTTCTGTACTTTTCTTGCCTTTTTCTGCATCCCTCTTGCCTCTTTCTGCACAGTTCTTCCTTCTTTGTGCACCTCTCATGCCATTATCTGCAGACCTCTTGCCTTTTTCTGCACCTCTTCTGACTGTTTCTGCAACTCCCTTGCATTTATTCTGCAACCCCGTTGCCTATTTCTGCACCTCTGTTGCTTCTTGTTGCACTTCTTTTGCTTCTTTCTGTATCTCTCTTGCTTCTTTCTGCACTTCTCTTACCTCTTTCTGCACCTCTGTTGCTTCTCTCTGTACTATGCTTGCCTCCTTCTACACCCCTCTTGTCTCTTTCTGCAACTCTCTTGCTTCTTTCTGTCCCTCTCTTGTACATTTATGCACCCTCCTCCCTATTTCTGCACCCTTCTTCCCTCTTTCTGCACCCTTATTGCCTCTTTCTTCACATCTGTTCCCTTTTTCTGTGCCTCTCTTGCCTTTTTTCTGAACTCTCTTGCTTCTTTCTGCACTTCTGCTGCTTATTTCTGCACCGCTCTTGCCTCTTCCTGCATCCTTCTTCCCCCATTCTGCATCTCTCTTGCATGTTTCTGCAACCCTGTTCCCTTTTTCTACACCTCTTTTGCCAGTTTCTGCAACTCTCCATCCCCTTTCTGTACTTTTCTTGCCTTTTTCTGCATCCCTCTTACCTCTTTCTACACAGTTCCTCCCTCTTTGTGCACCTCTCCTGCCTCTTTCTGCCGACATCTTCCCTCTTTCTGCACCTCTTTTTACTGTTTCTGCAACTCTCTTTCATTTATTCTGCAACCCTCTTACCTCTTTCTGCACCTCTTTTGCTTCTTTCAGCACTTTGCTTGACTCTTTCCGCACCCCTCTTGCCAATTTCTGCACACTTCTTCCCTCTGTCTGCACCTATGTTGCTTCTTTGTGCACATCTCTTGATTCTTTCTACACCTCTCTTGCTCCTTTCTGCACTGCACTTGCTAATTTCTGCACCCCTCTTATGTCTTTCAGTACCTCTCTTGCCTTTTTCCGTACCCCTCTTGCCTCTTTCTGCACTCCTCCTTCCTCTTTCTACATATCTGTTGCTTCGTTATGTACTAGTCCTGCTTCTTTCTGCACATCTCTTGCTTCTTTCTGTACCCTCTTGCCTCTTTCTGCAACTCTTGTCCCTCTTTCTGTACCTCTCTTGCCTTTTGCTACACCTCTTTTGCTTCTTTCTGCATCCTTCTTGCCTCTTTCTGTACCTCTGTTGCTTCTTTCTGCACTTCTCTTGCTTCTTTCTGCACCTCTCTTGCAAATGTCTGCACCCCTCATGCCTCTTTGTGTACCTCTTTTGCCTCTTTCTGTACCTCTGTTCGTTCTTTCTGCACTGCTCTTGCTTCTGTCTGCAACTTTCCTGTATATTTCTGCCCTCCTCTTGCCTTCGTTCTATACCTCTGTTGGTTCTTTCTGTACCTCTCTTGCCTCTATCTGCAACCCTTTTCCCTCTTTCTGCACCTCTTTGCCTGTTTCTTCAACTCTCGTGCCCTTTTCTTCAAATTTCTTGCCTCTTTCTGTACCCCTCTTGCCTCTTTATGCAACCTTCTCCCCTCTTTCTGCAGCTCTCTTGCTTCTTTCTGCATCCCACTTGCTTCTTTCTGCATCTCAATTGCTTGTTTCTACACCTCTTTTGCTTCTTTCTGCAACCCTCTTGCCTCTTTATGACCCTCTGTTGCTTAGTGCTGCACTTCTCTTGCTTCTTTCTTTAACTCTCTTGTTTCATTCTGCACCTCTCTTACCTCTTCCTGCACCTCTGGTTGCTTCTTTCTGCACTTTTCTTGCTTCTTTCTGCACAACTTTTGATTCTTATTGCATCTCTCTTGCAACTTTCTGCACCCTTCTTGCCTCTTTCTGTACCTCTCTTGCCTCTTTCTGCACCCCCTTGCTTCTGTGTGCAACTCTTCTGCTTCTTTTTGTACTTCTCTTGCCTCTTTCTGTACCCCTCTTGCCTCTTTCTGCAACTCTGCTGGTTATTTCTGTACTGCTCTTGCTCTCTTTCTGTACCTACTTGCACATTTCTGCAACCCTCCTACCTCTGTATGCACTCCTCTTCCCTTTTTCTGCACCTCTTTTGTTTCTTTATGCATTTCTCTTACTTCTTTTTGCATCTCACTTGCTACTTTCTGCACCTCTCTAGCAAATTTTCACTCTTGCCTTGCATCTTTCTGCAAGTCTCTTGCCTCTTTCTGCACCTCTTTTGCTTCTTTCTGCTCTTGTTTGCCTCTTTCTGCACCCCTCTTGCTTTTTCTGGATCATTTTTGTACATTTCTGACCCCTCTTGCCTCTTTCTGCACCGCAGTTGCCTCCACCTGCACCTCGTTTGTGCTTTCTGTACTTCTGCTTTTTTCTGCACCCCTTATGTCTCTTTATGTACCTCGTTTGCTTCTTTCTGCAACCCTCTTGCCTCTTTCTGTACCCCTGTTCCCTTTTTATGCACCTGTCTTGCCTGTTTCTGCAGTCCTCTTGCCTCTTTCTGCACCCCTCTTGTCCGTTTCTGCACCTTTATTGGATATTTCTGCTTGCTCTTGCTTCTTTCTGCATCTCTCTTCCAAATTTCTGCACCCCTCTTGCCTCTCTTCTGCACCGCTGTTGCCTCTTTCTGTTCCTCTATTGCTTCTTTCTGCACTTCTCTTGCTTCTTTTTGCACCTCTGTTGCCTCTTTCTCCACCCCTCTTGCCTCTTTCTGCATACTTCTTCCCCCTTTCTGCAACTCTCTTGCCTCTTTCTACACTTCTCGTCCCTCTTTCTGCACCCCTCTTACCTCTTTCTGCACCTCTGTTCCATCTTTCTGCACTTCTCCTGCCTCTCTCTGCACTCCTCTTACCTCCGTGTGCACTTCCGTTGCTTCTTTGTGCACGTCTCTTGATTCATTTTGCACCTTACATGCTTCTTTCTGTAACTCTCGAAAATTTCTGCACCCCTCTTTTGTCTTTCTGTACCTTTCTTGTCTCTTTCTGCACCTCTCTTGACTCATTCTGCACCTCTTTTGCTTCTTTCTGCTCTTGTTGTGCCTCTTTCTGCACCCCTATTGATTCTTTCTCCACCTCTGTTGGTTCTTTGTGCACTGCTCTTGCTTCTGTCTGCACATATTTGCCTTTTTATGCTGCTCTCTTGCCTCTTTCTACACTTCTTTTTCTCCTTCTGCACCTCTGTTGCTTCTTTCTGCACTGCTCTTGCTTCTTTCCGGACCATTCTTGCAAATGTCTACACTCCTCTTGCCACTTTCTGTACCCTAGTTGCCCCCTTATGCACCTCTGTTGCTCTTTCTGTACTTCTCTTGTTTTTTCTGCACCCCCTCTTGTCTCTTTCTACACCTCTATTGCTTCTTTCTGGACCTCCCTTGCTTTGTTCTATACCTCTCTTGCTTCTTTCTGCACCCCGCTTGCCTCTTTCCTCACCCTTCTTGCCTCTTTCTGCACCTCTCTTGCCTCTTTATGCAGCTCTGTTCCCTTTTATGCACCTGTCTTGCCTATTTCTGCAACTCTCTTGCCTCTTTATGCAGTACTATTGTCTCCTTCTGCACCTCTATGGGATCTTTCGGCTCTGCTCTTGCACCTCTCTTGCAAATTTCTGCACCACTATTGCCTCTCGTTTGCACCTTTGTTGCCTCCTCTGCACCTCTGTCGCTTCTTTATGCATTTTTCTTGCTACTTTTTGCACCTCTGTTGTTTTTTTCTGCACCCCTCTTGCCTCTTTCTGCACCCTCTTCACTTTTTTCTGCACCTCTCTGGCCTCTTTCCTCACATGTCTTGCCTCTTTCATCACGTCTTTTGCCTGTTTCTGCAACTCTCTTGCCTCTTTCTGCACTTCTCTTGCTTCCTTCTGCACCCCTGTTAAAAATGTCTGCACCCCTCTTCTTTCTTTCTGCACTCCTCTTCTCTCTGTCGACACCTCTCTTGCTTCTTTCAGCATCCCGCTTGCCTCTTTCCTCACCCTTCTTCCCTCTTTCTGCACCTCTCTTGCCTCTTTATGCACCTCGGTTCCCTTTTTATGCACCTGTCTTGCCTATTTCTGCAACTCTCTTGCCTCTTTATGCAGTTTTATTGTCTCCTTCTGTACCTCTGTAGCTTCTTTCTGCACTTCGTTTGCCTCTTTCTGCACCCCTCTTGTCTGTTTCTAACCCTCTATGGGATCTTTCGGCTCTGCTCTTGCACCTCTCTTGCAAATTTCTGCACCTCTATTGCCTCTCGTTTGCACCTTTGTTGCCTCCTCTGCACCTCTGTTGCTTCTTTATGCATTTTTCTTGCTTCTTATTGCACCTCTGTTGCTTTTTTCTGCACCACTCTTGCCTCTTTCTGCACCCTCTTCACTTTTTTTCTGCACCTCTCTTGCCTCTTTCCTCACCTGTCTTGCCTCTTTCATCACATCTTTTGCCTGTTTCTGCAACTCTCTTGCCTCTTTCTGCACTTCTCTTGCTTCTTTCTGCAGTCCTCTTCTCTCAGTCTGCACCTCTGTTGCTTCTTTGTGCACGTCTCTTGCTTCTTTCTGCACCTCTCTTACTTCTTTCTGTACCTCTCGCACATTTCTGCACCCCTCTTGTCTTTCCGCACCTCTCTTGCCTCTTTCTGCATCCCTCATGCCTCTTTCTTCACCGCTGCTAGTTCTTTGTGCACTGCTCTTGCTTCTTTCTGCATCTCTTTTGCCTCTTTCTGCTCCTCTCTTGCCTCTTCCTGCATCCCTCATGCCTCTTTCTTCACCGCTGCTAGTTCTTTGTGCACTGCTCTTGCTTCTTTCTGCATCTCTTTTGCCTGTTTCCTCTGCTCTCTTGCCTCTTTCTGCACTTCTCTTTCTCTTTCTCCTTCTGCACTTCTGTTGCTCCTTTCTGTAACCCTCTTGCCTATTTCTGTACCCTTCTTCCCTTGTTCTGTACCTCTTTTGCCTGATTTTACAACTTCTTTATGCACTTCTCTTGCCTCTTTCTGAACCCCTACTTGTCTGTTTCTGCACTTTTGTCAGTTCTTTCTGCACTGCTCTTTTTTCTTTCTGAACCATTCTTTTAAATGTCTGTACTCCTCTTGTCTCTTTCTGCACCCCACGTGCCTCCAAGTTCTGAATCTCTGTTGCTACTTTCTGAACTTCTCTTGCCTTTTTCTGCCTGACCTTGCCTCTTTCCGCACCTCCTTTGATTTTTTCTGGACCTCTCTTGCTTCTTTCTTCACCTCACTTGCTTCTTTCTACACCCCTCTTGTCTCTTTGTAATCCCTGGCTGCCCTCGGGATCGGATTCTGACCGTGGAACCAATACCAATGATCTATGACCACACTAGTGATGAACCAACAGACCGTAGTAAAGCAATAAGGTTTTAATTAAGAAATAATGATACTCCAGGTAAAGAAATACAAGGGTCAAAACAAAGATGATAACGGGTTCCCAGTCACCCAGAATAATAGCAAGGAAAAGTCATGCTATTGCACCGTCCTCCGCATGAGTGCCGGTCCCGACACTCCCCACCGGTGGGCACTGTGCTAAGCAGTGGCCGACAATGCCACTCGAGATTAGTCTGGCTGCTAGTATCGTTATTCGGTGATCACCTGGTCTACCCGTCCCCTGCAAGAGTGCCGGTCCCGGCACTCGCCAACGAGGGGCACAGTGATAAACAGTGGCCGACAATGCCACTCGATCAATAATACATAATCCCAGAATTACACACACAGTCACGTGAACTAGCGCGGTTCTTTAAGTAACAGGACCTTCAAACAGCACAGCTAAACACTGGGCTTCCTCTATTCCTTGCCCCAAATGTCAGAAGTTCACCAAAGCCCCAGGTTCTTCAAACAGGTATACATGTCGCGAGAGAGCAGCCGCTCACCTCGAGCATTACCCCGACAAACAGCAAATAACAAGGAAAGGTTCTAGTAATGCTGTTCTTACCTTGAGGCACCTAGGAAGAGTATCAGTATGGGCGCAGAATATCCGACACTGTTTGTTGCCGCCGCCATCCTTTTAAAGTGTGTCCTTGTCTGCGCATGCGCCGTGCAAGGCACCATGGGTACTGTAGTTCTGTCTTGGCGATTCATGGAAATTGTAGTTCGTAGCGGCCGATGTCCTAGATACATATTCAGGTTGCCGGTTCCATACCCCACTGAACCATGACACTCTTTCTACACCCTTCTTTCCTCGTTCTGAGGAAAATTGAATTTTGCCTTGTCATGTGTCCCTACGTGTTCCCCATCATATGTTATATGTGCATGATTAATATGCATATTTACCCCCTTGACTGAATAAAGACGCATTTACAGTTGTGTCCAACGTTAGTATGTCAGTTATCCAGCCCCCGTAAAAGCAACGTGAATTAGGCTTTTAGGCCTATGTTGCCAACGTCTTTATATTGTGCACGTTAAATCATCGAGTTGTACCCGTTTCTAGGCCTCACAGGGCCCGGACACCAGATTCAAGCCTCAAGTCTACTGAACCACTCCGAGGAGAGATGCAGCCCCGCCCGCATCCCTGACCCTTCACTTACTTCCTGCCAAGCAGCGCGGTGCCCGGCCTGGCCTGCCTGCCTGTCTGCCAAGAATATGTTATGCTTACAGTTATCAGTTCAGCTCCCCGGCTTCACATTCCTAGCTAACGAACCGCATAAACATCTTCATCTATAGTCTAGTCTTCCTGTCTCCATGCAAGAGAATTACTGAATTAGTATCCATAGAAGATTCATAGCACACGCAATATCCAAAGAAATATATGCATGCACTAGCATTAGTGACAAGTAGCCTTTGCCCTGATGACTTTTAGATTCAAGCAACATGTACTCCAAACACGAGATATCAGATATGCTATAGGTACAGGTCGTTCTGACATCCCAGACTTTAGTCTCCTCTTCTAGTGCTAGAAGTCAAAGCCCCCCAGCTCTCCCCAGTTACACGTCATGACCCGTTTGCACGCACCAGTAGGTTAAAGGTTCCAGCTGCCCAGGTAGCCCCCTCCATGTATCCACCCATTTATGACACTTCTGTGACGTTTACATCACATGTCTCCGTGCACGCCCTGTGCACGCCTTCTTTTTACGCCCATATGTTCTTATCTTCCGTTTGTCACTTGTTACGCCTACTGTATTCAATGCAATTGTACTGTTTTACTATATATACTGTATGATGTTAATGAGATATTAGACTGTCATTCTTGTCCCTTCCTGAACCTTAGCAGGTGATGGAACCCGATGGTCCATTGGCTCGAGCCGTCTGATTAAAGCCAGTATGACTCAGATACCACGGATTCTGCCTCTTATTTATTGAGCTATCTTTTTCAGTTAATGCATAGAAAAATAGTACCGGTATTTATTTATTTATTTACCACATAATGGCGCCCGAATAGGGACGAGCCCCTTCCCCACGCGCCGGCGATGTAACGCAGGCCCCCTGACCCTTCTACAGCCGTGACGGACCCCTACTGTACACGTGCAGATATTTCTGCTTCGAGTCTCCCTCAGGCCCACGGAGGAGACGGAGACTGCGGTCCGGCATCCAGACGAGGCGGTGAGGAAGGCGGATCGTCCCGACCAGAGCCCAAGCCGAGAGAGCAAGGTCCGAGGTATCCGGAGGCCCACCTGTTTCCGAAGCCCAAAGCGCATGCGTAGTGCGTAGCAGTAACCAGACGTCGTAGCAGTCCAGTCCAGTCCGAGGCCTTCAGTTTTGCATCCCGGTGAGTACCGTTGCTGGGAACGTATCTAGACGGGTTCATTAATTTGTGCCCGGTCCGACGGGTTTGGGTACACAGATCCGGTCCGACGTGTTCACCTAGGTGGATACGGTATGACGTGTCTCTTTAGGAGACCGGTATGTTCTGTACTGTTTTAGCAGTGCATCCAGTAATTCTAGTAAGTCTGTTCTCTGGTATAGTTTCTCGAGAAAGTTTCAGTATTATGTTTTCGAAGTATTGTGTTTTCAATGTATTCTGTTCGAACTGTTATTAATGTGTTTTTGATGTCGTGGTATGAGTGATTCGTTTGCTATTCATTACTGTGTTCATTGTGTATTGTGTTCAAGTTCAAGTAAGGTTCAAATATGCCTCTGTTCTCAAAGTTACGTCAGATAGGAACCAGAAAAGCATTACTCGAAGAATCAGTTCCTGTCCCTCCTAGGGACAGTCCTGGACATTTCATGTATCATAAGCATGGCTTAGATGCCATACTGTATCTAGATTTATGGGTGGACTACACCAAGGATCTCGAAGAGAAATATAGATGGCCTGTTTCAGGAACATGGGATGCCGAGTGCATCATGAGAGTAGAAGAAGCATTATGGAAAAAGAAAGCCAGACAATCCCAGAAAGATGCCATAGAATTATGGCGTAAAGAATCGCATAAAAGAACAGAAAGGGAATTCAGAAAAGCAGAACTAAGTAGGGAATCCTCAGAAAAAGCCCAAGAAAGGGAATTACTAGAAGAAGGTGAACGAGTTAGAGCAGAACAGTCAGACAGACGAAGAAATGCCCTTATTAAAGGTATGTATCCCCTTCTCGCCGAGGGTTTGCCTAAGGCGACCCCGGAAACACCCCGTAATTAACCGCCACCATTGGTCCCGACTAAGCTACGTCATAAACCGACTGCAGCCGAAATCTTTCTTTCTTCCTATTTAGACGACACTGTCCCAGAATATGCTAATACGAATCCTACTCCGCCTGTTCAACTTCAGCACCCTGTTAATAATGTAATTACTGTGCCTCTAGCTGTTGGTCCCGGGAATCCTGTTAATGTGCCAGTACCCCAGGACCAACCCACATTACGTACTCCTACTTTACCAGTCACATTACCAGCAACCGCACATTCAGTATTAATTGATGATTCTAGTTCAGGAGGAGCAGGGGGAGGTATTCCTATCACCCCGCCTCAAACAAAACGACTGACGCTGAGAGACGCAGCATTACAGCGCACGCCAAAGGTGGCTACGTACGAAGCCCTCAAAAGGTACCTTACTGATTGTAGATATGATCCAGTGCCAGGCGAAGATCACATGATATTATACTCCGTACGTTTACGACGAGTTGCACATTTTTTGATTACCATATCAGATATGAAAGAACATTTAGACAGAATATATCATTTCATCCGAACAGGGGAGAAACCAGAAAGTATTCACGAAGCTATGACACACAGGAAAGTCGAGATTCAAGGCATGATTTTGCAATTTTTAATAAATTGTTTAATAAGAGAACAGGATCATCCTGATAAAGACAAAGAAGAGATGAAGGTCCTGATAAGATGGAGCGACAATATAGCAGACGGAAAACACAAGACACAAAATAGTATAGAAACCATGTACAGAAAGATTCGTAAAGAAATTATAAGTATACACGAGAGGGAGAAAGCAAGCAGAGTAGCCGAGAAAGAGAATGTCTCTTCAGACGAAGATCTAGACAACAAGAATCCCACCAGAATAGCGTATGTAGGTAGGACGAGACCTTCCGATAGATACACACGCCTAGACTACAAGAAAGTTTTTCCTTCTCCCGTACCAGAACAGTGTTCCTTTGAACAATTATTCCAGGCTACCGATAAAGTTCTGAAACTACGAATAGGTTACAGTTAGCTTAGTACCATGCATGAACAAGAACTAGCCCGATCAGCAGTTCGATGGACTAGTGATTCTACCACGTTTTCAGACGAAGTAGTGGCTCAAATGTTTCTGAAGCTTCCCCCAGGCGAACAGCGACTGGTGGGTATGTACATGATCCAGCATCTCATTACACTATACGAGGATCAGCATTCTGATCCAGGTCCTTTATATAATGTATTGAACGAGTTATTCCTAAACAGATGGAAAGGTCTAGGTACCGATTTGATTAGCGTCATTTTAGAACAACGCCACAAATACAGAACGTTCCTGAATCCACATTTTGTTCCTGTTCCACCCCCATTCTCCATAGATAGACAGAATCCGTTGCGAGAAGTGCATCCTGTTAACCAAACTAGTTGAGAATTATTTACCACAAGTTAAAAATCGAGTATTAAAAGTCGAGAGTACCTGGCAAGCTAATACCCCGTCCCAAATGCTACAGATGCTACAGTATCACCAGAATCGAATCAGAGAAGAGCAAGAACATGAAAGGAGACGTATGAAAGATACGAAAATGAAAGTACTAGTTGCACAGTCTGTTCCATCAGACAGTCAGAAGAGGGGTGCGAATCAGACTAATCATTCTGCAGCTCCTGTTAAAGGGACATGCAATTACTGTAAACAGCCAGGTCATTATATAAACGAATGTGCAGTTCTGAAACACAACATAGCTACAGGTAAGACGAAAGAGAGACCGCGTCCTCCTAGACAGGAACATGTTCCGCAGAATACGCAACCACCGCAGAATGCACAACAGACAGTTACAGTACCGCAGCCTATAGCTGCCACACAACACGTTACACAGCAGATGTACCAGTACGCACAGTCAGATTACCCAGAATATCAGCAGTATTCATGAAACAGCCTAGAGAGGGAGGTTGGCTTGCCTCTCATCGAAGTTCCTGTAGATCAAGAGGGTCCCTATGTACACAGTCAAGTATTAGGGAAAGACAGAAAGTTTCTGATTGATACAGGGGCAAGTAGGACTACCATCAGTCATGACGAGGTTCCAGGGGCTCCACTCTCAGGCTCAAGAAATGTTTCCCTGGGATTTTCAGGAAAGCCTATTGTTAATGAAATATCGAAACCAGTTTCTCCAGAAGTTGGTCCATTGTCCCGAACTACAGACTTGTTACTTACGAAATCATGTCCTGAAAACTTACTTGGTATTAAAACATTGAAAGAGTTAGGTGCTGTTATATGCTGTTCTCCGGAAGGAGTGAGATTGTTTTTACGTGATTTTAAAGGTCATTATGTGTTACGAGATTTTGATCCAAGATTACTGAATGTACCACAGCATTTATGGACGCAAGGTCCAACTGATGTAGGTTGTATGCATGTTACACCATATCGTGTCACTCTGAAACAAGGTGTTGTGTTACCACGAATCCGACAGTACAAATTGCCACCTGAGGCTGTAGCAGCCTTATCGAAAATCATTGACGAGCTCATTGCCCAAGGAGTAGTTGTAGAAACTGACTCCAATGTATGTAATTCTCCTATCATTCCGATTCTTAAACGTACTGACCCAAATGCACCTCCAGTTTATCGATTAGTGATTGACCTTCGAGAACTTAATAAATGTATCATACCCCAGTACCCAGTGGTTCCAGATATCTCTTCCCTATTGACTGCCATTGATTCTGAAGCTACGTTCTTTACGGTTAATGATCTCAAGAACGCATTCTTTAGTGTCCCCATTCATCCAGACAGCCAGTTCCTTTTCGGATTCTGTTTAAATGGAAGAAGCTATAAATTTACACGTGCACCTCAAGGTTTCACAGAAAGTCCTAGTATTTACAGTCAAGCACTTAAAAGACAACTAGATAGTATTCACATGCCAACTGACACTGCCCTGCTCCAGTATGTCGATGATCTATTGATTACAGCCCGTACAGAACGTGACTGCGAACGTGCGTCACTGACCGTCTTGTATTTTCTGGCAGAAATGGGGCACAAGGTGTCCCCTTCGAAACTGCAATTCTGTGTCCAGCAAGTGGTATACCTTGGACACTTGCTGTCCAAGAGGGGTAGACAGTTGACACCAGACCGTATCCAGTTAATAGCACATCTTCCACAGCCCAAGACACAGAAGGAGGTACGAGCTTTTATCGGCCTCACTTCTTACTGCAGACAATGGATTCCTCAGTACGCATATCTAGCCAAGCCACTGATACAGTTAACGACACAGGAGGCAGCCACATCGACTGTCCTCCCTTGGACCCAGGAACATACACTTGTTTTCAATGAATTAAAGAAAGCTTTATGTAACGCACCTGTGTTAGCGACACCAAACTACAGTAAGCCTTTTACACTTTTTGTCACTGAACGTGATGGTACAGCATTATCTGTTCTCACGCAAGATCAAGCAGGACAAAACAAGCCTTGTGCTTATTTTTCTAGCACATTAGATCCAGTAGCCCAGGCTTTCCCTGCGTGCCTCAAGTCAGTTGCCGCCACAGCTCTAGCTATCAGACAAAGTGATTCCATAGTGTTAGGACACTCCCTGACAGTACAAGTTCCACACTCCGTGGAAGTTCTTTTAAACCGAACACAGACTCAGCATTTGACAATTGCACGTTTAACAGGATATGAACTGACACTGTTTCAGCCACACATAGAAATCAGACGCTGCAACATTTTAAATCCTGCTACACTGTTACCCTCGATTACATCAAGCCCTGTCACACATGACTGTGTGGAAGGTATCAACACCATGACAAAGCCAAGACAAGACTTGACGGACATTGCATTACCTGATCCAGACCTGACACTTTACGTGGATGGTTCATGTATGAGAACAAATACAGGAGAGTTAGTAGCCGCGTATGCAGTGACCACTGAAACTGAAGTTATAGAAACACATCGTATTGACACCTTGTCTGCTCAAGCAGCAGAGCTCATTGCTCTGACCCAAGCCTGCATACGAGCCAAGAACTTGAAAGTAAACATATATACAGATTCACGTTATGCCTTCGGAGTCGTTCACGACTTTGGAGTCCTCTGGCAAGAAAGAGGTTTTCTGACCTCTCATGGAGCCAATATTCAGCATGGCCCCCTCATTCAAGCTCTTTTAGAAGCCATACATTTACCGACAGCGATTGCCATTATGAAGTGCAAAGCACATACGAAAGCCACTGACGCCATTTCCCAGGGTAACGATCTAGCAGATCGAACAGCCAAGCTTACAGCTCAGACTCCAGACGTTCCTGTTAACACAACAAAGACAGATGTTCCAGATCAGACGACTTGTATGACTGTTAAGGACCCTACACAAGACGTATTAGACATACAGACACATGCTACCCCAGACGAAATCAAGAAATGGTCTGAACAAGGAGGGGTCCAGACAGATCAGGGATGGTTGACGAAGGGAAAAGCCACATGGTTTCTCCCCGACTCCATGGTTCAAGTCATTATTAACACAGCACATAGTCCAGCACATTTAGGAGAAAAAACCATGTTAGACAGCATCCAGAACCTTTGGTTTAACAAGCATTTACGAGCAGCAGCGAAGCAGAAAGTGCGTACCTGCATGATCTGTTGTCAGTTCAATCCAGGAAAAGGTGTTCCGGTGGAACAAGGTGGATTTCATCCTCCTGACCATCCTTTTGAAGTCCTCCAGATGGATTACATTCAGATGGATCGATGCCGAGGTTTCAAGTATGTCCTCGTAGTTGTATGCGCTTTGTCCAGATGGACAGAAGCATATCCAGTCCCAGATTACACTGCCGCGACCACTGCCAGGCAGTTGGTTCGTGAGTTTTTCCCCCGCTATGGTTTGCCCAGAGTCGTGTATTCAGACAACGGACAGCCATTCTCATCCGAACTCATGAAACAAGTATCACTTCTGTTAGGGTACCAGTGGAAGTTCCACTGTGTGCGACATCCCGAGGCAGCTTGCCTCGTCGAGAGACACAATCAGACTCTGAAAATACGTATTGCGAAGGTTTGTGCAGAGAAAGGTGTAGATTGGATGGTAGCCCTGCCGGTTGCCCTTTTCTACATGAGAATGGTCGCCCACTCCCGTTCTGGTCTATCATCGTTTGAAGTAGTGTTTGGTCGTCCCCCAAACATGTGGGGTACACCTATGCCACGTAAAATCACCGATGTTGATAGTAATATGCTGACAGATTACCTAGCTTCCTTGATGTCTGCACTACTCTCTTGTCGTTCACAGGTCGCGGCTGCCTTTCCAGACAACACCCAGGTGAAACCGCACGAGGTCGTTCCAGGCGATCTCGTTCTCATCAGGAATTTCGATCGTTCAAGCCCTCTGGAGCCCCGCTGGAAGGAGCCGAAACTTGTTCTGATGACCACAAGGACTGCCGGGAAACTGGAAGGCAGGAAGGGTTGGCTACACTCCAGCCACATCAAGCGTTTCCATGGACTGCGTCCAAAGACTTTTTTCAAGGACTGCCCCGATACTGACTCTAAACTTCCCCTGTTAGAGAAAACTCCGCAGCAGGAGTATAAACTCAAGTTAAGGTCTAGCAAGTCAGACAGCGTTTAATTGTTTAAGTCCCTCTCGGGTGAAGCGGTTAGACAGGTTCCTGACATGTATGAGATAGACCCCCATAGTGAGAGAGATAGAAACTCCAAGAAAATACGTTACTGCAAGAATCTGCGCAGCAGATGTGTTGTTACACTATTGTTTATGTTATTTCTGAGTCTTACGATCACATGTATAAGTTATGTTTTACATGTATTTTTTCTTCCTCCTGGTTCGCACGTACATCTTTCTTCTAAATATACAGTAGAGCACACTTTTAGTGAACTACCCCCTCACGAGTTATCCTATCGACTTGCAATGCGCAACAATACTTTTATCCGTATGTTACACTATTCACACCAGACCAGCAATGCCACTAATTGTTGGGTGTGTGGTCGACTCCCCCCTTACCAGACACCGAAGGGAGTTCTGCCACTCTTTCCCTATCCGTTTTCACACAATGGTTCGTGTGGAGCATGGTTTACGTTAACATCATCCTTCGACGATAAGTCCCTTCTTAATAGAACATGTTTCCCAGACAAGGAAGGTCTTTCCCATAGGACAGGGTTAGATCTAGAAAATGAAGTATATGATCTAGGTAATTTTTCCTCCAATTTCATGATTTTGAATGTTCAGTCCGAGAATACTCCAGATTTGCCTTCTATAACAGTTCTACCAGTGAAAGGCGAATTATGTATTAGAAAGAATGGTTCAGTACATCTAGGACACAGTGATTGTAATACTGTGGTCGAGTATAGTGACAGTGGGAAATCTACTTTCAAAGCCTCACATCATTCGTATTTTGTATGTGGTCCGACCGCCTATGTACGTTTGCCCCTAGATTGGGATGGAACATGTTACATTGCCTTCCTACTGCCACCAGTTTTCCTAGCCCCATCCGATTATCATCGAGATACACATCTAGTACACGTCAGACATAGAAGGGAGATCGAGTCCCCAATTGTCGATCAAACTGAAACTGCCTTAGAGCAGTATACAGATTTCAATAAAGGTTTCTTTTTCTTCATAGGACCTATCCAGAATAGTAAATTAATACGCAGGTTAACCAGAACCCTTGAAGCAGTAGTGAATGAGACTACTTCTGCCCTAGGTAACTTAACAGAAGAGCAATCTGCTATGAGATTTGTTGTTCTTCAGAACCGCCTTGTTCTTGACGTCATACTGGCCGATAGGGGCGGAGCTTGTAGAGTCATCGGATCTAGTTGTTGCATTTTCATTCCTAATAACGCACCGTCTGTATATTCAGCAATAACAAGACTTCATAAAATAGCCCATCAGCTACACCAGAATCCAGGCACCTGGACATGGTCCGGTTGGCTCTGGAGTATAATATCTGCCTGGGGATGGAAAGTACTGTCATTCCTGGGAATAGTAGTAATGATCATATTCAGTTGTTGTCTCTGTTTACAATGTGGCCCTGCGATTTGCGGCTTGTGCGCTACCTCTTGTATTCCACGTCCAAAGTCCCATTCCCAGAAGATAAAAGACGAGCAAATGATGCTGTATGAACAGATAGATGGTCTCATGAATATTGATGTTTCCTGAAGGGAACGTAGGGAACAAGGAGGGAATGAGGAAAATTGAATTTTGCCTTGTCATGTGTCCCTACGTGTTCCCCATCATATGTTATATGTGCATGATTAATATGCATATTTACCCCCTTGACTGAATAAAGACGCATTTACAGTTGTGTCCAACGTTAGTATGTCAGTTATCCAGCCCCCGTAAAAGCAACGTGAATTAGGCTTTTAGGCCTATGTTGCCAACGTCTTTATATTGTGCACGTTAAATCATTGAGTTGTACCCGTTTCTAGGCCTCACAGGGCCCGGACACCAGATTCAAGCCTCAAGTCTCCTGAACCACTCCGAGGAGAGATGCAGCCCCGCCCGCATCCCTGACCCTTCACTTACTTCCTGCCAAGCAGCGCGGTGCCCGGCCTGGCCTGCCTGCCTGTCTGCCAAGAATATGTTATGCTTACAGTTATCAGTTCAGCTCCCCGGCTTCACATTCCTAGCTAACGAACCGCATAAACATCTTCATCTATAGTCTAGTCTTCCTGTCTCCATGCAAGAGAATTACTGAATTAGTATCCATAGAAGATTCATAGCACACGCAATATCCAAAGAAATATATGCATGCACTAGCCTTAGTGACAAGTAGCCTTTGCCCTGATGACTTTTAGATTCAAGCAACATGTACTCCAAACACGAGATATCAGATATGCTATAGGTACAGGTCGTTCTGACATCCCAGACTTTAGTCTCCTCTTCTAGTGCTAGAAGTCAAAGCCCCCCAGCTCTCCCCAGTTACACGTCATGACCCGTTTGCGCGCACCAGTAGGTTAAAGGTTCCAGCTGCCCAGGTAGCCCCCTCCATGTATCCACCCATTTATGACACTTCTGTGACGTTTACATCACATGTCTCCGTGCACGCCCTGTGCACGCCTTCTTTTTACGCCCATATGTTCTTATCTTCCGTTTGTCACTTGTTACGCCTACTGTATTCAATGCAATTGTACTGTTTTACTATATATACTGTATGATGTTAATGAGATATTAGACTGTCATTCTTGTCCCTTCCTGAACCTTAGCAGGTGATGGAACCCGATGGTCCATTGGCTCGAGCCATCTGATTAAAGCCCGTATGACTCAGATACCACAGATTCTGCCTCTTATTTATTGAGCTATCCTTTTCAGTTAATGCATAGAAAAATAGTACCGGTATTTATTTATTTATTTACCACAGTTCTGCACCCCTCTTGTCTCTTTCTGAATCCTTCTTTCCTCGTTCTGCACCTCTCTTGCCTCTTTCTGCATCCCTGTTCCCTTTTTCTGCACATGTCTTGACTGTTTATGCAACTCTCTGGCCTCTTTCTGCAGTTCCCCTGTCTCCTTCTCCACCTCTGTTGCTTCTTTCTGCACTTCTCTTGCCTCTTTCTGCACCCATCTTGTCTGTTTCTCATCCTCTGTTGGAACTTTCTGCTCTGCTCTTGCTTCTTTCTGCACCTCTCTTTTAAATTTCTGCACCCCTCTTACCTCTCTTCTGCACCGCTCTGGCCTCCTTCTACACCTCTGTTGCTTCTTTGTGAATGTCTCTTGCTTCTTTCTGCACCTCTCTTACTTCTTTCTGTACCTCTGACAAATTGTTGCATCCCTCTTGATTTCTGCCCCTCTCTTACCTCTTTCTGCACCTCTTTTGCTTCTTTCTTCACCTCTGTTAGTTCTTTGTGCACTGCTCTTGCTTCTTTCTGCGCCTCTTTTGCCTGTTTCTGCTGCTCCCTTGCCTCTTTCTGCACTTCTCTTTCTCCTTCTGCCCTTCTCTTGCCTCTTTCTGCACCCCTTTTGCCTCTTTCTTCACCTCTGTTAGTTCTTTGTGCACTGCTCTTGCTTCTTTCTGTGCCTCTTTTGCCTGTTTCTGCTGCTCCCTTGCCTCTTTCTGCACTTCTCTTTCTCCTTCTGCCCTTCTGTTGCTTCTTTCTGTACCCCTCTTGTCTGTTCCTGCACCTCTGTTGGTTCTTTCTGCACTGCTCTTGCTTCTTTCTGGACCAATCTTGCACATTTCTGTAGCCCTATTGCTATTTTCTGTGCCCCACTTGCCTCCTTCTGAACCTCCGGTGCTTCAGTCTGCACTTCTCTTGCCTTTTTCTGCACAACCGTGCCTCTTTATGCACCTCTTTTGCTTTTTGCTGGACATCTCTTGCTTCTTTCTGCACCTCTCTAGCTTATTTCTGCTCCCCCTTTTGTCTCTTTCTGCGCCCTTCTTCCCTCGTTCTGCATCTCTCTTGTCTCTTTCTCCACCCCTGTTCCCTTTTTCTGCACCTGTATTGCATGTTTCTGCAACTCTATTGCCTCTTTCTACAGCTCTCCTGTCTCCTTCTGCACCTCTCTTGCTTCTTTCTGAACTTCTCTGGCCTTTTTCTGCACCCCTCTTGTCTGTTTCTCAACCTCTGTTGGATCTTTCTGCTCTGCTCTTGCTTCTTTCTGCACCTCTCTTTCAAAGTTCTGCAACCCTCTTGCCTCGTTTCTGCACCGCTTTTGCCTCCTTCTTTACGTCTGCTGCTTCTTTGTGCACATCTCTTGCTTCTTTCCGCACCTCTCTTACTACTTTCTGTACATCTCACAAATTTCTGCACCCCTCTTGCCTTTCTGTACCTCTCTTGCCTCTGTCTGCACCCCTCTTGCCTCTTTCTGGACCTCTTTTGCTTCTTTCTGCTCTTCTCTTACCTCTTTCTGCACCCCTCTTGCCTCTTTCTTCACCTCTGTTAGTTCTTTGTGCACTGCTCTTGCCTCTTTCTGTATCTCTTTTGCCTGTTTCTGCTTTTCTTTTGCCTCTTTCTGTACTTCTTTCTCCTTCTGCACTTCTGTTGCTTCTTTATGTACCCCTCTTGCCTATTTCTGCACCCTTCTTCCCTCGTTCTGGACCTCTTTTGCCTGTTTGTGCAACTCTCTTGCTTCTTTTTGCCCCTCTGTAGCTTCTTAATGCAATTCTCTTGCCTCTTTCTGAACCCCTCTTGTCTATTTTTGCACCTCTGTTGGTTCTTTCTGCACTGCTCTTGCTTCTTTCTGGGCAATTCTTGCAAAATTCTGTACCCATCTTGCCTCTTTCTGTACCCCACTTGCCTCCTTCTGAACCTTTGTTGGTTCTTTCTGCACTTTTCTTGCATTTTTCTGCACCTCTGTTGGTTCTTTCTGCACTGCTCTTGCTTCTTTCTGGGCAATTCTTGCAAAATTCTGTACCCATCTTGCCTCTTTCTGTACCCCACTTGCCTCCTTCTGAACCTTTGTTGGTTCTTTCTGCACTTTTCTTGCATTTTTCTGCACAATCATGCCTCTTTCTGCTCCTCTTTTGTTTTTTTCTGGACCTCTCTTACTTCTTTCTGCACCTCTCTTGATTATTTCTGCACCCCTCTTGTCTCTTTCTGCACCCCTCTTCCCTTTTTCTGTACCTGTCTTGCCTGTTTCTGCAACTCTCTTGCCTCTTTCAGTAGTTCTCCTGTCTCCTTCTGCACGTCTTTTGCTTCTTTTTGCACTCCTCTTGCCTCTTTCCTTTTTCTGCACCCCTCTTGTCTGTTTCTCAACCTCTGTTGAACATTTCTGCTCTTGCGTCTTTCTGCGCCTATTTGCAAAGTTCTGCACCACTCTTGCCTCTCTTCTGTGCAGCTCTTGCCTCCTACTCCGCCTCTGTTGGTTCTTTCTGCACTGCTCTTGCTTGTTTCTGCACCTCTTTTGCTTGTTTCTGCAACTCTCTTGCCTCTTTCTGCACTTCTCTTGCTTCCTTCCTCACCTCTGTTACAAATTTCTGCACCTCTCTTGCCTGTTTCAGTACTCATCTTCACTCTGTCGGCACCTCTGTTGCTTCTTTGTGCATGTGTCTTCCTTCTTTCTGCACCTCTCTTGCTTCTTTCTGTACCTCTCTTGCACATTTTTGCACCCCTCTTGCCTCTTTCTGCACCTCTTTTGCCTCTTACTGTACCCCTCTTGCCTCTTTCCGTACCTCATTTACTTCTTTCTGCTCTTCTCTTGCCTCTTTCTGCACCCCTCTTAGCTCTTTCTGCACCCTACTTGCTACTTTCTGCACCTCTTTTGCTTCTTCCTGGACCTCTCTTGCTTCTTTCTGCACCTCTCTTGCTTATTTCTGCACCCCTCTTGCCTCTTTCTGTACCCGTCTTCATTCTTTCTGCACCTCTCTTGCCTCTTTCTGCACCTGTTCCCTTTTTATGCACCTGTCTTGCCTGTCTCTGCGACTCTCTTGCCTTCTGCACCTCTATCGCTTCTTTCTGCACTTCTCTAGACTCTTTCTGCCCCCCTCTCGTCTGTTTCCGCACCTCTGTTGGATCTTTCTGCTCTGCTCTTGCTTCTTTCTGCACCTCTCTTGCAAATTTCTGCACCCCTCTAGCCTCTCTTCTGCACCTCTAATGCTTCTTTATGTATTTTTCTTGCTTCTTATTGCACCTCTCTTGCTTCTTTCTTCACCCTCTTGCTGCTTTCTGCACCTCTCCTGCCTCTTTCTGCACCCTTTCTCCTTTTTATGCACCTCTGTTGCTTCTTTCTGCAATTCTCTTGCCTCTTTCTTCACCCCACTAGTCTGTTTCTGAACCTCTGTTGGGTCTTTTGTGGTATATAAATAAATAATACCGGATCTATTTTTGAATGAATGAATGAATAACAGATAGCTCAATAAATAAGAGTCAAGATTCGAGGTAGTGGGAGTTTTGCAGGTTTATTACAGCATAAAGGACAGGAACAGGACAACCTGCATAGGAATAGGATGACAGGGCCCAGCAGCTGCTGGGGCTGGATCTGGGATGAGCGCGCTAACTTTTAATAACAATACATGAGCATATATACATAGTGCAAACACATAGCATTACATTGCAGTAGGCGTAGCAGTGGGTGGAGCAATAGAGGTGATGCGTAGCAGTCGCGAAAGATAAGGGATAAAGAAGGTGTAACTCAGACATGTGATGCAAACGTAACAGAATATGTCATGAATGGGGCGGAAACCATGGAGGGGGCTACCTAAGGAGCCGGGACCTCTAACCTGGTGGTGCGCGCAAACTGGCAATGACGTGTTACTAGGAGAAGCTGGGGGCTACGAACTCTGTGCTGGGAGCAGAGACTAAAGTCTGGAGGGTCGGAGCGACATGTAACTAAACCCTATCTGGTATCTGATGTTTAGGGAACATGTTGATATAAGCTAGAAGTCATGAGGGGAAAAGCTAACGAACTCTAAGACTGAAGCATGCATTTATTCTACATGTAGTGCGTGATGAAGAATATTAAATGACCATTAAATACGGTATTTCTCTTAACATGGAGCCGCATAGGCTAGACAATGACGGAAACTATTGATGTAGTTCAGTAGCTTAGGAATGCAGAGAAGGAGGACTGGACTGATAACTGGAATCATAACATAGTCTTGGCAGACTCAGAGGCAGAGCCAAGCTGCACCGGGCACTGCGAGGTAGGAAGTAAGTGAAAGGTCGAGGATACAGGTGGGGGCTGGATCGCTCCTCAGCGAGGCTCAGGAGACAGGAGCTAAATCTGATGTCCGGGCCCTGTTGAGGCCTAGAAACGGGGACTTTATAATGAAATAACGTGCACACTGAGAAACGTGGCAACATAACTTTACATAGGCCTGATACTCATATTACTCATGAGGACTGGGGAATGACATACCAGAGGTGGACACAACTATAATTGCGTCTTTAATCGGACATGGGGAATAACATATGCATATTGGTCATGCACACATAACATATGATGGATGACACGTAGGGACACAGAACATGACAAAATTTACTTTTCCACATTCCCTCCTTGTCACTACGTTTCCATCAGGAAACATCAATATTCATGATACCATCTATCATTTCATACAGTACCATTTGTTCATCTCGAATTGTCTTGGAACGAGATTTAGAACGGGGCTTGGGATTAGGAATACAAGAGGTAGCACACATGCCGCAAATCGCAGGGCCACATTGTATACAGAGGCAGCAGCTGAATATGATCGCTACTGCAATACCTAGAAAGGACAGGACTTTCCATCCCCATGCAGAAATTATATTCCAGAACCAACCGGACCATGTCCAGGTGCCTGGATCCTGGTGTAATAGATGGGCAATTTTATGAAGTCTGGTTATAGCTGAATAAACAGACGGCGCGTTATTTGGAATGAAAACGCAGCAACTGGATCCGATGAGTCTACAGGCCCCGCCCCTATCGGCCAGTATGACGTCAAGGACGAGACGATTCTGGAGCACAACAATTCTCATAAAGGATTGCTCTTCGGTTAAGTTACCTAGAGCGGAGGCAGTCTCATCTACTACTGCTTCAAGGGTTCTTGTTAACCTACGGATTAGCTTACTGTTTACAACTGTGCCTAAATAAGGGAAAACACCTTTATCAATATCAATGAATTGCTCTGCAGCAGTTTCAGTATAATCGACAATCGGGAGGTTTCTCTTGTGTCTAGTATGTACTAGGTAGGAATTCCTATGGTAGTCAGGTGGGGCTAGAAAAACAGGTGGCAGTAGGAAGGCAAGGTAACAGGTTCCCTCCCAATCGAGGGGCAGACGAACATATGCAGTTTGACCACAAACAAAATAAGAATGACGTGAAGCTTTGAAAATAGATTTCCCACTGTCACTATACTTGATAATAGTAGTACAATCACTATGTCCTACGTGTACAGAACCATGATTTCGGACACATAATTCGCCTTTGACTGGTAATACTGAAATAGCAGGTGAGTCTGGAGTAGTATCAGACTGAACATTCAGGACCATAAAATTCGAAGAATAGTTACCTAAATTATACACTTCATTTTCTAGATCTAAACCTGTTCTGTGGGGGAGACCTTGCTTGTCTGGGAAACATGTGCTGTTAAGAAAAGACATATCTGTTGAGGATGACGTTAACGTGAACCATGCTCCACACGAACCATTATGTGAAAAAGGATAAGGAAAGAGTGGCAGAACTCCCTTTGACGTCTGGAAAGGGGGGAGTCGACCACACACCCAACAATTAGTGGCATTGCTGGTCTGGTGTGAATAATGCAACATGCGGATAAATGTATTGTTACGCATAGCGAGGCGGTATGAATATTCGTGAGGAGGCAGATCACTAAACGTGTGCTCTACTGTAACATTAGAATGCTTATTTACATGAGGAACTGGAAAACACAGGAAAAATGCATAACTGGTGCAGGAAATCATTATGCTGATGAATAATATGAAACTTAGAAAAACGATACATCGAATTGAGTTTTGACTGACTCTCTCACTATGGGGGTCTATTTTATACATGTCAGAAACAGTCTAACCGTTTCACCTAGGGGAGGACTTAGACAATCAAACTGACTGACTTATTTTACTAGACCGGAGTTTTTGCTTATACTCCTGCTGCGGAGTTTTCTCTACCAAGGGAGGGGTTGTATCAATGTCATTTGCGGGACAGTCCTTAGGAACAATGTTTTGACAAGTCTTTAAGTCCTGGGAAATGTTCTTGGAGACCGGCTTTAATCCGTAGAATTTCTTGACGTGCGAAAGGTGCACCCAGCCGCGGCGTCCTTCCAATTTCACAGCTGTACGGGTGGTGAGGAGGACCTGACGGGGCTCCTTCCAACGTGGCTCCAGCGGACTTGATCTGTCGAAGTTCCGGACGAGCACCATCGAACCTGGAACGATTTCATGCGGTGCCACCTCGGTATTGTCTGGAAATGCGGCGGCAACCTGTGAACGACATGAGTTCAGGGCAGACATCAAGGAAGCTAGGTAATCTGTCAGCATATTACATGAAACATCAGTAATACTTCGGGGTCTAGGAGTACCCCACATGTTAGGGGGGCGGCCGAATACGACCTCATACGGAGACAGACCTGATCTGGAATGTGCGACCATGCGCATGTAAAACAAAGCAACTGGCAGAGCTACTAGCCAGTCCACACCCTTGTCTTTACATATTTTGGCAATTCGGATTTTCAGAGTCTGATTATGTCTCTCGACTAGACCAGCTGCTTCAGGATGGCGTACACAATGAAACTTCCACTGGTACCCTAACAACAGGGAAACGTGCTTCATCAGTTCAGATGAGAATGGCTGACCGTTATCAGAATATACGACTCTAGGGAGTCCATATCGAGGGAAGAATTCACGAACCAACTGCTTGGCAGTGGTCGCGGCTGTGTAATCGGGGACTGGATATGCTTCTGTCCATCTGGACAAAGCGCATACAACTACAAGGACATACTTGAAACCTCGACATCGCTCCATCTGAATATAATCCATCTGGAGGACCTCAAAAGGATGGTCAGGAGGCTGGAATCCCCCTTGTTCCACCGGGACACTTTTACCTGGATTAAACTGACAACATATCATACAGGTACGGACTTTCTGCTTGGCTGCAGCTCGTAAATGCTTGTTGAACCAAATGTTCTGGATACTGTCTAACATTGCTTTTTCTCCCAAATGTGCTGGACTATGTGCGGTATTAATGATGACTTGAACCATAGAGTCGGGGAGAAACCATGCGGTCCTACCCTTCGTCACCCATCCTTGATCTGTCTGGACCCCTCCTTGTTCAGACCATTTCTTGATTTCATCGGGAGTAGCATGTAACTGGATATCTATGACATCTTGAGTAGGGTCCTTAACTGTCATACATGTAGTCGGATCTGGAGTGTGTGTCATGTTAACTGGAATGTCTGGAGTCTGTGCTATAAGCTTGGCTGTGCGATCTGCTAGATCGTTACCTTGAGAAATAATGTCAGTGACTTTCGTGTGTGCTTTGCATTTCATGATAGCGATAGATGTCGGTAAATGTATGGCATCTAACAGAGCTTGAATAAGGAGACCATGCTGAATCTTGGTTCCATGAGAAGTCATGAAACCTCTCTCCTGCCAGAGCACTCCAAAGTCGTGTACAACTCCAAATGCGTAACGTGAATCTGTGTAAACATTAACTTTCAGGTTCTTGGCGTGTATACAGGCTTGTGTCAGAGCAACTAGCTCTGCTGCTTGAGCGGACAGGGTATCAATGCGGTGTGTCTCAATAACTTCAGTGTCAGTAGTCACTGCATATGCGGCAACTAGTTCTCCTGTACTAGTTCTCATACATGAACCATCCACATAAAGTGTCAGGTCAGGATCTGGTAACGGAATATCTGTCAGATCATGCCTTGGCTTTGTCGTAATGTTGACTACTTCCACACAGTCGTGTGTGGCAGAATTTGAATTAACTGATGGTAACAGTGTAGCAGGGTTCAGAACGTTGCAGCGTCTGATTTCTATGTGTGGCTGGAACAGTGTCAATTCATAACCTGTTAAACGTGCAATTGTCAAGTGCTGTGTTTGTGTTCGATTTAAAAGAACTTCCACGGAGTGTGGGACTTGTACTGTCAGGGAGTGTCCTAAAACTATGGAATCACTTTGTCTGATAGCTAGTGCTGTGGCTGCAACTGACTTGAGGCACGCAGGCAGAGCCTGGGCGACTGGATCTAATGTGCTAGAAAAATAAGCACAAGGCTTGTATTGTCCTGCTTGGTCTTGTGTGAGAACAGATAATGCTGTACCTTCACGTTCTGTGACGAAAAGTGTAAAAGGCTTACTATAGTTCGGTGTGGCCAGAACTGGAGCTTGGCATAAAGCTTTCTTTAACTCGTTGAAATTAAGTGTATGTTCAGATGTCCAAGGGAGGACAGTCGATACGGCTGCCTCCTGTGTCGTTAACTGTATCAGTGGCTTGGCTAGAAATGCATACTGAGGAATCCATTGTCTGCAATAAGAAGTAAGGCCGATAAAGGCACGTACCTCCTTCTGGGTTCTGGGCTGGGGAAGACTCGCTATCAACTGGATGCGGTCTGGTGTCAACTGCCTACCCCTCTTGGACAGTAAGTGTCCTAAGTAAACCACTTGCTGGACACAGAATTGAAGCTTCGAAGGTGACACCTTGTGCCCCATCTCGGCTAGGAAATACAAAACCGTCAGTGACGCTCGCTCGCAGTCACGTTCAGAACGGGCTGTGATCAATAGATCATCGACATACTGGAGCAGGGCAGTGTCAGTTGGCATGTGAATGTTGTCTAGTTGTCTCTTGAGTGCTTGACTGTAAATACTAGGACTTTCTGTGAAACCTTGAGGAGCGCGTTTGAACATATAGCTCCTTCCATTTAAACAGAATCCGAAAAGAAACTGGCTGTCTGGATGAATCGGAACACTAAAAAATGCGTTCTTGAGGTCTATGACAGTGAAGAACATGGCTTCGGAATCAATAGCAGTTAACAGGGAAGAGATATCTGGGACAACTGGGTACTGAGGAATAATACATTTGTTAAGCTCTCGTAAATCAATCACTAATCGATATACTGGGGGTGCATTTGGATCAGTACGTTTCATAACTGGAATGATCGGAGAATTGCATACATTGGAGTCAGTTTCTACAACTACTCCTTGAGCCATGAGCTCGTCTATAATTTTGGATAAGGCTGCTACAGCCTCAGGTGGCAATCTATACTGCCTGATTCGTGGTAACACTACACCTGGTTTGAGAGTCACACGATGGGGTGTGATTTGCATATAACCTACATCAGTTGGACCTTGCGCCCATAAATGCTGCGGAACTTTAGACAGTCTGGGATCAAAATCTCGTAATACATAGTGACCCTTGAAGTCACGTAGGAACAGACGTATTCCCTCTGGGGAACAACATATAACTGCACCTAACTCTTTCAGTGTTTTAATGCCTAATAGGTTTTCTGGACATGACTTAGTAAGTAACAGATCAGTAGTGCGGGACAATGGACCTACTTCTAGAGTGACTGGCTTTGAAATCTCATTAACGATAGGCTTTCCTGAAAATCCAAGGGAAACATTTCTTGAGCCTGAGAGCGGAGCCCCTGGAACTTCGGCATGACTAATTGTGGTCCTACTTGCCCCTGTATCAATCAAAAACTTTCTGTCTTTCCCTAATACTTGACTGTGAACATAGGGACCTTCTTGATCTACAGGTATCTCGATGAGAGGCAAGCCTACCTCCCTCTCTAGGCTGTTTCATGAATACTGCTGGTACTCTGGATACTCAGACTGTGCATACTGGTACATCTGCGATGTGACATGTTGTGTTGCAGCAACAGGCTGCGGTGCTGTAACTGTCTGTGGTGCATTCTGTGACTGAGGAATCTGCGTAACTTGTTCTTGTCTGGGCGGACGTGGTCTTTCTTTAGTCTTTCCAGTAGCTATGTTATGTTTCAGAACCGTACACTCGTTTATGAAATGACCTGGTTGTTTACAATAATTGCAGTTCCCTTTAACGGGTGCTGCAGGATGACTGACTTGATTCGGACCCCTCTTCTGACTGTCTTGAGGAACAGATTGTGCAACTAGCACTTTCATTTTCGTGTCTTTCATACGTTTTCTCTCGTGTTCTTGCTCTTCCCTGATTCTATTCTGGTGATACTGGAGCATCTGGAGCATCTGGGACGGAGTATTTGCTTGCCAGGTGCTTTCGACTTTCAAAACTCGGTTTTTAACTTGTGGGCTTGAATTCTCGACTAATTTGGTAACGAAAAGGTGAGGGTATGACTCACTACTTGTCTTGAGGCCACTGTTGATACTAAAGCATTTTTCAAACCTAGAATAAAAATCACTAATATCTTCATCTTGTTTCTGTTTACAGGCTGAGATTGCATCCCAGTCTTCCTTTTTCGTTGTTAATAATCTGGGTAAAACTTGAATCAATAATTCTGGTAATTCTTTACATTTATCTCCGAGACCAGTACCTGGTACTCGTATCTTATCTTCAGCTTCTAGGACTGCCCAATCGATCTTTTTCTCTCCCACCTCCCATTCTTTTTCTTTAAGCTTTTCATACACCCCTGCGGGCAACAGAACCTTTAACATTTTAATTATATCCGGGTATGTGTATTCTCCCATACGGAGCATGTCCTTTAATTCTCTATGGAACCCTGCTGGATCTTTGTCATGACAGGGAATTAATTTCTTCATTTCTAGAAGTTCCATCTTTGTTATCGGAGTGTATACAAACACTCGCTGCATTTCGCCACCCGCTCCTCTGACTGGGTGGACTTCTCGTAACGGATTCTGTCTATCTATGTAGAATGATTTACTTTCTGGGGGTGAGACATGAACAAAATGCGGGTTCAAGAATGTTCTATATTTGTGGCGCTGTTCTAAAATGACACTAATTAAATCGGTACCTAGACCTCTCCATTTGTACTGGAGTAACTCGTTCAGGATATCATGTAACGGGCCTGGATCAGAGTGCTGACCCTCATACAGTGTAATGAGGTGCTGAATCATATACATACCCACCAGTCGTTGCTCGGCCGGGGGCATTTTCAGAAACATTTGTGCCACTATTTCGTCTGGAAAAGTGGTAGAATCAGTAATCCATCTGACTGCTGATCGGACTAGTTCCTGTTCATGCATAGTACTTAACTCACTATAACCGATTCGTGATTTCAGAATGTGATCGGTAGCTTGAAATACTTGTTCTAGGGAACCTTGTTCTGGTGCTGAATGATGGAAAGTAGACTTGGGTTCTAGACGTAAATGGCGATCTGGAAATCTAGGTTTTCCTACATACGCTATTCTGGCAGTATTCTCGTCGTCTTCCTCTTCAGGGTCAGAGATACTTTCTTTCTCGCTTACTTGTGCTGCTTTACGCTGTTCGTGTATCTTTATTATCTCTCTACGAATTTTCTTGTACATACTTTCCATGGCCCCAATAGTATTGTGCCTACCTTCGGCTATATTATCACTCCACTTTGTTAGAGTTTTCATTTCTTCCGGGTCTTTAGACGGGTAATCCTGTTCTCTTATTAGACAGTTAATTAAGAACTTTAATATCATGCGCTGAATCTCGGCTTTCCTTTGAGACATGGCATCACTAATACTTTGTGGGTCATCCCCTGTACGGATGAAACGATATATCCTGTCTAGATCTTCTTTCATACCTGGCAGGGTGACTAGATACTCGGTCACCCTCCTTACGCGTACGGAATATAAAACCATATTAAACTCGCCTGGAACTGGGTCATAGACACATTCGCCAAGGGTTTGCCTGATCTCTGCAACAGACTTATTACTTTTAGGAGTACGCTGTGATGCTTGAGCATGTAATTCGAGTGCTGATAAACGTTTGTATGGCGGCGGGGTTTGAGGAGGACCTCCTCCTGCGGCCCCTAAACTAGAATCATCAACTGATGCTTTTCGTCCTGGCAGGGTCGGTAATTGTAACGTGGGCTGGACTTGTATGGCGGGCTGACCCGGGGGGGCTGTTAAGGGCACCCCGGTGTCTGGAGGAGCAGGAATTACCTGATTTACAGGGACTGGCGGAGTGCGAACAGGATTTGCATATTCGGGGACTGTGTCGTCCAAATAGGACGAAATAAAAATATCAGCTGCAGTCGGTGTGTGACGTAGCTTGGTCGGAACTAATGGTGGCGGAAAATTACTGGATGCCTCCGGGGTCGCTTTTGGCAAGCCCTCGGCAAGAAGAGGATACATACCCTTAATGAGGGCATTCCTCCGTCTGTCTGATTGTTCAGCTTTGACTTGTTCACCTAACTCGATCAATTCTCTTTCTTGGGCTCGTTCTTGGGATTCTCTACTTAGTTCTGACTTTCTGATTTCTTTTTCGGTTCTCTTATGAGCTTCTTTGCGCCATAACTCGATGGCATCTTTCTGCGACTGTCTGGCTTTCTTTTTCCATAATGCCTCCTCTACTCTCATGATGCACTCGGCATCCCATGTACCCGATACGGGCCATCTATACTTTTCTTCTAACTGTTTGGTATACTCTACCCATAAATCTAGATACAATATGGCACTTATGCCATGTTTCTGATACATAAAATGACCTGGACTGTCCCTAGGCGGGACGGGAACTGCTGCTTCCAGCAGACCCTTTCTAGTTTTTAACTGACGTAACTTTGAGAAGAGCGGCATGACTGGACTCTAATCTGGACAAAATACAATACACAATGAAAACACGAAATCACGTCGCACTCATACCACAACATTAAAATACATGAAGAACATTTAAAAATAACAGTTCGAACAGAATACTACCTGAAAATACCGTGAACAGAACACATGAATTTCTCGAGAACAGAACTGACTAGAACAGAAACTAGATGCACTGCTGAAACAGTATGAAACTTACCGGTCTCTTAAAGAGACACGTCAGGACCCGTATCCACCGAAGTGAACACTTCGTTTGTGGGACTGTGTACCACCAACCCACAGACCAGAGTCAATGAAATTGACCCTGTCTAGATACCACCCCAGTAACGGTACTCACCGGGCAGCAAGAACGGAAGGCCTCGGACTGGACTGGACTGGACTGCTACGACGACGAACTTCGGACTTCGGACTTCAGTTACGGGTGGACCTCCGGATACCTCGGACCTTGGACTCTTGGCTTGGGCTCTGGTCGGGACTCGCCGCGTTCCTCCACCGTCTCGTCTGGATGCTGGACCGCCTCCTCCGTCTTCTCCGTGGGCCTGAGGGATACTTGAGCAGAAATATCTGCCACTGCGCAGAAGAGTTCCGTCACGACTGCAGAGGGTCAGGGGGTCGGCGTGGCTTCACCGACGCGTGGGGAAAGGGCAAGTCCCTGTTCGGGCGCCATTATGTGGTATATAAATAAATAATACCGGATCTATTTTTGAATGAATGAATGAATAACAGATAGCTCAATAAATAAGAGTCAAGATTCGAGGTAGTGGGAGTTTTGCAGGTTTATTACAGCATAAAGGACAGGAACAGGACAACCTGCATAGGAATAGGATGACAGGGCCCAGCAGCTGCTGGGGCTGGATCTGGGATGAGCGCGCTAACTTTTAATAACAATACATGAGCATATATACATAGTGCAAACACATAGCATTACATTGCAGTAGGCGTAGCAGTGGGTGGAGCAATAGCGGTGATGCGTAGCAGTCGCGAAAGATAAGGGATAAAGAAGGTGTAACTCAGACATGTGATGCAAACGTAACAGAATATGTCATGAATGGGGCGGAAACCATGGAGGGGGCTACCTAAGGAGCCGGGACCTCTAACCTGGTGGTGCGCGCAAACTGGCAATGACGTGTTACTAGGAGAAGCTGGGGGCTACGAACTCTGTGCTGGGAGCAGAGACTAAAGTCTGGAGGGTCGGAGCGACATGTACCTAAACCCTATCTGGTATCTGATGTTTAGGGAACATGTTGATATAAACTAGAAGTCATGAGGGGAAAAGCTAACGAACTCTAAGACTGAAGCATGCATTTATTCTACATGTAGTGCGTGATGAAGAATATTAAATGACCATTAAATACAGTATTTCTCTTAACATGGAGCCGCATAGGCTAGACAATGACGGAAACTATTGATGTAGTTCAGTAGCTTAGGAATGCAGAGAAGGAGGACTGGACTGATAACTGGAATCATAACATAGTCTTGGCAGACTCAGAGGCAGAGCCAAGCTGCACCGGGCACTGCGAGGTAGGAAGTAAGTGAAAGGTCGAGGATACAGGTGGGGGCTGGATCGCTCCTCAGCGAGGCTCAGGAGACAGGAGCTAAATCTGATGTCCGGGCCCTGTTGAGGCCTAGAAACGGGGACTTTATAATGAAATAACGTGCACACTGAGAAACGTGGCAACATAACTTTACATAGGCCTGATACTCATATTACTCATGAGGACTGGGGAATGACATACCAGAGGTGGACACAACTATAATTGCGTCTTTAATCGGACATGGGGAATAACATATGCATATTGGTCATGCACACATAACATATGATGGATGACACGTAGGGACACAGAACATGACAAAATTTACTTTTCCACACTTTCTGCACTACTCTTGCTTCTTTCTGGACCTTTCTTGCACATGTCTGCACCCTCTTGCCTCTGTCTGCACCCCTCTGCCTCCTTCAGAACATCTATTGGTTCTTTCTGTACTGCTCTTGCTTCTATATACACCTCTTTTGCCTGTTTCCACAACTCTCTTGCCTCCTTCTGTAATTCTCTTGCCTCTTTCTGCACTTCTATTCCCTTTTCTGCACCTCTATTGCTTCTTTATGTACTTCTCTTGCTTCTTTCTGCACCTCTCTTGCTTCTTTCTTCACCCTCTTGACGCTTTCTGTACCTCTCTTGCCTCTTTCTGAACCCTTCTTCCCTCTTTATGCACCTCTCTTGCCTCTTTCTGCACCCCTTTCTCCTTTGTATGCACCTCTGTTGCTTCTTTCTGCAATTCTCTTGACTCTTTCTTCACCCCACTTGTCTCTTTCTGAACCTCTGTTGGGTCTTTCTGCACTGCTCTTGCTTCTTTCTGGACCTTTCTTGCACATGTCTGCACCCATCTTGCCTCTTTCTGCACCCCTATGCCTCCTTCAGCTCATTTATTGCTTCTTTCTGCACCTCTTTTGCCTGTTTCTGCAACTCTCTTGCCTCCTTCTGTACTCCTCTTATCTCCTTCTGCACCTCTGTTGCTTCTTTCTACACTTCTCTTGTCTTTTTCTTCACCCCTCTTGCCTCTTTCTGCACCTCTGTTGCTTCTTACTGCACATATCTTGCTTCTCTATGCACCTCTCTTGCTTTTTTCTATATCCCTCTGGCCTCTTTCTGCACCCTTCGTCACTTCTTTTTTCAGCTCTCTTGCCTCTTTCTGCACTTCTATTCCCTTTTCTGCACCTGTATTTCCTGTCTCTGCAACACTCTTGCCTCTTTTTGCAGTTCTCTTGCCTCCTTCTGCATCTCTGTTGCTTATTTCAGCACTTCTCTTATCTTTTTTTCACCCCTCTTGCCTCTTTCTGCACCTCTGTCACTTCTATCTGCACCTCTCTTGCTTCTCTCTGCACCTCTCTTGTAGTGTAGTTCCTATATTCCCAATAGGCTCTGCGCATTAGAATAACATATCCTATAGATTTTACGTAGGACTTAGGTCGACTAGGTCTCTATCGAATATATTATACTTAATTGCAAGTGCCAACTAGCTCAGAGGTCACTAGAAACTTTCTTGAATACACAAGAAGATATTCGTTTATGACAACCACAGAAACATGACAACTTTGTTTCCCCAAGAATAAAACTGATCTTCAGAGTCGTGGAAACAATAGATAGATATTTTACTTAGTCAATCATGCATGCTTCGTTTCATCAGAGGTGCAGAGAAATAGAGAGACGGGCGTTTTCAATAAAAGTTTTTTTTTTAACAGTCTTCTTTCTCCTGCAAGTAAAGTGAACTGCTACAATCATAATACTGGTTCCAAAGTATAATGCATACAGTAAGAAGAGTATTATAAAATAATACTGTAAAAGCTTTGTATGGTTCCTAGACCATAGATAATACATACATAAATAACAAAGGCTAAAAGTACTCGAACTGGTGCTTCTAAAATATGCCTACCCCAATGTACCTAACCTAAGTCTAGTACGAGGGAAGAAGTAAGTGAGGTGTAGCATAGGTTTATTTTTTCTTTGCCAAGAATCTAACCAAGATTCCTTTTAGGGTCTAATCAGCTCCGTACCTTGGTTTAAGAATGAAGGAGGTCTGGTATCTCTGTCTCGGGCTCGATTTCCCACCACTCCCCGAGGGGGAGCTTGGAAACACTGGAGCTGGATTCTCAGCGAGAGAAAGGCAGCCTCTCTGTCAGTGCGTCAGCTGGAGGGTCGGCTTTCTTCGACACTTGCTGTAGTGAGCTGCGCCGGGAAAGTAGATAGTCGAGCTGCTCTGAACCACTGTGTGTTTGCTAGGGCAAGTGTAGGCATATTTATACCTTGAAGGTGCCTAGTTTGACGTAAAGTTGGACATAATAACATCATCAAAGAACCCCAAGGGAATGGTAGTTCTTTGAAAACTCCATGATTTCCAGGAAAAATCAATATTCAAGCAAGGGGATGTCCCTGACTGCTGACGCTGAGTTTTCGAAGAAATCGTTGTGGATTTTGGAACTAGTCATGCCTGTATTTGGACTGGATGGGTTATGTAAATGTAAATGTACAGGAATTTATATAGCGCAAATCACCGAGCGGTTTCTAAGCGCTTGCTTAGGGAACCCGTCCTGGTATTCCCCTGTGAGATAACCCCGGCAGGGTATCCGCAAGGTGAAAGCCAGGCCTCCCACCGCGAGGGGTCGTTGTGGAGATTAAGCAAGCTATTGCCCAGAGTCGCAGAGTGTGAACCCGTGAATCGAGTAGGCACCGGAGCGAGAATTTTTGAGTCCATGAACATTTTAGGACTCAAGACCCCGCCGAGCCGGGAATTGAACCCTGGTCCCGGGCTGACCTCTGCTTCCAGGTCTGCCTCCTCTAACCAGTGAGCCAAACTTCTCCACTATGTCTAAATATGGGTATGATTTCTATGTCTATATAAGGGCAATGTGAATTATACCTATATAAGGGCATACATCGGGAAATTACGCTTGGAGTCTAAAATGCTACACAACATCCACTCCACTTTATTATGTTCAATATTACTAAATTCTAAGCATCTTTAAACATATCTTAAAGCATGATGTGTAAAAATCCCTCCCAAAATACATAAAATGCATTTGAAAGGGCTGTACACGAAAGATGAGCATTTGTGCTGTATGCATTTTTTAAATAAAACAATATTTTCATTCAAAGCATGTAGTGTGAAAATTGAAAAAATGCTTATCAGAATGAGTCATGAAATAACATTTATGAAATGGCTCTTGAATGCAGACGAAAGGTCGTGATCATTTCATGACAGAATATATATACTGTTTAGGTTGTGGACAAGGTCAAATATTGTCATTTGGAAGTGTTTCAAAGAATTCTTGTTCTCTAAGAATAGTTCAACTTTAAGCAGATTACTTAGTGCCAAAAAAGAAAAAAAGAAGTTCAATTTTGGAAAAGTCAAATCACAGAAAAATAGAGTTCTAAAGTTGGAAGTTTTGTTTTGAAAAATGAAGGCCGAATACAGAGTCCCATAGAACACTGTGTGCTAACTTCAAAAGACATTCTCGTTGTTTGGAGAAAACATTAAAGGCCAGATGTAGGTAAACCGATTTTACCGATTCTAAAATACCGAATTTTACCGAATCGATATTTTAGAATCGGAAAATGGTATGTAGATAAAAAAATCGGTAAAAAATACCGAATCGGTAAAAATCGGTATCGGACATTCGGAAATTACCGATTCTTTATTTACCGATTCTGTATTTACCGTACCGATTCTGTATTTACAGAATCGGAATCCTCCATGCATTCCTATGGGCCTTTTGCCGCATAGGAATGTATTGGGGATACCGAATCGGTAAATACCGAATCGGTAAATACATAATCAGTAAGCAAACAAAAGTGAAACTTAGGCAGGCAGCCAATCAGGTGCTACCACCCTCCCCCTCCCTCCCAGGAAGTGGCTACACAGACAGCTGCAACTAATTAGAAGCTCCTGGAAAGGCAGTTGGAGCAGAGCCGAGTCACTGAGCAGCAGAAAGGGTTTTGGTGCACTTTTAAAAGTGTAAAATGGCAAGCAGCAAGGAAAAAGAGCAGCCTGAGAGGAGGAGGAAACTCAAATTCAGCAGCATGGAGTTGCAGGTCCTTGTGGAGGAGGTGGTGAAGGTGCACCACAAACTGTTTGGCAGGTAGTCCCTCACTGTGGCAGAATCTGCCAAAAGAAAAATCTGGCTGGAAATTTTGGACAAAGTAAATGCAGTTGGGGTGACCACCAGAGACACAGAGGACCTGAAAAAAAGATTTTATGACCTCAGGAGCCAAACCAAAAAGAAAATTGCTGAACATCACAAGCAGGCATCCAAAACTGGTGGAGGCAAGAACCCAGCACCCCACCTTACTGACCTGGAGGAGATGGTGGCCTCAACCATCGAACCGGACAGCGTCTGCGGACTGGGAGAAGTAGACAGCTCAGCCAGATCTGCAACCAAAAAAGGTAAGAGACATGCACAGCATACCCCCATACCATCATCCTTACCTGTACCCTTTGTGGCCCAGTGAACCCCAGTCAAGTACAGCTAGCACTATACAGGGCCAAATCATGATGCGATATGTAGTCAAGAGATGCAATAACATGTCATACAGCACAACCACCAACTAGTGAAGTAAATGACTGCATAGAGAATATAGGCAATGTGATACATATTTAATTGTAGTGACTGTGAGTCAGTAGCGCTTAGCTAATGTATGCTCATATGTCCACAGGTGAAACGTCTCGCAGGCGCTCGCAGGAGACTGAAGACACACCACCAGAGAGGGAGGACAATCATGAAGCAGGTCCAACTACCCACACCGTACCACAGGACACAGGTGCATCAAGTAGCCATCCTCCTGCACAAGACACAGAGATGCCTCAAGACTACCTGGCGTCCCCTGACAGATCACAATCCCCTCTGTTGCTGTCATCCCCAGAAATGCCAGCATCACAGCTTGAGTCCACACCTGCATTCCAACCCAGCAGGAGGCATGTTGTTGCCCCACTCCTAGCAATGGAGTCTGCAGCAGCTGACAGTGAGGGCGACGAAACACACAACTTGCCTGCAGATGTCAGGACTGGTAAAAGGCACTCCAGTGCAGGGGTGGTCCATAGTGGTGCAAGATGTACCAGTTGAGGGTCCAAGTGTGTTCCGTGGTCTGGAGGGGAGCATGGTGAGAATACAGAGGATGCAGGGAAGAGCCATCGAGGCATGCCAACGGCAAATGAGGTCCCTGAACTGTGGAAAAGTAAATTTTGCCATGTTCTGTGTCCCTACGTGTTCCCCATCTTATGTTATGTATGCATGATTAATATGCATATGTATTCCCCATGTTTGATTAAAGACGCAATTACAGTTGTGTCCATCCCTAGTATGCCAGTTCCCAGTTCTCGTGAAAGCTACGAGTATTAGGCCTATGTAAAGTTACGTTGCCACGTCTCTCAGTGTGCACGATATTTCATTGAAAAGTCCCCGTTTCTAGGCCTCAAAAGGGCCCGGACACCAGATTCAGCTCCTGTCTCCTGAACCCTCGCTGAGGAGCGATACAGCCCCCACCTGTGTTCCTGACCCTTCACTTACTTCCTGCCTCACAGTGCCCGGCTCGGCCTGGCTCTGCCTGCTAGTCTGCCAAGAGTATGTTATGTTTCTAGTTATCAGTCCAGCCCTCCTTCTCTGCATTCCTAAACTACTGAATCGCATCAATAGTTTCAGTCATCGTCTAGCCTTTACGTCTCCATGTAAGAGAAATACTGTATTAATGGTCATTTAATATTCCTCAGCACGCACTACATGTAGAATAATGCATGCACCAGTCTTAGAGTCTGTTAGCCTTTACCCCGATACCTTTTAGTTTATATCAACATGTCCTCTAAACATCAGATACTAGATAGTGGTTAGGTACATGTCGCCCTGACTCTCCAGACTTCAGTCTCTGCTCCTAGCGCAGAAGTCATAGCCCCCAGCTTCTCCTAGTAACACGTCATTGTCAGTTTGTGCGCACCATTAGGTTAAAGGTCCCGGCTCCTTAGGTAGCCCCCTCCATGTTTCCGCCCCATTTATGACATATTCAGTTACGTCTACATCACATGTCTATGTATACGCCTCCTGTTACACCTACTTTCACCCTTATCTTTCGCGACTGCTATTGACCACACCCACTGCTCCGCCTATTGTATGTATTGTAATGCAACTGTTTTAGTATATATGCTTGTGTACTGTTATTAAATGTTACGCCAGTCCAATCCTGTCCCCCCTGCAGGGCTCTGCCATCCTATTCCTGTGCAGGTTGTCCTGTTCCTGTCCTTTATGCTGTATTAAACCTGCAAACTCCTACTACCTCGAATCTTGACTCTTATTTATTGAGCTATCTGTTATTGCTATGTCCAGTCAAACCTAGATCCGGTATTATTTATTTATATACCACATAATGGCGCCCGAACATGGACTTGCCCTTTCCCCACGCGCCGGTGAAGCCACGCCGGCCCCCTGACCCTCTGCAGCCGTGACGGAACCATACCGTGCACATGCAGATATTTCTGCTTCAAGTATCCCTCAGGCCCACGGAGGAGACGGAGGTGGCGGTCCAGCATCCAGACGAGGCGGTGGAGGAATGCGGCGAGTCCCGACCAGAGCCCAAGCCGAGAGTCCAAGGTCCGAGGTATCCGGAGGCCCACCCGTAACTGAAGTCCGAAGTTCGTCCGTCCGGCGTCGAAGCAGTCCCGTCCAGTCCGAGGCCTTCCGTTCTTGCTGCCCGGTGAGTACCGTTGCTGGGGTAGTATCTAGACAGGGTCAATCTAATTGTCTCTGGTCCGTGGGGTTTGGTGGTACACAGATCCCAAAACGAAGTGTCCACTTCGGTGGATGCGGGTCCTGACGTGTCTCTTTATGAGACCGGTAAGTTTCGTACTGTTTTAGCAGTGCATCTAGTTTCTGTTCTAGTCAGTCCTGTTCTCGAGGAAATTCATGTATTCTGTTTTCAGTATTCCAGGTGGTATTCTGTTCGAACTGTTATTTTAAATGTTCTTCATGTATTTTAATGTCGTGGTATGAGAGTGGTGTAATTATCGTGTTCATTGTGTATTGTATTGTGTCCAGATTACAGTTCAGTCATGCCGTTATTTTCCAGACTACGTCAGTTAAGAACTAGAAAAGGTCTGTTAGAAGCAGCAGTTCCTGTCCCGCCTAGGGACAGTCCAGGTCACTTTATGTATCAGAAGCATGGCATAAGTGCCATATTATATCTAGATTTATGGGTAGAGTATACCAAACAGTTAGAAGAAAAGTATAGATGGCCCGTATCGGGTACATGGGATGCCGAGTGCATCATGCGAGTAGAAGAAGCATTATGGAAAAAGAAAGCCAGACAGTCACAGAAAGATGCCATCGAGTTATGGCGCAAAGAATCTCATAAAAGAACCGAAAAAGAAATCAGAAAGTCAGAATTAAGTAGAGAATCCTTAGAACGAGCCCAAGAAAGGGAATTAATCGAGATAGGTGAACGAGTTAAAACCGAACAGTCAGACAGACAGAGAAATGCCCTCATTAAGGGTATGTATCCTCTTCTTGCCGAGGGCTTGCCAAAAGCAACCCCGGAGGCATCCAGTAATTTTCCGCCACCATTAGTTCCGACCAAGCTACGTCACAAACCGACCGCAGCTGATATTTTCATTTCGTCCTACTTGGACGACACAGTCCCAGAATATGCAAATCCTGTTCCGCCAGCTCCTGTAAATAATGCCATTCCTGCTCCTCCAGACACCGGAGTACCTGCTACGGTACCCCCGGTCCAGCCTACATTACAATTTCCCACTCTGCCAGCACGAAGAGTATCAGTCGACGATTCTAGTTTAGGGGCCGCAGGAGGAGGTCCTCCTGGTACCCCACCACCACACCAACGTTTAACGTTAGTCGAGTTACATGAATGTGCGTTACAGCGTACGCCCAAATATAAGTCCGTTGCAGATATCCGACGAGCCCTTACTGAATGCCGCTATGATCCAGTTGCAGGTGATGATAGTACAGTTATATATTCCATCCGTGTAAGACGGGTGACCGGGTATTTGGATACCCTACCGAATATGAAAGAAGATCTAGACAGAATATATCGTTTCATCCGTACAGGACAAGATCCAGAAAGTATTGGCGAAGCCATGTCTCAAAGGAAAGCTGAGATCCAGCTCATGCTATTAAAGTTTCTGATTAATTGTTTAATAAGGGAACAAGATTATCCGTCCAAAGATCCGAGCGAAATGAGAATCCTGACAAGGTGGAGTGATAATATAGCCGAGGGTAAACACAGAACTATCAGTAGTATAGAGAGTATGTACAAGAGAATTCGTAAGGAAATAATAAAGTTACATGAACAACGTAAAGCAGCACAAGTAAGCGAGAAAGAAAATGACTCTTCTACTGAAGAGGTAGACGACGAGAATCCCGCCAGAAAAGCGTATGTAGGAAAATCTAGATTTCCAGACCGCCATTTACGCCTAGAACACAAGTCAGTTTTTCATCACCCAGCACCAGAACAAAGTTCTCTAGAACAAGTATTTCAAGCTACCGATCACATTCTGAAATCACGAATCGGTTATAGTAAGTTAAGTACTATGCATGAACAAGAACTAGCCCGATCAGCAGTCCGATGGATTATTGATTCTACCACTTTTCCAGACGAAATAGTGGCACAAATGTTTCTGAAACTGCCCCCAGCCGAGCAGCGACTGGTGGGTATGTATATGATCCAGCACCTCATCACTCTGTATGAGGGTCAACATTCTGATCCAGGTCCGTTACATGATGTCCTGAACGAGTTACTCCAGTATAGATGGAAAGGTTTAGGTACCGATTTAATTAGTGTCATTCTAGAACAGCGTCACAAATATAGAACGTTCCTGAACCCGCATTTTGTTCATGTCTCACCTCCAGAAAGTAAACCATTTTACATAGATAGACAGAACCCGCTACGAGAAGTACACCCAGTCAGGACAGCAGATGGTGAAATGCAACGAGTGTTTGTTTACACTCCGATTACAAAGATGGAACTCTTAGAGATGAAGAAATTAATTCCCTGTCATGACAAAGATCCAGCAGGGTTCCACCGAGAATTAAAAGACATGCTCCGTATGGGAGAATACACGTATCCAGATATAATTAAAATGCTAAATGTCCTGTTGCCCGCAGGGGTATACGAGAAACTCAAGGAAAAAGAATGGGAGGTGGGAGAGAAAAAGATCGATTTGGCAGTTCTAGAAGCTGAAGATAAGATACGAGTACCAGGTACCGGTCTTGGAGAGAAATGTAAAGAATTACCTGAATTATTGATACAAGTTTTGCCAAGATTATTGGCCACTAAAAAGGAAGACTGGGATGCAATCTCAGCCTGTAAACAGAAACAAGACGAAGACACTAGTGATTTTTATTCTAGATTCGAGAAATGCTTTAGTATTAACAGTGGCTTGAAGACGAGTAGTGAGTCATACCCTCATCTTTTTGTTACTAAATTAGTCGAGAATTCAAGTCCACAAGTTAAGAATCGAGTTTTGAAAGTCGAAAGTACCTGGCAAGCTAATACCCCGTCCCAAATGTTACAGATGCTTCAGTATCACCAGAATAGAATCAGAGAAGAGCAAGATCATGAGAGAAAACGTATGAAAGACACGAAAATGAAAGTACTAGTTGCACAATCTGTTCCTCAAGACAGTCAGAAGAGGGGTCCGATTCAAGCCAGTCATTCTGCAGCTCCCGTTAAAGGGACATGCAATTATTGTAAACAGCCAGGTCATTTTATAAACGAGTGTGCAGTTCTGAAACACAATATAGCTACTGGTAAAACTAAAGAAAGACCACGTCCGCCTAGACAAGAACAAGTTTCACAGACTTCTCAGCCACAGAATGCACAACAGACAGTTCCAGCACCGCAGCCTATTGCTGCAACACAGCATGTTACACAGCAGATGTACCAGTATGCACAGTCCGAGTATCCAGAGTATCAGCCATATTCATGAAACAGCCTAGAGAGGGAGGTAGGCTTGCCTCTCATCGAGATACCTGTAGATCAAGAAGGTCCCTATGTTCATAGTCAGGTACTAGGGAAAGACAGAAAGTTTCTGATTGATACAGGGGCAAGTAGGACTACCATCAGTCACGCCGAAGTTCCAGGGGCTCCGCTCTCAGGCTCTAGAAATGTTTCCCTTGGATTTTCAGGAAAGCCTATTGTAAACGAGATATCTAAGCCAGTTACTCTAGAAGTAGGTCCATTGTCCCGCACTACTGATCTGTTACTTACGAAGTCATGTCCAGAAAATCTGTTAGGCATTAAGACACTGAAAGAATTAGGTGCAGTCATATGCTGCTCCCCAGAGGGAATACGATTGTTCCTACGTGACTTCAAGGGTCACTATGTATTACGAGATTTTGATCTAAGATTGTCTAATGTTCCGCAGCATCTATGGGCGCAAGGTCCAACTGATGTAGGTCTTATGCAAATCACACCCCATCGTGTGACTCTCAAACCAGGTGTAGTCCTACCACGAATCAGACAGTATAGATTACCACCTGAGGCTGTAGCAGCCTTATCCAAAATTATTGACGAACTCATGGCTCAAGGAGTAGTTGTAGAAACTGACTCCAATGTATGTAATTCTCCGATCATTCCAGTCATGAAACGTACTGATCCAAATGCACCCCCAGTATATCGATTAGTGATTGACCTTCGAGAACTCAATAAATGTATTATTCCCCAGTATCCAGTTGTTCCAGATATTTCTTCCCTATTGACAGCCATTGATTCCGAAGCAACATTTTTCACAGTCATAGACCTCAAGAACGCATTTTTCAGTGTCCCCATTCATCCAGACAGCCAGTTTCTTTTTGGATTTTGTTTAAATGGAAGGAGCTACCAATTTACACGAGCTCCTCAAGGTTTCACAGAAAGTCCTAGTATTTACAGTCAAGCACTTAAGAAACAACTAGACAATATTCACATGCCATCAGACACTGCCCTGCTCCAGTATGTCGATGATCTACTGATCACAGCCCGTTCTGAACGTGCTTGCGAGCGAGCATCACTTACAGTCTTGTATTTCCTTGCCGAGATGGGGCACAAGGTGTCCCCTTCAAAGCTTCAATTCTGTGTACAGCAAGTGATCTACTTAGGCCACTTGCTGTCCAAGTGGGGTAGGCAGTTGACACCAGACCGTATCCAGTTAATAGCGAGTCTTCCTCAGCCCAAGACACAGAAGGAGGTACGTGCTTTTATCGGCCTTACTTCTTACTGCAGACAATGGATTCCTCAGTATGCATTTCTAGCTAAGCCACTGATACAGTTAACGACACAGGAGGCAGCCGTATCGACTGTCCTCCCTTGGACATCTGAACATACACTTAGTTTCAATGAGTTGAAGAAAGCTTTATGCCAAGCTCCAGTTCTAGCTACACCGAACTACAGTAAGCCTTTTACACTTTTTGTCACAGAACGTGATGGTACAGCATTATCTGTTCTCACACAAGATCAAGCAGGACAATACAAGCCCTGTGCTTATTTTTCGAGCACACTAGATCCTGTAGCCCAGGCTCTGCCTGCGTGCCTCAAGTCAGTTGCAGCCACAGCACTAGCTATCAGACAAAGTGATTCCATAGTATTAGGACATTCCTTGACAGTACAAGTTCCACACTCTGTGGAAGTTCTTTTAAACCGAACACAAACTCAGCACTTGACAATTGCACGTTTAACAGGTTATGAACTGACACTGTTCCAGCCACACATAGAAATCAGACGCTGCAACGTTCTAAATCCTGCTACACTGTTACCGTCAGTTAATTCGAATCCTGCCACACACGACTGTGTGGAAGTAGTTAACATTATGACTAAGCCAAGACAAGATCTGACAGATATTCCATTACCAGATCCCGACCTGACACTTTATGTGGATGGTTCATGTATGAGAACAAGTACAGGAGAACTAGTAGCCGCGTATGCAGTGACTACTGACACTGAAGTTATAGAAACACACCGTATTGACACCCTGTCTGCTCAAGCAGCAGAGCTAGTTGCTCTGACACAAGCCTGCATACACGCCAAGAACCTGAAAGTTAATGTTTATACAGATTCACGCTACGCATTCGGAGTTGTACACGACTTCGGAGTGCTCTGGCAGGAGAGAGGTTTCATGACTTCTCATGGAACCAAGATTCAGCATGGTCTCCTTATTCAAGCTCTGTTAGATGCCATACACTTACCAACATCTATTGCTATCATGAAATGCAAAGCACATACGAAAGTTACTGACATTATTTCTCAAGGTAATGATCTAGCAGATCGCACAGCCAAGTTTACAGCACAGACTCCAGACATTCCAGTTAATCCGACACAGACACCTACTCCAGATCCGACTACCTGTATGACAGTTAAGGACCCTACTCAAGATGTCATAGATATCCAGTTACATGCTACTCCCGAAGAAATCAAGAAATGGTCCGAACAAGGAGGGGTCCAGACAGATCAGGGTTGGGTGACGAAGGGTAGAGCCACATGGTTTCTCCCCGACTCTATGGTTCAAGTCATTATCAATACCGCACATAGTCCAGCACATTTAGGAGAAAAAGCTATGTTAGACAGTATCCAGAACATTTGGTTCAACAAGCATTTACGAGCTGCAGCCAAGCAGAAAGTCCGTACCTGTATGATATGTTGCCAGTTCAATCCAGGTAAAAGTGTCCCGGTGGAACAAGGTGGATTCCAGCCTCCTGACCACCCTTTTGAAGTCCTCCAAATGGATTATATTCAGATGGAGCGATGTCGAGGTTTCAAGTATGTCCTTGTAGTTGTATGCGCTTTGTCCAGGTGGACAGAAGCATATCCAGTTCCAGATTACACAGCCGCGACCACTGCCAAGCAGTTGGTTCGTGAGTTCTTCCCCCGTTATGGACTCCCTAGAGTCGTATATTCTGACAACGGCCAGCCATTCTCATCCGAGCTCATGAAACACGTTTCCCTTTTGTTAGGGTAGCAGTGGAAGTTCCATTGTGTACGCCATCCTGAAGCAGCCGGTCTCGTAGAGAGACATAATCAGACCCTGAAAATCCGCATTGCCAAAATATGTAAAGAGAAAGGTGTGGACTGGCTAGTAGCTCTGCCAGTCGCTTTGTTTTATATGCGCATGGTCGCACATTCCAGATCAGGTCTGTCCCCGTATGAGGTCGTATTCGGCCGCCCCCCTAATATGTGGGGTACACCTAGACCTCGAAGTATTACCGATGTTTCAAGTAATATGCTGACAGATTACCTAGCTTCCTTGATGTCTGCCCTACACTCTTGTCATTCACAGGTTGCCGCCGCATTTCCAGACAATACCGAGGTGGCACCGCATGACATCGTTCCTGGATGTTTGGTTCTTGTCCGGAATTTTGATCGTTCAAGTCCGCTGGAGCCCCGCTGGAAGGAGCCCAAACAGGTCCTCCTGGCCACCCATACTGCCGTCAAGCTGGAAGGCAGGAAGGGCTGGGTCCACCTGTCACATGTGAAAAAGTTTTATGGATTAAAGACTGTTTTAAAGAACATTTCCCAGGATTTGAAAGACTGCCAAAGTACTATTCTTAAGGACTGTCCCGCAAAAGACAATGATACTAAACCCTCCCTGTTAGAGAAAACTCCGCAACAGGAGTATAAGCTAAAATTAAGGTCTAGTAAAATAAGTCAGCCAGTTTGATTGTCTAAGTCCTCCCCTAGGTGAAACGGTTAGACCGGTTTCTGACATGTATAAAATAGACCCCCATAGTGAGAGAGTTAGTCAAAACTCAATCCGATGTATCGTTTTTCTAAGTTTCATATTGTTTTTCAGCCTTATGACTACCTGCACAGGTTATGCATTTTATTTGTGTTTTCCAGTTTCTCATGTAAATAAGTCTTCTAATGCTACAGTAGAGCACACGTTTAGTGATCTGCCTCCTCATGAACTATCTTATCGTCTTGCTATGCGTAATAATTCCTTTATCCGCATGTTACATTATTCACACCAGACCAGCAATGCCACTAATTGTTGGGTGTGTGGTTGACTCCCCCCTTTCCAGACACCGAAGGGAGTTCTGCCACTCTTTCCTTATCCATTTTCACATAATGGTTCATGTGGAGCATGGTCCACGTTAACGTCATCCTCAACAGATATGTCTTTTCTTAACAGTACATGTTTTCCAGACAAGCAAGGTCTTCCCCACAGAACAGGGTTAGATCTAGAAAATGAAGTTTATAATTTAGGTAATTATTCTTCGAATTTCATGGTCCTGAATGTTCAGTCTGATACTACTCCAGACTTACTTGCTATGTCAGTATTACCAGTCAAAGGTGAATTATGTGTCCGAAAGAATGGTTCCGTACATGTAGGACATAGTGATTGTACTACTATTGTCAAGTATAGTGACAGTAGGAAATCTATTTTTAAAGCTTCACGTCATTCTTATTTTGTTTGTGGTCAGACCGCATATGTTCGTCTGCCCCTCGATTGGGAGGGAACCTGTTACATTGCCTTCCTACTGCCACCAGTTTTTCTAGCCCCACCTGACTATCATAGGAATTCCCACCTAGTACATACTAGACACAAGAGAGACCTCCCGATTGTCGATTATACTGAAACTGCTATAGAACAATATATAGATATCAATAAAGGTGTATTTCCCTATTTAGGTACTGTTGTGAATAGTAAACTGATACGTAGATTAACCAGAACTCTTGAAGCAGTAGTGATTGAGACTACTTCTGCTCTAGGTAATTTAACCGAGGAGCAATCCTTTATGAGAATTGTCGTGCTCCAGAATCGTCTCGTCCTTGACGTCATACTGGCCGATAGGGGCGGGGCATGTAGAGTCATCGGATCTAGTTGCTGCATTTTCATTCCAAATAACGCGCCGTCTGTTTATTCAGCTATAACCAGACTCCATAAAATTGCCCATATGTTACACCAAGATCCAGGCACCTGGACATGGTCCGGTTGGTTCTGGAATATAATTTCCGCCTGGGGATGGAAAGTATTGTCTTTTCTAGGTATTGCAGTAGCGATCATATTCAGTTGCTGCCTCTGTATACAATGTGGCCCTGCGATTTGTGGCATCTGTGCTACCTCTTGTATTCCTAGTCCCAAGTCCCGTTCTAAATCCAGTCCCAAGAAAATTCGAGACGAGCAAATGATACTGTATGAAATGATAGATGGTATCATGAATATTGATGTTTCCTGATGGAAACGTAGTGACAAGGAGGGAATGTGGAAAAGTAAATTTTGCCATGTTCTGTGTCCCTACGTGTTCCCCATCTTATGTTATGTATGCATGATTAATATGCATATGTATTCCCCATGTTTGATTAAAGACGCAATTACAGTTGTGTCCATCCCTAGTATGCCAGTTCCCAGTTCTCGTGAAAGCTACGAGTATTAGGCCTATGTAAAGTTACGTTGCCACGTCTCTCAGTGTGCACGTTATTTCATTGAAAAGTCCCCGTTTCTAGGCCTCAAAAGGGCCCGGACACCAGATTCAGCTCCTGTCTCCTGAACCCTCGCTGAGGAGCGATACAGCCCCCACCTGTGTTCCTGACCCTTCACTTACTTCCTGACTCACAGTGCCCGGCTCGGCCTGGCTCTGCCTGCTAGTCTGCCAAGAGTATGTTATGTTTCTAGTTATCAGTCCAGCCCTCCTTCTCTGCATTCCTAAACTACTGAATCGCATCAATAGTTTCAGTCATCGTCTAGCCTTTACGTCTCCATGTAAGAGAAATACTGTATTAATGGTCATTTAATATTCCTCAGCACGCACTACATGTAGAATAATGCATGCACCAGTCTTAGAGTCTGTTAGCCTTTACCCCGATACCTTTTAGTTTATATCAACATGTCCTCTAAACATCAGATACTAGATAGTGGTTAGGTACATGTCGCCCTGACTCTCCAGACTTCAGTCTCTGCTCCTAGCGCAGAAGTCATAGCCCCCAGCTTCTCCTAGTAACACGTCATTGTCAGTTTGTGCGCACCATTAGGTTAAAGGTCCCGGCTCCTTAGGTAGCCCCCTCCATGTTTCCGCCCCATTTATGACATATTCTGTTACGTCTACATCACATGTCTATGTATACGCCTCCTGTTACACCTACTTTCACCCTTATCTTTCGCGACTGCTATTGACCACACCCACTGCTCCGCCTATTGTATGTATTGTAATGCAACTGTTTTAGTATATATGCTTGTGTACTGTTATTAAATGTTACGCCAGTCCAATCCTGTCCCCCCTGCAGGGCTCTGCCATCCTATTCCTGTGCAGGTTGTCCTGTTCCTGTCCTTTATGCTGTATTAAACCTGCAAACTCCTACTACCTCGAATCTTGACTCTTATTTATTGAGCTATCTGTTATTGCTATGTCCAGTCAAACCTAGATCCGGTATTATTTATTTATATACCACAGAACACCAACATTGGAGAAATAGGAAAGGGCATCAGTGAGCTGGTACAAGTCAACAAAGAGATGGCAGCAGGGATGCGCGTAATTGGCAACTCGGTGCAGCTGCTATGCACCAAACTAGACACTGATTTCGAGGCAAGGCGCAGAGAAACGCAGTGTGGTCATAGACTAAATAAAGCCATCAACCGCCTGGCCACTGCTACATCCCTGTCATGCAGGAGGAGCAGTAACATGCAGGAGGCCATGACCCAAAACACCAATGAGGTCACTAGGGGCATGGGCAGGATGACCAGTGCTCTTGAGGCACTGTTAAATGCCCAAACTGCACATACAGCTGCTCTGGATGTGCCTGTCAGTGAGGAGAGCACAAGCAGGAGCAGCATGGGAAGCACCCTTGTCACTGAAACAAGGAGGAGCACGCGCCATGCTGAGGCCACAGGCCAGCAAGACAGTGAGCAGGGTGAGCAACCTACAGGTGTTACAGGGAAGCGAGGAAGGAAATGACTTTTAAAGTTCATGGTGATGTGAACCAGGACTGACATCATTGCAGTTAAATACTTTTTGTTGCACAGTTGTGCCTTAAAAATCTACCTCTTTACCAAATTAAACTACATTTGGTGCATACTCCACCTGTCTGTGTCTCTTAACTTACTTAAAAGTAGTTGCGTGTGATCTCATCCAGCCTGTATCTGCCATCAGTAGGTGTTGCAACTCCAGATGCGTGTGGTTCAGGCACTGCTTCCTCATCATCATGGTCCTCGTAATCTGAGAGTTCCACTGCTGTGCCCTTCTTGACCGCAAGGTTGTGCAGCATAGCACAGGCTGCAATCATCTTGCAGCAGATGATTGGTGTGTACGGGCGGGCACCTCTACTCTTGTGGAGGCAGCGAAACCTGCTCTTCCACATTCCAAAGGTGCGCTCCACAATGTTTCGGGTTGTCTTGTGTGCCCTGTTATAGCTCCTCTGACTTGGTGTTGTAGGGTTGAGGTAGGGAGTGAGGATGAAGGACCGGAGGGCATATGCACTGTCCCCTAATGGCAAGAGAAAAATATTACTCACATGCACACACACACATCTACCTGTAATGCGTATCAAGGGAATTTCACAGTGTGTTACCTAGCAAGTATCCTTCGCCAAATTCCCCCGCTGTCAGGCGTGCGCAGATCTCATTGTTTTGGAAGATGTAGGAGTCGTGGGTACTCCCGGGGAATTGGGCTTCTAGGTCAGTGATCATGTACTTGGAATCACAGATCACCTGTACATTTATGGTGTGGGTGAACTTCCGGTTCCGATAAATGTACTCTGTGGGGAGCCAGCCTGTACCTTTGGAGGATCTCAGGCTCAGTAAGCTGGAATAGAGTGATCCTCTGCCTGTACACCTGCTCCTCCCTCCTCCAGACCCTCTCTCCTTCTGCCTGTAGCCGTATCCGCCACGCAATTACATAGAATGCCGCCATTCTGGTGAAAATTTTGCATTTTGGGGCCTTTTTTATACCATGCGCCTGTTTACCACCTGATTTGAATCCATGGTAAATACCGACTCTTAAATACCGAATTTCATGCAAATTCGGTATTTCAGAGGTTTCATACATTTCAAAAACTCATTTTACCATTTCTTATTTTCCGAATCGGTAAATTTACCGAATCGGTAATGTTTCCGAATCGGTATATTTTTCGATTCGGTATTTTTTCCGATTCGGTAAATTTACCGATTCGGTAACTTTACCGATTCGGTATTTTTTCCGATTCGGTATTTTTTCCGATTCGGTAAGGTTTCCGATTTGGAAACTTTACCGATTCGGATGTTTTCGGGTCCCCTACATCCCGAATGACCAATACCAGTTGGTAACGGCCAAAAATCGGTAAATTCGGCCGTTACCGACCGGTATTGGCCTACCTACATCTGGCCCTTAATCTTCTAAGCTGGCAAAGAAATCGTCTACCACAGTAGGTGAAAGTTGGACCACTTCATTAAGTAAACCGATAGCATAAAAATGTGAAGCATCGCTGTCAGCATTAGCCGCATTAGCAATGTTTGTCGGAGATGGAGATGGTACCTGTGTGCCTGTCGATCCACGTATCTCACCGTCAGCAGATTGCATCTGTGAGTTCTCAATGAATGCCATCATCAGGATTGGTAGCCGTTGGGGGCAACACGATACATAGGCCGTTACTGAACCAAGCAAGGTATCAACATCCGTTGGCATTGCTGATGGAAGTGTTAGACAGACGTCCAACACGCATTCTTCTCCACAAAGCAGGCATTGTATAACAGGTAAGATGCAATCTTGCCAGATTGATCGGAATGATAGGAACCACGTGGTATTCAGGTCTCTTAAACGATACAGGTCCAGGATCTGTATCATGCGTTCACGACACTTCATTGCCAAGAGAGTGTTCTCTAGGGTAATCTGGGTGTCGCTGCTGACCGGACTTGCCATATCGGAGCAGAAGGAATAAGAATAGTATTCCTGCTACGAGTCCCAAAATAAGAGGCAGTCGCCCAACACAGAGTGCACAAAGTTTGGAAAAATGCCGAAGACTGCTTCAAAAGGTGCTAACAGTCCCGAAAAAACTGTCTTAAATACATGTACAATACCATTGATATCAAACATGTTTAAGAAATGACCTAACATTTCTACAAAATCTACTGGGCAGTTTGTTGATAATAGGGCATGTATCTCTGCAGAGGACCTTGCAACTTGTAGTTCATACGTCTCCTGAGACGAGGTCAGTGGCACAGTTTTTTGTAAAAGAATGGCTTTCATTCTGCTTAAAGTATCAATTTGAATAGAAGAGATGTTCAGTGAAGGCCATAACGGCGACTCCCCGTCTGTTTTAGCTTTAGGAAACAATACTTGCATACAACAAGTGACCCTGGCTGAAACAGTTACGAGATAGGCTATTCCTGGCATCATTCCACAACAGCTGTGATCATTCAACATTATAGAGCTCCCGTTAGAAAGCTGCCTAAAAAAAGGATCTATCATTGCAGAAGGAGAACCTTGCAGGTGGCAGGATAAGTTGGTTGAAGATCCATCACAGGCTCCATGTAAATTAATACCCTGGCATTAAAATGTACCGCTTAGTGCGCTTTTACATTGTGTACCATTAAGAAATACTTCTTTTCCCCCACTCCAACATTTGTGTGTGTATGGTAACTCCCAGGTTGACTTTATGTATTCCTTACCCAACCTTTCATACAAGTCAACTGGTATATGTTTCAAACAGTATTGAAAATTGTGAAAGGCAGAGTGATTATCCCATGTATTATCCATTCCGATGCATGTTTTTCTGAAACAGTTAATGGTAATCTTTCCACTTTTTCAATGCTCAGCGCCGTATAGTCTGCTCCTCTTTGTGCCAAAGTGATTTGTTTATCTGTAAGGTTAAATTCAGAAAACAATTACGTGGCGTTGACTAGACACCATGGCACATATCCAGAATGAAGATTTTGCAACATCCAGCCTAAAAGCAATATAGAACGTAATTGTGACTGTCCATGCTGTAGCATGAGCAAGTCCTGTTCCATTATGTCTATGGCAGAGGATACTATGCTGTCCAAAAAATAAATTCTGGATGACAGGGTCGTTAACCCATTGTCAACTACAGAGAGTGCTTTCTCTAAATTAATACAATCAATTTCTCGTATTCTTTCTGCAGTCTCTGCCTGTGTCGCTTTCCAAGCTTCATTTTAAATGGCACATATACCTGAATTTATGAAACATTTATGACGTTGTTTCGTAGGACCTAGTAAGAAGTCCCTTAAATCAATGCCATCTTTAAGTAAAGATAAGTGTTGTTTAACCTCTGTCAGTGTAGATTTTTGTAGCCACTCAAGGCATAGTTTTCCTACACTGTATGTCGTTACTATCCATGGATGTTGTCTCTGGATATATCTTGGATCTGGCCTAGTTACTGTAAACCCTTGTGTCTTGTTCACAAATCTATCTTGACAGTTATTCGTGTCTGTGGGCCAGATTAACCATTTTTTCCAATCACAATCAGTTCTGTTTTTAACACCTTCCCTGCAGGGCACATTCCCCCGTTGTGCTGAGGGGAGGGGGCGCGCACAGCGCCCCCATGCTCATGACAAGCTGAGCTCGTCATGCAGCACAGTGGTCGAGTGCTCATGACGAGCTGAGCTCATCATGACCACATCCGTTCCTTTAGAACGCTCGCACAGCAGGGGAATTAGCCCAGCTTGCGAGCGTTCTAACGGTCATGATGAGCTCAGCTTGTCATGAGCACATGAGCACCGTGGCTCATGACGAGCTGAGCTCGTCATGAGCGTAGAAGGAGTTAAGTAAAAAAGTTTTTACGTCTACCCCTCCTTCTGAAGTGTTTTTACTATCAGGTGTAGGTGTAGGTATGGACGGTTTGGTTAAATTTTTTATCTTGGCCAGGCCAAGACAGGATGTCTGTTGCACAGTGTCATTCAAAAACATTATTTGTTCAGGGATAATGCAGGCTCGAAATAAAGCTTCTATACCCTGTACTTGCCAGTCTTTTGAGCCCCAAACAGTTTTTGTTTCTATGTTGTCAATCCAAAAGTCAAAACCTAATGAGGACAGCTGGGCATAAAAGGCTCCTGAATATATTTGCTTTGTATTGGTTAACATACTTTTCATTCCTGTATTAACATTTTTAAAGTAAAGCGTTTCAGGAATTGTGGTATTAAAACCTGAGAAGTATGGAAATTTATCATAGAATGTTTTTGAGCTACCCTTTGGTGGCGTTAGACAATGTTCCCATTGATTGAATGTATAAACATTTCTAGGGTTTGCAGATTTGTGCAAATAATGATGACCATAGTGATTATAACAATACATTTGTGCATAATCTGATGAACCTTCCAAGTATTCATGTTGTGTGAATTTTGCAGACATCTCTAAATCTGACATCATATCATTAACAGTCTCAAAGTCCCAATCATCAGAAAATGTGCTGGGTGAAACAAAGTCACTCAAGGAAACCTTAAATTGATGAGAAATCTTCAACGGATCACTGACATAATCTCGACGTCAAAAATATCGAGATACCAAAATATCGAGGGAAAAATATCGAGGGACAAAATATCGACTGCCTATCTTCAAACAGGTAAGTACAAAAATATTGACTCCAAAATATCGACTTACAAGAATATAGACTGTCAAAATATCGATTTTTTTCAATGTCTTAAAATTAAGTTAAAAATAATATATATAAATATATTTAATATAAACTTAGAAATAATTATTAAATACATGTAATATTAATAAATAATTAATATAAATAAAAAATTATATCACCAAAAATAATACATATATATATATATATAAAAACATATTATTAAATAAACATATTAATATAATTTAATTTAATGTAATTTCATTAAATTAATGTAATTTAAATTTAATTTTACTTTATTTTTACACTGTACCCCTGTACGCCAAAAACCCAAAACTGACCCTGAACCCTAAAAATGCCCCTTTACCCAAAAACTAAAAACTGACCCTGAACCCTAAAAATACCCCTTTACCCAAAAACTAAAAACTGACCCTGAACCCTAAAAATACCCCTTTACCCAAAAACTGAAAACTGACCCTGAACCCTAAAAATACCCATTTACCCAAAAACTAAAAACTGACCCTGAACCCTAAAAATACCCCTTTACCCAAAAGCTAAAAACTGACCCTGAACCCTAAAAATACCCCTTTACCAAAAAACTGAAAACTTACCCTGAACACTAAAAATACCCCTTTACCCAAAAACTGAAAACTGACCCTGAACCCTAAAAATACCCCTTTACCCAAAAACTGAAAACTGACCCTGAACCCTAAAAATACCCCTTTACCCAAAAACTGAAAACTGACCCTGAACCCTAAAAATACCCCTTTACCCAAAAACTGAAAACTGACCCTGAACCCTAAAAATACCCCTTTACCCAAAAACTAAAAACTGACCCTGAACCCTAAAAATACCCCTTTACCCAAAAACTGAAAACTGACCCTGAAGACTAAAAATACCCCTTCACCCACAAACTGAAAACTGACCCTGAACCCTTAAAATACCCCTTTACCCAAAAACTGAAAACTGACCATGAACCCTAAAAATACCCCTTTACCCAAAAACTGAAAACTGACCATGAACCCTAAAAATACCCCTTTACCCAAAAACCAAAAACTGACCCTGAACCCTAAAAATAACCCTTTACCCAAAAACCCAAAACTTAAATTTAATTTCCAAAAACAATTACTTTTATTTACGAAGTAAATTTTATTTAATGGTCAATTATTAATTAATTAACAAATTTAATTAATTAACATATTTTCTCCCCACCCTATCCCCCTATAAACTCACAACCCACTACAGAAAATAATTTACTAATTATTATTTATTTATTCTTAAAATATTAATAATTACCAATTATATTTTAATTATTTACCAACTAATAATTAATTAACAATTATTAATAATTTACATATTTAATTAATTAAATATAAATTACTTCCCACCCTATTCCCCTATAAACCCACAACCCGCTACAGGAAATATTTTACAAAAATATAATTATTGATCAATTAATCGATTATTATTAATTACCAATTATATTTTAATTAATTAACAATTAATAATTAATTAACAATTACTATTATATTACAGATTTAATTAATTATATTTAAATTACTTCCCACCCTATTCCCCTATAAACCCACAACCCACTACAGAAATTAATTTACTATTTATTATTTATTTATTCTTAAAATATTAATAATTACCAATTATATTTTAATTATTTACCAAAGAATAATTAATTAAAAATTATTATTAATTTACATATTTAATTAATTAAATATAAATTACTTCCCACCCTATTCCCCTATAAACCCACAACCCGCTACAGGAAATATTTTACAAAAATATAATTATTGATCAATTAATCAATTGTTATTAATTACCAATTATATTTTAATTGATTAACAATTAATAATTAATTAACAATTACTATTATATTACAGACTTAATTAATTATATTTAAATTACTTCCCACCCTATTCCCCTATAAACCCACAACCCGCTACAGAATAATATTACACAAAAAATTAAAAATATTATTAACTTACCTTAAATTCGATATTTTTGTTGTCTATATTATGTCTAGTCGATATTATGTCCATTCTATATTTTTGATTCGATATTATGTCCATTTTAGTCGATATTTTTGTTGTCTATATTATGTCTAGTCGATATTATGTCCATTCTATATTTTTTACTCGATATTCTGTCCAGTCGAAATAAACAACTCGATATTATGTCTGCACACCATCTTCAACAGCTATGCCGGACCATAAAGGTCATAACTAGTTCTATCCTATGCTATACCACTGGGTATAGGAACTGCTGTGATGTTCACTGATGTCAAGTCTCTTTGTTCATGATGATATGATTAATGTGGCTTTAGGAGCAAGTTGATGTTCTTACTTGCTGTGTCCATTTTACTATATCTTCCATTTATCACCATTCTCAAAGTTAATACCATAAGCAGCCAAAGTAGGAGAAAAAGTACGTCAAGCACAATCCAAAGTTCAACCCATGGTGAAACCAGATACGTTTTTTCAAGTTGCTGAAAGAGTTCTGTTACTTAATCAATAAAAGTTTTATTTGCTGGTGTCGTTTCAGGCTCACTGGGATCCTCAGAAAACGTATCAAAGTTGATGAAATAGCCAGAGGCAGTTCTGTCCATTTTAGGAATTGCATCAGGATTTTTTGAAATCACTGAGGCTACCGGATCCTTTGTCATGTTAGTATATTCAGATGATACATCATTGTAGACAGGCGTGTCTTGACGAACTGTTATTTGGGTCTCAAGAGGCACAGGTTCCATGGCTTTATTGCTTAGTCCTTCTTATCTTACTGCAGATTCTTCAATGGTGATGAGTCTTTCAGTTTGAACCTCTTGGATAGTAGCAAGATTTGGCATTTGGCTACATCTTTGGAGTTCACTGGGCCTACTACTTATTATCGCCCACATGATTTGGTTTTACCAGGACGATGGATACGAACCTGTTCTCTTTTCTTCCAGCAAGGGGCAGCAGTAACACTGTTCTTGATCCGTGGATTGCTAGCACAGATACTCGTTTTCTGTAAGAAGGCCCAAATTCCTTCTTATCCGTGATCTTTTCTCTGACTAGATCCCCAATCTTTGTAATCCAGACATGCCTTGCTGGGACGGGTGGTTCTACTTCAGTGGTCATTGGCTTCTGTATTGTGTTGCTTTGACTTCTCCTTTTCTCGTTTAAGTCTTGCAAAACAGAAAAATGGTCTTTGATATCAAAGGGTTTTTGTTCCACCACTGAAGTGTGACGATCGAGGTCCTGGACAAGTATTCTAGTACCAAAAAGGATTTCATATGGAGTGATTCCACCCAGAGAATTTCTTGGCAGATTGTTTAAACTATGTTGGACACTTATTAGATGTTTGACCCACCCGTCACCCGAGCCTAATACCCTAGCTTTTATAGATAGCTTTATGTACCGTTTTTTTCTTTCCACTACAGATTTTCCCTCAGGATGGAATGGACTTGAATACCGCAATGCAATGCCCAGATTGGCCATGGCCTTCTTGTAAGCTTTGGAGCTAAACACAGGACTCTGGTCAGAATGTAGCGTGCCGACTGCGTATGTGCCGATAAAGACTCGCAAATCTTTTATAACAGTTTGGGCACCAGCCGAGTACTGAGGCCACATCCAAATGAATCTTGAGCATGAATCCACTGCGACCATGGTATATTTATAGTTACCATCCCTCTGTAAGGGACCACAGTGGTCCAGGTAAACACATGCTAATGGTTTATCTGAAATTAAAAGGGGCGTCTGCGCCGGGCGTTTTACTGTTGAAACTTTCATTTTCTGGCAGATTTAACATTCCAAAACATAGTTTCTGGTCTGTTTCCTCATGTGCAGCCACCAGTATCTCTGCTTTAATAATGACACTGTGGCAGAAACACCTGCGTGTGCAGAGGTGAGCCCTTCATGAGCTGCTAAGATTAGTCCTAATCTATGTTCCATGTTTGGAATTACTCTATCCCCCACTCCAGGGATTTGAGCAAAAGGAATATTATTTACATCAGTCATATATGAGTACTTGAGTGGAAAGCCTTTTGGTAACGTTTTACCGCTGTATTTGTTGGAAGCGGTGACAGCCTGCATTATTTCGCTGTATATTTTTGTTTTTGAACGAATGATTGCAGCCATTTGCACAGCTGCCTTCGTGGCTTAATCAGCCAATGAATTCCCTGCGACGTGAACGCCATCATGCTGATGACTCAGTGTATGGATCACGTGAGTCTTTTGTAGTTCTTTCTGTAATTGAACTACTTTTTCCCAAAGCAACTTATGCTTGATTGTGCCACCTTTTGCATCTTTGAAACCGTTTTGAACCCAGTTCTGCAAGTATTCATTGTAAGATTGAATGCAGTAATACAAATCACAAACTAAGAGTGTGGGGAATTCACGAGCAGTATTTTCAAGCGCCATCTTTAAATCCTGTAGTTCAGCTCGCTGAGCTGTACAGTCTGTGAGAGATTGTGTTTTTGTGACCATAGGTCGAAATTTACCATCGCCCCAGCGACCTTTAACAATTGCACAAGCAGCACTATAAGCTTGTTTACCCCCAATTGCGGGTTGTGCTGATCCGTCTCTATAAATAATACATTCGTACTGTTCCAGGGGCAGAATTTCAGTTGGCAGAGAACATTCTTGTTCGTATTGTAGAAATTCTTGTGTTTTCAAGTAGGGGTCAAAACGTATACAACGTCTGTTGCAGCAAGAGAGTTAACCCATTGTATCGATCTTGGATGTAAAGCCTTTGCATTCGGAATGCTTGCTTTTGTCACTGCTTCTAAGGCAGCTACAGGAGTAACAACCATTATGCGTTTACCCTGTGCAAGAGCTCTCCCTTTTACTACTGCAGTTTGAACCGCTGTCAGAATTTTTTCTGTAGAAGTGAATTTCATTTCAGCTTGTGTGCACACGTGTGATTTGTAAGCAATTGGTACTTTTTCACCTTCATTAAAGGTTAAGTACGTAAATCCGCATCTTCCTGGGATTATTCTGATTACAAGGTTGCATACATTTACGCGTGTCTGTAAATGTGATGTTGCTAACTTGTCTGTTTGCACTGAACGCAAAATTTGTGTGTGTTTTTGAATCCAATTAGTAGTTTTGAAATCAGGTTTGATTAAGTCGTAGAGAGGTTTATCCCTTTCTGCGTAGTTTATAATGTATGTTCTTCCAAAATTCGGAAAACCTAGAATTGACTGTAAGTTTTTCAGAGATTTTGGAGGTTGGAGCAGCGTACACTTTTCTAAAAAGTTGGCTGTCAGGCTTTTGCCTTCACTTGATAACTCATATCCTAGAAAAAGGACGTTGAGGTGGGTAATTCTTGATTTCTTAAAGTAGAATTTATACCCTTCAGAGGAGAAGCCAAGTATTATGATGTTCACCCTGTTCAAGTGCCTGTCCAAGTCATCGTCTGTTAGATAGATGTCATCGACATAAGATAATGCTTCATCATAATACGTTTGTAGTAACTCTGTTACTCTGGCTGAAAATAAGCGTGGACTATTCTTGAATCACTGGGGGAGACGACAGAAGTGACTTTGTGTCCCCATAATTGAGAAAGCGGTCAAGTTCATGCTTTCAGGTGCAATGTTTTGACAGAAGAAACCGGTAGAAATATCTAATGTAGTTTTATATTTTTTGTGCACAATGTTATTCATCAGTGCTGCACTGTGTGCATTTTGTACTGCAAAAGTTTTGCAACAAGAGTTTAAATGTCTGTAGTCCAAAACGAGACGATATGTATTGTCTGGTTTGGAAACAGTAAACAAAGGATTGTTCGTGGATGAGGTGCATGTTTCAATCACCCCTTGGTATTCAAGTTGATGTAAGATCTCCTTGACCTGTTTTTTAGCTTCTTGATTAACTGAGTACTGCCTCTGTGCAGTAGGTTGAGTTTTTAACTGGATTTTATGGTGAGGGGAATCCTCATCCCATCCTACATGATTTTTATATAGTGCTGGAGCCTGGGCTACAGTCCATTTTCTGGCATAGGTGTATTTTAAGTAAAATTGAATATGATTGGAGAAGACTGACATAATGATGTCTTCGCCATATGGGCAGTCCCTGCCAAATTTTGGTGGCCAGTCTTTTTCATCTAGGAGAATGTCATGGCCTTTAGAGAGCTTCTCCCAAAAGAGTGCTCTTATTTTCCTAGTTATGTCCCCCTCCATCCGGAGTGTTACTTCATATAACTTATGGGGTACACTAACCCTGGTATCAGCTGCTTCAACTTGAATGTACTCATTCAAGTCCACTGTCTACAGATGATTCTTCAAGAACTTACAATCATTGGTGATTTCTGCTGCGCTGTCCAGCGTTGTCTGGGCCTACTCCCTGTTCTTGAGTTGTGTCCTCAAGATCCTCGTCATGTCTGATTTTTAGACCTGCTGGTTTTCTTATTTTTTGGAACGTGTTGATCGTCTTTGGACTTCACGCCTTTTCCTTGTGTTCTGACCATCCTCTTCTTTCTGATTTTTGTGAGGAAGTCTGAAAGGTACGAGAGGAACGTGTATCAGTGTCTTGATATCTATCAGGTTTTATCAAATTATCCCTATTCCTGAGGTTGTACCTCTTTTCAGAGGGCTCTTTTGAGGAGACCTACCTCGGGGCTGGGAACGCTTCTCATTAGAAGTTTGTTTAGTATTTTACCACTTCTTTTTAGGAGTAGTGAGAATGTTTTTAATAAAGACCTTTTCAGGACTTTCTGTTAGTTGGGGTTTAACTGGTTTCCCACCCAAACTATCTCTTCCTAGTTCTTCGTAGGGTTTTTCAATTATTCTGGCCAGTTCATATGTTTGCTCAGTTATGTCAATTTCTCCTATTTTTTGGCGGATCGCCACTGATGCTGCTTCACCTTTAATATTTGCTAATATTATAGTTGAGACCTGTTTGAAATCGTTCAGTAATTTCAAACCTAGATTTAAAGCAGGCTCTGTCCCGTATTCATTTTGAATCTGTTTCAGGATGTCTGGTATAACCGCCATAGACGGAACACCATGTGATTTTGTTTAGATTTTATGTAGATTGCACCTTTAATATTTGCTAATATTATAGCTGAGACCTGTTTGAAATCTTTCAGTAATTTCATACCTAGATTTAAAGCAGGCTCTGTCCCGTATTCATTTTGAATCTGTTTCAGGACGTCTGGTATAACCGCCATAGACGGAACACCATGTGTTTTTGTGTAGATTGCAGCAAAGACTGTTCCCCAAGTGTCGCAGTCCACCAGGTGTGGTGTGATCTCCATTGGTAAACAGATTGTTAAAATTCTGTGTTTCTCATGAGGTGTACTGTCAGGAAATACTGCCTCGATTTGAGTAATTTTTTGAGCTATCCAGAATAGAATTTGTTCCCTTTTTGCGGGTAATTTACCAATGACTGATTGTATAGTCTGTGGTGTAATTTTATTTGTGTTCTCCTGGTGGGGTGTTTGTTGTGGAATCCTTATAGGCGGTTTAACTGTTAGAGTCCCCATGACATATTGAACCAATTGTCTATTGTTATTAGTTGTTTTAGTTGAACTAATAGTTCCGCACCTGACATAACTTCAATAGCAGGGTGTGTTGTATAGCTGGCTAGTACGGGCCATGTTGCTCCTGTTCTACCTAGTGGACCGAGCCTGGTAATGTGATTTTGATGTTGTAGGCCACCTTTAAACCAGAGTTGATGCTCCAGGTAAGTTAGTGAAATTTCAATGTCCTTGAAAGGAACATATTCCATTGGATTATCCTCTACTTTGTAGAAGTGAAACACATGCAATACTGCATTTGCTTCAGGGAAGATTATCCATGAATAGAATATCTCTGTCTGCCGATATTCGTGTGCCTCTATGACAAAAATTACCCTACCACCTCTTGATGATAGGCCATTCATTATAAGCTTTATAGCGATGGTTTTCCTTAAGTTTTCCGGGATGATTATAGCATCCGGGTCTGTTTCTTGGAAACCTGTAATGTTTAAACCCGGTTGGGCTGCAGTTCCTGCAGCTCCACCGTTCTCTTCGTACCACTCATTTTGTTGACTGAAAGTTTGTAGAGCAAGTTTCAAGGAAACAAAGATAAGGTGTACACTGTATCCTTCAATGTTGAACAAACCAAAAACTAATACATAGGATTTTTCATCCTACTCATTAAATGGCGGATATTTTATCCTTTTACCCACTTCATACGTCTATTGGAGTATTTTACGGGAAAAAGGGGTCTCTGTGAAAGCACGACTGAGTTACTCTAGTATCTAGCGTTAAATTAGTGCCTTACCAAACATTGGGCGCCATGTAGTGTAGTTCCTATATTCCCAATAGGCTCTGCGCAATGGAATAACATATCCTATAGATTTGACGTAAGACTTAGGTCGACTAGGTCTCTATTGAATATATTATACTTAATTGTAGAGTGCCAGCTAGCTCAAAGGTCACTAGAAACTTTGTTGAATACACAAGAAGAGATTAGTTTCTGACAACCGCATAAATATGACAACTTTGTTTTCCAAAGAATAAAATTGATCTTCAAAGACGTGGAAACAATAGATAGATATTTTACTCAGTCAATCGTGCATGCTTCGTTTCATCAGAGGTGAAGAGAAATAGAGAGACGGGCGCTTTCAATAAAAGGGTTTTATTGAACAGTCTTCTTTCTCATGCAAGTAAAGTGAACTGCTACAATCATAATACTGGCTGCAAAGTATAATGCGTACAGTAAGAAGAGTATTTTAAAATAATACTGTAAAAGCATTGTATGGTTCCTAGACCATAGATAAATACATACATAAATAACAAAGGCTAAAAGTACTCGAACTGGTGCTTCTAAAATATGCCTACCCCAATGTACCTAACCTAAGTCTAGTACGAGGGAAGAAGTGAGGTGTAGCATAGGTTTAGTTTTTCTTTGCCAAGAATCTAACTAAGATTTCTCTTAGGGTCTAATCAGCTCCGTACCTTGGTTTTAGAATGAAGGAAGTCTGGTATCTCTGTCTCGGGCTCGATTTCCCAACACCCTGCGAGGGGAGCTTGGAAACACTGGAGCTGGATTCTCAGTGAGAGAAAGACAGCCTATCTGTCAGTGCATCAGCTGGAGGGTCGGTTTCCTTCGCCACTTTCTGTAGCGAGCTGCGTCGGGCAAGTAGATAGTCGAGCTGCTCCGAACCACTAGGGCAAGTGTAGGCATATTTATACCTTGAAGGTGCCTAGTTTGACGTAAAGTCGGACATAATAACGTCATCAAAGAACCCCAAGGGAATGGTAGTTCTTTGAAAACTCCATGATTTCTAGGACAAATCAATATTCAAGCAAGGGGATGTCCGTGACTGCTGAAGCCGAGTTTTCCAAGAAATCGCTGTGGCTTTTTGGAACTAGTAGAAGTAGCCATGCCTGTATTTGGGCTGGATGGGTTATGTCTAATATGGGTATGATTTCTATGTCTATATAAGGGCAATATGAATTATACCTATATAAGGGCATAAAATGGTAAATTATATTTGGATTCTAAAATGCTTCACAACACTCTTACTTCTTTCTGCACCCCTCTGGCCTCTTTCTGCACCCTTCTTCCCTTCTTTCTGCACATCTCGTGCCTCTTTCAGCACCCCTGTTTCCTTTTTCTGCACCTGTCTTGCCTGTTTCTGGAACACTCTTGGCTCTTTTTGCAATTCTCTTGCCTCTTTATGTACCCCTCATGCTTCTTTCTGCACCTCTGTTGGTTATTTCTGAACTGCTCCTGCTTCTTTCTGCACCTCTGTTGGTTCTTTCTGCACTGCTATTGCTTCTTTCTGCACCTCTCTTCCATATTCTTGCAACCCTCTTGCCTCTTTCTGCACTCCTTTTCTCGCTTTCTGTACATCTCTTGACTCTGTCTGTTCCCCTTTCCTCTTTTTCCACCTCTTTTACTTCTTTCTGCATTTTTCGTGCCTCTTTCTGCAACTTTCTTGCCTCTTTCTGCACATCTGTTGCTTCCTTCTGCACTGCTGTTGATTCTTTCTGAACTTCTCTTGCAAATTTCTGTACCTCTTTTGCCTCTTTGTACAATCCTCTTCCCTCTTTCTGCACCTCTCTTGCTTCTTTCTGCACCTCTCCTGCAAATTTCTATACCCCTCTTGCATCTTTATGCAACTCGCCTTCCTTTTTCTCACCTCTCTTGAATCTTTCTGCACCTCTTTTGCTTCTTTATGCTCTTCTCTTGCCTCTTTATGCACCCCTCTTCCCTCTTTCTGCAACTCTATTGTTTCTTTCTGCACTTCTCTTGCTTATTTCTGTATCTCACTTGCTTCTATCTATACCTCGCTTCCCTCTTTCTGTACCCGCTTGCCTCTTTCTGTTCCTCTTTTGCTTCTTTCTGCACTTCTCTAGCCTCTTTCCGCACCCCTCTTGCTTCTTTCTGCAACTCTGTTGGTTCTTTCTGCACTGCTCCCACTTCTTTCTGCACCTCTTTTGCAAATTTCTGCACCCTCTTGCCTCTTTCTACACTCAACTTCCCTCTTTCTGCAACTCTGTTGACTCATTGTGTACTACTCTTGCTTCTTTCTACACCTCTCTTGCTTCTTTCTACACTTCTGTTGCAAATTTCTATACCTCTCTTGCATATTTCTGCACCTCTCTTGCCTCTTGCAGCACCTCTATTGCTTCTTTCTGCACTTCTCTTGCCTCTTTCTGCACCCCTCTTGACTACTTCTGCACCTCTGTTGCTTTATTATGTTCTTCTCTTGCTTCTTTCTGCACTTATGTTGCTTCTTTCTGCATCCATCTTGCCTCTTTCTGTACCCTTCTCCCCTCTTTCTGCACCTCTCTTGCCTCTTTCTGCACCCCTGTTCCCTTTTTCTACACCTCTCTTGAATGTTTCTGCAACTCTATTGCCTCTTTCTCCAATTCTCTTGCCCCCTTCTGCACCTCTGCTGCTTCATTATGCAATTCTCTTGCCTCTTTCTGCATCCCACATGTCTATTTCTGAACCTCTGATTCTTTCTGCACTGTTCTCACTTCTTTCTGGACCTTTCTTGCACATGTCTGCATCCCTCTTGCCTCTTTCTGTACCCTTCTTGCCTCCTTCAGCACCTCTGTTTGTTTTTTCTGTACTGCTATTTCTCCTTCCTGCACCTCTTTTGCCTGTTTCTGCAACTCTCTTGCCTCTGTTTGTACTTTTCTTGCCTCCTTCTGCACCTCTGTTGCTTCCTTCTGCACTTCTGCCTTTTTCTTCACCCTTCTTGCCTCTTTCTGCACCTCTGTCGCTTCTTTCTGCACATCGCTTGCTTCTTTCTGCACCTCTCTTGCGTCCTTCTGCAGCCCCCTTGCCTCTTTCTGTACCCTTTGTCCCCTCTTTCTGCAAATCTGTTGCCTCTTTCTGTACCCCTGTTCCCTTTTTCTTCACCTGTCTTGCCTGTTTTTGCAACACTCTTGCATCTTTCTGCAGTTCTCTTGCCTCCTTTTACACCTTTGTTGGTTCTTTCTGCACTGCTCTTGCTTCTTTCTGCACCTCTCTTTCAAATGCTTGTACCCCTCTTGCCACTTTCTGCATCCATAATCCCTCTTTCTGCACCCCCTTGCCTTTGTCTGCCTCCCTCTTGCCTCTTATTCCACCTCTTTTGCTTCTTTCTGCACTTCTCTTGCCTCTTTCTGTACCCGTCTTACCTCTTTCTGCACCTGTTGCTTCTTTCTGCACTCCTGTTGATTGTTTCTGCACCTCTCTCGTACATTTCTGTACCCCTCTTGCCTCTTTATGCAATCCTCTTCCCTCTTTCTGCACCTCTGTTGCTTCTTTTTGTACTTCTTTTGCTTCCTTCTGTACCTCTCATGCTTCTATCTCCACCTCTCTTGCAAATTCCTGTACCCATTTTACTTTTTTCTGTACCTCTCTTGCCCCTTTCTGTACTCCTCTTGCCTCTTTCTGCACCTCTGTTGCTTCTTTCTGCGCTTACGCTGCTTCATTCTGCACCCTTCTTGTCTCTTTCTGCACCCTTCTTCCCACTTTCTGCACCTCTCTTGCCTCTTTCTGCACCCCTGTTCCCTTTTTCTGCATCCCTTACCTGTTTCTGCAACCCTCTTGACTCTGTATCCAGTTCTCTTGCCTCCTGCTGCACCTCTGTGGCTTCTTTCTTCTATATTTCTTCTATTCTCTTGCCTCTTTCTGCACTACACTTGTCTATTCCTGCACATCAGTTATTTTTTCTGCACTGCTCTTGCTTCTTTTGGGTCTTTTCTTGCACATTCTGCACCCTTCTTGCCTCTTCCTGTACCCCTGTTGCCTCCTTCAGCACCTGTGTCGGTTCTTTCTACTGCTATTGCCGCTTTCTGCAGCCCTATTCCCTTTCCTGTACCTCTCTTACCACTGTCTGCATTCCTCTAGCCTCTTTCTTGACCTTTTTAGCTTCTTTCTGTTCTTCTTTTGCCTCTTTCTGCACCCTTCTTACCTCTTCCTGCACCTCTGTTGCTTCTTTCTACAATGCTGTTGATTCATTCTGTACCTCTCTTGCAAATTTCTGCACCCCTCTTGCCTCTTTCTATACCACTGTTGCTTCTTTCTACAATGCTGTTGATTCATTCTGTACCTCTCTTGCAAATTTCTGCACCCCTCTTGCCTCTTTCTGTACCACTCTTCCCTCTTTCTGCATCTCTGTTAGTTCTTTCTGCACTGTTCTTGCTTCTTTCTGCATGTCTTTTGCCTGTTTCTGCGACTCTCTAGCCTCTTTCTGCACTTCTCTTGCCTCCTTCTTCACCTCTGTTGCTTCTGTCTGCTCTTCCCTTGCATCTTTCTGCACCTCTCTTTCCTCTTTTTGTACCTCTGTTGCTTCTTTCTTCACTTCTCTGGCTTCTTTCTGCACCCTTCTTCCCTCTTTCTGCACCTCTCTTGCCTCTTTCTGCACCCCTGTTCCCTTTTTCTGCACCCCCTTACCTGTTTCTGCAACCCTCTTGACTCTGTATCCAGGTCTCTTGCCTCCTTCTGCACCACGGTGGCTTCTTTCTTCTATTCTCTTGCCTCTTTCTGCACTACACTTGTCTATTCCTGCACCTCAGTTGGCTTTTTCTGCACTGCTATTGCTTCTTTTGGGTCTTTTCTTGCACGTTCTGTACCCTTCTTGCCTCTTCCTGTACCCCTTTTGCCTCCTTCAGCACCCGTGTTGGTTCTTTCTACTGCTATTGCCGCTTTCTGCAGCCCTATTCCCTTTTCTGCACCTCTCTTGCATCTGTCTGCAGTCCTCTAGCCTCTTTCTTGACCTTTTTAGCTTCTTTCTCTTCTTCTTTTGCCTCTTTCTGCACTCTTCTTACCTCTTCCTGCACCTCTGTTGCTTCTTTCTACAATGCTGTTGATTCATTCTGTACCTCTCTTGCACATTTCTGCACCCCTCTTGCCTTTTTCTGTACCACTCTTCCCTCTTTCTGCATCTCTGTTAGTTCTTTCTGCACTGTTCTTGCTTCTTTCTGCATGTCTTTTGCCCATTTCTGCGACTCTCTTGCCTCTTTCTGCACTTCTCTTGCCTCCTTCTTCACCTCTGTTGCTTCTGTCTGCTCTTCCCTTGCATCTTTCTGCACTCCTTTCTTCTTTTTGCACCTCTGTTGCTTCTTTCTTCACTTCTCTGGCTTCTTTCTGCATTTCTCTTGTTTCATTTTGCACCCCTCATGCCTCTTTCTGCACCATCTTCCCTCTTTCTGCACATAACTTGCCTCTTTCTGCACCCCTGTTCTCTTTATCCGCACCTCTCTTACCTGTTTTGGCAACTTTCTTGCTTCTCTCTGCACTTCTGTTGCTTCTTTTTGCACCCTTCTTCCCTCTTTTTGCACCTCTCATGCCTTTTTCTGCACCCCAGTTAACTCTTGCTGTACCTCTTTTCCCTGTCTCTGCAGCTCTGTTGCGACTTTCTGTACTTTTCTTGCCTCTTTCTGCACCCCTTTTGCATGTTTTCTGCACTCTACTTCCTTCCCTCTTTGTGTACCACTCCTGCCTCTTTCTGCAACTCTTGCTTCTTTCTGCTTTTCTCTTGCTTTTTTATACACCTCTAGTTTTTCTGTGCTTCTCTTGTAAATTTCTGTACCCCTCCTGCCTATTTCTGCATATCACTTGCTTCTCTCTGTACCCCTCTTATATTTTTCGGCACCCTTCTGCCATCTTTGTGTACCTCTCTTAACTCGTATCTCTTTTGGCACCTCTCTTGCCTCTTTCTGCACTTCTTTTGCCTCTTACTGCATCTCTCTTGCCTTTTTCTGCAACTCTGTTGCTGCTTTCTACTTTTCTCTTGCTTCTTTCTACACCTCTCTTGCCTCTTTCTGCACCCTTCTTCCCTCTTTTTGCACCTCTCTTGTAAATTTCTACACCCCACTTGCCTCTTTCGGCACATCCCTTTCCTCTTTCTGCACCTTTCTTGCCCCTTTCTACACCTCTGTTGGTTCTTTCTGCACCTCTCTTGCAAAATTCTATATACTTCTTGCCATTTCTCCACTCCTCTTCCCTCTTTCTGCAACTCTGTTGCTTCTTTCTGCACTTCCCCTGTATCTTTCTGACCTCTCTAACTTCTTTCTGTACCTCTCTTGCTTCTTTCTGCACCCCTCTTGCCTCTTTCTCCACCTCTGTTGGTTCTTTCTGCACTGCCCTTGCTTTTTCCTACACCTCCTTTGCCTGTTTCTGCGCATCTCTTGCCTTTTTCTGCACTTCTCCTGCCTCCTTCTGTATCTCTGGTGTTTCTTTCTGCACCTCGCTTGTTTCTTTGTGCACACTTTTTGCTTCTTTCTGCACCCCTCTTGCCTCGTTCTGCACCCTTCTTCCATATTTCTGCACATCTCTTGCCTCTTCCTGCACCCCTGTTCACTTCTTTCTGCAGTTCTGTTTTATACTTCTACAACTCTTGCTTCTTCTCCTCTTTTGATTCTTTCTGTACTGCTCTTGCTTCTTTCTGCTCCTCTCTTGAAAATTTCTTCACCCCTCTAGCCTCTTTCTGCATCCCTCTTGCCTCCTTCTGTACATCTGTGATTTTTTTCTGAACTGCTCTTGCTTTTTTCTGCCCCTCTTTTGCCTATTTCTGCAACTCTCTTGCCTCTTTCTATACTTCTCTTGCTTCCTTCTTTACCCCGGTTTCTTCTTTCTGCACTTCTTTTGCCTCTTGCTGCACCACTCATGCCTCTTTCTATACCTCTGTTGCTTCTTTCTGTACTTCTCTTGCTAATTTCTGCACCTCTCTTGCTTCTTTCTGCATCTCTTTTGCCTCTTTCTGCATCCCTTTTCCTTCTTTCTGCACCTCTCTTGCCTCTCTCTGTACCTCGTTACCTTTTTCTGCACCTCTCTTGCCTATTTTTGCAACTCTCTTCCTTGTTTCTTGTTTCTGTACTTCTCTTGCCTCTTTTTCCAACCCTCTTGCCTCTCTCTGTTGGCTTTTTCTGCATTGTTCTTGCTTTTTTTCTGCACCGCTCTTGTAAATGGTTGCATCCCTCTTGCCTCTTTCTGCACCCCTCTTCCCTCTTTCTGTACCTCTCTTGCCTATGTTTGCACCCACTTCCCTCTTTCTCCACGTCTTTTGTGTCTTTCTGCACTTCTCTTGCCTCTTTCTGTACCCCTCTTGTCTCTTGCTGCATCTCTGTTGGTCCTTTCTGCAATCCTCTTGCTTCTTTATGCTTGTTTCCTGGAGACTGATATTGAACCACCGATGCAACGTTTCTTGATAGAAATCATGCTGTTCACTCTCTACCAAAGCTACTTTGAATATGATAATAAATGGTATTTACAGCTATCCGGAACCTCTATGGGGAATTGTGCGGTGCCCATGTACGCTAACATTTACATGAAACAATATGAAGAAACTCACATTTATGGAGACCCTAACTGGACCAACAACATTAAACTTTTTGTGCGTTATATAGATGATATATTTATCATCTGAATGAACACCAAGGAGAAACTACAACAGTCACTGATGGCCCTGAATGACATCAATGAACGCATCCAGCTTACATGGGAGATTGATGAAAAGACGATCACTTTTCTTGATGTTCAAATCACATTATCCACCACGGGCATTGAAACTGACCTATATCGCAAGAAGACTGATAGGAACAATAGCTTACACTTCTCTAGCTTTCATCAGGCCTCACTTGAACAACACCTACCATTTTTGCAGATGCTGCGTGTTAAAAGAATCACGTCCAATGTTGCACATGCTGACCAACGCCTCAATGAGATGGGCAAAATGTTTATGGATAGAGGTTACCCTAGTGAGATCATTGAACAGGCTAAAACACGAGTCTCACTAATATCAAGAGAAAAATCGCTCACAAGAACCAGTAGACCGTATTTGGAGAACGGCGACCGGGAACCTTAAGAGGAGGGAGAACACGTTTACGACTTACCGATATCGGGTAGCAGAAACCGGACTCGTTATCTGACCCAACATCCCCTCCCAGTCCACGGCTTGATGCACACTAACACCAAGTATAAATCGTTAATACCAGACGTACACTTGATTTTGGGACAACGCTAACTGAGATGGGAAAATCATTGATTTGATAACTTCGAAATACTTTAGCCTATGGACCACTCAATGCCACGCCCTGATGAGTCGCAGTAATCTGTTCCTATGCGACGAAACACGTGTCGGCTGGCATTTTTGGAACCAATAAATCCACATCTGATTCTACAAATTACAATTCCGGATTGCAACTGTCTTAATTGAGCTCTATACTTTGAATTGATGTTGTAATTTTGTCTCCCATAAGGCTTTACTGTACTTTGTGTGTGCGAGGGCATTGCAGTTTTTTATTGTCCTGTAAGTTAGAATTCTAACAATAGCTTACACTTCTCTAGCTTTCATCAGGCCTCACTTAAACAACACCTACCATTTTTGCAGGTGCTGCGTGTTAAAAGAATGACGTCCAATGTTGCACATGCTGACCAACGCCTCAATGAGATGGGCAAAATGTTTATGGATAGAGGTTACCCTAGTGAGATCATTGAACAGGCTAAAACACGAGTCTCACTAATATCAAGAGAAAAATTGCTCACAAGAACCAGTAGACCCATGGACACAAGAATGGTGCTAGTCTCGAAATTCTCCACCCTGAGCACAATCTACAAAAAGATCCTCTGTAAGTATTGGCCCATTCTAAGCATGGAACCTGATTTTGGGACAGAATTTAAAAATCCTCCAATGTTTGCATATACTCGCAATGCAAACATCAAGGAAATACTGTCTAAAGAAACACGGCAACTGGGAGAATCCAAAGGAACAAGGCCATGTATGAATTTCGGCAACTGCAATAATGTCATTCGTGGAAATACAATCACCCACCCCATGAAGGGGTTCGATATCAAACTTCATGCTAATGCCACATGTGACACCACAAATGTGATTTACCTCATAAAATGACCATGCGGCAAAATCTACATTGGCAAGACTGAAAGAAAAGTGAAAGTCCGCATAAATGAACATAAGTCTAATATTAGAACGAAAAACACCAAGTCAAACATTGCTGTTCATTTCAATGAAGCGCGACATAACATCTCTCAACTGAAATTTATGGTTGTGGAAACTGTTAAGAAAAGCGAGGGTAGAGACAACAACAAACACCTCCTGCATCCTGAAATAGTTTGGATATATAAACTGCAATCTATGAAGCCTTTTGGGCTTAATGATCGATTGGAATGTTCATGCTTTATTTAATACGCCTTGTTAGGCCTGTGTGTTTCATGCCCGCACTCTGCTTAGTGCTGCTGACCTTTTTTTACATTTTTTTTGTATTTTTCCATATGTTTACCTGCATGTTTACACTATCACATTCACTTTTCGTTTTGTCTTCCCTCAAGATGGCCGCTGCCATCTTTTTGCTTTTTAGTCCGTTTTTCAGTCCTTTTTACAGTCCGCCATTTATGTTCACTATCACCTGCGTACCGTGAGATTACGATCACGCCAACGATGGTATTAGAATCCGTCCCCCGAGATCCCGCTACACAAAAGATCTAGATTTCTACTCGTCAGCCTTTGTTTGCTACGGAGCTTTCCAACCCATTCCAGTAAGTCGGTGTAACGCCGCGTTTACGTTGCAAGCTCTTGATTCCCAATAGCCAAGACCAACACCCTTTTATTTTGTGTCTTAGAGCACGTTTCCCCTACGTTTTGCCGGTCACACACGTAAGTGTGCTTATGCGTTCACTTTATTTTTTCATTTCATCCGCGCACAACGCGCTCACCTTAAATACTTGGGGAAGCATGTCACCACGTGTGGTTTTTTCACTTTTTTCACTCGCTGCTATGTTCGCTTCAGTATCTTGCTGAAACGTATGCATTTGATGGTATGTTGTGTTATTGTGTTACATGCATTATGAGTATTGTTGCTCATCGCTATATCTTTACGTTTTAGAGCTCCCGGATGAAGGGCTTTTCAGCCCGAAATGCATTGGAGCGTTCTATGAGCATTCATATATAATACTGCTGAGATTGAATTCTGTGGAATGAATTTGAATTCTAACATTTAAAACATGATGAACTTTTGAAGATTTAAATAATGTTCAAAGATCATTTCATTACTCTTAATGAGTCTTCTTTTCAAGAACCAAAGGTGTGCCCTACCTAGGGATGCACCCACTTCCCAGTGGCTGTACTTTTTCATGACTTGCTTCTTTCTGCACATCTCTTGCAAATGTCTGCACCCTTTTTGCCAGTTTCTGTAACTCTCTTGCTTCTTTCTGAACTTCTCTCGCCTCTTTCTGTACTTAAATGGGAAATGCAAGCTGTCAAGTTTAAAGGTCTACGTGCTTCCGTGACTGAGGTATATGTCTACTTGTACTTGTATTCTTAAACGTGTTATACATCTGAAGATGGTAGCTTAAAAAGTGGATAATTTCTCCTACAGGTGGTCAAATCTTCTTAGTTCTGCTCTGTCATTCGGTTGCACAGGCAGACATGTCTTATTTATATATGTGTTTTAGAGCTCCTCAAATATACTATTGAATACCCATGTGCCCTGTATTGTGAGCAGAAAGAAATGCATACACCTTTTTGTATAAAAATTTGCAGAGTATGCTGTTTGAAACTAAGTAGCGTTACACGTAGCTCCGCGAAGTGCACTTCGTACTACGCAAACTACGCGTAGCCACGCGAACTGCGTTGTGCACTGACCAAAATGCTGTTCACACTGATTGCACAGTGCCGAATGCTTGTCCGCACTATGCAATCAGTGCAAACTGCATCTTGCTCAGTGCAAGCGGTCATTTTCTCCCACTCGAATAGATTTCTACTCGAGCCGCAGCTTTCTCAATGCGGACAGGTAGTTTCTCATCGGGAGCGGTCACGAGCATACGTGACCACTCGCAATGAGATTCCTGACCTGCCCGCGTTGAGAATCTTGCTGGGAGGTTTATTGTCCACGCTGGCGATCGCCAACTTCATGTTGCTGATTGTGCACGAGGAAAAAGTCTCGCCAGGATGTTATTTTGCTTGTTCGCGGTTGCCAACTTGATGTTGAGGACCGCGAGCAAGCAAAAAACTGATTGCTGCACTACGCTATGCTACGCGTGTTTGCACTGTGCTATGTGCAATTTGCGTAGTGTGAAGTAGCACAAACACAGGTTTTCAAGTATTTGTATGTTTATTTTTATGTAACATGTCACTAGGTAAAAGCAGAGACACGCATGCATACCTATACAACCATGATAAGACTTACAACAGAGATATGTTTATTATTGCTGTTTTAATTTGGTAGGCCTAACATTCTGAGCAGTTGAATGGTGGACCTTCAAGAGAAAAGTGAGGTTTAAGACATCTTGGGAGAAGGATTAGTGATTAGGCTACTTTGTATGAGTCTGCTGTAAGGTATAGTCAAAGTAGGCCACTTTCTGCACCTCTGTTGGTTCTTTCTGCAGATCTCTTTCTTCTTTCTGCACCTCTCTTGCCACTTTCTGTACTTTTTTGCTTCTTTCTGTGCCTTTCTTCCTATTTCTGCACATGTCCTACCTATGTAGGCATAGTTAGAAATTAGCATTTTAAAAACCTTTGAAATTCACTGAAAAAAACTGAGATTTCAGGGACTTTATAATTAGGAATTAGCATTTAAAAAACCTTACAAATTCACTGGTTTCAGGGATGTGGAGAAGAGTGGCTCAATGGTTAGAGCGATTCAGAAAAGGGGGTGGTGATGGACAGAGCATCTGAGTTAAAAAGAACACTCATACCTAGTCAAAAGATCAGGGCTTGATCCATCACCATTTTTTAGCTCACTACACCATCCCAGTTCAGAACCTGGCTATATGCAAATTAGTCTGACCCTGGCCCAGTGCATCATGGGAACAGGGCAGACCAAACTACCAAGCCAATTCTTTACTGAAAAGGAAACAAGCTTCCGGGGACCGGTTTCTGGCATTGCAGCCGTCTTCGGCCCGGCTTGCTTGAATCCTGATGGTGCAGTGAGCAAGGGACTCATGTCTGAGCATACCCTGCCACTCCTATAGTGGCCAAAACGATTCAGAAAAGGGGATGGTGATGGACAGAGCATCTGAGTTAAACAGAACACTCATATCAAGTCAAAAGATCAGGGCTTGATCCATCACCGTTTTTTAGCTCACTACACCATCCCAGTTCAGAACCTGGCTATATGCAAATTAGTCTGACCCTGGCCCAGTGCATCATGGGAACAGGGCAGACCAAACTACCAAGAGTGTTCTGTTAAATCAGATACTCTGTCCATCACCACCCCCTTTATGAATCGTTTTGGCCACCACAAGTGTGGAAGGGTATGCTCAGATGTGAGTCCCTTGCTCACTGCACCATCAGGATTCAAGCAAGCCGGGCCGAAGACGGCTGTAATGCCAGAAACCGGTCCCCAGAAGCTTGTTTCCTTTCCAGTAAAGAATTGGCTTGGTAGTTTGGTCTGCCCTGTTCCCATGATGCACTGGGCCAGGGTCAGACTAATTTGCATGTAGCCAGGTTCTGAGCTGGGATGGTGCAGTGAGCTAAAAAACGGTGATGGATCAAGCCCTGATCTTTTGACTGGGTAGGAGTGTTCTGCTTAATTCAGATACTCTGTCCATCACCACCCCTTAATGAATCGCTTTGGCCACCACAAGTGTGGAAGGGTATGCTCAGATGTGAGTCCCTTGCTCACTGCACCATCAGGATTCAAGCAAGCCGGGCTGAAGACGGCTGTAATGCCAGAAACCGGTCCCCGGAAGCTTGTTTCCTTTCCAGTAAAGAATTGGTTGGTAGTTTGGTCTGCCCTGTTCCCATGATGCACTGGGCCAGGGTCATACTAATTTGCATGTAGCCAGGTTCTGAGCTGAGATGGTGCAGTGAGCTAAAAAACGGTGATGGATCAAGCCCTGATCTTTTGACTGGGTAGGAGTGTTCTGCTTAATTCAGATACTCTGTCCATCACCACCCCCTTTATGAATCGTTTTGGCCACCACAAGTGTGGAAGGGTATGCTCAGATGTGAGTCCCCTGCTCACTGCACCATCAGGATTCAAGCAAGCCGGGCCGAAGACGGCTGTAATGCCAGAAACCGGTCCCCGGATGCTTGTTTCCTTTCCAGTAAAGAATTGGCTTGGTAGTTTGGTCTGCCCTGTTCCCATGATGCACTGGGCCAGGGTCAGACTAATTTGCATGTAGCCAGGTTCTGAGCTGGGATGGTGCAGTGAGCTAAAAAACTGTGATGGATCAAGCCCTGATCTTTTGACTGGGTAGGAGTGTTCTGCTTAATTCAGATACTCTGTCCATCACCACCCCCTTTATGAATCGTTTTGGCCACCACAAGTGTGGAAGGGTATGCTCAGATGTGAGTCCCTTGCTCACTGCACCATCAGGATTCAAGCAAGCCGGGCCGAAGACGGCTGTAATGCCAGAAACCGGTCCCCGGAAGCTTGTTTCCTTTCCAGTAAAGAATTGGCTTGGTAGTTTGGTCTGCCCTGTTCCCATGATGCACTGGGCCAGGGTCAGACTAATTTGCATGTAGCCAGGTTCTGAGCTGGGATGGTGCAGTGAGCTAAAAAACGGTGATGGATCAAGCCCTGATCTATTGACTGGGTAGGAGTGTTCTGCTTAATTCAGATACTCTGTCCATCACCACCCCCTTTATGAATCGTTTTGGCCACCACAAGTGTGGAAGGGTATGCTCAGATGTGAGTCCCTTGCTCACTGCACCATCAGGATTCAAGCAAGCCGGGCCGAAGACGGCTGTAATGCCAGAAACCGGTCCCCGGATGCTTGTTTCCTTTCCAGTAAAGAATTGGCTTGGTAGTTTGGTCTGCCCTGTTCCCATGATGCACTGGGCCAGGGTCAGACTAATTTGCATGTAGCCAGGTTCTGAGCTGGGATGGTGCAGTGAGCTAAAAAACGGTGATGGATCAAGCCCTGATCTTTTGACTGGGTAGGAGTGTTCTGCTTAATTCAGATACTCTGTCCATCACCACCCCCTTTATGAATCGTTTTGGCCACCACAAGTGTGGAAGGGTATGCTCAGATGTGAGTCCCTTGCTCACTGCACCATCAGGATTCAAGCAAGCCGGGCCGAAGACGGCTGTAATGCCAGAAACCGGTCCCCGGAAGCTTGTTTCCTTTCCAGTAAAGAATTGGCTTGGTAGTTTGGTCTGCCCTGTTCCCATGATGCACTGGGCCAGGGTCAGACTAATTTGCATGTAGCCAGGTTCTGAGCTGGGATGGTGCAGTGAGCTAAAAAACGGTGATGGATCAAGCCCTGCTCTTTTGACTGGGTAGGAGTGTTCTGCTTAATTCAGATACTCTGTCCATCACCACCCCCTTTATGAATCGTTTTGGCCACCACAAGTGTGGAAGGGTATGCTCAGATGTGAGTCCCTTGCTCACTGCACCATCAGGATTCAAGCAAGCCTGGCCGAAGACGGCTGTAATGCCAGAAACCGGTCCCCGGAAGCTTGTTTCCTTTCCAGTAAAGAATTGGCTTGGTAGTTTGGTCTGCCCTGTTCCCATGATGCACTGGGCCAGGGTCAGACTAATTTGCATGTAGCCAGGTTCTGAGCTGGGATGGTGCAGTGAGCTAAAAAACGGTGATGGATCAAGCCCTGATCTTTTGACTGGGTAGGAGTGTTCTGCTTAATTCAGATACTCTGTCCATCACCACCCCCTTTATGAATCGTTTTGGCCACCACAAGTGTGGAAGGGTATGCTCAGATGTGAGTCCCTTGCTCACTGCACCATCAGGATTCAAGCAAGCCGGGCCGAAGACGGCTGTAATGCCAGAAACCGGTCCCCGGAAGCTTGTTTCCTTTCCAGTAAAGAATTGGCTTGGTAGTTTGGTCTGCCCTGTTCCCATGATGCACTGGGCCAGGGTCAGACTAATTTGCATGTAGCCAGGTTCTGAGCTGGGATGGTGCAGTGAGCTAAAAAACGGTGATGGATCAAGCCCTGATCTTTTGACTGGGTAGGAGTGTTCTGCTTAATTCAGATACTCTGTCCATCACCACCCCCTTTATGAATCGCAATGGTTAGAGCGGCAGAGCCTGATGCAGAGGTCTAGCCCGGGACCAGGGTTCAATTCCCAGCCTTGGCGGGTCTTGGGCTAAAAAAAAAATACCACGGACCTGATAATTCTCGCCTCGGTGCCTATTCCAATCATGGAGTCCCACTCTGCAACTCTGGGCAATAGCTTGCTTAATCTCCACAACGGCCCCCACAACGCTAAGGATGCCTGGCCTCCACCTTGGGGGTGCCCAGGAGTGGACACCTCACAGGGAAAGCCAGGATGGGTTCCACAGCGGTATTCGTACAAGCGCCTTGAGACCCTTGCGGGTGAGTAGTGCGCTATACAAGTATCAATTTACATTTACATGTTATAGTTAGGCTGACATTTCACTCGTACAAAACCAGTGAAATGTGGCTGCTATAGTTAGCCGAGCTAACTATAACTCTCGTCCATACTATGCGCTGCTGGTGATGTCATATATTACATCACTCATGACATGGTCAGTGACATCACTGATGAAGTATCAATTGGCATCAATGATGACATCACTGATGACATCATCCACTTAATATCTGATGCACCTCTGTACACCCTAATATAACCTTTGATACACCCAATCTAAAATTCAGACTACCATTCTCGAAACCATAGACACACCAATGCCAGTTAGTACATACCCACTCACTGGTTCATAGGTCTACACATACATCCACTCACTAACCCATACAGTCACTCATACATGCAGTCACTCATCAATATAGCCACTGATATATGCACTCATACACACATACAGACTCTCACACACTGCCACTCATCAATAGAGTTACTCACACACCTAGTCAGTCACCCAAAGAATCAATCACACTGACATTTAACCACCTATTCAGTTATGCACACACCACCCCAGTTATTCATATAGATACTAACACATACTTACTCTCTTACAGAATCATCGACACAATCACACACTCATCCATGCAGTCACTTTCACAAGCCTCACTCTCATATATGGTTGCTCATATACTCCAACACCCACATATACTGCCTTTCACATATGAAGCTACTCACACATATACCACTGAGACATCCATTCACTCACCAATATTGCCATACGGAAAGGCACTCACCCACACAGCCCCTCGCACACGCACTTATGAACACAAACACCCAGTGAATCACCCACTCAGACATCCATGCAGGGAGTCACACACCCACCACCCATAAACACAGACGCTCAGGCACCCATACAAGTACTCAGACAACCATTCATTAACCTATATAGACACTCATGTAGTTACTCACCAACCCATGCAGCCACTTACACACCAACTGACAGACTGATATAGCCATTCACACAGATTAATCACTCTCCCATGCATTCACCAAGACACGTTCAATCACTCACTTATACAGTTAGTCAAGCACCCACTAAATCATCCATTAAGACACTCATACACCCACTCATTCTTCAATACACCTTGGTGTATACACATATAACATTCTTAAACTTTTTAGAAACACTCAGTCACTGGATGATGTCATCAGTGATGTCATTTGAGATATCATCAGTGATGTCACTGACCATGTCATGAGTGACATACTATGTGACATATATATATATGTGATATATGATTAAAAATAAAAAAATACATGATGCCTTGAAATAAATAACTATCTGGCATCCGTGCTGAAGCTGTAATTGCTAGTGCTGCTGATCAAACCCTGCTCCTATAGCGCCATCTGCTGGCCAGCAGTGCAATATTCCTGTTTAATAAACTGGATTGCTCACATAAGACATGCAAAGCAGCAGCAACCCATGGCTGGCAGAGTTTTTCCAAACTCCTTTGGCAAAACTTCGCAAACTTTGCTGGTGGAGTGTGGTTCACCGCTCACCCCTACTCCTGAGGTTTCTTCAACCTTTGAGATTGACTTCTCAGGTGATTTGTACTCTACTTCTACTCTACCTCCCACCAGTTCAGGTGTGTTATCCTGACACTGGTCACTCAACCCAGGGTATATACCCTGAGGCTGAACAGGGGATAGGGATGACTCTTCCCTCACCCTGCTCCTCCATCTGGGCTCCCGTACTCTCCGCTTGGGTGTGGTACCCCCAGAAAGCTGAACTGTCTGGGCACTTTTGGCTGCCTCCCCTTGCAGTTCTTCTGACAGTGAGGGCACATCATTTCTCAGAATGCAGTCAAAGGGCATCTGGGAACTAACTATGGCCCTCCTCTTGGTCACCTCCCTACCCACTCAAGGGAGATCAGGGCCATAGGGTGGAAGAAGTCCTGCCCATAGGCCTGCGTTACCCTATACACCTAGCTGGCGTACAGCACTGGGGTAACTAGCCTTTCCACTACCATGGTCTGGCTTCCCCCGATGTCTCTCAGATCAGTGACTGGGACCCCATTCACTTTCACCTGGTGGAAGTGATGGCTCTTACCCTCAGGAATCGCCAGCTCACCCTCTGAGTCTATCTCCCAACTAAGGGAGATCATGGCCTTGTCTATAATCTGCCCTTCAGGACAACTTACCCCTAAGGCCACACGAGCCACCCTTGTAAAGGTCCCACCAATGGGTGGCCTCTTTGGACAGACAGAGTCCTACTTTTGTGTCTCAAAGCAGCGGGTTGGAAATATGGGTGCCCTGGGCCACCACCCACCAGAACCACCCCTCTGTTTCTCAGATGGGGCTTGGGAACCCTTTCTTCCTGCCTTTCTTTCGGATCTGTTTGGGTCATCTTTAACCTTCCCCTCTCTCTGTTGGGGGAACCTGAAGCACTCTTTTGGGGCCACTCCCAGGTACCTGCATTGGCACCCTGGTGCTAGCTCAGAGGTCCGCCTCCTCAGCAAGCTTCCAGGGTCAGTCAGCTTAGTGTACGCTATGTGCTGGCTCAACTCCATAAAATAGATACTGAGCATGTGTTCATTCATAAATAAGTTATGCAACCCAACAAATCATTAACTTTGCTACACTGCACCCACACATTCAGGGCCTAGCTGGAGCAGTTCACATCAACCCAGGATTGGTTGGGGAGCTTCTGGCTGTCCCTGAATCTTTGGCAATACTTCTAAGGGGTTAGCCCAAATCTGGCAATTAAAATGACCTTCATAGAGGAATATTTGGTTTGTGCCCTAACTTCTAGTGTAAGAAGTGTATCCTTTCCCACAGTAGTCATGTTTTTCCACAGACTACTCCCCCCAGTGCTCGCCAGGAACCTGTGAACCTTCAGTGCAACTTCATAAACAGAAAACCATTTATCAATGTCATTTACCACAAACTAACTGGGCGCCAAATCCTTGGGTATGCAAACCTCTTGTTCTTCTTCTGGTGCTGCCTGTATGCTGCTATCATCCCTGCTGCAATCGGCCTCCTTGGCATTGATATTCAGCTCCTTCAGACTCAGTACATGAGCCAGTAAGAGTTTCTTCTCTCCTACAGCCGTCTCTGCCTCAGCCTTTTATTGCCTCTGTTGTTTTACTTCGTCCTCCATTTTTAATTTGGGCATCTGCAGCTTGAATTCTCTCTCCTCCCTCCTCTTCCTCAGTTCCTCTGGCGATAGGGCATGAGAAGAGACACTTCTTCCTGCTCTCAGAGGAAGCTCAAATTAAGAGATTTCATCCTCAGCCACTGCAGGTGGTTCCTCCGAAGAACTATTCTCAGACTCCCCCAATCCTTCATCCTCCTCAGAGTATGCCACTGCCCAGGCCCTCAACGCCTTTTGTAATTCCACTTTCTTGACGGCACTCTTGGCAGGAAGCCCCATCTCTTTTCAAGCGTCTATAAGCCAAGCCACTATGTAGGCTTCCATATTTCCAAATGTAGAACATACAGACATGTAGAGACCTGATTTTGAGGAAAAATGTAAAAATGGCAATCAGGGAGAATGAAAAAAAATTAGAAATAGTCTTGGATATGGATGTGTAGTGTACACTAGCTTACTGTATGGCACCGCACAAACACAAGTCCTATCCTCACCACTGATCACCCATGTTAGAAATTGGGTTGTTGGTTGACTGGGGTATGAGCCCCAGTGAGGCAGAAACCACAATTCTAGTCAGGGTATGAGGCAGACAAGCTCTAAATCAACCTCTGCTAACCCTCTGGTAGCTTGACAAAGAGAAGCCCGCCTTAACTTAGAGGCAACATGTAAAGTATTTGAGCAATGCGTAAAACAGTAAAACAGTTAAAACACCACACAAAATGATTCCTCAACAGGCTAGAAAAATAGAACTAAATTCAATAAATAAAACAAGACCAACATGACAAAAATCTAATAAGTTGATCAGGAGATATGAACTTTTAAAGAATAAACTGTAAATTAGCGCTTAGAAGCAGTAAGTGCTTATTTGGGCCATCTGGCCTCACCAGACCAGGAGAAAGGTAAAAGTTAAGGCCCTCTAGGATGAAGCATGAGCTTGATACAGTGACCCAGTTAGGCCAGCTGAAAAAAAGTATGTTGATCCTGGTCAACAACAAAGTAGATGCAGGGGGCTGCTGAAGCGTTGCTTCAGTGTCAATCCCCGCAAAGGTGGCGATGCAGTGAAACTGGTCCATGCAACAGCGTTGATACATCGGCTCTGATGAGTGCTGGGTCTGCGATTCAGGTTTCTCATCGCCATTGAAGCTGTCGTTGACGGAGATGCAAAGTCTGCAGGTAAAGCATTGCACAATTTTGGTTTTGAAGACAATGAATTGGGTTGATTCAAGCAGCAGAAGAGATGCGCCTATTCTGGTCATGCAACAGGGGGGTGATGAGTCCAGTTCTGCTTCACGCCATGCACCTATACACCGTTCCAGAGAGGTTGCCTGGATGTTGTTGAGGCAAGCCCCTTAGGCCTCACTTCCAAGGGTCTTGGATTAGGGTGGCACCACTTGGCAGGGCTGAATCACAAATGCCAGAGTCTAGGTGCAGCAGCAGAATAGTTGGAAGTATTTTATGTCAGTGAGACTTCAAATCAGGAGGCAAACCAGCAAGCCCTTGGAGTCACTCTGGGTTCAATTGATGCAGGTCCAGTCCTTCTTACCCAAGAAGGGGAACAGCAGGCAGCACAGCAAGTCAGGAGTCCAGCAAAACAGCAGTCCTGCAGAGTTGCAGTCATTCAGCAGCACAGTAGTCTTTCTTCCTGGCAGATTTTTCACAAGTCCAGAAGTGTACTGAAGTGGTGGTGTCAGAGGTCCAGACTTAGTTGTGCCTTTGAAGTGGTGGAGACTTCAAAGACAGGACTTTGAAGTATGAAGAGGTCTTGCCTTTCTGCCCTGGCTGCAGACCCACTACTGGGGGATATGCAGCCTTTTGTGTGGGGATAGAACACAGCTTATGTAAGTGTGAGGCTGGTTTGAGATCCGCCCTCCCATACTCCCAGAATGGCCCATCAAGTCACACCTAAGCTCCCATTGTGTGTGGCGGTCTAGGTGAAATGACATAGGACAGCTGTCAATTTCCCCAGACATTTATCAGAGGCAGGCAGTGGGCACAAAATTGCTAAAGTAAGAAAATGCCAACTCTCTAAAAGTGGCATTTTCAGACTTGGAATTTGAAATCCTACTTTACCAAAGGTTGTGATTTTATATTGTGCGTCCGGAGGCAACAAACTTTAAAATTCTATTTGTTCGTGTTAGATTTGGGGGTCTCTAGTTATCACAGGTAGGTACATGTGACAAATAGGAACCCTTGTCTCTAGTCAGGGTAGGGGGTACAGTCCTAAAATAACCCCTGCTCACCCCCTTGGTAGCTTGGCACGAGCAGACAGGCTTGTCTCAGAGGCAGTGTGTAAAGCATTTGTGAACACATACTGTAATCAAGTGACAACACTACAGATGGACACCACACAGGTTTTATATAAAAAATAAGTATACTTTATATAGACTTAACACAAGATCACAAACGACAAAAATCCACAATACTATACTTAAAATGGTAGTTTTAGCTTAGTTCTCTTTAGTTCTTAAAATGGGACACTTTGAGTCAATGAACCTTAAGATGCGACATGCAGGGCAACGAAAGTGGTGCAAAGATGGAAATGCGGCAAAATCGGGTGCAAAGAAATAAAGAAGTTCAAATTCTTCCTGATGCGACACGCTTCTCTGATGATGCGAGAAGTCTCGACTCGATGCGTCAGCTGCAGCGGCGACACCCTTGTTCCGTGATGTGACTACAGTGGCTTTGGCGGAGACACTCTTCTCCGACGTTGTGAGACCCTTTCCTCGATTAGGTGGAATACAACAGCTACAGCGGCGACATCCACTATGCAACGGCAGCAGCAGCGACGGTGACAAGCTTCTTCCTCTTGAGTCATGCTTCCAGCTCCTTGCAACACGCAGTCCCTCAGAAGGCCCAAAACAGCAGCAGGCACTTCCAAAGAACTCTGGGGAGCTGGGGGTTAAAGTCTGTTGTCCCTGAGACTTCAGCAGGAGGCAAGCTCTTTTCTCAAGCCCTTGGAGATCCTTCACAAGTTGAATAAAGTGCACACAAAGTTCTTTCTCCTTTCTTTGGCAGTCAGGCAACCACTGCAGGCCAATCCCCCAAGCAGCACTTCAGCTTAGGGATAGTCTCTCCTCAGTTTCTTCAGGTTCCTCTCCTCAGCAAATGTGTCTTCTTGTAGTCCAAAAGTGATCTAATTTCTTAGGATCAGGGTCACAATATTTATATCCCAAAATCCTTTGTCCTCTGAGGGCAGAGGGGCCTTTGCCCAGTCCAAACCAGTTTTGGAGCACTCTGTTTACATGACTCCTTCCTTCCTTTCACAGTGCAGGGCAGAAACATCAGACGTCCCACAGGAGGTGGAGCCAGCATTTTGGAGGGAAGGCACAGCCCTTTTCAGTTCCCAGGTGCAACTCCTCCCTCCCATCTAGATGGAAATCTCTCTATTCACCACTGGGCTGACTCATCCTGTCTTTTGGAATCCCCCAGCCCTATCAGTCAAACTCCAGACAAGGAATACGCAACCTAGCAGAGGGAGGCTTGGATAGTTAGACAAGAAAATACCTACTTTCTTAAAGTGGTATTTTCAAACACAGAATGTTAAAATTAACTTCACTAAAATATGTGTTTTATCATTCTGAGTTCAGGCATACTAAACTCGAATTTCTACTGTGTTCCCTGAGTCAGTTAGGACTATAAAATGTAATAAGCTAACTGCCCATTCTGGCCTATGGAGAACAGGTAGCCTTGCAATAGTGAAAAACGAAAATGGCTGTAATTCACTATTAGGACATGCCACACACATCAGAGCTTGTCCTACCTTATACTTCAAATGCACCCTGCCCTTGGGCCTACCATAGGGGTGTCTGATATGAAGAAAAGGGCAGGTTTAGGTACTGGCAAGTGGGTGCACTTGCCCAGTCAGCATGACAGTACCAGACTGCACACAGGCTCTGCAATGGCAGGCCTTAGATACACTTTTGCAGGTTGATTCTGTGGGTGGCACAACCAGTGCTGCAAGCCCACTAGTAGCTTTTGGTTTACCAGCCCTGGGCACACTCAGTGCACTGTACTAGGTTCTGATTAGTAAACCAAACCAGCCAATCATGGAATCACTAATTCATACATTATTTACAATAGGGAGCACTTGCACTGTGGCTCTGGACAGAAGTGGCACAGTGCCCAAAACATCTAACACCAGCAACAACACATGAGGCAGGAGCAAAAATGGAAGGGAGACCCACGCCAAGGTGCCAGATCTAACAGTTCGCAATTGGGAATTTCACTTATAAAACTTAATAGGGAAATCCCAGTGTTATCCTATGGGAGAGTATGCCTTTCAGTAGAGAAAAACGAATTTGAGAGTTTTTAACTACCAGGACATATAAAACTTAAAAGTATCTTTTAGATACATTTCACTCTGCCATCTTGGTTGTCCAGGGTCAACCTTAGGGGTGAAAAATGTGAATAAAAAGGGAAGGTTTGACAAGAGGTTTATCTTGCCTGGTGGAAATGGCAGCGTAAAATGCACACCCAGGCTTTGCAATGGCAGTCCTGAGACCTGGTTAAGTGGGTGGCACAAGCAGGGCTGCAGGCCCACTAGTAGCATTTAATTTACAGGCCCTTGGCACATGTAGTGCAGTATACAAGGGACTTATCAGTCAATTAAATATGCAAACTGGGTATGAACCAATATTACCATTATATTAGGGGAGAGAGAGCACACACACGTTAGCACTGGTTAGCAGTGGTGAAGTGCTCAGAGTCCTAAGGCCAATATAAACGAATGCAGCATCACATGGAGGAGGAAGGCAAAAAGTTTGGAGATCACTCTGCAGGGGGGCCATTTTCCAACAGCTTTATTGTACTACAATAGTACTGCAAACATACTATGCTATTCATGAACTAAAATTCTAAAGTAAAACTGCAAAAAAACAGTAGTACTTTGGAAGTGCAGTTTGTGAATAGCATTTTGTAGTGTGTTTGTACTGCTATGGTAGTGAGATAAAAAGTAGTATAACATGAAGTTTGTGAATGGCCCCATGCTCTTCATGTAAACCTTAAAGTTTGAAGTAAACCCTAAACATGGCCTAGATTTTTACTGTAGATGAAGCAACATTACAGTCTATTAAATCAATCATAAGAGGTGCCTACACAGTGCACATTCTAAACACAAGTATTTAAATGCACTCTCATTTGTGATTATAAGGAAAAAGGACACTCTGAAATAAAATGTTTGCCTAGGATAATACAATTTGATCAAGCAGGAAAGCTTATATTGATTACAGCCTATCTGGTTTCACATTTTAAAATTCAGCCAGCATATAGTAGATGTATATTTCTGTCTCTCCCTCTCTTTCTGGTTTTATAATGATGGTCACTGGTGTGTCTTTTATTCTTGCCCCACCACCAAACACCAACACAAACATAGCAGATCCAACTCAGGGCCCCCTGACTTCACTACCAGGCCTGGAATGCACTTATTTGGCAGGTGTAATACCCCATTCACCCTCATGAAGCTACGCCCCCCAATACATTTAAGATGCCCTGAAAATTGATGATTAGTGTGTTTTTCCAAAATCTTAGCCTGCAGAGGCAGGAGCAAAACTGGGTGGTAATTCTTCAACTTCATGGCACCCAAAGCAGGGATTTTGGACAGAGGTATGACTGCTGCATGATTCAATGTCTTGGGACAGTAGCGGAGGAGAGTAATTGATCTCCTCTGCCTGTAGGAACGTACGGAGGAGATTGATTGGTCTCCTCCTTCAAGCTGATCCTTGAAAACATGTATACCCTTTCTGCAGAATCTAGTCTCAGGTTGTAGGAGGCATTTCAGATTGGACTGGTCTCACTTCTGCTGCAGTCACCAAAGTGTTAATTTTTTAGTGTACCAACATACGACTTGATGGTGTGGTGTGCCTTCATTAACACTCGGAGCCTTACATCAGACATATTTGAGCTTGGTTAGGGTTGAGAGATTTGTCTGCTCTGGCCATATATTGCTTCCATGAAAAGCAGTTGCTTAGAAGTATATTCTTGGACGATGGGATTCAACTATTCGCAGTGAGGACAGTAAAGGTGTTGCTACATTGAATGTGCTTAGGCGTGGAGAAAACAAAATGGAAAAGTCTCAAAAGGACTACTGGATGTCTTTGAGTTCCAAAGCAAACCTCATGATTGGGCAGCACAGACGTCATTGACCCAGAACAGAGTATGTCTGAAATTTTCAAAACATTGTCACATACTCCACACAGTACATTCACTTGTGTTAGCTTGATGAGTCAACCATTCCTGTCTGTAAGCATTGACCCCATACCAGGAGATACATAAACCGCAGCCATGTCTCACTGTGAGAGATCCTAACATCACCGAAACCTCTACCAACACTCTCAGCCAAGTACACAGCATCACACCGGGTCTGCACTAATAATGATGGCTGAACTAAAGTTACAGGAACTCCCCAAGGCTTACTCTGACAGTCCATCAAGTACTCCAAAATTCAACACACGAAATTGTTACATATGAAATTACACCAGGATGTTGTGATTAGGATTGTAGAGGGTTTTTCGGGATAGTTGCAGTTCTAGATTCCATGAGCTTGCCGGTGACTTTAAGCCTAAACTATCCCTGGTGAAATTCTGATTTCCAGTAACCGCATATACATTATCTATGCATAACATACAAAGGCCTCAATCTCACCATTCACTGTTTGCGGGGCTGCCACTCATTCCAATATGGTTGTCAAAGTTCTCTTTGTCTTCAATCTCCATGTTCTTCTGGCCACACTGCCCCACTATGAGCAGGCTAGCAGGTCTCCCTCAGATGAGTTTTTGTTTCCACCAAATGCCCTTTTTCCACTGCTGCATCTCTGGACGCATATACAGAGAGTAGCAACACCTAACAAAAGGTTCAGGTAAAAAAGATCAAATGGCAATTTACAATTTCAATGAAGGTGAAAAAATCAAAAAAGGGAAAGCAAGAAAAGAGAGAAGCCTATATTTCATGACAAATTAAAAAAAACTTTTTAATATATTAGACATAGAAAATCAGATAAAAACAACAAAATGCTCAAAAAAGTGTTGGCAAAACAAAAACAACCCATTTACATACCAAACATGTGGCTAACAAACAAACATTACAGGTACAGGAAGAACAACAAAACAGAAATAATGTGTCCTTCACAACTTCTGGCCACAAAAACGTTGACGGCGTTTCAACCGCTAAGTAACTGTGCGGTCATTCAGGACAGACAAGTTGAGCGTTTCAATAGCAGTATATGAAATACGCCAATCATAAATTTGAAGGGCGAATGCAGTAAGTAAAAAATGTAATGAATACGTTAAATATCCACGAATGGAATGAGGGAATGACGTTGAACTTGCATGGATATTCCCTCAGAAGAATTAACAAGCATTTACAATGCAACGGTTTCGCCTTTGGAAAAGTTTGAGTTATTGGCATTGTAAATGACAACATTTGTATTTATGTGTTGGTTTTGAAAACAGATAAATAAATGGCATTGTCATTTACATTGCAAATAGCTTTAACATTTCCAAAGGCGAAACCGTTGCATTGTAAATGCTTGTTTTTTAGGGGCGGGCAGGGTAACACTTGAGAGCTGTTCCCAAAAACAGATGGGCAGGCCAGCAAGTAGGTAAACATCGCAGGAAGACTTTTGCCACCCTCTGGACAGCCCCCTGATACAATCGTCTTATATTTATAAGAAGATGGGCTTCGATGTATTTTCCCCGGGAAGTCTGTTCTCAAACACTACTGGGAAAAGCCAGGGGCTCTCATAGGCGGCCACAAGAAAGGAAATGTACTGGGTTTCTAACTATTCAAATAATCCAGCTCGGCTGCAGAGGCCCCCACGCACTCGTGGGCTGTTGTTCCATAGCACCAGCTGCACTATTTTGTGCCCCTCTACAAGGTCCAGGGTTTTAGACGTTAAGCCAAGTAGAGCATGCACCACTCCCACTCAAGCCAATTCCAGCCGGGAAGATCACTGACAAATGTAAACAACAAAACCGTTCAAGGCATGTGAGGACAGTGATAGAAAACTGCATCGGTGCCCCGGCATTTCTTTCCAACTGCAATAACAAGCAGCGAGCATGTCCGCTAACCATTCATAGAATTAAAAACCAAGCACGGCAACGCCAGGCTACAAAAATATGTTTACGTGCCAAACATGCCAAGAGTAGTTAACACTTAAGTTTACAGCTGCTAACTGATTGATCCAACTTAAAAGCTCAAGCTAAGCATAGGTCTTTCAGGTGCTATCCCCACAAACACTGCAGTCAACCTGCCAGTATTAATCCAAAAAAGTAACTCGTTGCAGCGTTTTGAAGGGGCGCAAAAGTCCAGTCGTCCCGCACCCCCCCCCCCAAATACAACAGGTTAGAGAAATCAGAACGCGAGTAAACCTGTACTTTCCAAACGTTGCCTAAGCAATTAAACAAAGTGCCTTTTCACGGAACACTTCCTGTGTCGTTTATTATCAAAACTTCAAAACATGCTACAAAAAAATACATTGCATAAAAATACGTGCAAAGGTCAACCAAAGTCGCGCCACTTTCAATGTGCCCCCAGACACGTTTTGCAAGTACTCGAGAGCAGGTTACAGCATGGCCATTTCGAAGTAAGTTATACATTAAGCCATATAAACGGGGTGGTTGGTGCCACTCACCTGGTTTTGCACTCTCAGAGCCATTTTGAGATTCGGGCAGCAGTGCTAGGTGCACGGGCAGTGAGCGGCACAGCGGCAGTACTTCCTGCCCCCTCTCCCGTAGCTCCAGCCCTCGATGGCACCTGGGATCCGCACTGGTGCCCCGCCTAGGCCTGATAAACTTCCAAAAGGGCGGGTCTCTTCTTTCTTCACACAGCCATGCCAAGTGGGCTAACAGGCGCAAGCGCTCCGATGTCACAGGCAGAAGAAGCGATACTAAAGAGAGCTGCGGCTCACAGCGCGAGCCCCGGAGCTGCCCGCGCAGCCAATAACATTTGACGTGACACACCTTGCCCACAAGGTAATTTGAGCTCGGTCGAGTCAATGAGGTTGGAGCCGGATTTTTTTCATAAAAAAAAAAAAACTAGTTTTCATTCAGATCAGAAACCCGTATTGCCTTTTCCCTGTATTTAACAGCTACTACATTCAATAACTGAAGAGTTTCGCTTGAATACATGACAACGAAATTAGTAATGATCCCAGCTTCCAGTCGGACAGTTAGGAGCTGTGACCCACAGTTGTTTTAAAATGGCGGCAGGCGCGTTATTTAAATTTTTTAGAAAGTAACCAGGGGGCACAAGTCCTAACAAGTCAGGTCCCGGGCCGCGCTGTGATTGGCTGACGTCACGGGGGTGTCCCGGGCCGGCAGCCAATCACAGCGCGGCCCGGGAATGACGTCACGGGGGTGTCCCGGGCCGGCAGCCAATCGCAGCGCGGCCCGGGACAAAGGGGCGGGGCTTAAAAAAAGCACCAGAAACGCCCCCGAATCGCGTTTTCGAGAGAAAGCGCGATTGACAGCCTCTGCCTCCCAATGGCTAGCCTCCATTTATGGAGCTAGCCAATGAGAGGCAGAGGCGGTTCTAACATCACTACTGAAAACAAAAGATTTCGAGCTGGGAGGGGCTTCGCCCCTCGCCAAGTCGAAACCTAAAAAGGATGGAGAACATTTAATAATGTTTGATTGTTAGCCACATGTTTGGCATGTAAATGGGTTGTTTTTGTTTTGTCAACACTTTTTTGAGCGTTCTGTTGTTTTTATATGATTTTCTATGTCTAATATATTAAAAAGTTTTTTGAAATTTGTCATGAAATATAGGCTTCTCTCTTTTCTTTCTTTCCCTTTTTTGATTTTTTCACCTTCATTGAAATTGTAAATTGCCATTTGATCTTTTTTACCTGAACATTTTGTTAGGTGTTGCTACATATTGTCCCTGGTTCAGGGTTGTTGGACAGCCTTTGTTGTTTGTTAAGCATATACAGAGAGAGCAGCATCAGAAAGAGGGGAAAAACAGTTTGTGTGCAATCATCCACACACCACGGGCCAGCAAAAAATGGAGTCCACTGTCTGATTGCAGGTCAGTGCTACAGGCATCCGCTGCACAACGTCCTTTTTAGGTCCAGCTTGATAATGTAGGTGTTGCCAGCCTATTAACAGATCAACCTGAAAAGGACTTGAAGAAGCACTAGCAGAAGAGAAGCTTTGGCTTCACCCACATGTTGGTAGCTACGACTACATGTTTTGATTGTGCAGACGTTTTGTGCTTTGATAAAAAAAAATGCTTGCCTTCCAAACATATATCATCATTTTTTTATTTATCCAGCTTGTGGTAAATAAATAAATAATTACCGGTACTATTTTTGAATACAATGAATAAAACAGATAGCTCAATAAATAAGAGACAGGATTCGAGGTATCTTGAGTCTTCAGGCTTTAATCAGGCATAAGGGAAAAGGACAGAACAGCCTGGAAGCACGGGACGGCAGCTGCACGGGGAATGGGAAAGGACTGGAATGGCATGGGCAGCTTTCAGTAACAGTACACAGTATATATATACTAAAACAATTACATTACATTCAATACAGTAGGCGTAGCAGTAGGCTTGACTCGTGGCAGTCGCGAAAGATAAAGACAAAATGATGTAACAAGAAGGCGTGTACAGGGCGTGTACATAGACATGTGATGTAAACGTAACAGAAATGTCATAAATGGGGCGGAAACATGGAGGGGGCTACCTGAGCAGCTGGTACCCTTAACCTAGTGGTGCGCGCAAACGGGCAATGACGTGTTACCAGGGAACTGGGGACTATGACTTCTGCGCTAGAAGAGGAGACTAAAGTCTGGAGTGTCAGAGCGACATGTACCTAAGGCATATCTAGTATCTAGTGTTTGGAGTACATATTGATAGAATCCAAAAGTTATCAGGGCAAAGGCCACTAGACACTAAGACTGGTGCGTGCATAATTCTACATATATTGCGTGTGCTAGGAATATTCTATGAATATTAATACAGTATTTCTCTTACATGGAGACAGGAAGGCTAGATCATGGCTGAAACTATTGATGCGATTCAGTAGCTTAGGAATGCAGAGAAGGAGGGCTGGACTGATAACTGGAAGCATAACATACTCTTGGCAGACTGGCAGGCAGAGCCAGGCCGGGCCGGGCACTGTGAGGCAGGATGTAAGTGAAGGGTCAGGGATGCAGGTGGGGGCTGTATCGCTCCTCGGAGAGGGTTCAGAAGACAGGAGCTGACACTGGTGTCCGGGCCCTTTTGAGGCCTAGAAACGGGGACAATTCAATGAATTAACGTGCACACTGTAAAATGTGGCAACATAGGCCGAATACTCGTTGTTTTCACGAGGACTGGAAACTGACATACTAGAGATGGACACAACTATAATTGCGTCTTTTAATCGCTCATAGGGGATACATGCAAATCGATCATGCACATATAGCATAATATGGGGAACACGTAGGCACATATAACATGGCAAAATTTACTTTTCCACATTCCCTCCTTGTGCCCTACGTTTCCATCAGGAAACATCAATATTCATGATACCATCTATCTGTTCATATAGCATCATTTGTTCGTCTCGAATTGTCTTGGAACGGGATTTAGGACTAGGAATACAAGAGGTAGCACACATGCCGCAAATCGCAGGGCCACATTGTATACAGAGGCAGCAACTGAATATGATCATTACTGCAATACCCAGGAATGACAATACCTTCCATCCCCAGGCAGATATGATACTCCAGAGCCAACCGGACCATGTCCAGGTGCCTGGATTCTGGTGTAACTGATGGGCAATTTTATGAAGTCTGGTTATAGCTGAATAAACAGACGGCGCGTTATTAGGAATGAAAATGCAGCAACTAGATCCGATGACTCTACATGCTCCTCCTCTATCGGCCAGTATGACGTCAAGAACGAGACGATTTTGGAGCACGACAAATCTCATAGCAGATTGCTCTTCAGTTAAGTTACCTAGAGCAGAAGTAGTCTCATTCACTACTGCTTCAAGGGTTCTGGTTAACCTACGTATTAACTTACTATTCTGGACAGGTCCTATAAAGAAGAAGAAACCTTTATTAAAGTCTTGATATTGTTCTAGAGCAGTTTCAGTTTGATCGACAATTGGGGACTCAATCTCCCTTCTATGTCTAACGTGTACTAGATGTGTGTTTCTGTGATAATCAGATGGGGCTAGAAAAACTGGTGGCAGTAGGAAGGCAATGTAACATGTTCCATCCCAATCGAGGGGCAGACGAACATATGCGGTCTGACCACAAACAAAATAAGAATGACGTGAGGCTTTGAAAATAGATTTCCCACTGTCACTATACTCGACAGTAGTAGTACAATCACTATGTCCCACATGTGCGGAACCATTCTTTCTGACACATAATTCGCCTTTGACTGGTAGTACTGAAATAGCAGGCAAATCTGGAGTAGTATCGGACTGAACATTCAGGACCATGAAATTCGAGGAATAATTACCTAAATCATACACTTCATTTTCTAGATCTAACCCTGTTCTATGGGAAAGACCTTGCTTGTCTGGGAAACACGTTCGATTCAGAAAGGACATATCATTAGATGATGACGTTAACGTGGACCATGCTCCACATGAACCATTATGTGAAAATGGATAAGGAAAGAGTGGCAGAACTCCCTTCGGTGTCTGGAAAGGGGGGAGTCGACCACACACCCAACAATTAGTGGCATTGCTGGTCTGGTGTGAATAGTGTAACATTCGGATGAATGTGTTATTGCGCATAGCGAGACGATAGGATAGCTCGTGAAGGGGCAGATCACTAAATGTGTGCTCTACTGTAGCATTAGAAAACATATGTACATTTGAAATTGGAAAACATAAATGTAAAGCATAACTTGTGCAGGTAACCATAAGACTCAAAAATAACAAGAAGAATAGAACAATAATACATCTCTTAGAGTTTTGATTAACTCTCTCACTGTGTGGGTCTATCTCATACATGTCAGGAACCTGTCTAACCGTTTCACCCGAGAGGGACTTAGACAATTAAACTGGCTGACTTATTTTACTAGAACTGAGTTTATCTTTATACTCCTGTTGCGGAGTTTTCTCTAACTGGGGAGGCTTGAGTTCAGAGTCTGTTTTTAGGCAGTCTTTAGGAATAAGGCAGTCCTTAACAAATGTCTTTTCTCGTAATCCATGGAACTTTTTAATATGGCTGAGGTGGACCCACCCCTTCCTGCCTTCAAGTTTGACAGCGGTCCTTGTTGTCAACAACACCATGCGAGGCTTCTTACACCGGGGCTCCAGCGGACTTGAACGATCAAAATTCCGGACCAAGACATGTTCTCCAGGAACGACCTCATGCGGTTTCACCTCGGTGTTGTCGGGAAATGCGGCGGCAACCTGTGAACGACAAGAGTGTAGGGCAGACATCAAGGAAGCTAGGTAATCTGTCAGCATATTACTGGAAACATCTGTAATACTACGGGGTCTAGGTGTACCCCACATGTTTGGAGGGCGGCCGAATACGACCTCATAAGGGGCAGACCTGATCTGGAATGCGCAACCATCCTCATATAGAATAGAGCGACTGGCAGGGCAACTAACCAATCAACACCTTTCTCTGTACAAACTTTAGCAATGCGGATTTTCAGAGTCTGATTATGTCTCTCTACGAGACCGGCTGCTTCAGGATGGCGCACACAATGAAACTTCCACTGGTACCCTAACAGAAGGGATACTTGTTTCATGAGCTCGGATGAGAATGGCTGGCCGTTATCTGAATACACGACCCTAGGGAGTCCATAGCGGGGAAAGAACTCACGAACCAACTGCCTGGCAGTGGTCGCAGCTGTGTAATCTGGAACTGGATATGCTTCTGTCCACCTGGACAAAGCGCATACAACTACGAGGACATACTTGAAACCTCGACATCGCTCCATCTGAATATAATCCATCTGGAGGACTTCAAAAGGGTGGTCAGGAGGTTGGAATCCACCTTGTTCCACCGGGACACTTTTACCTGGATTGAACTGACAACATATCATACAAGTACGGACTTTCTGCTTGGCTGCAGCTCGTAAATGCTTGTTGAACCAAAGGTTCTGAATACTGTCTAACATAGCTTTTTCTCCTAGATGTGCTGGACTATGTGCGGTATTAATCATGACTTGAACCATAGAGTCAGGGAGAAACCATGTGGCTTTTCCCTTCGTCAACCATCCTTGATCTGTCTGGACCCCTCCTTGTTCAGACCATTTCTTGATCTCTTCGGGAGTAGCGTGTAACTGTATGTCTATGACATCTTGTGTAGGGTCCTTAACTGTCATACAAGTAGTCTGATCTGGAGTGAGTGTCTGTGTCGTGTTAACTGGAATGTCTGGAATCTGAGCTGTAAGCTTGGCTGTTCGATCTGCTAGATCGTTACCTTGGGAAATGATGTCAGTGACTTTCGTATGTGCCTTGCACTTCATGATAGCAATAGCTGTCGGTAAATGTATTGCATCTAACAGAGCTTGAATGAGAAGACCATGCTGAATCTTGGTTCCATGAGAAGTCATAAAACCTCGTTCTTGCCAGAGCACTCCAAAGTCGTGTACGACTCCGAATGCATAACGTGAATCTGTGTATATATTAACTTTTAGGTTCTTGGCACGTATGCAGGCTTGGGTCAGAGCGACAAGCTCTGCTGCTTGGGCGGACAGGGTGTCTATACGATGTGTTTCTATAACTTCAGTATCAGTAGTCACTGCATACGCGGCTACTAGTTCTCCTGTACTTGTTCTCATACATGAACCATCCACATAAAGTGCAGGTCGGGATTAGGTAATGCAATGTCTGTCAGATCTTGTCTTGGCTTAGTCATAGTGTTAACAACTTCCACACAGTCATGTGTGGCTGAATTTGAAGTAACTGACGGTAACAGTGTAGCAGGATTTAAAATGTTGCAGCGTCTGATTTCTATGTGTGGCTGGAACAGTGTAAGTTCATAACCTGTTAAACGTGCAATTGTCAAGTGCTGAGTCTGGGTTCTGTTTAAAAGAACTTCCACAGAGTGTGGAACTTGTACTGTCAGGGAATGTCCTAACACTATGGAATCACTTTGTCTGATCGCTAGAGCTGTGGCTGCAACTGACTTGAGGCATGCAGGCAGAGCCTGGGCCACTGGATCTAATGTGCTCGAGAAATAAGCACAGGGCTTGTATTGTCCTGCTTGGTCTTGTGTGAGAACAGATAATGCAGTACCATCACGTTCTGTGACAAAAAGTGTAAAAGGCTTACTGTAGTTCGGTGTTGCTAGAACTGGTGCTTGACATAAGGCTTTCTTTAACTTATTAAAAACAAGTGTATGTTCTTGGGTCCAAGGGAGGACAGTCGATACGGCTGCCTCCTGTGTCGTTAACTGTATAAGTGGCTTGGCTAGAAATGCATACTGAGGAATCCATTGTCTGCAGTAAGAAGTAAGGCCGATAAAAGCTCGTACCTCCTTCTGTGTCTTGGGCTGTGGAAGACTCGCTATTAACTGGATACGGTCAGGTGTCAACTGCCTACCCCACTTGGACAGCAAGTGTCCTAAGTATACCACTTGCTGGACACAGAATTGTAATTTGGAAGGGGACACCTTGTGCCCCTGCTCGGCCAGAAAATACAGAACTGTAAGTGACGCACGCTCGCAGTCACGTTCAGAACGGGCTGTGATCAGTAGATCATCGACATACTGGAGCAGGGCAGTGTCAGTTGGCATGTGAATGTTGTCTAGTTGTCTCTTAAGTGCTTGACTGTAAATACTAGGACTTTCTGTAAAACCTTGAGGAGCTCGTGTGAATTTATAGCTTCTTCCATTTAAACAAAAACCGAAAAGGTACTGGCTGTCTGGATGAATGGGGACACTGAAGAATGCGTTCTTGAGATCGATAACTGTGAAGAATGTAGCTTCAGAATCAATGGCTGTCAAAAGGGATGAGATATCTGGGACTACTGGGTACTGAGGTATGATACATTTATTAAGTTCTCGAAGGTCAATCACTAATCGATATACTGGAGGTGCATTTGGATCAGTACGTTTCAGGACTGGAATGATAGGAGAATTACATACATTGGAGTCAGTTTCTACAACCACTCCTTGAGCAATAAGTTCGTCAATAATTTTGGATAAGGCTGCTACAGCCTCAGGTGGCAATTTGTACTGTCTGATTCGTGGCAAAACTACACCTTGCTTTAGAGTCACACGATGGGGTGTGATATGCATACAACCTACATCAGTTGGACCTTGCGCCCATAAATGCTGTGGTACATTCAATAATCTTGGATCAAAATCACGTAATACATAATGACCTTTGAAGTCTCTCAAAAACAATCGGACCCCTTCTGGGGAGCAGCAAATTACTGCTCCTAATTCTTTTAATGTTTTAATGCCTAACAAATTTTCTGGACAAGATTTCGTGAGTAACAAATCAGTAGTTCGGGACAATGGACCAACTTCTAGAGTAACTGGTTTCGAAATTTCATTAACAATAGGCTTTCCTGAAAATCCAAGGGAAACATTTTTAGAGCCTGAGAGCGGAGCCCCTGGAACCTCGTCATGACTGATAGTAGTCCTACTTGCCCCTGTATCAATCAGAAACTTTCTGTCTTTCCCTAATACTTGACTGTGTACATACGGACCCTCTTGATCTATGGGTATCTCGATGAGAGGCAAGCCTACCTCCCTCTCTAGGCTGTTTCATGAATACGGCTGATAATCTGGATACTCTGTCTGTGCATACTGGTACATCTGTTGTGTAACATGCTGTGTTGCAGCGATAGGCTGCGATACTGGAACTGTCTGTTGTGCATTCTGTGGTGACTGAGAAGTCTGTGGAACTTGTTCTTGTCTTGGCGGACGTGGTCTTTCTTTAGTTTTACCAGTAGCTATGTTGTGTTTCAGAACTGCACACTCGTTTATAAAATGACCTGGCTGTTTACAGTAATTGCAGGTCCCTTTAACGGGAGCTGCAGGATGACTGGCTTGATTCGGACCCCTCTTCTGATTGTCCTGTGGAACAGATTGTGCAACTAATACTTTCATTTTTGTGTCTTTCATACGTCTCCTTTCGTGTTCTTGCTCTTCCCTGATTCTGTTCTGGTGGTACTGGAGCATTTGTAACATTTGTGACGGAGTATTAGCTTGCCAGGTACTTTCGACTTTCAAAACTCGATTCTTAACTTGTGGTAAAGAATTCTCGACTAGTTTGGTAACAAAAAGATGAGGGTACGATTCACTACTTGTTTTCAGACCACTGTTAATAATAAAACATTTTTCAAATCTAGAATAAAAATCACTAGTGTCTTCATCTTGTTTCTGTTTACAGGCTGAGATTGCATCCCAATCTTCCTTTTTCGTGGCTAGTAATCTTGGCAAAACTTGTATCAATAACTCGGGCAAATCTTTACATTTCTCCCCAAGACCAGTACCTGGTACTCGTAAACCATCTTCAGCTTCTAGAGCTGTCCAATCAATCTTTTTCTCTCCCACCTCCCATTCTTTTTCCTTGAGTTTTTCATATACCCCTGCGGGCAACAGAACCTTTAACATTTTAATGATATCAGGATACGTGTATTCTCCCATACGGAGCATGTCTTTTAATTCTCGATGGAACCCTGCTGGATCTTTGTCGTGACAGGGAATTAACTTTTTCATCTCTAAGAGTTCCATCTTTGTGATAGGGGTGTAAACAAATACTCGTTCTAGGTCACCACCCGCTGTCCTAACTGGGTGTACTTCTCGTAACGGATGCTGTCTATCTATGTAAAATGATTTACTTTCTGGAGGTGAGACATGAACAACATGTGGATTTAGAAACGTTCGGTATTTGTGGCGCTGTTCTAGGATGACACTAATTAAATCAGTACCTAAACCTCTCCATCTATACTGGAGTAACTCGTTCAAAACATCGTGTAGCGGACCTGGATCAGAATGCTGTCCCTCATACAGTGTAATGAGGTGCTGGATCATATACATACCCACCAGTCGCTGCTCGGCTGGGGGCAGTTTCAGAAACATTTGTGCCACTATTTCATCTGGAAAAGTGGTAGAATCAGTAGTCCACCGGACTGCTGATCGGGCTAGTTCTTGTTCATGCATTGTGCTAAGCTCACTATAACCTATTCGTGATTTCAGAATATGATCGGTAGCTTGGAATACTTGCTCAAGAGAACTCTGTTCTGGTGCTGGAGGAGGGAAAACTTTCTTGTGATCTAGGCGTGAATGTCGGTCGGGAAGTCTAGTTCTACCTACATACGCTATTCTGGAGGGATTCTCGTCGTCTACCTCTTCAGTAGGGGAGTCGTCTTCTTTCTCGGTTGCTTGTACTGCTTCCCGTTTCTCGTGTAACTTTATTATTTCCCTACGGATTTTCTTGTACATACTCTCTATACAGTTCTGTGTCTTGTGTCTTCCCTCGGCTATATGGTCACTCCACCTAGTCAGGACTTTCATTTCTTCCGGATCTTTATCCGGATAATCTTGTTCCCTTATTAAACAATTAATTAGAAACTTTAAAAGCATGAGCTGAATCTCGACTTTTCTTTGAATCATGGCGTCGCGAACACTTTCTGGATCCACTCCTGTACGGATAAAACGAAATATTCTGTCTAGATATTCTTTCATATTGGGCAGGGTGTCCAAATATTCGGTCACCCGTCTTACACGCAATGAATATATGACCATATTACCATCGCCTGAAACTGGATCATAACGGCATTCAGTAAGTGCTCGCTTGATATCTGCAAATGTCTGAATTTTTGGCGAACGCTGTAACGCTCGTTCATGTAGCTCAAGTATCGTCATACGTCTGTGTTGAGGCGGGGTTCCAGGAGGACTTCCCCCCGCGGCTCCTAAACTAGAATCGTCGGTGTGTACTGTACGTGCTGGTAGAGTGACTGATGTAGCGGGTACATTTACTGTGAGCTGGACCGGGGGCGCCGTAACAGATGCTGCAACGGGTGCCCCGGTGGCTGGAGGAACAGGAATTACATTATTTACGGGAGCAGGCGGAACAGGATTTGCATAGTCCGGGACTGTATCGTCCAAATAGGACGAGAGAAAGATATCAGCTGCGGTCGGTTTGTGACGTAGCTTAATCGGAACCAAGGGCGGCGGAAAATTACATGGTGCTTCCGGGGTTGCTCTTGGCAAGCCCTCGGCAAGAAGAGGATACATACCCTTAATAAGGGCATTTCTCTGTCTGTCTGACTGTTCTGCTTTAACTCGTTCACCTACTTCGATTAATTCCCTTTCTTGGGCTCTTTCTGAGGATTCCCTACTTAATTCTGTTTTTCTGATTTCTTTTTCGGTTCTTCTATGAGATTCTTTGCGCCATAACTCGATGGCATCTTTCTGGGACTGTCTGGATTTCTTTTTCCATAATGCTTCTTCTACTCGCATGATGCACTCGGCATCCCATGTACCTGACATGGGCCATCTATACTTCTCTTCTAACTCCTTGGTATAATCCACCCATAAGTCTAGATATAATATGGCACTTAAGCCATGCTTATGATACATAAAATGACCTGGACTGTCCCTAGGCGGGACAGGAACTGCTTCCTCGAGCAACCCTTTTCGGGTTTTTAACTGACGTAACCTGGAGAATAGAGGCATTCTAATCTTGAATCTGAACACAATACAATACACGATAAACACAATAATGACTGGAAAAACAAATCACTCATACCACGACATTGAAAACACATTAAACGACATTTAAAATAACAGTTCGAACAGAATATTACCTGGTATACTGAGAACAGAACACATGAATTTCTCGAGAACGAAACTTACTAGAATGACTAGATGCACTGCTATAACAGCGCGAAACTTACCGGTCCCATAAAGAGACACGTCAGGACCCGCATCCACCTAGGTGGACACTTCGTGTTGGATCTGTGTACCCAAACCCACGGACCAGAGACAAATCAATTGACCCTGTCTAGATACTACCCCAGCAACGGTACTCACCGGGCAGCAAGAACGGAAGGCCTCGGACTGGACTGGACTGCTACGACGACGGACTACGAACTTCGGACTTCAGTTACAGGTGGGCCTCCGGATACCTCGGACCTTGGACTCTCGGCTTGGGCTCTGGTCGGGACTCGCCGCGTTCCTCACCGCCTCGTCTGGATGCTGGACCGCAACCTCCGTCTCCTCCGTGGGCCTGAGGGATACTTGAAGCAGAAATATCTGCACGTGCACGGTATGGTTCCGTCACGGCTGCAGAGCATCAGGGGGCCTGCGTGGCTTCGCCGGCGCGTGGGGAAAGGGCAAGTCTCTATTCGGGCGCCATTATGTGGTAAATAAATAAATAATTACCGGTACTATTTTTGAATACAATGAATAAAACAGATAGCTCAATAAATAAGAGACAGGATTCGAGGTATCTTGAGTCTTCAGGCTTTAATCAGGCATAAGGGAAAAGGACAGAACAGCCTGGAAGCACGGGACGGCAGCTGCACGGGGAATGGGAAAGGACTGGAATGGCATGGGCAGCTTTCAGTAACAGTACACAGTATATATATACTAAAACAATTACATTACATTCAATACAGTAGGCGTAGCAGTAGGCGTTACTCGTGGCAGTCGCGAAAGATAAAGACAAAATGATGTAACAAGAAGGCGTGTACAGGGCGTGTACATAGACATGTGATGTAAACATAACAGAATAAATGGGGCGGAAACATGGAGGGGGCTACCTGAGCAGCTGGGACCCTTAACCTAGTGGTGCGCGCAAACGGGCAATGACGTGTTACCAGGGAACTGGGGGCTATGACTTCTGCGCTAGAAGAGGAGACTAAAGTCTGGAGTGTCAGAGCGACATGTACCTAAGGCATATCTAGTATCTAGTGTTTGGAGTACATATTGATAGAATCCAAAAGTTATCAGGGCAAAGGCCACTAGACACTAAGACTGGTGCGTGCATAATTCTACATATATTGCGTGTGCTAGGAATATTCTATGAATATTAATACAGTATTTCTCTTACATGGAGACAGGAAGGCTAGATCATGGCTGAAACTATTGATGCGATTCAGTAGCTTAGGAATGCAGAGAAGGAGGGCTGGACTGATAACTGGAAGCATAACATACTCTTGGCAGACTGGCAGGCAGAGACAGGCCGGGCCGGGCACTGTGAGGCAGGATGTAAGTGAAGGGTCAGGGATGCAGGTGGGGGCTGTATCGCTCCTCGGAGAGGGTTCAGAAGACAGGAGCTGAGACTGGTGTCCGGGCCCTTTTGAGGCCTAGAAACGGGGACAATTCAATGAATTAACGTGCACACTGTAAAATGTGGCAACATAGGCCGAATACTCGTTGTTTTCACGAGGACTGGAAACTGACATACTAGAGATGGACACAACTATAATTGCGTCTTTTAATCGCTCATAGGGGATACATGCATATCGATCATGCACATATAGCATAATATGGGGAACACGTAGGCACATATAACATGGCAAAATTTACTTTTCCACAAGCTGCCTGGACTTACATTTTCAGGAGCAAGTGGCACACATATAATGGTGTAACATTATTAAAGTGTCTTAGATAACTAGATAATTTATTGTGTTTGTTTTTCTCTGGGAGGAGTTCAGGTGGGAAGAGGGCATTCAATAACTTTAGACTTCAGAGTTCAGTATTGTGTTTGAGAGCCCAGAGATAGACTAATCCACATGGATGTTTAGGTCTGGCTTGAAGGTGCAACTGTCACGTGACCTTTAAAAAGAGCTTCAGAGTACTACTGAGAGAGGGGTTCAGGCTCTATCCATATGCTGGTTCAACTGAGTACAGGATTTGATTGGCCTGAATTTCTATGCCACTAAAACTCTGCTCTCATATCATTTTTTTGTTTGTGGAAAGGTTTTACTCTATACTGGGCTCACTTGGATATGGTGCCAAGCCAATGATTATGGTGATAGGCTTCATCTGTTCATTATGATAAAGTCACTAGGTCTGATATATTCATTTAGTAAAGTTGACAAGCATTTATGAGTGGATTGTGTTGACTCTATATTAAAGCCTACAGATAGGTATTTTGTTACAGCCATTGAATTTGGTGTTGGTTACCCAGTGTGACAGACCATGGATATATAACGTTTGCTCTGAGAGAATCCTTGTTAGGCCATCATATGAGAGATAGTATTTTTCTTAGTCAACTGCAATTCTGTATATCTTTCTAATGGTATCACTGTGTCTGATGATTGCCGTGTGGAAAAGTGTAAACTGAAAACGGCAGGCCTGAGTTGGTTACGGTGACAAGCTACAGGCCTGTTTGTTGCACTGGAAATGTTATGTCCGATACAGCAGGTCTGCCCTGCTTATTATGAAATATTATGACAAAAGCAGTTGGTCTAGCATATCAATTATGAAAAGTATATGGTAACGCCCATAAGCCTTTAACAGTTGGCTGTAATCACATTGTGTTACAGGTCATAAACAGGTAATTTGTTACATGAAATATCCCAGATTACCATAGTAGGCAAGGGTTTTGGCATTTGCTTCCGACTCTGACAAACCCGGGGGGTTTTCGCTGTTATGATTCTTGATAGGCCTTGTTTTGAGGAGTTAAATATTGTTTGGCCAACTGTAATTTTGTAAATTTTTATAATTTCATTAATCTATGCCTGATAGTTGTGAGTTTATGCGTTCTTTAGTAGGCCTGGGTTCTATACTTTGTTATTGGTTCAGTGGAAGACGTCATGTCAGAATCCCTAGGTGTGATCTGTTTAAAATGAAAATTTCTGACAAAGAATGTAGGCCTTACTTACTTATTGTGTGTTGGACTTGGCCCTTCTGGCAGGTTCACCCCTAAACTTTTTGATTTTATATGTGACTTGGTGTTGGTTGTTTTTGGCTTCTGCGCACTTTCACTGTGTCCCAGTGTAAAGTGCGTGCGTTCTCTGAGTGCATGTTGTGAGATTGGCATGCCCTCCCAAAGGACTGCATGGGGAATGTGTGTGTCCATGGTAGTTCCTGATGCGTGGGGAGTGCAGGCTCGAGTTTGGTATGTGCGGACTCGTGAGATTGAATGCTGCGCGATGATGTGTCGGCTTTAATGTGGCTAGTGTGGAAGTGCCACGTCTAGAAGTTGGCCTGTCTGTGCAGTAAAGGTGAATTCCCTGTCTGGCTTGTGATTGGCTGGAGCTGGCTGGTGTGCCTGGCTCCAGGAGTCAGGATGGGTCTGCCCCGGTGGTGAGTGGAGAGATCTGCATATTGATGTGAGGGAGGGGTGCACCTGGGACCTGAATAGGGCTGGGCTTTCCCTACACAGTGATGGCTCCGCCCCCTGGGGTGCGACTGATGACCCTAGCCTGACTAGTGAATGGGAAGAGGGGCTGAGCACAACAGAGTGCTCCAAAACCAGCTGCGTCTGGTTTTTCCTTTAACCCTGCAGCCTAGACAGAGGATTTATGTGTATAAAAAGGGGCTGTGACCCCTTGCAAAATGTTCTTCCTGATCCTACCTTAGCCTGCTGTTGCTGGGTGCCAGGAGGAACCGCCACTGGCGACTACCTCCCTGCCTGGAGGGCCCTGTGAGCTGGCCCCTGGGCCCAGCCTTTAACCCCCTTGCCTTCCTAGGGACTTTGTGCCTGAACTTTGCCCTATAGCGCCTGGGAGCGCTCTATTTTTCCCTGCAGCGCCTGGGAGTGCTGGATTTGTTCTAGGAGGCTCTCTGCAACGTCGCGCTGCTGGGGAGGGAGAGGGATCCCCCTTTTTCCTTGATTTTTGGCACGGGCGCCCACCCTGTTTGTTTGCCGTACTTTCTTTAAAATCTTTAGCAGGTGCCCACCCTGCAGAAATTGCCGCCCTACATTTAAATTCACTAGAGGGAGCCTACCCCTCGAAATCATCGCCGTCGGCCTGAGATCGAGATATTACTTAGGGGGGCGGTATTTCTTGCCCACCGGCCCCCACCTGCCAGGAGTGCTGCCGTGGTGTGGTGGGTGCCCATCGTGCCGAGAGCAGCCGGGCCGGAGGGTTGCCCAGCAACCAAGGCTCTCGCAGCCATTCCCCCAAGAAGAAGCCGGCGCCTCTCACGGGGCTTCCGAGAGTGAGGGAGAGCCCCATGGTGACCAGAGGAGGAACCTGCAGCCTGTTCCTGCAAAGGGGGGCGCGGGCACATTGCCGTGCCTGCCCCCACCTCAACACAGAGAAGCAATCCCGTCAACAGCCCCGCAGGCAGTAAGAGCCCCGCCCGCGGACCGGAGCAGCAGCCCAGGACGCCCGGAGACAGGAGCCCAGTAAGGTGTGGGCTCGAGGTTCTCCCAGTTGGTTTTCCCAGGCGGCGGGCCGCTCCTGCATAACTGGCCATTGTTTGTTTTCCGAGTCCCCCAGTGCGGGACTCCTACGTGATTTGGGCTCATTACCTGGAGCTACAGAGCCCACGAGGCTCCAATGATTCCAGGGGCATCAAAGAGGGTAGAGCGGCCCTGGTTGGCAGCGGGCCGCTCCCTCAACGTGGCAGGGATTTTCAGTCAGAGCCCACGAGGCTACCGGGCACAGTTGTATTCAGAGCCCACAAGAGGCTCCTGGGGGCATTTTGTATCTCGAGCCCACGAGGCTCCAACATGGGGAGCATTTGTCATAATTAGAGCCCACGAGGCTCCAAGGGGCATTTTTCTGTTCAGAGTCCACTAGGCTCCCACGTGCTGCACATTTTGTGGTTTAGAGCCTGCGAGGTGCCCCCGTTGTTTTGGGGACACTGTTGTTCTCTAAGAAGCCCAGAAGAGAGCCAGGAGGCACGCTGGTGCCAGGCTCAGTTCTCCAGTTGCCCAGCACTTAGTGGCAACTGCTACGTTTAGGCCCTTGCGCATTCTTCCTTGGCTGCCTGCCTGCGCAGCCAGCCCAGACATTCTGGACATTGGGCCTGTGAGCCCCGGAGAGGCCAGGTTGGCCTGGGGTCAGTTCTGTGATATTTTGGCGCAAATGTGATGCTTACCTAATGTGATTTATGCAATGCTTTTTGCCTATACCCCTGAATGTATTTTTATGCTTAGGAGGTTGTTTTTCCTAGTATAGTTATACTAGTGAGGTTGTGTCCATGCGTGATATATGCCTAAGGTGGTTAGGGTTGCGTAGTGTGTACCTACCTTGTACTAGTGGTTACTGGTTGTGTGCTACATTTGCTATTTGGTCCTACAAGTATTTTATGTTCTAAAAAATGCTATCCCTACAAAGTGTTATTTCTACCAAGTGCTAGTTCTACCAAGTGCTTATTCCTGACAGTGGTCCATGTGGCCCTGTCCTGCGTATATAATCCCCTATAAATTCTGCCCATGCCAGTTAGCATAGTGTAAATTATGTGTTTATTATCTAATGTGTTTGGTATAATACAAAGACTATTTTTATATATAACCTTGTGTGGAGTTTCTTATGTGGTGGACCTTGGGTGTTGTTGCTGGGTGCGCACGCACACGCTTTACACCTTGCCTCCGGGATAAGCCTGACTGCTCGTGCCAAGCTACCAAGGGAGTGAGCAGGGGTTATCTTTGCGGGTGACTTCCTTGCCCTCACTAGAGTGGTGGTTTCTGCCTGGCTTTTAGCCAACCGGAAATCCCCATTTCTAACATTGTGCAAACCAACTATTAGGGAAATATCAGGACAATAATAATAGATTGTCATGATTATTATTATCATAATTATTAAACAAGCTTGTATAGCGCAAAGAGCTACCCACAATGGGGTTTCCTGGCACTAGAGACAGTTGAGGTGCAGTCATATCTCACTACTCAAACAACCAGATCGTCAACAATGTAGAAAGGAGGACAAAGTAGTGCAGCCTCTCAAAGTTAGCAGGAGAATGTTGCAAAGATTGGGGCCCATATAGGAAAAGGATCATCCTCTGAAGCGAGTCCGTTTGACTCTAGGAACTGCACAAAGAGAAAGATCACTGGAGCGAAATGAACTAGTCGGAAGACAAGGTTTCACTAGTCCGTGGGGATAGCAAGGGTTGACTGCTTATCTAGCATGGTGAACAAAGCAGAGAGTTTTAAATTAATTGCGCTTCTCCAACTTAAGACAGTGCAATTACTTAGGGAGAGAAGAGGACGATGTACTTTTGGGAGTCTGTAAAGTAGCCTGGTTGCAGAGTTTTGCACCACCTCCAACCTTTTTAGAGAGGCTCTGTCAGTTCCCGGATAAAGGGCCTTGCCACAGTCCAATCTAGATAGAATAAGGGCCTGATTGACTGTCCTTCGTGCAGAAAAAGGAGGAAAAATCCAAAGGATTTTGGACACAAGGATGCATTTTACACAACAACAAAAAAACAGCAAAATTTTGTCAAGCGAAGACTAGCCACACACATTTTGTTAATTTGTGTTGCTTTCATTCTTCCGTGACAGGATATTTTTCTCGACTGACATCTCAATTATGTAAGTTATCATAATGGCATACATTTGGGCAGTTCATGTAACAAGCGTAATGCAAAATGACAGAAATTATGCAAGAGTATACACGCATAAACACCATTTTGATTGGACGTAGTATTGCATCATTAATATTGTTATCTTTGGGCTGGATGGAAATGATTTAGAGTGTGGTGAAAGGTGTCCACGCCTTTCATTTTGTAAACTAGTTATTCAGTCGCACAGCAAGTATATTCCACTCCATGCCACTGGGCCCTCGTGGCTTTGTCTGTTCGCCTTGAGGCCCCACCACAGGGAAGTTTGGCTTCCAGTCAAAACTCGGCAGAGGATGCGCTGGGGAGGGGGAAGGAATGACATGAGCATCAATCCCCCGTACACGTGCCCCCATTTTCCTCCACTCTGCATACACCAATTTTGCACAATGTCTCATCATTTGTACGGGTTGACTAACTGGTGAATCAGGCTCCGGTTTTACGCAGCTTGATGCTACATTATTGAAGAATTCGAAAGAAATAATTTGCCTCTACAAGGAAGGCCATTTCTGTGTTCGGAAATGATTAGGCATGTGAGTACTCCTGGGAATCTGTGACTGCTGCGGATTCCCCGAAGTCCTCCGGGAATCATTTGTAGATTCACAAAAAGTCAGAAGCACATATTCCAAGAAGCAAAAGGAGTAGAGAGAATCTTCTATGATGATTGCAACACCTCCTCCACCTCTCCCTTTTGCAATACTCGGGTTGGGTCTTGTAATATGATTGTTGGGTAGTGGCAATACCAGGACCTGTTGGACATTGAATCAGCTCCAACGGAATTCCAAAATAAGAGAAATCTTGTCTGTAGTCAGGTCATGGATATGTACACTGACTGTGGAATGTCTTTAGGGGTGTGCCCAGACAGAGATCGTGCAGGCTAAAGAGACTGCTGGTTTCTCTATATAATCAGGGCTGCAATAGGTCATCTGTGGTATTGCTGCTTGAAAGAGTGATGACTAATACGTAGCCTTAAACACATTCATGTTTTGTTAGGTAAAGTGTAGACATTTATTAGAGAGTGTGTCAGATGTGGAATTAATGGAATTTAAATCGCAAAACCTTATAAAAGAAGTTAATATTTAAATGCAGCAGGCAGCCCATAATCTCATGCTGTGCCATCATGGCCAATTTGCACTATTTGTGTGCAAATTTGTCAATGTTTATTTTAAAGTTGGAAGGGTAGAATATTACAGACAGGTCTGGCAATTGCCAATGAACACATTTAAAATACACTTTAATTAAATACATTTATGTTTTAAAAAATTAGCACGCTTCACGAGGGCAGACACTTTGATGATGTCATCTGAGTAGTCTTTACAGCGAACAAAGGGGCATATTACCAAGCAATAGCGATAATTATCGGTATTGCTTGGTTAGAGACAATATTTTACCGCAAAGCTGCGGCGATTTTTATCGCAGATAAACCTTGGTATTACCAAGGTTTATCGCAAATGCGATAAAAAACGGCCGCAATGCATGAATATCGCTGAAAAGTCAGCAATATTCATGCATTACCGAGCTAATGCTCTTAGCCATGTTATCCACCTCCCATTGGATAACATGGCTAAGAACTGCTCAGGGGCAGGTGTTAGCTTTTGGATATATTCGCGCTTAGCGCGAATACCTCCAAAAGTTGGTAATAGGAGATAGCGATGTTAGTGACTGTTTCCAGTCGCTAGCATCTTGGCACGCCCACTTTGCATGTCATTAGTGATAAATATCACTGACATGCAAAGTGGGGCCCAAGATGGTCGCTATCTCCTACTAGCTGTCGCTAACTGGTGTTAGCGACAGCTAGGTAATAGGGAGATAATTTTTTCTCCGCTTTCTTGGCTTTTAAAGCCAAAAAAGCGGAGATAAACCCCCTTGATAATATGCCCCAAAGTCATTCTCTGAATGGTCTTCAGCATTGACAGGTGAACTGTTGCTATCAAAAATATTCAGATTATAGAATTTCTAAATGAGCTAGGCCTCTCTGCAATATAGTGTAATTTTCCTCAATCTGAGAGAGCTACCGCTACTCCTGCTTTCAGTAAGGCCTCCAAGATCCACCTCCAGGATCCTAAACACTGTGGTGAAGAAAAGCAACACCATAGATAAAAAAAAGATCTATCCATTTTCACCTACCAATAGCTCCCTTCATCGAAACTTGGCTGGCAACCCTCGTCTCGCATCGGTTAGGTTGTGGCTTAAGACCAACACTGAAAAGACCTGATCTTGCAGTCAGACACAATTTACAGAACATTTACCTATATCTTCCTTTTCACAGTAGAGCAAAGAATAACATCGAACAAATGTGATCTGTAACTACCATAAAGTAAATTGTAATGGAAGGGAAGAGAATAAAGATACATATAAAAAAACAAAGAAATAATTTGGCAAACGTTCAATTTAACGTATATAGGTTTGGTTCATATAACAAACCCCTTGTACCAAGATCATCTTATACATGATATATTATATTTTTTTATATGCATTTCTGTCCTAAATATTTGAGAAAAATGATCGGTAGTCACATCAACCCCTCCTCAACTAGAATGAATGATCTTGTACCACTTTGCGAGTTTGCCAGCATTTTCCTCCCACAGTCACAGCTCTGTCATCTGCCTCCTCCGTCACACTTGTAGAGCTGAACATTCCAAAAACATCGCAAGAACATTTCATACATGCGTGCTCACCTCGTTCGAACCTCCTGTATCATGTGGACTTATGAGGCTACTCCCATTTCTACTCAGTAAACTGACTAGTTAAAATGCTATGGTGCGCTGTTTCATCAACCAAGGATGGCAGCAAGGGATTTTATTTACAACTGATATGCAGCAAAGTGAATCTGTATTTCTAGTTTAAGATTCCGTTCATTTCTGCATGTATGACATTTGCTTCCTGTGACTTACTTCTAGAAGTCATTGTTTTCTGTGTAACAGTTTGGACTTTTTTCTATTGTATTACAGGAGAAATTGATGTATTCCTTGTACATTAGAAATGCATTGTTTGATTAATGCTCACAACTGATTAAGAACCCTTATGATTTGATACAAAAGTAAACAATAATATTTTTTGATATAAAAACTTCCCTTTGTTGCTTTTCTTCTTTCATTAGCTAGTGTGGTAGCTAGACCCTCTTCTCTGAAGAAGTATCGAATACTTGACTGTATACAGCGACTGATGCTTTCAGTCTGAATCTTAAACTAGAAATACATATTCACTTTGCTGCATATCAGTTGTAAATAAAATCCCTTGCTGGCATCCTTTGTTTATATATTATCTGCCCAAGCCCGCAAGGGTTTATTGGGTTACCCACCCTCCCGGCTCTCGTTTCATCAACCAGACTCATGTCGCGTTCCCTGTCATGCCACAGCGTCATGCAAGCCTGGCACACATATGAATTGGCAGACTATCCTAGTATTACTCTAAGCCCAGAACATTGTCTCCCCAGATTGAACAACAGGTTTCCTGCCTGCTACCACCAACTGAACATAGTCAGCTTTCATCGTTATAATCGTTCCCCATGTCTATTTGATTGAGGGTAATAAAGTGATATCCTTTTATGTTTAATACCACAGTTGTTAGAAAAGGTCACCATTCTATCAGAAGAGAACGTGTCCCTATTGCCAGAAACTAACTCGAAGGGAAAACCTTTTCTATAACAAGCATTGGCCATGCCAATAGTTTCGGTTTATGGATGAAAATGCTTTTTGTGTCATTAAAGAGTTTAAGCACTGAAACACATTCACTCTGTCCCTCATCTTTATACTCATAACTCCAGTCATCAATCCACTGACTCCTTTTTGCATTCACCCTCTGACACAGCTATTATAAAACACACAAAATCTCGAAATCATTGAGCATGAGAAATGATCAGAATACAAATAGAAAAACGAAAACATGTAAATGTAGTATACTTGTAAAGCGCACAGCTGCCCCAGCAACGTCCCGGCGCTGTATAACTCTGGGGAACCCCTCCTGGCTTTCCCTGTGGGATAGTCCCTTGCTGGGAGTCCCCAAGGTGGAGCCAGGCATCCCCGGAATTGGTGGGGCCGTTGTGGAGATTAGGCAAGCTAATGCCCAGAGTTGCCGAGTGGAACCCCTGATTAGAGTAAGCACCGAAGCGAGAATTATCGAGTCCGCTGACCAAGGTCCACGACCCTGCCGCGTCGGGAATTGAGCCCTGGTCCCGGGCTGACTTCTGCTCTCAGGCCTGCTGCCTCTAACCAGTGAGCCACACTACTCCACATCTAACCATCTAACACAGCTGACATATGCTTGTTATATCAAAACTTAACAGGGGACAGGGTGTCCATCTTTCAGAAGTGTTGCAAATAGTTTATCATTGCTTTAAAGTTTCTAGATGACCGCCACATTTAGAACCAACGTATTAGCAATTTTAGGAATGTTAAAACAGTGATAGACTATTGACAACAGCATTCTGTGAAAGTGTCCTGGTTTAGAGGAAGTGGTCATCTGGGGTGCAGTGCTCTCCAAATGAAATGAGCAGCAAGCAAGAGAACTGTTATCACTTCCTGGAGAGCTGGAGTATCCATTTTAACAAATATTATAAAAAAAGAGGAGAGACAAAGAGACAAAGCAATAAAAGGAGAATATTGGAAACTAAAGTATTGCCCAACTAGCTCTGACACTGAAACTGGCTCATTTTTCCCTGGATGTACACATCTAATCATGAAATGTGCCATCCACGGCACGGGCGCAAGAGAGTCTAGAACCAATGTGGACTGAACATGGTTTGTCACACTTGGTGACCAATACCATTAACTACTAAGTCAATCTATGAGTTTCAATGTAATAAAATACTTATTTGTAGGATTCTATAGAGAGTTTTACCAATCCACACTAAAATGCCTATCAATATTTAACATATGCTTTTCACAATAAATGTCAGGCCTTTATGATAACATTTCATAATAAACAGATCAGGCATACAGTAATAATCATTCGTTTGCCACCATAACCAACTCAGTCCTTCTGTATCAAGTATAAACTCTACCAAAAGCCAACAAATTACTATATAAGCTCTAGACTTTTTAGTGGCAATATACAAATTTGGTCCAAACAAATCCTGTACTCAAAGGAACCATTATGTGGGTGGGGCCTAACCCCTCCTCTGAGTAGGACTCTAAAATGTCAGTTTTGTTCGTCACAAATGGCCAGACCACAGTTGCACCATCAAGCCAGACTTAAAAGTCCATAGCATGGACTCCTAAACACAAAACTGCACTCAGACGGCTAAAGTTAATGACTGTCGCACTCACATCTACACTGCTGTCAGAGACAAACAAACACTGTAAATTATCTAGTTATCATAGCCACATTAACAGCATTAATAGCATTACAATGTCATGTAGGTGCCCCTGAAAACTTTAACTCGGGCAGCTGGATAAATAAAAAAAAATTGGCAAAGCTGCGTGGAGGGCATGCACATTTTGGGGGAAGCACACAACGTCTGCCCAATCAAAACATGTACTCATGCCGCCAACATGTGGGCAGAGCCAACGATCCAGTCCTGGCAGTGCTTCTGAAAGCCATTTGTTAGGTTGACATCATAATGCCTATCAAAAGCTGTGCCGTCAAGCAAGACCTAAAACGCATCAGTAGCAAAGACAACAACAATGTTGCTATTGAGTTCTGCTAAAACTGTAACTTCATGAAGTCAAATCACTTTGCACCATTATTGTTTTGTAACAATCATGGAAGCAAATGGGATGTCTGTGTTCTGTAATGTTTGACACATTTACATTCGACACAATATTCAACCTCAGCCTAACTATTGCCGGCCCCCAGAAAAAACCTTTACTTGTGCTTTGTGAGTATTCCCTGATGTGACCAGCATAAGCAAGATCAATGATTTTGTTTCTAATAGAAAGAAGAGGTAAAAATGTATCACTACTATAAAGTAAGCCTTCTTGCACTGATAATTCTTGCAATACTTTTTAGATGGGAGGGCTATTAATAGGAATAGCTTTCCTACCTCAACAATTTTGTACTGATAATACAATCTCTGTAGAAACAAAACCTAAGTCATTAGTAGGGTAGCTATCTTGTCATGGGCCCGAAAGGAAGCAAATAAAATGTGCCGCTCGCCACACTGGTTTAGAAGTAAAACCAGCTATAATTGGGGTACCATGGTCCCCTTACACCACTGGTCCCCGGTGCCATACACCTGCTGTGTGTTGGTAGATGAAAGTCAACAAAGGCAACAAATGAGTCTTCTGCTCCTTCAGACTCTATTAAATCTTCCTTTGAAACCATGTATTCTGGGGAGAAAATAAGAACTGGAATTCTTTGCTCCTAGGACGTATGCAACTTTTTGTCAGTACTCGAACAACGTCATGCATAGTCCACTAATACTCAACATTTGTTTGTTCCAACTGTGCCATTCAAAATATGAACTAATGGGTGATGATTGGTTCATAGGCAAAACTGCCTACCCCAAATAAATGAACAACAACAAAATAAATAGTGAAGTTGTAACATTCCGTTAATTCAATCTAGTGCATTAGACAAGACGTTGGCTGTTGTTCTGTCAGATTGTAAAAGATGGTGGCAAAGTGGGGATCTCTGAGGACTTGGATGCCCAATATGTCCCCTGCCTGCCGACTCACTTCCACCTTCTGCTGACATCAGATGAGGGCACAGCAGGGACTGCCGGGGTGGCACTCAGAGGGCACTATAAGGACCCAAGCTGAGCTTCAGGATAAAGCCTACAGCCAACTGTGCATTGCTAAATATAAAACATTAATTTTAACAGCAAAATCAGAATACTAAGCACAAAAGATTGAACGAGCTAAAAACTCCACTAAGGAGCTTTTTTGTACTATCATGAACCTGACCTCCGCCCCAGTTGCTAATTCTATAGGAGGATTTCTGTAATGCCTTGGATATTTTTTTCCAAAAGAAGGTTCAGGACATTGTTGATGGCTTTTCTGGCAATAGCCAAGTTAGTAAGCAGTCCCTGAACATTGATTTTTCAGTTAGCGACAGTCCTAGCTCCTTTAGAGAATTTACTAGTCTGTCGACGGAGCAAGTTAGCCAGTTGATTCGTGCCACAAAGTCGGGATCTCCGGTAGAACCTTGCCCACCCAACATTATCCAGCTTGCACCAGATATCATTGCTGGACATTAAAAAAAAAATTCAATACTATGCTCTGCATAGGAAAATTTCCGAACCATTGGAAAAAGGCCTCAGTCTTGCCACTTATAAAGAAACCAAATCTAGATCCTATTGACACTAATAATTATCGACCTAAATCACGTCTTCCTTTTCCAACCAAACTTATGGAAAGGGTTATGAATTCACAGCTGTCATCAACTATTAAACTTGATCATTTGGATGCAACTCAGCTCGATTTTTGAATGGGCACGGTACAGAGACAGCCCTTAACGTTGTCACTGAGGAAATCAGATCCATTCTAGACAGGGGCGGCAGAATGGTTCTTGTCCTGTTGGATCTATCTGCGGCTTTCAACACGGTTGACCATACATGTTTGGTCGACCGATTGGGGAATCTGGGTATTAAAGACTCAACCTTAGCCCTGCTTCAGTCCTTTCTAACTAATAGGGTTCAATCGCTGACCTTTGGCAATTTCACATTGGAACCATACATCTTGCCCCGTGGCTCATCGCTATGTCTATCCCTATTTATTATATATGTCATGCCTTTGGATGCACTAACTAAATTGCTTTGGTTTTGGTTAATGTCCTACGTGGATGACACCCAAATTGTGGTGTCTCGTTCCAATAACGATCAAGGCATAGACAAATCCTTCCAAAACTGCATGTCTGCATTGAGTGGTTGGATGGGTAAATCTGCCTTAAATTAAATTCATCAAAGACATAAGTGATGTTGTTTGGCCACACCACATCCTTCTGGTGTCCCTCTTGATGGCCACAAGACGTAGGGTCATTCCCAGTCCCTACCAAAAAAGTTGAAAACCTAGTTATTACTCTAGATTATAGTTTCACCTATACAAACCTAGTTAATACAGGTGTTTCCTCATCTTTCTTTGCCCTTAAAAACAATACAGAAAATTGCTCACCTGATTCCGCTTGAGTTATTACAGGCAGTAGTCATGGTATTAGTCCTTTCTTGCTTGGACTACTGCAACGGACTCTATTTAAATTGACAAAAGAGATTGTTATCTAAGTTGCAGAGTGTGCAAAACTCAGCAGCTAGAGTGCTATTAAATCTACCCATATTCCCCTCTGCAACGCAGACTCTGAATGAGCTTTATTGACCCCATAAAGAATAGAGACATTCTTAAAGCACTGTGCATAGCATTCATAGGTCTAACTGGAACAGGTCCTGGCCATTTGAAAAATTTCAGATGGTATACCCCCAAGCAGATCCCTTCGATCCAGCTCTACCAAAAAAGTAGTTGTTCTCCCTCATACGTTTGTCTCTTGGAAAGTAGAAGTTTTATCAGAGGCACGGCTCGACGGTGGGATAATCTGCCCCACAATATAAATTACCCTACCCTCTTGCCCTCCAGAACAAAAAATTAAACTTGACTTTATTGTAAGTAATTGTGCTCCACTCTAATCACAGGCTAGTGCCAAGGCGCCCTTGGGCATTAGAGTGCTCTACCAAACCTAAAAATCAAATCACTATCAAATCCTACTCAGAAGATCACCAACAGGGTGGAGCCCGTTGAAGCAAAGGAGGCTGATCCCATTTAGTTGCATGGTCTCACTGGCCCTGCATCTACCAATTTTCTTTCATTCGCTGTGCAGTCTGTGCACCTGATCCAAGTGATTTTAGCTCTTCTCGAATCTGCACCAAGCACAACTATTGAGTAGCAGCATTTCCCACTATATATCTGTTTGCAAAGACATGTGGCTTGTCTGCTGGCTGGCATGATTGACACCCCCAGGTTGACTCTCAATTGTATTGTCATTGTCATGGAGGCTGCCATGATATGCCCTGACCTCCGTGACAACAACTAGACCGCCAACTCACTACAATATACTATTCAATTTTGAAATTAATATAGCGGGCATGTTGAAAGTAAGAATTACCACCCAAAGTTATCACAAATCTTAATGACAAAACCTATAACGATCTCGAGAAATAGTTATTTTGTGACTCATTTGTTTAAACTGATAGTACTGTATAAACTGTTGTTTTGCACTGGAATCTATAAATCTGTTCTTTTGTAAAATGCTTGTATGCCGACGTGACTTTAATGTAAAGTGCTAAGATTCCCTTTCGAGTCTTGCATGTGTTATATAAAATTTTAAATTGCAAAAAGTAAATCCTAAACGTGAACTAAAAGACAGTTATCTACCCAAATGGGCACATTAACTGACGCAAGATCCATGCACATATTAAAATGCCTTTTGTTCTTCTCAGCTACAACTAAAGGGGAACTCCAAAGGAAGCATTCAATAGGTTCAATGATACCCTAAGAACACATAGGTTGTAAGCAATTTGAAAAGTCATTATAGGCACTTAATAGAACATTTTTCAGAAGATGTTTAACTGAATACAATTGTTTTCTTTCATTATGTGAAGAACATCCTTGAATTTATCAAACACACTGGAAAAAAATTGGGCATTCTTGCACAATAATTCACAACTTAAGTTTTCCAGTTCCAGGTAAATTAATATCTATATTTTCATTATCACCCTGAAATTGTGCTGTAAGCACAACTGCTTTCAAACTTGCTATCACTTACTAGTGTGAGCCTAGTCTTTAAAGTAATTAGCATTTTCCATGATACTCGTACCCCAAAATGTTAATCACTTTTTCTGAAACATACACTTGTTCTTCTATTCTTCAATTATGAAACAGCATTACTGTAAACCACTTAGATAAATATCACTAGGATACATTTAATTCCTGAAGGCCGTTCACGATAAAACATGGTATGTAAAATGTATTCTAGCCCATGCATTTTAATATTAACGTTGGGTAGCTATCCTCTATTTTATTATCTTCGGTATCATCTACTTCCACCTCTGTAACAGAAAGACTCCTCTTTTTGACAAGAAATCTTAAATGTCATCTTCCTTGGCCATATTCAGCATGATCTTCCTGCTAATTATCCACACCCAAGCAAAGTTTCCTTTCTGTCCCTCAATACGTATTTTCAGCTTTCAAAGCTGGACGTTTCTTAAACTTTGTCATGGCATATGTAGTCCAACATCTAAACACTCCAAGACATATCAACAACTTTTGACAATAAAGGATTTTCTCAGGCAACTTTTGCTGTACTTTATCATTCAAAATATCTCACAAAAAGTTGGCCTCAAATGAATTGTTCTTTACACTTCTTAACATCACAAGTTACAGCTAGTATGGTAAAGGTTGCAATATCACTACTTTAAATTGACATGCAGTCTCTAGAAATGAAATAGTGTCTGTGAATTACCAAACTTGGTTGGATATCAAACTGCCGCGAGAGGTGTTAATTGTCTTTCTGATATTCATTGTGTTTATTATTACCTGAAACCTCCCGCTTTTGGGGGAAAATTTTTAAAAATGGCCTTTACTTCAAACCCCAGATGATGTACAAGTAAGATGGCTTCTCCTCTGAAACAATGAACTTCAATTACTCTAAGATTGCTGAAGGTACGCAACCAAACCTTATATTTAATGGTGGATCAACTTTATCAGCTAAAATTTGTGTTGGTGGTGGGTTGTCATTTACTTGCATTGAAAACTATTATTATTATTATTATTATTATTATAATAATACAATTGATTCAGAACAAGTCACCTCTTTACATTAAACGTGACTCCTGCAGGATATATCAAATGTATTTTACAGTACAGAGTAAAAGATCACTGTGTACTAAACTTTGTGAACTAAAATGTAGCAGTTGTAGATAAATAAATTGTGGCTTCAACACATTGCCACAGCAATTACAGTAATTTACTCAAATACTGAACTGCTAAGGCAAAGAGCTAGATGAGGGCACACCAGCCACTGTCATAATGGGGTGGCGTGGTGAGCAAAAAAGCGTTAAATTAAACCCATTTCTGTGACTGGTGATATACGTTTTGCATTGTTCATCTTTCTGTCCATCATATGTTCTTTTTGATTTTTTTTGCCTCAAGTGGGAAGGGTATGCCCAAAAGTGGGTCTCATGCTCGCTGTGTCACTGGACAAGCTAGCCGGGCTGATGAGGGGTAATACCCCGAAACCGGTCCCAGGTTGCTTGTTTCCAGTCCAAGGAGGGCCTAGCTTGGAAGTTCGGGCTGGACTGTTCCCATGAGGAGTAGGGTCAAGATTGAATTGAATATGGCAGGGTCCAACCTGAGGTGGCGTGGTGAGCAAAAAACAATGGATTCATCTAAGATCAGTGACCAGGAGTGAACATTTGCATTGGTTAGCATTCCACACATCATCTGTTATTTTTTTGCCCTAAGTGGGAAGGGTGTGCCCAGATGTGGGTCCGGTGATCACTGTGCCACTGGATTCAAGCTAGCCTGGCTGATGAGGGGTGATATCTCAAAACCAGTCCCATGATGCTTGTTTCCGGTCCAGGGAGGAATTGACTTGGCAGTTCAGGCTGAGCTGTTCCCATGAGGAGTAGAGTCAAGAATGATTTGCATATGGCTGAGTCCAAACTGGGGTGGCGTGGTGAGAAAAAAAAATGATGGATTAAACCCAATGTGATTGGGGGTGAATGTATGTATTGTTCAGAATTCCGTCCATCATCTGTTCTCTGTGTGGCAGCATACCTGCATTGTCCACTGGTGAGTCCAGACATAGGATACCCAATGCTTTGGTGTCCAGTTATGCAGTGGGGGATGAAAGCAATCAAATCAAATAACACTTGATAATGCACACAGCTGCTTCAGCAGAAGCGTGCTGGTGCTCTAGCAAACAGTATAAGGTAGGTCAAAGTAACGACAGACTAATAAAGAAAGTCAAATAACCATATTTTGAGTTGCCTTTTAAAGCCTGATAGAGACACAACCAGCTGTAACTTAGTAGGAAGACTGTTCCATGATTGTGCCATGCGCACAGTAAAGGAATTGTCACTATGACGGGACTTTAAGAATTTTGGGATCTGCAGAAGGCGACTACTCTTGGATCCAAGTACCCTCTTTTGAGGGTATGTAGACAGTCTATTCAACAGGGCCTCACCATGGAAGGCTCTGAAAGCCAACACCAGTGTTTCGAAGTTAATTTGCTGTTCCACCGGGAGCGAGTGCAGGTGTCTTTGATGTGGAGGGATATGATGACGCCTTGGAACTCTCCTGATTAGTCTTGCCACTACATTCTGATTTAACTGAAGTTTTCATACCAAATAGGCAGGAAGTCCAAGGTAGAGACTGTTTATGTAGTCCAGGTGGGACGCAGATCAAGGAATTAAAAATAAATAAATAATTATTAGCATTTTCATGAATTACAACACAAGTCAACCACAAAACTCGCCAGTTACAGGTACATTCATCAATTATCGCGGTGAACACACATGTCATATAATATCACAGTTGTACTAGGAGAAACAATGTTCACAAGGAACTCATTTCAACATTTCAATAACAACTTATGGCAATTTAATGGTTTGCCCAGCCTGATAGAAAAAACAATATACTGGTTTTATCTAATTGTTTTAGATTAGTTATATATACTCTGACAAGCTCACTAAACATCCAAGTAGTTATAGCCTATTTCACCGAAATAGGCACTTTATTTCTACAAAAGTCAACAATGTATATACATTGCACATGAAAAACAATAGAAAACATTAAAAAAGTGATTCTCATAACCCCAAGTGTAGTGACCGTAACCGTATTTACAGTGAAATTCGTGACCTATTCATTTAAAGGTTATCAGTACAAAACAAAGGAACAACAAAGGACACATATAAAATGAGACAATTCTATTTGTTGTGTGTGTCTCTTTACTCTAATTCGTCGACGGCGTTTCGGCCCTCTCTAGGTACCGGGTCTCATCAGGACAGTTTATCTGGGGACAGTATCAATGTGTGAAGAGATGAAAATCCAACGTTTCGTAGACTCGTCTTTTACTCTGAGCCAGTGGGTATATTTACATCCACTATTGCAAGACCATGCTATGTGTAGGAAGGAGGCGGGGGAGAAGCCACATCTCCAGCAGTCATCTCCCTCCCTGAGTCCCATCCTGCGCAGACTCACGGGGCTCCTATAGAATCTATGTAGGTATTTCAAATGTATCAGGCGCAGCCTGTAGTTAGGTGAGAGTTCTGAGAGTTGACCGCAACAAAATATCCATTGACCATCTGTCAGTGCCTCTGGGAGGTCATCACTCCAGCACTGCAGGGATTTTGGCTCATCCACTTGCGCCGTGTTCTGCATCTGCCTGTAGAGTCTGGTTGCTAACCTACAGGGGGACGGAGATCCCACCAAGTTCTCCAGTGCCAGAAAGACCGGGGGGGCCGCTGGGAGATCCTCATGCCCTGCCCAACTTATGCAACTACCTACCTACCTTCCAAAAGAAACGCTGCCGTGTGGGGAATGGCTCCTCACTGTACTACCGCCGCCACTTGTGTTTGCATTGCCGCCGTGAGGGGAACGGCCAAAGAAGTCGCGTAAGACCACACCGCCGCAGGGACTCCATTTCCCATCAGCCCCGGCAGGTGTGGAGCGACCAACGTGACGCCGTACTCAGAGCGCCCCATAAGAGGGAGGCGCGCTGAGCGCTTGGTGTGCTCGTTGCAACTACCTACCTACCTGCCAAAAGAAACGCCGCCGTGTGGGGAACAGCTCTTCACTGTACTACCGCCGCCACTTGTGTTTGCATTGCCGCCGTGAGGGGAACGGCCAACGAAGTCGCGTAAGACCACACCGCCGCAGGGACTCCATTTCCCATCAGCCCTGGCGGGTGTGGAGCGACCAACGTGACGCCGTACTCAGAGCGCCCCATAAGAGGGAGGCGCGCCGAGCGCTTGGTGTGCTCGTTGCAACTACCTACCTACCTGCCAAAAGAAACGCCGCCGTCTGGGGAACGGCTCTTCACTGTACTACCGCCGCCACTTGTGTTTGCATTGCCGCCGTGAGGGGAACGGCCAACGAAGTCGCGTAAGACCACACCGCCGCAGGGACTCCATTTCCCATCAGCCCCAGCGGGTGTGGAGCGACCAACATGACGCCGTACTCAGAGCGCCCCATAAGAGGGAGGCGCACCTCTCGCCCCGCGAGTCGCGCGCAGGAGCGCCCGGGATAAGCCCGGGACAAGGGCGGGACAGTCTGTGACAGTCCGGGACAGGCTGAGACTGGACTGGGCCAGGTACGCTGCCCAAATCATCATTCGTGAGTTCTTACCTTTGATTATATCCTCTGCTGCGATTATTGGTAATTACTCCTGGGCAACCTTATTAAGTAACACGGCACCTACCTGTTTCATTGTACGGTGTCATTTGGGGGAAAATAGTGTTATAATCACCTAACATGTCGAAATCAAAAACACCCCAAGCTGTTAATACTCTTGATAATTACCTAGTCCAGGTTGTTGCGAAAATAAATAATGATAGGAGATCCTCCTTGGGCTTGAGCCTCTCCCCTCCATTGCCATCAATTGAAAATGTGCCTTCTGACATAACTGATCTTGATACTAGCAATGAGGTTTTCCAGCAGACCAACGACGGGAGTAATTCATTAACCCAGCTAATAGTAGCTTTAGCTGAGTCAGATGCTGAGAGCATACCCGATGAAGAAATAGTATTGCTAGAAGATGAGCCCCCAGTACCGGTACCAGCTCCAATAGCTGCTATGGGGGGGGGGGAGAGTCTCCCGAAACGGGGTGGGCTCCGTTCAAGTAAAAAACGCCCAGATACCTCTCCACCCCAAAGGGTAGGAGAAGATGAGAGGGGTACTTCTGGGGGGAAGTTATTACTGGACGAAGATCAATTTAAGAAATTAGTAGACGCCCTAGACACTAAAATCAAGATCATAACTAAACCTCTTCTAACCAAAATTGACCATCTAACTGAAGAGGTGAATAGGTTAGGGGGACTCCTTCAAAAAACATTGAAGGAAGTGGCAAATATCCCCAAACAAGAGACGCTCAGAGTTCAGACAAAAAAAACCCAGACAGCCCCCAGGCCAGAACCTTTGGATAATACACCCCTTATTTCTGCATTGAGCAATGATTCGGGAGGGGGGGTCTCCGGGGGACTGGGTGCAAACAATGGGGCCTATGAAGGGCTGGGGCAAAGGGACAGGCCTAAAGACTGCAACACAGAGAAGGGACCAGTAGAACTAATTGTAGAGGCTTCTCCCCTAGTATTGATTCTAGCTAATGTCCCTCACTTGGAATCAGGGCAAGTAGAGAATCCATCCTCCCTAATTAATAAATCATTGCATTGGCTATCACGGAATATGGCCTTCTCTCCGGGGGGCATGGACCAGTTGGCACAAGAGGTAGTTAAGGCAAGAAGAGTAGAATGGATCGGGGGTGGTAATAAAATATTTACATGGGACTGTGTGGTGTTACACCTCTCAGACCCAGAAGTGTTGCCAAACATTTTGGCAAACATATATCCTCCCCAGCGCAGATCCACTGAGATAGTTCCTCTAACATTAGACTTTTTCTATGCTAGGAAAGGTAATACTCTAAATCCCACAGTATTGAGAACAAAATGGAACACTGTGGTAAGGAAGGGAAAGTCCTTGGGTACAAAAAGTAATTGGGGTATGTCTTTGGAAAACAGATACTCCGCCCTATCTGACCTCAATGAGTGTGACTGACTGAATGGGCCGGAGAGTGCTGCCCAAGATAGAATAGTCGGTACGCCAACTGGTGAGATTGACATTGCTGAGAAGAGAGTAACTGAATATAGTTCGTTTGTTGTCATCAATCCTCATAACGGGAGCATATATTCTCGGAATAGGTTTCAGCCTAGCATCACAGGGCATTCGGCTCTTACCCCCTGTTACACTGACAATTCCAGGGCAAGCAGCTCCTCACCCAATCTGGCCCAACCTCTCAACATCCAAAATGTATTGCCATCTCAAGTGAGGGTTGGTCCAGTTAAGGAAGGTCTTAAACTTTTATCATGGAATCTGGCTGGAATTTCGAAGAAATTAGTGTCCCCAGAATGGTGCGAATTTATTGAGCTTCATGATGTAATCATGTTCCAGGAAACCTGGGCAGTTATCCCTGCCTATCGGCAGGGGTTCCTAAATTTCTTTGTCCCTGCAAAAAAGAATCCCAAAGGGCGGCCGTCAGGGGGGCTAATTATATGGGTACGTCAATCATTGCAATGCACTATTAGAGCAAGATCGGTTAATAACTGTGATATATTGCCAGTTGTGATCACCTGGGCTGATGGCCACGAGATGGCCCTCTACAATATATACGCCAGGGGAGTAGCAGGGGGTAAAGCTTCAGAGGTAGTATCTGCATTAGACAATGATCTGGAACATCTCTCACCGCATATTACAATTTTGGTGGGGGGAGACATGAATACCACATTCGAACCATTGGGCCAGGAGGATAGTGAAATGTCCCAAGAGGAGGATACTAAATGGGGAGTCCCTCAATTAGATTTGCCCGCGGTAAAGAAATGGACCGAGGTGGCAGTACAGTTAAAGAGTATGTGTTTGGCCCGGGGCCTGAGGGCAGCAAATGGACGTACCCCGTCCGACCAACGGGGGGCCCATACCTTTGACAATACAAGGGCAAGTAGTCGGATAGATTACATCCTTGTAGATGTCAGAGACTGGCACAAGCTAGTAGACATGAGGGTTACATCTAGATTGGAGAGTGATCACAACCCATTGTGTTTGCTCTTCCAATTAAACCAAGGAGCAATAGTGCCAAGTTTAGGAATGGGCACTACGCCCCTGGACATTATCTCCACCAATAATCAACGCCATGTTAAATGGGCAATATTGTTAGATAAGCCAGAGAAAATGCAAGATTTAAAGGCGGCTATGGCGAGTGAGATTAGTAGCTTGCAAGATCGTTGTAATGAGCCCAATTTTAACAAACTAATTGAAGAGTCACACCCCAAGTTTTTTTCAAAAATACAGGGGTTCTTTTTAAAACAAGTTAATCAAAAAAAGGGTGCACATCCCCCAACAAAGAAAGGATGGTATGATCAATCCTGTAGAAGAGCACGCCAGGAACTCAGCTTAGTGCTGAGGAGCAAAAGTAGAGAAGGTGTGCTGAAGGCCAGGGAAGATTATAGAAAAGCACAAGCTAGGGCAAAAAGGATGTGGGATGAAAATCAATGGCTGGATCTAAAAAAGGCCTGCGCAGCCAAGCAGCAAAAAGAGTTTTGGGCAATCATGAAATGGGATAGGGGTGGAATAGCGGAATGCCCAAAAAACCACGTGGCAAAGGAATCCTGGATTGATTTTTTCAAGCCACAATATGCTTGTAGTTTGCCCCTCGGGCTTCACCCTTCCCCCCCTATGGTATTTTATAAAGATGAAGTGTTTACACTGGGGGATGTAAATGTAGCACTGGACGGGGTGACAAGAGGGAGGGCCCCAGGAATTGATGGAATACCGGCCGATGTATTTCTATGTGACCGGGCTAACTGGTGCCAATATTTTGTTTGGCTTGCGAATTCCATCGCACAAGGAGCCTTGATACCTGCCTCGTGGAAGGGAGCAGAGATCATTCCAGTTTTTAAAAAATGGGATAAGGCTTTACCAAGTAATTATAGACCCATCAGCCTTATTGACTCTGCACAAAAACTGATGGGTAGAATGATACAAAATAAAATACAAGCCAGGATAGATGATAAGGATGTTCTTTCCCCGTACCAAGCTGGTTTCCGCCCCCTAACTAGCTCTATCGACCAGGTATTCCATTTTTTAACTCTTTATTGGAAAAATGTGACCCTGGCAAATGGCCCATTGTATGCTGTTTTTGTTGACCTAAAGTCAGCATTTGACTTAGTGCCTCGTCAAAAACTATGGACTGTCCTTAGTGAGCTTGGAATTAGCCCCGAATTATTGACATTACTAGTCCGTATGCACGAAAACAACTACGCCAGGATTAGGTGGGGGACCCAGGGCGAGGCCACTGACTCTTTCCCCATAGAGCGTGGGGTGAGACAGGGATGTGTCCTGGCTCCCACCTTATTCTCCCTTTACATCAACAGCGTAGTGGACTATTTAAAGAAATCACCAACTGACACCCCAATACTTGACGGGGTGCGGGTCCCAGTATTAATGTTTGCTGATGAACACTTCTGGTCTTGCGAACCCCTAATGGCTTACAAAAGACAATTAATGCATTTGGGGATTTCTGTCGGACTCGGGGCTTGGAACTAAACACCACAAAGACCATGTTTATGAACATGAATCCTGCAAAACAATTCAAGGGCACAATAAACTTTAATGGGGCAGCGTTAGAGGAGGTGGATGCCTTTACGTACCTTGGTATTTCCTTACAGGGCAATATGAATTGGAAATCTCACATTGATTCGGTGGTCTTAAAGTTCCACCAGCTTTCTGGGGCCATAGCACTGAAACACAAATCTTCATTAACAAAACCTATTCATCCTGTCCTGGAGATTTATAGTATGAAAGTGCTGGGTGCATGTCTTTATGGAGCAGATCTGTGGGGTTTCGCCAATGTGAGTGTTTATTTATTTATTTATTTGTTACATTTGTATGGCGCTACAGCTACCCAAAAAGGATTTCCCGGCGCCTGTGACATTCGATTAGATTGAAGGAAAATTGCCAAATTTTGGTATTACTGCAGTTGCTTCTGGAACAGCCAGGTTTTTACGTATTTCCGGAAATTCGTATAGCTTTCTTCTTTCCGGATCTGTGGGGGGAGTGAGTTCCATAGAGTGGGCCCTGTCACAGCAAAAGAACGCCCTCCCGTTCTTTGCAGTTTGAATCTCGGAACAGCGAAATTCGCTGCTGTTTGGGATCGGAGATTTCTTGTTGGGAGATAGGGGGAGGCCAAGGCTTGTAGGTAGCCGGGCGCAGTTCTGGTTTTAATTTTAAACATATATATCAGGGTTTTGAAGCTGATCCAATGTTCTATCCTGAGCCAGTGTAAATCATTCAGATGTTTTGATATTCTATCGAACTTTGGGATCCTACACAGGAGTCGTGCAGCAGCGTTTTGGATCATTTGGAGTCGTTTGATCACTGCTAGGTTTGAGCTCAAGTAAAGAATGTTACCGTAGTCAATGCGTGATGTTATTAGTGCGTTGACTACGGTTTTTTGGGTGTTTTGGGGCAACATCCAAATAATTTTCTTTAACCATTTTATTATGGTGAAACAGAGGCCAGCCACTTTATTTGCCTGCTGTTTCATCGACAAAGTATTGTCAATAATGACTCCTAGATTTCTCACTTGTGTGGCTGGGATGGGAAGGTTACGCATCTCTGGTGGCCAGTGTAAGGCGCACCAAAGCTCTTTATTTCTTCCTAGAAGGAGGACCTCAGTTTTATCCCCGTTTAGCTTCAACTGGTTGGTAGTCATCCAGTTGAAGATTTCCTGAAGACCATTTTTCAGAACAGATGGGGTTGAGGGGTTTGACTCAGATAGGGAAAAAATGATCTGAGAATTGTCAGCGTATGACATTAAGGTAAGGCCTACGCTGTCGGCTAGATCGGCCAGTGGTCTCAGGTACAAATTAAAAAACAGCGGGCTCAAGATGGAGCCCTGTGGGACTCCATAGGGGGTGGGGAACGTGTCTGAGCATGCAATGCTGGATTTGATCTGAAAAGATCTGTCGGTTAGAAAAGACTTTATCCACTGAAGGGCCTTATTACGGATGCCAATTCTCTCTAGTGTGGTCAGGAGAATTTTGTGTGATATGGTATCAAACGCCGCACTCAAATCTAAAAGAATGAGTGCGACTGTTTGACCCCCATCCAGAAGCTTTCTAATTTTTTCCGTCACACCCAATAGAGCGGTCTCCGTTGAGTGTCCTGCACGGAATCCTGATTGCGATGGGTGAAGGAGGTTGTTATTCTGCGTGAAGGAAGTGAGGGCGGCATGGATATGTCTTTCCATCAATTTAGAAAAAGCGGGGAGTAATGATATGGGCCGATAATTCGATAGGACCGTGGGGTCGGCTGAAGGTTTTTTCAATAATGGGGTCACGATGGCGTGTTTCCAACTTGACGGGACAGTGGAAGTTAGAAGGGAAGTATTTAGCGTGTTTGCTATAGTGGTTAAGGGGGAGGTGTCAAGTTGTTTCAGAAAACGGACTGGGAGAGGATCACAGGGGGAGCCTGATGAAATGGACTTCAAAGACGTTTTTAGGGAGTCCAAGGTTATGGGGGGCCATTTCTCAAGAGAGTTTATTTTCTCCGGGGTTTTTAGGATATACTGCTCTGAAATGTTTTCCTGGGGTCTAGCAGTGAAGTTTGTGACAATGATTTCTATTTTGTCATTAAAGAATGTCGCCAGGTCTTGACATTGTTTTTTTGTTAACGGGTGAGCTGTAGCCGTTGTTTGAGCACCTGCTAGATCCTTTACTATACTAAATAGGGTCTTTGTTTTGTTTGTGGCATTGTTGACGGTGTTTGTCACATAAAGGGCTCGGGCTTTCCTACAGGAAGTATGATACGCATTTCTTGCATTGTTGTATATTATTTTATTTTCATGGTTGTAGTCTTTGCGCCATTTCCTTTCTAAAACTTTGCATTTAGATTTTTCAGTTTTGAGGAATTCATTAAACCAAGGGGCAGGGGGGCGGTGGAAATTTCTTTTTGCCTGCGTTAAAGGAAGGCATTGGTTTGCTGCTGTTTCTAGCCACTGGTTGGTAGTTATCGCAATATTTTCCATATTTTGGTCATGGGAGGGGGTGCTAATTGTAAGTGCGTTGTTCAGTCTATTCATATCTAATAATTTCCAATTTCTCATGGATTTCACAGGCCAGGTAATATTCCTGGGAGGAGATGGTCTAGTTAGGCTAAAACTAACGAGATGATGATCTGACCAGCATAGGGGGCTGGTTTGGGTCCATTTTAGGTCAGGGGTATTAGAAAAAATAGGGTCCAATAGGTGACCTGCCCTGTGTGTAGGACCAACATTGAGAAGTGTTAGGTTTAGAGCAGTGAAATCTTCTATAAGATTACAGCAGGCCACATTTGTTTGGTCCTCAAGGTGCAGATTTAGGTCCCCTAGAAGTGTAACATTTTTTAAATTTAACAACAGTGGGGCAATGTGGTTTGCTATGTTGGCTGTCCAGGAGTTTGCGTTCCCGGGTGGTCTATATATTAGAAGACCGGACAGAGTGAAATTCGGGTTGAGGGTGATTTGGAAAGAGGCGGCTTCACAGTCTGGGATATTGGCTGGGAGCAAGTTGCAAGTAAATTCTTTAAGATATATAATTGCAATTCCTCCACCCACTTGGCCTTGTCTATCTTGTCTTGTGATAGCATAATTATCAGGGAGAGCCATAGCTACATCCGGTCCGGACCTTCCGTGTAGCCAAGTTTCTGTTAGGAAGAGGGCACTTGGAGCATCATCTAATAAAAGGGTGAGGATGTCCAGTTTGTGCTGAGGTAGGGATCTGCAATTAACGCTAAAAAAGGAGTAGTTGAGGTTAGTGCGTTTTGGGCGTTTAGTTGTGATTTGGGAGGTTGGTATTGGGTTCGAATAGGGTTGGATATTTGTAAGTTCTAAGTTGCAGTTGTTACAATGTGTGTCCCCTAGTGGCGACAGGCCAATACAGTCATGATGTAAATTAGGGCGCAGCGTTTTTAATTGCATGGAGGTCATACCTGCAACGCGGGGGATGTAGGATGTCCTGCCCCATGCCCCGTCCTGTCCCGGACGGGCCCATACGGGCATGTCTTAGGCTAGTCTTTGGCGCGGTGTTTGGCGCGGGTGCTGCGCTTATTCGCTGCGCGTCATACAGTGGGACTGATTTATGTAGAGGACGTGCTTTAGTTCAGCTCCGACTCTCCAAAGTTAGTTTGCCCAATCAGTGCCTGCCCCAGCCAGGAGGCAGGAAGAAGGTACCGCCCTGTGCCTTCCCCACAACAAGCCTAGCGTTTGCTGAGGACCGGGGCTACAGGGGACATACGTTTTACCAGGTGAGTTACACAGTTTAGATCACACCGTGCTGTTTTTTAAAATCAAATCGGCGCAGTGAGAAAATAAAAAGTGTGGCGCTCGAACAGCGTTCGTTTTCAGCGCTTTTGGTCACAGTTTTAAAAGTACAAATACAGCGGCGTTACTAGCATTCAGTCACGCAGCTAAATTATGGCAGTATCTTTCAGTATCTTTCAGCACAGCATAGCCTTCTTTCGTCGTAGTCAACAGATACAGAATGAAACAACAAGGGCTTTTGTAGAGGACGTTCTTTAGATCAGCTCCGCCTCTCCAAAGTTAGTTTGCCCAATCAGTGCCTGCCCCAGCCAGGAGGCAGGAAGAAGGTACCGCCCTGTGCCTTTCCCACAACAAGCCTAGCGTTTGCTGAGGACCGGGGCTGCAGGGGACATACGTTTTACCAGGTGAGTTACACAGTTTAGATCACACCGTGCTGTTTTTTTAAATCAAATCGGCGCAGTGAGAAAATAAAAAGTGTGGCGCTCGAACAGCGTTCGTTTTCAGCGCTTTTGGTCACAGTTTTAAAAGTAAAAATACAGCGGCGTTACTAGAATTCAGTCACGCAGCTAAATTATGGCAGTATCTTTCAGCACAGCATAGCCTTCTTTCGTCGTAGTCAACAGATACAGAATGAAACAACAAGGGCTTTTGTAGAGGACGTTCTTTAGATCAGCTCCGCCTCTCCAAAGTTAGTTTGCCCAATCAGTGCCTGCCCCAGCCAGGAGGCAGGAAGAAGGTACCGCCCTGTGCCTTCCCCACAACAAGCCTAGCGTTTGCTGAGGACCGGGGCTACAGGGGACATACGTTTTACCAGGTGAATTACACAGTTTAGATCACACCGTGCTGATTTTTAAAATCAAATCGGCGCAGTGAGAAAATAAAAAGTGTGGCGCTCGAACAGCGTTCGCTTTCAGCGCTTTTGGTCACAGTTTTAAAAGTACAAATACAGCGGCGTTACTAGCATTCAGTCACGCAGCTAAATTATGGCAGTATCTTTCAGTATCTTTCAGCACAGCATGGCCTTCTTTCGTCGTAGTCAACTGCAGAGAATAAATTCTTACGCCGATTGGTTGGAGTCCCGCAGAGCACTCCATCGATCCCACTTTTATATGACTTAGGGAGGAAAAAGATTGAGGATTTGGCTCGGTTGCGCCCACTGTTATTTTGGAGGCACATAAAGACAACACCTGAACTGGGCCACTATGCATCCGCACTTATGGACATTATCAGTTCAGACCGATTCCACAAAATAACTTGGCTCAATGAAATCAGGAACTTATTACAAAAACTGCATTTAGACCACTTATGGTCTATCACTGACCCTACAGCCTTTCCATCTAAGGTGTTGTTGAAGAAAATGTACTGGGACATGATACACCAATCTGTTTTGACTTCCAATCAGCCGTCTATGTTGACATTTCAGTATCTGGAGTCCAAAATAGCCCCAACTTGCGAACAATACTGGGATTTGATCGCAAAACCCTTGGACAGAAAGCTGTATTTTCAGTTCAGAGTTGGTTGCCTACCTCTAAATGCTTTCACTTTAAAATGGTCACCCAGTAATGTTAATACGTGTTGCCATTGCAAGGTCTATTCTGAGGACATTCCACATTTTTTGTTTGTATGCCCCCTTTATGCCGCACCAAGAAGTAGATGGTTAAAACCAGTGTGCAAGAATCTGGGGATAAGAAGATGCCAAGAAGCACTTAGAATCTTAAGATCAAATTGCTCCCCTTGTCTTGCAATTGCTCTAGCTAAATACTTGGGCTGGGCATGGATTAATCGCACCCGCACTTTAACTTCAATTAAATGTGATTGATGAACAGTATTATGTTTTTAGCTGGTTTTATTATCATGTGTACTAGGTATAGTGACTCTGTATTTTTAGCTGTAAAATCTTCGTTTTAAAGCATGAATTCGCCAGCACCCTGTATTTAATGTGTATTTTAAACTGATTGTAACTTAGTATAGTATTTATTCATGATTAGATTAGGGTGAAAATGCTTTTATGACAATGCTGTCGAATAAAGCTTTGAAACTTGACTTGATATGAGAACATTTCCGAAAAAGGCACAGTCTCAGCCTCCTCCACCGCTGGGGGGGGGGGGTTGAATTCGTTATCAGGGAATAAATCAGCAAAGGTGTAGAGGTGCAGCTTCTGTTCCAAAGATCTACTGATCCCCCCTTCGAAGCATGGTAGCAGTGGATTCTGCAACAGCAAAATCGATGGGGCATATAATACCGGGACTCTTGCCCTCTTCCGCAAATCCTCCTACACCCATCGGAATGTACCGGATGAATCGACATCTCCTCTGGGGCGCTTTGCCTTCGCACAGATGGCCACCTTCAGCGGAATGAGTGCGGTCATATCCTGCTCCACTGCCACATGGGGTTGGAACGGTGTCAGATGGAGCCAACAATGCAAATATTGAGCTTGGGCACGGAGCGCATAGAGGACCATGTCCAGGGCGCCCAATCTCCCCCGATAGGTGCGGATCAAAGAGGTCATGTAACATATCCATGATGTAGGTCTCCATCTTAGCTATGGCAGCCGTCTCTGGAATTCCCGTTACACGGAGGTTGCTGCGTCTAGGCCTGGCCTCTGAATTGTCGTTTTTGGCTCTAATGACCCCCAAAAGCTTGCCCATATGTAGTCATTGTTCCTTAGTTTCCAACTGGAACTCGTGGAATTCAGTATGGCGGTTTTCCAAGGCATCAAGGCGCGTCTCGTGTGTGGACACCTGTTCTTTCACAGAGTCTAGTTGCGATGTCAGTGTCCAGCTTAGTGTCTATGTTGCGGAGACCTGATCTCATCTCCAGCATGAGCGTTTGCAGACCCTCCCCTTGATCTTCCGCATGTGAATCGCGAGCACCCTCCGCCTGCATGTCTGGCTCCGAGTCCGCGTGTCTGGTGGAGTGTTTGTTCTCAAAATTCAATTGTGGCTGCTTGGGATCCTATTTACCCATTTCGACAGGATCCTCCAACACTGGTTCAGGGCAAATAATCAGGCTGGGTTTAAAAATCTTCTAGGTGTATCTCGCCGATGCATCTTCCTATCTTAAGGGAGCAAGATGGTGGCCGCACGCGTCTGCACCGCCACTCACAGCTTCCCCCATGGGCCTCACTCCCCGCACCGTCCAGGAGCAAGGGGCACTCTTGTGTCACCAATACACACTGCAACCCCCTCCGATAGTCCGCCAGGCGAGATGCCGAGTAGCCACAGTCCCACCAATCTCACAGGATACTGCCCGCCTCAATCCGGTGTCTACACTTGGCCCACTCTACCACAGAAGCAAAGCTCAAGGCATTTGGCAGGCAGACGTGTCTGAGCCTCAGGGCAATTCCACTTCAGTGCCTCCTCTAACGGGCAGACCCAACTTTGCACCGCTACAGCAGGTGCCTGCCAGTGGCAACGTTGCAAATATGTCATGGCTCCTTACTTCCAGCCGTCTCCCCCAGGTGCCTTAGCAGCAAGGGATCTTCCTGGTAGCCCCAGGGTATAAATAGCTGCAGGTGGGGGGGGGGGGGCACCACACAACCCCGTCCTCAATTCGAATGTAGCCCAAGCACGGTGGCGCCGAGAGTCGTGCAGCAATCACGGGCAATGCGCCTTCGCTCCACAAAATGGCGGGCAGGGACGCTATCACCAGTCCCCTTCCAGTCGCAGCCTTATAGGAAGCAAGTGCGGGCGTATCAGAGGAGTGGAGCCTGCTCCTCGTGGTCAGCCGCCGCCCTGTAGTCCCTGGCATCCACCTCGAAGTCAGTGGTGGGCAGGAGACGTCTGTGTGGCACACCCGGCTCGCAGCAGGACTGCCCCCGACCCCGCCACAAGGTCCTCACAGACGGGGCCTCCAGTGAGAGGAACGCCGCCGTCCCGCACCCCTCCTCGGCAGCAGGCGACCGTCCACAAGCTTCTGCACCACACACTTTGGGCACCGTTGCTCAGGTCCGGGATGTTCATAGCAGCTCACGGGCAAGGCTTCTTTCAACAAGTAGAGGCCCACGCACGTTCCATATCCTTGGGCTCGATTTTGACGCGTCCCGACTCCTGCACTGCTCAGCGCCTCAGCGACCTTCCGCCTCCGCAGCTCCTCTCAAGTCTCAAGACCTGATGCCGCCAGGGTAGCGAAACGTTCACCGAGCAATCTCCACACCATCCGCTAGTTATACAGCTTTCATGGGCGGCAGACAGACTATCCGTCGTGCAGGATTTTATTCCGGCCGGCGGAGCACACTCAAGGAGTGGCCATTCCGCTTCGCAGCACACCACGCCCCCACATGATCAAGGAATTAACTACTATTTTCTTTGTCTCTTTAGGAACCAGATATAGAAAATTCTTTATAGTTTTCAACTTCAGACATGTGTGCGATTTGTGCCACAAAGGAGAGAATGGAATTAAACATAATACCCAGATTTCCAGCTGATGAGGTAGGATTAGGAATGGTGTTAACTTCAGCAGGCCACAAGAGGGAAAACAGCATGACATTTTGGCCAAAAAACAAAACATCTATGGGATGACGATGATAAGTGGTTTGCAGTCTATGAAGTGGTTCTAAGAGTGCACAAGGTCTGGAGTGGTAGTTAATGGAGGTATATGTCCACAGTGGAAGGGATACACTCCTTCCATTAGATGTAGAGGACCAGACAGGCTACACTGCTATAAAGGCCACCCACAAACAAAAGGGTTTGTTGAGAGAGTCAACAAGACCCTGATGGGCATGATTAGAGGTCTATCTGAGGCTGTGAGGAATAAGTGGCACATCGTCCTGTTATGCCTGGTGATTGCCTACAGGGAGGTACCACAGGAGGGCGTGGGCTTCAGCCTCTTTGAGCTTTGGTATGGGCACCCAGTCAGAGGACCCTTGAGTTTGGTGAAGAAGGGGTGGGAGCCAGTTCCCAGAAATATACCAGAGGATGTAGTGAGCTACATGCTGGCCTTCATAAGCCAAATGACTAAGTTGTGGAAGCAAGCCTCCTACAACTTAGAAGTCAGTCAGGAGGTAATGAAGCAATGGTAGGACCAAAATTATACCACTGTAGAACTGATTTCTTGACAGAAAGCATAGAGAGATGAAAACCGTGGAGCAAAGCACCCAACAGGACTGTTGGACTAGGTCTTATGACTTGAGTGAAAGGAAGGGTGAGGCCACCTACCTGGTGGACCTCCAGACCCCTAGACAACTCCATAGGATGCTCCATATCAATCACCTCAAGGGCCACTTTAAGAGGTCTATTCGCACCATGCTGTTGTTGACAGATGGAGAAGAGGTGGAGGAGAGTGAACCTCTCCCTGCGCCTTACACTCCAAGGAGAAAGATGGATCTGTGAAGGGAGTAATCCGTCCCCCAGTCTGACTCCTGAACAGCAGAGGGACTGCCACCAAGTGTTGAGACAGTACTCCTCTCTGGACTCCTTCATTCCTGGGACTACCCACCTGTGTACCCATAATGTGGACACAGGAGGCAACCTCCCTGTCTTTGACTCACATCTGGGTACTTGCAGTTCACCCTAACATAAGGTGCCAAGAAGAGGTCAGCCTTATTCACTCTGGAGGGCCACTACCAATTTCATGTAATGCAATTTGGAATCAAAACTGCCCCTGCCACTTCCAGAGATTGGTGACCCATGTCCTTGCTGGTATGGAGGCCTTCTCAGTTGCCTACCTGGATGACATAGCTGTCTATAGTAGTAGCTAGAAGTACCACCTTTTTCACCTCCAGGAAGTGCGTCAGGCTCTGCAACAGGCAGGCATTTCAAGCCCAGTAAGTGTGAAATAGTAAAGGGCTCTGAGGTACTTGGGACACCTGGTGGGCAGAGGTAAGGTTCAGCCTCTCCAGGCCAAGATTGAGACTATCATGGCATGGGAGCCCCTAAAAGGCACACTGAGGTCAGAGAATTCTTGGGCCTCAATGTGTACTACAGGAGGATTGTTAAGGGGTCACACCATTGTTGCCCCCCTGACATGACTTCTAAGAAGCAGCCCAGAAATGTGAGTTGTAGAGACAGAGACAGAGACATGTTAACTAGCATTTCACTCCCTTAAGCAGGTCATGTGTACAGCCCCTGTGCTCAAGACCCCTGACTTCTCCCAGGAGTTTATCATGGAAACAGATACATCAGAACATGGCATGGGCAGTTTTATCAAAGCTAAGTGAAGAGGGCCTAGGCCAACCTGCTGCCTTCCTCTCCAAGAGGTTACCCCCCAGGGAACAGAGGTGGAGTGCTATAGGACGAGAAGCTGTTGGTGTGGTTTGGGAACTGAAGAAGTTAAGGCCATTTCAGGTTACCACTCTCTTCCTGTTCCAGAATGGCAACAGGATCCTCAGGTGGCTTACGCCAATGACAGTAGTAGTAACAGTAGTAAATAGCTTTATTTCGATATAATTCATATCATAAAAAGCCATACATGTACATTAAAAACAGTAAAAACAATACATTAGTAATTACGTATAGTTTAAACGACAATTTACATATGAAGCTGCATATAAACAGTCTAAAATACTCTCAGGCTAGGTACGAAAGTCTATTAAATCTAATACGCCATGCCCAGCCTAAAAATTTAGCCAGTCCACTTGCAAACAGGGGCCGAGGGTCTGTTTTTAAGATTCTTAGGGCCTCTTTGTGGGATCTAGTCCCGAGTTCTTTACAGAGTGGCTTCAGTCATCTGCTACGGGGGACTGCGTAGGCCGGGCATTCAAACAATAAGTGCGAAACTGTCTCTAATCTATCCAAACAACAGGGACAAAAAGGGGTTGTCTGCACCGGGACCTTCCAACTAGCAGTCATGTTTCCCACTGGAAGTACGCCAACCCTAAATTTGAAATAAAGGGCCCTGTCCCAAGGAGCTAGAATAGTATCCAGGTACGGTTCACGGAAATGGACCTCCTTAACCAAAAGAAATTCTGCCGTTGACCTGCACAAGTTGGCATTACTATTTCTGCCCTCGAGCACCCAGGACCAGAATAGTTTTTTCAGAATTTGCTTGGGCGGGGCAGATCTAGTAATCCAGGCGTCCTCAAGGCCCAGATCTATTAGGAGGCGCTTAACTTCCCTTAGCCACTGGATCTTAGCCCAGCCAGGCATTAAGAGGATCTCTTTTAGACCATCTGTGTAGCTGGACAGTTCAGGGACTCTCCAGATACGAGCCCATAGAAGGAGTGGGCGCAGCCTCGCCTGATCGCCAATAGGGCGGGTACCCATATCTAGAAGAAGAGGGAGAGTTGGGGTACTTTGAGGGAGAGCCATTAGATCCTTATGGAATTTATTTTCGGAGCGGGTCAACTGATCCACGTTCTGCACACCCCATAATTCTGCCCCATAGAGAGCTGCACTGACACATCGTGCCCTATAGATATCAAGGACCGGTGCAATTGGTTTGAGGGAAGAGGCCTGTTGTTCCTTAAGAAGGGCCCCCGCCACCCTCTTATGAGTCAGCAGCATCTTTTGGTGATGGGATTTCCAACTCATGGAGTCACAGAGACGAATGCCAAGGTAATCGAACTCCTTGACCCTCTCGAGTGGAACTGAATCAAGGGCAGGTGGTTTGACTGATTTCTTCTGGGGGTTTAAGACCAGGAGCTTCGTCTTCCCCGTGTTTATGGCTAGTCCCCTTGAGTCGCAGAAGGTCTTAAAGCTATTTAAGAGACTCTGCAGACCCACTGGTGACTTGGAGATCAGGAGGGTATCGTCTGCAAATAGGAGGGTAGGTATTCTCTTGCCCGCCAGGGATGGTGCGTCTGCTGGATGTTGTAGCAGGTGCTCCACCACTCCGTTAACATATAATGAAAACAGAGTGGGGGCTAGAACACAACCCTGGCGGACACCTCTATTTACAGGTATTCGTGGTGTTTTTTGTCCCTGATTACCCCACCTGATCTGTGCAAAGATGTCTGTGTGGAACCTTATCAGCATGTCCAGTAGGTATGGGGGAATACCTAACGCATCGAGAACACTCCAGAGGTGGTTACGTGGGACCAGGTCAAAGGCAGTCCTTAGATCTATAAATGCAAGGTACAGACTGCCTTTGCCCAGTACAACCACTTTCCAAAAAAGCATCATCAACCGGAATGCTTGCTCAATCGTCCCCATGCCAGTTCTAAAGCCGGCTTGGAAGTCTGATAGAATATTGTTCTCTTCGACCCACTCCAAAACCCTTCCTAGGACCACTTTGCCTGCCACCTTCTGCGTGGAATCCAGGAGGCTTATAGGACGATAGTTGGCAGGGTCGTCCCGACTCCCTTTCTTAAAGATAGGGACGACCTCTGAGCCCCTCAATGAATCTGGTAGGGCCGCACCAGCCAAGCCAGCATTCATTACGGAGGCAATAAGTCTCCCCCACTCGACTAGGTTGACACGGAGCAAATCCCCCGGGAGGCCGTCAGGGCCCGCCGCCTTGTTGGGGACCAGGCACTCAATCGCCCCTTCTACTTCTTTACAAGTGAATAGGAATTCCTCACTGGGCTCTATGTTGCCCGAGGGATACTGTCCCACCTCGGTAGCCTCGGGGCCCACGGCCACTGCATAAAGCTTGGAAAAATGATCGAACCACACTCCCTCAGTTATGTTGCATGTTATGAGAGAGTCCGTGGGTTTGTCCCTAGTTCTTATTAGGTCCCAAAAACCCTTGGAGTCCTTCCTTGAGCTAGCTGCCATTAGGTCTTGCCAGAACTGATTCTCGTGCTCGGCCCTCGCCTTCGATAAGGTTTTTCTGTAGTTGCGCCTAGCAAAGCTGATTTTGATTTGATAAAGCTTTATTCGAGATATATATACTCATAAAAGCACAAACAAATATTTAAAACTTTAAAAACATTATTTCATACATTTTAAAAACAGTTGTGCAGCTTCATCAAATAGGGGAATTAATAGAAATTTTAAAACAATGTCAAGTTACATGAAAAGATATAACCCTACGCCTAATGGACCACGCCCACCCTAGATATTTAGCTATTCCCAGAACAATCGGCATGTGGGTAGATGTACAGATAATTCTTAACCCTTCAACACCACTAGATACCCCGAGATTTCGGCAAACTGGGGCCAACCATACTCTCCTTGGATTGGCATATGCCGTGCACAAGAATAAAAAGTTAACTATACTTTCATTGTTTGCACCGCACATTGGGCAGGATGAAATGTTAGAACTCCGCCATCTGCCCTTCAGGGATCTCAGGGGAAGGGATCCGGACCTCAACTGAAAAAATAACTTCCTGTCCATGGGGACGGTAATACTGTCCCAATATTGTTCTAACACAGGAGTCATTTTAAATTCCAGAAATCTACCCCCCATTGTATCAGGTTTTGTATTTCTCCAGAGTCTACCATCTATGTAGTCCCAATACAGGGACTTAATATTGTTTTTAGTTGGAAATACTTCCTCAGATGGATTACCCCAGAGTTTAGGGAGGCCAAGTTCACCCAGAGCAACCCTGAGTTTCTTTAACCAAGGTATTTTATGGAAGGTATCTGCTTTTATTAAGGCTAGGAACCCGTCGGCATAATGCCGAATCTCAGGGGTGGTCCAAAGGCGTCTCCAGTAGAGAATAGGCATTTAATCGAGCACGGTCACTGACCGATCTCCTCCCTAGGTCAAGACCAAGCGGGATTAATGGCGCACTCTGTGGGAGCCCCGTAATTCCCTTTAAAAACTTGTTCTCGGATATTTGCATGGGGAGGAGCTGGTCAAATCCCCACACTTCTGCCCGATACACGGCTGACCCTATGGCTTTGGCATCATATACCAAGAGAACTGGTTTTATAGGCTTAGTTTTAGATTTTGTGTGCTCCACCCGTAGTGCCCCCGAAATCTGCTGATGTCTCAAAACCGCCTTGCCTATATGCTGAGACCAACCTGGCTTACTTGATATCTCAACCCCAAGATAGGTAAAAACACTAACTACCTCAAGCTCACTGTTGTTTAGGAAAATCCTTGGGCGAGGTCTACACCTTGGGGTAAAAGCCATCAGCTTGGTCTTGCTAACGTTGACTTCAAGGCCGTGCTCCTGACAGAAAACATCAAATATGTTGAGAGCCCGCTGCAAACCAGCCGGAGTTTTGGACAAAATTAAAGTATCGTCAGCGAACATCAGGATCAGAACCCTGAGGCCCGCTAACGATGGAGCATCCACACTTGCATCCAACATCCTGCCCACGATTCCATTAATAAATAGGGAGAAGAGCAAGGGTGCCATTGCACACCCCTGTCGTACTCCCCGCTCGACAGGGAAGTTGGCAGTGGACTCTCCATTCACACCCCACTGATCCCTGGCGAAGTTACACTCGTGCAGCCTCATGATCAAAGTGAGCAACTCGGATGGTACCCCCATTCTGCTCAAGACTGACCAAAGTTTACTTCTTGGGACCAGGTCGAAGGCAGCCCGCAAGTCGACAAACGCGACATATAGGCTGCCCTCGCCAAGCAAAACCGTCCCCCACCGCAACATGGTGAAACGGAATACCTGGTCTACCGTGCTGGTCGCCCGCCGGAAACCAGCCTGGTAGGGAGACAAAGCATTGTTCTCCTCGACCCAGTCCATCAGTTTGTTTACCACCATCTTCCCGATCACTTTTTGGACAGTGGCAATCAAACTTATTGGCCTGTAATTCGCCGGGAGTGACCGATTTCCTTTCTTAAAGATGGGTATAATAATTGCTCCCTTCCATGTTTCTGGGATTGCAGCCCCCATTGAGATAGCATTTCCTAGTAGGGTCACATACCTGGCCCATCGTACTCTGTCGTTTTTAAAAACATCGGAGGGTATCCCATCTATACCCGGTGCCCTGCCCCCTTGTAAGCTACTAATTACAAGTTCTGCTTCTTTCTGGGTAAACAGACTTTCAATGCAAAATACAGGTGAAATTACTTCCACGCCCATGACTTCCTTTGCCTCTGCATACTGGGGTTTAAAATACTCCACCCAGGCAGCCTCATCGACATTATTGTCTGGTTTGTTAGGGGTGCCGCCTCTGCCCCATTTTACAATATTCCAAAAGAACCTGGAGTCTTTCGCCCCCGAGGCCTCAAGCAGTTCTTCCCAATGATCTTCGTCCCATTTTTTCTTAGCCAGGCAAACGCTACCATTATATTGCTTCCTGGCGGCAGAAATCGCGACCTTATCCCTAGTTCTAATTGCTCTAGCCAATGCTAGTCTGGCCACCCTACACTGCTTATTAAACCACCTAGCTAGTTTGGGTACAACTTTCCTATTTGTTTTAAAAGGTCTAACAAAATGAGGTTTTAAAAGAGAGAAGAACTTATTGTGTATATCTGCAATTACCCTAGACCCTGGAGTTATAGGACTTACTACCTCAATGGCGCCAATTGCAGAATCCACCTCTGAGATTATAAAGTCCATCGACTCCACGTTCGCCAACACACTTGACCATTTAAGTCTGCGTGTGTCGTTGGCTATGTCGGGCAGCACTCCACCACAAGGTTGGGAACTACCTATCATGGGTGTCCACCCATTATGGGTGACGCAGAGGGGATTGTGGTCGCTTTCCAATCTACCCTCAACTTCCATATCACATACACCCTGCCATAAATTAAGACTACATATAACGTAGTCTATTCTACTTTTGCTATGGCCATTGTCAAATGTACAGGCACCTCCTGGTCGCCCCTAGTTCTTCCATTTAAGGCCCTCAGCCCATATTCTAGACACATAGCATTTAATAACAATATGTCCTTCGTCCACCGTTTCACTGGAACCAAGTTTACGGGTGGAACACCCCATAAATTATCCTCCTCCTGTCCCAATGGATTCTCAGTATTGTCCAACGGTTCAAATGTCCTATTTAGGTCACCAGCCACCACCACTTGATTTCCCAGAGACTGCGATTCAAGGAAAATATACAAGGCCTCTAGGGTCGGTGAGCTCCCAGTGTTGGTTCCCCTGGCATAGATATTATAAATGTCTATCGCACCTCTCTTGTCCAATGTCATTCTTAACAATTGGATGTCCTTGGAACCCAAGTCCAGGACTTTTATTTTAGCCTGTATTCCCTGTTTTACCCAAACTGTTAAGGCCCCTTGCACCTCTACTTGCTGGGATTGAAAAGTTTAGATACCCTGGTAAAAAAATAGGCTCACACGCCCATGTTTCCTGGAATAGGCATACTTCGAACCCCTTAATAAAATCTATCCAGTTTTGGGATAATAACCGGCTAAACAATCCCGCGATGTTCCATGATAGGAGCTTCCCCAGGATTGGGCCAATCCTGGCTCTGGCCTCGGGGACTAATGTAGGAGATAGATTAATTGGGCTTTCAGTATTCCCTTCATGGACTAACCCGAGGTCCACATAGTTATTTACAGACTCTTGGGAATTGATAGTATTTACTGGAAACACTTCCTCTCGCCCCATACTATGCATACGGGCCCCACAATTTGCCCTCGTATTCACAATCTTCCCACAGATGTTCTCCTCACTTACGGACATTCTTGTGTCTAAACTAGGCACAATTAAGTTCCCACACAAATCCCCCTTTTGTATCATATATCCCCTAGTTCTCAGGGAATAATCCGGTTTCGGTCACCAGCCCCAGCCCAAATTTCTTGTCTCATCATGGGAATTATAGGTTGAGCCATTGTAAAAATTTGGGCGTAGCATTGGAACAGGGTTTGGAGCACTCCCTAACAGAGGAAAATAACTAAAATTACCCAGGTCGCAATTCACAACATGTTGTACCTCCATTGGTCTTGGGTAAAAGAAGGTAAGATCCACAATACCAATACCTCCGCTAATGGTGCCCCAACCTGGCTTTGTTATCCAACTTGCCACCCTTGTATCTTGGAAATTTATTACAATACATTCCCCCCCAGATTTTTAAGGGTACAACCAATCCAACTAATCCGTCTTACCCCGATGATCAAACCATCAACTTCCCCAGGCAATGGCCTATTAACCCTCAACCAGTGCATGACCTTATTTTTCACCATCTGGTAGGTTTCTCTTTGTCCTGGCAATAAAGATGAAACATTGGTTAGGACAGCCACATAGGGGTACGAGTCCGGGGTAAGGTTCATAGGGGGTATCTTAGAGGGAGGCTTCATCACTGGGAATGTAGGGCGGTTGATGTCTGGAACCACAGGACGGTGTTTTGTTACATTTTGTACAGCCCGGGAATTATTCGATACACCATTGCTTCTTCCGTGGTCGCTATTACTATCAACCACCGAGCCAGAAGCAAGTGTCTGAATGCTAGCTAAGTTTTGAGCACCATTACTTAGGGGAGTGGCTTTTTTGGGACATTCCCTACTACCGTTTACCACAACATTTGGAAGCTTTGCTTTCCCCCCAGTGGTACTACATAAAGGCAATGGCATTTCAATATTAATCTTACTACTTTTTCCATTTCCCTTGGACCCTGTTACAGTGCTAACCACAGGAGGGTGCAATTCCACCGTGGGAGTACTTTCATCCTGTCCTGCAGAATGCTGGTTATTACTACTCTCTCCCATTCTTAGATGAGACTTAATTAATAATTTCGTGGAGAAGAAGTTATCCAAACTAGCCTGCTCGAAATGATCTAAACGATCCGCTAATTTTTTTACTCGATCCTCTAAATGAGCGAGGAGAGACTTTAACAGTCTCTCTAGTTCAGAAACCAAAAGCGGAATAGACGATATTGCCTCAGATGGCACTATCGCTGTGGGGGCTAGACTTACTGGAGCGACTTCCCCTACTCCCGTCAATGCCCTAACAGGGCTACTTCCAACTGAATTCCCCACCTTTCTAGTTTTTCTCGGGGGTTTTGGGACATAACTTTTCTTGGGAGCCATACTCCTCTTCCTCTTGGAACAGGGTTTGGTTTGGACAGCATGAAATGGTACACTAGATTGAGCCATATTTGGCTGGCCCATAGATGAATCAGTAGAAATATTAAAAGGGATTTCGGGCAGAGTAGAAGTATCAGGTTCCAAAGCCAAAACGACCTGTCGCTCTATAATTGGAGGAAATGGGTAGGATGTTTCCAATACAACTGGGAGTGTTGTAGAAGAGAGAGGAGTAACCAATGCCGGAAAGCTTTGTGGGGTACGTTTTTCTACTGGAATTTTCAAAAGTTCAATAGATAACCTACGTTCTGCGCGTTTTTCCGCCATGGCAATGTCCTTGTCAATGTCTATGGTACATCGATTAAAATATTTGTCCAATGGACCCATGATAACAGGCCCTGCTTCAGGCACCAAAGTGGTGCTATTAAGTGATAAGGACATGATGTGAAGCCACCTGGGCTTTTACCACCAACAACAACCAGGGAGCAATGTACACTATAATACAAGTTACGATACACTCTGTTAAAAACTAAATACCGAAACTATAAACGTTAGAGGGCTGGCCCAGCCCGGCCTCCCTCGGCCCCTGACGGCCACAGACGGTCCCGCCCTTGTCCCGGGCTTCTCCCGGCGCGCTCCCGCGAAGCGGAAACACTGGTCACATATAAGCAAGAATACAGCATTCTCATACGCTGATAGGCGGGTGGGCGTGGCCAGCGGGGAGAGCAGCCCAGGTGTGACAGATTGGGCGCGCCGGGACTCCTGGACACTGGAGTCCCTGCCTGTGTGCTCGCAGCCCCGCCGACGCTCTCACCTGCCCCACGCTCCTCACCGAAGAGCTCCCAACAGCCAGCAGCTTCTGATGATGAAAGACGCTGCGGGACCCGCGAAGCGGGTCCGGCGAGGCGCTGGGGTTTTCCTCACTGCACAGGCACGCAGGGTGACGTCAAGGAACCAAGGACCAGGTAGGGGCTGTAGCAAAACACCAAAAGGGTCCCGATAGGCCGATGGCAAGGCCCGCTTTTCAGTCCGTTGGCGGGGGGCGTGGCAAGCGGGGAGAGCAGCCCAGGTGTGGCAGATTGGGCGCGCAGGGACTCCTGGACACTGGAGTCCCTGCCTGTGTGCTCGCAGCCCCGCCAACGCTCTCACCTGCCCCGCGCTCCTCACCGAAGAGCTCCCAACAGCCAGCAGCTTCTGATGATGAAAGACGCTGCGGGACCCGCGAAGCGGGTCCGGCGAGGCGCTGGGGTTTTCCTCACTGCACAGGCACGCAGGGTGACGTCAAGGAACCAAGGACCAGGTAGGGGCTGTAGCAAAACATCAAAAGGGTCCCGATAGGCCGATGGCAAGGTCCGCTTTTCAGTCCGTTGGCGGGGGGCGTGGCCAGCGGGGAGAACAGCCCAGGTGTGGCAGATTGGGCGCGCAGGGACTCCTGGACACTGGAGTCCCTGCCTGTGTGCTCGCAGCCCCGCCGACGCTCTCACCTGCCCCGCGCTCCTCACCGAAGAGCTCCCAACAGCCAGCAGCTTCTGATGATGAAACGCGCTGCGGGACCCACAAAGCGGGTCCGGCGAGGCGCTGGGGTTTTCCTCACTGCACAGGCACGCAGGGTGACGTCAAGGAACCAAGGACCAGGTAGGGGCTGTAGCAAAACACCAAAAGGGTCTAATCCGGGCCCCATCCTTTGTTTTCACTGCCTTGATTAGCTCACTTTTGGCAACACGGCAGGCAGGGGAGAACCAACCCGCCTTGCGCATGGGTCTACCATTTGCTTTGGCCCTTGAACCTGAGGAGTGAGCCACAAACAATTCACCTAACGCATTTGTTGTTTCAGAGAACAAGTTTGGAACCTCAAGATTGATGGCTCCCAGGGAGTCTAACCGCATCGCGGTATTAAACATGATAGATTTGACACCCCGGATCTTATCCTCGTTTGCCGCAAAGGTATTCCATTTTAGGCGTCTACCGCAATTAGTAGGGATTACTTCATGCGTTGATTTTCAGACATGAGGGGTTTGGGCTGAGGTCACACCTGTCCAGGGGGAGGACAGGGACAGGAAAAGAGGGTTGTGATCACTAACAGAAGACTGAAGGACCTCCATGTCTATTAGGTGGGCCCAGAGGCTGTAGTTTAATAGAATGAAGTCAATTCGCGAAGAATGACCCACTCTATTAAACGTATGGGCTCCTGAGGGATCTGAAATCGATCTACCGTTGGTGGCCCTAAGGCCATGTTCCAGACAGAGGGCATTGAGGTCGATGGCATTTTGGGACCAGCTTCTGATAGGGGCCAATGAGAGAGAGGGAATGCCTCTCCTGGCGTCATCCTCCCTGACACCCAGTATATCCTCCCTAGCCAGGGGTTCAAATGTGCAATTGAAGTCCCCGGCTAGTATAACAAGGGAGTCGGAGCCACAAGAACTAAGGCCCTCCTCAATGCCCGTAAGAGAAAGTGTGGAGGACCCGCCCCTTGTTCCTCTGACATAGATGTTAAAAATGTCAAGCCTCCTCCCCCCATGTGGCCCTCTAACTGAGATTCTCTGTAAGTCGGGCGATTTGTTAGCAATAGGCCTAATAGAGAGACCCAGCGAAATACTAGCCCAAATTAGTAGGCCGCCAGAAGGGCGGCCCTTCCCTCTGGGTGATTGAATCGCAGGGACAAAGTAGGTGGTGAAGCCCACGATGTGGTATGGTTCCAAGCACCAGGTTTCCTGGAATAGGCAAAACCAGAAGGATTCAACAAATGAGTTCCATTCGGGTATGTCTATGTTCCGTGCAAGGCCTGCTATGTTCCAACTAAGCACCTTCAGTGCTTCGCCACCAACTCCCTCTTTACCCAACACAAAATCACTTGTAAGAGGGTCAGAGACAAAGCTAGGGGCCTCAGCCGGGGTCAAAGGTAGAACTTCCCTCCCAGAAACTACAACGGGGGACCAGGCAACCTCCCCCCCCATAGGCAACGGCAGCAGCGGGTTATGGCTACTGCCCGGAGGTCCTTCACCTCGGATGGCTACTTCCGATGAAGGTAGCTCCGGGAGGGTCAAACCCTCTGTTGGCAGTCTACATATTTCGAACGACTCCCTAGGAGAGGGATTACCCTTAGCGTCGTATTCAACTGGGGCTGCCTGGCCTAATTTATCACTGAAGAGCTCAGGGACTGTTTCAATAACTCGAAATTCAACAACTCCACCCTCTGTGTACAAAGCCCTATTAGCCGTTAGATTGCTATTTTCAGGGATGCATGAGGTTAGCACAAGGACAGGGCAGAATAAAGAAGAAGAAGTTGAATCGTCGGAACAAGTTGTGCAAGCTACCGTACGGGTAAGTCAATCTACTTCCTCAAGACAGCCAAATCTATTATAGGTGGGTGCCCCATTCCACCTGCCTTGAGTGCCCTGCCAGTAATCTACTGATCCACCCCATGCATTATTTCTGTCCGATGTCCAATTCCCCCCGTTGTTGGAACGTGAACGTGGGGGATAAAAGTAGGTAAGAGGTCTAGCTACAATAGGCGAGTTCCCCCCATAATTGTTCCATGAGCATATATGGTGTACTGTGTTAGGGTCTTCGAAGGAGACAATAATACAATCGCCTGAGATGGATTTGTGTGAGGTACCTATCCATGGTACCCTTCGCACCATAAGAATTTTACTTTGCAGGTGATTGGGTAACGGCCTGTTTTCATTTAGCCAATGTGTTACCTTGTTTCTCAGTGATCCGAAGTTTTCCTGCTGGTGATATGCAATTTCCGGAACTCCTGTTAGCACCACTACATAGGGCCTTACATCCGGGGGAAGATCAATGTAGCCCCCTCGCTGTTTCTCGTTAAATTGTACTCCCTGTAGGTTGAGATGGTGAGTCTTAGGTTCTTTAACCCTCGGGGCTCCCGTGTCTTTCAGGGCTGAAACAGATTGTACAGACAGTTGATTAAATACCTCCGGTACTGTGTTGTTGACTTTGGTTGTGACAGCCTTAGACCGGGGTTTGGGTATGGGTTTGGTCACAAGAGTTATGGCTGGGGTAACTGCGGGTGCTCGTGTAATATGATTTGCACCAAGTGTGCTGTTCAGTTTATTTTCGGCTATACTAAGGGTTGCTAGGGTTAGAATACTCTTTTCAGTCTCGAGCAGCTGATTTTCTATGCGTGATAGTCTAACTTCCAGAGGGGTTAGGAGTTTTTTTTGCGTTTACCAAACAATCTTTAAAAATTCCACATCTCTTCCCTCTATCACACAGACAGGTACCCCATCATTCTCACCTTCAATTACTAAGTCATGCTCCCCCACCAATGCTACCAAGCTAGTTTCAACAGCAATAGGGCTGTTGTTTTCAATAGGTGGGGGTACATGAGGGGATAAATGAAGGGGTATACCGCCCACCCCCTCTTCTGTAGGCTTAGCACCCGTAAAGAATTGGGCCTTTGATACCTTTGCCTTCTTCCTTGAGAAGGCAGATGTAGTGTTCCGCTTTCGTTTTTGGATAGCACCCTCTTGGATGGTAAACGGATTCCTCCCACACGCCCCCTTATCGTTAGGGGCTATCTCCGTAGGGGCCCCCTTACCGAAACCACCCCACCCAAGGATGGACTGAGATAGAAAGAAGATGAGAGGGGTAGCCCCACAATAGGGGCTGGGAGGGGGGAGTCCAATGTCTGATGAACAACTGCCTGCGTCAAGATTGAAACAGGGCCTGTCCGACACGCTCGGGAGTTTTGGCAGAGGCAAAATGACCTAGGGATTATTTCTTAGCCATAGTCATCTCCTGAGATATTATTCTAGCTGCATCAAGATCCATGGAGACTCTCTGCTGCATTTTATTGATCTCCACATCTATGGCTGTGTTGGTCCTGGTTATGAAGTCACCGAGGGTCCCATTTAGCTGCTTCCCTTTAGCTGCCCTGCTTCTACATTCGCGCATGGCCATTGTTCCTTGGGACCGACAATGAGCTAATGGGAACAAGGCAAGGGTTGGTATTACACAGTTAGAGCCAAGAGGGGTGGCCCGGTCCGGTCTCTTCTGATCTCTAACGGCCTCAAACGGCCCGCCCTTTGCCCGGGCTTCACCCCGTGCTCCGTCCCGCGCGCGTCCCGCGATTCGCGGGGGGGGGGGCGTGACTATATAGTGGGAGGGTGCAGGGGCGGGAAGAGACACCAGCTGCGCTGAGTTGTGAAAGCGCTTGGTATGCTGGGTCTCGCAGTCCCGGGCCCTGGTGCTGCTGTTCTCGATTTCCCCCTCGGCAATCCCCGCCTTCGTGGATTCAGCTCCTGATGCCCAATATCGCTATCAGCAGAGTCCGTGATGGGCAGTGAGTCCCAGCAAAATGTATCACCAAAGTAAACGGCGGTGAGCGGCTCCCGCGGAGCGGGGGCCGCGAGCCGTAAATAGTCTTGGGAGGGGCAGGGGCGGGAAGAGACACCAGCTGTGCTGAGTTGTGAAAGCGCTTGGTATGCTGGGTCTCGCAGTCCCGGGCCCTGGTGCTGCTGTTCTCGATTTCCCCCTCGGCAATCCCCGCCTTCGTGGATTCAGCTCCTGATGCCCAATATCGATATCAGCAGAGTCCGTGATGGGCAGTGAGTCCCAGCAAAATGTATCAGCAAAGTAAACGGCGGCGAGCGGCACCAATGATGAGCGAGAGTCCAAAACTGTTGAGGTGGTCCATTTCCCTACAGGGTATGGGCTTCAGGGTGGAGACTAGGGGTAGAACACGCCAATGTTGATGGTCTAGCCAGATTTCTCTGCCTTAGTGATAAGAATACCCTAGCAGATGGATATATCCCCTCACTTTCAGATGGGGGGACATGTGTTAAACTTGCAATCTTTAGGGTGGGCTTTCCCCAAACTTTTAACTGTTTACCTCCTCATTTTGCTGATTCTTTTTGTTGGCCTTAGGACTCTGACTACTGCTAAAGTGCATGTGCTTCACCCATAAACATGGTAATATTGGTGTATACAAATTGACATATTTAGTTTACTTCTAAGTCCCTTCTCAAATGGTATACCATAAACCCAGGGCCTGCAAGTTAAATGCTACTACTTGGCCTGCAGAACTGATTGTACCAACCCCCACAAGTTGCCTTTCAAAACTTTCTCAGGCCTGCCATTTCAGTGCTTGTGTGTTCAATTTACTGCCACTTCGACTTGCATTTAAGCCCTTGGCCACGTCTTAAACTGTTCTTTTATGACATATTTCACCCCTAAGGTAGGCCCTAGGAAGCCCATAGGGCAGGGTGCTGTGTAAGGGTTTTGCATGTCCTGGTACTGACAAACACCCACATTTATTTGTACCTGGAGGCCTACTCCTATCATAGGTTAGCATTGAAGCTTTCCTTAATACACTTTTAAGCTGTAATTACTGATTAGAAAGGAGTAGCTGCATCATGTTTTATATCTTGGTAACGATAAATCCTCTTTACTGGTATAGTTGGATTTAACATTACTGTTTTAGAAATGCCACTTTTAGAAAGTGGACATTTCTCTGCATTACTGCTCTGTGTGCGTGTAGCCTGTCTCCAACACATGCCTGGGGTGGGTGGCAGCTAAACTATGTGCATACACTTTTTGCAGTGCTCTAGACTGTCCCAAACACAGGAAGGATAGGTGTGCCGAAGAGCTCATCTGCATTCACCTGCATTCTGATAGCTTTTCCAAGGCAGGAAGAGATGGGGTTCTGAACCTTACACCTGAATAGGCAGAGTCCTGTTTCCCACACAAAGTGCTGATTACACCCTGTTGATAGTCTGAAGCCAGGGCCTGTGTACATTCAAAGACCCTTCTTTGAAGTTACCCCCACTTTGATGGCACAACTAATTGGAGCTCTGACCCTACCAAGATAGTACACTACTGCACCTGTGAAGAATGCTGCCAGGAGTAACGACTGCTATGCTACAAGGACAGCCACACTGCTTGACTGCTGCTCTGGAAGAACTGCTTTTCTGCTTTGCTGTGCTGCACTGCTGCCAGCTGATCTCTGCCCTGCAGAGGACAAGGACCGGACCCATCTGACTTGGACCCAGGGTGATTAGGGGCATGCTCCCTGTTCTGAAGGCACAGGGCCATCAAAGACTCCCTCTAACCCTTCAACAGCACCTGGATTCTGCCATCTGTGAGTCCCGCTCAGCCAGATGGTGCGAACCCAGTCATGAACCCTTGAAAGGTGATATCTGCTGTGCTGATCCATCAAAGCCAATGCATCAATGACTTTGCGCCAATCAGAACAGACACAGTGCCATTCTACGCCAACACAGCTGCCACTCAATGACATTGCTTTGACGGACTGTGGGGATCGATGACAAAGGACTGCGTGGCTTTACAACGACAATGCAGCGCCTGCACCTTAAAGCGGTTCGTCGTTGAAGCCTTCATGAAATGTGTGGATCGGAACTGATGTATGGCCTGCATCCACGGGATCAACAATGATGCATTACCTGCTCTGCCTCTCTCAATGAGTCGACGGCATTGACGCTTCATCAAAGATACTTTTCCACAGGATCTGTGTGAGTCCTGTAGCCAGCCTGCCCTCCATGGCGGTCGGCGTTAACTTTGGATTTACCCCATTCTAGAGCGACCAGATATCACCAGTGGGCGCTTTTTGACTCCAAGCACTATAATTTGATTTAATATTTAAAAAATCATAACTCCTGTTCTACTTATTAGTTTTTTGTCATTTTAGTCTTGATTTACTCATAAAATATTGACTATTTTTTGTAGTATTTTCATTGTATTACTGTATATGTGTATTGCACTAATACTTTACACATTGCCTCTTTAGATAAGCGTGCTCTGTGCCAAGCTACCAGAGGGTAAGAACAGGTTATCTCTTAGTGTGTATCTAGCTTACCCTGAATAGAGTGGCCGTTCCTGCTTGTACAGGACGCATACTATGACAACCAGAAACCCCATTTGTAACACTAGTGATGTTAATATTGATAACTCTTGGAGATGGGTAATCACTGTGGTTAAGGAAGAGTTCCAAATAACTATTTGCTCTATTCATGCCTCTAATGCAAATGATCCCTTTTTATTTAATTTCTTTATTGGGAGTACTGCATCGATGGCTGCGATGCTTGATTTACAAAAGAATGAGTGCTTGTGCTTAAAGCTTTGCTCAGAAGCCTGTAGCCAGCTAAATTAAATGTGGTCACGCAGAATATGAAGGCTGTGTAGTCTTAAATCTACCACAGTCCTCTTTGATTCATTACCAGACACTCCCTGCCCAACCTATGGTACCCCCCTAATTGCCCTGTAGTGCATGGAAGTGCCGTGCACAGTCCTTTTCCCTTGCGGGCGGGTGGGTCTGCAGCCAGCATATCCACCCTCAATGGAAAAGGCACAGGATGCGCCCGCCAGTGTGGTGGGTGCATCCTAATGTGCATGGCGGGACAGCCGCAGCATCGGCGGGTGGTCCTGCACTCCATTACGGTGAGTCCACCCGCCATCGTAATAGGCCCCTTAGTTTGGTATTTTAATCATATTAATATTATTTGCTTTCATTTAAAATATTTAATAACAGTGTAATAAATGTGCAATTTGTTTTAAATGTATATATTTTTTATGTTTAAATATTTAAATTTCTTGATATTTAATGTAAAACATTTTATTCATTTGAAGTAAATTACTCTCTCTCTCTCTACTGTTGCACAGACTGGAGTGGCAATAGTACATTTTTCCCCTCACGAGTCCAACGCTTTCACTACTGTTGCACAGATTGAAGTAGAAATAGTAAATTTTAACCTTCCTGAGTCCAACGCTTTCCCTTCTGTTGCACCGACTGGAGTGGGAAAAGTAAATTAGTACCCCTCCTGAGTCCAATGCTTTCCCTACTGTTGCACAGACTGGAGTGGTAGTAGAATAGTAATTTTTTTCCTCCTGAGTCCAACACTTTTCCTACTGTTTCACCAACTAGAGTAGTAGTAGAATAGTGACTTTTAACCCTCCTGAGCCCAACACTTTCCCTACTGTTGTGATGACTGGAATGGGAATAGTCCATTTTACCCCTCCTGACTCCAACGCGGATGTATGACGTTACAACGCATACTTTTACCGCGCCTACCATTACCACGCATTTTTTACAACGTAGGATCCATTACAACGCATTCCATTACCACGCATTTATTTACAACGCATATACCTTTACAACGCATACAATTACAACGTAAGTATTGGTAAGTATATAATATTTTTTAATATTTAATTTAATTAAAATTAATATAATGTAATTTAATTTAATTTAATTTAATTTAATTTAATTTAATTTAATTTAATTTAATTAAATTAATGTAATTTAATTTAATTTAATCAATTTAATTTGATTTAATTTAATCAATTTAATTTAATGTAATTTAAATTTAATTATATTTAATTTTTACCCTGTACCCTTTTACCCAAAAACCCCAAACTGACCCTGAACCCAATAAATACCTCTTTACCCAAAAACACAAAACTGACCCTGAACCCTAAAAATACCCCTTTACCCAAAAACTCAAAACTGACCCTAAACCCTAAAAATACCCCTTTACCCAAAAACCCAAAACTGACCCTGAACCCTAAAAATACCCCTTTACCCAAAAACCCAAAACTGACCCTGATCCCTAAAAATACCCCTTTACCCAAAAACTGAAAACTGACCCTGAACCCTAAAAATACCCCTTTACCCAAAAACTGAAAACTGACCCTGAACCCTAAAAATACCCCTTTACCCAAAAACTGAAAACTGACCCTGAACCCTAAAAATACCCCTTTACCCAAAAACTGAAAACTGACCCTGAACCCTAAAAATACCCCTTTACCCAAAAACTGAAAACTGACCCTGAACCCTAAAAATACCCCTTTACCCAAAAACTGAAAACTGACCCTGAACCCTAAAAATACCCCATTATCCAAAAACTGAAAACTGACCCTGAACCCTAAAAATCCCCCTTTACCCAAAAACTGAAAACTAACCCCGAACCCTAAAAATACCCCTTTACCCAAAAACCCAAAACTGACCCTGAACCCTAAAAATACCCCTTTACCCAAAAACGCAAACTTATAATATTTTTAATAAAATAATATACTTACCAATACTTACGTTGTAATGGTATGCGTTGTAAAGGTACCTGCGTTGTAAATACCTGCGTGGTAATGGTATGCGTTGTAATGGATCCTGCGTTGTAAAAAATGCGTGGTAATGGTAGGTCGTTGTAAAAGTTGCGTGGTAAAGGTTGTATACCCTCCAACGCTTTCCCTACTGTGGTAAATAAATAAATAATACCTCTCTTTTTGACTAGACATATATCATAACAGATAGCTCAATAAATAAGAGTCAAGATTCGAGGTAGTAGGAGTTTTGCAGGTTTAATACAGCATAAGGACAGGAACAGGACAACCTGCATAGGAATAGGATGACAGGGCCCAGCAGCTGCTGGGGCTGGATCTGGGATGAGCGCGCTGACTTTTAATAACAATACATGAGCATATATACATAACGCAAACACATAGTATTACATTGCAGTAGGCGTAGCAGTGGGTGGAGCAGAAGGTGTGACGCGTAGCAGTCGCGAAAGATAAGGGCGAAGGTAGGTGTAACTGGGCGTATACATAGACATGTGATGCAAACGTAACAGAATATGTCATGAATGGGGCGGAAACCATGGAGGGGGCTACCTAAGGAGCCGGGACCTCTAACCTGATAGTGCGCGCAAACTAGCAATGACGTATCACTAGGAGAAGCTGGGGGCTATGAACTCTGTGCTAGGAGCAGAGACTGAAGTCTGGAGAGTCAGGGCGACATGTACCTAAGCAGTATCTAGTATCTGATGTTTAGAGAACATGTTGATATAAACTAGAAGTTAGGAGGGGAAAGGCTAACTTGATTCTAAGACTGGACCATGCATTATTCTACATGTAGTGCGTGATGAAGAATATTAAATGACCATTAAATGCAGTATTTCTCTAACGTGGAGACGTGAAGGCTAGACAATGACGGAAACTATTGATGCAGTTCAGTAGCTTAGGAATGCAGAGAAGGAGGACTGAACTGATAACTGGAATTATAACATTTTCTTGGCAGACTCAGAGACTGAGCCAGGCTGGGCCGGGCACTGCGAGGCAGGAAGTAAGTGAAGGGTCGAGGATACAGGTGGGGGCTGTATCGCTCCTCAGCGAAGTTTCAGGAGACAGGAGCTGAATCTGGTGTCCAGGCCCTTTTGAGGCCTAGAAACGGGGACTTTATAATAGAATAACGTGCACACTGAGAAACGTGGCAACGTAGCTTTACATAGGCCTGATATTCGTAGTATTCACGAGGACTAGAAACTGGCATACTAGAGGTGGACACAACTGTAATTGCGTCATTAATCGAACATGGGGAGTACATATGCATATTTAATCATGCACACATAACATATGATGGAGGAGGCGTAGGGACACAGAACATGGCAAAATTTACTTTTCCACATTCCCTCCTTGTCACTACGTTTCCATCAGGAAACATCAATATTCATGATACCATCTATCATTTCATACAGTATCATTTGCTCGTCTCGAATTATCCTGGAACGGGATTTAGAACGGGGCTTGGGACTAGGAATACAAGAGGTAGCACAAATGCCGCAAATCGCAGGGCCACATTGTATACAGAGGCAGCAGCTGAATATGATCGCTACTGCAATACCTAGAAAGGACAATATTTTCCATCCCCATGCGGAAATTATATTCCAGAACCAACCGGACCATGTCCAGGTGCCTGGATCTTGGTGTATCATATGGGCAATTTTATGGAGTCTGGTTATAGCTGAATAAACAGACGGCGCGTTATTTGGAATGAAAATGCAGCAACTAGATCCGATGACTCTACAGGCCCCGCCCCTATCGGCCAGTATGACGTCAAGGACGAGACGATTCTGTAAAACGACAAATCTCATAGCAGATTGCTCTTCGGTTAAGTTACCTAGAGCAGAGGCAGTCTCATTTACTACAGCTTCGAGGGTTCTGGTTAATCTACGTATTAACTTACTATTCTGGATAGGGCCTATAAAGAAAAAGAAACCTCTGTTGAAATCTGTATACTGTTCTAGAGCAGTTTCAGTATAATCGACAATTGGGGACTCCCTTCTATGCCTAATGTGTACTAGATGTGTGTTTCTATGATAATCAGGTGGGGCTAGAAAAACTGGTGGCAGTAGGAAGGCAATGTAACAGGTTCCCTCCCAATCGAGGGGCAGACGAACATATGCGGTTTGACCACAAATAAAATAAGAATGACGTGAAGCTTTGAAAATAGATTTCCCACTGTCACTATACTTGACAATAGTAGTACAATCACTATGTCCTACGTGTACAGAACCCTTATTTCGGACACATAATTCGCCTTTGACTGGTAGTACTGAAATAGCAGGTAAGTCTGGAGTAGTATCAGACTGAACATTCAGGACCATGAAATTCGACGAATAATTACCTAAATTATACACTTCATTTTCTAGATCTAAACCTGTTCTGTGGGGAAGACCTTGCTTGTCTGGAAAACATGTACTGTTAAGAAAAGACATATCTGTTGAGGATGACGTTAACGTGGACCATGCTCCACACGAACCATTATGTGAAAATGGATAAGAAAAAAGTGGCAGAACTCCCTTCGGTGTCTGGAAAGGGGGGAGTCGACCACACACCCAACAATTAGTGGTATTGCTGGACTGGTGTGAATAATGTAACATACGGATGAATGAGTTATTTCGCATAGCGAGGCGGTAAGAGAGTTCATGAGGAGGCAGATCACTAAACGTGTGCTCTACTGTAGCATTAGCAGACTTATTTACATGAAGAACTGGGAAATACAAGAAAAATGCATAACTGGTGCAGGAAATCATAATGCTGAGAAACAATATGAAACATAGAAAAACGATACATCGGATTGAGTTTTGACTAACTCTCTCACTATGGGGGTCTATTTTATACATGTCAGAAACAGTCTAACCGTTTCACCTAGGGGAGGACTTAGACAATCAAACTGACTGACTTATTTTACTAGACCGGAGTTTTAGCTTGTACTCCTGTTGCGGAGTTTTCTCTAACAGGGGAGGGGTTGTAGCAATGTCTTTTGCGGGACAGTCCTTGAAAACAATATTTTGGCAATCCTTCAAATCCTGGGAAATGTTCTTTAAGACGGGTTTCAGTCCATTAAAAAGTTTAATATGAGAAAGGTGCACCCAGCCTTTGCGACCTTCCAACTTCACGGCTGTACGGGTGGTGAGGAGGACCTGTCGGGGCTCTTTCCAGCGAGGCTCCAGCGGACCTGATCTGTCAAAATTGCGGACCATCACCATGGATCCTGGAACGATTTCGTGCGGTGCCACCTCGGTATTGTCTGGAAATGCGGCAGCAACCTGTGAACGACATGAGTTGAGGGCAGACATCAAGGAAGCTAGGTAATCTGTCAGCATATTACTTGAAACATCGGTAATACTTCGGGGTCTAGGAGTACCCCACATATTAGGGGGGCGGCCGAAAACGACCTCATACGGGGACAGACCTGATCTGGAATGTGCGACCATGCGCATATAAAATAAAGCGACTGGTAGAGCTACTAGCCAGTCCACACCTTTTTCTTTACACACTTTTGCAATACGGATTTTTAGAGTCTGATTATGTCTCTCTACGAGACCGGCTGCTTCAGGATGGCGTACACAATGAAACTTCCACTGGTACCCTAGCAAAAGGGAAACATGCTTCATGAGTTCAGATGAGAATGGCTGGCCGTTGTCAGAATATACGACTCTAGGGAGTCCATAACGAGGGAAGAACTCACGAACCAACTGCTTGGCAGTGGTCGCGGCTGTGTAATCTGGAACTGGATATGCTTCTGTCCACCTGGACAAAGCGCATACAACTACAAGGACATACTTGAAACCTCGACATCGCTCCATCTGAATATAATCCATCTGGAGGACTTCAAAAGGGTGGTCAGGGGGCTGGAATCCACCTTGTTCCACCGGGACACTTTTACCTGGATTAAACTGACAACATATCATACAGGTACGGACTTTCTGCTTGGCTGCAGCTCGTAAATGCTTGTTGAACCAAATGTTCTGGATACTGTCTAACATAGCTTTTTCTCCTAAATGTGCTGGACTATGTGCGGTATTAATAATGACTTGAACCATAGAGTCGGGGAGAAACCATGTGGCTTTACCCTTTGTTAACCATCCTTGATCTGTCTGGACCCCTCCTTGTTCGGACCATTTCTTGATTTCTTCGGGAGTAGCATGTAACTGGATATCTATGACATCTTGTGTAGGGTCCTTAACTGTCATGCATGTAATCGGATCTGGAGTGTGTGTCATGTTAACTGGAATGTCTAGAGTCTGTGCTGTGAGCTTGGCTGTGCGATCTGCTAGATCATTACCTTGAGAAATAATGTCAGTAACTTTCGTATGTGCTTTGCATTTCATGATGGCAATAGATGTCGGTAAGTGTATGGCATCTAACAGATCTTGAATAAGGAGACCATGCTGAATCTTGGTTCCATGAGAAGTCATGAAACCTCTCTCCTGCCAGAGCACTCCGAAGTCGTGTACAACTCCAAATGCGTAACGTGAATCTGTGTAAACATTAACTTTCTGGTTCTTGGCATGTATACAGGCTTGTGTCAGAGCAACTAGCTCTGCTGCTTGAGCGGACAGGGTGTCAATGCGGTGTGTCTCAATAACTTCAGTGTCAGTAGTCACTGCATACGCGGCGACTAGTTCTCCTGTACTAGTTCTCATACATGAACCGTCCACATAAAGTGTCAGGTCGGGATCTAATAAGGGAATATCTGTCAGATCTTGTCTTGGCTTTGTCGTAATGTTAACTACTTCCACGCAGTCATGTGTGGCAGAATTCGAAGTAACTGATGGTAACAGTGTAGCAGGATTCAGGATGTTGCAGCGTCTGATGTCTATATGTGGCTGGAACAGTGTCAATTCATAACCTGTTAAACGTGCAATTGTCAAGTGCTGAGTTTGTGTTCGGTTTAAAAGAACTTCCACGGAATGTGGAACTTGTACTGTCAAGGAGTGTCCTAAGACTATGGAATCACTTTGTCTGATAGCTAGGGCTGTGGCTGCAACTGACTTGAGGCACGCAGGCAGAGCCTGGGCTACAGGATCTAATGTGCTCGAAAAATAAGCACAGGGCTTGTATTGTCCTGCTTGATCTTGTGTGAGAACAGATAATGCTGTACCTTCACGTTCAGTAACGAAAAGTGTAAAAGGCTTACTGTAGTTCGGTGTCGCTAGAACTGGAGCTTGGCATAGGGCTTTCTTTAACTCATTGAAACTAAGTGTATGTTCAGATGTCCAAGGGAGGACAGTCGATACGGCTGCCTCCTGTGTCGTTAACTGTATCAGTGGTTTAGCTAGAAATGCATACTGAGGAATCCATTGTCTGCAGTAAGAAGTAAGGCCAATAAAAGCACGTACCTCCTTCTGGGTCTTGGGCTGAGGAAGACTCGCTATTAACTGGATACGGTCTGGTGTCAACTGCCTACCCCTCTTGGACAGCAAGTGTCCTAAGTAGACCACTTGCTGGACACAGAATTGAAGCTTAGAAGGGGACACCTTGTGCCCCATCTCGGCTAGGAAATACAAAACTGTAAGGGATGCTCGCTCGCAAGCACGTTCAGAACGGGCTGTGATCAGTAGATCATCGACATACTGGAGCAGGGCAGTGTCAGTTGGCATGTGAATGTTGTCTAGTTGTCTCTTGAGTGCTTGACTGTAAATACTAGGACTTTCTGTGAAACCTTGAGGAGCTCGTGTAAACATATAGCTCCTTCCATTTAGACAAAATCCGAAAAGAAACTGGCTGTCTGGATGAATAGGAACACTGAAAAATGCGTTCTTGAGGTCTATGACAGTGAAGAACGTGGCTTCGGAATCAATGGCCGTTAATAGGGAAGAGATGTCTGGGACAACTGGGTACTGCGGAATAATACATTTATTAAGCTCTCGTAGGTCAATCACTAATCGATATACTGGGGGTGCATTTGGATCAGTACGTTTCATGACTGGAATGATCGGAGAATTACATACATTGGAGTCAGTTTCTACAACCACTCCTTGAGCCATGAGCTCGTCAATAATTTTGGATAAGGCTGCTACAGCCTCAGGTGGCAATCTGTACTGTCTGATTCGTGGTAACACTACACTTGGCTTGAGAGTCACACGATAGGGTGTGATTTGCATGTAACCTACATCAGTTGGACCTTGCGCCCATAAATGCTGTGGAACATTAGACAGTCTTGAATCAAAATCTCGTAATACATAGTGACCCTTAAAGTCACGTAGGAACAATCGTATTCCCTCTGGGGAACAGCATATAACTGCACCTAACTCTTTCAGTGTCTTAATGCCTAATAGGTTTTCTGGACATGATTTAGTAAGTAACAGATCAGTAGTGCGGGACAATGGACCTACTTCTAGAGTAACTGGCTTTGAAATCTCATTTACGATAGGTTTTCCTGAAAATCCAAGGGAAACATTTCTTGAGCCTGAGAGCGGAGCCCCTGGAACTTCGGCGTGACTAATTGTGGTCCTACTTGCCCCTGTATCGATCAAAAACTTTCTGTCTTTCCCTAATACTTGACTGTGAACATAGGGACCTTCTTGATCTACAGGTATCTCGATGAGAGGCAAGCCTACCTCCCTCTCTAGGCTGTTTCATGAATACTGCTGGTACTCTGGATACTCAGACTGTGCATACTGGTACATCTGCTGTGTAACGTGCTGTGTTGCAGCTATAGGCTGCGGTGCGGTAACTGTCTGTGGTGCATTCTGTGGCTGAGGAATCTGTGAAACTTGTTCTTGTCTCGGCGGACGTGGTCTTTCTTTAGTCTTACCAGTAGCTATGTTGTGTTTCAGAACTGCACACTCATTTATGAAATGACCTGGCTGTTTACAATAATTGCAGTTCCCTTTAACGGGAGCTGCAGGATGACTGGCTTGATTCGGACCCCTCTTCTGACTGTCTTGAGGAACAGATTGTGCAACTAGTACTTTCATTTTCGTATCTTTCATACGTTTTCTTTCGTGTTCTTGTTCTTCTCTGATTCTATTCTGGTGGTATTGAAGCATCTGCAACATCTGGGACGGGGTATTAGCTTGCCAGGTACTTTCGACTTTCAGAACTCGATTTTTAATTTGTGGGCTTGAATTCTCGACTAATTTAGTAACAAAAAGGTGAGGGTATGACTCACTACTTGTCTTGAGGCCACTGTTGATGCTGAAACATTTTTCAAATCTAGAATAAAAATCACTAATATCCTCATCTTGCTTCTGTTTACAGGCTGAGATTGCATCCCAGTCTTCTTTTCTAGTTGTCAATAATCTGGGTAAAACTTGTATTAATAATTCTGGTAATTCTTTACATTTATCTCCAAGACCGGTACCTGGTACTCGTGCCTTGTCTTCAGCTTCTAGAACTGCCCAATCGATCTTTTTCTCTCCCACCTCCCATTCTTTTTCCTTGAGCTTTTCATACACCCCTGCGGGCAGCAGAACCTTTAACATTTTAATTATATCTGGATATGTGTATTCTCCCATACGGAGCATGTCTTTTAATTCTCTATGGAACCCTGCTGGATCTTTGTCATGACAGGGAATTAATTTCTTCATCTCGAGGAGTTCCATCTTTGTAATTGGAGTGTAAACAAACACTCGTTCTAGTTCGCCACCCGTTCCTCTAACTGGGTGGACTTCTCGTAACGGATTCTGTCTCTCTATGTAAAATGGTTTACTTTCTGGGGGTGAGACATGAACAAAATGCGGGTTCAGAAACGTTCTATATTTGTGACGCTGTTCTAGAATGACACTAATTAAATCGGTACCTAGACCTTTCCATCTATACTGGAGTAACTCGTTCAGGATATCATGTAACGGACCTGGATCAGAGTGCTGACCCTCATACAATGTAATGAGGTGCTGAATCATATACATACCCGCCAGTCGTTGCTCGGCTGGGGGCATTTTCAGAAACATTTGTGCCACTATTTCGTCTGGAAAAGTGGTAGAATCAGTAATCCATCGGACTGCTGATCGGGCTAGTTCTTGTTCATGCATGGTACTTAACTCACTGTAACCGATTCGTGATTTCAGAATGTGATCGGTAGCTTGGAATACTTGTTCTAGAGAACCTTGTTCTGGTGCTGGATGATGGAAAGTAGACTTGTGTTCTAGGCGTAAATGGCGATCTGGAAATCTAGATTTTCCTACATACGCTATTCTGTCGGGATTCTCGTCCTCTACCTCTTCAGTATCAGAGTTACTTTCTTTCTCGCTTACTTGTGCTGCTTTACGTTGTTCGTGTATCTTTATTATTTCCCTACGGATTTTCTTGTACATACTCTCCATAGCACCGACGGTCTTGTGCTTACCCTCGGCTATATTATCACTCCACCTTGTCAGGGTTCTCATTTCGGCTTGATCTTTAGACGGATAATCTTGTTCTCTTATTAGACAATTGATCAGAAACTTTAATATCATGAGCTGGATCTCGGCTTTCCTTTGAGACATGGCCTCGCTAATACTTTCTGGATCATCCCCTGTACGGATGAAACGATATATTCTGTCTAGATCTTCTTTCATATTCGGTAAGGTGACTAGATATTCGGCTACCTTTCTTACGCGGAATGAATATAAAACCATATTATCCTCGCCTGGGACTGGATCATAACAGCATTCGGCAAGGGATTTTCTTATTTCTGCTACAGTCTGATGTCTAGGCGTACGCTGTGACGCTTGTGCATGTAATTCGGCTGTCGTTAAACGCTTGTGTGGCGGCGGGGTTTGAGGAGGACCTCCCCCTGCGGCCCCTAAACTAGAGTCGTCTACTGAGGCTCTTCGTCCTGGCAGAGTGGGAAATGGAAATGTAGGCTGGACTTGTATGGCGGGCTGGACCGGGGGTACCGTAACAGGTACTCCGGTGTCTGGAGGAGCGGGAAGTGCCTGATTTACAGGGACTGGCGGAGCGCGAACAGGATTTGCATATTCTGGGATTGTGTCATCCAAATAGGACGAAATAAAAATATCAGCTGCGGTCTGTTTGTGACGTAGCTTGGTCGGAACTAATGGTGGCGGGAAATTACTGGATGCCTCTGGGGTCGCTTTTGGCAAGCCCTCGGCAAGGAGAGGATACATACCCCTAATAAGGGCATGCCTCTGTCTGTCTGACTGTTCGGCTTTGACTTGTTCACCTATCTCGATTAGTTCTTTTTCTTGTGCTCGTTCTAAGGATTCTCTACTTAATTCTGACTTTCTGATTTCTTTTTCGGTTCTTTTATGAGATTCTTTACGCCATAACTCAATGGCATCTTTCTGTGATTGTCTGGCTTTCTTTTTCCATAATGCTTCTTCTACTCGTATGATGCATTCGGCATCCCATGTACCCGATACGGGCCATTTATACTTTTCTTCTAACTGTTTGGTATACTCTACCCATAAATCTAGATATAATATGGCGCTTATGCCATGCTTCTGATACATAAAGTGACCTGGACTGTCCCTCGGCGGAACAGGAACTGCTTCTTCTAACAAACCCTTTCTAGTTCTTAGCTGACGTAATCTCGAAAAGAGAGACATTGTAAACTTGAATCGGAACACAATACAATACACGAGGAACAATAACAACTGGGAAAACAATTCAGGCATACCACGACATTGGAAATACATTGAACAACATCATAACATAACAGTTCGGACAGAATATTACCTGGAATACTGAAAAACAGAAACACAAGAATTTCTCGAGAACGGAACAGACTAGAGTTACTGGATGCACTGCTGAAACAGTACGGAACATACCGGTCCCATAAAGGGACGCATCAAGACCCGTATCCACCTAGGTGAACACTTCGTTTGTGAGTCTGTGTACCACCAACCCACGGACCAGAGTCAATTTAGATTGACCCTGTCTAGATACTACCCCAGTAATGGTACTCACCGGGCAGCAAGAACGGAAAACCTCGGACTGGACTGGACTGCTACGACGACGGACGACGAACTTCGGACTTCAGTTACGGGTGGGCCTCCGGATACCTCGGACCTTGGACTCTTGGCTTGGGCTCTGGTCGGGACTCGCCGCGTTCCTCCACCGCCTCGTCTGGATGCTGGACCGCCTCCTCCGTCTCCTCCGTGGGCCTGAGGGATACTTGAAGCAGAAATATCTGCCGGTGCACGGTATGGTTCCGTCACGGCTGCAGAGGGTCAGGGGGCCGGCGTGGCTTCACCGACGTGTGGGGAAAGGGCAAGTCCCTATTCGGGCGCCATTATGTGGTAAATAAATAAATAATACCTCTCTTTTTGACTAGACATATATCATAACAGATAGCTCAATAAATAAGAGTCAAGATTCGAGGTAGTAGGAGTTTTGCAGGTTTAATACAGCATAAGGACAGGAACAGGACAACCTGCATAGGAATAGGATGACAGGGCCCAGCAGCTGCTGGGGCTGGATCTGGGATGAGCGCGCTGACTTTTAATAACAATACATGAGCATATATACATAACGCAAACACATAGTATTACATTGCAGTAGGCGTAGCAGTGGGTGGAGCAGAAGGTGTGACGCGTAGCAGTCGCGAAAGATAAGGGCGAAAGTAGGTGTAACTGGGCGTATACATAGACATGTGATGCAAACGTAACAGAATATGTCATGAATGGGGCGGAAACCATGGAGGGGGCTACCTAAGGAGCCGGGACCTCTAACCTGATAGTGCGCGCAAACTAGCAATGACGTATCACTAGGAGAAGCTGGGGGCTATGAACTCTGTGCTAGGAGCAGAGACTGAAGTCTGGAGAGTCAGGGCGACATGTACCTAAGCAGTATCTAGTATCTGATGTTTAGAGAACATGTTGATATAAACTAGAAGTTAGGAGGGGAAAGGCTAACTTGATTCTAAGACTGGACCATGCATTATTCTACATGTAGTGCGTGATGAAGAATATTAAATGACCATTAAATGCAGTATTTCTCTAACGTGGAGACGTGAAGGCTAGACAATGACGGAAACTATTGATGCAGTTCAGTAGCTTAGGAATGCAGAGAAGGAGGACTGAACTGATAACTGGAATTATAACATTTTCTTGGCAGACTCAGAGACTGAGCCAGGCTGGGCCGGGCACTGCGAGGCAGGAAGTAAGTGAAGGGTCGAGGATACAGGTGGGGGCTGTATCGCTCCTCAGCGAAGTTTCAGGAGACAGGAGCTGAATCTGGTGTCCAGGCCCTTTTGAGGCCTAGAAACGGGGACTTTATAATAGAATAACGTGCACACTGAGAAACGTGGCAACGTAGCTTTACATAGGCCTGATATTCGTAGTATTCACGAGGACTAGAAACTGGCATACTAGAGGTGGACACAACTGTAATTGCGTCATTAATCGAACATGGGGAGTACATATGCATATTTAATCATGCACACATAACATATGATGGAGGAGGCGTAGGGACACAGAACATGGCAAAATTTACTTTTCCACACTACTGTTGCTCCAACCGAAGGTTGAATAGTAAATTAGTAACCCTCCTGAGTCCAATGCTTTCCCTACTGTTGCACAGACTAGAGTGGTAATAGTAAATTTTACACCTCCTGAGTCCAACTCTATCCCTACTATTGCACCGATTAGCGCGGGAATAGTAATTCTTAGCCCTCCTGAGTGTAACGCTTTCCCTACTGTTAAACCAACTGGAGCAGGAATAGTAATTTGTACTCCTCCTGAGTCCAATGCTTTCCCTACTGCTGCATAGACTGGAGTTGGAATAGTACATTGTATCCATCCTGAGTCCAATGCATTCCCTTCTGTTGCACGGATTGAGGTGGAAATAGTATATGTATTATTCCTGCAATTTAAAAGTTTTTTTATATTGTTTACATTTATATTATTATGATGTTTTGTAATATGTAATAGATTTTTAGTAAAATATAATCTTGTATATTGGTTAATTTTTAAATAAAATGGCTATTTAAAAAAATAATTATTTTATATATATGTCTTATATTATTAAACTTTACAAAAAATGTGTACATTATAAGATTATTTAAATTATTATTTAAATAATACTTTTACATTATATATGTTTAAATGAACATACACACATATATGTGTGTTTTTAAATAAGTATAACATTTATATATTTTTTGAATTATTTAAATATTTTAAATTTAGATTATATTACTGTTAAATGTCAATATATTAAATATTTACTATTTTAAATTATATATTTATCAAAAAACAATATTTTTGCAAAATTAGTGTACAGCAATCTTTTTTTTCCAATATTTTGTCATTTACATTATAGTGTAAGAAAATGATATTTTTGTGCTCGATATTTTAGACACAATATGTATAAACCACGATATTTGTGGTTTCGATATTTTGTCAGTGAACACACCTACTCCTTTATTTCACTACACTGCCCTAAAAAACGTTTTGACGCCCCTAGATGATTTTTGTCAGAGAAGAAAGAAATGTCCCTTCCCAATAGGGTAAGAGATTCACAATAGTGAGTGTGTGTGTGTGGTTTTCTGTGTCTGTGTGTGCCAACACATCCTTGTGTGTGCATGTGTGTGTGTGTGTTTGCGTATGTAACATTATATTGTGAGTTATAGATCTAAATAATGAGTGCGTTTTCCCTAAATTAGTATTTTTGTAGGCCGGCTTATAAATAGTAATACGTTTATCTTGCTGTAAAAGAAAAGAGTGTATAAATAATCTCCCACAGTGTGGCAGCCAGCATGCTGCACATTTGTTGTTATTTTCTCAGATGAAAGGTTTCTAGGCCCTGTAAATCAGAAAACAGGTACTAAGAATCTTCATTTATTATAATGGTTTATGACCCTGAAATACACGCTGTAAACCAGACCAGGATGTGAGCTAGTTCTTGTACTAGTTACTGCCCAGACCCACGTCCGCTGCCCATGGGGGTACCTGTGGCACAAACTGGGAAATCAGTATCAAGCATCAGTGTCCCATATGCACATATCACACATCCCATATGCACATATAAGCAACTTCAACTGAAAAAAGACACAAGCAATTCATGAGGAGATCCAAGAATAGGTACCAGGCCTCAAAGCACCCTAATTGCTTCACACACTTGCCCCTCCATACCCGCATTCCCAAACCACAGAAAATTATGTGATTTTAGAAGATTCTTCCAGCGCACTGCAGGAAGCGTTCTCACTCACTCACACACACAACCACACAATTTAGGGTGTAGTGAAACACAGTAGTGCACGTGACCCATCAAACTTACGAAATGGAGGAGAAAACCACAGTGGATTCACCTCATCATCCACAATACACATAAAATAGAGGGGATTAAGAACAAACGTGAAAACCTGTTGACCCATCACGTTGCTTATTCAAGTTGTTTGGTAGTAACTTTGTGTTGCATGTAGTCTAGTATTTCTTCATCTACATTCAGAGTTTCCCATATATTTTAGTAAAGGACCTTTACACAGGTAATACTATCTACGGCTTTGGCATGCCATTTCTTGGCACGGATCCTGGCAGTAAGGTTTCAGGCGCCCAACGGCCTTGAACCAGCAATGGTGACTTTGCACCTCAGCAAATATCCGGCTCCAGAGAGAATGACTCAGTGACCGATTCTGCAATCCTTTGCGTCTGCTTTTTATTTCTGAGATTGGGATAGTCACAGAGGCTGTTCGCAGCACAGTAAAATTTACAGCCTTGGACAACCGGATTTTTGGGGGAATAGAAACTTCCTGGAACCTGGATGGAAGCTATAAAATTTGTTATGGGTTTGTGTTACCCTTAAATGTAAGGGTGTGAACCACAATAGATTTACTCTGAACTCTGATTTCAGCATGTGTTTTTTTGGACGTACCGTATGCAGGGAGGCAATTCATTATTCGTTTAATAATTGCCTGTCAGCAGCAAACTTCGTTTAATAATTGCCTGTCAGCAGCAAACTATTGAGGTCAGCCGTCATCCCGTGATTACTATACCAGGCTGCCCTCGAGCAGTCATTCATTTTAGAGCTTTCAAAATTGCTTTTAGATCGTTTTTGCATCCCTTGTGTCCGCCCCCCCCCCCAGCTGGAATTTGCACAAATACAGGGGCTAAATTTAAGAAACATTGCAGACTTGCACTTTAATACTCTTTCCCCGCTCCCCAGGTGGTGCTTGGCCGATTGCAGGGCTAAGCTCACCGGTCCCGGATGGTAGCAGTTTGGCGGCCATCTTGAGTAGGGCTGACATTGGTGGAGCGCTCTAGTCGCTCTATTTAAGGAGGGCTTGCAGGGCAAACGGGAGATTACCACCTACAGACTCCAGAGGCTGCATCACGAGCAGTCATTCATTTTAGAGCTTTAAAAATTGCTTTTAGATCGTTTTTGCATCCCTTGTGTCCGACCCCCCCCCCGAGCTGGAATTTGCACAAATACAGGGGCTAAATTAAAGAAACATTGCAGACTTGCACTTTAATACTCTTTCCCCGCTCTCCAGGTGGTGCTTGGCCGATTGCAGGGCTAAGCTCACCGGTCCCGGATGGTAGCAGTTTGGCGGCCATCTTGAGTAGGGCTGACATTGGTGGAGCGCTCTAGTCGCTCTATTTAAGGAGGGCTTGCAGGGCAAACGGGAGATTACCTCCTACAGACTCCAGAGGCTGCATCACGAGCAGTCATTCATTTTAGAGCTTTAAAAATTGCTTTTAGATCGTTTTTGCATCCCTTGTGTCCGACCCCCCCCCGAGCTGGAATTTGCACAAATACAGGGGCTAAATTAAAGAAACATTGCAGACTTGCACTTTAATACTCTTTCCCCGCTCCCCAGGTGGTGCTTGGCCGATTGCAGGGCTAAGCTCACCGGTCCCCGATGGTAGCAGTTTGGCGGCCATCTTGAGTAGGGCTGACATTGGTGGAGCGCTCTAGTCGCTCTATTTAAGGAGGGCTTGCAGGGCAAACGGGAGATTACCTCCTACAGACTCCAGAGGCTGCATCACGAGCAGTCATTCATTTTAGAGCTTTAAAAATTGCTTTTAGATCGTTTTTGCATCCCTTGTGTCCGACCCCCCCCGAGCTGGAATTTGCACAAATACAGGGGCTAAATTAAAGAAACATTGCAGACTTGCACTTTAATACTCTTTCCCCGCTCCCCAGGTGGTGCTTGGCCGATTGCAGGGCTAAGCTCACCGGTCCCGGATGGTAGCAGTTTGGCGGCCATCTTGAGTAGGGCTGACATTGGTGGAGCGCTCTAGTCGCTCTATTTAAGGAGGGCTTGCAGGACAAACGGGAGATTACCTCCTACAGACTCCAGAGGCTGCATCACGAGCAGTCATTCATTTTAGAGCTTTAAAAATTGCTTTTAGATCGTTTTTGCATCCCTTGTGTCCGACCCCCCCCCGAGCTGGAATTTGCACAAATACAAGGGCTAAATTAAAGAAACATTGCAGACCTGCACTTTAATACTCTTTCCCCGCTCCCCAGGTGGTGCTTGGCAGATTGCAGGGCTAAGCTCACCGGTCCCGGATGGTAGCAGTTTGGCGGCCATCTTGAGTAGGGCTGACATTGGTGGAGCGCTCTAGTCGCTCTATTTAAGGAGGGCTTGCAGGGCAAACAGGAGATTACCTCCTACAGACTCCAGAGGCTGCATCACGAGCAGTCATTCATTTTAGAGCTTTAAAAATTGCTTTTAGATCGTTTTTGCATCCCTTGTGTCCGACCCCCCCCCCGAGCTGGAATTTGCACAAATACAGGGGCTAAATTAAAGAAACATTGCAGACTTGCACTTTAATACTCTTTCCCCGCTCCCCAGGTGGTGCTTGGCCGATTGCAGGGCTAAGCTCACCGGTCCCGGATGGTAGCAGTTTGGCGGCCATCTTGAGTAGGGCTGACATTGGTGGAGCGCTCTAGTCGCTCTATTTAAGGAGGGCTTGCAGGGCAAACGGGAGATTACCTCGTACAGACTCCAGAGGCTGCATCACGAGCAGTCATTCATTTTAGAGCTTTAAAAATTGCTTTTAGATCGTTTTTGCATCCCTTGTGTCCGACCCCCCCCCCCCCCGAGCTGGAATTTGCACAAATACAGGGGCTAAATTAAAGAAACATTGCAGACTTGTACTTTAATACTCTTTCCCCGCTCCCCAGGTGGTGCTTGGCCGATTGCAGGGCTAAGCTCACCGGTCCCGGATGGTAGCAGTTTGGCGGCCATCTTGAGTAGGGCTGACATTGGTGGAGCGCTCTAGTCGCTCTATTTAAACGTTCAACCATGTCTCCGCGCAGCGGACGCGCCGGACCTACGCCGGAGTCACGCCTGAGTCCAGCCCGTCTGCACCCGTCCGCGCCTCGGACGGGCCGGGCTGGACCACAACAGGTGAGGACAGGATAGAAAATTATAGCAGAGAGGCACTACTCGCCCTACGGCCAGCCTACAATGATTGTCACAGGTCAGACCCCGCCTCGGGGACTGGCCCAGAGTCCTGCCTATACTGTGGCCATACTTTCCTTTGGTCACAGATTATTCCCAGACCGGCATTGAATGATAATTTTAAAGGAGGTCTTCTTAATGCTAGGTCTCTACCTAGACACGCCCAGCATGTCTTCGATCTATTGGCTGAGGACAACTTGGACTGTTTATTTATTACGGAGACCTGGCTAAATCCGTGCTGTGTCCCAGATATGGTACATTCCTTGCCACCAGGTTTTAGCATGCAAAGGAGAGACAGAGGAGGAGATAAACGAGGAGGAGGAATAGCTATAATTCACAAGGAGGCATATATATGTTCGGTGATTGAACTCCCTGAATTAAAGGAGGCGGAGGGGATGGGTTTTTGCATTAAAATCAGCGAGACCATGACATTTGCGGGGGCCCTCATTTACCGCCCACCAGGTACATGTAAAGACTTCCTGGAAAATATAGGAGAGGCACTGAGTCCTCTGGTGCTCAGATACTCCAATTTTACATTATTGGGAGATGTGAATATACACTTGGAGTCTACCACCGATACTGCAGCTGTCTCTTTTAAAGAATTAATGGAAGTCCTCGGACTAGAGATTGGGACAGTTCAAGCTACCCATGACGCAGGTCATGCCCTTGACTGCATAGCCACCAATCTGCAATCGCTTAAGACAAACTGCCCAATACCTCAAACATGGACAGACCATGCTCTAGTACCATTCATGTTCCCTATTCAGAGCCCTAAGGAATGTAATAATAAGGTTAAGTACGACCAGGCTGACCTACAAGAATGGAGGGCCTTAATGGCAAATCCAAATCTGATTGAGATGGCTAGGGATTGTAAGCCTACCGGGTCAGGCTCAGGGTTCTCAGACCCCAGCACTTTCAGAGAATGGATGGTTGAATTAAAAAATATGACAGGACGGCCTAACAGGACTCGAAAACAGAATACTAAGAAAAAATCAGCTCCATGGTACAATCAAGAATTAAAAATAGCACAGGGGGAGCTTCGTAAAGCAGAACGCAGATGGAGAAAAAACTATAGCACGGAAGAGCGGGGTAAATATAAAAGGGCTATAAGCACCTACCATGCGCGAATTAAATCAACAAAAAGGAAATTTTACGAATCTGCCATAGTCGCTGCAAAAAATAAACAAAAATGTATTTTTAACATTGTAAATGATTTTAATAAACCCACATTTTTAACACAGGAAATACCACCCTCAAAAGACCTCTGTGAAAATATAGCTGATTATTTTGAGGACAAAGTACAGGGTCTAACCAAAGATTTTGAAATTCCCTCTCTGGAACCCAGTAGAGAAGGTGGAAGTGCTGATGAACCAGTTAGCAACCTTCCACCCAATTAGCCTGGAAGAAACAAGGCAGTCAATCTTAACCACAAAATCTGGGTCTCCATTTGACCCCTGTCCCATAAGACTCCTGCATCTCATGGTAGATGAAGTAAACCCTATGATTAACGAAATTGTAAATCATTCACTTTCCACGGCCAATGTGCCACTGGAATGGAAACTTGCGGCAGTGAAACCCTTACAGAAAAAAAACCTTCCTGACCCTGCGACTCTTTCCAATCTGCGACCTATCTCACTTCTCCCAGCACTATGTAAGATCGCTGAATCACTGGTTAACAAACAGCTGACCATGTTCTTAGAAGTCAACGAGATATGGCATCCCAATCAGGCGGGGTTTAGAGCCCAGCATTCAACAGAATCGACTCTACTGTACACGACAGATACCATTCGTACTGCCCTAGACCAAGGAAAGAAGGCCGTCCTGATTTTATTAGACCTGTCGGCGGCCTTCGACACGGTCTCCCATGCCATCCTATTAGATCGGCTAAAAACATCGGGCGTGAAGGGGACGGTTCTTGAGTGGTTGGAAAACTACCTAAGGGACAGGAGACAGGTGGTAACCCTGGGAGAATTTACCTCCACGGAAAAACATCAGAAGATGGGAGTACCCCAGGGGTCCAGCCTTAGCCCGACATTATTCAATGTCTATACTGCGCCTCTGATTAAACTAATATCATCCTTTGGCATAGAGGTAGTAGCATATGCCGATGATACGCAGTTAATACTGGTTACGGATAGGGACAACCAATCATGGGAAGAAACATTCAAGGAATGTTTAACTGCCACCCTCGATTGGATGCGGAAGAACCACCTAAAATGTAATACAGGAAAAACAGAGATCATTCCGCTAGGCCCAAATAATGACTTTATTCCCAGGCAATGGTGGCCAGAAAGGGCAGAAATACCGCCTCATACAACCATAGTTGCTAGGAACCTGGGGGTCACGTTTGATTACAATCTTGCTTTCAAGCAGCAGGCAATAAAAGTGGCAGGAATGTGCTTTGGCTTAATCAAAAGCCTGAGGAAATTCTTTGATATACTCCCTTTGGAGGCGAGGAAAACTGTTGCAGTAGCGCTGGTAACGTCGCGCTTAGATTATTGCAACAGTTTGTATGCTGGCACAAATAAAGAAGTAACTTACAGGCTGCAGCTAGTGCAAAGCGCGGCTGCCAGATTGGTGCTAAAATGGCCAAAAAGATCGTCAGCCTCAGGGGCATTAAAAGCTCTTCATTGGCTTCCTATTGTAAAAAGGATCCTGTTCAAGGTTTTGATTATACCATTTCGAGCAATGCACAAAACAGGACCACTATATCTACAGAAAAAATTCAAGAGATACTGCCCAACCAGAAGCCTACGATCATCAAATTCCAATACTTTGGTGGTTCCTAGGTTTCGTTTAAAAACCCGTGGAGGAAAGTCCCTGGCAGTACTGGGTGCAAAGGCTTGGAATACTCTGCCTCCTGCCCTGAGAACTCTAGATAAAGAAACAGAGTTCCGTAAAGAATTAAAAACTTGGATATTTAAACTGCAAGATAGCATGGCCAGAACTCTAGTTTGATGCTTGCCTTTGTATTTGGTCCAACTCTGAGTCACTTTGTCATCTGGTAATTTGCCGGAGGTAGCGCCTAGATGCTCCATTGGAGCGATTGCTGCGCTATATAAATAAAATTTTACATTACATTACATTTTACATTGTGTTCTCTTCCTATTCGGGCATCGGTCTATTGGGTGAAAGGGGACTGGAAAACTGGAAATCGTATTTGTGTATATATATATATATATATATATATATATATATATATATATATATATATATATATATATATATATATATCCACCAAACGATGTCCGCTTGGAGACTGAACCACACCACTAAGGCAGCCACGGCGCATGGGGGCGGACAACCTCCATTGATGATGGCTCACCTTTGAAAAAAGCTACCGATGTAGCTGAAACGCGTCAGGAAAAGCATTATTTAGCTGTCATTTACTGAATAAAGATCCTGTTACTTCCAACGAATCCGGTGTCCGGCGCGCCTCTATGTTTTAGAAGCTGTTTGGATGTTTATGGAGGTTGTCCGCCCCCATGCGCCGTGACTGCCTTGGTGTGGTTCAGTCTCCAAGCGGACATCGTTTGGTGGATTTAGGTGAAAAGGAGAGTGACCCGCCAGCAGTTTATCAACCAGCAAGGCATGGAGTTCCAGCCAAGAGGTTTACGATTTAACTGCTGGCAAAGGACTTTTGAAAGACACTCGTCTTTTCTTATGCGGAGTCTAGGACATGCAGGTACAATGAAATACAAATGACAGCTGTGCAATCATTGAGCACAAACGGACTTTGAAAGTACTTATGTATATTCAACTGCACTATGTTAAAACATCAGCGTTTTAGCAAGAAAGTGAACATTTAACTTTCAATTTAAAAATGACGAGAACTGCTTCCAAAGTGCATGATGGGATTTGTAGGATGTTGGTGACTATGAAGAAACATTGTAGTCTGACAAGGGCGTATAAATCACGTGTTTGCGCCACAAACCCATTGATGATGGCTCACCTTTGAAAAAAGCTACCGATGTAGCTGAAACGCATCAGGAAAAGCATTATTTAGCTGTCATTTACTGAATAAAGAACCTGTTACTTCCAACGAATCCGGTGTCCGGCGCGCCTCTATGTTTTAGAAGCTGTTTGGATGTTTATGGAGGTTGTCCGCCCCCATGCGCCGTGACTGCCTTGGTGTGGTTCAGTCTCCAAGCGGACATCGTTTGGTGGATTTAGGTGAAAAGGAGAGTGACCCGCCAGCAGTTTATCAACCAGCAAGGCACGGAGTTCCAGCCAAGAGGTTTACGATGTAACTGCTGGCAAAGGACTTTTGAAAGACACTCGTCTTTTCTTATGCGGAGTCTAGGACATGCAGGTACAATGAAATACAAATGACAGCTGTGCAATCATTGAGCACAAACGGACTTTGAAAGTACTTATGTATATTCAACTGCACTATGTTAAAACATCAGCGTTTTAGCAGGAAAGTGAACATTTAACTTTCAATTTAAAAATGACGAGAACTGCTTCCAAAGTGCATGATGGGATTTGTAGGATGTTGGTGACTATGAAGAAACATTGTAGTCTGACAAGGGTGTATAAATCACGTGTTTGCGACACAAACCCATTGATGAAGGCTCACCTTTGAAAAAAGCTACCGATGTAGCTGAAACGCGTCAGGAAAAGCATTATTTAGCTGTCATTTACTGAATAAAGAACCTGTTACTTCCAACGAATCCGGTGTCCGGCGCGCCTCTATGTTTTAGAAGCTGTTTGGATATATATATATATATATATATCAATTCCACACCTTGTCACGAAGATTCAGTGAAGAGACCAACAGCAGGGGAACCATGGAAAAACAGCTTTATTCCACAGGCAAAGGCGAGTAACAATCCCACAATCCCGCTTTAGGCGAATGCATTTCGGCGTATTTTTCCGCCTTCTTCAGCGCCAGGGGTGTGTTTAGTTCAGGGAGGGTCGTGCTTCTTAGATGTAATATCTGCCCCCGCCTGATAGGTTGCTCAGCGCACCACTCCTTAAAGGTGTATACCTTGCGCATACATCCTAGGTAGGGCGTTAATGGCTCAAACGCCTACCTGTCCCAGCATGCATTGTCCATGTTAGTGTCTGGAAGGTTGTCGCGTGGAGCGGTGCACTTTATCGCTGTGGGGCGTCCTCCTTTACCCATGCGCGTGGAACTCGCCGTCTTCCTTTGTCCCCAACCGCTTCACCCTGATGTCACCGGGAGGACGGGAGTAAGGCTGAAATCACCACCTTACTCTCTGTGAAGCTTAAAGCCCCTACACCGCCGCATGTCCCGAACATACAGGGGGACTCTGGTGATTCCGGTACCCCGGATGAAATCCTGTTTTCCAGTAGTCCAGAGCCAACTTAGAAAAGCGGGGGTCCCTTTGCGCGTTACTGGAAACTATATATAGCGCAATCTCCGCCCGATGAGACCACTGTCCCACCACTGTCAGTTTCCTTACCAACAGCTCAAAAAGGACGAACAGAACAGACCCATTTGTTTCGTGCACTTAGTGGTTTATTTCAAAAAATAGACCCAGCAAGTCCGCATGACGCGTTTCGCCTCCGACACGAGGCTTGGTCACATGATATGTATATATATATATATATTACCTACTGGCGGTCGCCAGTAGGTATATATAGTTAGGATTTTTTTTAATAGGGATTTCTGAAAATTCTATGTTGAATAACTTTGGCGTTGATGGACGGAATTGGCTGAAATGTTCAGAAAAATGGCACATTTTGTTTCTGAGCGTCCCCTGAAAGTTTGGGGGGGTTTCGTCAAGCGGGGGCCGAGAAAAAAGGGGGGTCCCAAAACGTGTTTTTAACATTGAGTTTTCCATAGGGCGGTTGGACTCACTTTTAGCTCGAACGGCTGAATGGATTTCTATGAAACTTGGCAAAATTGTAGAGACTGTTTGCCCGATGTGCCTTTGCTAGGTCTCAAGATATGTGCTCCAGTGGATTTTGAGAAATTAATGTTAAAAAAAACAATATATATCTGTGACAGCGTCCCGGTTAGCGCCCCGGTTCGCTTACCAGACGCGTAACGGAACTTCGCGAGGAGAAGCGGATTGGCTCTCCGGTGACTCTCAACCTTCTAAACAGTCCGGAGCGGCCGCCATCTTGTCTCTCGGTAGGATCGAGAGACAAGAGGTGGAAATAAACGAAGGGGGAAATGAATGAAAGGGGCAAGGTAGACCCTCCTGGCCTCCTAGGATTGATGTGGGGGCTATTAAAGGGCCCCGCGGGGCAAAAAAATAAAATACATTTTTTTTCGATTTTTCGCGGTGGAAGCGCTACCCGGTACGCGAACCGGGTAGTTCACCGGTAGCGTAACGGGAGTCCGCCATCTTGTGTTTCGGACGAATTTAGTCACAAGATGGAGGATAAACAATGTTGGGAATGGGTATAAGGGGGCACGGGAGACATATCCTGACCCACTAGGTTTTCTGAGGGTGGCTGAGGAGGCCCATATATATAAAAAAAACACATTTTTTTTCAAATTTTCGCACGGTTAGTGCCCGGTCCGCGCACCGGGTACCGTTCCGGAAAGCGTAACAAGGGGAAAACCAAGGGAAATAGTAAAATAATATTTTAGAGTGCTTTGAGGTAGGGTAGCTCTGAATAGAGCTGTTGTGTTGTGTGGGTGATGTAAGTACCAACATGTAGGTACCAATGAAGAGTCTAAAATTCAATGTACACCGTCTCCTCTGTAGATATTTTGTATGTTCTAATATGGGTTATTTAAATGTAAATGTGTGGAAAAGCACTTCATGCTTTAAAGCAATTGTATTTTTGAACTGATTGTTCTTTCCTCTTAGTCCTCCTCTTTGGTTTTTTTTCCCCACACTCTTCTTCAGCATGATAGTTGATAAATTTGTTCCCTCAAAAAATTTATATACATAAAAAAATGATATTAAATACATATAAAATATATTTTTCCTTTAAAAGAAGAATACATTTTACAGCTTTTGATATTTGCTATTAAAAAACCATTGAAATTCACTGAAAAAACCATAGGTTATAGACCATATATAGTTAGGAATTAGCATTTACAAAATCTTGAAAATTCACTGAAAAAACCATAGGTTATAGACCATATATAGTTAGGAATTAGCATTTACAAAACCTTATTTTACTCACACAAAACCATTGAAATTCGCATATATAGTTAGTTGCACTAACTATATATCGCGCACCCGCAATCTACTGGTGATGTAAATGTAAATTGATACTTGTATAGCGCACTACTCACCCACAAGGGTCTCAAGGCGCTTGTACGAATACCGCTGTGGAACCCATCCTGGCTTTCCCTGTGAGGTGTCCACTCCTGGGCACCCCCAAGGTGGAGGCCAGGCATCCTTAGCGTTGTGGGGGCCGTTGTGGAGATTAAGCAAGCTATTGCCCAGAGTTGCAGAGTGGGACTCCATGATTGGAATAGGCACCGAGGCGAGAATTATCATGTCCGTGGAATTTTTGAGCCCAAGACCCACTGAGGCGGGGAATTGAACCCTGGTCCCAGACTAGACCTCTGCATCAGGGTCTGCCGCTCTAACCATTGAGCCACACTTCTCCACAAGATCATGTCACATATTACATCATTCATGACATGGTCAGTGACATCACTGATGAGATCTCAAATGACATCACTGATGACATCACTGATGACAACATCCAGTGACTGTATGTTTCTGTAAAGTTAAAATATGTCTTACATATTGAAGAATGAGTGGATGTATAAGTGTCTGGATGAAGGATTTAGTAGGTGCATGACTGACTGTATGAGTGAGTGATTAAATGTGTCTCACTGAGTGCATGGGTTAGTGACTAAACTGTCTTAATTTGTCCATCATTATGTCTGTTGTTCTGTAAACTGCTGCATGTGTTGATCAGTAGCTATATGAGTAACTATATGGGTTATTGATTGGTTGCCCAAGTATTTGTATGGGAGACTGAGTGTGTGTGTGGGTGGCTGGGAGGTGTATGACTCTGTGCATAGATGTGTAAGCAGTTGATTCACTAGATGTATAGGTTCAAAAGTGCATGTGGAAACAGCTGTATGGGCGGTTGACTGTGTGCATGAGTGTATTGGTGAGTGAATGGATATCTCAGTGCTACATGTCAAAGTAAGTACATATGTAAAACACAGTACATGTGAGAGTTGACATATATAAATAACTGTGCATAAGAGCCAGTGAATGTGTGAGTGGCTGTATGGATCATTGTGAACTTGTATCAGGGATTGTATAAGAGAGTAAATATGTGTTAGTATATGTTTGAATAAGTAAGGTGTGTATAACTGTATAGTTGAGGAAATGGAGGTGTGATTGATTCTTTGCATGACTGACTAGGTGTGTGAGTAACTCCATGGATGAGTGACAGTCTGTGAGTGTCTGTTTACACTGAGTGTATCTAAGGTTATATTAGAGTCTGAAGAGGTTCGTCGTATTATCACATGAATGATTTCATCAGTGATGTGATCAGTAATGTCAAATGAGATGTCATCAGTGATGTCATCAGTGATGTCATTTGAGATGTCATCAGTGATGTCATCAGTGATGTCATTTGAGATGTCATCAGTGATGTCATCAGTGATGTCACTGACCATGTCATGAATGATGTAATATGTGACATGATCAGCAGTGGATTGTGGGTGCGCGATATATAGTTAGTGCAACTAACTATATATGCGAATTTCAATGGTTTTGTGTGAGTAAAATAAGGTTTTGTAAATGCTAATTCCTAACTATATATGGTCTATAGCCTATGGTTTTTTCAGTGAATATATATATATATATATATATATATATATTACCTACTGGCGGTCGCCAGTAGGTATATATAGTTAGGATTTTTTCCCTATGGGATTTTTGAAAATTCTATGTCTAATAACATTGGCGTTTGTGGACGGAATTGGCTGAAATTTTCTGGAAAATGGAACATTTTGTTTCTGAGCAGCCCCTGGAAATTTGGGGGGGGTTCGTCAAGGGGGGGCCGAGAAAAAAGGGGGGTCCCAAAACGTGTTTTTAACATTGAGTTTTCCATAGGGCGGTCTGTCGCACTTTTAGCCCGAACGGCTGAATGGATTTGCACGAAACTTGGCAAAATTGTAGAGACTGGTAGCCCGATGTGCCTTTTGTAGGTCTCAATATATGTGCTCCAGTGGATTTTGAGAAATTAACATTTAAAAAAAGATATATATCTGTAAGCGCGCTCCAGGCAGCGCTCCGGTCCGCGGACCTTAAGCGTACCGGAACTTCGCGTAGCGAAGCTGATTGGTTATCCGGCATCTGTAAACATTCCAAACAGTCCGGAGCGGCCGCCATCTTGTCTCTCGGTAGGATTGAGAGACAAAAGGAGGCCAAAACAAAGGTGGAAATAACCATAAGGGGGCATAGTAGATCCTCCCTGACCCCTTAGGTTTAATGTGGAGGCTTTAAAAGGGCCCCGCGGGGCAAAAAAAAAAAAAAAAAATTTTTTGTTTTTTTGCGTGGGTAGCGCCCGGTCCGCGAACCGGGAAGCGTTCTGGGCAGCGTACTGCAATGAAAAATGAATGATAGACTTTTCAAATGCTGTATGTTAATTGATTGTTGGTTTTGTTGATTATTTTTTTTTTTTTTTTATTTTTTAAGCATTTTTTATTGTGTTTCATAATTTATTAAACTTTCTAACATTTCATTGTCAGAAATTTCATAATTATCATGGAATATACATTGTAGTCTCTGAGGTTGTAAAATGTCCTCATTTGCAAGGAGGTTATCTACTGCTTGTACACATTGCAGTAGTTCTTGGTCCCAAGTTTCATCCATAAATTCAATCTCATTTGGATCAATGATTTCTGTGTTGGACTCTGGAAGGACAATTTCAAATGAAATTTTTTGTTCGCTTTCCATTTTCCCTGAAATTTGCATAAAAAAATATATATTAGTAGAGGTAGGGCACTGTTGGGATTAATTTTAGATAGGCAGTTTTTAACAGTGAATTTATCTTTGGGCAGTGTATAGTATCAGAGTGGAAGTAGGAATATAAAAAATTGTATCTAAATTTATAAGTACTACAGAGGGATAGTATATAACTAACAGAAAAAGTTTGCCATATTAACTTAAAGTGCACAATATACTTCAGTTTTAAAAATAACAACTTACCTTTAAAAAGAAGTTGAAGTTATTAATGAAAATCCTATTGAAATGTACACCAGGAAGTAGTAGTCAAAATGGCTGTGTTTCCTTCTCTTCCTTTATATATATTCGGGTACATAACCAATCAAATGTCAGGTAAAAAAAGTAGAAAATGAAAGTAACATTTTAATTGGTTGTCAATTCCAACACTTCAGATGTGTTTTGTGAAGTAATTTACCTCACGGTATTTAGAGAGGTCTACAGGCTAAATGGCTAAATGGAATTCCAATCAAATTTGTGAAAATGGTAGGGATTGGTATGTAGTATGAGCTAATCTATATTTGGTGAAATTGTCTCAAGTGGCTTTTGTGTGAACTACTTTCCCACCTTTTTTGATGGTGCGCTTCCCAGGGAGCGACCCGGTACGCGAACCGTTGAGCGCCCCGGTTCGCGGACCTTAAGCGTTCCGGGAGTCCACCATTTTGTGTTTCGGTCGAATTAAGATACAAGATGGAGGGCAAATAATGTTCAGAATGGGTAGAAGGGGGCACGGTAGAGTTATCTTGACCCCCTAGGTTTTCTGAGGGTGGCTGAGGAGGCTTATATGTGCGAAAAAAAAACATTTTTAAAAAAAAATTTGCGAGGTTAGCTCCCGGTTCGCGTACCGGGTAGCGGCCCCGGTAGCGTATTTTGTTGAAAATTAGTGAAAAATGTTAGAGTTAAATAATAATTGTGAGTGATCAGATGTAGGGTAGCTCTGAGAAGAGCTTTTGGGTTTATGGTACATTTAGGTACTTATAAGTAGGTACCAATGCACATTCTTAAATTCAGAGTGAAAACTCTGTTGCCCTCATCTGAGAAGTGAACTCCATCTCCTCTGTAGATATCTTGCATGTAGTAACGCAAGTTATTGTTGTACAGGGAGCCCATTCCATGGTCTCTCATGTAAGCTGAAACAGATTTGTTTACATGCTTCCTCGACTTCTCAATTTGTGGACAAAATTGGTTTGACCACCTCCATTTCTGTCTTTGGCATATATTTGAATATACCAAGGCAGTCTGAGGAAAAAGTGCCATTAATTGCTCAAAGGTGTCCTTTAAAAGCATTTCCAGACCTACACCAGTCAAAGTGCCCAAGTCATTACCTCCACAGTGCACAATTAACAGGTCAGGTTTGGGCAAATGCATAAAGGTTTTCACCAATGGTATCAATTGGTGACATTTTAATCCTCTGTGGCCAAACCACTTAATTTCCACATCTTGTAAATTGAGGTTAGGTAAATTCCTGCTTTCAACGTACCTTTGAGCCCAGTGAATATAACTATGACCAACAATCCAGACAGAAAACATGGTGAGAGAAGGTTCTCCTGCAGTCAGATGAAGTGTGACAATGAAATGGCAGTTGAAAAAATGAGAGTTTGAAATGAAAAAAACTGTGGAGTTTCTGTGTTCATGAAGCAGTAACAGTGATTGGTGGATTTTGATTGCTGAAAACAAAAAGTTAGGGTGCACGGATGTGTTCTTTGAAAGATGTATTTTGAGTGGTCAATAAAAAATCATTAAATGAAAGAATGCACTGGATATGCAGGTGCACTGAGAGTTCAGAGTTCAATTGCAACATTGTTGTGTGAACTTGCAAACAACAGAGTTCTTCCAGGAGCTGGTTGCCATGCAGATAAAGCAGAAAGGGCAGAGGGGGGATGGGTTTTCATTTGAAAAAAGTGAGGGAAGACTTTTGATTGGGTGACATGAGAGATATGTGTGAAGAATTACAGCATTTCTGTGCTTTTCATAGCTGCAGACTCTGGAGTGCATACCTTTTGCTCTGCTGCAGACAAATTGGTGTGTTTCTGAGACTGTTTTCAAACTCAAAGTATTTGCTAAGGTGAGAAAATATTTCTTTACTTTAGATAGAGAATAGTGTGCTTTAAGGAGAAAATTATGATTTATGTGGCGCAAATTGCTTGTAAATATGCTCTCACATGTGTATGGAAAATTTTGATTTTGAATGTTTGTGTTACATAGCCATGTTAAAAGTGACCCAACCATGCTGGAAAGGCAATCAAAAAATGCTTTCATGTGTTTTATTGACATTTTAAGTCATTTTCCCATGTGCAGTGTTTAGAAATTATGATTTGAAAATCGTTTTTGGGGAAAAGGAATTGTTTTTAAAATCATGACAAGGACATAATGGTGTATGCTTCTTTATAAGGCAATTGACTGTCCCTGATGTTATTTTTCTCATTTTAGTGTAAGACCTTTCTCTGTGGCGCAAATTGCTTGTAAATATGCTCCCACGTGTGCATGGAAAATTTAGATTTTGAATGTTTGTGTTACATAGCCATGTTAAAAGTGACCCTACCATGCAGGAAAGCCAATCAAAAAACGCTTTTATGTGTCTTAAGGACAATTTAAGTAATTTTCCCATGTGTAGTGTTTTGAAGTTATGATTTGAAATTCGTTGTTGAGGTAAAGGAATGTTGTTAAAATTTATGTGCGCCATATGCCCCCAAATTTCTTTTTCAGGGGTGCAGCAGGGTGTTCTTGAGATACCCCTGCACGCTTGAAAAAAATCCTATTTTGTGATGAGCTAATTGCTAATCACAAATTGCAACCTTCATTCCTATGAGCCTCCTAGCCCATGGAAATGAATGGTTAATTTGCAATTAGCAATTTGCTCATTGCAAATTAGGAATAGTAAAGAATTGCTATTTATTCCTTAAAATTTGGTATTTAGGAAATGCAAAATAGTTTGATGGTACATATGGTGGTTCATCTGTAACAAGATAAGAAGCTTAGGGATACATTTATGATGACTAGCGCAATAAAGTGCACATTACTTACTTCATTGGTAGGCCTTTACATGTATTATCTCCTCTGTATTCTTCATCAAGCGTAACTTTAATCTGCAATCCTGAGTAGGCCTCACCTTAAACAAACCTCTGGATAGGACACACTTTATTGTCATCCTGGATTAATCATTTAAAATGGTAGGGACAGATTTATGATAGGTGTATGCCTCTTTTGTGCCACTGTGCGTCACTTTTATGATGCAGCGGTGGTGCAAAAGATTTGCTATGAGGCGACAACATTACAAATTGATGCATTTAGGCAGATATGTCATGGTGTAAAAAAAACGTACCACATAAAACCCAAGCAGCAGTGATGCAAAAGATGCACCATGCCGCAAGACAGGCCTCACTTGGGGCCATATGTATGAAGGTAATTAGCATTTGCAAAGATCAAAATTCTACGAATTTCGGCCTTTGTGAATGTTAATTAGACAAATGGTATGTATCAAACAAGTTTGATGCAAAATAAGGAGTAGCAAAATTTGCTATTCCTTATTTTGCAATTGCACTGAAGGATTTGCAAATTTTGTGACTACGTGAATGCAATGTATCAAACAAAAACTATGTAAAAAATGACATTAAGGATTTGGAAACTATTGTGGTAAATTGGTGGTAATTTGTGAATTCTTTTCAAAAAGCTTTTTTTCAAAAAAACAAAAGGTGCCATATGACGCCAACACATGCCCTTAGGGCATGTATGTGTGCCATATGCCCCCAAATTTCTTTTTCAGGGGTGCAGCAGGGTGTTCTTGAGACACCCCTGCACCCTTGGAAAAATTCCTAATTTGTGATGAGCAAATTGGTAATCGCAAATTAAACCTTCATTCCTATGAGCCTCCTAGCCCATGGAAATGAATGGGTAACTTGCAATTAGCAATTTGCTCATCTCAAATTAGGAATGGTAAAGAATCGCTATTTATTCCTTAAAATTCGCTATTTAGGAAATGTAAAATATTTTGATGATACATATGGCAGTTCATCTCTAACAAGATAAGAAGCTTAGGGATACATTTATGATGACTGGCGCATCACCAGGGATGTGACAGTCATCCTGCGCCGCTGTTCCGCCACCCATGGTGTGCTGCATTTACAATGCGGCGCAGCATGGGGCAAAAATGGCACAGATGCGTGACGCATATGTGCCGTAAAGGTGGCGCATTGCTGGAGTTGTATTGCAAGTGCGATGCAGCTCCAGCAAGGCTCAGGGGTGCCGCATCTCCACAATGCTGCGTCAAGACCTATGCCAGCTTCAAGCAGGCGCAGGGTTTTGACGCAGCTTTCTCCTATCTGATTGTAAATGCGGCACACCATGGGTGGCAGAGCAGTGGTGCACGTTAACTGGTGCATGCCTGGGGATGTGCCATTTAATATAAATCTGCCCCTTTACATTTAAGTATGTGCAGGGGACACAGAGTCGGTGAGGCTTATCCAAGGTTAAGAAGAGATGAGTCCTGTTCAGTGAATAATTAGACATAGGCTTCACCTGCTCAGCATTGCTGGACATGGCTAAATAATAGCTGCTAAATGTTAATCTTGTTAAACAATTTTACTATTATAATCTCTGAGATTTGTCTCTTACTCTGCAACATCTCATTGTTGTTATCTTTCTTTAAAGATAAAGACAACCTCAACATGAGCGACAATCTGCAATCAGTTGATTTTGACCTCATCATTGAACTTGTAATTGAAACATCAGTGGATGTTGATCCTTTGGATGATTTAAATCCTGAGGATGAAGAAGAGCGTGATGAGGATGCAGATTTGTCCAAACTATATGATATAGGATGGGAAGCTGACCTGCTTGAGCCTTTGGAAATATAAACATTTATTTTTAAATTTTATAATTAATAAAAAGTAAAAAGGTAAACCGTTTAATTTAAAAATAAAGACACCTTCAAAAACAGGTTATGTGTAGTGTCTTCAATAAAATATTAAAATATGTTCATAAAATTAGATCAGATTCACATATAAAATAGCATAGGTAACATAAATATAAATGTCATTTCTTTTCTGGTATTTTTGTATTGTAAGATTGCCAATGACTAAAAAATCTTCAAATTAAAATGTCAAGTAGTGTGTTAAGTTTTTGATCACTGTTACTGATTTACTGTTTGGTAATAATGTTTATTAACATTTTTTATTATATTTTTCCTCAGATTCAACTGCAGATCATTTCAAGATTTAACCATGCCTACAATACAAAGACAGATAAAGGCTGCAAAACGTCAAAGACAGCAGGTGAAAACAAAAACCCAGCAGTCCTCTAACAAAAAGATTTCTCAAGCCACGAAGAAAGCACCGGGTAAGAGCTCTAAATATTTCATAAGAAATATTTGTAATAAAAAAAATATTACTACAGAAAATGTTTCAGTCCATAACACGAGAAGGAAATCAAATGGAAAGAAAAGGACAATGAAAAATGTTACTGCTAGAGCAAGAGATAAATCTGTGCATGATAGTAGAAGGAAACAACAGTTTAGGGAGATTCGTAAACGAATGTTCCGCAACAGGATAATTGGCAATTTGTTAAAAAATATTAAGAAAGGTCAACAGAAACTAGTTTTTTATAAGAGAAAAAAAAAAGTTGAGAAAGTTATTGATCAGGCATTTGAAATTAAACGTAAGTTATTTATTTTGATAATCAATAGAATTAGGAAGCTAAACAAGGCAATTTTTGATTTCAAAAGAAATAGTAGATGGAAGAGAATAGTTAATCGTAGTAATTTTTGTGAAGTTTTTTCTGGAGAATGGATGCATAGTTCAAGCTGTGAGGCATTTTTTAATGAGGAGAGTTATTTCCAGGATAATGATTTGGTGCATGCAGTTGACACCAGTGGTCGTGCTTATGAAGTGAAAGATGGTTGTCCAGTTGAAAAAGAAAAACTTGTGACAACAGAGGCAGAAGAGGTGTTAGGTAATGAGGTTTTAGGAAGACGTGCTAAGGGTCCTGTGTACACCTGGAAGTGTAGTAGTATTTGCAGTGTGCGACAGGATTCCATCAATTTGCTTTGTGATTTTGTACGGTCATTTAACAAAAAAAGTTTGAAGCAGAAAATGATGTTGTTGCAAGAATTAGATCCTTGCAGAGTAAGAGAAGTGACAGGTTTGCATGGTCATTCACTGGCTTGTCTTTCCAGGAGAGTATGCCAGAGTGTTTTTCATCATTTCAGGATGCTAGCAGTGCATCATAACAAAGTGAGGAAATTAGTTAGAATGTTGTATTATGCTAAGAGTCCAGCAATTATGCTGAAACAATTATGCGCTGCTCTTTTGCATGGTTCTGAAATAGATGTGAAGAATATGTGTGAAGAAATTGAGTTTTGTTACTTTGGAAGTAAAGAGGAGAATGTTGAAATTGAGCAAGAAGTAGAGGGTCATGTGGAAGATAGTGTACAGGTTTCCAGTACAGATAATTTCCAGAGGGAAATTGCGACGTTTGAGGTGAAATCAAGTGAGAGGCCTAATTTCACTTGTGTGTGTTGTCGACGCACTTATTATAAGAATCAGACTAAGTTAGTGGATTTATATGCAAAAAGTGAAAGGGAAAATAATAGTGAATGGAAGGATTTTGCAACATACTTGATGGTAGAAAATTGCTTTGATTTGGGATTGGATCAACGTGTGTGTACTTATTGTTGTAACAAATTAAAACAAAACCAGATGCCTGCTAGAGCAGTTCATAATAATCTGGAATTGGTTGAGATTCCTTCTGAATTGAAGGACTTAAATAATTATGAATCTATTTTGATTCAAAGTATCCATCCCTTTCAGGCTATTGTAAGAATGGAGCCAAGACAGGGAAATTGCCTCCATCAGATTTACAGAGAGGATTAAAGGGAAGAGTTGTTTATTTGCCTCTAGATTTCAAGAAAAACATTAACACAATTGGAGTAGAAAAAGTGGAAGAGGAACCTCTGGTTATCTTAGTTAATGGGGTTCCGACAAAGAATAAGAAAATATGGCAAGATTTAGTAGATGTTAGGAAAGTTAAAAAGGCAACATTGTATTTGAAAAAAAATAATAAATACTATAAGAATGTATATGTTGCAGAAGAGGAAGTAAGTGAGGAAGAGGATAGCGATTTGTGTGCTGGTCAAATTGAGAAAGTAGAACCCTCTACTAGTGAAGAAATATATGAACATTATAGTGTTCATCCTTTGCATTCCAAGGAAGTCATGGGGAATGCTATTGAGTTGTTTCAAATGAAACAAGCCAAAGGGAGTCCCATTAGTGTTTGGGAGGAAAGTTTGGAAGCTCGGTGTTTCCCACAGCTTTTTCCAACAGGTCAGGGAGGAAGATATGATGAGCGACCTCATCAAATTCCTGCTTCTGAATACCGGACTTTGCGATTGTATGCAGGAGATGCTAGGTTTCGACAATGCATTCCTTATTTGTTTCATCTCCTGTTTGAAAGCGATCTGTCTGGACTGTCATATGCAGTGAACCACATCTTGAAAAGTGGTATACACATGCAAAACATCTCGGCAAGTGACTTTATGGATAAAGTCAATGTCCAAGATAGTATTTTGGATTCTCACCTGATTAATCTCATGGCGTGTCAGCGTGGTACTAATGAGTACTGGTACCGTCGTCATGGTGATTTAAAATGTATGCTGAGGAACTTAGGTATTCCCACATGGTTCCTCACTCTGAGCTGTGCCGAGTATGGCTGGGAAGACTTACTTGAATTTCTACGAGAGGCAAATGCTAACGTAGATAACATCGAATTCAAGACACCCGGAGAACTGTGCTCTTTGGATCCAGTCAATGTATGTAGGTACTTCAATCATAGATTTGAAGCTATGATGTCTTTCATCATGAATAAGAAGAATCCACCTCTTGGAGAGGTGTTGGATTTCTTCTGGAGAAAGGAGTACCAAGCAAGAGGTGCTCCTCATATACATATGTTGCTGTGGATCAAGGATGCACCTAAATTTGGAACGGATCCAGAAGACTCAGTGATGAGTTTCATCCAACAGTATTCTGCGTGTGCTGTTCCAAACGCAAAGGAGAAGAAAAGCCTAAGAGAAAAAGTTCTGCGTTTCCAAAGCCATCGATGTGGAAAGTACTGCCGTCGTAAATTCCGAAACAAAGACAAGTTCTACACTAAATGTCGTTTCGGCTTTCCACGACCGGTGATTTCTAAAGGAAGAGTAAACAGTTTGATGTCTTCGTTGCGACACAATGTCATGAAGAAATCACCTAAAAACACTTACAATTTGAAGAGGAACGAAGAGTCCAAGTACATCAACGACTACAACCCGGTGATTTTGTCCATGTGGAATGCTAACATGGATATACAGTTTGTGGCTGATAACTGTATGGCTGTGGCGCGGTATGTGACGTCTTACATCACCAAAAAAGAGAAGACAGAATTGAAGGATATGTGGGAGGACATTTCCCATGAAAAGAGCCTCAGCAAGAAGTTGTACAGTTTCAGTCTGAAGATGTTGTCGCATCGAGAAATCGGAGCGTACGAATGTTCTGACCGGTTGTCTTCAGCAAGTCTCTATGCCAAGTCCAGGAGTATCGTTTGGGCGAGTCTTGGTCTTGCTGCAACGCGTAATCGAGTTCTCAAACCTGTGCGGGAAATTGAGTATTTGGCGGAAAAGGAGCCAAACAGTACCGACATTTTGAAGACAAACATGTTGGATACATATTATCCAAATCGAAGCAGTCACCTCGAGAATGTTTGTCTGTATGAGGTTCTGCAAAATTACATATTCAAGAGGAACATCAAAGAAGATACTGAGAAAGGAGTGTATGCTGTAATAGGAAGTGAGGGATGTCTGGTCAAGCAAAGAAAATGCCACTTGGTAAACCATCGAAAATTGAGTGGCGAATCTCCTGAAAAAAAGGAGTTTTTCTATTTAGCACTTTTGCAACTTTTCAAGCCTTGGCGTGCAGAAGAGGAACTGCTTGGAGATTTTCTCTGTTACGAAGACTCTTTCAATGTCGCCAAGGAGACCATAGAATGTCCTGCTTTTCCCAAATATGTAGAAATGTTGAATGCGGAAATTGAGCAGGAAGCAACGATTGCAGCCGAGATTGCCAGAGACAGTTCTCAGGACAGTCAGAGTTCTGCTTCATTGAGTCAGGATCCACTAGAAGGACCTGTTATCGAAAATGAAGCTGCCACTGCTATGAATGAAGTGGAAAGAGCCATGGCACATGCTCAAGAGGATGCGGTTAACTTAGAAGAGTTGGAAAGGCAACTCAACGTTGAGCAGAGGAAAATATATGACGAAGTTACCATGCAAATTGATCATGGATTAAGTCATGATAAGAAAGAGTGCTCATGTACGTCGTTGAAGCCTGTCCGACTGTACGTGAGTGGAGAAGCGGGAACTGGAAAAAGTTTCCTCATTAAAGCAATTTCATGCTATTTGCAGGAAAGGACAGAGTCATCGCTGTCTTGTGTTGTCACTGCTCCAACTGGACTGGCAGCACATAATATTAAAGGGATTACTTTACATCGTTTACTGATGCTGCCAGTGGAGCATGACAACAAATTAGAATATCATAAGCTATCTGGAGATGCTTGTTTTGAAGTTTCAAGAATCTTGAGGAAAATGAAACTTCTTATCATTGACGAAGTAAGCATGGTTTCCAATGTCATGCTTGCCTTTGTGCATTTGAGGATGCAAGAAGTTCTCAAAACAGAGTATGATGTGTTATTTGGTGGCAAACACATCATTGTTTTCGGAGATCTTTTGCAGCTGACACCAGTGAAAGGGCAACCTGTGTTCAAAATGCTCACGCATGAAGATACCAGGAAGTGCCTAGGCAGCATTGGCAACGTCAATATATGGTTAAACTTCAATTATGCTGAACTGCATGAAAATATGCGTCAGGCGAAGGATGAAGTTTACAAGACTATTCTACAAGATGTTAGAATTGGAAAAGTGACCGAGCATGGGAAAGAAGCTTTACATGCACGATTACTGTCAAATTTATATCCAGAACAAGATGTTGTGCCTGAGAATATTTTTCAGAAAATTACTGAGAAGAAATCTGGAATATGTTTGATGCCAACTCTTGCAGAATGTGCCAAATTTAACAACAAAATGTTGCATTTAGAAAAGCAAGAGATTGTGAAACTGGAAGCTATTGATAGAGTAGAGCATATGGGATCAACAATTATTTTGTCTGAGAATCTGAAAACAAAATTGGATTCATTAGAGAAGAGTATATCTAAAACTGCAGGTTTTGAAAAGACTCTGAATGTGTGCTTGAACTGCCGTATAATTTTAAGAAGGAATTTACATGTTGAAAGAGGTCTGGTAAATGGATCAATGGGTAATGGTGTTGATTTTGTGAAATACAGAAATAGAGATGGAATTGAATTTTTAAAAATTAAATTTGATGGCATTGAGGAAGTACAGCTAATTGCTCGTTGTTCTGCTAGATTTTTGCTTGTAAAAGACTTATATGTTCGCCGTAAGCAGTTTCCTGTTTGCTTGGCATATGCGGTGACAATCCATAAATCGCAAGGTTTAAGTGTAGACAGTGCATTGGTGAATATTGGCAGTTCTGTGTTCAAGGAGGGTATGGCATATGTGGCATTGTCACGAGTTAGAACTTTATCGGGATTGTACTTGATTGAGTGTGATGTCACAAACATTTGTGCAGATCTAGATTGTGTTAAGGAATACAATAGGTTAAGAAGAGAGTGGCGCCACATTTGCCTCAGTTTCCTTTGTTTGAGAAACGTCTGGTAGGCCGGAAACGAAGAAATGAGAACAATACTGGGGAGGTTATAGCAAAAAGACAAAAAGTGAATGAACCTAAAATTACAAGCAGAAACAAAAAGGATTCTGTTGAAGATGTTGTTGGTTTTCAGTTTGAAAACAGTTCTGGTGTCAACTGCTATGCTAATGTAGTAATTAATGTTTTGTTTTCTCTAAAAAATGTAAAAGAAGAGATTGTGGTCAATTCTGATCAAAGATTTTGCGGTTTGTTAAATTCTGTGTTAGAGAAATGTACCACTGATAGAAGAAACATAGAAAGTGTGTCTGAAATTCGAAATCTGTTAGACAGATGTTCAGGCCAAACACAATTCTCTCAAAATATTCAGCAAGATTGTCAGGAGTTTTTAATGTATATGCTTGATGTATTACATGCTGAAGGTGTAGATGTAGATCAGCTGTTTGGGCTTTCTTATCAATGGCAGCATGACTGCGAGAACTGTATGATATCAAGTACTACTAGTGTAGACTCAGAAAGATTTATATATTTAACTTTGCCAGACAGTAAATCAGTCTCCTTTAATAAGCTAGTAAAAGCTGCTAATCACAACATGGAGTGTAGCCAATGTAAATCTGAAATGATGTCCACATTATTTATACGAACATATGGCCAGTATGTCATTTTAATGTTCCAACGATGTAGGCCTGATGGAACAAAATTGACAACTTTAATAAAAAAATTTGTAGCTTCGCAGTTGTCAATATCAGGAAGGACTTTTGTAACTACAGCAATTATATATCATGACGGCCCTTCAATATCATCAGGACATTACACAGCTTATTTAAAGTCTAGAAATGGCTGGTCATTCTGCAATGATTCTGTTTTAATTTTCAAAAAAAAATTGCCGTATGACCTTAAAAACTCTTACCTGGTGTTTTTAAAACCAAAATTTTAGGGAAATAATCTCGGGATGTGCTCTGTGGAATTTCAAGAAGTTCTAATGGCTCCTACACAATTTGGCCTTGAGGATAAGTGTAGTTCAGAGACATAACTTCTAATCATAGGACTGGACATCATGGAGATATATGTGCACTTTGAATGAGTTCAGAAAAACTGTTTCTTTTTATAAGCTAATTGAAGCAGCCAATCAAAACATGGAGTAGAGGGAATGTAAGTCTGCAATGCTGTCTACTGTTTTACATTGCTTTGTGATTAAAAGTGATGTAGAGAATTAAATAATTGTTGTAGTCATAGAGGTAGTGTAAGTCTGCTTCATATTAAGCAGTATCAGTGTCATAGGAAATGTAGAACATGACTGAGCAAGAAGGGGAAGATATTACTATTCCAGGATTGTGAAAATGATCTTCAACATTTTAATTCTGAAAGTTGCGGAAATGCCAAATGATGGGATTGGCTAACAAGAAATCCAAGAGTTATACATGGCTCTGACAAGATTTGGCCTTGTGGAATCTTGTGGTAGAGAGCAAGAAGTCATTTATTGTATGTAACATGTTTTTAAAAACGATGGAGATTTTCTTTCAGAAAGTGGCGGGCTGAAAGTAATAACAGCACAAAAGAGTGTAAGCTATTCATAGGACATCCTTGGACGTCATGGAAAGTAAGTTAACTTTAAGGAGTTCTGATTTTTGATTTCTGATGTTGTATGGGTTTTTTAAACACAATCATTTTGATTGTGTTTTTTTTTTCCCGCTGTTACATGATGAATACCTTCAAGTCACTGTTTTTAGTGAATTTTGATACATTCTGAGAACAGCAAAAATAAACCATTTAACATGTATAATTAATTCTGTACTGTTTGCATTTATGATGTATATGTAGAACTGTGTAGGAGGCATGGAGAAGGTGAGGCTTCTGTAAGTGTCAAAGTTGTTGCATGCAGTGCTGCACTTCTGCGTATTCTTTCATATGCTAGACTACATCTGCACAATGAGATACCTAAGCAAAGGAAACACAAGTGATGTGATTGTGAAATGAGCAAAATAAATTGCATGTATTTCAATTACATCACCTGTGTTTCCTATCATTACGAATCACATTGTGCAGATCAAGTTTAGGTCTGTCCAGGGAAACATAGGAGGTTTGGACTTTGTTGAAGATTGCAGTGGACATGACTCACTTCATTGGTAGACCTTCACATGTATTATGTCCTCTATTCTCTTCAACAACTCGAAATTTCATCTGCAACCCTGAGTAGGCCTCACCTGAAACAAAACTCTGGATAGTAGACATCTTATTGGCATCCTGAAGCAATTATTTTAAATTTTAGTGTCTTGCGACACTTTTCTGAGACAACAGCAATGCAAAAGATGCACCATGTTTTAAGATAGGCCTCACTTCATCTGCATCAAGATACTGTTAGTTTAAAATGTATATCTTTAGGACTGTGTAGCTTCTGTAAGTGTCAAAGTTATTGAAAAACTGTTTGTCCTTCAATCTTTGCCCTTGTCTTTTGTAATTTTTTAATACATGTTTTTATATTTTTCAAATGTTTGTTCTCTCTTTCACAGATTGAAAGTATAAAAATAAAAAATGAGGAATTTAACGACAATTATAAGGTAAGTATTTTGTACTCTTTTCGTTACATTTCTATCACATTGAACTACTATTAGTTCCACTGCTTCATTTCTTTAATCCTCAGTTTCCTGCCTTTGCTACTTCCCTCATTCCTTTCTCTATTACCTACTTACTCAACTCCTTCCACTCTTTTTCTCAGTCCCTCTCTTCTCATAGTTCCTCACTCTTGTTCACTCACTCCGTCTCTATTACTCTTAGTGTCTTTGACTGATCACTGTATCACTATTTGTTCATAATGCTTTCTCTGTGTAGTTGAAGCACACTAAGGGGCATATTATGAACACAGCCAATAAAATTATTGCTCTTTTTATTGGCAGAAAACTGGTGCAAAAGCGGCTTTAGCGGCAGTTTTCTGCCGCAAAAGCAGCTTTAGCGACACATTTCTGCCGATAAAAGCTGCAAAACTTTTATTGCCTATGTTGATAATATGCCCCTATGTTATTTACATTAGGGCTATATTGTCCAGTATAACAATCAAAATTGCTCTCCAAAGACACCAGGCAAAGCAGACGCTCCCTCAAACAGATCACCAAGCGCAATTTACCCTACTTACAATCTAGCCTGTTCTCTGTCGAGACTTTAGCAATCTTTAGAGCACAAGATAAGATCTTTTCACATGGAAGAGCCAGACGTATTGCAATTCTACTTAAGAAACAAGCATTGGCATAGACAATAGGTCTCGCCTTTGGGACCTTATACGTGTTTAGCCATGCAACAGTTGATGTTGCTGCACCAAGGATATTATGCTGCATAACTAAATACTTAGAAGGTCCCAAAGTCGATACCTATTGGCTATGCCAATGCTTGTTTTTCTTTCACTTCGTTATCTATTTTGTTTTTCACAATTATACCCTCTTCTGTCTGTTCTTTGGTAAATAGATCTATTAAACAGTATCTCTTCTTTACTCCCTATAGCTGTCTTTCTTGAAACATCACTCTCTGTTTACTTTCCTTATACTTACACTTTTTTTTTTTTTGTAATTTTTTTTTTGGTTAGCTCCCGGTCCGCGTACCGGGAAGCTAACCCGGGAGCGAACCAAAAGAAAGAGAGCTTGCCAGAGTGCTAAACATTGTAGCAATTTTTTTGGAAAGGGAAGGTAGTTCTGAAAAGAACTTTTTTTTTAATATTTTTGTTGTTTTATATTTTTTTTGTATTTTTTGAACATTTTTTGTTTTTTTTGTATTTTTTGAACGATTTTATATTTTTTTTGGTTTTTTTGGGGGGGGGGAAACAACAAAAAACAGGCGTTGAAAAGGGCTCAACAGGAGCAAAAAAAAATTACTGGGGGCGGTTAGGGCAATCATGGTGTTCATACGCCAGGTTCAGTGCATTGATGCTCATGTTGCCACAAGCTAATAATGCACGACAGCGCATACATAAGTGTATCATGTTCCCAAAATTAGGTTGGATATTTGGCACAGTTTCCCGTGCCTCCTCTGGTGATAAAGAAACCGATGTTGTTGGTCTCGCCACAGGAGTTGGTCGAGGATTGTCCATCATATCCCTTAATTCCGCCCGGCTGTAATTTAGGGGATGTTTCCTCATCATGTGCCTATGCATGGTATGATTACCGTAGCTGTATTTTTTGTCCGTCCCTCTGGACAATTGTTCCTTGCATATGAGGCATGTTGCGTACCTGGCATTGACCTTTTTTTGGCCACGAGGGATGGAAAAAAACTGCCAGATGAAACTGGGTTTCTTTCTTGAAACCCGGGGCAACTCTTCCAGGAATTGTGGTTGTTCTCCCTCCTCATCCATCTCTTCATCTTCCTCCTCAGTGTTGGTAACCACCTGGGGAGGTGGTCCTCTCTTCCCATGAGGAGGTGGAGGTGGTGGTGGGGGTGCACCAGCTGAAGCAATCAGTGAAGCCATTTTCATACAATCCAAATATGTCTTCCAAGAAGCAAAATAGGTCTTCCTCTCACAATAATGAAAGTCAGAGTGAGGAAAGAAGGAGTGGTTTTCATCATTTGGAAAAAACAATACTTCTTAACCAATGAAAAGTGTTATTTTTAGGTCACATGACCTAGCCTTCCATAATTATGAAACTAAAAGTGAAATGAACCAATGAAAAGTTTTATTAACAAGTCACATGACCTCTCACGCTCATGTTACGCGCTGCGGAACGCTCCCCGGTTAGCTTCCGGTTCGCTGCGCTTCGCGCCTCGGTCCGCGCCCCGGGACACTTCCGGGTGCGCTAACGCGATACGTCACAAGACGCATTTCGCGGCAACGCGATACGTCGCGCTTTCGCGCCGCGGATCGCTTCCGGGGAGTTGCGTTTCGCGCCTCGGTCCGCGCCCCGGGGCACTTCCGGGTGCGCTAACGCAGTACGTCATAAGACGCATTACGCGGCAACGCGATACCGTCACTATGTTGATTTGTTACCGGTTCGCGGACCGGATCGCGGAATCGAATTGAGCTAACGGGAAGCTTCCCGGTTAGCGGACCGGGAGCGAAACAAAAAAAATATTTTAAAAAATTTATTAATAAACATATAAAATATATTTTTGGATTTAAAGAAGAATACATTTTACAGCTGTAGATATTAGCTTTTAAAAAACCAATGAAATTCACTGAAAAAACCATAGGTTATAGACCATATATAGTTAGGAATTAGCATTTACAAAACCTTGAAAATTCACTGAAAAAACCATAGGTTATAGACCATATATAGTTAGGAATTAGCATTTAAAAAACCTTATTTTACTCACACAAAACCATTGAAATTCCATATATAGTTAGTTGTACTAACTATATATCGCGCACCCGCAATCCACTGCTGATGATGTCACATATTACATCATTCATGACATGGTCAGTGACATCACTGATGACATCACTGATGACATCTCAAATGACATCACTGATGACATCACTGATGACATCTCAAATGACATCACTGATGACATCACTGATGACATCTCATTTGACATTACTGATGACATCACTGATGACATCATTCATGTGATAATACGATGAAGCTCTTCCGACTCTAATATAACCTTAGATACAGTAAGTGTAAACAGACACTCACAGACTGTCACTCATCCATAGAGTTACACACACACCTAGTCAGTCATGCAAAGAATCAATCACACATCCATTTTCTCAACTATACAGTTATACACACCTTACTTATTCAAACATATACTAACACATATTTACTCTCTTATACAATCCCTGATACAAGTTCACAATGATCCATACAGCCACTCACACATTCACTGGCTCTTATGCACAGTTATTTATATATGTCAACTCTCACATGTACTGTGTTTTACATATGTACTTACTTTTACATGTAGCACTGAGATATCCATTCACTCAGCAATACACTCATGCACACAGTCAACCGCCCATACAGCTGTTTCCACATGCACTTTTGAACCCATACATCTAGTGAATCAACTGCTCACACATCTATGCACAGAGTCATACACCTCCCAGCCACCCATACACATTCTCAGTCTCCCATACAAATACGTAGGCAACCAATCAATAACGCATATAGTTAATCATATAGCTAATGATCAACACATGCAGCAGTTTATAGAACAACAGACATAATGATGCACAAATTGAGACAGTTTAGTCACTAACCCATGCACTCAGTGAGACACATTTAACCACTCACTCATACAGTCAGTCATGCACCTACTAAATCCTTCATCCAGACATTTATACATCCACTCATTCTTCAATATGTAAGACATATTTTAACTTTACAGAAACATACAGTCACTGGATGTTGTCATCAGTGATGTCATCAGTGATGTCATTTGAGATGTCATCAGTGATGTCATCAGTGATGTCACTGACCATGTCATGAATGATGTAATATGTGACATCATCAGCAGTGGATTGCGGGTGCGCGATATATAGTTAGTACAACTAACTATATATGGAATTTCAATGGTTTTGTGTGAGTAAAATAAGGTTTTTTAAATGCTAATTCCTAACTATATATGGTCTATAACCTATGGTTTTTTCAGTGAATTTTCAAGGTTTTGTAAATGCTAATTCCTAACTATATATGGTCTATAACCTATGGTTTTTTCAGTGAATATATATATATATATACACACAAATGTTAATCGGTGGCTAAAAAGCTTCTGGAAATAGGGGCCCTTCATATGTGACAGCTTTAGGACAAGAACTAGCGTCTAAAGAATTGGGATTGGTGTCACAGCAGCTTTATCACGAACGCGATTTCAAAGCACTCAGTTTGGGAAGATGAACTGCAAACAACATTATGCTTTTGAGGTCTGGAAGTGCACAAATAGTGATCAGACGAATTTCATATGTTTCATCCTAGGTGGTCCATTTAAGGGAACGTTCAAATGACTCAACCTAGCCATTAACAAGTATTGGAAAAAACATTAGTTTAGGTCTCAGCTTTAACAGATAGGACAGGATAGAAAAGGTTAGGATACATTTTATAGAGAGCACTAAAACCCACAGGTATTAAGGCGCTATAGCGGAGCACAGGAGTCAGCAGAAGCAAAGCTGCAAAGAAAGGGGTACTAAGATGGGTAAAGGCAGGTTTTCAGATGTTTTTTAAAGGACACAACAGAGTCCACATCTGAAATATACGTGAGTAGGTCATTCCATAGTTTGGCTGCTGCTACTGAAAAGGAGTCTCCACCCCATCTCGACTTCTGAAATATGGGGATCCTAAGTTTTTTGCAAGAAGAGGATCGCAGTATCCTCCCCGGAATGTACCATTGAAACAGCGCATTCTTATGAGATTGGCCCCATGATGAAGGGCCTTAAAAAGTAGCAACAAAGCCTTAAACTCAATACGCTTTCTGACAGGAAGCCAATGAAGGGAAAACATCCCCTCCCTAATGGAATGCAGTTTGGGAGTGTTCAGAATGAGGTGAGTTGCCGCATTTTGTACAACCTGAAGTTTGTTCAGGGAGGAACTATTAATGTTCAGGTATAAAGCATTGTAGTCGTTTAATTGTGAGGTGACCAGGGAAATGATGACTGACTGGTGCAATTTCAATGGGATGTAGGAGATGACCTTTTTCAGAGTCCTAATTATGTAGAAACAAGTGCTGACCATGTAACTGACCTGAGCATCAAAGTTCAGAGAGTCATCAAAAAAGACCCCAAGATTTTTGGCTGACCTAATAGGTGGGGAGAAGTCCGCAGATATCTGGCCACCAAGTGGTTGACCAAATGGAGTTTTGATAACCAAACACAAGCACTTCAGTCTTATATGCATTCATTTTAAGGGAGTTGTCCTTCATTCAGTAGATAATGCTGGACATGCATTGGTTGAAATTCACTGCCACCAGCTGCACGTCCTTAGAAATAGAGATGATAATTTGCGTGTCGTTTGCACACAACAGCATTTAAAAACCAAATGAACGCACCACATCAGCCAAAGGAGCCACATAAGGTTAATAAGGGCAGGACTCAGAGATGAGCCCTGTGGTACCCCACAAGGGAGACAGAAAGCCTTAGCCTTAAAATCTCCACAGCAGACAATTTGATCCCTTTAGGAAGAAATGAGTGGAGAAGCTGCAAGGCTGTCCCACTGACCCCAACTTGCCGCAGACGCTGAGCCATCCATGCCGGTGAGACGGTATTGAATGCTGCCGATAGGTCAAGCATTGTCAGGATGACCCCCCCCCCCGGATCGACCTGAGCACGGATGCTGTCGGTGGCCACAACGAGGGCAGTTTCTGTGCTGTGAACAGCATGAAACCCATTTTGAGAGAGATCGAAAATCCCCTGGGTATCAATCAATTTCATAAGCTCCTTAGTGATAAATTTTTCCAAAATTTTAGCAGGAGCTGGTAATAAGGAAAAGGGGTAGAGAGTTTTCATATCTTGGGGATCGGTGTTAGCTTTCTTAAGGAGCGGCGTGACAATCGCTTCCTTCCAGATACCAGGATAAATTCCAGATTATAGCGTACAATTGAACACCTTGTATAAATATTTGGCAATAGTTTCCAGAGCAAGTTGAAGTAAGGAACGCATGCACGGGTCCTAGGGAGCTCCTGATTTTTGGCTCAGCAATAGGTCCTTGGTTTGCTGAGCAGAAATCTGGGGGAAGGCAGCAAAGCGATTCTCAGTAGGACAATTAGCAGGTTTATCAAAAATATTTAATCTACCACAGATGGGTCAAGATCACAGAGGATTTTGAGAACTTTATCTTGGAAATAAACTGCAACTTTATCGCAAAACCCTTGGAAGGAATTAAGCGCCCATTGCGTCAGAGGCTCTAATAACTCCTACACTACTTTTAACAGCAGATTGCAGGAGTTATAGCAGATTTTAATTTCTTTTGTAAAAAAACACCCTTTAGTATGTACTAAGGCCTGTTTATAATTCTGAAGGAGTTCTTTATGTTTCTCTTTTTCACTGGAGCACCCTACACTTTCGCTCTTGTCTCGGGCATTCCTGCCGGAGGGAAATGAGCTCTGTAGAATACAAGGAGGCAGAGGGTTTACTTCTATTGACATCCTTGGTTTTATAGGGTGCAACAATGTCCAGGGAAACAATAGCCCAGTCACAGAAACCTTCCGCCGATGGGGAGAGCGAACTGTCCCTAGCTACTAATGAAGATTCCAGGGCTGCTTCCCATCCTTCTGCTGTAATCTTTGTAAAAGTCCTACAGAGTAGTTGCCTAGGGAGGCTTGATTCCGTACCAGTAATGGGATGAGGAAAAAAGAGCTTAAACTGGATCAATCAGTGATCAACCCTGCTAAGGGGCTGGCTTTCCTAAATGACCAGGCTACTGTGATTCATGAAAACCTGTCTAAGGTATGGCCTACTGAATGTGTGGGGGATCGCACCAGCTGTTCAAATCCAAAATTGATCACAACTGTGGGGAGCAAAATTATGCTCCACTCCCAATCGCACAGCATAGTGGGATTTTTAATCCTCCAAGTTTCCACATTGAATTTAATCCATTTTTAAACCATATTCATAACACTATTATCTATATTCTTCATGCTTTTCTGATTTTTTAAATCCACATGCATGAATTCTCTTGTACGCTCCAAATACTCTCCATATTCAAGACGTGCCCATCCGGACCTCTTCAAGAATACGTTCAGAACACAAGGGTTTTCAAAACTGCATATCCTTTATTGACACCCAATGCAAATGTGGTTGTATGAAAAAGAGAGCCAGAAGGAGGGTGTTTACTCACGGAGGGTAGAGGTGGGGATGCGAAAAAGCCAATATAGTTCTAGGCCACAGGGTAGAAGATAACATGTTTTGCTTCACAGTTAGATGCACGTGGCACATGTTCTACAGTTGATTGGTTACTTATAAAACATTTTTTTTCACTATGCTGAACAAATATAAGAAAAGAAAGTTGATGATTTGTAAATGTTTAATCCAGGATAAACATAGTAATGATGTCTTTCTAAAAATGGTTTGATTGCAGTGACCCCTGACGAAGGGCTATTTTAAGCCCGAAATGCATTGGGTGTCAATACAGTATATGCTGTTTTGAAAACCCTTGTGTTCTGAACGTATTCCTGAAGAGGTGCGGATGGGCACGTCTTGAATATGGAGAGTATTTGGAGAGTACAAGAGAAATCATGCATGTGGATTTTAAAAAACAGAAAAGCATGAAAAATATGGATAACAGCGTAATGAATATGGATTAAAAATGTATTAAATTCAATGTGGAAACTTGGAGGATTATATATCCCACTATGCTGTGCGACTGGGAGTGGAGCATAATTTTCCTCCCCACGGTTCTGTTCAAACATTTGTGCCTAACAGGGTCAGGCACACCCAGTTCACGCATGCACTGTATTATTACAATGTGTACAATGGAAGATTAATGTGACAAGCAAGGTGTGAACACCACCCTCTTGTGATTGCAAATCCAAAATGGGACATAATATCAAGGAGGAGAGCAGAATATTTGCTAAGGTAGTTATCAAAATGAAAAGTAAAGTCCCCTTAAAACAGTGCATTGGGCGGTTGTCAAGTACGGTTCCAGGGTCTGACACCAAGCCTCAGTGAAGTTGCCTTGTGAGTGGTATACCAAGAGACCCACAAACGTATAATTAGATGAAACTTTGATCCAAAATGTGGCTGCCGCTAGGGATTCACCTGGGCTCTTATGCAGAGTTAAGGGTACAGTTAGAGCTGTTGGCTTTGCCAGTGCTTTTTAGCAACTGTCACACAAACTCATACATCCAGATCCATGGCCGGCATGAGTTTTCTAGACAAAAAGCACAATTGAAGATGGCCTCTGATATACATCATGACAAGGTTTGGGTGACATTTCATTTAAACTAGTGTAATCTCACATAAGTTCCGGCACTTCATTCTACGAATGTTGCACGAAATGGAAGAGATTATGCCATCATCCCCCATTACATATATGAGATTTAGATCAGGTAAAACTCCTATACCTTGAACATTGAAACAACGTAAGCAAACCGAATTTCAGCTATTCACGTCACATGATTCTGTGTTTTTTTTTTCTTTAGCACTGACTGTCTCCAAAATGGACACCTGGACAGAATTTGTGATAAAAAATAGAGCAACATGCAATATCAGCATTTTGCGTAGTACCGCACGCAGCACAATCGCCCATTGAGAAATGGGAGTTTCTGAACATCCCTGCACCGTGCAGCTCAGATGTGGAGGGCCAGGGGCCCACGTAGGAGCCCTCAATGTCGCTTTCCGACAGCCTATTCATGGAAAGGCTGACATGGAAAGGTTGTCGTAAACCAACATCATAATCTCGACTGCAGAAACACTGTCTTTAAGGGATTAGGAGGCCTTTCCGGTCGTGCCTGTCGGATTGCATCAATTGGTCCCTCCAAATGGTGCCTGCAACCCCACGCATTTTAATACGTCGCTCGTACCGCTGCAGTAGATGCGGTTCGGACTGCAACCGACAAGCCATTGGTTGTGGTCCGAACCCCATCGTAATTAGCGCCACAGTGTCTAACATGATAGATAGCCATATCAGAATAGTAAATTAAAATGTTAAAAAAAGAAAAAGATGTGCGCACAAAGTGCGAAAAATAAAGCAAGCAGTCAAGCTGCGCTTTCGACTGCCATCAACCTTAACTATAAATAAATATTTAAAAATTATATATTGTATGAAGGGAAATGGCACAGGGAGCGAGATGGAAAGCATCAGGGAGGGAGTTAAAATGTTGAAAAAAAGAAAAATAAGTGAAGTGTAACAATGAAGGGAATGGGGCAAGAGGACTTTGCAGTTGTTGGACCCTTGTAAAAAAATATATATTAATAATAACAACAACAACAATAAGAAGAAGAAGAAGAAGAAGAAGAAGAAGAAGAAGAAGAAGAAGAAGAAGAAGAAGAAGAAATCTTGTATAATGGTATGCTGGAAGTGGAACGAGATGGCCAGCGTGACAGGGAACATGAGGGGAGGCAGGGAGAGAAAAGAAAGTCTGCGAAGGAACAGAGCAAGGATACACAAGCACTCCCATGAAGTTCTTTACACTATATAGAAACATGTCCCGTGAACTTTTTCAGTGGGAGAATTCAACTCATTCAGTAAGAACACTGTGAGATCGGAATGCTCCTGGTTTTGACAAATACGAGAGAAGGGAAGAAAGTCATTAAGTCAAAAACCACCAACAGAGATTGACAACAAAGCCACTCATGAGCAGGTACTGACCTTTAGCCCACTCTAATTATATTTTATATTAAGCCATCTGTAATGCCAGCACCCAATTCAGGCTTGGCAACTGACGGAGATTACCACGCTAGGAGACATGTAAAGTGAGATGAGCTCATAAATTTTCCACGTTAGTAGGGGGAAACGGTTCACTGGACGGTCAGTTCCTTACATACAGCGCCGTCTGAGCTGCTCTACAGGCCAAAGAGCGTGCGGGAGCAGGCGAAACTGTGATAAATAGGAAAGTGGTGACCTGCATTCACAGACAGGGCTTTCACCCCAACGTTTTATGCCCCGAAGATGACACTGAAACAGAAATGGGAACATAAATGAAACTGGAAGATTCCACACAAAGAATGGGACTCAATATTAGAATACACCAAGACAGTGTGGAGAAATACACGCAACTCAAGTATCTTCACTGCACATATCTGTCCCCAGCTCAACTGGGTAAGATTTACCCTGGGCTTTCTCCACTATGCCTGGCAAAGGAATGGAGGACACTACTACACCTTCTGTCAGAAACGACAGGTAGAACTCTGACCTTGTCAATAGAGGGGTGCATGTTGGGACACTTCTCGGGACCGGTGAAGGCTAAACACACAAACAGATTTTTGGACTTGGCACTACTGTTAGGAAAATGCAGTATAGCCATGAACAGGAAGGTCGGAGTGGGCCGCCCGTCTCAAGATGGGTTCAGGACTTATTAAGTGGTGCAATGTGGAAACCAGTGTTCTGATGTGTGTGCACCAGAGGATGGGAGGGAGGACACCCGCCACTGAATGGGATACACTACTCTTGGTGCTGGAGGCCAGGTCAGATGAGATGCCACTGTGAACACAGCAGGAATATCACATCACAATTTAGGTCTTCTCTGATGGCCCAAAAGCACAATATGCAATAATGGGAAATCAACTTGTTAATGCAGGAGAGGTAATGCAACAGATTGTAATGAGACATGTTATTGGAGGCAATAGACTTATAGCAGACTGAGATGCAAGTGATATGAGTATGGTTTTTGTTTGTTATTATCATTTTTTTATGGCTCGGAAAGGCGAATGTATGTGAATGCTTTAGATATTTAAAAAAATAATACGCTGTTTGTAGCTGAGACCTAAAGACGGGGGTAATAAATCAAAAGCAAGTTAAGTAAGGATGATCCACATCAGCAAAGATGGCATTGAGATTGTGTCAATTTCAATTCAAGAAGTCTTTATTCGATTGATGCATCATAAAAGACATAGGTTACAATATACATCAATAAAAGATTTTTTTATATAAAACATCTAAAACCATATTAAATCACTTATACAGGCTTCTTATGAATGAATACTACTTTAGCATTGACATACAAATTACCAGAAAACATAAAATGTAGTGAACTACTCATAAACAAGTATGCTTAAAAACATTATTGAACCCCTAGTTGCTTGTTTTTAATGAACCTGATTCTAAGAATCCAAGCCCACCCTAAAAATGTTGCTACACCCACAACAATTAATGGGGACAGATTAGTTTTTAAAATTCTGCTAGCTTCAACAGCCGAGCGAGTACCTAGGCTTTTACAGACCGGGCTTAACCACTTGGCTCTAGGAGCAATATACAAGGGACAGACAAACAAGAAATGGTTTAAACTTTCCCCCTGACCAAGGCAATTCGGACAGTGCCCGGTCCCACCAGACCCCCACTTTTTAGTGAAGTCCCTTAACGGCACCGAACCACATCTGAACTGGTGGAATAGTTTACGATCCAGGGGCTTAGTTATCATGTCCCAATATTTTTCAAGCTTGGGAACGTCTTTAAAGACGATAAATAGACTGGTGAGATTGCTGGAGCTCAAACGCAAATATCTATTATGAACCACCCAGTCCCAATAATGCAATTTTAAATCTTTTTTGGGGGGAAAGATTGCAGATTCGGGAACTGACCACAGATCACCATACCCCAGGTCAATTAGGGTTGATCTTAAATCCTTAAACCAGCCTATGTTTGAGGAACCAGGCAGATCTTTGACCTCCAAGCAAGCCCTAGCATAAAAATGGAGTTCCGGCGTTGTCCACAGACGACGCCAGAAAGCCAATGGGCGAAATCTCGCTTGGTCCTCCACTGGTTGGCACCCGAGGTCATACAAAAGCGGGATCCGCGGAGTTGACTGAGGCAGACCCGTTGCCACCCTGAGAAATTTGTTTTGGGCTGTTCTCAAGGGGTCCAATTTGCTAAAGCCCCATAATTCCGCCCCAGATAGGACTGAGGGTAGAACCTTTGAACCATAGATCTTTGCTAGTGGTGAAATTGGCCGGGTAAAAGAGCCTTTGTGCTCTTTAATCAAAGCACCACCTATCTGTAGGTGCTTTAAGGCCATAAGCTCAACCTGGTGGGACCAATTTAGGGTCTCGCTAAATGTAACACCCAAGTAAGTGAAAAACTTGGTTTGTTCCAGGGGGATACCCCCCAAAGTAACCCTTGCAGTGATCTGATTATGTCCTCTTAGGACCATAAATTTTGTCTTGGTCACATTCACCTCAAGCTCATGTTCGCTGCCGAAAAACTCAAACCTCGACAGAGCCTGTTGAAGACCCTGTCTGGTTTTTTAAATCAGGAGAGTGTCGTCAGCGAACATGAGCAAGGGGATTTTCATTCCGGCTAAAGTCGGGGCGTCTGTGGGATAATTATCAAAATAATTAGTAACCTTATTAATGTATAGGGAGAAAAGGGTGGGGGCCAAAACACACCCCTGTCTAACGCCTTTGGCCACAGGGAACCTATCCGTCACCTCCCCTGGTTTACCCCAGCGGACTTGGGCATAGGTATGTGAATGTAAGTTCACCAAAAGGCGTACAAGGGGAGCTGGCATACCCAATTCTAGTAGACCCTTCCACAACCCAGCCCTCAGAACGAGGTCAAAAGCAGACCTCAAGTCCACGAAGGCTGCGTAGAGATTACCCTTGCCCAAGAGAACCGTCTTCCAGTAAAGAAGCATAAAACGGAAGGCCTGGTCTAGGGTAGTCACATGAGACCTAAAACCAGCTTGAAGAGGGGTTAGAATATTGTACTCATCAATCCATTCCTGGATCCTGGCAAGAACAAGACGGGCTGTGATTTTTTGCACCGTGTCTATAAGGCTGATCGGCCGGTAGTTGGATGGGACCGACCGATCACCTTTCATGTATATCGGCAGGATTTCTGCACCTGCCCAAGACTCCGGAACCCTAGCACCTGTGGCCAAGGCATTAACCAGCTGGACTAAGTAAGGTACCCAAAGATCATGATCTTGTTGGAATAAATCCGCTGGAATGCAGTCAGGACCAGGTGCCTTTCCCCTTGGGATAGAATTCAAGACTAATTCTACTTCTCTAACCGTAAACTCTAAAGGATCAACCGACAGTGGCCAGCAAATATTATCCTGCGCGCTACTAAGGCACCTAAATTGTTCCTCAAAGTAGCGAACCCATTGTTGTTGATCCACCGAGGCTGGGCTTGGACGGTCATCCTGCAACAATCCCCATTTTAGAAGATGCCAAAACCGTTGCATGTTCCTGGAACTACATGCTTCTGTTAGTGTTGACCACCATTCTTCATCCCAGTTGGCCTTGGCATTGCATTTAGCAGCATTAAATGCCTTACTACACAACCTGATTAAAGTAGGGTTCTTAAGTTTTAAAGCTTTAAACAATTCTACATGGGTCCGTCGGCACTCCTCATTAAACCAGTTAGAGGATTTTGTATTCCCCCTGTTACCCCTTTTAGAAATGGACTTTATAAACAGTTTTTTTAAGGACGTAAACAAACTGTTATGTGTGTCAGTAATAATTGTGTTAATCATCACCTGTGAATCACATTTGGAGATTTCAGCCAGGGAATTAGAGACCGAAGATCTGATCTTTTTACGTGCTTCAGCATCGACAGAGATCTTTGGCCAACGTACCCTCCTCATGTCATTGGTGAGTACAACTTCATCCTGGACTAAATTGGACAAGCATTTGACTGGCCCGGAAAAACTGAAATCCCTTAATTCCACCACCAATGGATCATGATCACTTTCCGGGCGTGACTTTACTACCATATCCACTACCACAGACCACAGTTTAACGTCCACTAGAACATAGTCAATACGACTGCTATGTCTACCATTACTAAAGGTGTGTTTGCCCAACCTATCAGAGCGCACTCTACCATTTAAGGCACGTAGACCCTGATCCAGGCACAAACCCTTAATAAAAATAGCCGCCTGGGACCATTTTTTAATCTGGGCTAAGTCAAGTTGTGGGATCCCCCAAGCCAAATCCTCAGACTCAGTTAATAGCCCATCATCCAAACTCAATGGTTCAAAACAAGTGTTTAGGTCGCCCATTACAACCATATGACCGGCTACCGGAGCATCACTTAAGAAGTCATCCAGACGGAGGAGGGTTGGTGAGACCCTACCACCCTGGATACCCCTAGCGTATATATTAATCAGCATAATGTTCAACCCACTGGTAGATTTGATACTAACCATTAGTATGTCAGGGCTATCAATAAAAACTTCCTCGGCTGTCACACCCTCATACTGACAAACCCAAACTGACAAGCCACCCATAGCTCGAACTCTTTGACCTCTAATAGCTGGTTTACTAAAGTTTAGGTAGCCAGAGAGGAACATTGGTAAGAGTGCCCAGGCTTCCTGAAAGGACCAGACGTCACCTTGACGTATAAAGTTGATCCAATCGGGAATACACATGCGTGACTCAAGACCAGCTATGTTCCAGCTACCCAGGATGGTACCATTTCTGATTGCTGGAACGCCAGTTAAAACCTTGGCAGTGGAAAGAGCTTCGTCACAAAAAGGAGCGACTTCTTCTTGCTGAGGGGCGTAGAAACAATATCCCTCCTTATGTCATCAGTATGAGTACAGGGGAGCCCGCCTTGAAAACCTGGCACCGTTATTACGCTCTCAACAGATAAATCAACAAATAACACTGTTTCAGGTACCAAATCCATATCACCAGTCCCGCACAAATAAGCAGAGCCCCCTTTAACATTTCGGGCTAATTGGCCCTTTGGAGTTTTATCATAACAAAGTAAGTAATCTAGGGCATCTACAATACCCGCACAATCTGTATGACCCTTTTTAACCCTAGATAGGATAGCTGGTCAATCATTAAACTCCAGCCCCGATAAGGGCTCGTTAAGGTTCCTCAACGGGATATTCCAATACTCATTGGGCTGGATATTTTTACTTTGTTTGTTTGGGGCGGGATAAAAACTTTGGGGTTGGCTGAAATGTGAAGAAACTGATGTAGAGGGAAAACCAGAAAACTGGGACTTAGGGTTAACCCAGTTCGGGGTAAATGAAGAGCTATTATAGGTAGATTGTGCATAGGATCGAAACAGGGTCTCCGGATTTATAGGTGGACCATAAAAACTGGGAGTAAAATTAGTCCATTTAAGGGGCTGGTGTTCTCTTTTGAAACAATATTGGCTGGGTGGTTTAAACAGGGTCTCGGGATAAAAATAGCTAAGATTCCGCGTGGAAATCCCTACCTCATTGTTTCCCACATACCAATCGGTAAGGTGGGGAACGACTCTGTGATCCCAAAAATTAATGATCACAGTATCGCCCTCTACATCCTTAGAGCGAAGACCCACCCACTTGCATCTTCTGACTGAAATATTATCCCCATTTAGGTGGGCAGGAAGGGGTCTATTAGATTTCAGCCAGAAGATGACTTTGTTTTTTAGATTAGCGTTATTTTCCCGGTTCCCATTAGAGATTGGAGGCACACCCGTCAGGATGATAACAAAATTGGCTGAATCAGGGGGAAGTTCTACAATGTTCCTGCGATTTAGAGATTGTCTGTAGGCGGGATTAACAGATTCGACAGCCCCTTGTTTTGCCGATGGCATTGTTCCATCAGAAGATGGCTTGTTCAAGACCACCATAGGCTTCTCTTTAACAAAATTAGTTACACAAGAGTGTTTGGATGCCAAATCCAAGGCTTTAGGTTGTGTATTGCCTTCAATATTATTATTAATTGTGTTTTTATTTTTCGAATGAATGCTAGAAGCAATAGTGGGGACACTAGGCTTAAAAGGTGGAATAGGCTGCCTATCAGAACTTGTAGGGTGGCGTATAACATCAGGAGCCAGAAGGCAATCCACTTTTTCACCCAGTATCCTTACACGCTCCATTAGAGGTAACATATATGATTTTAAGAGTTTCTCAAAGACATCGAAACACTCCTTATTAAACCCAGTAGCAACATCCTCGGTTAAAGTCGGATTATGGTGAGTACCTATAGGGACCTCAACCACGGGAAGCACCATAAAATCGTTAATGGGGTTAACTATAAAGGAAGAGGGGATTTGTTCACTAGTACCTTTTCTTTTAACACCACCCTTTTTTCTTTTTTTCCTAGGTGGGGAGCACACAGCCCTTTTAGTTTTAGTGGGCTTAGAACCAGTGTCACTATTAATATGTGACAGAATGTTCTTACAAGGGCCAGCACTGTCAATAGTGCGATTAGTAAGGGTTGAGTGCAGGTTAGGAGCCATAGTCTGAGCCATAGTCTGAGCGACTGGAGTATTAAGATCTATGAGGCTGATAGAATCAGAAGCAGAAGAGAGACTATTTATGTGGGCCTCACTATTGGCAATGGAACGTGCAGGGGAAGTATTAGGAGCCCAAAATATACTAGGAATTTGGTCCATACTAACCATATCCAATTCACTGGCCGTCTCCCCTTGAGCAGCCATTTCCTGCGTGATAATTGGATCTGGTTGGGTGGACAGTGGTAGTTTCTTAAGATGTTCGATAGAGCGACGACGCTCGGCGCGTCTCTCAGCTAAAAGGAGCTCCTTATCTATCTCCTTGTGGGCCTTTCTCGAAATATTTATCAAGAGGCCCAAGGATTGAAACACCCACACCTGAGGGGAGTGAGCTAGACATCACAACGTCTGGACAGAAAGTAACAGTCTATTCCTGTGTCCACAAATCTAACTACACCAAAGGGGTATGACAACAGAAAATAGTAATTTAACGATAAATGTCAGTGGCCTGGCCCAGCCCGGCCTCCTTCGGCCCCTGACGGCCACAGACGGTCCCGCCCTTGTCCCGGGCTTCTCCCGGGCTTCTCCCGCGTGCTCCCGTGCCCCTGGACTAGACTATTATGTTTATAGGGTTAGAGAGAGAGGGGAGGAGCCTGCAGGGAGAGCGGGCCAGGTGCTGGCAATATGGGCTGGTGGGCGCTCCTGGGACTTGTAGTCCTGCGCCCGCAACTCGCTCGCAGCCCTGCACGAGCAAGCGCCCAAAACCACTGCCACAGACGCAGAGTGGTCAACTCCTCAACCAGGCGTCGCAGACGATGCAGGCAAACAAACCCCACACGAAGCGGGACCCGCGCAGCGGGTTCCGCGAGAAGTAGAGGGAAGAGCACTAAAGGATTCAGCAGCTCGCAGTCCCAATGTAGGAGCAAGAAGTAAGTGTCGCTGGAGTGAAAACTTGAACTAAAATGTACTCACAATAATTTGGTATGATTTGCAATGGGATACAATTACAAATGTAGTCAATCGTTGCTGAAATTAGTGGGAAAATGTTTCTCTACTGAGAGCTTGGGCCCATTTAAACATCCCTACTTAACCTGTCTTTTTAGCCTCTCGAGAGGTAAGAAACAATCCCAATTAAATCTCATTATAGGATAAGCAAATTTGGTTACACAATAACTTCTCCACAACTAGGATTTGGATTAGTAAAGTTTTAATCATAAATTCAGATACAGATTGATATAAATCAACTGTAGCATTATCGTTTAGAAATAGAGGACAAACAGAATGAGTCCAAATCTCCTAAGTGATTTACCCTATATAACAAAAAGCATACTAGTTCAGTGATGATGATGTAAGTAATCAAGAAAAAGAGTAGAACATTGAATTGCATAAAATGGTTCTCAAACGTAAGCATGAGCATGCTGTCTTTCCCCACACTGCCTTAAAAGGGACAACCCTCAACTAAGAAACATTGCTTAAAATTGAAAAATAGAAAGGTGTCAGCGTCAGATCTTCAGTAGGAGAAACTCCACCCAAGGGTCAAGTAGCATGAAGCCACTCAAGGCAGAAGCAGAGGTCTGTACAGCATGACATCTTAAGATGTCTCGCTGACTTTCGCAACGTTACAGCAAAATACATTAATTGCACTCAAGGTAAGATCACTTGTTCATCTCCAGTAGTTTTCAACAATTACAGCACAAATTGGTTACTGGCACCACCTTTCCCACATCGAAAAGTTACTGCTTCATTCCACCTTGGCCATTCTTCTCCTCCATGAGACCGCGCCTTCTTGCTCGTTAACGCGATTATCCTTGCCAAAATCCATCTTCTCATACCTTGCTATCAAACTAAAACAAAAACCCTACTTTTCTAATTAATAAGCCTTTGTCCTTTACATATGAGATCGTACAGAAACAGTTCTCAAGGCCCAAAAATTATATCAACTAAATAGTGCATCGGGTTACAAATATGTGCACATTTCTACACACATAGGAATGCAGTTTATTAATGCAGGAATAAATTGCAAAATATCATTTCAAATGCACCAACATGAATATCTCTAAATGTGGCGAGTGGTCACTGCCAATTTGATGGATGCCAAAGCTTTTGCCAAAGAGGTGCACTGGCAGAGGGCCCACCTGGGTCCAAATGGTCCCCTTAGTTAGTAGTATCTGGTATGGATGGGTAGTCTTGTTCATTCTGCTTTTAGCTTTTATACTTTTACAATTTCTGAGTATCTGTCCTCGAAAGGCGTGTTTGCAAATCAACGTGTCTGGATTCTCTTTGATGTCCCTTTCTTAAAAAATAGGATCAACCCACTAAGCAATTTAATATACTGATGTAGTACATTGACTAGGCAGTACATCACATTCTGTAAAGAGGACACTAGGGTTGTTCCAGCGAGCTCATCAGGCTTTAAACGGCTGCCTCAACCATCAGGACAGGTCTTGGGGGCATCTATAAAAAAAAAGCAGGGGGGGCACCAGACCCTCCTACTGAAGCTCTTAGAGCCCCGGGTAAGCGACCTCCCTGGGGCTTTAGTTTTATGAAAGAAGGGTTACCGCGAGGACCCCCCTCCTGAACTTTGAAGAAACCCCGGGGTCCACCAACTCCCTGGGGTCAGCCCATCAATACCGAAGGAGAGGGGCACACTTATCCCTCTCCTGGAGCCATACATCTCCTTAGGGACGGTCACCACCCTGGGCCAGCTCCTGCTATGTCACGGGGTTCCCACATAGCACATTGTCATTTGAGATGTCAACAGTGATGTAATGAGTGATGTCACTGACCATGTCATGAGTGATATCATATCTGAAATCATAAGCAGTACATGGCAGGGAAGTAAGTTATAGTCAACTCATGCTATTATAACTGCTGAATTTCGCTGGTTATGTGCGAGCGAAATCTGAGCCTAACTATAATGTCCCTCTAACCTTTGTTTTTTTCAGTGAATATATATATCTGCCAAATAAATTTCGTGCACCAGCAACTCTACGTGTGTCGAGTACGTGTATTCGAATGAATGGAAAGTTGTTTTTGATATTTTGGGTGACCGGGAGTCCTACCTCGACCCGCCCGTGAGCGGGACTGGCATTCTTACCGGAACTTTGGATATGTATATATATATATATATAGATATATATATATATATATATATATATATATATATATATATATATATATATATATATATTCGATACCTCCTTTCCTCATCAATTTTTGAAGAAATGACGGAACTGATTCCTCTTGTCTTAGTGAAGCATTATTTTATTTTGTGCGTTTTCTCGGCCGCCATGTCGCGTTTTGGGCTTTGCAGAGCCCTTGATCACATGACCTGCCAGTGAGTTTCTCTTGTTATTTAAAGTGGCAGAGTGCTACCATTGCCAAACAACATAAACAAAATACTTCCATTTTTGTTTTGCTATATTTTCTTTCTCATGCATGCCATTACTTGCAGAGTAGAATTGCTATCAGTATTAAATCACAATTTCATTACATTGCATATTTAAATATGCTTAGCTATTTTCCATATTGTGACATTTAAGATATGGGCTTCTGTGATTAAACATTCGTGTAAAATACATTATGTCAATACATCCGACACCTTGAACATGTCATAAGGTTTTTGCTACTGATTCAAATGTCAAGCCAGATTTCATTCATGTTTTTTTGTTTTTTTGTGTGTAATTTACCCTATTTCATGAAATCCCGATTTAGACAATGTGTTGTATTGTCCTGATTACTGTCATCATACTTCAATAGTAAATCCAAATCCCAGTAACAGGTTTATATGCTTCATAAATACCTGTATAAATACATAATAAAAGCATAAAAATAAATATAAATAATTTAAAACGATTAATCTTTTCCATCTTTAATTATTTAAAACATCCTGTTTTCCTATGGGTACATATCAATGGGTAAAGCAGTTAATTATATATTTGTTGTGTTGCCCATAGTAGCCATACTATCCTGTCACAACAAAAAAATAGTATCTAATACATTTTTTTAAAATATAGTAATATATGTTGTGCAAAAAAGTACTGTTGTGCAAAATACTAGTGTAATATTTATTTTGGTTCAAGGTGCAAACATGACACTCATTACGCTAGCCAGCATATTGAGATGTCATATGTGTGTGCATTAAAAATCAGCATTATTATGTCATGAGCCCATGAACATAAAATTCAGAGAAACCATGAGGAAGGGAAAAGGAATACATAGTCAATAAATATATAAAAATACTAAAAATCAGTATAAATATATATCTATTAATACAATAACTACATATTGACCTAAAAAGGCATACATCATTTCACATCATAGGATACGGACTTCAGTGGTCACAGACTTATAACCATGTGTAAAGGTCTTCCAATGTATTAAGACCATGTGGATTTTTACTGTCTATTTAAAAAATGTGCTTAGTTTCTAATCTTTCAAGTGCTGCATCTCTGTTTCCTCCTCTCCGCAAAGGGGGAACATTGTCAATTACATAATATTTTAAATCTGTTGTTTTTCTGTTTTGGATCTCATTAAAATGTCGGGCCACCGTACATGCACGGTCATTATTTGTGATGGCCCTTAAATGCGGAAGGATCCTTTTATGTACTGGTAGACGGGTACTCCCCACATATTTTAATTCTCAAGTACATTCCGGTACATATACTGCGTACTCAGACTTACAATTTAAATATTTATTGATGATTGTGGGATTGTCTTTAAAACCTGTATTGTACGTTATGCGGTTCTCAGCATGTTTGCAGGCTTTGCAACTTGTACATCGGACAAATCCCTTCCGTTTACTAAGCCAATTTGTGTTCTTTGAAAGTTCTGGACTGCTGTTTACTAAATAATCACTTGTACTACCGGATCTGCAGAAAGTGATTATAGGAGATAGTGGCATTCTGTCCCCAATTATGGGATCGCTTTGGACCACATGACAGTTTTTCTTGACGATCTGTCTAATTCTTTCCTTTTGTTTGCTGAATGTAGTAATGAGTCTAAGGCAACTGATGGTATATACTTTGATGGTCTAAAAAGAAGGTCCCCATGTAATTTAGATTGAGTGCTTTCAATTGCTTGATTTAAACTTCGCTCAGAATAGCCTCTAGCTAAAAATCTCTGTTTATAACTTTGTTGTGCTATGTGTAAATCCCTATCCCTACTGCAGATCCTGCGTATTCTCAGAAATTCCCCATTGGGGATGCTGCATATAGTGTGTTTTGGATGAAAACTACTCGAATGCAATATAATATTGCCTGCTGTGGGTTTACGGTGGAGATGTGTTTGTATGGTATTATCTTCAATGTATGTCTCCACATCCAAAAAACATATGTTGTTATCACTGATTTCATAAGAAAATTGCAGGTTTTTTCTTATAAATAACTCAGCACTCTCCTTATCCCCATTCCAAACAATAAACAAATCGTCTATGAAACGTATCCATTTTATAATGTTCCCAGACCACTCCTTGTTGTACACCTTCCTGACATCCATTTCTTCCCACCATCCCATTTGGAGACAGGCGTAGCTGGGTGAAAAACGTGCACCCATCGCTACGCCTCTCTCCTGGTGGTGTATTAGCTGCTGAAACATGAAATAATTGTTGTTCAGGCAAAACTTGGTGAGATCCAAAAGCATTTTGTTATGTAGATGGAACTTGATTGGTCTTATACTCAAAAATTGTTCCATAGCTCTTAATCCATCTCTGTGTTGGATCGATGTGTACAAATTTGAAACATCCATGGATATCAATAAATAATCACTATTCCATTGCAGATCGTGTATGTTTCTTAAAAAGTCAGTAGTGTCTTGAACATATGATGGAAGCATTTATACAAGTGGTTGCAAAAATGAGTCTATGTAAATTGAAATGTTCTCCGTTAGGCTCTGATTGGCTGAAATTATTGGTCTACCTGGTGGTCTTAATTTATCCTTATGGACTTTTGGGATCAAATACATATTAGGCATCACAGGATGGTCATTCCTCATAAATTTTTGTTCATCCTGAGTGATCATATTCAAACTCTTCCAAGCCACTAATTTGTTGAATAATTCATCCTTAATGGTTTTGATTATACTTTTAGAGCATACTTTATAACATTCTCTGTCAGCAAGTTGTTGTTGTGCCTCTTCAAGGTATAAGATCTTTGGCCAGATGACCGCATTTCCTCCTTTGTCGGAGTTTCGAATTACTATGGAGTTATTAGCTTGTCGTTTTTTCATAATAATAATATACATATATAGCACTTTATATGGCTGATTAGGAGCTGAGGCGGATTAGCAGACTCGGTGCATGCATGGCTATTGGGAAGTGTTTGTTGGAAGGATGTTGAATTGCAGTGCTGCCCATGTAACGAGTCCTGTGTGAGGCACCTGATTGCTGTTTTTCATCTTATGTTGAGTATCTGATCCTAGGGATGTGATATTGGGAAGAGGGGTGAGAGATTTTTAATTGGTTTATATAATTTATGTTTTAATTTTCATATAGTGTGTACTAAAAATCCTACTTAGAGTCTATCAAATAGAATAATCCATCAAGCTTTTATGTCTATCCCGTTCATTGTATTGCAAAAGCCATATGCAATAAAGCACTTATAAAACGGCAGACAGAAAGTGTGCTACATTTGTAATGGAGTATCCTATTTGCCAAACTCTAAATAAGGCCTTTAGGCTGAGATTTACTACCTTTTTATGTCAGGTTTGCATTACTTTTCTAGTGCAAACCCAATGCAGGGTGTTATGTTGGCATATACTATACAACAGGATTTGCACTGTATAGTTGGAAGCAACACAAGGTTATGCAATGAGCTCTTTAGCATTGGACTGGGTCATGACGGTATTGCATAGTTGGTTTATGGGTATTCCCATGCAACCAACCATGGATTTTGGTGCAAATCCCTATCTAAAAACACTCGTAGATAGAGATTTGAGCCAAAATCCAATACCACCTCAAGTCAGACACAACACGGATTTTTTTTTCATTTCTCCTTGTTTTTCCTGCTTTGCATACATGCTCCATGTACATCACACATACAAATCAGAAAAAGTGTTAAAGGATAGCTTTTGTTCTGGAAGGGGCCCTTTGCAGTTTAAAAACTGTTCCTTACAGAGCTTGCACACTTGCCCTATGGCACAAAGTGCATGGCAGTCAAAATTGCAGCAGTGCAAGGAGAAAAGAAAACAGTGTCACATTTTAGTAGATATGGCATTTTTCCACTCTATCCCTTTCACACTACTCAGCACATCGACTTTAGTTGCTGCACTGTGTTGTGTTATATTTTGGTAAATGTGAACCTAACTCATTATAGATGGCAGTGCACTTAACATCAAATAAGTTATATTGTGAGAAATTGGGTTGTTGGTTGAATGGGGTGTTAGCCCTGGTCATCAGGGCCGGATTGGTAATTTCGGGCACCGGGCAATCCCCCGATAGGTTGGATGGGGTGGGGGCCGTTTTTTTGACATGGGGCTGGTTTTGTTGCTGGCGCCGGTTTTCGGTCCGTGATTCAGTTAGTCAGTCATTTCAGTAGTCAGACTGTCTGTCCTCCGCTGCGGAGGTCATCAGACAGACTGCTGTACTACTCTGCGTCCCCTCGCTCCGCTCCGTGGGTGAAAATAAAGCACAACTAGCTGCATAAATAATGCACACCTCAAGCCATTGATAATCATTGTGTCAAACGTATTGAAGGTTTCACCCATTCACTAAAACTCATCCCAGGGGCTCATGCTATTTGTTCTAACAGCCCCCATACACGGTTCAAGGAATTTTGATCAAACTTAATGTGCATTGTCGTCTATTATTTTCTCACATTATTATATCCAGCTAGTAAATGTCCCAACGCAAGCGGTCACATCTTCATACAATGTAAAAAGAAAGAGTGCCGTCAAGGGAATTTGTTTGAATGATAATTACAGATTTGAACTCACTTAGTAGGATGAATGGATAATCCTTATGTGAATTTAATTCATTAAAAGTTAGATAACACAATATATAATCATAAATGAAGTACAAAAAACACAAAACATAAATGACAAACACCAAGGTGTATCACCTCAAGCCATTGATAATCATTGTGTCAAACGTATTGAAGGTTTCACCCATTCACTAAAACTCATCCCAGGGGCTCATGCTATTTGTTCTAACAGCCCCCATACACGGTTCAAGGAATTTTGATCAAACTTAATGTGCATTGTCGTCTATTATTTTCTCACATTATTATATCCAGCTAGTAAATGTCCCAACGCAAGCGGTCACATCTTCATACAATGTAAAAAGAAAGAGTGCCGTCAAGGGAATTTGTTTGAATGATAATTACAGATTTGAACTCACTTAGTAGGATGAATGGATAATCCTTATGTGAATTTAATTCATTAAAAGTTAGATAACACAATATATAATCATAAATGAAGTACAGAAAACACAAAACATAAATGACAAACACCAAGGTGTATCAAAAAAGAAATTTATCAAAAAATTGAAGGGTCAGAGATTGTATACAGATAAAATTAATTCAGAAACATTTTAGGACTGGAGGTCAAACACAATGTACAATAACAGTTGACACAACGGAACCTAAAAACACCTATCCAAAATCAATATCAGTCTAAATGAGACAGAGGATGGATGTTATGTTATGTTATTTTTGCTTATATAGCGCACAGATGCCGCAGCCAAGAGGCGTCCCGGTGCTTTCCGGAGATGGTAGAACACAACACAACAGATATAAACCCGAACAGCTAAGCTGAGGAGAATAAAAAGGTTTTCAATGCCTTCCTAAAAAGGAGCAGATCAGGGATGGAACAGAGAGTGGCAGGTAGAGAGTTCCAAAGAGCTGCCGCCAACACTGAAAAAGAGCGTCCACCCATTCTAGCTCTTTTAAAGCGTGGCACAGAGACAAGATTTGAGCCGAAGGATCGAAGGGATCTAGAAGGGACATAATGTTGAATTGTCTGCGATAGAATAGGAGGAGAGGCAGACTTAAGAATTTTAAAAGTTAAGCACAGAGCTTTAAACTTAATTCTTTGCCCGACAGGCAGCCAATGTAGGTCTCGAATAGTACGACGGGCAGAGACAAACTTCGGGAGGCCGACAAGCATCCTGGCCGCCGCGTTTTGCACCCTCTGAAGGCGGGCCAATTCTGCCTGGTTCACACCCAGAAACAAAGAACTAGCATAGTCCAGTCTGGTAAGAACCAGTGCTTGGACTATGATCTGTCTAGTATCCGCGTCAAAAAACTTGAAGATGGGTCGGAGACATTGCAGGGCGCCAAAGCATGTACCAGCTACACGTTTAGTATGGGAGGTGAAGGATGAGGTGGAGGTCGACGTTTCGGTCTCCTACATATGACTTTGCGAGACCATCTTCAGGACAAATGTCAATTGTGAACTGTATAAAAAAACCAAAGTAATCTGAAATAAAAATATTTACAGTTACATATCCATCATTACTATATAATAATATATAACACCTTGGTACACAAACAATAACATAAAACAAAACATAAATAATGACATAAATGGCACTTTACTTTAATTGAGATCCTAGCTTATTTTAGCATTCATAAACCAAAGTACACAATGAGCAGTTCATTAGAAAAAAAGTTGGTTCGTTATATAATTATCTATTTGTCATTGGAGGAACATTTCAATTAGGAGGACCTATTAAGGTGTCGGCCACATGTTGAGGAGTTTACACCAACTAGCACATCATCTTTATTACATACTCAGTTGTTCAATCTACATATCATTGATAACTTTCTCGTGGTTGGATAAGAGTAAGTTCATATCTTATAGCCATCAGAATGACATTAATCTAAGATGTTTGCATTTATGGCAACTGTATACTTAGCAAAGCATATTTATACAAAGAGAGACATGTATATGTCCTTGAGTCATATACCTATTTTAATCACATATGGGGGAAGGGATATGTACAAACTAAATGCCTTACGCCGAATGATATAAAATAAATTCGTCTTGAGAATAACCATTCCCAAGGGAGGGGGGGAACGAGACAGTCTGGGCTTTTCATAAAGAAAAAGTATTTGGTTGATTCCCGACAATTATTCGAAATTACTCATGGGATGTTGCAATATCAAAAGATAAATGCACCTGTATCTTTAGTTCAAGGCTGGCGACGGTCATAGGGAGTACTGGCAGAATGTTCGTGATCTATAAGGATGAAACCCGACTATAAGACAGAATGAATAGAATTTTAAACAAGTTAAAATGCAGCAGAAAGGGTAGGGAACATACCTAACGTCTTGTATTAGAAAGCTCTCACGTGAGTATCCATAGGGATTAGCATCAGCGACCACCAAAGTGTGAGGATTTTATACAAGATAATCTGCAAAAGGGAATGCAGACTGTATCATAAAAAAATCTGCGCTTAAGTTGAGCGAGTATTTAATAAACAGGATGCATAATTATTTACCTGGCTACAACCACAGAGTGAATTGAGGTCGTGCAGAGTTTCAACAAGGAAGTAGATAGCTCTGTGGAAAGAGACAGATACCGTCGCTGTAATAAAGTTAAAACTGGTGGTTTTTTAGAAAAAGAAGCTTCCAATAGATGCTCACCTATTGTCTCCGATATTGTCAGTCACAGGGAACGAATGGAATACAGCAAGCAACCGGTTGCCGAATCCATTTTTCTTTTAAAGCGGCGTTTGGAAAACGAAAGGGGACTGAATAGGAGCCGCCATGTTGGATGGGTATCGGAGTATGAATTATACGAAAGACATCGTGATTTCAGAAAAATGATCTATACGGCCAACTATTAGTTATACAAAATATCAAGGGTGAGGAGAGAAGTGGGCACCAACCCGTAAAACACAATTTCACGTAATAGGTAGTGTTATGTCAAACAAACTATCTAAATACTAGACGGACGAATATAAAGGCTGCCATCTTGGAAAGGGGATCTCTGCAACAATTTCTAAACGGTTTACAGAAGGGTGCATCTCTTATAACCAAGGGAGCAGGTTAAATGTTTTTTTATAACAGATCTGGTTACATGTGGAAATAATCAAAATATAGACACATAATTGTAACATGACATCAGTATATACAATAATTGCTGCATTTAATACATTATACACAAATAGTCATAATTGCATTGTCATATATATAAAAACATGATTGTAACACAAACTTAATATTGCAGTTGTTGATACATTCAGTACATGATGTACATCCATATAATGCAAATCAGTCGCATTGGGTGGTGGCGGAAAGAGGCATAAGCTTAAACAGAATATTCTCAAAACAGTTAGGTGAGACATGCCTAGGCATGCCATTCACTTGCAGAGTTAAGGCCATGTTTAACAGTATCAGTCAGACAAATAAGTTTACCTTCTCTTAAAGAGAGAACTTTGTCAATGTTGTTTTGTCGTTTGTTGGGTTTAATGACTTCCAACACCCACCATACCATATCGGTCTCTTTATGGCCCAGTTGAAGGTAATGCTCAACTAGAGGTGCATTCTCCTTCTTGCACCTAATACGCGATTGGTGCTGGAGGATACGTTTTTTGATTGGCTGGATAGTTTTGCCAAAGTAGTGTAATAAGCAAGGGCATTGAATACAGTAGACCACATTTGTGGTATTACAGTTTGAAAAGGTCTTGGCTGTGAAATTGAACTCATTGATTTTATAGGTTTTCACAGTTTTTGTAGTAGCGCAAGCTGTACAGTTATTGCATTTGTAGTGCCCTACTACTGGGACCAGTTGCTTCATGTTATCAACGGTGTTGGCACAGGAAGTATCTTGATAAGCATGAATTAACCTGTCTTGCAAGTTCGTCCCTCTTTTAAAAGCAAAAAGAGGCTTTTGAATGAGCTCAGGAATACATTGAAGTAGATTCCACTGTTTAGATATGATTCTCTTAATCGCATTGGAGTGGGTACCAAAAGTGGATACACATACAATGTTGGGTATGTTCTTTCGTTCATTTAATGTAAGAAGGGCCTCGCGGTTATTGTACCAGGCTCTCTTCATTGATTTTCTAAGGAGTCTGGACGGATAACCTCAAATTTGCAATTTGTCCTTCAATTTTTTTGCCTCACAGAAATAGTCATCTTTAAACGTACAATTGCGGCGTAGACGGAGGAACTGCCCAAACGGGAGTCCATCCTTCAAAGCCTGAGGGTGGTGACTAGTATACCTCAAGAGAGTATTTCTGGCTTTCTTTTGGTGAATAGCGTAGTGTACAACCGATGTTGACTGTCTATTTTGATGTTGATGTCCAAAAATGGCATTTCATTGACATTATGATCTAGTGTAAACTGCAAATTGGTGTTTCTAGTATTTAACCACATGTGGAAATCAGTCAATTGATCAATTGTACCACGCCAGACCATGAAGACGTCGTCTATATAGCGTAACCACTTGCGGATGTTAGCGCTAAATGGATTAGACGATTGCCAAATAAATGTATCTTCAAAGCATGCAACATAGACATTGGCTATATCTGGTGCGAGAATTGCCCCCATAGCTACTCCCTTTTGCTGTTGATAAAAGGAGTTTTGGTAGAGAAAGAAATTTTCACATAGAGGGATTCTCACACATTCCAATATAAATGAGGTTGGGACAGTATGAGGTCTGACACGAGTCTCCAACAAAACATTAAGAATGTCAAGTACCTCTAACTGAGGGATATTGGTATATAAACTTTCTATATCCATAGAAATGAGTATATCAGTAGAGGGATCAAACTGGAAATTTTCTATATCATTGATAACAGCAGTGGTGTCTCTGATGTAAGTTGTACGCTCAATTGCAAACGGTCTGATAAAATAGTCAGAGCAGGGCGGTGGGATAGTTTTATGGGAGAAATCAAAATATGATAAGGAAATGACCAGACAACTATCTGTATCTAGTCATTATAAAAAATTGACCTGTAACCCCACCCAAAGACTCATGGCAGAAATCACTGCTCTGAGTAAACTAGGTTTGGAAGGAGGGTGGCTCAATGATAAAGAGGCAGCGTTTTTGGTAAACAAAACACCCACTATCCCTGTGATCTATATGCTCCCTAAAGTGCATAAAGATTCAAGTAATCCACGGGGCGCCCAATTGTTTCTGGCTGTAATTCGATCTTAAAGCCCTTAGCCCAAAACTCTGACTATTTTATCATACCGTTTGCAATTGAGCGTACAACTTACATCTGAGACACCACTACTGTTATCAATGATATAGAACATTTCCAGTTTGATCCCTCTACTGATATACTCGTTTCTATGGATATAGAAAGTTTATATACCAATATCCCTCAGTTAGAGATACTTGACATTCTTAATGTTTTGTTGGAGACTCGTGTCAGACCTCATACTGTCCCAACCTCATTTATATTGGAATGTGTGAGAATCCCTCTATGTGAAAATTTCTTTCTCTACCAAAACTCCTTTTATCAACAGCAAAAGGGAGTAGCTATGGGGGCAATCCTCGCACCAGATATAGCCAATGCCTATGTTGCATGCTTTGAAGACACATTTATTTGGCAATCGTCTAATCCATTTAGCGCTAACATCCGCAAGTGGTTACGCTATATAGACGACGTCTTCATGGTCTGGCGTGGTACAATTGATCAATTGACTGATTTCCACATGTGGTTAAATACTAGAAACACCAATTTGCAGTTTACACTAGATCATAATGTCAATGAAATGCCATTTTTGGACATCAACATCAAAATAGACAGTCAACATCGGTTGTACACTACGCTATTCACCAAAAAAACTGCCAGAAATACTCTCTTGAGGTATACTAATCACCACCCTCAGGCTTTGAAGGATGGACTCCCGTTTGGGCAGTTCCTCCGTCTACGCCGCAATTGTACGTTTAAAGATGACTATTTCTGTGAGGCAAAAAAATTGGAGGACAAATTGCAAATTCGAGGTTATCCGTCCAGACTCCTTAGAAAATCAATGAAGAGAGCCTGGTACAATAACCGCGAGGCCCTTCTTACAGTAAATGAACGAAAGAACATACCCAACATTGTATGTGTATCCACTTTTGGTACCCACTCCAATGCGATTAAGAGAATCATATCTAAACAGTGGAATCTACTTCAATCTATTCCTGAGCTCATTCAAAAGCCTCTTTTTGCTTTTAAAAGAGGGACGAACTTGCAAGACAGGTTAATTCATGCTTATCAAGATACTTTCTGTGCCAACACCGTTGATAACATGAAGCAACTGGTCCCAGTAGTAGGGCACTACAAATGCAATAACTGTACAGCTTGCGCTACTACAAAAACTGTGAAAACCTGTAAAATCAATGAGTTCAATTTCACAGCCAGGACCTTTTCAAACTGTAATACCACAAATGTGGTCTACTGTATTCAATGCCCTTGCTTATTACACTACTTGGGCAAAACTATCCAGCCAATCAAAAAACGTATCCTCCAGCACCAATCGCGTATTCGGTGCAAGAAGGAGAATGCACCTCTAGTTGAGCATTACCTTCAACTGGGCCATAAAGAGACCGATATGGTATGGTGGGTGTTGGAAGTCATTAAACCCAACAAACGACAAAACAACATTGACAAAGTTCTCTCTTTAAGAGAAGGTAAACTTATTTGTCTGACTGATACTGTTAAACGTGGCCTTAACTCTGCAAGTGAATGGCATGCCTTGGCATGTCTCACTTAACTGTTTTGAGAATATTCTGTTTAAGCTTATGCCTCTTTCCGCCACCACCCAATGCGACTGATTTGCATTATATGGATGTACATCATGTACTGAATGTATTAACAACTGCAATATTAAGTTTGTGTTACAATCATGTTTTTATATATATGACAATGCAATTATGACTATTTGTGTATAATGTATTAAATGCAGCAATTATTGTATATACTGATGTCATGTTACAATTATGTGTCTGTATTTTGATTATTTCCACATGTAACCAGATCTGTTATTAAAAAAAATTTAACCTGCTCCCTTGGTTATAAGAGATGCACCCTTCTGTAAACCGTTTAGAAATTGTTGCAGAGATCCCCTTTCCAAGATGGCAGCCTTTATATTCGTCCGTCTAGTATTTAGATAGTTCGTTTGACATAATACTACCGATCACGTGAAATTGTGTTTTACGGGTTGGTGCCCACTTCTCTCCTCACCCTTGATATTTTGTATAACTAATAGTTGGCCGTATAGATCATTTTTCTGAAATCACGATGTCTTTCGTATAATTCAAATTCCGATACCCATCCAACATGGCGGCTCCTATTCAGTCCCCTTTCGTTTTCCAAACTCCGCTTTAAAAGAAAAATGGATTCGGCAACCGGTTGCTTGCTGTATTCCATTCGTTCCCTGTGACTGACAATATCGGAGACAATAGGTGAGCATCTATTGGAAGCTTCTTTTTCTAAAAAAACACCAGTTTTAACTTTATTACAGCGACGGTATCTGTCTCTTTCCACAGAGCTATCTACTTCCTTGTTGAAACTCTGCACGACCTCAATTCACTCTGTGGTTGTAGCCAGGTAAATAATTATGCATCCTGTTTATTAAATACTCGCTCAACTTAAGCGCAGATTTTTTTATGATACAGTCTGCATTCCCTTTTGCAGATTATCTTGTATAAAATCCTCACACTTTGGTGGTCGCTGATGCTAATCCCTATGGATACTCACGTGAGAGCTTTCTAATACAAGACGTTAGGTATGTTCCCTACCCTTTCAGCTGCATTTTAACTTGTTTAAAATTCTATTCGTTCTGTCTTATAATCGGGTTTCATCCTTATAGATCACGAACATTCTACCAGTACTCCCTATGAAGGTCGCCAGCCTTGAACTAAAGATACAGGTGCATTTATCTTTTGATATTGCAACATCCCATGAGTAATTTAGAATAATTGTCGGGAATCAACCAAATACTTTTTCTTTATGAAAAGCCCAGACTGTCTCGTTCCCCCCCCTCCCTTGGGAATGGTTATTCTCAAGACGAATGTATTTTATATCATTCGGCGTAAGGCATTTAGTTTGTACATATCCCTTCCCCCATATGTGATTAAAATAGGTAAATGACTCAAGGACATATACATGTCTCTCTTTGTATAAATATGCTTTGCTAAGTATACAGTTGCCATAAATGCAAACATCTTAGATTAATGTCATTCTGATGGCTATAAGATATGAAATTACTCTTATCCAACCACGAGAAAGTTATCAATGATATGTAGATTGAACAACTGAGTATGTAATAAAGATGATGTGCTAGTTGGTGTAAACTCCTCAACATGTGGCCGACACCTTAATAGGTCCTCCTAATTGAAATGTTCCTCCAATGACAAATAGATAATTATATAACGAACCAACTTTTTTTCTAATGAACTGCTCATTGTGTACTTTGGTTTATGAATGCTAAAATAAGCTAGGATCTCAATTAAAGTAAAGGGCCATTTATGTCATTATTTATGTTTTGTTTTATGTTATTGTTTGCGTACCAAGGTGTTATATATTATTATATAGTAATGATGGATATGTAACTGTAAATATTTTTATTTCAGATTACTTTGGTCTTTTTATACAGTTCACAATTGACATTTGTCCTGAAGATGGTCTCGCAAAGTCATATGTAGGAGACCGAAACGTCGACCTCCACCTCATCCATCCTCTGTCTCATTTAGACTGATATTGATTTTGGATAGGTGTTTTTAGGTTCAGTTGTGTCAACTGTTATTGTACATTGTGTTTGACCTCCAGTCCTAAAATGTTTCTGAATTAATTTTATCTGTATACAATCTCTGACCCTTCAATTTTTTGATAAATTTCTTTTTTGATACACCTTGGTGTTTGTCATTTATGTTTTGTGTTTTTTGTACTTCATTTATGATTATATATTGTGTTATCTAACTGTTAATGAATTAAATTCACATAAGGATTATTCATTAATCCTACTAAGTGAGTTCAAATCTGTAATTATCATTGAAACAAATTCCCTTGACGGCACTCTTTCTTTTTACATTTAATTACCCAAGCCCTCAAGGGTATATTTTGGGTTGCTCACTGTTGTTTAACATCTTCATACAAGTCCGACTACGAAGCTTTTTAGTCGAACAGACTTTGCACGTTCGTATTTTTGAGTTCACACTACACTGCCAAATATGAAAGTCCCAAAATGCAAAATGTGCAGGTGGATAAAATACCGGGACTGTCTGAAGGTGTTGTTCAAGATACTGTGCCGTGAAGCAGCTAAGAACATGCTGAACGGTTTGAACATTGTGGCTATGTTCAGATGTTCTTTTTAAAGGGAAACTCCAGTACTTGCCTGCTAATATGCTACTGCCAAAATATTTGTCCCAATTAGAGTCACTGAAAACATAGAAATTGCACCCATGTCTGTATGAAGTGATGTTATTTATATTGGGGTTACCAGGTGACTTAATGACACCCTCGCACCTCTTTTTCAGCCCAGCAATTTAATTTAATAAAGCAGGGTATGTAGCCTTATAGGCCCCGGCCTGGTTCTGCACAGCGCATTGGATTTGTGAGCGGGCAGAGCTAGGTGGTGACACAGCCTCACTGAAGCACACGGTCTGTTAACCACACAACACACAGGGAGGAAGGCTCCACCGTCTGCATTCGCAGCAAAATGAGGTATGTTAACAGTGCACACAACCATAATCGTGATGATGTATCAAGTGCACACACAGCATCAAGCACATGGAAGCACCACTGATCTGGGTAACAATAATTTACAGCCACGCACAACAAGCACACACAGAGCACTGCTGAAGCACACACTGTAAGGCTTCCTGGATAAAAACACACAATCTTAATCAGCAACACACAACCTCCATGTAAGGCACATAGTCTAAATTAAATGCATACAGTCTCAGCAAAAGACACCCACAGCTAAAAACACATGCACACTCACACACAGTCACACTCATGCGCAATCAAACACATACATGCTGGACCTATCAAACCAACACACATATTACATATTACAAACACATACACAATCTTAATCATAAGAAAGCAGACACTGCATCAAACACACAATCTAAAACACACACACACAGTACCTGACTTAAATAAACACACACACGTAGGTATCCTCATGCAGACACTCACTCCAGACTTCATACAAACACAGCTTCCATCTGACTGATATTTCACACGTTTCACATACACACACACACACACACACATACACACACATTTAAACTCACAGTCTGAATGAAGCATATGCCCCCCCGGACGCCATCACACTCACAATGTGTTACTACTTCACATTTTCATGCTATCCAAAAACCACCCTGCTGCGCTGCAATGGCTGGGATGCCCCTGAAGGGCAATGTTAGACTCGACCAGGAATGTCCCGTCTGTCAGCACCAGGTAGCATCCTTAGCAAGAAACTGTATATTCCAGAATAAAAAGAGGATTTGTAGTTAATAAGCCTACATTTCATGTGCATTATCTACAACTCAGCCAAGGAGAGCGCTTCCTCTTCTGGACAAGAGTGGTGCGTGTGTCTGGTGTTAGGTTGTGTGAATGTGAGTGCATGTGGGAGGGAGACTAGATGGGTGGGGCTTTTTCTTCAAATAATAAGCAAGCTTTTTTCAGCATAGTTACATTTTTTGCATTTATTACAGGCAGTGTGCATGGTTCCTCTGTTTCATAGTGTAATTAGTGGATGCTATCCTGTTTGTGTCTTCATGAAAGAGTTATATGTGGTTGTTTGCAGAGAGGACACAGCTAGACAAACTCAGAGAGTGTTACTCTTGGCTTCAGTGCTTGGCTAAGTGTCGGGGTCCAGATGTATGTTGGTCTGTGGGGTCTCAGGTAAGTCTACCCTCTGGCGCAGTTTGACCCAAAGTATGAGTCTTGGATAAGCTGTCCAAGGCCCGGCAAGAAGACTGAAGCCCCAAGGTGTAGTCAGTTTTAGAACCAATATTGTCTTGGTCACCCACATGTCCTTGCAATGCAGACAGCCAGAGTCATTCATGAAACCCGGCTAGGACACCATGCTCATGTTTAATCTATGCACAATCACTAGACCTAGTTGACATTAAGGCAGCATTCTTCAGGGCATTATAAGCATACCTCTCAGAATGAGTAACCATCAGAGTACTCAGTGGTATTGTCTGTTCAGGCTGGATGACCTACACCGGAGGCTGGGCTCCATTCTGATCCAGCGCCTTTACAAATGTATTGAGACCAAGTGACACTTTTGAGGGACTGCTGGCGATGTTAGGGCCATGAGACCCGTACTTACAAATCAACTATCTCCACAGACTTGCTCTCCCACCGAATGATTCTGACTCCACTGTTACCTTAGTTCACATTATGGCCACTGTTGAAGGTCAAGTAGACCAGAATGGTTTTCAAGATGCCAGAGAATTCCAGAATTCAAAGAGATTAACGCTCTATCAAAGAGTCGGGTTCCAAGGCTTTTGTAAAAGCTGTCAGCAAGAGCATTGTACGTAGGTTTAAGGGCTATTGATTTAAAAGTATTTGAACCTTAAAATCTGTGCCCTCCTAGACAAGATTTCCTTTAGCCTGGAATGGACAGCATGTAGAAAGTGGACAATCTGTAAGAGGGAGTTAATGGCAACACATTTACGAATAAAAGCAGAAATGACCACAGAGTGTTCGATTCATAATATTAAGAAGTTAAAAAAATCCTATGCAAAAATCCTATGCTCTATAACTGGTAGCCTATAAAGGACATATATTAGGGTAGAAGCATGACTGGTGTGCCCTTTTTCCGAGTGCCCTTGCTGGGAGCCCAAAGGGTAGCACTGGCAGTTGTTAGTCACTGATGAGCCGTGGTTTGTGTAACTCTCCCGGTAAAGTCAATCTGAGACCCCATATCAGCCTGTCACTGCACTAGACTAAATATTTATATGCCGCCATCAGTGCTATCAATTAGCCATGCGTAGCTGGGTAATGCTACCCCACCCCAAACACATTCTTCCAGCAGAGCACGTCATAGTCATGCGAGGCAATCATGCCAGTCACCCTCCCTTTTGCACATGTCAAAGTCCTGCCCAATGATACCAGATAACCCCATGCTGTGATGACAAAACGCATGCTCTTAATCCCCAAGTGTGCACTCAATTGTGCGGTATAAATATTTACAGTAAGTCTGTATTGTATGTATGACTTTCGAAGTCAGTACGTGCCCTCCAGTACAGTCTGCAGAGACACAGGGACATGCATACAGCGCCACTAGCAATAGAAGTGGAAGCTGTGCATAGAGAGCATACTGCATAATGCCAGGCATGATAGTAACCCTGTATATCTGCATTTTGAAAAGACATGAAGTTACTTTGCTGCACAGGGAACCTCCAAGTAGATTGTACAATGGAAGTACTAAGCCATAACTTCTCTCACTTGTGTGCTATCCTGCTGCTGGGGGAACATTCTCTTCAAGAAACATACTTATTTAGGCAAGCAAGAGGGAACCTATTTTTATTATTTAATACTAATAGGAGGTGGCCTTTGAGGTGAGAGGGGGCCCTTGGGAAAGAACACTAGTTCTACAGTGATAAAGCTGTCAGGCCAAACACTTAAAATGTCCTTCGCATACATCTTTGTCCTCTCATCAAAGCTCATCCATCCATCTATTCATTCATTCATCCATCCCTGTATCCATCCATTTAAATGGGATTACTCTCCGTAGTCACCTCCAGGTTCTTTTAAGATTCAAAAGGCGGTGCACTGTCATAAAGTGTCCTACAAGTTGTCACACAAGTGAATTGTCACATAGGTGCCCTTGAGGACAACCTATGCTTCATGTTCACAGTTAGGCTAAATGGTTGGTGGTAGGGTCTGTAACTATTTGCTGCTGATACAATGGCAGTGGGAGATGCCAATTATTAACTCCTCAAAGTAAATGGACAAACGTATCTGCTAATCTGCTTCACATAACACTCAGAATACTTTAAAAGAACTGAGACATGGTTAGATAAGTCCTTGTCGGCCTCAGATTCCTCCAAATTGGTTATATTTAAATTCATTTTTCGTGCTCGACATTTCATTTTTTAGTGTTCTCTGTAGGAATGTCTGTGGTTTATGACTGGGTATCCTGATGCTCCATAAGGTAATCATTTACTATGCTTTAAAAGTTAATACGATCTAATATGTAATGAAAAATGTGTTGAAAAATGCTTTGTTTTGGCCTTTCTGTCTCCGAAATTTTCTTGGTAGGAGAACCCCCCCAAACTCCCCCTAATAGTGGTTGCTCACTGCGCTTGCTCACTACACACCAAATGGGGGTTGGTCTCGCTTTTACTTTGTCCTCTCTGATTCACTACTCGTATCTATTTGTGGCAATGTGTATAGTGTTTATGCAGCACAAAAACACCATAAAACGAAAACACTACACAAGAAATATCCCACACCAATTTAGAAAAATAGATTACTTTTTAATAAATTATTTGACCTCAAAGTGGCAAAAATCTAATTAGTGGAACCAGGGTTATGATTTTTTAAAGTTTTTAGTAACAACTAGCGTCTAAAAAATCAACTCGCTAACCACCGACATCTACCCGCACGAGATCAGGTCAAAGTTGAAAAATATGACTGACCGCAATGGAGCACGGGTCAAATACAAGCAGTGGGTTGGCCCTGGTCAGTGCTTACGTTCAGACATTGGAGAATTTTCAAGAAAAATATTTTGAAAAGTTGAAGTTACGCGGGGCAAGGCGGCAGGCAGTGTCCGAAGAAGGAGCTTCGTTGTCGGGAATCGCTGGATGAAGTTGCGGTGAATATTTTCAAGTTCAGACTAAGGGTCACATGTGCAAAGGCTTTTTGTGGCTGCAAGCAGAATCTCAAATACATGGATGGTAGCTGTTCCTAAGGAAAAGGTAATATTGAACAAGCAATTCTGGTTGGATATATGTTTCCAGATAGTATATGGGTTGGATCAGTGAAGGTTGGAGGCATTCCTCCTTACAGAATTAGTGCCTTCACACACCCATGCGGGTGTCATGCTTCATTATCGGGCTATGCTCCTAGTGGGGGTGGCACTGCAATCGCCCATGGGCCCCGCAAGAGGGCTCTTTCTAGCAGATCTTTTTAGAAGGTGCCACGTTGTGCATGCAGGTGTGTGGGCTTGGTGAAAGTGAGTGTGTGTGTGATCTTTAAAATGATCTCACCAGATCCCCAAAGTAAGTTTATTCCCTGGTCCGAAGGATAAATTAAAACATTAAGGATTGGAGTGAATCCTACACAGCAGACAAGGAGGCGGGGTAAGTATGCTCCCGCTGCTCTCAGTCCATGAAAGTGGAGTGCATATGATGTGGGGTCAACATGTTTCTCGCAAGTGGTGGGTCCCTGGTGGATCCTCTAGGCGCTTCGTCAGGACCGTGAATAAAGTGATATAAAATGATAAGACCGTGGTAGTCAGGAAAAAAACACTCTGTACTACCACCATACCTTTATTAAGGTTGGTATGCGTTTTAGCGCTAAGAGATAAGTTTTATTCGTATTAATGTTATCCCAACCCTTCTGTCAGTAAGGGAATGACGCGCCGGTGAGTACTGCGGGTAAAATAAGGGACCAAAATGTCCCCCCGTTAGTGACCGCCTCTCAACCTGCCCTTTCCTATCAGGATCTCCGGTGTAAACAGAATCTGCCCATTTGCAAATACAAAAATATATTTTTTTTAAATGTAGAAAGCCCTATTTATGATTCAGTGACCTATTACCAAATTGGGTTTGCGATTCGGTATTGGGAACGGGCTTGTTGTGGGCGTACCTTCCTAATACCAAATTGCAGTGTTATGTGTCAATGCTTAGTGAACACAAAATGCGGTTGTAAAACATTTGCATTTTACTTCCTACTTCAGGTAGGTAGTAACCCATGGGAAGGGGTGTCTAATCGAACCCTTCACCTTTGATACCAGTGCATACTCTTAAAAAATGAAAAGAAAACTTTTCATTTTTCTTTTTAAAACGCATCCCATTTTCCTATAAGGAAATGAGAAAGAATATGCACACTGATCTGAAATCAGAAAATATACAAGGCTACCTTCAAAAGTTTAGTCTAAGCCATATGTCGAGCATTGTAAACGTGACATATCAACCAGCCTGACAAAATTGATGTCAGTAAGAACCCAAAATTATAAAGGAAATTAATGGGCCCATGCAAGGTCCGTGCGCTGGAGTGATGTCACAGTGCATGGTGAACATTTAAATATATTTCAAGAAGTAGAAATCTGTCTCATCGGGAAGAGTGCCAAATATAGTCAAGAATAAAGCCATCCCAAAATAGTCTAAGTCATGCAGTAAAAGGGTCAATGGATAGTAGCTAAAAGTGCACTGTGGTGGTGTGCTGGGGAAAAGAAAGACATCACAGTGCTCAAAGCAACAACCAGAATGATATAGTGCCTGCCTTTAAAGGAGATCCAGGAAAGCTTACCCGCCGTCCAAACAATGTTAAGTTATGTTATGTTATGTTATGTAATGTTATGTTAAGATAGCTGGTAGAGCTGGCAGCTGCCCCAGCAATGGGGCGTCCCAGCGCTGAGCAACAATAAAGTCCCACCCAAAGAGTGACAGGGGAGCAGGGAAGGCAGGAGGATAAAAGAGGGAGGCTTACTGCAGGAACAAATGGGTCTTTATCGCTTTTCAGAAGGTCAAGTAATTATCCATGCTCCGGATGTCAGACAGAAGGCAATTCAAGAGCTTGGAAGCCAGAACGCGAAACGAGCGGCCGCCAGCACGGGCCCTCTTCACACATTGTATAGAAAACATGTTTTTGCCAGCAGAGCGCAGATGATGCAGGGGAGTGTAAAATGAAAGCGGACCAGATATTATACCAGAGGTGGGAGATTTCAAGATCTTAAACTAGAAGCAAAGAGATTTAAACTCCACCCGTCTCTCCACTGGTAACCAATGTAGCCGCTGAATGGTGCTAGAGGTGGAACAACGACTGGGCATGGCAAGAAGCGTTCTTGCAGTGGCATTCTGGACCCTCTGAAGTCTTGAGGTCTCTGTCTTTCTGACCCCAAGGTAGAGCACACTGGCATAGTCCAGTCTAGAAAGAACAGATGCTTGCACAATGGTCTGCCGGATGGAGGGATCAAAGAAACCCAGCCTGGGTCTAAGGCAACGTAGAATGCCAAGACATGTCGCCGCCACCCTCTTAGTTTGAATTTTAAAGCTCAGTGCTGAATCGACCCAAACACCCTGGTTTTTCACCACCTTTTTTGGAATAGGAGGTGTCCTAGGGAAGAGGGCCACCAATGCCCGCTCCACAGCTCATGATCCTTCCTTACCAGCAAGACCTTGGTCTTGCTGGCGTTGAGCTGTAGGCCATTGGCAGTAAGCCACTGTGCTACATCCGCTAAGCCACTTTGAAACTTGGCCGCATCGTTTTGACAGTCATTGGAGAGGGCGACTACAAGCTGAGTGTCATCAGCATATGACACAATCGTCAGCCCTCTCCTTTTGGCAAGTAAAACCAGAGGCAGAGTTGTAAAGTGTAGGACTTAGCGCAGAGCCCTGAGGCACCCCCTGTTTGAAGGGATACATCCTAGACGAAAAAGGGGGAGCAGAGACTTGGAAAAACCTATCAAAGAGAAAAGAGGAGAGCCAGGTCAAGGGGGCGCCCGCAAAGCCAGCCTCCTTCAGCCTTCGAATCAGGATCTGATGCGAGACCGTATCAAAAGCGGCACTGAGATCCAATAGGATCAGTGCCAAGGAACGCCCCTCATCCAAAGCAACTCTCAGATGTTCAGATACGGCTAAGAGGGCTGACTCAGTGCTGAGGTTGCGATGTAAGCCACACTGAGAGGAGTCCAAGATGTGATTTTCCTCCAGGTAGTTAGAGAGAATTGAATTGACCTGTGCCTCGGTTTTAAAAAAAATCAATGGCAGCAGGGAGATAGGACGGAAATTCTCCAACTTATTTTGGCCTAGCGTGGGCTTCTTTAGGAGCGGCATGACAACGGCCTGCTTCCAAGACCTAGGAACAATGGCCCTGGCGAGAGACAGGTTAATGACCTGGCCCAACGGTGTCAATAGAACAGACAGTATTCTCCTCAGATGTTCTGGCTTCATAGGATCAGTAGGGGAGCGGGATTTAATCTTACTGCAGAGTATGGTGAGCACTTCTTCAGTAATGGGTGGGAAAGTGACTAATGCATGGGCAGATGGAGATAGATCCTCAGAATCGTTACCTAGAACCGTCGAAGGGGAGGTTTTATAGATGTTTTCCTTTTTCCTTTTTTTATTTTATTTTTTATTCCACATTATATTAACAACCAAAATACATATATCCATTGAAATATCACTTCAAGCATGTACATCCATGTAATCGGCAAATGATCCCCATATACCAATACCAATCTTGCGTTTTTTTCACCCCTTTAACTGCATATAAACTAAACTCAAGATTAAATAAACTATGCAGTCTATTCCTCCATCGTGAGAAAGAAGGAGCTTCCGATTGGAGCCAGTCTGCTGCAATACACAACCTTGCTGCGGACATCGCAATGAATATTAAATATCGATGTTTAAAGAAAGGACCGCCCCTCATAAATTGCGGCCCGACCCCAAGAGCATAATTGCAGATGTTATAACGATTGTCTTCTCAATAATTCTACTTAAATTTTTTTCAAGATTAGCAATAAATGTTCCCAAATATCCACAACTAAAAAAGATATGTAGCATATCAGCGTTGTCTGCACTACATCGAAAAGATTTCCCATCATGTCCAGATTTCCACTTAGTCATATAAGCTGGGGTATAATACAAATTAAAAAACGTTTTATAACATTGCACACGCAGATTGGCAGATAAGAGCGATTCCCTTGACATTAAGATAGCATAATTCAATAATACATTATCAACCCCCAAAACTTCAGACCATTTATCGGCATTTTTCTCTAGGCCATCTTTTTTATATGCCAGCAGTAACTGATACACTGGCATATACAGTGGCACTGGTGAACCAGAGGGTGGCAGTGGTGAACCAGAGGGTGGCAGTGATGAACCAGAGGGTGGCAGGGGTGAACCAGAGGGTGCTGTGATGAACCAGAGGGTGACAGTGATGAACCAGAGGGTGACAGTGATGAACCAGAGGGTGGCAGTGGTGAACCAGAGGGTGGCAGTGGTGAACCAGAGGGTGACAGTGATGATCCGGAGGCTGGTAGTGATGAACTAGAGGGTGGCAGTGATGAACCAGAGGGTGGCAGTGGTGAACCAGAGGGTGCTGTGATGATCCAGAGGGTGGCAGTGATGAACCAGAAGGTGGCAGTGGTGAACCAGAGGGAGCTGTGATGAACCAGAGGGTGGCAGTGATGAACCAGAGGGTGGCAGAGGTGAGCCAGAGGGTGCTGTGATGAACCAGAGGATGGCAGTGATCAAGCAGAGTGTGGCAGTTGTGAACCAGAGGGTGGCAGTGATGAACCAGAGGGTGGCACTGGTGAACCAGGGGGTGCTGTGATGAACCAGAGGGTGGCAGTGATGAACCAGAGGGGGACAGTGATGATCCAGAGGGTGGCAGTTGCACACCAGAGGGTGGCAGTGATGATCCAGAGGGTGGCAGTGGCGAACCAGAGGGTGGCAGTCATGAACCATAGGGTGGCAGTGATGAACCAGAGGGTGGTAGTGATGAACCAGAGTGTGGCAGTTGTGAACCAGAGGGAGGCAGTGATGAACCAGAGGGTGGCACTGGTGAACCAGTGGGTGCTGTGATGAACCAGAGGGTGGCAGTGATGAACCAGAGGGTGGCAGAGGTGAACCAGAGGGTGCTGTGATGAACCAGAGGATGGCAGTGATCAACCAGAGTGTGGCAGTTGTGAACCAGAGGGTGGCAGTGATGAACCAGAGGGTGGCACTGGTGAACCAGTGGGTGCTGTGATGAACCAGAGGGTGGCAGTGATGAACCAGAGGGGGACAGTGATGATCCAGAGGGTGGCAGTGGCAAACCAGAGGGTGGTCAGTGATGAACCAGAGGGTGGCAGTGATGATCCAGAGGGTGGCAGTGGCGAACCAGAGGGTGGCAGTCATGAACCATAGGGTGGCAGTGATGAACCAGAGGGTGGCAGTGATGAACCAGAGGGTGGCAGTGATGAACCAGAGGGTGTTGTGATGAGCCAGGGGGTGACAGTGATGAACCAGAGGGTGGCAGTGGTGAACCAGAGGGTGGCAGTGATGAACCAGAGGGTGACAGTGATGAACCAGAGAGTGGCAGTGGTGAACCAGAGGGTGGCAGTGATGAACCAGAGGGTGGCAGTGGTGAACCAGAGGGTGGCAGTGGTGAACCAGAGGGTGACAGTGATGAACCAGAGGGTGGCAGTGGTGAACCAGAGGGTGGCAGTGATGAACCAGAGGGTGGCAATGGTGAACCAAAGGGTGGCAGTGGTGAACCAGAGGGTGGCAGTGGTGAACCAGAGGTTGGCAGTGGTGAACCAGAGGGTGGCAGTGATGAACCAGAGGGTGGCAATGATGAACCAGAGGGTGGCAGTGATGAACCAGAGGGTAGCAATGATGAACCAGAGGGTGGCAGTGATGAACCAGAGGATGGCAGGGGTGAACCAGAGGGTGGCACTGGTGAACCAGAGGGTGGCAGTGGTGAACCAGAGGGTGGCAGTGATGAACCAGAGGGTGGCAGGGGTGAACCAGAGGGTGCTGTGATGAACCAGAGGGTGGCAGTGATGAACCAGAGGGTGGCAGTGGTTAACCAGAGGGTGGCAGTGGTGAACCAGAGGGTGACAGTGATGATCCGGAGGGTGGGAGTGGTGAACCAGAGGCTGGTAGTGATGAACTAGAGGGTGGCAGTGATGAACCAGAGTGTGGCAGTGGTGAACCAGAGGGTGCTGTGATGATCCAGAGGGTGGCAGTGATGAACCAGAGGGTGGCAGTGGTGAACCAGAGGGAGCTGTGATGAACCAGAGGGTGGCAGTGATGAACCAGAGGGTGGCAGAGGTGAACCAGAGGGTGCTGTGATGAACCAGAGGATGGCAGTGATCAACCAGAGTGTGGCAGTCGTGAACCGGAGGGTGGCAGTGATGATCCAGAGGGTGGCACTTGTGAACCAGTGGGTGCTGTGATGAACCAGAGGGTGGCAGTGATGAACCAGAGGGGGACAGCGATGATCCAGAGGGTGGCAGTGGCAAACCAGAGGGTGGCAGTGATGAACCAGAGGGTGGCAGTGATGATCCAGAGGGTGGCAGTGGCGAACCAGAGGGTGGCAGTCATGAACCATAGGGTGGCAGTGATGAACCAGAGGGTGGCAGTGATGAACCAGAGGGTGGCAGTGATGAACCAGAGGGTGTTGTGATGAACCACAGGGTGGCAGTGATGAGCCAGAGGGTGACAGTGATGAACCAGAGGGTGGCAGTGGTGAACCAGAGGGTGGCAGTGATGAACTAGAGGGTGACAGTGATGAACCAGAGAGTGGCAGTGGTGAACCAGAGGGTGGCAGTGATGAACCAGAGGGTGGCAGTGGTGAACCAGAGGGGTGGCAGTGATGAACCAGAGGGTGGCAGTGGTGAACCAGAGGGTTCTGTGGTGAACCAGATGGTGGCAGTGATGAACCAGTGGGTGACAGTGATGAACCAGAGGGTGGCAGTGGTAAACCAGAGGGTGGCAGTGGTGAACCAGAGGGTGGCAGTGATGAACCAGAGGGTGGCAATGATGAACCAGAGGGTGGCGGTGATGAACCAGAGGGTGGCAGTGATGAATCAGAGGGTGGCAGTGATGAACCAGAGGGTGACAGTGGTGAACCAGAGGGTGGCAGTGATGAACCAGATGGTGGCAGTGTTGAACCGGAGGGTGGCAGTGATGAACCAGAGGGTGACAGTGATGAACCAGAGGGCGGCAATGGTGAACCAGAGGGTGCTGTGATGAACCAGAGGTTGGCAGTGATGAACCAGAGGGTGTTGTGATGAACCAGAGGGTGGCAGTGATGAGCCAGAGGGTGACAGTGATGAACCAGAGGGTGGCAGTGGTGAACCAGAGGGTGGCAGTGATGAACCAGAGGGTGCCAGTGATGAACCAGAGAGTGGCAGTGGTGAACCAGAGGGTGGCAGTGATGAACCAGAGGGTGGCAGTGGTGAACCAGAGGGTGGCAGTGATGAACCAGAGGGTGGCAGTGGTGAACCAGAGGGTACTGTGATGAACCAGAGGGTGGCAGTGATGAACCAGAGGGTGACAGTGATGAACCAGAGGGTGGCAGTGGTGAACCAGAGGGTGCTGTGATGAACCAGAGGGTGGCAGTGATGAACCAAAGGGTGGCAGTGGTGAACCAGAGGGTGGGAGTGATGAACCATAGGGTGGCAGTGGTGAACCAGAGGATGGCAGTGATGAACCAGAGGGTGGCAGTGATGTACCAGAGGGTTTTGTATCAAATAACAGGAGCATAAACCCATCAACCGTGTTGGGATTGGGGTAAAATGTGGTAAAAACAAGAAGTATCCCAACTGGTATAATTTGTAGGCAGTTAATCAGGATATGTATACACTATTATCCACAAAGAAACAAGGAGACTCTAGTTATTTGTAGCATGTGCTCATGGCAAGGTTTATCCTTAGAGATCAAGAAGGGGATGCACATTAAGTCATATACAGTTGTAACAGCACTGTAATAACATAATTAAAAGCGATTTGTGACAACCCAAATTGTATGTGGTGCTCGTGGTATGTGAGTGAAGAACCGGAGTAGCAACTCAAGTGACAATGTGAACAGCGTGGGCGGCGCGAAGAAGTTAGTGCAACAATATATACAGTGAATAATTGGTACAGTATGGTTCTGGTTGACTTCAGCAGTTTTGGTTTATAGTTGAATGCATTTATTGTTCACGAATCATTCCGTTTGACGCGCCTATGGCTGCGCTGGTGTGTCGACGACGTTTGATCCGCATCATTTGGGATCATCATCAGGACTGGGTTGGGTAAGAATACAGTGCTGTACAAGATGGTAAAAGGAAGGCATTAGGGAAGTATGTGTGGCGTAAGCAAGTAGAACTGGTGGACTACAGTAGGAGTGCTTCCCGGGGTTGGCAGGTCATGTCGAGTGACTGCGGTGCCAGGGAGGCTAAGTGCAAACTACGGCCGAGTGGCTAGTGTGTCAGGGACTGGGGCAGAGAATAGAGAATGGACGTAAATGAGTGTGGCCGATAGCCAGGAAATAGGAGGGTGGCGCTGCTAAACTGCCCGGGAACCCTGTGGGTGTGAGCCCCTGCGCTGCTGAACTTGCCAGGGGTTATGAGCCCACGTGCTACTGAACTGCCCCGGGGCCCAGTGGGTTTGAGCCCCCGTGCTGCTGAACTGCCCCGGAGCCTTCTCAGTGTGAAAATCATTTGTGCTCAATTGCCTGGGAGCCCTCTGGGTGTGAGCACACATTGTTCTAAGTGTCCCCCTGCCCCCAGTACATATATACCCGTACCGCACAGCACCATTATGCACTTACACCATGAAGTCTGGTGCATGGATGCTCCTGATCCGTGTAGGTGGTACCACCGTCTGGTGCAGTCAAAATGTAAAGTCATAACTTGCTACACAGCACCAATAAACACGTGTCCCTCCTGGCACCGGTATGCGCATGTACTAGGCATGGATGTATGACATTACACCGAATGCTTTTACCACGCATGCTTTTACATCGCAACTTTTACAATGCATGCCTTTACAACGCATAGCGCTTTGGGGTGCTGGATAGTGAATAGTTTAATTTACTATTCCAACTCCAGTCCCCGTGGATAGTAGGGAAGGTGTTGGATAGTAAATTAAATCTATTCCCTATCCTAGAGCGCCCCCCAGTGCAATGCATTGTAATGGTTTGCGTTGTAAAAGTTGCGATGTACAAGCATTGCATGGTAAAAGTTGCGTTGTAAGTGATGTTTCCCACTAGGCGTGGAGCACCCGCATGCCACTGCACCCTACTGCCCAGCGCCAGCATATGCCGGTACGGGGCAGTTTAGTATGAGATGGGACATTGTCCAGCAGCAGCAGCTGCATGCGCCTGAACCCACTGAGCAGGATCAGAATGGCTTTGTACCAACACGTACAGCAGAGCTATCTTGGACATCTGAAGGATTCTGGGGTCCTGTGCCAAACGTATTTTTGCATCCATGAGTTTCTCGAGCGCCATCCCCGTGTAGCTCCTGTGACCAGGAGGCTGCTTTCTCCTCCTCTGCTGCTCTGCTCGGTCTCTGACCCTTTACAAACAAGATGCATGTGAACTCGCATAGAAACCCCGCCCGTTTGGCCCCATCCACCACACACTAGCGGTATGAAACGTCTTCCCGCCCGTCCCCACTATAATGGCCAGCTCACTCAAGGGACCTCGGCGCCTTTTGGCATGCTGGCAAAGTTACAGGCACACGTGGTCACATATTTGTGCAAATGGCACAAAAATCCGCGAGTTCGTGGGAAAATTCGCGAACTCGTGGACTTTTTTTGCAATTTTGCACAAATTCACCGACCGCGAATTCGCAAATTTCGCCATAATGTTCACTGTCTCAGATGTTAATCCCATAGTGGAAATGGAAGCGACCGGTGAAGTATAAAAAACCTGTAGGGCTGTAAGGAAACGTTGACTAAAACCTAAAAGACGCATTAGTTCCCACAGGTATGCCCACTACACACGGTCAAACGCTTTTTCTGCGTCCAGTAAAATTAGACCCAGATCACGTTTCTCGACTTGCACAATATCAAATAGTGTCACTACCTTATTAATAATTATTATTAATATGCGAGGTGGTATTGCGTCCTGTTATAAACCCATGTTGAGATCGCGAGACCAGTGAGCTAATGACTCTAGAATTGCGGGTGGCCAATATTTTTGAATAAATTTTGCTGTCGCAGCTCAATAGCAATATTGGCCTATACGAACGTACTAACTTCGGGTCTTTACCTTTTTTATTAAATACTACTATAGTAGCTTCGGCCCAAGATTTCGGTGCACATCCCTCTTGTGCGGCCCTAAATGTATCTAACATATCAGTGTTAATTAACCTATAGAAAAAGCTTATAGATCTCCACGGGTAATCTATCTGGCCCAGCAGCTTTTCCGATAGCTAGTCCCTTAACAGCAATTTCTAGCTCTTCCATAGAAATAGGCTCATCCAGTGATGCAATATCACTGGAATATAGATGTCTCAAAGTCCCCTAAATTAGGTTAAAGAAATAATTATGATCTTGTGCTTGTTGAGTATATAAATCAGAGTAAACTTTATGGAAAATCAATAGAATCCCTTTAGGTTCTTGACAGCCTTAATCCGCCCCATGGCTTCTTTCCTGTGTAACCGCCATGCCAAACAACGACCCACAGATTCCCCATATTCATTCAATTGTTTTTTATTAGCAAGATATTTCCGAGCATTTTCAGTGTTCCAGATCCCTTGAATTTTAGCCCTCACCTGTTCAGTAGCTTCTTCACATTCCTCAATATTATTTGCCCCTAGTCTAACACCCTGAATTAACTTGTCCTCTGCATCCTTAAGCCTTACATACATGTGTTCCACCTTATTTATGAAAACAGTGGCTAGATCCTTGTAGTGTTCACAAAACTTGACTATAGGTGCTTTGGGTGCCCCCACGTTTTTTAGAGTAGTAATGATGGAAAAGACCTTCTTGGTGGGGTCCGGCTGTTTCTAATCTCCTCAGAGAAATAGAAAGCCCGTGCTTTCTGGACAGCCCTGTGATTTTTTATATAGCTGATTGGTAGTTGCCTTTCAAGGTAGTATCAAAGTCATGCCTCTACTCCCATTCCAGTCGTTAACATGCTTTACGCATGGAAGAAAGGGTGCCATTGTACCAAGGATTATACTTGGTACTTTGCCCTTAGACCATTTGGCCGGAACCATAGCATCCAACGGGAGTTTAAGCCAGTTGGTAAAGGAATCACTGGCTGGATCAACAACAACAGTATTTGTAAACAACAATGCAGACACTTAATGCAACAGTACCTCTCCTTCAACATTATTCTGGTGGGATTGCAAATCAGGAACGGACCAGGGATATTCACTGAGGACCCCAAGTGCCCGAGTTAGGCCTGGCCGGAAATGGTACCAATTTATATGTACACTGTTCTTTCCTAAAATTGCCTTCACTTTGTTAGCATCGACTTTTGACACACATTTGCATTCGTGACACGTGGGTGAGTTTCTAAGAAACACCAACTTTGCTGACACAATATTGCTTTGTGAGAACACTATCACAGGCCGTTGGCCATCTGTGCAAGGCCTTCACATGCATGATACAAATGTATTTGTTAATACGTCCATATGGCAAAGCAGCTATCTGTGGAATCCAAGCGGTAGGCAGACTGATCACGCTCAGTGTCCAAGGCAAGGATACCCTTTTCTACAGCTATCCTTTTGTTTCCATATACAATCAAAGGAGATGCTTCTGCTGACTTTGAGCGCGTCAAGCAAACTGTAGAAAACTAAAAGAAGGGCCATTTATGATAAAATCACTGACGGCCTGATTCAACAGCGGTGCAATCCTTTGCAATACAGCGATTATCTTCCTCTATGTGAGTTTCCTTTGAATCCAGAAAACATAGCCTGGTTGGCTCAAATCATTGGAAAGAGCCCATTCAGACATTCTCTTGGATTTTAATCAACCTTCCGCCCTGAAGATGGTCTGAAGGTCTTATTGCCATCACAGACCGAAACGTCGACTATGTCATCTTTTTTTCTATACACTGATTGTTTTAAATTTATGAAAAGATGTCAACATAGCTCTTTTGTAGGTTAACTCACGTCACCTTACAAACTATGGGGTCGATTAGTAAGGCGGACGGACAAAGTCCGTTGGCCATCCTGTCTGGGGCAGGGACCGTCCGGCACAAGGGCGGAGGTACCGTGCCCCGCATTAGGATGCACCCACCACAGTGGCGGGTACATCCCGCATTTTTAACATTGCGGCCGACGGTGTTGAAAGCACCGTCTGCCGCAATGTCAAAAAGGCATGTTGCGCGTTTCACAGCACATCATGACAGGTACCGCGCGGTGCCTGCCATGTTGCACTGTAAAACACAGGGGGGTACCATAGGTACCCCCCATGTGCACCCCCCTTCACCCTGGGGGCCCACAACGGGCCCCCAAAGCAAAGCCTGTATGCCTTTCCGTGGTGGCATTGCCGCCACGGAAAGGCATACCCCAAAGCCCATCCTAATATGGCTGACGGTGTCTGATAGACACCGCCACCATATTAGAGCTTTTCGGCTACGGTCGCAAGCCGACCGCGGCGGAAAAGCGGCGGACGGTGTTTCTGTCCGCCGCGGTCCCCCCGGCCATTGTAATATGGCAGGGGGGAAATTGGTGGCGGACGGGCACGGATGGCAGATGGATCGCCACCGCCTGCATGGCGGTGGCGATCCGTCCGCCATCCTAATCGGCCCCTATGTTTGATTGCTTCAAATCCTTTTATTCCCTGACTGATATATTGACCATATATTAAACATATGTCTTTTTTTAAGTAGATTTTCGGCCTGTGTGTCACTTTTCAAATGTTCCTTGAGATTTAATATTTCTTTGAAATGTTTCATTGACTGTTTTGATTAGATCTGCTGTTCACCACTGATAAGGGTGTAACCTTGAAAAATACCTTTGAGATAGTATCTCTAAAAGTGTCAGATAAATAAAATCCCCTGTAGGCAAACTCCCCCCTTTTTCAAATCTTTATCGCCAAAGCCTCCAAGGGTATATTGGGTTCCCACTCCTTTTGAAATCGAGTTGGTGCTAGGCAGCCAAAAGTGCGACAGCACTAGGAAAGGACAGTAATGTGCCATATAAAGGTAAATACGCCACATTCCTGCTCGTTCCCTTTCATGCAGCCCAGTGCAGCTAGGTCGCTTTCTGCATTGCACTCCGTGAAAGAATTATTAATCTGGAACTATATGCTTTTAACTCAGCAATCTGCGATACATCCTACCTATATTCCTCCACGTTGTTCAATTTCAATTTCTCAAATATTCAGCGTCCATATTACACCTAGTTCTGTAATAGTATATTTAGTCGTTAGTAGCCTGCTAAATGAGTGTTCTTGTCAAGACAAGAACACTCATTTAGCAGGCTACTAACGACTAAATATACTATTACAGAACTACAAGAACACTCATTTAGCAGGCTACTAACAACTAAATATACTATTACAGAACTATGTGTAATATGGACGCTGAATATATGAGAAATCGAAATTGAACAACGTGGAGGAATATAGGTAGGATGTCTCGCAGTTTGGCCGCATCTTTTTACTGTGTACTAATCTTTATTAAGTGACTATACTCTTTTGATAATGAACTAACAAATTAGGTGGAGGATACTTATCCCACCTTAAGAATAGGATCCTACTGGGTGTTTCAAGTTATTATCTTGGTGGTAAGCAGATATCTTTGAGTTCTTTTCTTACTTTTGAGCACTGGTTTGTTTTAGGGATGTGTCCCTTTGATACCAGGTTATAATTCGAACTTTTTCATATATAAGGTTCAATACGAATGTAATGGTGTTGTTATACTTTGTTTGGGTTGCAGCCCTGAGGAAGTTTTTGGTCAGAATAGACCGGACGAAACACGTGTTGGCTGCACTTTTGTTGAAGATTGTATAAGAAGATTGTTTTCAATGAAGATGGAAATTGAAACATCTCAAGATTGATATAAATAAAACCAACTACTGAACTTGAAAAAGATTTTGTGGACTTTGAGTGCTCGATGAAAATAATTGTACTGTTTGAGCTATCTTTATAGCACTTTGTTCTGGTCGTGGTAACCGACCTGTTTCATCTGGAGCACCACATTTGAATTTTTGGTTTATTACTTTCCATTACACGCTGTGCGCTCAAACCTAAAACAGTTACCGAATCTTTATGGTAGAACATGCTGTAAGCAGGCAGGAGTCTCTGAGATATTCAAGTTAAATGGGAGAATTTCCATTTTTGCTTTGTTTACTCCATATCCCCTGATTTGCGTAAATCCCTTGCTTTCTTGCATTGTATTATGTATATTATAGCCTTCAGTTTTAAGATACAAAATGTTATCATCCATGTATAATTTAATTTTAGCCTTCCCATTAATGGGGTGTATAATCACCAAATTACTACGGATTTTTTCAACTAGAGGTACAATAAAAAGGGAAAACAAGACAGGAGATAACGTGCATCCCTGTCAAGTACCCCGCTTGATGTTGACCATCCCCGCTTCCTCCACATTAGTTATAACTTTGGCATCTGCCTGCTTATAGACTTCTTTCAGCATACCAATCAACTGATATGGAAATCCTAACTTTTCCAGAATAAAAAATAGGGCTTACCAGTCTACCAGGTCAAAAGCCTTTTCGTCATTCATCATAAATATTGCGTCCTTGAGCTTGTCAGCTGAAAAGCAATCAGTGGGTTGAATTAAAAAGTAACTATTAGTAGCCATACACCTGTCCAGAAGGAAACCATTTTGATCAGTATGGACCAACTGTCGGGCACTGGAGTCAATTCTCATTGCCCAAACTTTCGTAGATATTTTATAGTCTGTCTATAGGAGCCTAAGAGGGCGATAAGAATTAGGATCATGTGGGTTCTTCTCCCTTTTAGGAATAATTATCAGAACTGGATCCTATCCTTGAATCTTTTCGGGATACCCCGCCAGCTTTTTACTTGATTAACGAGGTTAGATAAAAACTGAAGTAACTCATCCTGAAAGCCTTTCTAAACCTCTATCGGGATCCCATCGCTCCCACTGGCCTTAACATTAGACATACTTTTTAGTACCCCAGCAATTTCTGATGATTCTGTAGGGCTATGAATTATGGTAGTATAATCATTAGGAAGTTGGAGCAATTGAACAGATTCAAAATCTGATGTCATTTTTTGTTATTCTATTACCTGAGTTTCTGTATAGATTTTTGTAAGTGAGTAAGAAAATGTCAGCTATATCCTTTTCTAATTGTCCTGTAATTGGATCTTTAAGTTGAATTATTATTTGCCTATTTTTCTGGGTTTTCGTAGTCCAAGCCAAAAATCTACCAACATTCTCTTCATTATGTTTTTGATGGTATGCTTTACTGCCCGTAATCTCTTCGAGTCAAAAGAATTCTTTCAGATCTTCCTTGGCCTTTTATAATTCCTGCTGCCATACTTTAAAAATATACTCCCCTGTTGACGCTAAACTTACTTCTTGTCTAGTTTTATCCATAGAGCACTGCAGTCCCAGAACTTTTTTGTGCATGCTGTTTATATATTCTAGCCTTATACAAAATAACTTGCCCTCTAAAGGCAATTTTGAATGATGCCCACACCATAAAGACTGGGGCAGTGTCTTTGTTAATTTGAAAAAATTCCCGAACAAAAATTCTCATCTCCCTTTGCCAAGTCAGATCTTCTACCAAAGATTTATTGAACTGCCACCTCAATTTTTTCCTTGGAATTGTCCCTGGAGTTAATGTACAGGAGACTATATATTGGTCTGAGAAAGATTTAACTAAAATCTCTGTCTTACAATTCGCCAACCTCTTATCTACCAAATAAAACGTTCAGGCGCGATGCAGTCCTATATTTGAATAATAGGTAAACTGGGAGAAACCTGGATGCCCCAACTTCCATAGATCAGTTAAAGCCAAATCTGTTCTTATAGTAGGTATTAACTATGTATCTTTTCGGTGTTCTTTCCTTATTGTCCTTGTAGTAAATAATGTTCTTGAATCCAGTATGTAAAGTAGGTATGGTTTATTATAAATTAATCCAAGTTAAATTAACAATAAAATAATCAGTAGATGTAATAACAGAAACCCCACCAGGAGCAGTTCTTCTCTCGCTCAGCCTGTCTGCCATCAACTGCCTCTATCTAGAGCAGTCAGGTATTCAACATTCTAGTATGACATCAAACGTTCTATTAGATGCAGTGGCTAAGCAATGGGGAAATCTAAGTAAGGGAAATGTAAAGCTTGAGCAAGATGTAACACATCCCCCTTCCTTATAAAACAACAATTAAAGATAATAGAATAGATTGCATTGTATTCATATATATAACAATTGAAATGTAAGATGGATTGCATTTTCATTTTAAAATATAATGACCAAAGGAATACATTATATTGCATTTTTAATTAGCAGTTGAAATATAAGAAGGATTTTATTTTTGTATTTAATGACCTTTTAAATTTAAAGGTCCCATCCCCTTCCCTAAGAAAATTTTTCACTGGAATGAAAATTATGGATTATGTGCATACTTAATAAAATCCACTGGTATGGAAAATATGGATTATATGCATATCTTAATGAAATCCATTGGAATGGAAAATATGGATATATTACATAATAACATCCATAAGAATAAAATGGATGGGTCAGATAAAATTTACATATAAGCCAGATATAGTAACTTGCGGCTTTTAACAACATTGAACAATGGAACTCCTCAGAGTCCATAACAAGAAAATTGAGCAACTACGGCTCTTCTAAACATCAACAGTTGAACCCCTCAGAGTTCATACCAGAAAATTGAGCAACTTATTGCTCTCCATAACAATAGAACAATTGAACTCCTAAGAGTTCATATAAACAAATGGAGCACCTCAAAATGAGCACTGATGTGGCTCCTCAAACTACATATCTAATAATTCCCAACTCCTCAGAGTTCATAAAAGAAAATGGAGCGCCTCAAGATGAGCATAGATGTGGCTCCGCAAATTACATATTTTATAAATCTAATACTAGGACAAGTAGTCCTCTGGAAAGAAAACCTCAAAATAATTTGAGCATATAGTGGTTCACAATAAATAAAGAAAATGTATGACTCTACTCAATAACACATGTGAACTCCTCTAATATTTTAGAGCACTAATTAACTTGGTACATCAAAAATAAGAAAGAATAACATTGAACACCTCAATAGAAATTGAGCACCAAAATGGTGGTTCAAATCAGCATATAGATATAAAACATCTCTGCAAATTAATACTAGCAATAAACAAATTGAGCATCACATACGTGGCTCAATCCAATAAAAGTAAACCAATACACACATGCAAAGTACACACATGCAAAGTACACACATGCAAAGTATACACTTGTAAGTCATATGAGAAGAAATATATTAAAATTAAAATGATGTGCAGCCCTCCCAATAAAACTATAAATGAAACTTCCCTTTAAAAACAAGTTACAAGTAAGATATTAAAATCCAGAAAAGCACCGGTGAACGATATATCACCCGAAGACTTCTCAGAATGGCTTCCTTTAAATGCAGTACAAAGAAATATGTTGAAATCTTCTCTTTGAAAACAGTTTAGAGGTTATGGATGAAACACCGGGAAATTCCAAAACTTTATAAGTATCACCCATGCAACTTGCTCATAGGTGATAATAGTTCATTATGTTAATTAAAATTGTAAAAACAGCTACAAAGCTGACCAAAATACATGCGTGCATCGTCCGTTGAGTTTCAATGGAGCAGATTTCGAAAATGAAGTTTATGACACAGTAAATTCATAAGTAGACAAGAAAACGTCATCCAACTACCTTCGGTCTTCACAAGTATCAAGTTATCGGAACAGGAAATACCTTCCGGTTTAAGGACAATGTGAAATAAACTTGCCGATGACACAATAACGCTACGTTGCGTCGCGTACGTCTCATTGCGCAGGCAACTTTGATGACTTCAGCGGCTCCCATTGACGGAGAGAAGACGAACAAACTCAGCGTTGTCAAGGTGATGAACACGCTCAGAAATCATTGTGAGCGCACGGACCATTGCACGCGTAAGCTGTCGTTTTTCTTTGTTTTAAAAATCGCCTCAAAAGTTGAAAAATAGAAAGCATGTAAAAAGGAGGCATTAAAACTGTGCCAGACAGGTTCGGTTTTGAAACAACACAACAGTCGCACTTCCGATGTTCCAGCAGACACCGCAGTCAGTGCTCTGTTTCACAATAACAGAATTTTTCCTCCAGGGGCCACAGCAAAACTAAATGTCATTTTCCGATTTCTCACACACTTAAAGCGTCGAATAAAATGAATGTTGCACAGCTGATGAAAGAAGCATGTTTCTCTTCAAACATGACAGACATCTTCAAGAGCAAATAGTTAGCAGTAAACAGGTCTTTTGAATCTAAAGGTAAACAGAGGGAGATTCTCTCTTTAAAACACAGAAGCCATAACGTAGTAGTTCAATCCAAGTTCTCTCCAGATCAAGATCAAATCATGCAGTTATAATTTCTTGAGCTTCAAGCCAAATCACGCAGTCTGAATTCTTACGCCCTAGGGGAACAGGCTGTCTAGATCACATAAGACACTGGTGGGGTTCACTAGGGTGCTCACATAAAATACCTTTTCTTCCTTGGCTTGAAAATAAAAATTATTCAGTTGCAGTAATTCTAATAGTCTTTAAATTCCTTGGTTGCAGTAGAAATAAATGTAATCCGTCTTCTTTCCACGCACAAGTTCAGTTCTGTACCTCGTTGCCATTTTGTAGTAAATAATGTTCTTGAATCCAGTATGTAAAGTAGGTATGGTTTATTATAAATTAATCCAAGTTAAATTAACAATAAAATAATCAGTAGATGTAATAACAGAAACCCCACCAGGAGCAGTTCTTCTCTCGCTCAGCCTGTCTGCCATCAACTGCCTCTATCTAGAGCAGTCAGGTATTCAACATTCTAGTATGACATCAAACGTTCTATTAGATGCAGTGGCTAAGCAATGGGGAAATCTAAGTAAGGGAAATGTAAAGCTTGAGCAAGATGTAACAGTCCTTTTATTCAAAAACATTCCAATAAAAAAGTACAACATTGCAGGACCTAGGTTAGGTACACTGTTGCTGCCGGCACTCTCCCAGTGTGTAAGTGCAGGTTCGGTCTGGCCTATAGGGAAACATGGCAGTGCCTGAAGTGTATGGGTTGGTTTTCTGGCTGTTTGGATGTCTGGTTTATGGCCTGGTTGACTGGTTTGTACTGTTGATTTCCCTGGTATTATCACAAACATTGCCTGAAGCAGGCACAAATGCATGCAGTCACATATACGTTGGAAATTTAAAACTGACCTGATTTGTAAATTTGAGCCACTTTTTTAGCTATCTGATTTGCGAATGGGGCACCACTTTTAATTTGCTTCACAAGCTATTTTCTGTCCGAATCTAACTCTGTACAAGCACAAGGAAGGTGCCACATAAAGACACACAGAGAGTTCTGCCTGCCTCAGAATGTCCCTTAATTTCTCTAGTCTTCAATCCAGAGGCTGTTTTCACGATTGCTAACAGTTGAAGAGAGTAATTGAAAGGCCCTCTACTAGCAGTTACAACCACAGTCCGTACAACACTCTCCTCAAGGTAGGTAGGCTACTAGTCCGGTATTCACCTGGAGAGGTCCCAAACATATTCCCTGAATGTCCCTATAACGCACGAAAAAGGCCCACCGCACTTTGGCATCTTTTAGCAGGCTCAACATAAAGTATCCTTTGCTCCATTCACTTTCCTGTCTTGATAGGTAATTTCTAGAAAGACTGCAACAGTTGCAAGTTGCACATATACACTGTCCAATACACATGCAAACTCTATCAGCTTCTAAAAAGGCAAAAAAGGCTCGGAATAGCATTACTTAGGTTGAGTGTTCACCGTTTTTGGTGGGAAACATGTTGGAAGAGTGCTTTCTTTCTAGAGGAAATTGGAATTAAGGTTAGCCGCTTTCTCAATGAAGTGGTCCTTTACTGTATCTCAGAGGACTTGAGAGTGTTTTGCCATTGATAAGATGTTCTTAAGGTTGCAAATTTCACTTAGAATATGAAATAGCTATGTAGCTATACTTGAAGCTTCAGAGACATCTTGTATGTGTGGAATCTTTGTGCCTTTTGATGATGGCTCTATAAATTATTCATTGCCTATGGAGATTCATTTTTATTATTAACCCCTTCAGTGCTCAAGACGGCTCCCGGCCGTCATGAGTCACGCGGGCGTGTGCTGATGACGGCCGGGAGCCGTCATTACCACGCCCGTGATCGGAATGTCCAGCACCGGCGCGGAATTCCGGCCGCAGCCAAGGTGTTAAGGATGAATGTATTCTTCCCCAGTGTTTATCGAGATGGTGCTTTCTTTTTGCAAGTTTTATATCTGAGTTGAGCCATTCTAGCTTTCTTCAGCATGCTCATGAACCTATAGTTTTAAGCCGAACCACCATGTCAAATGCACCACTTAACCACTGACAAATGTTTCATGAATGCTTCAGGATTTCAGACTCCAAGTAGATAAAGATGTTATTCTAAGGCCAGCACCAGGAATTGGTCCTTCTGAATCCCCCTTCAGCACACTCCTGAAGATTCTGAAGAAGGAATCCCTGCTGCCATGTTGCCAGATGGACTGCCCTGCTGCCCTGCTGCCCTGCTGCTGGAAAGTGCTGCTTTGCTTCCGTGGTACTAGACGGAAGATTGGACCTGCTCCTTGAACCCAAGGTCACCAGAGTGACGCAAGGGCTTGTTGACTAACCTCATGTTAAGCTCCAGAGACCTTAAATCCTGCATCTACTCACTGCCTGGAGTTAGTCCTAACCCCCCAAGTGGTGATCCCTGGGTGCTGAACCCTTGAATGTGGTGTTAGAGGTGCTACTTCTGCCTAAACCTAATACTTGGGACTTAGATGAAATTCCAGGAAAAAGTGCCATAAAATCTGACAATGTCCGGGACGTACATGCCAGCTGATTTACCCAAGGTGCGTACCCGGTTGGCTTGAGTTTGCTCCGTTTTTCTGCATATCTGCAAATCCTCTTTAGCGGGACCTCTCTCTGAAGGCATCTTGCCTCATAAGTCCTTGTCAGCTACAGCCTGCAGCTTCGACCAGCTGGGAATGTTCAACTTTAATAAAGTGACAAAGTCCAAAGGTAGAAATCTTCACAGCGACCCCATCTAGCGACTACCCGACAATGACAGCTCCTTCTCTGACTCCACTGGCTGCCTTGCCCCGCTTTACTCTCTCAGGAACGTTTCTCCAAATATTCCTCTAAGTCCGAAGGTAAGCCAAGACCAGGCCCAATCCACCTTGTGTAGCCGAACTGCACACTACTACAGTCAACTTAACTTTTGACTTTGACCCACTCTTACGCGACCACATCCCCACAGTTAGTGTTTTCATTTCTTAGGTGCAATTTTTCACTTCAAATTTTAAACATTCATAACTCCGGTTCTACTGGTTAGATTTAATTTGTTTTGGTGTCATATTATTTATTAGGATGTACGCCATGGTTCTCAATTGGTTTGGGATAATTGTTGTATTGTGTTTTCACTTTATTGCTGTTTTAATGCTGCATAAATACTATACACATTGATTCTAAGTTAGGTCTGACTATGTGCCAAGGTATAAAACGGTTAAGCACAGATTAATTCTTAATGACTTTTGTGGTTTGCCTGAAAAGGTTTGTGATTATTGCTTGATCAGGGTTTTTACCCCACCAACCAATAAACTAATTTCTTACATTGGTGCTCGGCGGTGAGAGTCAGTATTTGTTTTTATGCAGTGCCACTCAGTGATTTGTGTGACATTAAAATTCTCAAAAAATATTCTGACATTAATTTTGATTTGTTTTTTCTAAATTCTCCTTATTTTTTATTTGATTATTTTTCCCTTTTGCAAATTTAAGCCTTGCCTCACATCCATTGTGCTACAACAGAGATGGTGCTGATCAATATTGATAAACTCAGCAAGGCAGAGCAGCAGAGGTGTTGCAAGAAGGGTGGGCTGAATGTATGTAGGAAGGCTATCAAGGGGGACCTCCAGGTATCCTTTAGATCCTTTAAGGAAGTCAAGAGGATGCAGTACATCCCAGAGGAGATCAAGGAGGATGACCAAGAGGAGGAGGCGAATTTAGAGGAGCAGTAGGAGGGCCTAACCACAGGTCCTAAACTGCAGCACCCTTGGGGGGGCTGGACAACTTCCCCACAGGAGTGAGGTCCCCTGTTAGTGCAGGGAAGAGAGTATCCACCCACAGACTGTCCCATGAGGAACTGGAGGACAGAAAATCTGATTGTGAGTGTAAGCTGCAGTTAGATAAGATGAAACTGGAGACAGCCGAGGAGGAGGCTGCTATCAAGAGGACCTTTAGTAGAGCAGATTTGCCCTGGAGGAGTAATTGGCAAAGCAGAAGGAGGTTGACAGAGCCTTAGATGAGAGAAAAATCTTAATGGCTCCTGAAGTGAGTCTAGCTGGACTTTAAAGTCAAGCAATGCGTAAGGTCCAGCAGCAGTGGTTATGACACATGACAGTCCACATCCCAAAGGACTTGATGCCTAACTTTGTTGTGGGGGATGATATTGACAGGCGATTGGAGACCTGTGAGGTTGCTTTGGAGATGCATACGGTCCCTAAGAGGGCTGTGGAGCCAGTCTCTAGAGGCACATTCCCAGTGAAGGGAGGTGCGCACTATTAGCCGTAGGGAAAGGTGACAGATTGAGGTATCCCCTCATGAAGGACACTCTTGTCAGGAAATATGGTCTCACTCCTGAAAGGTATAGGTAAAGGTTAGGGATACCAGATGTTGCCTTAACACTATAGGGTAGATTTTTCAGATTACGTTTGAAAGGCACTGGATGTTTGGGTGAAAGAAAGTGATGTAAGTGATTACTTGGGTCTGTACAATTTAATTGCCAGAAAGCACATAGTTTGCATTTGTTTTACAGAGCTGCAACAATACCTAGTGGATAGTACGATTACTGACCCAGGGGAGACTGCTAAGGTGGCGGACCGCATTCCTGCACCAGGGGCTTCAAAAAAAGTATCTTGGTGGGACCCCCCAAAGGGTGGACATTGTCTCCAACAGAAGAAAGAGGGGGAGACAAAAATAAAAAAAAGGAAGACCCCTAAGAACAGTTTTCAGGGGAAGGCGTCACCGTCACAACATGAATCCAAGAAGAGGGGTTTTTCTGTACAGAATTCAAGGACGCTCTACCCAAAATCTTATGAGTGCTATAAGTATGGGCACATGAATGGAGACACCAATGCCCAAAGAAGACGCAGCCTCCGCTGCTGGGGGCAGACACAAGTAGAGTTGGAGAGATTGGCCCAGGACACATGAGGTATACAGCAGAGCTTACACTACAGTCCCTTGGTGACAAAGGGATGGTGCCAAAAGCCCCCATGCCTTCTTACACTTCCATGTACAAGCAGTGGGCTCCCATCAATGGGCAACAGGTGCCAACATGACAAGTGTTTGGTGTCATTTGGTATCCTGAGAGTAGGTAATCCCCAATACATTCCACTAGTTTGTAATAGCATATGACCATGAGAGTCATTACCCTGTGGCTCTGGTTTCTTTTGAGTGGATGAGGAGGGTTCAGGTTTCTTGAAAATGGCTGTGAGTTCTGTCATGCCTATAAATTATCTGCTTGGGAATGAATTGGGCCACATCAACTGGAAGGAGGTGGAGCTCCAGTTTCATCTGGAGACACATGTTGCTTGAGTGACTGGTCCTGACCATAAGGTCAATGGCAGCCCAAGAGAGAAGTCAAGAATGCCTGGAGCCTGGAAGAATGGCCCAGGTGGCTGCCAAGAAGAGAAAGAACAATGGACGTGGAAACCAGACTGTTCCGCTCCAGCCCCAAGCAATGGGCCAAGTTCTTTTCCCTCTTGACCAATGCCCTCCTCCTTGGGTCCCCACTCCCAAGTTCATGGAAGGGGGCTGAAGTGATACCTATTTACAAGAAGGAGCCAAGGGGTGACCCTGACAACTATCGTCCGATCAGCTTGATCGATGCTGGTCAGAAGGTGGTAGGCAGAGTCCTCCTGGAGAGGATCCTCTCTTGGGCAGAGGAGAACAACATTATCTCCCCCTTCCAGGCAATTTTTAGGGCATGTACAAGCACTGTAGATCAGGCTTTCAGGCTGTTATTACTCCATTGGAAGACAGTCTCGATCGGTAAGGGCAGTTTGTACCTGGCCTTTATCGATTTGAAGACCGCATTTGACTTGGTCCCTCGGGGGTGTCTGTGAGCGGTTCTTCATGAGATGGGGTTTCCTTTGCCCATTCTGAACTTGTTGGCCCGCATGCACGATGGAACGTATGCACGCATTCGGTGGGGCATGCAGGAGCAGCAAACTGCAAAAATCACAGTGAACAGAGGTGTCCGCCAAGGATGCGTCTTGGCGCCGACTCTCTTTTCTTTATTTGTTAATGGGGTGGTTTCTTTTCTATCTGACATTAATGCTGATGCCCCTAGTCTGGCCGGTGTGAAAGTTCCTGCCATGCTTTTCGCCGATGATATGCTACTAGTCTCCAAAACGCCCATGGGTCTCCAAAAATTGCTGGATCGGTTCTGTGTCTTTTGTATTCTAAGGGGCTTGGTTATTAACACCACTAAAACCAAGCTCCTTTATTTCAACCCCAGTAGGAAAGCTAATCGCCCGCTCACACTTAATGAAGAGCCATTGGAGCGGGTTAAAATCTTTGACTACCTTTGGATTAGGATATCCGACCAACTTAAATGGAACTCTCACATTGAAAAAATGGCTTTAAACCACAAACGGGTTGTGGGCGTTATAGGCAGGGAGCATAGAACTTCAGTATCAAGACCCATAGCTCCCGCTCTGGAGATTTATTCAGCAAAAGCAGTAGGCAGTGCACTGTACGGAGCAGAGCTCTGGGGATTCAGTAATGTTGATTCCCTTGTAATGGCCGAGAATACATTTTATAAGAAGCTTTTATCTGTCCCTAGGAGTACCCCAAGCAAACCCATCCAATACGATCTTGGTCGCAGATCTATCAAAGATCTTATAATTCTGCGTCCGCTTCTTTATTGGGCCCGCCTGTGGCGCACACCAGAGCTAAAGAGCTATGCAGACGGCCTTAAAGAAGTTATGAATTTGCAGGGGTCTTACAAAATTGCTTGGCTCTCCAAAGTGAAGGAGCTCCTAATGGCCATTGGTCTATGGGCTGTATGGGAATCCGGTGCTTCAATTTCCAAACTGGAGATCAAGCGGGCATACTGGGTGTGGGTCGACGCCCAGGAATCTAGAGCGGATAATCTAGGTAGACTCACAGACGAGTTCCGTCTGCACAAGACAGTACCCTTACTTGAACCCTATATGGATTTCATTAGAAAACCTAAAGATAGGGCCTTATATATCCAGTTTAGAACGGGAACACTACCAGTCCAAGATCGCACCTCTAAATGGAAACCCCCCCATCAGACGCCTGCCACCTGCCCACACTGCAGCGCTGAATTGGAAACCATCCCACATGTCTTTTTTGTCTGCAGTGCCTACAACAAGCCTAGATCTAAATGGCTAAAACCAGTCTGTCGGCTACTCAAGAGTAGACTAGAGGCTATGCCCCAGCGTTAAGAATCTTACAATCTGACCCTAATACTGTACTGGCCTGTGGGGTAGCTAAATTTCTTAGCTGGGCGTGGGTGATTAGACTTAAAGCTATGCGATTAATTTTTCTCCGGCGGTCTCCTGTTATTTTCCTTTTTAACTAACTCAAAGCTGTAAATGGTTTAATGCTGTTTTATTCTGCTTTTTAATTATTTATTAAGTGTTTTAATCATTACCATGAATTGTATTTTTATTGTTGTGTGCTTTTAAGATATTTCTATATCGAATAAAGCTTTGATGGGAAACCAGACCCTGAAACTCTCACTTTCCGGGAGGAGGCTGAGTCTTAGGGTGATGCCCCAAACCTACAGGGGAGGAAATTGCTGCCCTGGGAGACTTGCCTGAGCTGATTGGTTGGGAAGCTGATGAAGGGTCCACTAGGGAGGAGATCTGTGATGCTCAGAAGGAGTGGCCTGCCCTTGAGTGTCTCAGGCAACAGGCCAAAACCCAGGCACCTCTGGAGATCACCTAATCTATTGGGAGAATGACCTCTGGTATAGTGAGCCTAAGGTTCCTGAGCCTGGGCCAAACCATGTGTTCGTGGTCCCCCAGTGCTATCAAGTCTTCCTAGTGGGTTTGTCTCATGACAGGACATCTGGGGAAGGACAATACATTTACCAGGCTTATTACCAATTTTTCCAGGCATCGGATTAAGGTGACCTCATATGCATTCTGTAGGCCATGCCTTAACTGCCAGGCAAGTGGCAAGCCAGGGAAAAAGCTTATGGCACCCCTGGTTCTCTTACCTGTCATTTATACCCCTATGAAAGTTTAGAGGTTAGACCTGTCAGCCTTAGGGTGGTCTTCCCCCCACACTTTTTCCTTACTCCTCCTGTTTTTTCTGAATTCTGTTTCTGTTGGCCTTAGGACACTGCACACTTTACCACTTCTAACCAGTGCTAAAGTCTTTGTGCCCTTTCACATAAACATGGTGAAATTGGATTACACCCAATTGGCACATTACATTTTTAGTAAGTCCCTTGTAAAGTGGAATTACCTGTGCCCAGCGCCTGTAAATTACATTTTACTAGTGGCACTGCAGCATTCATTGTGCCACCCATTTAGATAGCCTTTTAAACCTGTCTCAGGCCTGCCATGGCAGCCTGTGTGTGCAGTCTTGAACTGTCATATTAGCCTGCTAACATAAACCTTTTGCCCGGTCCAAACCTTTATTTTTAATACATATAAGTTCCCCTTACTGTAGCTCCGAAACAGCCAGTAGGCCAGGGCACATTGTATGTTTCCTTTTGCATGTCCTGATAGCAAACCTCTCTGCAATTAGTTTTTCACTGCTCCAAAGCTGCCTCTCCCATAGGATTCCATTGGGTTACCTCATTACATTTACTAAGTGATGGCTTTGAATTGGGAGCAGGTAAGAAAGTCAAGTTTGGCCTCTAAATAATTGCAATTTAAAACTCTCTTTAATGGTAAAGTTAGATTTTAAGTCACTATTCTGAAAATGCCCCTTTTTAAAAGTCGGTCTCTTTTTGTTCGAACCCTTTGGTGCATGCAGCCTGTATCCTGGGTCACACGACTAGGGGCAGCTGGGAACTGGTCTTTGTGTATTACTTCCAGACAGTGAGAAAAACAGGGAATATGTTTTGGAAGGATGGGCCATCTCTGTCAGGATGAGGGGGAAGGGCACCACACTCAGAAAGGGTTTCAAGTTTGTCTTTTGTAAACTCTGAAAAGCTGGGACCAGAGCAGGGAGCCCGGGAAATTACAGACACCTCTGCAGGGGGAGAACTGTAGAAGCTTCTCCGTCTTCTAAGCTGGCAGCAAGTATAAATATTGGACCCTCAGACCCAACTCTTCAGTATACTTCTGGACATCTGGAAGACTCAGAAAACAGGGATGTATGACATTACAACGCATGCTTTTACCACGCATGCCTTTACAACGCGGTTTTTACAACGCATGCCTTTACAACGCATAGTGCTTTGGGGCGCTGGATAGTGAATAGTTTAATTTACTATTCCAACTCCAGTCCCCGTGGATAGTAGGGAAGGTGTTGGATAGTAAATTAAACCTATTCCCTATCCTAGAGCGCCCCCCAGCGCAATGCGTTGTAATGGTTTGCGTTGTAAAAGTTGCGTCGTAAAGGCACTGCGTGGTAAAAGTTGTGTTGTAAAGGATGTTTCCCAGAAAGCAGATTGCTGTGTTGCTCTGCTACAGAAAAGAGACTGCTACTGTGCTGGTCTTCTGCCTATGTGAGACAGACTGGGCCTGTATCTTGAACCCAAGACCACCAGAGAGACTCAAAGGGCTAATTGGCTGGTCTCTTGATCAGAGCTCCAGGGACATAAAGGCTCCAATCACCTTGAACCCTAGACCTAGACTCTGCCTGCAGTGAGTCTTGACCCACAAGATGTGTTGAGCCAGCCATGGACTCTTGGAAGTGAGCCAGAAGGTGCTATGCAAGTCCAGCGTTGGTCCCCACAGACCTTATACAGTATGACACATCTCACTGCAGGATCTTGTATCTCCTCAGAACCACTGCTGTGCAATGCATTTTGACACAGGACCTCACATCGCAGCCTCTGAGCTCCTCAGAGCCACCACTACATGAAGCATCCTTGAGGCAAGATCTTGAATCACAGCCCCACAGATCCTCGGATCCACTCTGTGCAGCCTCTTCTAGAAGCACAATCTCTCAACGGACCACAAGCATGATTTAATGTACTTTGTTCAATGGGTCTAACTTGATCCCTCTATCTGCCCGCTCCAGCACAATCGGCCTGAACTTGTGACCTTTTCCCGGTTTAGTGGAACCAGATGCCCACAGTTGGTGCTTTGTGCTTTTAGGCACTATTTTTAACTAAACCTTTAAAATGACATATCCCCAGGTCTACTAATTGGAGTTTTGTTGTTGTTTTGGTGTTAAATAATGTATTAAATGTCACTTTATTTTTCTAAATTGGTGTGAGGCTTTTCTTGTGTTGTGTTTTCACTTTATTATTGTTTTTGTGCTGTATAAATACTTTACAAGCCTGAGTACTTTTGTGCCAAGCTAAAAGAGGGTGCAGCACAGGTTAATTTTTGGTGTGCTTATGTTTCACCCTGATAGGAATTGTGGGTGCTGATTAAGTAGGGTTTCATACCCCCTTAAACAGTAACCCAATAATCTACTGTGGGAATTGACATTGTTGGGCCCTGGAACCCTAGACTGCCCTATCCTGGTCTTGTCGGACCATGTCACTAGATAAACAGAGGCAGTGGCCAGGGCCCTGATGAGGATTTTTACCCAGGTGGGATACCCCATAAAATAGTGTCTAACAGAGGTACAAACGTTATGTCTGCCTACAAGAAGTCAACGTGGGATGAATGTGGAGTAACCTATAGGTTCTCAATACCCTAGCATCCCCAGACCAATGTGCTTGTTGAAAGGTTCAACAGGACCTTTAAAGGCATGGTTATGGGTCTGACTGAGCCAATGAGGCAGAAGTAGGATGTCCTCTTGCCATGCCTTCTCTTTGCCTACAGGGAGGTGCCACAGCAAAGGAGTTGGGTTTGGTCCTTTTGAACTCCTGTATGGCACCGTGTTATGGGACCTCTCAGTCTTGTCAATGAGGGGTGGGAGCAAACTCCCAAGAAGCCTCCCAGGATGTAGTTAGCTATATGTTGGCCCTCAAGACTCAGATGTAGCACTTCTAGAAGAAAGCCTTTGAGAACCTAGAGCCAGCAAAGAGGTGATGAAGCTCTGGCATGAATAGGAGCACTCTAGTTGAGTTTCAGCCTTGCCACAAACTGGGGGTGATGAAGCCAATGGAGTCCAGGGCCCTACTGAACCAATGGCCGGGCCTTATGAGGTAAAGGAGAGAAAGGGGGCGGTCCCCTAGCTGGTGGACTGCAAGACTCCAAGGAACCTCTTATGGGTCCTCTATGTTAACCGCACAGACCCCACTATGAGAGGTCTGAAGTCATTATGCCCCTGGTAACAAATGGTGGGGTGGAAAAGGAGAGTGAACTTCTTCCAGAAACTAGGGAGCAGGATGGGTCAGTGAACGGAATTAACCTCTCCCCTACATTGACTTCAGAACAGCTGAGGAGATTTTGCCACTTGCTGGGGCAGATTGTGTTTGCCTCCTTATCCGCACTGACTCCTGGGCTCACACATATGTATATTTATGATATTGACACGGGAGACAAAATGCCATTGAAGAATAACATTTACAGGCTGTCTAATAAGGTGAGAGCCAGTATCAAGGAGGGAGTGTCCAAGGTGCTGGAGTTGGGTGTTATTTAGCACTTCAGAGGCCTATGGTCCAACCCAGTGGTGTTGGTGTCCAAGGTTGCCTTACCAAGCGCCGTCTCGGTACTCAGGTTGCAAGTGGAGTATAGGGGCTCAACTAAGTAACAAAAACTGCTACTTACTCTAGTCCCCAACCCGAGGACCTCATAGAGAACTTTGGAGCTGGCAAGACACTAAGGGGCAGATTTACAAGCCCCTTGTGACATTTTTGCGCCACTGTTTTGTCACTATTTGTGACGCAGCAGTGGCGTAATCAATGCGCCACATTGCGACTCCTTTACAACAGGATGCATCTTGGGAGACACATCACGTTGTAAAGCCCTGTGTCACATTATACCTGCATCAATGCAGGAAAACCTCCTAGAGGTGACGCAGTGAAATCTACAACATTCCACTGCGCCACTTCGAAGATGCCACTACTTAAAAACCCTATGCCTGCTTGGAGCAGTTTATTAGGAATAGGCCTCGCCATGCATTGTTGGAGTTGCGTCGTGCTCGCAACATAACTCCAGCAATGCCTATACTCCTGTCCTTGAGCCATTGTGCACCGGATTGTAAATATGGTACATCAATGGTGGTACAAGGGTTTTGCAGGTTGGTGCTGGGAAACTGATGCATCTATACAGATGCGTCAGTTTCTTTTAAATAAGCCCCTAAGTGTCTTTGATCTGACATCAATGTCCTGATAGATTACCCTGATCGATGGAGCTAAAAAGAGGTCTGCATTCTCCCCCCAAAGGGCCACTTAGAATTCAATGTGATACCCTTTGGGTTAAATAATGCCCTTGCCACCTTTTAGAGGTTGGTCAACAGGGTACTGGCTGGGATCCGTTCCATCTAACTGGGCTACATTGCAGTTTACAGTTCCATCTGGGAGGACCAACTGTTTCACCTCCAAGAAGTGCTTCAGGACTTGCAAAAGGCAGGCCTGAATATCAAAGCTAGCAGGTGCCTAATAGGGAGGGATCCGTGGTGTGTCTGGAAAATCTAGTAGACAGAGGCAAGGTGCAGCCCCGCCAAGCCAAGACTGAGACTATTCTGGGTTTTGAGCCCTAAACCTCAGACTGAAGTAAGGTGGGTCTCGCTGGATATTACAGATGGTTTGCTAAGGGTTATGACACCATTGATGCACCTTAACTGAGCTGACTTCTAAGAGGCAGCCCAAGACTGTGGTCTGGACAGAGGCTTGACAGTAAGCCATTCACACCATGAGGGAGGCCATGGTTACAAGACCTATACCCTAGGTACCTGACTTCTACAAAGAATGTGCTGTACAGACAGACGCCTCAGATCTTGGCATAGAGACTGTACTCTCACAGCTAAATAAACAGAGCCTACACTAACCTGTAGCCCTTATAAATAGGCTGTTGCTGCCCAGGGAATAGAGATCATCAACTTTTAAAAAGTGACAAAAGCCGAAGGTAGAAATTTTCACCACTACTTTTTCCATTGGCTCCCCGGCGACTACGACTCTCCCTCCTTAGACTTCTCCAGCTGACTTGCCCTGCTGAACTTTACCTTCCCAGGAAATGTTCTTTAAAAATTCTACTAAGTCCAAAGGTAAGCCAAGACTGGGTCCAATCCACCTCATGTAGCCAAACCACTCTACATTGTGCTCAGCCGTAACTTTTGACTTTGCCTCAGTGTTTCAAGACCAGCTAACCACGGTTGGCGGTTTGATCTTTTAGGTGCTATTTTTCCTGAAAACTTTAAAAACTCGTAACTCTGCTTCTACTTTAATTAATTCTAGTATCGATTTACATTTCTTCAGACCGCCCTTTTGGTGTGATTTAGCCAATATACATACAAAGAAATGACATGCTTTAATCCAAAAACACACCTTCATCTATTTGCATTAGATCTGTAACTTCCTTTTGCACTAACTGTTTCTCTATTTTCGCCTGGTGCGAAACTGTCAACGAGGAAGTAAACTTGGCAGCGCAATAAGAGCAACATTCTGGCCCACAATGCAGGCACAGGCAACAAGTAAATACCGCCCCAATTACTCCAGCTAGTATCATAAAGATCTTCCAACCCCAGGTGGACAAGAGGTTACCAAACCACCCTGTTAAGGACCAAGTACCAGTGTCAGCATGAACTTCCGCAGCCAAGCGATGTAATTTCGGAATGGCTAAGTGTATGGTTGGAGCAGAATTAGGGATATACACACAGCAGGAGCTGCCGATCACGCGGCATGCTCCTCCTCGATCAGCTAGGATGACGTCAAGCACCATCCGATTTTGAAGCGAAACGAGCCTTGTAGCCTGAAGCTCTACCATCAGATTAGTCAAAATTCCAGTAGTGGTCTGGACTACATTTTCCACCACTCTGGAGAGACATCTAACATCTCTGCTAGTAAAAATAGGAACCCATATTGGAAAGAGACCCTTTTGTATGTCCACAAACTGCTGTGAGGCGGTGTCAGTCTGATCAGTACAATCAGTATCGATACTTCTACTGACTCGGGAGAGATCTGAATTTCGTTTAGTCAGCTGGTGATTCTTATGATAATTAGAAGGGGCTATATATACTGGAGGATACAGGAAAGACAGGTAACACTGCCCTGCCCATCCTCGGGGAAGCCAAGTGTAAGCGTTTTCGCCGCATACGAAATACACATTAGGCGGAGTTATCAATGGCGAGGTGCTGTTGGTATGCAAAGTGTAGGTGTAGTTACATCTACTATCTCCTACCTTCACATGACCCTTTCCTCTAATACAAAATGAAGCAGTACTATTTAAAATAGGGACTGGCATTGCCTTGTCATCGGTAACATTACGGTCTTGGAAATACTGGAAATATTGCGTGGAGTTAAAGTGTTCAAAATCTAACATTTCTTCCTTCAACCAGGTAGCATTTTCATACGTGGTATACACATTCATACAGGCATCTGGATCTAAAGATCCCTCTCCTTGGTTTCCCAATGCATCAAATCCCTGATATTGTTCTATATACCTTAAAACAGCTTCATAATCTTTTTCGGTTTATCTTTTGGGGTCGGCCACATAGTGTAAATACATGAGAGATAACAACTGAAACTAGGCCTCACAACTTGATAAATGTGATATCGGCAGGGAAATGAATAAATCCTGATGATGCATTACAGATGGCAAAAGGCCACATACCCAACAGTTTGTCTTATTTGTGGTGCTATGAGCTTCATATAACATTTCAATGAACACATTTTTAACATACGTTTCTCGATGTCTTTCCTTATCGGGAGGCAAAGTGTAAAAGAAATGTTCAGGCGGAGCTGTTGTAGTACCTAATACCTTGTGCATAGGATATTGAAATTCTAAATATACAAACACACTCATTAATATTATCATGATTACTACAATAAATATTCCAAAGGCTACCTTCACTCTGGTAGCCCAACTGGAAAACATGGGAATATTTTCAGAGAAAGGTCGGGGAGCAAGGGGCTGTCCGTCTTCAAGGGCAAATCGGGCAAAGGGGTATATCCTAACTAAAAGTCCAAACTAAGGGGCAAATTATGATGGCGGTTTTCCCGCATCCTCCGGGCCGGCGGAATCCACCGCCGGCCCGGAGGATGCAGGAAAACCGCTGCGGACTGAAAAAGACCCCCCGCCAGATTAGGGTGGCTGGGGGATTGTTTTTCAGTCCGCAGCTTTTCCGCCGTGGTCGCCTTCCGACCGCGGTGGAAGAGCAATAACATGGCTGGCGGTGTCTATCAGACACCGCCAGCCATATTATGATCGCGTAGAAAGTATGCTTTTCCATGGCGGCTTTTCCGCCGTGGAAAAGCATATGGAACTTCACTTCGGGGGCCCGTTGCGGGCCCCCTGGGTGAAGGGGGGGGTGGGGGTGCACATGGGGGGTACCTATGGTACCCCCCTGCATTTGCGTGGACAAAGCAGCAGGCACCCAGGGTGGCGGTCACATCCTAATTGCACAGGAGGAAACTCCGCAGGCAATGCAGAGGTTCCCTCCTACTCTATGGTGGCGGACGGACTCAGGTCCGTCCGCCATCCTAATCGGCCCCTAAACTCGGAAAAAGGTGCAAGCCAACTGCCAGAGGGTTTCTTCTCCCTGTGTCCGTCTAGAGCCTCACAAGCAGGCTCCTATTGTTCATCAAAAAGGAACAACTTCACACTTTCATTTCACCGTTTGCAATTTAGGCCCTTAATGTAACACAGTCTTTCTTTCTGAACAGAGCAATGTAACAGTTCCAAGCTCTCACCGGGTTCAGTGTCTTGCTCAGTACCCCAGTAAAGAGCTATTTCCAACCCTACAGCTCAAGTCTTTCCCTGTCTCCTAAAATCCAAAACTGGGGTACCGCGTTGTTTTCGGGGCCGTAAATTGTATTGAAGATGGCCAGTTTGTTCCTGGTCATGAAACAACACAGTGGTAGGGACATTCGGTGCAACAAGGTTCTCAGAAGCCTCCAAGGAATGAGCCTTATCAGAAGATTCAGGGACTGGGGCTGATTCGTCTCCTCTCGGTATCAACAATCCTTCCTCTTGCCCGATTTCAAGGGCATCTGAGAAAGGCATAAAACTCAACCTCCGCTCTCCCTCTTGTGTTAGAACTCCGTCTCGGTTCTGCTGGTCAAAAGGAAGCGGAAGGGGCAATTTATTTACATGGGTGACGTGAATCCAGTGCTTCTTCCCGTCCACCTTTACTGCTGTCCGTGTTGCCAAAAGAATCTAGTAAGGACGGCTCCACCTTGGTTCCAAGCTCAATTTCCGCTGATAATTTCTGACTAGGACCCACTGTCCTGGCTCCAAACGATGTCCGGGACCCTCCAGCAGCGGCTGCAGTACAGCTGACACCTTTTGAAGAATGGAACGCAAATCTTTAGTTAAAGCGTACAGATAGTCTGTCATCATAGGATAATCAATATCTCGAAAGGACTTAGGTCTTGGGACACCCCACACATTAGCTGGTCGACCAAAAACGACCTCATAAGGTGACAGCCCGGCTCGTGAATGGGGGTTACTCTTAATGACATTAGCGCTAGGGGCAAAGTATCAGGCCAGCACAAGCCCGTGCTCTCTTGAATCTTCGCCATCTTTAACTTCAGTATACCATTATATTTCTCAACCAGTCCTGCAGACTGCGGATGTTGTTCCTGCATCAAATTTCTGTTTTATCTGTAAACCATTACAAATATGTTTGACAAGGTCTGCATTAAAGTGTACCCCGTTGTCTGTCCAAATGACTCGAGGCAAACCGAACCGGGGCAGGAGTTCTTTGATTAGAGCTTTTGCAGTGGCCATAGCGGTGTTATCTCTGGTAGGATATGCTTCAACCCATTTACTAAAAGCACATACCACCACCAGTACATATTTAAGGTTATCCACCCTTTCGAGTTGAATATAATCCATTTGTATTACTTCAAACGGTAAAGAAGGAGGCACACAATTCCCACTAAGGACTGTTTCCCTCCATCCAGGGTTATACCGCAAACAGACCATGCAGTATTTAACCACATGGGCAGCTGTTTTGGGAATATTCTGATTATTCCACACAGGGTCTAATAATGCACAAATACCCTTTGCTCCAATGTGAGCGGGACCATGGGCCATCATAACTACTGCGTATACCAGTGCATTGGGCAAAAGCCATCGCTGTTTTTTAGTTAAATCAATCCAACAATTGTTTTTATCCAACTTTCCTATTTCCTGTTCCCATTTTAGTATTTCATCAGGAGTAGCTTCTTTCTGTATTTCTCTAACACTTTCAATAGTATTCTCAAACACTGTTGTCTCCGCCACCCACCTTGCTGATACATTGGGGAACATAGTAGACATTTTAGTTTGTGCTGTACCTTTGCTACTTGATCAGCAAAGGCATTTCCCTCCCCTGTAGAATCAATGATTTTCTTGTGGGCACTACACTTGATGATGGCCACCTTCTCTGGTAAGGTTAATGCATTCAATAATCTTTTGATCAAAGTGCCATGTTGTATTCTCTGACCATGGGAGGTAAGAAATCCTCGTTCCCTCCACAGCCGCCAAAAACTATGGGCAACGCCAAAGGCGTACTGGCTGTCTGTAAAAATATTTACTCTTAAACCTTTGCTCAGTTCACACGCTCTTAATAATGCTATTAGTTCAGCTGCTTGCGCTGAGTGATGGGAAACCCGAGCGGTCTCCACTACAGTTCTAAGGGTAGTTATAGCATATGCAGCTGTTGTAGAACTCCTCGTCCTCTTCCCCTGTTGAAGCCGCCCTGTCCATATAATAATGGACACTGAGCTCGCCAGTGTCCCTCTTGTCTGCAATTGGAATACTGATTTATTCCTATATCAGGAACCGGACCACCTCCTCCCCTTCCTCTCATCTCATTGGAGTGGAGAAGCGTGGCTCAGTGGTTAGAGGCGGCAGACCTGGAAGCTGAGATCGGCCGTGGACCAGGGTTCGATTCCCCGCCTCGGCGGGTCTCGGGCTCAAAATTCCACGGACTCGATAATTCTCGTTCCGGTGCCTACTCGACTCACGGGGTCACACTCTGCGACTCTGGGCAATAGCTTGCTTAATCTCAACTACGGCCCCTCGCGGCGGGATGCCTGGCTTTCACCTTGTGGACACCCTGCCGGGGTATCTCACAGGGGAATACCAGGATGGGTTCCCTAAGCAAGCGCTTAGATACAGTGTTGGTGATTTGCGCTATATAAATACATGTACATTTACATGTACATTTACATCATTGCTCCTCTTGGAAAGGAACCTCTTCCTCCTCTCCTAGCACTTTGTCCTCTACTAACCTGTTGCAATAGCACTCGGGTTTTCAACTCTTTAACCTTTTTATCTGACTAGTCCTTGCTCTCATTATCCCGATGTTCATAATACTGAGCCATGCTAAGAATAACTGAAGGGGTCGAAGTGGTCCATGTACTTTCGGCAGCCTGTAATCGTGCCATTATTTCAGGCAACAAATTAGTGACAAATCTGTTCCCGAATAGTCGTATGCCACCTTCCGTGGACAAGTCTTGTCCACTCAAGTCAATAAATACTTTCTCAAACCGGATGAAAAAATCAGACACACTCTCATCCTTTTTCTGTTTACAGGCCGGTAATTTATCCCAATCCACCTTCCGTGGGGGTATGAGAGTTTGCATATATGTTATGATACTAGCAGGTATAGCTGAAATGTCATCTTTAAGTTTATCACCCGGCTTCCGATCTTTATCCCATACTTTAAGCTGATCCCAGGTCCCTCCAAGTTCTGCAGAATGATCTGAGTCATGTACCTGTCTCCATATATCCAATGGGATCGAGAGGCGAAGAATAGCTCAATATCAGCTAAAGTCATAACTAAGCATGGGCGGATTTTGCGGATTGGCAATCCGCGAACTTGCGTATTTACGGATTCGCAATCCGCGAAGATCCGCGAACTCTAGCGGATTTTCGGATTTTTCCGTTTTTTGTGTTGGCGCGTGTTCGCGCCGATTTTGGGACAAGTTCGCAATTGCGAACTTACTTTTCGGCTTGCAACGGCCGCGACTATGTTGTTTCTACGTCTGGTTTATCATCACAGGTTCACAGCACCCTCTGTTTCACCACTGCCACCCTCTGGGACACCCATGCCACCCTCTAGTACATCCTCACTGGCACCTATTAGGTTTATTTATCACTGTAGATTATGGTGGTTGAAAAAAGCAAGCACACCTGCCCTTCTTCAACTGCCATCAATTAATTTGTGTTTCATTAATGTGTCAGTAATTTTGAAAGTTCCAGTCTGGCTGGCACCTGCTTCCTTCCTTATCTGTAATTTGCTTTTTGTTGCAGTGAATTTTTTTTTTCACAGGACCTTTATGGTGCTATTCTATGAGCCTGCTGTTTGGGTCATAGCAGGGTCATAGAATAGTTGCAAACTCTGGAGGGGCCCATCAGGAAGCACTACCTTGAATGTTACTAATGTTAAGTTTGAACTTTTGCACCTGCTCATTGCTTTCAGTTTAGCTAAAATCGTTTTTTCTGCAATTTCGCGCGTTTTTTGGGGCGCGAATCCGTGCGAGATCGATTTCGGAAGCCGCGAATACGTGCGAATACAAAATTGTTTTTGTTGCGACGTGTATGTTCGCGTGATCTTGCGCGTGTTCGCGAGGCGCTTCTAGCTATACGTTTGCCAAGTTACCCTATCGGTCGTACACGGGCGCGGCCATCTTGTTGGCGTGACGTAATTCCGTTTCCGCCCGCTATGTGTAATCTCGCAAAGTGTGCTGCTCGCTAGTACAATTTCGCGCGTACTCGCAAGGAAAATCTCGCGCGAACTTACCCACGCGGTCGTGAACGGGCGCGGCCATCTTGTTTCTCATTCATTGCTATGGTTCTGGGCATGCCTTCTCTATCCTCTCTCAATCTCTGCCATCCTTTGCTTGTTTGAAGTTTTTTTGATCTAATTTTACTTATTATCTAACCCTCTATTTTTCTAGCTCTATATTTTTGTGTTTTCTGCAGCTTTTAGTTACTTTTAAACTACTTTTTTAAACTCTTTTCTTTTCTTCTTCACTATTCTATTTCTTCTTTATCATTTAAGTTTATTTCTGCCCAGACCATGGTAAAGGGAGCCGGGAAGCACCCTGAGAAGGGGAAGGGTCCCGCACCCCGTGCCCGGCTCCCGTGCGGGCGTTTAAGGGGGGAGCAAGTGGTCCCGAGGGAGATCTTCAGCGCGGAGGAAGTGGCGGCACTGATCTTCCACGTCCAGCGCCGCCTCCCCAAGACGATCCTGGGAGGCGGCAAGATCGCGACCGGCTATGGCATCCGGGAGCGCCGCCAGCGGTGGGAGAAGGTGTGCCGGGCCATGTACAAGATCTCTGGGGTCCGGCGCACATATAACCAGGCCACCCACCGCTGGACCGATGTCATGGACCGGGAGCGGGACTTGCTGGACGCGCTCGGCGTAGAGGTCCCCGGGCTTGGTGAGTAGTAGTAGTAGTACATTTACTACTCTGTTTTATCCTGCTCTGTTATTTGCAAATCTTTGTTCTTTACCAAGAGCAATAATGCTGCCGATTACATTGAGGTAAATTATATTTCAAAATCTTCTATGCATTTCATTTTCAGGTGCACTGCTCTCCTTCTCAGTAGCCTTGCTTGCTACTATGCTTCTTTGTTTTGTATGTTGTGTTCAGAAGCATTTCATTGGCCTGAGAAATTATGTATGAGTGTACTGTAAAGAAAAGAACTGCGTAATGCTAGACAGTAAGGGTCATATTTTCAATTACCGGCGCATCCCTGCAAAGTAGCAGGGATGCGGCAGTAATTGTGTGCCATGCCACCACCACCCATTGGCCCAAAACGTCACAGAAGCCTTACGCATCTGTGCCGTAAAGGCAGCGCATTGCTGGAGTTGCGTGCCAACGATGGCGCAGCTCCAGCAATGCTCTGGGGTACCCTATCTCCCCAATGCTGCATCAAGCCGTACGTCGGCTTCAAGCGCGCAGGGTTTGAGTCATGCATCATTGTCCTAAAAGTGACTGATTGACATCTTGTAGATTTCCCTCAGCCACTTTTAGGATTCGTTCCTGCGCAGGTACGCCCTCCCTTGCGCCGGAACGCCCCCTGATGGCGCAGGGGTTTACAACGTGATGCATCGCCCATATGCCCATATGTGTTTTTTTTTTTAATATATACGCCGCACCAACACCATGGCGAGTCTTTTGTTCTGCCGCTGCGTCAGAAAAGGCACGCAACAATGGAGGAAAATCAGCCGCAACTTCCGCAAGGGACTTATAAATCAGCCCCAACAGACTGAAGTCCAGTCCTTCCTTTAGACAGTCACATGGCTATCAGAAGAAATAGTGGCGGTGGTGGCGGGTGGATTGATAGTTTGAGTATTCACTGATCTGCAAGCAGGATGGACTTTGTCTGTCACGTGTTGCGCACTGCTGCCTGCAGTGCCAGGCCTAGGCAAACCTCTTTAGTAGTCTGTTTTTTGAGTTACATAGGAACTTTCTAAGTCAACGTTCCGCAAATCAGGCAATACGAATAACGTAGTATACCACATGAGATAGATCCCGTGGAATAGTTGTCTATCTATTTGCTATTTTTCCAAAATATGTTGTTATTGTTCTTTTCAAATGTTTGATTTGGTTGAAAAATCTCATCCATGTTTTCTGGTTTTTCTTTCTTTCATGTTGTACATCAGCTCCCCCCAAGGGCAAGAGGACACAGGAGGAGGGTGCTGAGGATGCAGGCCAGGATCGGGCAGGCGAGGGCTCCTTTGCTGGCCCCAGTAAGTTTACATTTTAATAAACAGTACCTATTTTTTCCTAGCGTTCCTCATTCGATTTTTTCTAAATCGTCTTTGATCTTCTTGTAGACTGGATATAAATTCTTATCCTGCCTCGAATATGACTCCCTGTGGTATTACTAGACTATTCTTATTAGTCTGTCTGTGTAGCTAACTAAGATTGGACATTTGGCAATTCCATTGGACTCCCATTATATTCAGCAATACCTCTATGCACTGTCTCCTTACTGACTAGATAGTGTGGCAGAGTCATTCAGCTCCCGAAGTCACCGATTATAGATCCCCAATGATCTCTAGATTATCGTACGCAGGACAAGAGAGTAGTACGGAGTCACAGCACAGTCAAGAAGTGTCAGAGGCACTCATGCTTGCAAAAATTCCAAAACCTTTAGCTCATCCACTCTAGTCTAGAGGAACAAAAACCACAGAGTCTATTTAAGTGTAAAAGCTTTATTAAAAGTAAACACATTTATTAAAATCTACTTTGTCATAAAACTATTTAACTGTAAACGGAAAAGTGGTTAGTGCTGACGATTAATTGGACACATTTCTTGTGGTCGAGCCGAACTCTCACCTAGTTTGAACTTGATCCTGGTCGTGTTCTTAGGACTCAGGAGTCAAGCTTCTGTCTGTTAGGAGAAAAAGTGGTGCGTGTTAAAAATCAAAAGCAAGCATTCATCAGTTGTGCATAAAAGTGCAGCAAGACAACAGCCTTCCCTGGAAAATGGGACATTTTTACTATGCAGTAGACAGTCACAAATTATTACATTGTATTCTGTTTTTTTAACATTTCTCCTAGACCAAATATTATATAGTAGTGAGTGGTGTATTCTAACATTCTTAAATGTACTTTGTAGGTGTAACATCTGGTGACGGGGCCAGCGCGGAGGTGGCTGTGTTGGACTTGGACTCGGAGGCCTCTGGGGAGGAGGCGGCGTTAGAAGAGCTGGTGGCCGTTCCTGTGGGGGATCAAACGGTGGTGGCGGAAACAGGTAAGCTATATATTCCTTACTTATTGAGATTGAAGACTGCATAGTGTGCTTTCTGCACGGGTGTATTACAATTACAAATCAACCAGGTAGTAGCCTCCTCGAAATGTACTTCGACTTAGCTGTGAAGTTTTTGGTGAGAAGAATCCCAATAAGTTCTTAGACGAACGTGATGGATGGGATGAACGAAAAGCGAAAGAAGGGTGTAAGTAAGTGGGACGCGAACTTGTATGATGGCTGGCAAAGAAGAACGATATGTGTTTGCTTGGACCCAGAGGTGGCTGGGAAGGAAAGAATATGGTATGGTGCATGGCTGGGTCAATGATGAAGCAAGGATGGGTGGAAGGACAGCAGCCTGGGTGGGTGAAACAGAAACTGTATGTGTGCGTATACTTTGACTGAATGGATGCCTGGAGCATGGTATTCTCTGACTCTTACATAGCACATGTGTATCTAGAGAGAGTAGATGGTCGCCAGGTGAAGTAAGTGTTACCTTGAAGAGCATGTACCACCGCACCCGCACGTCCGTCCCAGTGCAGGGAAGGCAAGGAAAAGAAATTGTAAATGTGTCCAATACTACCATGAATAGTAGCAGTACTTTGTATTGCGTTTGCATTCACAGCATATATCTGGTTATTACGGTGGACACTCCGTACCTCTCTTAATAACTTTAGTTTACTTGTAGTACGTCATTCATGTGTGGGTGTATCACTGTTCACTCAATATTAAGCAAAGCACCTAAAGTCATCTCATCTGTCATTAAATACGTCCCATGTGAAGTGATAGATAATCAAATTAGTTAGCTTCTTCAGTTTCCTTTTCTAGTACTCATTTGCACTGTAGGGTGAAAGGTAAATTAATTAAGCAGTAGCCCTTGTAACAGAGTATTCTCAGTGCCACCCGTAATAGAAAAGTAATAGCTTCACCACCTGCATGTACTGGACCGGTACAGTAACGCAAGTCTGTCTCCATCATCATGGTGTGCAACTTTTTTTCTCGGGTGCAACTTCACTGTGCTGTGTCCATGTCATTCTGCCGGCTTGCATAAGATAACGTACCCATTTCCCTAAACAAGAGAGAAGAAGAAGAATAAGACTGGTGTACTGTCATAGTCGACTGTAATGGAAGTCCATAGTGGTCGTAGAATTAGTTCATTAAACTACCACTACTGTTAGAGCAAGGATGCAGAAGTGGGAGGTTACATAGATACTGTCCTCAATAGTTATGTACTGAGCTTTCAATTTGCTACTTGTACTCTGTGACCCAACTTTCGGCTCAATCACTTTGTGTTAATAAGGAGCATTGGTTACAGACTATGTCTTTCTTTCTTCATATAGTTGCTCCTTCCAAATCAACAACAAGGAGGGAGCAGGCTAGATTGGCCCGGCAATGGAGGCTGGAGGCCACAGTCGCCGAGTATCGGCGGCTGGTGGCCCTGGAGGAGGAGGAGGACACGCAGTCGAGCGGGGCAACATCTTCGACTGTGACCATTGCATCCTCCTCCGTGACTAAGCCAGCGGGACCGAGCCGGGCTAAGAAAGCCGACCGCCACCGCCAAGCAACCGAAATACCAGCTGCCCCCCACAGGAGCTGCAAGGAACGCCAACGCCGCCTACGAGTCCGCATGTCCAACCTGGAGCAGGAGGTCCTGAGGTATAAGACCTTGGTTAAGGGCCTCCGCTCCGAGCTTGCCACCCTCCGCAAGGAGTATGATGCCCATGCCGCATCATGCACCAGCACCAGCACCCTCCAGTAGTGGAGTGTCCCTTGCCCTTTTTTTATAGACTTTTGGGGGGGGGGATTTGGGAGTTGGGATCGTTTTGGGACGTTTCAGAGACAATCGTTGGGGTTAGGGTGGGTGAGGGAGATTATTTTGTTAGGGATAAATAAATATATTTTTCAACTTTATCTGACCATACCTGTTTTTTACTGCTTTTCAGTCTGGTGGGTGGGGGGGCGGGGGTGTAACAGTAACTTTGTTTTCCTGAACAGTCGTAGGACTTTAGTAGTACAACCGTCAATCTCTTGTCTACTCCGAAATAATACTCCATTATACTACCTCCCACCAAACACTTATCTTACCTGTAATTTGTGTTAGAAATTAGGGCTAGGCCCAGGGCTGGCTCCAGGTGAAATGGGGATTAACGTTGTCATTCCTGGGCGGGTGACATTTCCTCATTGTGGTGGTACTAGTGGTGTGACACAGTGGCAGTTGCATGCCTATGGAAAAAAAGAAAACGAAACCTTGTTTGTACTCCTTACTGTAGCATTACAACGGTTACGGTACGATCGAGAAAATAGCAGGTGACAGTACACTAGAACAGTGCCATAATGTAGCCTAACAAATGGTAAAGTATTGCAAGTATAACTAGTACTTGCGTTGAATTTATTTGACATTGGCTACTACTACTAGAAGATATAGTACTGAAGCTGAGTAAGTCTAGAAGATATCCTCGTATTCCTTCACCAGCCTGTTGCTGCTATCACCTTATCCTCCCCAGCAAGTGTGTGGAATTATTGATGTCATTTTAGTCAGACATCAAGCAAAACAACACAGCCCGGGGGAAGAGGGTTAGGGTTTGTAAAATGGATGGGAATGGGGGTTTCTTTTTGGGTAGGTTTTGTTGAGAGAAGAAACAAAAAGCAGAGCATGGACAAACAATAATTGAAGATACAGAGTTTACAGACAATCTTTGGTTACAAACTAAAGGTAAGCACATGCAGTCACACTCATAGAATAAAAGACAACAATGGATACTGTATCTGTATTGCGTATGTTGTTGGAGTTGTCCTGTTGAAATTGGTAAGTAAGTTGCATGCAGCAAACAATTCCTCTTATTGGCGGCACTCCTCCATTCCAGCTGACGCTTCGTCCATCAATGTGGTGGTGACCACTGACAGAAGAGACACCCTGTCCACTGCCTGCCTGGCGGATGTTGACTGAAACCCGGCCTGTAATTATTGAACGGAAAACAGGAAATGCTATTACAATACCACTGATAAATAAATAAAAGGTATGTACGCTGTGTGGTTCAAAAAGTGACACTTTGATTTCCCTAATAGACAGTACAATATTTTTGAAATTGCGTGCTCTGTCTGAGTCACCTTTTTAAGGATCAATAAGTATGGCCAAAATATTATAGCGGATCTTTCCCCTCAAGGTGGGTGTACTACTGTGTTTTAGAACAAAATTTGACCTTCCCAGCAATGCTCCCACCAAGACCCTTACTAAAGCCAGTCGCAAAAATGTAGAAGAACCCAATCATATCTCCAAAAACGATGCCTAGCAGAAAAATGGTTACAAAACGTACTTTGAAAGTAACAGTAGACCCAAATACAGACCGTGGATTGTATTCAAACCACTTGCCTGCAAGCAAAAGTATCCATAGCCAGCATCGCTCCAACAGTGCTCTACAACAACAGAACCGCGTTGCAATAGAACCCCCCTAAACACATGCAATCCTGCTGCTAGGGCTAACCCTAACGAACCCTAACTTACAAAAAGTGCCAAAACTGGTGTTTCCTTATGGATTTTGTCCAACAAACTTCTAGCCGGTATTAGACCTTCCCAGGAATGCCCCAGGCAAGACCCGCCAACCCACCCGCAAAAAAACACCCGACAACACCCCCAAACAGCGAAAAAGCTAAATCTCATACTTACAATATCTCTCGGCCTTCGGTCCAAAGTAACGCGCTGTGCAGCTAGGTCATCATCAATCATCATAACTCCTGTTTTCCACCACGGTTTTCCTGAAAAGCAAATGCAATCAAGATTAGACTGTCGCAGCAGTGCTTCGACAGAGACCCCGGCCGCAACCCACCCACGAACAGCAGGAAGCCCCCCAAAACGCTACATTGAGCAAGATGTCTGAAGAAATGGCAAAAAAAAGGCTTTTCCTTAAGGATTTTGTCCAAAACACTTCTATCCGGCATTAGACCTTCCCAGGAATGCCCCAGCCAAGACCCGCCAACCCACCCGCAAAAAAACACGCGACAACACCCCCAAACAGCGAAAAAGCTAAATCTCATACTTACAATATCTCTCGGCCTTCGGTCCAAAGTAACGCGCTGTGCAGCTAGGTCATCATCAATCATCATAACTCCTGTTTTCCACCACGGATTTCCTGAAAAGCAAATGCAATCAAGATTAGACTGTCGCAGCAGTGCTTCGACAGAGACCCCGGCCGCAACCCACCCACGAACAGCAGGAAGCCCCCCAAAACGCTACATTGAGCAAGATGTCTGAAGAAATGGCAAAAAAAAGGCTGTTCCTTATGGATTTTGTCCAAAACACTTGTATCCGGTATTAGACCTTCCCAGGAATGCCCCAGGCAAGACCCGCCAACCCACCCGCAAAAAAACACCCGACACAACACCCCCAAACAGCGGAAAAGCTAAATCTCATACTTACAATGTCTCTCGGCCTTCGGTCCAAACGCGGCGCTGTGCAGCTAGGTCGTCATCATCATCAATCATCATAACTCCTGTTTTCCACCACGGATTTCCTGAAAAGCAAATGCAATCAAGATTAGACTGTCGCAGCAGTGCTTCGACAGACACCAAAAATTACACACAAACCCCCGGAACCCCGCCAAAGAGCACCTCAAAGGCAAGCAAGTCAGCAAAAACGGCAAGAAATTTCCACCTCATATTTGGTCCAAAACACTTTTGTCCATTATTAGAGCTTCACAGCAATGGGCCCAAAACCGTCAACTCACCCGCAAAGAAGTACAACACCCCCACAAGTGCTGAGTCTTTCTTCATTGTGCGTAATCCAGCACTCTGCTTGGAGGGAAATCGCAGTCTGGAGGAGGAGGATAGAGGAGCATGTTCTTCAGAACTTGTGAACCTGAGGAATGTAGACTGCGGCACCTTCAAATCAATAAGCAAACAAGTGAAGACAGTTCTGATGATGGTCTTGTTTTTGGGATTAGGTGATTAAAGTTTGAATTAAATTAACTGTGCAAAACAAAGAAAGAGAGACACAAAGCACACAGGAATAAAAGTGAATAAGGACGAAAAAGAAAGTTCTTGATTGATTGTCTCATTTTCAGGGCTCGGTGTCAGGGAATAAGAACAAGATTTCGTCATCATACTCTGCGAATTCAGGCTGGATGAGGTCAGTGGCACCGAACAGAGAAAAAATCCCCTCATCTACGTTGCTGTCCTCCTCGTCTTCATGCGGCGTGCTTTCTCGTACTTTGTAATCTGGTGGTATGAGGTGCTGATTCATCTTGATCATTGTCAGCCGCTCCACATTTTTGGGCGAGAGGCGGCTCCGTTTGGGAGTTACAATGCCACCAGCAGCACTGAAAACACGTTCAGAAGACACACTTGCGAGTGGGCAAGACAAATAGTTTATAGCCAGGTTGTAGAGCTGTGGCCACAATTGTTTTTTGCCATGCCAATACTGCAATGGCTCCTCATTAAGAAAGACCACTGTTGAGTCATTCAGATAGTCCTGCACCATCGACTCAAGGTCATCAACTGTTCCTCCACTTTGCTTACTTTTTGCTGTGCTGGCTGTGACATTTTTTCGAGAACCATACCCCATCAAACTTAGCCAATCCTCCTCCCCAGCCACTGTTAGTGTTGTCATTGTGTGTGGTGCAGATGATCCAGTTGCCGGTGTCTTTAACGGCTGAGAGGTCACTTGTGCCCCAGCCACAGGTGCAGAAGTGGATTCTTGTGACTGCGGATGGCCTGCTGATGCTGATGCTGATGTACTGGCTTCTCCTTCAATAACCTGCCGTTCTTTTTCAAACCTCTTGGCTGACCAGGCTAACCAATGTTTGTACTTTTGAACATCTGCATCAGCGAAAGGAAAGAATGCGTTGTCTGCCAGCGCCTTTTTGTAGCGTGGATCCAGAATAGTAGCACAAATGTAATGCTGATCTGAGTTGATGTTTTTAAGACGTTCATCACCACGTAGGCGATGTAATAATTTCTCAGACAAAATGAAATGGGTTTTTTTTTTTTCATCTTTTTGAAACTCAGAAGAAACCGCCATCAGTTGGTGCTCCAGTATGCACAACAATGGGATAGCTTTTCCCAAATTACAGTCCTCCTGGCTGACTGCACGCGTGAAGAACTCAAAAGGACGAAGCATGTCTGTCAGGCTTTTAACTATGGCCCATTGCGCCTTACTCATCCGCAGGTCCTCCTTCTGAGATATAGCCTCTGTCAAGAAATAGTGATCGAGTACCGTATACTGCTCATACAGACGCTCAAGCATGTAGAAGGTTGAGTTCCAACGTGTTGCCACCTCCTGGATGAGTGCTTTCACTGGCATTCCACGTTCAAGTAGCAGTCTCCGCAGATGCTTCCGGGCCTTAAAAGAATGGCTGAAATGGTTGCACATTTTGCGGCAGGTGGCCATTACCTCGAACGCTGGACTCTCTTTATCACTCAAGAATTTTTGAACTACCAGGTTGATACAGTGCACCAAACACGGCACTCTAACATGGTCACCCTTCGACATGGCCTTAACTACATTGGCGCCATTATCCGTGGAAACATAACCAATCTTGCGTTTTAGGGGGGATAGCATTGTCAAGACCTTTTTGTCAAACTCTTCCAAAAGGTTTTCTGCTGTGTGACTTTTCTCCAAGCCAAACATGGCTAGTGTTGCATGTTTCCGAGCAGCTTTGAAAACTTGGTCCGGGTCAACACCTGCGTTTAGCTTTGCTATAACACCTGAAAAAGAGACCCAGTGTGCAGTGATGCACATGTAATCATCGCCTGGGCCACTGGTCCACATGTCTGTTGTCAGATGTATTGTGTGAACAGCACTCTTCTGCAAAGCTGCCCCAATCGCCTGCAGCACATCTTCATGTAGTGCTGGAACCGCAACTCTGGCAAAATAGAACCGGCTCGGAACCTTCCATTTAGGGCAGAGCGTTGCCACTAATTCAAGAAAACCTACTGCTTCTACAAAAGAAAAAGGTAGAAGGTCCACAGCTAGCATTTTAGCCAGCTTAGTGTTATACAGACGCGTCAGTGGGTGGTTGCATTCATATGGCACGTCTGAAGTAAGCATTGTTCTAATGTTGCCCTGGACCAAGCATTTACGGGCTGATAATGACTTCGTTGACCCAATTTTGCTCGCTGGTGAACTTTTGTGCGTTGGTGTCTCACTCGCTCCAACACTCTTAGTGTGCCTCACATTGGGTGTGCTGCTGACAGGGGTACTGGGTGTAAGGGAAGTGTTTGACACGTCTTCTTCCTGCTCGTCATCATCAGATGAAACATCAACGTTTCCTTGAATTTGGCCTTTCTTGATCGCATCTAGGTGCGCAAACCATTTGACAGTGTGCTTTCTCTCAAGATGACCTCTCTGGCCGCCGGTACCATAGTTGGTACCTGACTTACCACGACTAACTGCAAGCTTACAAAGGGTACAAATGGCAAACTTTGGATTTTTTGGACAAACAGTAAAGAAGTCCCAAACTGGGGACTTGAAGTGTCTGTGGGACATGGAGGAGGCGGCGATACTGGTGGTGGTGGTCATGAAGCTAATGCCAGATGAAGTGGAGGATGTGGATTGCCCAACTTTTGTACGTTTTGCACTTTCACCGCCACTAATTAAGGTCGAGGTTGACGGAGGTCTCTTCTTGCCAGAAAGAAATATGGAAGCGGGACGAGTTGGTGTACTACTTAACTCCAATGATTGTGGTGTTTCCACTGCCTCCTCATCGACAACATCATCATCACGCTCAGCAGCTCTTCGGGCTAGGGTCAAAATGTCTGTTTGCTGCATGCCCGCTGGGGCTGCAGTGACCTTTATGATGACTGGGTCGTCGTTGGCAGAGTCTTCATCAGCAGCAGTATCCGCCACTTCTTGTTGAGACTCATCACACTCCATAACTCTGAGACTTTGGACGAGCTTCCTTTTACGCTTAACTACCTTTGTTTGTTCCCAAGTTTGATCCGTATCATCAGAAGGAGGTGTGCTTGAAGAGGATGTAGACACCACCCTTGATCTCTTCCTTGCTAGGGGTGTGGAAGACAATGAAGGATCATCAGGAGGAGTGGCTTCCTCAAATGATACCTCGCCTTGATTGTCGATTTCCTGATGTGCCCCTACTTCGGGAGGAACAACTATTGTGGGCACTTGTTGTGACCCTCCATGCACCTCTGCTTGCGCATCTCCTTGCGCTGCCTCTCCTTCCACATGTACTTGGGCTTGTACTTGCACATGTGATTGTTGTTGCCGCTGTGGTTGTTCAACACTCGTCAGATGAGCTACAACAACCTGTGTTGATTGAGGGACATTGCTGCTGCTTTCTTGCGATGAGCCAACATCACTGGTCGATGGTGATTGAAGAAGTATACTGGCTGCCTCTGCAGCACTCAAGGGCTTGGACTTAAGTTGGCGTGGTGGTGGTGGTGGCACTGAGCCCAATGGAGCGGGGGTGCTGCTGCCAGCTTGGTCCCCAGCAGATCCCGCTGCAGCTGCTGCAGGCATACTTTTTTTTTTACTCACAAAAAAAGGGGCGGGCGGCACACCAGTGTCCTTGGTAACTTGCTTCTTCTGCTCCTTACTGGCACCTTTCTTGCTAGAGGAGCTACGGGTTACTTTTTTTGGGGCCATCTTCTTCAGAGCAGGTCAGCAGGCAGCAGTTGCACGAGTTGCAGAGGGTTCTGTGTCCAGACGTGACGTCGCGTGACGTTATGCTGCACACACCGCTGCAGGACTTCTTCCTGGCACTGGTGGTTCTATTGAGTCTTCTTGTGCACCTAAAAGCAATGGAAGACAGAGGAACATCAGTTCAGTTATACACCCCAAAAAATCGACAAAACACAGAAAAATGAGCACAATCCCATGCCATCCATGATGTTTACATTGAAGACACCCCACAGAAAGACTAGGGACATGCAAGTATGCAACACTCACTACCCCTGGGCATAAGGGATGAAAAGTAGGCAAAATAAGTGCAGGCCTCAGACACTGCCTCTCCTCAAAATGGCCCCCTTACACCCCAAGCACATGTTGCCTGTACCAGCCAGCACTCAAGATGGCCACCACCACCACCCACATGGCCAGTCCACATCAACAGTACACCCCCAAAAAACAGAAAAACAGCCAGAAATCACCACAATCCAATGCCATCCATGATGTTTACATCAAAGAGAGTGAGACAACACCACAGGCACACTCAGTCCATGCACCACCACCACCCCTGGGCAAGCAAAAGGCCACACCAGCAGCCCCCCAAAAATGACAAAAAACAATAAAATAAGCACAATCCCAGCCCATCCATGGCCTCAATTATGTTTAAATTCAAGAAGACATCCCACAGAAAGACTAGGCCCATGCAACACTCACCACCCCTGGGCAAAGGGCCACACCAGCAGGCCCAAAAAAACGACAAAAACCAATAAAATCTGCACAATCCCAGCCCATCCATGGCCTCAATGGTGTTTAAATTCAAGAAGACACCCCACAGAAAGACTAGGCCCATGCAACACTCACCACCCCTGGGCAAAGGGCCACACCAGCAGGCCCAAAAAAACGACAAAAAACAATAAAATCTGCACAATCCCAGCCCATCCATGGCCTCAATGGTGTTTAAATTCAAGAAGACACCCCTCAGAAACACTAGGCCCATGCAACACTCACTACCCCTGGGCATAAGGGATGAAAAGTAGGCAAAATAAGTGCAGGCCTCAGACACTGCCTCTCCTCAAAATGGCCCCCTTACACCCCAAGCACATGTTGCCTGTACCAGCCAGCACTCAAGATGGCCACCACCACCACCCACATGGCCAGTCCACATCAACAGTACACCCCCAAAAAACAGAAAAACAGCCAGAAATCACCACAATCCAATGCCATCCATGATGTTTACATCAAAGAGAGTGAGACCACACCACAGGCACACTCAGTCCATGCACCCCACCCCTGGGCAAGCAAAAGGCCACACCAGCAGCCCCCCAAAAATGACAAAAAACAATAAAATAAGCACAATCCCAACCCATCCATGGCCTCAATTATGTTTAAATTCAAGAAGACACCCCACAGAAAGACTAGGCCCATGCAACACTCACCACCCCTGGGCAAAGGGCCACACCAGCAGGCCCAGAAAAACGACTAAAACAATAAAATCTGCACAATCCCAGCCCATCCATGGCCTCAATGGTGTTTAAATTCAAGAAGACACCCCTCAGAAACACTAGGCCCATGCAACACTCACTACCCCTGGGCATAAGGGATGAAAAGTAGGCAAAATAAGTGCAGGCCTCAGACACTGCCTCTCCTCAAAATGGCCCCCTTACACCCCAAGCACATGTTGCCTGTACCAGCCAGCACTCAAGATGGCCACCACCACCACCCACATGGCCAGTCCACATCAACAGTACACCCCCAAAAAACAGAAAAACAGCCAGAAATCACCACAATCCAATGCCATCCATGATGTTTACATCAAAGAGAGTGAGACCACACCACAGGCACACTCAGTCCATGCACCACCACCACCCCTGGGCAAGCAAAAGGCCACACCAGCAGCCCCCCAAAAACGACAAAAAACAATAAAATAAGCACAATCCCAGCCCATCCATGGCCTCAATTATGTTTAAATTCAAGAAGACACCCCACAGAAAGACTAGGCCCATGCAACACTCACCACCCCTGGGCAAAGGGCCACACCAGCAGGCCCAATAAAACGACAAAAACCAATAAAATCTGCACAATCCCAGCCCATCCATGGCCTCAATGGTGTTTAAATTCAAGAAGACACCCCACAGAAAGACTAGGCCCATGCAACACTCACCACCCCTGGGCAAAGGGCCACACCAGCAGGCCCAAAAAAACGACAAAAAACAATAAAATCTGCACAATCCCAGCCCATCCATGGCCTCAATGGTGTTTAAATTCAAGAAGACACCCCTCAGAAACACTAGGCCCATGCAACACTCACTACCCCTGGGCATAAGGGATGAAAAGTAGGCAAAATAAGTGCAGGCCTCAGACACTGCCTCTCCTCAAAATGGCCCCCTTACACCCCAAGCACATGTTGCCTGTACCAGCCAGCACTCAAGATGGCCACCACCACCACCCACATGGCCAGACCACATCAACAGTACACCCCCAAAAAACAGAAAAACAGCCAGAAATCACCACAATCCAATGCCATCCATGATGTTTACATCAAAGAGAGTGAGACAACACCACAGGCACACTCAGTCCATGCACCACCACCACCCCTGGGCAAGCAAAAGGCCACACCAGCAGCCCCCCAAAAACGACAAAAAACAATAAAATAAGCACAATCCCAGCCCATCCATGGCCTCAATTATGTTTAAATTCAAGAAGACACCCCACAGAAAGACTAGGCCCATGCAACACTCACCACCCCTGGGCAAAGGGCCACACCAGCAGGCCCAAAAAAACGACAAAAAACAATAAAATCTGCACAATCCCAGCCCATCCATGGCCTCAATGGTGTTTAAATTCAACAAAACAGTTGTATCATGCACCCATAACCAACCCTGGTCCTACTGGATACTGTGGCTACCCACAATATAATTTATTTAATTTTCTGAAAAAGTTCCAAAATTGTACTTGCAGCAACTGTAATGCCCCAAACAAACTTACTTGTGAAAGTTGATTTCTAATCCAAAAGTGATCCAAAGACAGTCAAAAAGGCCTCAAATCCAAATATCCAGCAGCACCCACAAAAAGTAATCCTTCCAGCTCCAGATCCAAATGAAAGTGACCAGGAGATGGACAAAGCACTGGGAGGAGCCTGCTGGACAGGAACAGGAAGTTGGAGACTGTGGGGCACTTCCTTCCTCCCCCCCCCCAAAATGGACTCCTTGCAAAAAAAAAAAGCCATGCAAATGTCAACCTGAGGAGTGATTCTGATAAAAATCATAATTTTCTGAAGGTTTATCCTGTTTGCTGGTGATTTTCTTGTGCGAAATTGCAAAATCTCTATTTCGCAAGTGCGAGATTGTTCCTTTCCGCCGCAACTACGTGTTCGCAATTGCGAACTCTCGCGAGGTGTGCTGTGCAAGGTGGCAAGCCGCGAGTACGTATTCGCGGGCGACAAACTCCCGCGGGAACACGCAGCAAGATCTAAAATGGCGCGTCACTCGCAAAGAAAAACAACTCGGCAAACGCTAAAATGACGGAAAGTGAACGCCGTGCACCACGCCGAGCGCCGCAACCAAGCAAAAAATCCGCCGCAAGCGGATTCACGGATTTTCGACAAATTCGCGAGCGTTCGCGGATTGCGGATTTGCCGAAAATCCGAAAAATCCGCGAGCGGAGCGGATTTTACGCCCATGCCGGCCGAATTTGCGGCTTCGGTTAATTCTTTATAATAAACTGTAGGATTTATACGTGGGTCAGGAAGTTCGGCTTTTAATGTAAGAACCTCACTTCACTTACAAGGGGTATAAACCCACTGCTCTTGGAAACGTGCCTCTACACAATTTCTCTTCACCGTTCCACCTCCATCTCTTACTTCGGGAATCTCTGGATGGAAAAGAGGATGAACTTCCCTCATGGGATGTTGTGCCCCCCAGTCTGGACATTTCCTATGCATTCGTTCTCAGTATTGTATCAGGGTCTCAACATTCTGTAATATTTCTTCGACTTGTAATTCGAACTTAAAAGATCGATCCCTGATATCACATAATATCTGGGGAGCCGGCCCTTCCTCAAAACATTGTTCCCATAAGGAAATTAATCGAATTGCCATGTGTTCTAATGCCAAGTGTTGCGTAACTGGTTCAAAATCTTTCATAGTACTCCAAATATCTTCTAAAGTACAAATCGGATTCCGCATCCATTGGGATACCTGAATCACAATAGCCCGTCTTTCTTCAGATCCTAAGGACGATCGAGTAAACACTCGGCCTTCCAAACCCCCTACGGGGCATCGTGGCGTAACACCTAAAGAGGCAGTGGTCATTCCCCTAGGGGAGACCGCTGGTCCTACAGCTGGGGGTGTTAAAACTACCTGGGGCAAGGGAGAAGCAGCAACCGGCCCAGGTAGCAAAGTAATCAAATCTGAGGTAGTTGGACGAATGGTAGGAGGAGAAAACAATGGAGCCGGAGGGGGCACGGATACTGGTGCAGTAGCGACTGAGGGCACCGCTGCGGGAGATGGAGCTCCAGCCACTCCTGTCCTAGCTATTGGGACCACAGGATATAAACCTTGAGGGGCATATGGTGGTGGCGGACAGGCTTCTAATAATTCTTCTATCTCATCTTGTGCCTCAGTTCGCGTCATATAACTCTTATCTGTCTGTAATCGAAATTGTCTATCCATTTGTTCAATATTTTTCTCTACCTTTTCTTTTTCATTTGCCACTACCTTTTGGGTAACAGTCTGTCCAGCTTTAATTTTTCCCAATTTTTCTTCTCTTATTCGCCGTCGTTTCACCTCCTTTAACCACAGGTTCAAGGAGTCGAACATAGTTTGACGGCTCCTCTTCATAAACAATTTGTTCTGCAAATAATTAATTTTTCTTTCATCATAAGACCCCGTTAAAGGCCATTGTAGTTCTGAATTATCTTTAGTATGCTTGTTCCATAGTGTATTAAACAAAATGGGAGAAATACCATGTTTTACATACATATCAAAACTGGGACTGCCTTCCGGAGGAGCAGGCTGTCTTTCTTCCAGCCGTCCACTCCGACGACGGCAGCATCTAAAACACAATTTACTAAAACACGACATGTTTATAAAGTCAATAACTCATACCATTTCAACCAGACTTACTCTCATGGACGCGTCCGTTCATCACATACCCTTTCACTCCTAAATCGTACAATCCCAATTGCTATCCATACCTAAAGTGCATAATTTTCTATAGAAATGATTCGGTCATGAATTCAAAATACAAAATGACATGTCTTCTAAATCGAACGGAGCCCGTCGACTCCTGTTCGGGGAATCGATCACGCCGGATTCCAGACCACAAAAATTCACAAAAGAGACAGTCCAAAGACTGCCCTGGGATCATCAGACAGGCGAACCACGAACCCTCTTACAGACCATCCCATAGTCCTGTGCTGGTTGGGCAGGGGCGACTGGGCACGCAGCTCCAGACCCCAAGCTTACCCAGTTGCTCCTAGGGCTTTTCCGAAGAGGATCCGGCTGAGTGAGCACCCCCTTGTGCAACACTAAGGCATCCGACGTTTTCCCAACTAATCACAGAACAAGTCTGTGGGGCATCTGCCCATGCAGTCACTCCACTGCCACGTCAGACCTCCATATTCCCTGTGGTTCACTAACCACCAAATTCCATATACAGTTAACTGTTTCCTTAAGCCACTTCTCCAAAGTACTAATTCCAAAGTCATCAAAGGACTAACAATACAATTCACTCACCTGGTGGTCTTATTGTGTGTTCACTACTGCCGGCTCCTTTATAGACCAACACGGTCAGCTGTTCCGGGTTAAGCCCGAAGGACTCAGGCGAAGGGGTATTTAGCAGCTGGAAAGGTCACCTGGCTCGAGAGTGGAATTTCCTTTTCTACCACAAACTGGTTTCTCAATTAGGATCCTTTTTCAATCCACCCACTCGACCAGAACCACTCCCCGTCCCTCTTCTCCTGTTTACAGGAGGGGACAACCCTATCGCGGAATCCCGGCGTAGTGGCCAACTGAAGTACTAAAAATTATATACCATAGAGCTATACTTACCAATAGCCCATATACCTTATTTATCAAGAATAAGTCAGTCGGCAATGGAGAAGGTTCAATCGTTTATTTTGCAAAGCGCCCTATATAGGGGAGCCTCACTCTCGCCTTCACCCTCAAAGGTGCACAGAGGAGACTGCTGAATTACATTCAAAACAGTGCATATATACTTTCAGCATATCTCATGAAAACCCGTACATGGAAAAGTACCACTTCTTGTGAAGCCAAAAGGAAAACCCATATAAGGCACAATTGATTGATTCGAAACCCAGCTCAAACTATTTCGGGGATAGGGCAGTAAAGGTGCCTCCCTTTCGTTCTCAGGCACGGGAGTACAGGCACGGCATCTGCAAGAATGTGCTCATCTCACAAGAAAGGCAGATGCGACCTTGAGTTTCCCAAGTTAGAATCAATGGTCCATTCATAGCCTAGGCCGACATCTCAGGCTCTCTACACAGTAGCAGGTCACGTGTTTTCCTAGCAAGAGCAAGGGGTACAGGGAAATAAAACCAACATGGCGTTTGTTCAGTCGAGGCCTGAATCTTAATGTATGCATGGTTCGAGCATATTCACAATGGGGGGTTTTCCTAAGGCGGTATACTAATATATTGGATACATTAGGCCAACATTATACAATATCGATTTACATTTCTTCATATGTTCTTCTGTGCATCTGCAAATCCTGTTCAGTGGGACCTCTCACTGAAGGTATACAGGCTAGTGAACCCCATGTCGGCCACAGCCTGCAACTTTTTTCTGCAAGAGATCATCAACTTTTAAAAAGTGACAAAAGCCGAAGGTAGAAATTTTCACCACTACTTTTTCCATTGGCTCCCCGACGACTACGACTCTCCCTCCTTAGACTTCACCAGCTGACTTGCCCTGCTGAACTTTACCTTCCCAGGAAATGTTCTTTAAAAATTCTACTAAGTCCAAAGGTAAGCCAAGACTGGGTCCAATCCACCTCATGTAGTCGAACCACTCTACATTGTGCTCAGCCGTAACTTTTGACTTTGCCCCAGTGTTTCAAGACCAGCTAACCACGGTTGGCGGTTTGATTTTTAGGTGCTATTTTTCCTGAAAACTTTGAAAACTCATAACTCTGCTTCTACTTTAATTAATTCTAGTATCATTTCATTTATTAAAATGTACTTTGTTTTTCTAAATTGCTCTGGGGTTTTTCTTGTGTTTTGTGGTTCACCCTAAGAAGGACTGTGGTTGTTGCTTGAGTAGTGTTTTCAACCCCCTCAGCCAATAACGCAGCTTCTTACACCACTCAAAGTCGTCTATTAGGAAAGTGAACACAGAAACGTGTAGGGGACTGTACGGCCTTGTTCGCTCCAGACAACAAGCTGATTTCCAAAAGACCCTCAGTTTATGTTGCCCCACTCTTTCAGCATACAGGTAACGGTCAATGTTGTTGCCAAATGTAACTGAACTAGTGTGTCTAACTACAACTTTGCACCCTGGGTTTTGGCACAACAAGACTGTTACATAGCTGTGTATGGTGATTCACTTATCCTTTGCTTTAGTTTGGCCCCATCTCTGACTATGTGACCAGAAGTGTGATCCACTAGCGCCTTTAAAACCTGAGGTCAGTTAGAGGCTATGTATGTTTTAGTAATAGCCAGGCGAGCAGAAGAGTGACATGTAGTCATTGGTCATTGGGAAAGGTATCATGTACACAGCGGCTGCCACGTGTATGTGTAACTTATACATAAAGCTACATATATGCACATATCATTGTCAATCCTGTCAACCCAGAGAGTGAACTTTCCAGATGTTTCTTAATGTAGCTAAATTTGTGAGTTAGTTCTTCAAATTTGTGTGAATGCTTTGTAAATCAGAGTGGAATTTCTAGAAATATTTGTGAATTCACCAGGATGATAGCACAATGGCACTAAGCATGATGAATGGTGGCTCAATGCTGGAACAATCTCCCGCTTTTTCTCAGGTTGGAGCCCTCGGAGTTCAGATTTAGGAGCCGACTAAAAACACACCTGTTTACTATGTAATGCCAAGCAGAAATCGGGGGCTTTCCTTATTCTATGGGTAGGCCGATGCGCTCCACAGCACGGGGACACGCCGGGGTGGCGTTACCAGGCGCTCTATAAGCTGCTTTATTATTATTATTTATTATTAACGTCTGATCTCACCAAATTGAATCGAAGTTAGGGTTATGGCACAATCTTTGAACTCGCTAATGTACCTTCACTCAATTCCAGAGCTTAATGATATAATGTCGGATGACTTAGACTCAGTCCAATTTAAACAAGATCTAAGGAACCCCACTCAAGAAGTGTCTTGTACTACTTGGCATAGTGAAGAGATAATCAATAATATCCTAGAAAAATGGCCTCAATTTGTGAAATGGAGTATCAAACTCAAGCAATGTAATGATAACCAATATCCAAACCATTAATTCCAAAGCCTACATTAAAGAGATCTGTTCAGCCCAACCCCTTGACTAGTGGAGGGTACACTAACATCTTAAAAGGAGCAATAGGTCCACTATTTAACCCTGTTCTATCTTCCAGTATTACAATTACAAGCTGCAACTCTGGCTCACAAGTGTGTGAAGAACTAAAGAAAAATCCAGCTTTTAGTGGTGATTGGGCCTGGATTCCAAAAAGTCTTACTACAGTGAAAGCTGGATGGAATGATTAAACATTGAATAGCACGATCAATACAACAAATTCCATTATTATTTGTTCATGGGATGTTCACGGCCTGATAAGATTGCTAGACGACCAAAACACAGTCATTTTTAAATTGAGCTTCAAAGTCCTTATGTTTCAGCAAACTTGGAAAATATGCAAAGAACCCATAATTTTCTATCAGGAGTATGCCAATTTTGCATCCCGTTCATCTGCCTTTAGTTGACCAAAAGGGGGGTTTATCCACTTATGTGTCGTTGGATCTGGATATCTATCACTATGAAATCAATTTCCAACTAACTTGGCTATTACGTATTAAAATAGTTTTTGAGAATCTGATAATATTCTGAAATGTATATTTAAATACAAAGAGATCAGATAAGATATCTCAAATTACAGTGCTTTGGGAAATGGTTACATTTCTGAATTACCAATATCCTGCTATTACCCTAATTATCTCAGGAGACATCAGCATGCATTTGCAATGGTTAAAATTTGGCCTGAATCTATGCTTCTTTGATTGATCACTTCTGGACAAACAATATAACCAGGGAATACCCTACCAGGTGAGAAAAGAACAGGGTGGTATTCACATAGGTTATACTAACAAAAAAGGCACTTAATAAAGCATTGTGGGCCATCTTTAAACAACCAAATAGTGCTTTTAAATCCTCAAAATTGTGCTAAATAAAATGCCTGAGTAGAATATACAAAAATGATATATGGAAGGCAAAAAGAACATACCATGAAGAAATATGGACAAAAATGCATTTTCCTAGTAAAACAAACAATTTGAATGCATTGTGGGAATTCATTAATAATATAACCTTATAGCCCGACGTAGCGGTCTATACTGGCCATTAACCCGTTGACTGCGGCGCAAATTCTGCTGCAGTGCGGGCATTTTATTCAGTGGGTGGGGTTTGGACAGCCCCTGTCTGTCCTCTTCCCAAGCCCACCGTCACGTGGGACGGCGGGGGCTGTCCTCAGCATCAAAAGGGTTAAAAGCCTACTCCAGCATTAAGGGCCCGAGCCGAATGAGAGGGCCTTTAACAAGGGAGAGGGACTTTAATGGCTGGTATAGCTAAGCTACGAAGGGCTATAAGGCTATTAGAACATTCAGCCACTAGAGGGCAGAATGTTCTAACAAATAAAACAAAGTCTTCAGGAGCCCGAGGGGATTGAAATTCCCTCGTGCTCTGGGAGGCCTTTGTTTAAACAACATTGGAATGTTGCTCTGCGGACTTTACTGGCCCGCAGAAGCACGGATCACCCCATTGTAGTAAATAGAGTGCTCCACATTCCAATGTTCCAATCTTGAATATGGCAGTAGAAGAGCTAACAGCGCCAACATCTCATAATCATGCTGGGCATCCTTCATCAAAAATCTATATGGGGGGGAGGAGCTACGCTCGTAACCAAGATGGCCGCATAAGCTCCCGGCTCCGCCGACCTCCGCCAGAAGCTCATGAATCCTGACTCCTATCCTGATTTCCCGCCGGACCCCTGTGCAGGTGAACTGCACCTGACTCGAAAGGTGCACTCCCGGAATTTCTAGCTGCTCGGACGACGAAGATAGGTCGTGTGCCATTCTTGGCCTACCCCAGATTTGAAGCCGGGGCCTCGAGTTTTAATCCGGCCGGGTTGGAGTTGAACAACATCGGCCGCGGACCGTGGGCGGCTCCGGTCTCCAGAAGTGGCGTTTTTCCTCTCCCGTTATGGATGGTGGTTTGGTGACAGCTCTACCCAGCACCTACGGTGGCCTATTTTACCGACTATTTGTTCGGGGTTCCGCTGCCCGGAGGCCCCGTTGAGCTCCCGGGGTTTTCTGGGCTCGGTTCCTCGTGGGCGGCGACGGTACTGCTATCGTGCTTTGGACGTGTTAATGGTGGTTTCTACATTGCTTCTGCCCTGTGCCCCGGAGAAGTCGACCTCTGAGGTTCGGACACCCACCCGGTCGCTCATTGAGGGGTGATGGAGCGGGCTGAAACCACACCGTCGCTACACACTGTAATGGCCGCCATTTTGGAGCTCCACACACGATTCACCGCCACCTTCCAGGAGATGATCATAATTGTCGATCGTATAGCTTGGGACCGGACTCCGGCCCTTTGTTCCTGGAGAGCCGAGATACTTCTTCCGCGGAGAACGCCTTGATTGTTACCGAGGACCCTGTGCAGGATACCGCCACGGAAATCTACTGCGACCCTAAGATGGCGGCTATCGAGCCCGATGGAGCTGGACGTTTCTTTAGCCCTATGTCGACCCCGCCCGAGATGGAAGTGCCTATCTTTGTAAGCCATTGTGACTTCTCCAACGTCTGTCGGACTACACCTTTGCCTCTTTTTGTGAGTGATCAAAACCGCTTTGCTGATTTTTCGCTGGAGGGCAGTGGATTTGCTTTGACTTTTGAACTCTGTGCCCGTCTTTCCTGCTTTCCCTCCTATCGAATTGATCTTGACACTCTACTATTTTCTGTTAATCTTGTTGTGATGGCGGTTCGGCTGGACAGAGCCTGCGTGGAGAAACGCAGCGACCTATTTGTACTGGACGGGTCATCGTGATGGATCGCGAGGGTTTGGGCTGAACTTGATTGGACTTTGATGCACTGTTTCTTTTGTCTTTGCTGGGTGGTATCTGAGGGAGCGAGGGCCAGATGTGAATCTGATTGTCTGATTATTAGTCTGATATGCTCGGGAAGGGCTTTGCTGCCTCTGCGGTGCCGGGGGTCGGGTGGGATGGTCCTTTTTCTGTTTGCGGCTCCCCTACGGACTGTCTTTTGATTTTCTGAACTTTGCTTGATACTACGGTGGGGGGTGTCTGCTTTTGGCGGGGGGATGGGAGTCCGGGAGCTCGTATCATTTTGCAACATTCTCCTCCTCCAACTTTTTCCCTTCCTTGGGGCGTAGTTTAGGGGGCGACAGGCACGCTGCTAGTGGGGTTAGGTCGTAGCCATCTGCAGGGGTGTAGGGTGGGGGGTTGTGGGGGGGGGGGGTTTATTTTTCCTTTGTTATTTTCTATGACCATTCTATTTCCCTTTTCCTTTCTTCAACAAGAGATGTGGCGTATTCTCCTGATTTTTGCCTAAACGTATCTGGGTGTCATATGTCTGCCTCGTATATCCTGTGCTCCTGGTGGGTGGGTACTGTGGGGGGGGTGCCTGCGGTCATTGCTACCTCATTGTTTTGCTTCTGCTTTACGCTGGTATTGATTTCTTTGCTGATTCTGACTGTACGGTATTTCTTCACTTCGCTTGCCCGTCGACAGCTGTGTTGTATTTGTTTATGCCATCTGATATGTATATTTCTCCTCCTGTGTTATAATAATAAAAAGATTTATAAAAAAAAAAAAAATAATCTATATGGGGACCCATCAGTTACTGTCTTAGACATTAACATCGAACAGTATATGGTGAGGCCGCATACTAACACAAGTAGTTAGATGAAGGAAAATGAACATTATAACGTAGTCAAACCATTAGTAACCGAGACATTACAAGAAGAATTAGTCAAAATGGCCATAAGTGGGATTAGATCAAATGGGGCTCCGGGTCCCAACAGGATACAAACTCTGTTTTTAAAGCGAAAATAGTTCTCTGGTCAGAAATGTTCACCTTACTGTTCAAAGACGTTATAAAATCTAAAATGGTCCACAATCATGGCAAGGCAATATAATTAAGCCAATCTATAAAAGCGGCCCATAATCCAGTTAACTATCGGTTAATTGCCCTAACAGATATTGAGGCGAAAATCTTTCCTACATGTTTGCTTAAGGACTTGGAAGACTGGGCTGCAAAAGAAGAAACCAATCCAATATCCCAAACTGGTTTTCATAGGGTCAAGTCAACGATCTCGAACTTGATGTCTCTGACGTTGCTGGCAGAAAGAGCAAAGCATAAAAAGCAAAAGATATACATCTGTTTCGTAGACCTTAAGGCAGCTTTTAACTCTGTTCCCTGTAACCTTCTTTGGGCAAAGCTAGCTGCATGGGGTATTCCTAAACAATTGTTAGGCATGATTTTGTTGTTATACTCTAATACATAGGTCCTGGTCAAAGTGGGGGATGGCATATGCACTACTCACCACCTGTAAACCCAAGGTGGTCTTAAACAAGGATGTGTTGTAGCGCTATGACTTTTTAACCTTTTTATGGAGGACAAAATATAAAATATTTACAGTATGCAGATGATAATATATTGCTAAGCCATACTGCTATAGGCCTGCAAAGTTTGATAGAATTATTTCATAATTATACTCTAGCCAATGGTTTACAAATGAACACAGAAATGTTATCCAGGTAAGCAGCGCTGAATTACTCCATCCAGGACAATACCTGGTTGACCAGTCTCTGGAATGTGGCAGAGGCGTTCTTCAACCCAAAGGGCATGACACAGAACTGGAAGTGCCCCTCTGGCACTGAAAACGCAGACCTAACTCTTTCCCCATAGGTCAAGGCAATCTGTCAGTACCCAGACAATAGATCAAACGTGCTAAGGTACCAGGCAGCTCCCAGCCGATCAATGAGCTCATCAGCTCTGGTGATGGGTGCGCGTCAGTCCTGGTGATGGCATGGAGCCCACAGTAGCCTACGCAAAATCAGAGTTTAGAAGTGGAACCGGGTGCAGCAGCTTTCAGAACCAAGACCCCTGGGCTAACCCAGGGGCTACTGGAGGGCTTTATCATCCCTAACACCAACATTTTGGAACCTCTTCCTTAATGCTGGCCCTGACTTTGTCAGTTACTCTACAAATGTTATGCTTCACAAGTAAACTGTCTCCAGTGTCCACAATATGGACACACCAATTGGTCATTCCTGGAGTAAGAGAGAACAGGGAGGCAAACTGTCCGAGCACTTGGTGACAGTTCCTCTGCTGCTCTGGGGTCAGGTTGGGAGAGAGCTTCACTCCATCCCCTGCCCTCATGTTCATTGGCTGACAGGAGATCAGTAAGAGGCTCACTCTCCTCTTCCATTCCATCATCTGTAGCCAGGAGCATTGTCACTTCAGACCTTTCAAAGTGAGGTTTGAGGCGGTTCACATGTAGGACCCTCAAAGGAGTCCTAGGAGTCCGCAAGTCAACCAGGTAGGTTACATCACTCTTGCGTTCCACCACCTCAAATGGACCAGTCCACTTGTCTTGGAGTGCACAAGGCTCCACTGGTGCATTCACCCACACTTTCTGGCCAGGCTGAAACTTAACCAGAGTGGCATTCTGGACGTACCATTGTTTCATCTCCTCTTGGCTGGCTTCCAGATTTGCCTGAGCAATGTTCCTGAAGCTTTGAGTCTGGTTTCTGAAGCCCAGCATGTAGCTGAACACATCTTGGGGGTCTTACCCGGAGTTTTCACCCAGCCCTCCTTCACCAGACTCAGAGGTCCTCTCACAGGGTGCCCATACAGCAATTCAAAGGGACTGAACCCTAAGGATTTCTGCAGTACCTCTCTGTAGGCAAACAACAGGCATGGTAGAAAGACGTCCCACTTACATCTCATGGGTTCTGCAAGACCCTTTATCATGCCTTTCAGGGTTTGGTTGAATCTCTCAACCAACCCATTCCCTTGGGGATGGGGATAGTAAGGAGTGGTAAATGTGTACAATAAATCGCACTCCTCCCACAGTGACTCATTTATACCTGGAAATGAAGTTTGTATCACGGTCAGAGATCACCTCTCTGGAGAACCCTACTCAAGAAAAGATCACCATCAATGCACGGCTCACCACTGGGACCATGATTGTCCTGAGAGGGACAGGTTCCAGGTACCGGGTGGCATGGTCCACCAAGACCAAGATAAACTTGTTGCCTAAGGCTGTCTTGGGTTCCAGTGCCCCACAATGTCGATGCCCACCCGCTTGAAAGGGGTGCTCACCACAGGAAAGGGTGAGAGGGGAGCCTTAAACTTCCCTCCAGTCTTGCCACTTGCCTGGCCAATCTGACGAGACCTACAATGTGTGCCAACATGTCTCTGCATTTGGAGCCAGTAAAAGTAGGTGACAAGCCTGTGATAGGTCTTGTCGCACCCCAAATGTCCTGCAAAAGGCACATTGTGAGCCAGACCCAGTAAGAAGGTCCTGTAGCACTCAGGTACCACCAGCATACAGGCTGCCCTGGGTTCGGCAACCGTAGGGTCACTGTAAAGGAGACCATTCTCCCAATAAAATAAATGGGATCCAAATGGACCACCTGCTACCTGGTCTGCAGCCTGCTGATGCAGACGAACAAGAGTAGGGCATTCCATCTGCACCTTGCAGAACTTCTCCCGGGAGGGACCTCCTTCCTGCTGCCAATGGGTCAGCTCAAGCAGGGTGCCTAGTTTGGCCACTTGTTGCCCTGTAGGTTCCAGGGCATTCCCCTCAGGTTCTGCCTCCTCCAGGACTGTGGGCACTTTGAGGGCTGGTTTCCCATGCCCCCTGCCCCCTGCCCTTCCTCTTTCTGGAAGGTACCTGGGTCACTCTTTCATGCTCCAAGTCCACTTAATCACCCTTACTGATTGTCATTGACCGAGTGGTAACACAGGCCCACTCAGGCAGTCCCAACATTGTTAAATGAGCCTGGCGCCCCACCTCCCTCCAAGGCGTGCTCTCCAGATCATTGCCAAGCAGCCAGTCAACAGGCATGGATAGACTTACAACGACCTTCAAGGAACATGAGACTCCCCCCCCCACTCAAAGGGAACCTGTGCCACCTTACACGGGTGCTCAGAGTTGTCTGCAGCAACTACAGGGTGAAGTACATTGGGGATGACCTGCTCTTCAGACACCCATTGACAAGTGGTAGATGTCACACTGGCTCCTGTGTCTCTCAGAGTCTCCACCCTCCTCCCATTGATGGTCACCCACTTTGGGTCCTTTTTAGTGTTATCCAGCAGGCAGGGTTCCAGGACCATCTCTCTATCTCCTAATGAGATACAGCTCATCACAACTGGCTCCCCACAATCACTAGGAACCAGCTCCTACTCCACCACTACACTAACTAACCCCAGTGATGGTGCACTAGTGGGTGCTGGTGGTACCTTGGGGAACTAGTGATCATTCTGCATGTAACCCTCCTAACCACATGCATAACACTTACGTGGACCCCATGTTGTCTGGCATACCTTCGGGGGTGATGGCTTATTAGAACTGGGGGGCTGGGATTATTTACCCGGGGAACTATTTTTGGGACCTTTAGAGAACTCATTTTGGTTACCCTTGCCACCCCACTCTTCTGCTGGGGACCCTGCCCACATTTGGCTGGGTTTCCCACATACCCCTTATGGACCCTGGTACTGGTCCAGTAGTCTGCCTACTGAACAAGCTTCCTGGAGCTTAATATCCATCAGATGTTGGTGCAGATCTGGAACACAAAGACTACTCAAGTGCTCCTAACCAATCAGAATGTACAATCCTTGGTAATCAGTTACCTTGCTGCCGTTTATCCAACCATTCAGTGCTCTGCAATAAATGTTCACACACTCAACCTAAGTATTGAACTCAAGTTTCTTGAAGTACCTAAACATGTCCCTGAGCTGCTCAGGTGTGAGCCCATACCTGAGGCCATAATGCCTCCTTCAAATTGGGATAGGTCAGAGCACCCGCTTCCTCCAAAGGTGCCAGGTGTTCCTCCCACTGGCCTCAAAGTGTCTGCACAGGCCCGCCCCCCAATTCTTCTCACAGTCCTCATTCATTTGCAGAAAATGTCTCATAAGATGCACACCATGCATAAATATCCTCTCCTTCTGGAAATTCTGTACAAGGTCCTTGGGAATGTAAACCTTGCCCATTTGAATGTGTACTGGACTCCACCTGTTTAGCTTTAGTGACCAGTTCTCTCATGCTAAACTTATTGGACCAGATCAATTTCTTTTCCTCCAAAGCACAAGTATTATTGCTCTCCTCTGCCTTGGTCTAGAGCCTCAAGACCTCCAAATCATTATCTCTGGCCCCGCGCCTTTCCTCCATTTCCTCTGGCGCCCAATTTCTGGAAGAATGATTGCTGCCAGACCTAGAGGCTGCTCTCCCAACAGGCAAATCCTGGGATCTGAAACCATTATCTGGCGCACCCCCATTCACATCTGCATCCCCTGTCTCTTCAGCTTGTCTGGCCTCCCTCCAGGACCCTAAGGCCTTCTGTAGCTCCTGTTTCCTAGAGTTGCTCTTTGTGGGATATCCAAAGCTCTTGCAGAATTGCTTGAGTTGCTCTACTTTGTAACTAATTAACATTTCAATGTCAAAGTCCAATTCTGCAGGCTCACTAGCTGATTTACCATTTAGAGACATGATACATCGATAACTCAAGGGTCAGATCAAAAATAGAACCAAAAATAAAACACAGAATGTGGTTGCTAGTGATGTACACCAATGATTGTGGGTCAAGTACAAATACAAGTTCAAATCCTTACCACTGAACACCAATGTTAGACATGGGGGTCTCTAGTTGGCAAAGGTAGGTACCTTTGTCCAAATAGGGACCCTTGATTCTAGTCAGGGTAAGGGGGGATTGTTGGACTTGGCCCTTTTCCCAAACTTTTTTGCTTTTCGACCCCCGGTTTGAGGATGTCTCCCCCATGGTAGAGAAATATATAGGTCATATGTGGTGTGAGATGCCATGTTGAATGTAATGCAATGGTGTACGCACCTATAATTCCCCCATCATAAGAATGCACCCTGGTGAAATGTCACTTTTAAAATGGATGCCATGGCTGTGTGTGGTGCCACCTGACTGTGGTGAGTTAGCAGTCTAGTTGTTGTTTCCCAGCACCCCTAGCTTTTCGAGGGCATCCTGGCACCCAAGGAGCTCTACTCATCCCCCTGAGACAGTTAAAACCAGTTCCCCAGACACTTCTAGAAGCTTCTGGAACTGTCTGCTAGGTGGGGTGAGGGGCGTATAAATAAGGGGACTGGGCCACCATGTCCTCAGTCAGAGCGTGGACCTGAGAGAGAGGGGACCTTCTGCCCTCCACTGACCACAGGGCCAGTGAGATCCCGATGCTGGAGTTCAGGCTGCTGTACAGGAGGAGTGCCACGTTACAGAGGAGGATGGTTTCTAGGACCTACCGCCCTGTCGTTATGAGTGCCCACTGACTGCTGACCTGGCCCAGTAGTGCTTGCTGCTCTCCTGCCTAATGACTTGTGAGCGCTACCCCTGGGCCCTGACTGCTGGCAAGCGCCTGGAGAAGAAGTGCGCTTTACCTGACTGCCAAGGAGCACCTTTGACTGTGCTCAGAAGGAGGTGAGGAGCGCGACCTGTTGGTCCTGAGTCTGCTGGTGGACCTAGCGCTTCATGAGCGCTATAGTTGGTGGGCGCTATACTCCAGTGACTGTCTCCTGCCCTAGCACCATGGGGAGTGCCATACTCAAAGTGCCAGTAAAGAGGAGTGCTCCCACCCCAACCTGCGATGCTGTGCCGGGAAGTGCTGATTGAGTGCTGCATTGGATGTGCCAGGGGAAGAGGAGCTGAGGCCTAAGCGCTGTATTAAGAGAACTATGCCCCCTCCCTGTGCTGTGCTCCTACAGCGCTGTCCCCTAAGAGCGGTGTGGCCGAGAAGAACTGTTTTATTTGAAAGCGCCACGGGTGCCTACCCCGCGTGATCGCGCCCTTCACACTATTCAAATTTCCGCGGTAGCCTACACCACGTTGTCACTGCTAGCGGGGGCCTACCCCGCATGTGTGCCCCCTGGGTAGTCTATTTTTCACAGCGGGTGCCCCCCCCACGTAATGGCGGCCCTTGGCACGTATCAAAATTAGGCGGGAGCCTAGCACGCACTTCGCCGCCACTGGAACTAGCCCGGCAATTACCCCATTGACCCAAGGCCTGGACTAGGGCCGCCGCATTGCCTACGGCGGCCTGGAAGAGAAGAGGAGTGACCATGAAGTTGGCGGGGCTCCCCGTGTGCTAGGAGAGGTCCGAGAAGAAGGGGAATCGCCAAGGATCACCGCTGTGGGCCCTGGGAGACCCCTAGTGCTGCATGAGCTGAGGCCAGAACGGAGGGCGAGCGCCTACCCCACCTCCGCCGGTGCAGGAGAAGCTGTGGGAAGTTGGCAGGGCTGCCGTGGGGAAGGGAGCGCCCCGCAGTGCCCGGAGTTGCCTGGAAAAGTATGAAGGGGGGCCTCGAGGCACATTGTCGGTGCCTGCCCCCTCCGCCTTGAAGTACTGGAGACGGCCCGGGCAGGGAGAGATAGGAGCCACGCACGAGGAGCCGGGTGAGTGGGGCTGCGTGCCGGGCCCAGGGGGGGTTGGTCAAGGCACGGGATCGGTGCCTTCCCCCCGTGGCCCCAGCCCTCGAGGAGGTAATAATCTTGTTCCCTCCAGCTGCCCCGACCAGCAGTGGGCAGCTGCAATGTTCCACCATAGTTGTTTGGAGTCCCCATGGGGCCGCCCTATGGACAAGGCCACACAAATAGTGGGGGCACATTCTGAGTAAAGAGAGGAGCCTGGAAGTGGCATGGTGGTTGGGGGTGAGTCGGGGCACATTGTCGGTACCCGCCTCCGGTGCTGAGTACCCAGCTCGCCCTGTCTGACAGTGGCAGCTTCACGGTGTTTGGGCCTTCGTGAGTTTAGAGGCCCCTTTGTGACTGTGCAGTGCGCCAGAACCTCATCTGCAGCGTAGGGGGCCAGGACTGTAGGCGTTGTTGCAAGCTGACTGCGATGATGTTCATGCCAATGGTTTATGTCCCCCTACCAATGTGATTTAGGCTGACGCAGTAAGCCCCCATGTTAAATGTGTTTATGCTAATGAGGTTATTTTCCCTGTTGGGACTTGTGCCTAATGTCTTGCTCAATGTTATACCTAAGATTGTGTTTTATACCTTGTGCCCCTGGTTCTATGCCTGAAGTGTATGCCTACTACTAACTAGGTACAGGCAAAATGTACAAATGCTGACAGGAGTAGGTAGGAGATGTTTATGCTCCTGGGAAACCTCACCTAAGGTTGTCTAAAAGGAACTGGGTGCAGGTCTGACATTGACGCCCCATGTACTACATGAGGTGATTTATGCGGGTAACCAGGCCTGATGCCATTCACCATGTGTCTGATGCCCCTAATGGTGCCTAGAGTGATGTTGCCCACCCGTATGGTGGCCTATGCTACTGCGTGACCTACTAGGAAGGTTTAGGTTAAACCTGGTGCTCCTGGGCCTCAATATCATTCATGTTTATGGCTTCATGATTTAAGCCTACTGCATTTCTATGCCAAATCTAATGTTTTCCTCTTACAGCTTTCCTGCCTCAGGGGTTGTTCATGTTGCTCATGCATAATGTTAGGCCTGCTCTCATGCCCCATGTTAATGTCTTATGCTGAGGTAATGTTTTCGTTATATGCCTAGCGACCGCTTTCATGCCCTGATGTTTTCATTACAGGATTGAGACTGATGGACTTACTTTTTTCTCTTTTTCTTTGTCCTTCGCAATGGTCTGGCAGCAGCGCGATTGGCCCTGCCGTGTAAATAATCCCCCTGTAAATATTGCCTTGGTGCCAGTTGGCGCAGTATAGCGATTATTGTGATTACTATTGTATGTTTGACACAATACAAAAGTTATTCTTCTCACCTAATCTGGTGTGGTCTCTTTTTGTGGTGTGCCTTGTGTGTCGCCTGTGTGTACTGCGTGAATGCTTTGCACATGTCCTCTGGAGTTTGGCCCGCCCGCTCTGCACCATGCTACCCTAGCTCTAACAGGGATATACACTTTAGATAACCCCTGCTCACCCCTTGGGTAGCTTGGCATGAGCAGACAGCCCTATCCCAAAGGCAATGTGTAAATTATTTTTACTCAAAACACACAGTAATACAGTGATAACACCACAAATGGACACCACAACAGTTTAGAAAAATAAAGTATCTTTATCTAAACTCAACAAGACCAAAACAACAAAAATCCAATATACAAGTATTAAGAATATGAATTTGAAAAGGTTTCAAACAACTTGGTCCATAGACAGGTATGGATGCGTAATTTCTCTGAAAGTACCTGTAGTTGCAACAAGGCCCAATAGCCGCAGAGTTGGGAAGCTTCAGAAAACAAAGATGCGTCAGTTCCTGAGACCATGGGGAGGCGATGTGACAGTTCTGTTGCACACAGGAGAAGTGATGCGACTAATCCCGTCTGAAGGGGGAAGAGATGCATCAATTTTGAGATGGTTCTGGTCCACAAGTGATGCATCAGGAAAACTTGCAGCACAGGTACGATGCGTGGAAATCAAGGATGCATCGGCATCAGTTTCTTCAGCCGCAATCCATCAATGCCTTAGTTCTTGCAGCGACGACAGGCCTTGTGTCAGTTTTAGCAGCAGTGCTGAGATGCATGGAGATTCTTCTCGCACAGCAGGACTGCCTCGGAAAAACAGCCGCAAGTAGAGCGATGCGTCAAGTTTCATAGTTCTTCAGGCTTCTTCCAGTTCCCAGCAGCAAGCAAAACCTCAAGTGGCCCAGAACTGGAACAGGCACCTCCTGGCAGGTTCAGAACAGCCAGTAGAGTTCAGGGGAGATGGGGGTGAAGTCTTTGTGGCCCATAGACTTCAGAACAGGAGGCCAGCACACACAGGTCCTTGGAGATCACAAAGCAGGTTCAAAGCAAAGCTCCAGTCTTTGTCCTCTCCTTTGGGAGAAACAGCAACTACAGGCAAACCCCACATAGCACACAGCAAAAGGGCAGCACTCCTTCTCACAGCTCTTCAATTTTTCTCCTTAGCAGAGGTTCCTCTTGATTCCAGAAGTAGTCTAAAGTTCTGGGGTTTTAGGTCTAATACTTATACCCCAAAATATATTTGTTCTCTTTGTGCAAGGGCCTCCGAGCCCAGTCCAAACCAGTTCTTTCCTCATGGGTGTAGTATGACCACAGAGGGTGGAGACAGCATTGTGCAAGGGAGACGGGCCCTATTCAGGTGCAAAGAAATCTCCTCTCACTACTCTAAATTCAGCCAGGGTCTATTCAGCCCAGCTCTGAATCATCCTGGATGTTCCAGGCACACCTCAACGCCCCAGTGGCTGTCTAAAGTGAATGCACATCCCCAGCCCCTGTCACTTCAAAACCAGAGAGCCAATACACAAACAGGCAGAGGCACACAAAATGGTTGGACAAGAAAATACTTACTTTCTGAAAGTGGCCTTTTCAAACACACAATTTAAAAACCTTCTTTACTAAAAGATGTGTCATTAAATTCTGAGTTCAGAGGCTGAACTTTATTTCACTATCTTGTCCTAATGGGAAGTTATGCGTGAAAGATATTACGAAGCATTTTCCATTCTAGCCTATGTGCAAGATAGCCTTTCAATAGTGAAAAACTAAATTGGCAGTATTTCAATATCAGGACATGTCACACACACCAGTACATGGCCTACCTTTCACATACACTGCACTCTGCCCAGGGGGTACCTTGGGCCTACCATAGAGGTGCCTTACATGTAAGAAAAGGGTAGGTTAGGGCCTGGCAAGTAGGTGCACTTGCCAAGTCGACATGACAGTTCAAAACTGCGCACAGACATTGCAGTGACAGGTCTGAATTACCTTTTTAGAGCTACTGATGTGGGTGGCACAATCAGTGCTGCAGGCCCATTAGTAACAACAATAATAACCTAGGTTCCTGTGTCACTTAGATTCTATTCATTTTAAGAAGAGAAACCACACTATTTTCTGTTGGTGGTTGGGTCATTTATTTTACCCACATTTTTTCAAATTCATTCATATATGGTAAAAGGGGGCAACTGTTCTCCACAGATTTACACCCAAAATGTACCTACAAACATTTAGAAATACATACACTGCTTCATACATTTAACACAATTCAATGAGACAAATAAATTCCCAACTTTTTACACACAATGTTCACAATTACAGTCAATAATACAATGTGGGCCAAAAGAACATTTTTCGCACGGCCAATCAATTGCACTGCCAGTCTGTGTAAATTTGGACAATAAGAATGTTTTTCGCAAGGCTAATCAATTGCACTGCAAGTCTGCTTAGACAATAATCTCATATCAATCCAACTCGGCGGTATTCTCTCTGTGCCTCAGCGGTATTCTCGCTGTGCCTAACACAACTCAGCGGTATTCTCGCTGTGCCGACGCGTTTTGAGACACACTTCTGCCTTAGTGTGCTCTCATCAGGGCATCCTACTTATCCACATTTCGGTGTATCTGCCAATGTGGTAGAGCGTTATTTAACTGGGGTTTCTAGACCGCTGTGTCCAGTTCAAAATAAGCAATGATTCTTTTTTAATTTATGCCAGACTCGAATCGAAACTCCTTTGTTCTTGTTCCTCGTTGTTTCCTTATGGCGTGTGTTTTTCTCCTTCGCCTATTGCAATGAAACTCGGGAACTCGTACAGTTTCTTACTCAATTTCCCATGGACGTGTCTCAACCTCCTTCTATCATTATTTCGGCCGCGTAGCATGAATCAGCCATTAGCATTTAATTTACAGGCCCTGGCACACTTCAGTGCACTTTAATAGGGACTTACCAGTAAATCAAATATTGCAATCAGGGAGAACTAAGTGTAACAACAGTTTACACAGGGAGCACGTGCACTTTGATACTGATCAGCAGTGGCAACGTGCCGAAAGCATCTAAGCCAGCAAAAACGAAAACAAGCACAGCATCAAAAATACAGGAGGTAGAGTCAAAAAGTCAGGGGAACCCTCGCCAAAGATGCCAAATCTAACAACTGTTCATTCCCATGTTATATACTTGCAATGCTTCACATTACCATACACCATTCATTTAAAGCCAGACTTGTTGGCATTGACAATACTTGTTTGGTAAACCAGACACTATATATATATTTAAATTCTTGTTTCAAAAAATGAACTAATCCAAACCTCTTAGTGAAATCAGGACAACCAGAAAAACACAACACTGACAGTAAACTGACTCAGTGTCCTCAGACTCAACTACCACGTCAAGAAAGCATTTTTTGGGGGGTGTCTCACTCCAAAATTTAGCACTACAAAGCTATGCACCTTATTGCACTGCATTGCACCACACAAAAAGCATGCGCAAAGAGCAGGGATAATGCATCTGCTTCACATTTTTCTACATGAGTGCTATTTAAAGACAATATGGAACCTGAAAGTGTGTCTCAACCATTTATTTTACCAAAGCCGTTCATTTCGGTGTGTGTAAGTCAGCAACACTAAATTTGTTTCTCCTATGAAGTATGCAACATGCTATTTTTTTATAGTAGCGAAATTGTGAATAGGAGAGCAAAAGAATTTGAAAAAATAATAGAAACATTAATAGAAATACTTTTTGCATCCAGGCAGAATTTATGAAAGCTTTATAAATGACTTGAAGGGACTCGCAGTCAAAGGAACCCACAGGCGTGGGGAGAAAGGGCAGCCAACACCAGCATTTCCTCGGACATCAGCCTGCTTCCCGCAGCCAGCCCGCCTGCTCGCCTGCCTCCCGCTGCCCCGCTCCTTTTCCATCTTGGAGCACGGTAGCCGAGCGGAGAGCGGGCCAGGGGACTCCAACCCTCAGAAGCCCCAGCGCCTTGACCGGCACCTGAACGCACCAGGAGGCGCATAAGTGCAGCATCGGCCCGGCAGAGCGGGGGGACTCGCAGTCAAAGGAACCCACAGGCGTGGGGAGAAAGGGCAGCCAACACCAGCATTTCCTCGGACATCAGCCTGCTTCCTGCAGCCAGCCCGCCTGCTCGCCTGCCTCTCGCTGCCCTGCTCCTTTTCCATCTTGGAGCACGGTAGCCGAGCGGAGAGCGGGCCAGGGGACTCCAACCCCCAGAAGCCCCAGCGCCTTGACCGGCACCTGAACGCACCAGGAGGCGCATAAGTGCAGCGTCGGCCCGGCAGAGTGGGGGGACTCGCAGTCAAAGGAACCCACAGGCGTAGGGAGAAAGGGCAGCCAACACCAGCATTTCCTCGGACATCAGCCTGCTTCCCGCAGCCAGCCCGCCTGCTCGCCTGCCTCCCGCTGCCCCGCTCCTTTTCCATCTTGGAGCACGGTAGCCGAGCGGAGAGCGGGCCAGGGGACTCCAACCCCCGGAAGCCTCAGCGCCTTGACCGGCACCTGAACGCGCCAGGAGGCGCATAAGTGCAGCGTCGGCCCCGCCTCACGGGACGCCAGCGGGACGCCGAGCGAAGCCCGGGCAAAGGGCAGGCCCTCTGTGGCCCTCAGAGGCCTGAGGAGGCTGGGCTGGGCCATCCCCCTAAGTCGTCAACATCAGGTGAGACACACCATTTATCGTAAATCATGGTGAAGCGTAACACCAATAATGTGCCACAAGCACCTGACAGATCCTCATCCCTCCAACCATCTCTGGAAAGCATGTTAGAAAACGCTTTCAGCATGGTATCCAATGAAATTGCTGACACTGAGAGGAGAATGTCAATGGGTCCCGTCAGCACGCAAACTGAGCCAGCATTGGCAAACACCAGCCCTGCCTTGCCGCTCTCACCTGCGGTTGTAGTAGTAAAAACATCTCTACCCACCAACCTTTCGGACCCCATGCCAGAGGGTAGTTGCCCCACCATTATAATAGATGCTCCATCAGATATAGTCGCGGATACTGCCACTGCTTCACCAACCCAAAAAAATAAACCCGGTGGCGAGAAAAGGAAAAGAGGTGCACCTAAACTAACAGTTAATAAGAGGAAGCTACCTCCGCGTCAGAAGAGCCAACCAACACCACAAAGCATGTGGAATAAAGGATATAAAGACCCAACAGGGGATGGGGTCGCCCCGAATGATTCCACACCACAAGACATAGTGGTTCTTGCTGTTCCCCCAGAAAGTCCTGCAATTGATGGCTATACTTCTGCTTGCACACAGACTGACTTACTATTTGATAGCACCAGCCAACTAAAGTCTAATGGGAATCTTATTGAGACTATTGTAGATACTATTTTTAAACAGTTAGAAAGTCAAATGATCAAGCAATTTAATACTATTTTTAAACGACTGGACAGATTGGAAAATCTTGTAAAAAAGGATGACATAAAAAGGAAGGGGTTGATTAGCTTAGATCTGATGAGGGGCGATCGCCTACTCAAGGAAATAGAGTCTGCTTGTAAGACCAATATGGGCAAAGGGACAAAGACCCCCAGTGACAGTACACCTGCACCTATTTCTGCAACTGGGAGTACTACTGCTGGCAAAACCCTAACCGCCACGAAACCACAGCACACTCCGGCCGTGGCGGCTGGGTCCACCAGCACTTCGAACACAGCCAGCAGCAAGCAAAAGGGCGTATCTGGACCAGCAGTCCCTAAATCAGGTGCGTTGATTACTAAAGCTACCGAACCTGATAAGGGACCTACTGCGACAGTAAGGGCCCCAAGATCTCTGGGTCCCGCCCTGCATTTACCAACGGATGCTTGCCCATATGTCCTGGTCCTAGCAGGCGTTCCATCACTCAAAGAAGGCCAAGGCGAGTCGTGGGTCCAGTCAAATAACAAATGTATAGATTGGCTATGCAAACACAAAGGGGTAGGCCATGATATTTCAAACGAAATTATGTCAGTACGCCGAGTAAGCTGGGTTGGTCCCTTATTTAAAAACATCAACGGCGACTGCATTGTAATTAATTTCCGGCACCCTGGCACAGCCAAATACATCCTTAACATCAATAATCATCCTGGCCCATCAACTCTTATAGCTTCATTTCCCCTGGCCCACTTTTACAGGCCCCCTCAGAGATCCTTCAACCAGGCCTCCCCACTTCTCCCCCTATTTAATAGGTTCAGTGCCTTATCTGAATTGAATAGCTTTGAGTGACTATCACCATCTACTGTCCTGCAAATAACATCTAATGACCAGCCATCTATAGCAGACCGCATAGCCGAACCATCTGGTGGCCCCAATGACCCTAGGGAACGTAATGATTTAGATGCATTTCCATCTCCTGTCACAAGCTTAACAGCTCCCAAGGCCACCACCTCTTCCTTGTTTTCAAATGATCTGTCTATTTTGAGCTGGAACATTGCTGGCCTCAAAGCTAAAACACAAATCAAGGAATGGACAGAGTGGGTCATTGACTTTGATGTTCTGATGTTCCAGGAGACCTGGTGTATAAGTCCATTACTCCTGGAAGGATACAGCTGTTTTAATCAGGTAGTACCCACTCCGTCTATGGGACGTCCAAGTGGAGGATTATCTATTTGGACTAAGATCATGGCAGGAGTCAGAATTGAAACTTTACCTGTTAATGACACGAACTTTCAGGCACTGACATATATTTGTAAGATAAAGTTATGTCTAATCAATTTTTATAACAATGATTTTATAACCCATCCCAACGCAAATTTCATAAAACTGTTTAATTTTATTGATGAAATCACCGCCGGTCATAAATATGGTGTTTTTGATGGTATTTGCATAGGGGGGACTTTAATGCCCATATTCATTCAAGAACCCCCAGCTGTAAAAGAGGGGCTGAATTGCTCGATCATATAGCCACGCGTGACTTAGTTAATGCCATGGAGCTGGCGAATACTACCAGGACTGAAGAACCAGTGGCAACTTATGTAGGTCGAGGATGTTCAACAACAATTGATTATGTATTCATATCCTCCCCTCTAGAAGCACTTCTTTTTAAGGCAGAGGTTTGGAATGTCCCCTATAGTGATCATTATCCGATTTCAATTAGTTTTAAATCCATCAAGAGACAGAGGAATAAGAGGGAAATAGGAGCCCAAAATTTAGGGGTATCCACAGACAAACTCAGGGTGGTTTGGCGGGGGGTGGATAATAAGGGTGTTTTAATTCGCACCATTCAAAAACACCCCCAACTAGTGTCAGTTTGTTTATCTACTGACAGCCCTGAACATGTGATTATCGAGGCCTTTACGGATCTCTGTAAGGCCATAAAAGAAGAGATCTCTAAACCCGCTAGAACAACTAACCACACATTACCAAGGTGGTTTGATTCTTCATGTTCTAAAGCCAATCAGGAACTTAGGGCTGCCCTCACAGCGGTCCCACGAGATCAGTCAGCTGTGAGGAGACTAAGAGCCAGTTATAAGCACACTCTTAAAATAAGATCTGAGGAGCTAGTAAAAGATCACTGGGACTCCCTTGTGTGTTTTGCTACCCTGAGAGATGTCTCTGGGTTCTGGTCTGAAGTTAAGAGACAAAGATCACTCGGAACAGACATTACCCCCATAAATTGTAATATCACAGGAGATGTGTGGGTAGATCACTTCTCGAAAATCTATGAGACCCCCGCTGACTCTATGCTTACCACCCCCCGTCTATTATATTGAATATTTCTTTAACGGAGGTTGAAGATGCCATTTTAGAAAGTGCTGGGAACAAAGCCCCTGGCCCCGATGGTCTGTCTATTGACCAAATTAAATTGGAACCTGATTTCTGGGCACCATTACTGTGTAATGTTTTTAATAACTTATCACACACTTCCCTTCCGGTAACTTGGTCTAACAGCACTATTGTGCCTATTTTTAAAAAAGGAAATAGATCTGACCCTGCCTTTTATCGTCCAATATCTTTAATAGACAATACGTTGAAAATCTGAGGCAGGGTCCTTTTTAACAGGATTAGAGTTTGGGCAGAAGATAACTTAATTTTACACCCATGCCAGCTTGGCTTTAGAAGCCACGTTGGCACTGTGGAGCAATGCCTAAACTTAAATCTATTAATGGCAAAATATACCATTGCAAAAAAATCCCCCCTTTATTTAGGTTTTATGGATTTAAGTTCTGCATTTGATTTTGTTAATCGTTCCCGTTTATGGTCAGTTTTGCTTAGTTATGGGCTAGATGAATCCCTAGTTTATTTTTTGGCCCATTTGCACAGTGATTTGAGAGCGCGAGTCCATTTCAACACCTCTGGCGAAGTTTCTAATGATATTTTTATTGGCAGGGGGGTCAGACAGGGCTGTGTTCTGGCTCCCTTGCTTTTTATCTTGTATATAAATGAACTAAGCAGCTCTGTGTGTAAATTAACAACTGATGTCCCGCAAATCAATGGCAAATCATTTCCTACCCTTCTTTACGCAGATGATGCGGTCCTTATGGCCCGCACACCGAATGCCCTGCATATTTTAATTTCTGGGTTTGTCTCGTACATGGCAGATCTTGGCCTCTGCACGAATTTTAACAAATCATTTATAATGTGCAGTGGCCCAAAAAAACATAAGATCAATCAAATTTTGATAGGGAATAATGTTTTAAAATGCACAAGCACTTTTCCATACCTAGGCCTGCTGTTCACTGACTCTGGCTCATGGCAACCCCATGTTGCCCTGGGGAGAAACAAACTGGGCAAGGCCATTAACTCTGTAATTTCACTTCGACAACCCCTACACGCTGAGGCTATTACATCCCTGTTGCAAATTTATAAGACTCAATGCTTACCTACAGGCACCTATGGCGCCGAGGTGTGGGGTTATACGAATTGTACCAACATACAAACTATGGAGAATAGGTTCTGTAGAAAGATCCTGGGGGGGGGGTTATTTCTGCACCAACCTTTGTGTGTCATCGAGAACTTAGCCTCAAGTATACGGAGGATTTTATAAAATCTAGACCCGCTCTGTTCTGGCTGAAAATATGGACGAATCCATCTGCGTCATTGACACGAGACATCATTAAGGATTGTCTGAAAAGTGAACGGGCCAGTTATATACCGTGGCTGGGGGCAGTGGAAAAAATCTTAGTGAGTGTGGAGCAGGGCCATTTATTTACATCTCCCCACATAATAGGCCGCACACACAAGACCTTGGTAAAAAATGCACTTTATAACCTCTTTAAGACCGAAAGAGAGAAGAAAGAATTCGTAAGACCCGCTAGCTTAAGGTACATAGCCATCGTGGTACCCAGCGAGAGGCCTTATGATTTACAGCAGAGCTACCTGTGTAGAAAGATGAGCAAATGGAACAGGAGCCTGTTGTTCCGGTTTCGGGACGGGAGCATCAAAAATGTATTGTGTTTTCCACTGGGTTTTAACAAAAACTTAGAAAACTTAAACTGTCCATGTAATCATGGTGGGAAACAAGGCCTTCTACATTTCCTGTTCTTCTGCGGCTTCTATGAAAAATATACCAAACACCTCTTAATGCCATACCTCTGCAAAACAGCCCAGTTGGATTTTAACCTAGCTTTTGAAGACTTATTGAAGCTAGGTACAGATGAGGTGATTTTCAGAGTCAGTTGTTTTCTTGGAAATGCTGTTCGCTCTAGAGTATCTTTGAATATGGCATGAAAAGTTTTTGTTCATTATTGCCTAGTTTGCACTTTTGCTTATTTGCACAGATAACTCCCTGTTCTTGTAGGTATCACTGGCAGTATTGCAGTGATTGTCAGAGTATTGCTCCTTTAGAAATGATGTCGTTCTGGAGTATTATTCAATATGACACAAATAGATTATGCTTCATTACTGTCTAGTTTGCACTTTGCCTATTTGCACAAATAGCTGCTTTGCTCTTTTGTATATATTACTGACATTCCTGCAGTGCTTTTTAATCCCTGTATATATCATTGTGTGCCTTAAAATTACCGTTGGATTTTTCACGTAAACTTTTTTATCTTTTACCATACATTATAATGAATTACGTGTTTTTATTATGTGTCTTTTCTGATTGTGATATTTTGTGTTGTGGATGATGATGTGATTTTATGTACTGTTATGGATGTATCTACATCCGAATAAAGATCTTTGACTTGACTTGACTACTTGAAGAGAGCGCTTGTTTTTTTCAATCTTTTCGTTAGAAATTAAAGCTATCTCTTGGTCCTGGAAACTGAAAATGGTTTCTAACGCTTATTTACGATTGTAATGGAGTACTTAGTTAGACGTATTTTGTTTAGTATTTTGCCTATTGACTTTCAAACCTGTGAATGAGTTAGGGATGCGCAAACACTGTGTCACAAGCCCACATTTTTACAGCATGCCGCTTTCAAACTGTCATCCTCAAAGGCACTCGTAAAAAGGCTTGCCACACACGTCACCAAGAACAATAAAATCTGAAACCCATTCTTAGTTATTGAGTAGTGTAGAGAGCCGCCCAGGCAGGGTCCACGAACACGCCAAAACAATAAAAATAATAAAAACAGATAAATGACAGGGAGCGAGGCAATAAACATATGACTGACTCCGGAGGAATTACCCTGTTCTAAAATCTGATTGGGTGGACACAGGCGACAGGGGCCCAATCAGCACCAGGCCGGTCCCTGCTGGATTATAAAGCCCGGCCGGAGTTCCGATACCACAAACGGGACCAGGAAACTTCTGTGACCAGCCTTTGGATACAGTCAGCAGAGCTCCCCCGAGGTAGACATGTCGCACCAAGGACACCACCGCCACCACCACCACCAAGGTACCTACTGCAGCCAGGACCCCTGCGACAGGCCCTACCAGCCTTGTTATGACCGTAAGTGTCCCAACAATTAATTTTTCTGTTTTGCTTTCATTTATATAGCGCTCTTTGTGCCATCTACGGCCCAGTTGACTCTCTTAAAATTATAATCGTGTCAGAAAACGCTTTACAGGGCGTTTGAGATTGATAGCTTGACCTTCTCTTACGTCGGCAGTATTTATTCTGTCCTGCGAATATGGACAGTCAGAACTTTCTCTTGCTATTGTTTGCAATTATGGTAGGGGAACTTGTTTTTTGGAACGGTTGCTGCCACAGCCCTAGCGCGGTAAATGGTCACACATTTAATATATATACACATAACATTTAATATGCACACATATTTACGTAAAAACGCATAGTGCGATGATTAAAATGTATTTTTTGACCTTAGAAGTTTGCTCTCAGCAGACTGGTTATACTATTATACTATACTTGTTTGAAAACGAAAAATCCAATTTCTATCATGTATACATACGTTTGCTTTAATATGTGTGAGGTATTTCTATAGAGCAAACCAATCCAAAGGACAACGGAGCAATGTACAAGGTCAAAGACAAGCTTAAACTCAACAAGTAAGATGAGAGTAGGCTGATTCGTGGATGGGTAACACATTATCTGCAGGGCTGCTATCGCAGACATTTTAATTAGGATATTGCATTAAGCTTACCAGGTTGCAGGGACCACAATTGTTGCCCGTCCTTCCGGACTCCCTGTAGACGTCGAGCAGCAGCGCTGCTGATTGAAGGGATAGGAGGCAGGGAATGTGGCTGTGATTGGGCAGGCAGACTCAGTAATGGCACTTAAACACAGGTTGCCGTGACCGCACAGCGGACACCCTAAGGCAAGCCTGTCTGCGCCTGTCCGCGCTCGGACTCGGGCTCAGGGCCAGTCCCCCTGGTTCTGGGTCATTAGATGTGTTAAGATATTCACCAAGCATGCTCAGAAGCTTAGATCCAGAGGGAGGGGAAACCTGTTGCCCAAGGTTTCACCTAGCATTAGGCCTGGAGATTTGGCTGTTACGTGCACTCGATGTCACTGTCCTCTACCAGATATCCTGGCTTATCCCAGCAATTTTCCTTTCAGAGAGGTGGAGGGCCCTCGGAAGCCAGGCACAAATGCCCCCCCTTTGGAAATGCTTATTGTTAAACGCCAGATCGTTGGTTAAACACAGCCTGCAGTGTAGTCTGTTTGTGGAGGATTACCAAATCAAGATGGTGTTTATCATGGAGGCATGGACTGATAACACCTCAGGCCCTGATATTGTGAAGGTCCTGCCAGCAAACTTTGTGTGCCATACGTTGGACCGACCCTCCAGAAGAGGGGGAGGGCTTGCTGTTATCTATCATAGTAGCCTGGAGCCCTCTTTCTCTATAGCTTCTAATAATGCATGTGAAGCATTGTCCATTAGTGTCCGCCTCTCCCCCAGAATACCTTTAAAGTGATGTTAATTTATCGTCTTCCAGGGCCTAGAGGCATGTTTTTGGACTCGCTCAGTGCTCTGTTGGAAGAAGGGTTATGCGCAAACTCCTTCATGATTATGGGAGATTTTAATTGTCACTTGGAAGATGCGTTAGACTTGGACAACAAAAGACTTATGGATCTTATGGGAGGAGGAGGGCTTGACCAATGGGTGGCGGGCCCGTCACATATAGCTGGGCATACGCTGGATTGTATTTTTTCCAACAGTTCTGGCCTGGATATACTGGAAATGTTACCCCTTTCGTGGTCAGATCACGCAGCTATTATTTTCACACTCTCCCAGCTCCCTCAGAATCCAGCTATGCCCAAGCCCAGGGAAAAGATTTCTGTCCGGGCATGGAAAAATATAGATGGTGCTGAGATGGGTAATTTCCTGACATTGAATATTCCTAGCTTTCCAGCAAATGTAGATAAAGCAGAGGAGATGTACTCAAGATGGATTGAAGCGCGTGTGATAAGTTTGTGCCGGTAAAACCTTTCACTACCAGGCGAGCCCAGTCCTCTGCACCTTGGTTCTCTGACTTACTTCAAAAGCACAAAACAGATTGTAAGACGTTTGAGAGGATTTGGAGAAAGGGGTATTGCTCTAACAATAAAGAAAAGTATAAAGAAAGCCTCACCATATATAAGAAACTATTATTAGAGGCAAAAAGAGCCTATTTGTTTGAGCAGATACAGGAGGCCAACTCATCCTCCAGAGAACTGTTCAGAACCATCTCAAAACTGACTATCCCTACTAAACCCATCCCTCATAGTAGCCCGGCGGCCTTGTGTGAATCACTAGCCTCATTCTTTAGGAATAATATGGAGGGGATCTTTTCCTCCTTCTCCAATGCCAAAGGGGAGGCAGGGGAAGCAGCAAACAGCCTCAAATCAAGGCCAAAGATGTCTGCGGACAGATTCGAGGGTTTTAGTCCCCTACAGACCACGGAGGTCTTAAACCTACTGCGTGCGGCTCGGTCAGGATCTCCCAATGATCCTTGCCCGGTTGCGGTACTTAAAATTTGCCCTGAGGTCATTGCATTAACACTTACCCCCGTGTTTAACACGATCATTGATGTGGGTGAGTATCCTAGGAGGTGGAAGTCCGCTTCGATACTTCCCTTAATAAAAAAATCTAATTTGGATGAAAACGATCCTAATAGTTACAGACCAATATCACGACTCCCGCTTCGGCCACGTTGTTGGAAAGGCTATAAATCGGCAACTAAGCGCTTTCTTTCAGAGGACTAAGACACTCAACCCCAGGCAATTTGGGTTTCGTGCAGGTCACAGCACAGAGCTGGCCCTTATCAAGGCCACTAAGGAGGTTAGAGTGGCGGTTGACCAGGGAGGGGTAGCTGTTTTGATTCTGTTGGATTTGTCGGCAGCCTTCGACACGGTCCACCATGGGTGTTGATGGACCGGTTGTCGTGGGCGGGGGTGGATGGCTCGGCCTAGAGCCTCCTGAAATCCTTTTTGGCCGTCAGAATTCAAACAGCTGACCTGGGGTTGTACAAATCTAAACCTTTTGCCCTCCCTGGGTCCAACGCTCTTCAATATCTATGTCAGCCCGCTTGCGGCCTTGATAAGATCATTTGGTCTGCAACTTACATCGTATGCAGATGATACGCAAATTGTGTTATCCATACAACGAGGGTCCCAACAGGGTATGGCAGCGAGATGCCATGACTGTCTGAAAAACGTTGCTGGCTGGATGGCCTCCAACTGCCTTAAATTGAATGCGGAGAAGACCGAGGTATTCATATTCGGGAACAACCCCAACATCCGGACCCCTGATATGTGGCATGAGGACTTGGGAAAGATTTCAGTCCCCACTGAGAAGACAAAAAATCTGGGTGTTATTATGTACCAAAATCTTGACTTCGGGGATCAAGTTAGTGGAGTGGTTTCGACCAGCTTCCATATCCTTAGGATATTAAGAAAAACTTTCTTCCTGCCGATGGTTGTAGGACAGCAGTCTCGGCCCTCATTTTGTCGCGCTTGGACTACTGTAATAGTCTGTACCTGAATTTGAAAAAAAACCACGGGTACCGACTGCAGTTGGTTCCAAACACGGCAGCGAGACTGCTGACTGGAATCCCAAGGTTTAGCCTCAGGATAAGAGGGTCTCCGGCAACTACATTGGCTGCCTGTAACAAGACGTGCACAATTTAAAGCCCTGTGCACTGTCTTCATAGCCCTGATGGGCAGTGGCCCAGAGTTTTTTAGTAGGTGTTTTAAGTGGTATGTGCCGGGCAGAACGATTCGCTTGGCCGGAGGCAGACTAGTTGTGGTGCCACGAATAAAAAAGGCCAGTTGGGGAGAAAACCGCTTCTCCTACTGTGCGGCAAAAGCCTGGAACAGCCAGCCAGCGCATCTTAGGAATGCCTGAGAGCTCATCTCTTTTAGAAAGGGGCCTAAGACCTAGTTATTCAGGGATTAGACCCTTGTTGCTCTCTCGGGAGTCAGTATGTAGCCCCAGGACGCCCTTGGGTATATGTGCGCTTTATAAGCTCCTAATAATAATAATAATTATTAGTATGATGTAATATTCTTAAAAGCGCTGACTCTTCAACTCTTTCCTTAACTGAAGTAGCTTTGAGATGGTCCTGATGTCTCCTGGGTGCATAAATGCAAAAGTCCTGCTGTTTTGTGTTTTTTCTTTTTTACACTTCGTAGTCTGCTGTGTGATGGTGTCCTAGATGTAAGATGCACCTAAGGTGTGCCAGGGCTCAGTCTGGGAGGCCGTGAAGTAGGCCTTTGCCAGTATCCAGATGCCAGAGTGCAAGGGCTTGATCAGCAGTTCTGAGGTCACGTTGTGGAAGAAACAGTTTGACTTTCCTCAAAAGAGAGAGCTGGAAGAGGCTGTCTGTGTTTTTTGACAATGTACTTCTTGAGAGAGAGGTTGTTGTCCAGGGTTAATCCAAGTGATTTGACATTCAGTGAGATTTGGGGTTCAAAGCCCTCAAAATGCATGTCATTGAGACAAGTTTGTATTGTACCTTGTATCTTGTTCTTCACAAATATTAGGATTTCCGTTTTATATATGTTGAGCTTCAGATAAGTACTGGACATCCAGGTCTGGATGATGGGCAAGCAGAGTTTGAGGCACTGGAAGTCAGAAGCAGAGGAGACTTTCAAGTAGGGTTGTGTATCATTGGCATATTTGTGAATCTCCATTCCGTTATCTGTGAGTAGAGCACCAAGTTCTGTTATTTGTGAGAAGAGCACATGCATTTGTGGGCTCCGACAGGGCCCCCACTAGTGGCCTTGCCAGGAGCAGTCAGCAAATGGGATGCAGCAGAAGAGGGTGTGATCTGACAGGAAGAGGTGCGGGGAGTGCTCCGGCGCTGCTTCTCCACAGAATGGGCCGCGCTTTTGCACCATTTCCGACAACACATAGCAGGCGCCCAGCTACCCTCAACACTACCAGCCACCACTGGAGAATCTAGTCGGGACCCACCAGCCCAAGATCCCAAGAGAATCCCTGAAGCAGTAGAGATATCCACACACTATTTATGCACACAAACCACCATTATCCCCATAGAGTCAGATGCACCTCACAACATGCCCAATCTTGTTCAGCCCACAGCATAGCTTCCAACATTAAGTGCAACCCCGCCCACACACACATATCCCCTAACTACCCATCCCCGGTTTGATCCCAAGTTTGTAGATAATAGACCACACTCATAGTTCTACACACCAGACATATTCCAGGAAGGATAACCCCTTTTGAGGTGCAACAGAACAGAATGCAGCACACTCCAAATCTTATCTTACTTTCAGCATACATGTTGCTAGTCTGTAACTGTACTACCATCTTTGTATTACTGTTGGTTGAATAGCATGCATGTGAATTTTTATGTATGACATTGGACGCTGATCTGCAATCTGAAAAACTCAATAAAAAGGTGTACAAAAAATAAATAAATCTGTGAGTACTGCACCAAGTGACGACATGTAAAGGGTGAAGATGACCAGCGACAGTATGGAACCCTGGTGGACTCCACACATGATGAGAATCTTTTGTGACCTGCAGGTGCTCATGTGACCAAACTGGTGTTGGTTGGGAAGGTAGAAGGAATCCAATGATGGTCATTGACGTTATTCATATTCGTGACTTGATAGTGCATATGAGGGTGTGCGGTCGACTGCATTGAAGGCAGCTTAGAATTCTAGCAATATCAGGAGGTGGGGGTCATTCACATCTGTGGTCAGGTGGACATCATCTACGATGTGTAAGGTGGCAATCTCCATGGTGCAGCGTGATCTCAAGCCAGGCTCATAGTTGTGCAGGAGGTGGTTAGCATTAATGTGACCTTGGTATTGAACATAGACCACTTTTTCAATAATCTTGCTGATAAATAATAGGTGGGTGACTGGCCAGTTGTTGGCAAGGTATTCAGGGTCTAGTGTAGGTTTCCTCAGGAGTGGGAGGATCTTGCCAGTTTTAGAGCTTCTGGGAAGATGCCTTGAGTGAGGGAGGTATTCACAATGGAATACATTTTTGTGGATCTGAGAATTGTTCAGATCTGAAATGCAGCAAAGTGTGCAGACATTTGTTACATTTACATGTTTATTCTTACCTGTATCTTTCTTGGTACGACAGTACCGTGATGACATAAGTGAGAATCCTGCCTCTCTTGCGCTTGGAGTGCCATGTATCGTTAACAATACACCATTTGTCTCATGTGATCGCTCTTAGCTCCACAGTGGCATTCTTGCTGTGCAGCAGGTCTATGGTGAATGCCTTGCCACTGACTTTACGCAGCATCTCTAATTTGCTGGCCTTTAGGAAGGGCCTTAAAACTTGGCTCTTTGTCCTCTAGTATGTTCCCTCCTTGGATCTCCTGTTTTTTTTCCTTTTATTCTACTGTGTTAGGTTTGTACGCTTACGAGCTGCCAATAAAAAGCGCCGGGACACTCCATTGGAGTAGCCGTGCGCTATAGAAATCATAAATAACATAACATAACATTTGATTTCATGGGGCAATACCAAAGTCTGTTGAAGCAACAACAGTCTGTCTCCAGCTTGGGTGCATTTACAATAGCATGATATTGCAAGGATTTACAAAACTCCTGAACACATTACAATGTGGTTGGTTTTCATAAGCTCCACCAACCTGTACAATTCTATATGTCTCATTATTGCATACTTATCATCACACTGTATAAAGGAATGCGATTTTTTATAAAGCATAGTTTGTGAACTAACATCTCTAAGCGAAGACAATGTTTGGGATATAAAGGAACTGAGGTATAGGTTTAGGAAACGATCTGCACTGGATCAAACAATTTGATGACTCAAGGAAGAAAAACTGAACCCATATTGCCTTGTTCCAACAACAACAGTTTGGCCACAAGACCACATCTACTTGTCTAAGCCCAGATGCATTGCTCACATTTCATGTTCAATCGATTGGATATGGTAAAAGCACATAGAAACCCTCCTGAATGCCACATAATTAATGTACTGTTACCAACTGAGAACAGGCTTAGCCTCTCTAGCTTATCTGTGATAACACAGAGTAAAATCATGCTCAATAGATGTTTGTTTTCAGACTCAAAAGACTCCTTGTTATCATAGGACCATTCCTCCCGAAGATTCATTTTAATGAAATTGAATTTTTAAGTAGAACTAAAGAAATTAATGTTAGACTTGATATTTGAGTTACAGGGGTGTGTGAAGTATCAACTACAGTACAGTGGTGCAATAACATTTTTGAGTCCACAGAAATTTTAAGGGAACTGTGGCACAGGGAGCTATAGTGGCTTGTTCATCTCAGTCAATTGCATGAAGCCAGGATTTCCAACATTGCATGCACATAGCACTAGAATCTAAGAATACTCATTTGCTTGTATAGTGATTGAGAGTCTATTTAATATGTTACATAGAAAGTCACCATATAATACTTGGAGTTTACGATTCAAAGATAGTACCATCCCAGCTTGTCTGAAGCCTGCCAGCCAAAGCACTTCTGAGGTAGAGTCCATCTCCCAGTTCAGACAATCCTCCTGGAAATGAGAGGTGTTCAGGGTGGCCCTCCCAATCAGATATTGTCACTTTCACTGTCTTCAGTCAGTACATGCTCTGTGGAACCACATTCCCCTTTCCTTTTAACCCAGCTTATCGGAAACGTTTGCAAGGGCTGAGCAATAACTTACTGCAGGGTCCTCTGGACACTCCTACTGTAGGCAGGTGCCATAAGTACCTGTTTCTAGTTTTAAAAAGAATACGAACCCAGAAGAAGAGAAAACATGGCCTCCTACTGCATCTAGTGGCATGAATAAGAAATCTGCCTTTTTGTAAATAAAGGGGGCAGGTTTGCATTTAATGAAACATTTTGTAAATTTTGCTAAAGGAGCATAGAGCTCTAGGAGTGGGTTTTGTGGCATAATGCACCCTTGGCCTCCCCCCTTGTGAAGGCCCTGTCTTTAGCAATGTCGCAATTTGCCTCAACTAATGCCTTGCCCATGAAATCAATTTCACACTTCTGCATATGCTAAGGTTTCAGTGTGTACCCACTGCTCTTTATAAAGACATGTTTCACCCCTCAGAATTATTATAATTAGGTACAACTCTCAATGTTAAAAAGTGGAACGGATATTCCTTTGGTCTGTTTTGACCTACATTGAACTGAAAGAGCAATACACAATCTGAAAACAAAGATGGCATACATTTAGAAATAATATAATGAAGAAACCCATATGGACAAGTCCTTCATGACCAAAACGTCCTTTACAATTGATTGACAAGAATAAAAAAAGAATCATGAGATAAAAATAAATTGCTGAGTCTAGCAGCAACCCAGTCTCTAATCATAACCCTAACCCCTATTTAGATCTAGGCAATTTTGTTGCTGAAATATGGAAGTGGATAAATGCAATGAACTGCTTTTCCTCACTATAGGGTCACTATAGCAAATTTCACCATTCATGGTTCGTGGTGGTTCACTGTTGATCACTGGTTTGCATCTGGAATTGCTTAATTGGCACCAGAACTTTTAGTGCTCTGCACTGGGGCTTAATTCGTAACACTGTTCCTATGAGCGCTGATGGTCGATATTTCTGAGCAAAGCACGTTAGCAGATTATTTAACAAATCAGTGTACCTTAAAAAAATAATGCCAGCACGTCAAGGCCATTCTTACAGTTTTGGGTAATTCAAATAGTCCTTATTTTCACATTTTTAAGAGTTTGATGGATTAGTAGCAATCTATTGTACCCTCATTTGCCAGCTCGAATAATGGCAGTAGGTAGTGCAGGCTAGAGTGACCTCTGAGATATACCTCATACCATGGAACCTATTAGACAAATAAAGCACTGCATGCGTAGGGGTGGCGAAAAATGTCCCACAATTACACAAAACGTTTCAAATTCTGTGAAATCCACCTAGAAAAATACATTCATGATAAAATTGCAAATTCTTTCTGCCCGCAAGTTTTTTTATATGAGCAAAATGTCTGCATGTAGCATTTCACCACCATTTTCCGGCCCCTAATACTCATATTCTTATTATTCCTAACTAAAAGTGATTTCTAACCCTAATTCTTAACATCCGTATCTAATATAAAAAGTGATAATTCTCATTAGACTTTTTAACCTTAGTATACGTTTCCTCGTTTTAATTTCGTTTTCACAAACTCATGATATTACAATAGTCCAACAAAGTTAACATGAAGAAAACATGAGGTGAACACTGAAATATCTCTTTCCTCTGCCCATTAGTGCCAGACTCCAGCTTAGAGGAGTGCTGCGTTCTTCCAGTCAACCGAGTTGTTTGCTGCATGGTGGTTGCCTGTCTGTGCTCAGAGAGAAGACCCCACTCCTTCCACTTTCCATAATGCTGGCACCACAGATTTCATTTATACTGGGACAGTTTAAGGAGAGATATTTCCTCCCACAACATCATCATTTTTAGTGAGGCAAACATTGCGTTATTACTGAGGACTGGGAACATGATATTGAAATGTGACTAAAAAAAGTAATGTAAAAAAAGACGGATTTCACATTTTAATCTTTTTCTTTTCAGCATGCAGACCAGGGCAATACCACCATCAAGCCTACAACTACAAGTGTGACAGACCAGGTATGAAATGTGAAGAAAGTGTAACCTCTGTAAATTATATATCACCCATATGCAGCTCTAAAACTAGCATATGTACGCAACCCGGTCTCTAAAGGGTTTTCCTAAAAGAAACTATGTTGCTAGACCAGGAGTCCTAGCCTGCTGTATTTACATGTAAGGAACATTTCCAGAGTGGCTGGTTCAAGCTGTGACATCAGAGAGTTGGGTGTCGTCCATCGAAGGCTACAAGCTCCTGGAAAACCCCAGTCTCATGTATGAGAGTGAGACAGATTTTGAGTTCTTATTGAGCCTTTCACTCCCATTGAGGCATAAGCAGTGGCGTCTCACAGAGGAAATTCTGTGGGGTGGTGGGGCGAGGTGGTGCAGGGTAGGGGGTAGTAGAGTCAGACATATGACGGCAAGGGGTGAAGTAGGTAAATACATAAATAAAACTACTTACCTTGCGCTCGCTGCATTACCAAGTCGGCGATGCAGCTAGCACAATGTTTTCTTTATTTATTTACTTACTTTACTCCTTTCCGACGTATGTCCGACTCCACTACCACCCCAACCCTGCGAGCCATCACTGGGCATAAGTAACAGTTAGTGGGTTCTGTGGGGGACGATGTACTTATACATTTTTTTATTTCAAAAGATTTTATTGAACATTTTCAAAATTAAATGAACAGAGGAGGGAGAAACAACAAGGTAATAAAAAAGGTGAATATTAAGGAGTCCAGGCCTGGTATAGAGGAACCCGGATAGTAGGTTAACATAGGAAATCATGAACATATAATAAAGCTAAGGCGGTTTGCATCAAATCAGAACAGTATAAAAGTTCTGCACCCAACAAAACAGGATGTATAAATCTTAATAATAAAAAATAAATTACCTGATACCAGTAGGCAATTGAGTGAGAAGTGATGTATAGAGAGAATCAGCACACATAGACTACATGGTACATTGTGTCAGGTATCTTGCAGTGAATAGCATAACATGAGTCACATAAATAGAACAGAGACAGAGATTGAGGAAGATAGTGTCAACCAGAATTGAGGAGCAGATAGAATGCCTGTTCAGGGCAGAGGCATACATGAGGCAATAGGCAGCAAGGAATAGATCCAGCTACTCACGCAATAGGTTTATAAGGAGGTTTGGTGGAGGCAAAGTAGTTGTCGAGGGCTGTCCAGAAAGAGGTATTGCAGACTATCCAAGGAGAGTTTCAGAGGGAGAACTTGTCAGCACCTCTCAAGAAGGAGACCCAGTTTAACCAAGATCGGAAAGAGGTGGCTTCTGTGTTTTTCCAGTTAGCGAGTACTGTTTTGCAGGCATCTGTTAGGAGAATATAAATCAAGAGGCTATCACCACGGGAGGTAATTTTTGCATCCTGGAATTCATGGACCAGAGATAAGAAATTATTTTCTAGTTCGACCCCCACATATTGTGTGAATGAAGTTGAACACCAAGTCTGAGAATGGATTTACTGCCCTGCAGTAGAATAATAATTATAATAATAAAGTCATTTATAAATGGCACAGCTACCTTGACTGAGGTGTCCCGGTGCTAAAGCGGATAATAACAGAGCAGAGCCGACGAAGAGCTAGTCCCTATGCCTGAACAGCCAGGTCTTCAAGGCATTTCTGAACTCCTGTTCAGAGTGCATCACACGAAGATGAAGAGGCAAGTCATTCCAGACTTTAGATGGTCCCACCTCAAACATTCTGCCCCCCATCCTCGCTTTAGCAAATCGGGGGATGGTGAGGTAGTGTTTATGGTTGGACCTCAGAGATCTGCCCTGCTGCCGAGGGCGAAGTCTCTTCCTCATATAGTTAGGGCCTCTGTCCTGATAGGCCTGGAAAGCAAACGTGAGGGCCTTGAATTCAACTCTCTTGGCCACTGAGAGTCAATGAAGTTGTCTGAGGTGGGGGGAGAAATGCTGGTGGAGAGGAACCTTATAGACCAATCTAGCAATAGCATTTTGCACTATCTGCAGCCTTTGAATCAAGCCACTAGGCAAGCCTAGGTAGAGTCTGTTGGCGTAGTTAAGATGTGAGGTGAGTTACGCATGCACTACCGTTTACGGGATTTCTCTGGCAAGCAGTCAATTAATTTTCCAATGCTTTTCAACTTGCTAAAGCAGGCTGCAGATTTGTGCTGGACATGGGAAGAAAGGGATAAGTCTTTGTCCCATCTGACTCCAAGGTTCTTGACCGAGTCCTTAGGTACTGAAGCACACAAGCCACCAGAAGAGGAGGTGGGGAAGGTCACCAGTCGAGTTATTACAATTCCAGCCCAATGGATTATCTCTGAGGGATAGCTTGTGAAGACGGTACGGTGTCCAGAAGGTTCTGTGCTTATACTTTTTTAATTTAACAAAAAAAGTTTTCCTATTTTTAGTTACAAGACAGCTGACACAGGAATTATTTGAGAGAGTTAAGAAGCTTCAACTTAAGTGAAAGGAAGGGAGTCTCTTGTGTTGTGAAGTTTGGAAGGGAGGGAGGGGGTGTAACCAGCTAAAACAAGAAGCATTCATTCTTGCCTGGTTGCTTTCTGTCAGAAAAAAGTAGACATGTGTGCTATTGGTTAATTTGCAAATGTAAAGGTTGCTTGGAAATTTGTATTGGTTTAATTGATGAAATCACTTGAAGTTTTGTGATGCCAAATATTTACTATTTTTGATTGCCATTGTTGGATATTACCAGCTGACCTATGGTATGTGTGCTTTCAATGGAAAGTTATGAAAAATGTTTGCACTAGGCACAATCTGTAGATTACTAAAACCTATATTTTGGAAGCACTTTTTTTCACTTAAACACAAATGTTTTTCCATTTTTTTGTGGCAGCCTATCTTATACTGTGTGTAATGCAAGTTTAAAATAATGACTTTATTATCCATAGTGTTATCGGTCACAGGCGGGGACCTTGTAGCACTGAAAATATACATGCACTATTTCCCACTTCACAAATCAGCATTGCATTCTGTGGCTCCACAGACAGACATCTCCAGTGATCAAATTAGGAAATACAGGTTTCTTAAAGTAAAATAGTGATTTTCCCACTGATTAGTTTACTTGTATCTATTTTCCATTTAATTTGGGTGCTAATTTATACGCAGTTAACTGAACGTGAAAGACCAACAAAATAGTTACAGACTATTTTGTTCTTGTTAGCAATGCCTTAGGTTTCGTCCCATGCCCTCTGACCCTGCCCATAGCACTGAGGATCACAGTTCCCATACTTAATTTAATTCACTGTGACTGCTGCAGGAAGGTGAATCTTAAACCAACTGAGGAGAGCTGGAAACTGACCTCCTGTGTTCAGCTGTTGATAGAGCCTATCTATTGGCACAGCTGCTCCTGACAGGATAAGAGGTGCCAAAGGTTGCACCCCCAGAACTCTCTTCTTCCTAGAAGAGGGTCGGGTAATCTGTGCTGTGTTCTGATTGATAGTTTGCATTTGTACACACTTATGGCTACATTTAAAGCTGGATGGACAGACTGACTGATTGCTGGGATGGTGTAAGCACCAACACAGCAGGAACACTTTAGTTGAAAATAAATTAACGGACGCCCCACTTTTTCTTGATAACTCGTTTGGCATTTTTGGCACTCCTGCCACAAACATGAAAAATATGCTTCGATGGCCTTTGTTTCTTAAAGTGTTCTTTCCAAAACACTCCAGTGCTAGTTCTGAAGTGAAATCATTTATGGAAAGAGCTTCCAAAGGCAGAGCCAGTATCAGCACTTAATTTGTTAAAAGATAAGTGACAAGGCCCTTGTCAGGGGTCACTGCCACTTGCACCCCCCATTACCCCTACCAGCACTGCCAATGACAATACCAACACAACTACTAACCATCACACACATACAAGTGCAACATTTCAAAATATTCCAAGCCCTCAAAGCTATAAGAATAACTTGGGTGGCAGGTTTTAGCCAACTTATTGTATATTAAAATTAATTGATAAACCACTGTTGTTGTGCTGATCTCTAAATTAGGCAAACTGTGCCACCAAGTGGCAGACTGTTACAAGTGCTGATGTTGACATTTATGTGCAGGTGCCGGGCACCAGAAATCGCTGGCTCAGATTAAGCACTGAGCCAGCTGAACTCCTCAATAAGAAACTATGTGATTCTAGCAACTGTAAATAAAGCGTGGTGCTCCAAGAACTTAGCAGACAAGGTACTGCCAATCTTTAAATGATGCCCTTAATTTAGTGCAGGTTTAGCATTTACCTATTTTAGTAATATTTTGCTGACGTTTTTATTAATTTTCCTTCCGTAGCAATGAAAGCTCCTTCAAAATGGAGACAGTGTTTACTATTATTTTGTTTTTAACGAAAAATCATGCTTCCTTCTATGTGGAAAAATCCATATTACTGACTCCTTTGATATCATTACAAAGCACTTCTGTACTCTACACCACTGCCATTTAATCACTCTTGTGCAGTTCAAGATGCAGTGGGCAGTTCCATTGCAGAAAAGAGAGGAACGTGTTTTATATTTAACAGGTTATTCACAATGAAAACGTTATTTTTGGTACTGAAGCAAAATTATTATTGAAGCAAGCTCCCTCTTCTTAATCATGTGGTAATATAATTTACACTGCTTGTCCCTTCTGATATCATGCGATCTACAAATATGGTCTATTCCTTTAATGATTCCCCTTTCGTTTGTTTAGTTTGATGTGTATATATTAGTGAATGCCACAGAAAGCATCTTTTTGTTTATCTGCATTATGTCCTACTGAAAATTCATTCAACACCACTGAAAATAAATATGATAAATGTGGCCCAGTAAAACATGTTACTTACAGCAAATATAGTAATAACCTCATATTAACACATGTAGAGTCACAAATACATTGCTTTTTTCATGTTGCAAACGGCCCGATTCGCAGAATTGGACTGTTTGCAACCCGAAAAAAGCATTTTTCTATGTACATAGGCCCATTTTGCGATCCTGGAATCTTACCAAATTGCAAATTGGTTTAGCAATTCTCTATTTGGAAGGGGCTTGTTAAGAACGTTGCTTCCTTATAGCAGCTAGCAGTGGTATGTACGAATGTTTTACGACCTAAATACGGTCGCAAAATGTAAGCATTTTTCCCTCAACTTAAAGAGGGTGGTCACCCATTCGCGAATAGGACCCATTTGCAAATGGGACCCCTTCCCTTTGGTGAATGAAAGCAAAAACATTTTTTAAAAGAAGCTAGTGGTCCCACAGACCACTGCCTACTCTTAAAAATTGAAAAGAAACTTTAAATGACTGTTTTTGAAACGCATTCCATTTTCCTTGAAGGAAAAGGTGCTGCATTATTAAAAAAACGTTGCTTTATGTAAAAGGAAACAGAGCATGGTAGTCTGCTGTCCACCATCCCTGTGTTTTTAGCGATTCCCAATGGTTCGCAAATTTCGACCTAACTCATGAATATTAATGAGGTAGTTCAATTGCGACCCCTTTAGGAATCTTTCAATCTGTCAAAGACACATTAGTACAAAGGTGTTTGCGATTATCTAATAGCGAATCACACACATTCGCTATTAGGTAATCGCAAAATGAAACCTACGTACCTGTGGCCCTTAATTCTATAGGGTAATAATCCAAGTTCATTGTTATTACCACAGTTCAGCAAAATTGGCATGAGAAATCATAAGTTGCTGCCTCACATATTGCATTTTAAAGTCACTTTACACATGGAAACAACTTTGATAATAAGCATGAGGCCTCTTCTGTGTTATTTTGGCCCACTGCACAAATGTAAACTCTTGCATCCTTCTTTTGATAAATAGCTTTTTAAAATATGGCCAGGAAGGAGTAGGGTTGCAAAAAAAAAAATTTTTGCTAAATGTGCTTAAAATTTGCAAAATTAACCAAACTAAACAAAATATATGTAGCTGGTTTCTCGAGTAACCTTTCTCTGCAGGCACATAGCTCACATAGAAAAGTCATGCGATGTACCAGAATGAGACCGTATCAAGGAGAAAATTTATTTTTGAGAACCAGATTCCCAGAGGCAAAAATTACATGAAGGTTTGTGTGATGGGAAATGCCGAACATTTGGCACATTTCTCACAACGCACAATTAGAAGGGAGTTACATAAGATTACACCAGGTGATTTACACAGGCATCATGACGTCCAACTAAAAAATCAGATGTTATTAGGCAGAGGTGTTTCTCTCTGAGGAGTGGACAAATCAACGACAGCCCTAATTCAGATTTTGTGATTCCATTTTCAGAATATACAGAAATCGTTTTAAATCTGTCTGTAATGTGTAAGCGGATGCAACTTAACACTGTTTCCTTTTTCTCCCTCTTAGATCCATGCTGTCCCTGCCCCCCTCAACAATATGACCATGGCAGATTCTCTCACCATGGGGGTGGGTGTAAGAAGTGAGACTCTCCACACTGGGATGGCTCCATCAGTATGCAAGCCTGCTCGCATGTGCCATTCCAGGTGAATGGAAATGTGAAATTGGATACCTGAAACAGAAATCACTTTACGCTGCTGTTATCCTGAAGAAGAAAACAACTCACTCAAGCCTTCTACATCATCTTAGTGTACCTGTACCTGATTCTCCATTCTAACGATGATTTTGCTGCCACTGTTTCTAATTAATTAAACTTACTGATGCAACTCATGTATGCCTCCAAGTGTTTCATGTTCCTAATCCTTTATGCAAATCACTTGTTCAGTTTAATACTGTTTACATCAGACTCAATATATTATCAGTACTTTCTTCAGCTGGGTGCGGTTAATTGGAAAACTCCTAGGGCCAAAGCCGCAGGGCAATCCTCCTTATAACTCTTTCCTGGAATTACATACTATAACACAGTACTGGTGACTCCAGGGAATTAATTACTGGTGGATTGCATGTAGGACTGCAGTGGCCCCATTAGAAATGAAGAATTACATATGCGTTCTGGGTCCGATTCACCCCACCCCATACATGTAATTCCTAATTTCCCCCTGAAGTTCACCCTGTGTAAAACCAACCCGATCAACAGTGACTCCACAATTTTTCTAACTTAGATTGGGTTGGTAACTGTTGTTACTGGCCTTATGACAACTATGAATGCACATATAATGAGGGCCTTAGAAGCTGAACATGTATTCAAATTCCCACATTTTCTACCTGTGCTTCTTTTTTTTGTTGCCTGTGCATTTGGAGTTGTTTGTTGGCCTTTACATACTCAGACAACCAATTAAAAAATGTTATTCCCCCTTCCTGTCTCGCAGTCTTACCATCCCCACAATCCCACGTCTCTGTGTAGCTTTTCTTCTTCTCACTCAAAAGTCTACAGTGCACAAAAATGTCCCACTTTCACTAGTCCATTCCCCAATGCAGAATTTTGTCTGTCATTTTAAATTGCAAATCAGTTTTAGCTTACTCAATCACATCTTTCTTTGCATGCTGTTACTCGAGAACGTAGAATAAATATATCTGCAATCTCCAGAATGCAAAATGGAATCTGAGTTATCATTGGTCATATATGTTTTAGCGAGCAATTTATAGGGATTCCCAATTCTGCTTCTTCTGTCATAGATCAAATGCTCCCCTGCCGTGCTAGGTTGTCCTTTGTCCATGGATGTCAATTCATCAAAATTCTAAGGGTAGCAGACGGGAGTTCATACACCCTTTGACCTCAGTGACATCACAGGAAATAATATCACATCATCTTGGAGCCTGAATTGTAAAGAGAAGTGTTCTCAAATGATCTTAATCCTGATGACATCACAATAATTGACATTGCTTGATTTCCATAATAACTGCATTATTAATAAAAACCCAACACAGATACATGTTATTTTAGATCTCACATATTTTAAATAGGAAACTGACATGAAATGCTGGGAAACCTTTCTCTTTGTCTTAAAGGAAAATATATATGGTCATTTTAGGAGGATATCCTCCCACAAAACAACAGAACAATACAGGAACCTACGTTTTGTATGCCACTAACTGCCAACTTTGTATACCTCAACAAGAAATGTATTGGTAAATAACAGGGAGAAAAAGGGGATTTAAGAAATATAGTAGTTATGTTTACTTCTATTAATGGATATGGACCATGAAGCCTATTCACAAAGCTAAATGAATGTGTAAGGATAATGTCAAGAGAACTGAATTTAACTCAATTATGCCACTCCATAATTAAAGGGATTCGTATTAAGGATATGCCCTTTTGCGGATCCTGATTAATCAACCACAAGCGAAGCACTTTATGGTGCTGAGCTCTGGGGGCGTGGTGAGCTACACAAGCTAGCGGTGAGCAAGAATACATTTGCTAGGACCTTGATTCCAGTCCCAAAAAGTACCCCGTTGACGACTCTGTTTTTTTATCTAGGGCTTTGGAGAATTGCTGATGTAGCAGTAATTAAGCCACTTACTTACTGGTTATGTATTTGGTCCACTCCAGAGATAACCCAATACTGCAAATCTCTGAAAGAAGTTCTGAACCTAAGTGATGCCAAACGGATTCCCTGGTTTAGACATATAAAATCATAGTGCACACTGCTGAGGATGTCTCATTTGTGGGAAAGCCCAGAATCCATCAGTAAGAATGATATTCCAATATTGAAAGCTAAATACTGGGCTTACGTAGAATACCAACATGCAACAAATAGATCAGCAGGGTGCTTTACCTCTGAGTTCTTGAGCATCAAGCCCGATGCAGAATTTAAGCATTTTTACGATCAGATCTCACCACCTATGGCGAAAAAATATTTTTGGGAGATTTAGATTTGGCTGTTTACCTTTAAGGTCATTTTCTGTTTGGGGGTGGAATTTAGCAATAACTGTATTCCCAGCCTGTGGTGATGCACAGGAGACAATGGATCATATACTTTTATTTTGCACTGAATACTCTCTTTACCGCAGGAAATGGATTCATCCGATTTGTTGCAGACTGGGTATCACGCAATATAGGGTGGCTCTGAGAATACTAAGATCTGACACTACACCTTTCATTGTATTTGATGTGAGCAGATTTTTTGCTGCACTTCTACTTTATGCGCCAGGAGCTCTTGTCCCAGGTTGTAACTGAGTTTCCTGCAGTAACTGAGTTGGAAGCGTCGCCACAGTCAAAGTGATACTTATTCTATGGAATTCAACTTGAGTATGCTGTTGCCAAGAGACATATAGCACTTTATAGTTCTTAGTTAGAATGTATGAGGATAGAACTAATACTGTTATGTTTTGCACTGTTCTTTCGAAGGATTACAGTTAGGGTGACCAACCGTCCGTGAATTTCACGGACAGTCCGTAATTTCGGCCGTCTGTCCGTTGTCCATGAAGGAATCTTTAACGGACGCCATTTGTCTGTCATTTTAACAGGGCACCGGTTGCCTCACCCTAAAGCCGGCACAGCTTGCACCCACCTCCCTTCTTCACTCCGATGCTGCACCAAAGCTCATCAGATACTCAGCAGCATTGGAGAGGCGCAGCGGGATGGCAACCCGCACACCTCCAGCCCTTGATGACCTGTTAAGAGGTGCTTCGAAGGTGACAGAGGGAGGGGCTGCAGGTTCAGGAGCAGCGACATCTATTCACATGCAAACAGCCCTGAATGCATCATGTCTCTGCTATTTAGAGGGGGGCTCACACATTCCATTTCTACCCAGGGCCCCAAGCATCCGATACTCGGCCAGATTACACCCCTGATTACACCGAGGCAGCACGTGGTTCTCTTCACAGAGCGTAATTACTGTCACTAAATTGTAAGCAAACCTTGGTTCTTCAAACATGCAGTCTATAATGTAAGAAAATAAAGAAATGGCACAATCGCACCCACACTGATTAACAAAGTATGGAGGACAATCAGTTCAATCAGTTCTGTTAGCGTATCTCCTGTAAGTACTGTACATCACAGTGGGGGGCATTTTGGACAGAGAGCCTAGCCTGTCTTCTCGTTGTCTTGTGCAGGAGGGGGCGAGGAGACCAAGATGATACTAGAATACTGCATGCCCACCCCTGTGCCCACCCTGGTGGATCCTGTTTTCCTTTTCCTGTGATGGCTCCTGTCCCCCCATGTGGTGGCTCTGTAGTAAATACTCTGGAGTCTGTCTTGAAGTAAGCTGGATTTATTGCGCAGTTAACAACAAGCATCTTCATCAAGGAGCTGGTCAGGAACAACTGACTCAACTCAGAATCTCTAGAGAAGCACAGAACTATGCACATTCTGGAATACAGTGAGGTAAGAAAATGAAGGAAACAAAGGTAGGAATAATGTATAACACATCTCCTCTCATTGAACACAAAAGAACTAGGATCACTAAAGAAAGAAATTATCTATTAGTAACAGAAACAATCTATTTGTAACATAAGGAAAGTACATGACATAGAAAACACATTTCGCAGTCATTATAGAGAATATGTTTTGATTCATTTAGTCAATCAATCAATCACAACAATAATCATTAAGATATATGGGTGGTCTGCGAGACCGTAGACACCTTGAGGATGGCTGTAATCCATCTGAACTCTCCTCACTGGTCTGAGCTTCAATAGCATCACCACCACCACCCCTCCTATACTGGGAAATATCACCAATTGGAGAAAGTGTGCGGGAATCACCCCCACCGCCCCTTCTGCTTAAGTCTCCTACAGAGCTGGAGGGAATATCGGAAGGAATGAACATATAACCAGAAGAGACATCTTCAATTTCACTTGAGAAGAATCAGACTTTGAACCATGAGGGCTAGTAGAACAAGCTTTCTGATACAAAGCCACCCTCCTCAAATTCCATTTTTCTCCATTGGAAAGTACAACATAGTGAGGGTAAACCATCTTCACCGAAAAAGGGCCTCTAAATTTGGACAAACCCCCAGAAACCCTCCCGGACTTCACTTTCACAAGATCACCCTTATTAATTCTGCTCGATGTAGGTTCTGTTAGTCTCTTACCAGAAGTTACATGTGTCGGTAAAGGAAAAGACCCAGACACAGAACCATCCTTTGCCAAACCTGATTGGGAAACCAAATTCTTGAGCCAAGAAGGGGTCAATTTCGTGCTGGCAACCCTGCCTCTCATAATCTCAAAAGGAGATTTGTTCTGAGAACCATGAAGTGTAGTACAATAGGCATAAACCATCTCGCTAACCAAGGTAGAAGCTGATGAACTCTTAGATATAGCCATCTGAATGGTCCCCTTGACTAATCTATTCAGGCGCTCACAGAGTCCATTCCCTTGCGGGTTGTAGAGGGATGTTCTGTGATGAGAAATACCAGAGGCACTAAGAAAAGAACGCATCTCATGAGAAACTAACTGCGTCCCATTGTCAGTTATGATGACCCTCCATAAAGAATAAAGACCTTAGATACTTTATAGTCATTTCAGTAGTAATGTCCTTCAAAAATTCAACAGACAACCATTTTGAAAAACAGTCCACTACAACTATGGCAAACCTCTGAGAGACAGGTAATTCGTTCATAGGACCTATAAAATCCAGGCATATAGTATGCCATGGAACTTCAGGAAAGTTTAACTCTCCAACTTGAGATCCTGCTGAAACTTTCAACCGCTTTTCACCTACTTTACATGTAGGACATTCCTCAACCCAGGAAGAAACAGAGGAGTCTATACCTGGCCACCAAAAATTCAATTTAAGCCTTTGTTGTGTCAATGTTTGTCCCAGATGCCCCTCATGTGCTATGGCGATAAGTTTGGTTCTTAAGTTAGCAGGAGGAACAAATTTGTCTCCTCGCATTATAACATTTTCTTCACACACAGACAATTCGTCAATAATCTTCAAGAAAGGACGAACTGAAACATGCACACAACTTTCCCTTCTTGAACCCAACTTGATCAATTGGATAACTTCTTGTAACACACAATCATTGGACATGGCCTCTACCCAATTCTTATGCGTGAAAGAACTTGCACCAAGAGAGACAACATCGTTAATCCAAGCGATGTTTTCTTCTACACTTTCAAGATGGAACTCATCATCAGACAGATGTTTAGTCGAGATTGCTAATCTAGACAGACAATCAGCCTGTAAATTTTTCCAGCCTTGTATGTGAGAGATATCAAAATGATACTCTTGCAGTTTAGAGGCTAATCTTGCTAGCCTTGGAGAACTACAGGCTGCACCTCCAGGAGAGAGTATCCTTATAAGTGGTTTATGGTCGGTCTTTAGGTTAAAACGTGTACCCCACAAATAAGTGCGGAAATGGTGAGCGCCCCAGGCGGCAGCCAAAACCTCTTTCTCAATAACGGAGTAGTTCCGTTCACTTTGAGAAAGAGTGCGGGAAGCAAACGCAATGGGCCTCTCACCATCCTTGTGTGCCTGTACTAGAACAGCACCAAGACCACATGCGCTCGCATCAACCAACAAGGTAGAGACTTTCTTGGTATCAAACGGTGCCAATACTTTTGCACAGCAAATGGCATCCTTGATATTGTTGAAACATGTGTCCAATTCCTGCCCCCAAACAAATTTACAGCCTTTTTTAAGTAACGCTCTCAAAGGTAATGTCTTCTCAGAAAATTTTTCCACGAATTTAGAATAATATTCAATTAATCCCATGAAGGACCGTAATTGATCCTTGTCGGCTGGACAAGGAGCAGAGCGTATGGCTTCCAAGAGATCTTTTTTAGGTTTCACTCCCTTGGCGGATATTTCATGGCCTAAATATTCGATGTCTTGGACAAGAAAGTGACATTTCTCTTTCCGCAAGGTAAGCCCTGTATCCCAAATCCTATGTAATACATTCTTCAGAACTAGATTGTGTTCAGAAATGGATTCTCCAAATATCAAGATGTCATCTTGGAAAAACACCACATTTCTCAACCCCTTGAAAATCTCCGTGACTAACCTTTGAAACACACTTGCCGCCGATATCAAACCAAAGGGAAGGCGAGTAAATTGGAAAATACCTTCCGGAGTGATAAATGCGGTGAGGTGTTTCGAAGATTCATGAAGCCTGACCTGATGATAGGCACTCCTCAGGTCCAGCTTTGAGAAGTATTTTGCTCCCTGAAGGGTAGACACCATCTCTGAGATATTCGGTAGGGGAAAGGTGTCGGCAACAATACACTTATTTAGGGCCCTAAGGTCCACACAAAACCTGAGCTTGCCATCGGCCTTCTTAGAAATGACCACTGGGGAACCCAGGCTGATGCCTCTGTTGGTTCTATGACTCCTGACTGAAGCATTTCTTCAATCAACAACTTTACATCTTCACGAATAGAGATGGGAATTCTTCTGACACGGTGTTGTATGGGTAGACTATTCTTCTTCAGTTTGATAAGGTGAGAGTAACCCCTCAGCTAACCGAGTTCGGCTTTGAACACTGAACTAAATTCATTGAGAATGGACTCGATAGAATAATCATCTACTACCATGATCTGGTTCTTGGCTCTAGGGTTGATAACTATATACAAATCATATTGGTGGATCCAACCTAGAATGGGTGGACCATCAATAGAGACGTACACTTTCCCACGAGTGGATCTCTTCTCAAAGCTAATATCAGATTAAAAAAAACCAAGAATTTCAATCTTCTGTCCATTAAAACCCTTTGCTGAAATGTCACTCTCATTCAAGTTCATCCCCTGCCAGAAGGTGTCAAAAGTAACTCTAGGAATAATGGTATGACGTGACCCTGTGTCCACCATCAATGATACTTCATGGGAGTCAATTGTGAAGACAGCTTTCGGTCTGTTCTGTCTGGGATCATCACCAACCACATCGACTTCATCCACTACTAAGAATCTTTCCGCTTCATTCTCATGCGGATAGTCCTCAACCGTAGCAACCCTTTGCTTAGATTTAGTCTTGCACATCTTTGAGAAGTGGCCCATTTTACCACATTTGAGGCATTCTTTATTTGCCGCAAAGCAGAATTTCGCTTCTGAAGAGTGGCTATTGCTTCCACATCTGCTGCATAGTTTGCTGGCAATTAAGTTTTTCTTTTGTGGAAATCTCGGTTTGTTTCTTACTACTGCAACATTGTCACTCCCACAATGTTCACATTCAGTAGAATTATTCCTATCAGAAACTACTGAAACTTCCTGTTGTGGACTCGCTTTGTGAGAATCAAGTGTCTTCATACACTTGCTAGATTCCTCAATGACCTTTGCTAGATCTATGGCATCCTTGAGCGAAGGATTCTTTGCCGCCCACAACCTCTCCTGAATTTTCTTGTTCGAACACTGTACTATAAGTTGGTCTCTTATGAGTTCCTCATTCATGACACCGAATTTACATTTAATAGACAACTCTCTGAGTCGGGCCACAAAGTCATCTATGGACTCAGATTCTTTTTGTCGCTGGGTGTAAAACTTGTATCGGTTCATGACTAGGTTCTCCTCCTTCGAGAACCTAACTTCCAACCTTGCTACAGCTTCCTTGAACTCATCATCCATGTCTTGTCCGTTAGCTCTTAAGGCTATGGGTAAAAATCTGAAAACTCTCTGCCCTTCTTTGCCCAGCGTGCTCAAAAGGATGGCTTTTTTCCTCTTGGCCGAAAATTCTTGACCGTCAAGTGCTTCGAGGTAGTTGTCAAACATAATGTACCAATCTTCCCATGGTATCTCTGGTGTACCAGGTTCAGGTAGGAATTGTGGAGGTAATGTGACCAGGATTTGTTGTGCCATATTGATAAGTTCAATTTTATTAAATTAAAACTTTGAGTAACGATGGAACAATGTAAATTTTTTTTTTTTTTTTTTTTTAGTATAATATGAAAACGTACCTCTGTATATGTATTGTATATAGGAGAGCTTGTTTTGTTATATTGATGGTCAATCTGCTGATGAGAAAGCTTCTCCCCGACAGCCGGTCACAAACGAAGAAAATTGCACTTTAAAAATGTAAACACTTAATAAAATGGCCGCTATGCCAAAACGAGGCTTGGATTGTCTGAGGAGGAGGCGTGAAATGCAAGGGACGTCACAGCGCGCTTGCGTGTAGAGTTCCCTTGACTCAGTCACAGTGTAAGGACAATGCGTCTAGCAACACCGCCGGCGTCACATTGAGTGCGCATGCGCGCAGAGCTTTCCACTGCTCTCCGTAGGTGTGACGTCAGGCAACAGCGCGAGGGTAGCGCGCCTAGCAACACCACCGGTTGGATAGCGCTCGCGCTAAAGGCAGATTTTTTACTCACGGTTCCTCCGCAAATGAGAAATTTAGCAAAACGCTGGCAGGGCAGAGAGGTTGCACACGTGGAGTTCTTTATTTTCCTTGAAGAAGTCTTCTGTTCGTTGTTAGCTCTGCGCTCTCCGAATGACAACCCAAATTCTCACGGTCCGTGGGAGAATACCAAGAGTATCTCTGACCAGCTACAAATCGTCGCCATAAATTGTAGTAAATACTCTGGAGTCTGTCTTGAAGTAAGCTGGATTTATTGCGCAGTTAACAACAAGCATCTTCATCAAGGAGCTGGTCAGGAACAACTGACTCAACTCAGAATCTCTAGAGAAGCACAGAACTATGCACATTCTGGAATACAGTGAGGTAAAAAAAATGAAGGAAACAAAGGTAGGAATAATGTATAACAGGCTCCAGTCCACCCCCCGCCTGTGATGGCTCCTGTCCCCCATGTTGTGGCTCCAGTCCACCCCCACCTGTGATGGCTCTTGCCCCCCCCCTGTGGTGGATCCTGTCTCCGCCCTGGGTGGCTTCTGTCCCAGTCCTGGAACGGCCCCTGCAGCGAGGGTGAAGTTCTTGATGGGCCCCTTCTCAAAAGGGCTCAGCTCAAAATTAATATGGAAAGGTCGGCGAGTAAGTAATAAGGGATGGGTGAATGGCTGGATGAATTAGTGAAAGGGTGAATGGATGAATGAAAGATTGAATAAATGGATAATGAGAGAGGATGGATGGATTGATGAGTGAGGGGAAGGATGGAATGAAAATGTAAATAGCTGGATGTATGGGTGGAAGGGTAGCTGGATGATGGATGAGGGGAAAGATAGATGAGGGGAAAGATGGATGAGGGGAAGGATGATGGATGGAGGGGAAGGATGGATGGATGAGGGGAAGGATGGATGGATGGATGATGGATGGATGGAGGAGAAGGATGGATGGATGGATGGATGAGGGGAAGGATAAATGGATGGGATGGATGGATGGATGGGTGAGGGGAAGGATGGATGATGGATGAAAGGAAGGATGGATGAGGGGAAGGATGGATGGATGAGGGGAAGGATGGATGGATGATGAGTGGGTGGGTAGAAGGATGGATGGATGGATGATGAGGGAAAAGGATGGATGGATGATGAGGGAAAAGGATGGATGGATGATGAGGGGAAGGATGGATGATGAGGGGAAGGACGGATGGATGGATGGATGGATGATGGGTGGGTGAAAGGATTGATGGATGGAGAGTCGGTGGGTGAAAGGATGGATGGATGATGAGTGGGTGGGTGGATAGTGGGTGGGTGAAAGGATGGATCAGTGGATTTGATGGTGGGTGGGTGAAAGGATGGATGGATGAGTGGGTGGGTGGATGGCTGGGTGGATGATGGGTGGGTAGGTGGATGAAAGAAATGATGGATGGATTGATGGATTGATAAGTGCAAAGGTGAATGAATGGACGTATGAGTGAAAGGGTGGATGTAAGGATGGATGAGTGAGTGAAAGGGAGGGTAGGTGGACAAAAGGATGAATAGATGTGTGAAGGAGTGAAATGATAGATGGATGAGTGATAGGGTCAATGGATGGATTCATGAGTGGATGAGTAGATGGATGGATGGGTGGGTGGATGGAAGGAAGGAAGGATGGCTAAGTGAAAGGGTCGATGGAGAGAGAAAGGGAGGATGGATGGAGGACTAAAATAGTGGATGGGTGGAAGGATTAGTAAGTGAAAGGATGGCTAGATTGGTGAAAGGGTAAATGGCTGAATGGATGAGTGAATGGATGGATGGGATGAAGAGTGGATGGATAAGTGTACAGAAGGATAGGGTGAAAGGGTGGATGGATAATGGAGATGAGTGAAAGGATGGATGAGGGGATGGATGAAGGGATGGATGAGTGAAATGATAGATGGAAGGATACATGATGGATAGGTTTGCAAACGGTTGAATATGTTTGGAAATGGCTGGGCTTACTTATATACTATTGCGTGACCTCTGATGTGTCTGTAAAACGTACCTATTGTCCTGAAGTTTTGTCCTGAATTTTGACCTCCTGTCCTGAATTTTGACCCTTTGTCCTGAATTTTTACACTCACCGTCCTGAATTTGCACAAATGCCAGTTGGTCACCCTAATTACAGTAACCTTTCATGACAGATATATATGCTATATACCGATTTAAATAACTTGTTTTATTGCTCACAACATGTACTGATGTACTCCCAGTATGAAGGATTGAGAGAGACAGAAGAGAGTTATCATGCATCTGTCGATAAGTGGGTAGTGTCCCAGCTAAGTGAACACATTTTTATCATTGTATATATAGATGCTGTCTTAATGTGTTTGTAAGAGTTTTTATATGTTTTATTATATTTATTATTATGCACTTTAATGGTCATTTGACAAAATAAAGTGATATAGATAAGTAAATATATTGGTAAGTCACAAAGAGAGAAAAAGGGGATTTAAAAAATGTTGTAATTATGTCCACTTGTAATAATTGATATGGACCATTGACCCTATTCACAAAGCTAAATAAATGTGTAAGGATAATGTCAAGAGAACTGAATTTAACTCAATTATGACACTCCAGAATTAAAGGGATACGTATTAGGGATAATATATTTTGCGGATCCTGATAACTCTGCCACGAGTGGGATGTTCTTTGCACCCGTAAATTCCACTCAAGGGATGGGAATGTGGGTTTTGTTGTGTGCTTTAAGTTGTGGTTTGCATTGGAAGTTTGTGAACGTCAACAAACGAGTATTTTTGATTGCATTCACAAACTCCTTTCAGCCATGTTTCCAGCTGGGAATGTGTCAAATTTTTACTCTGATCAAGTGATGGCATAAATATGTTTTCAGAGTGGAAATGTGAATGGATCACTACCAAATTTGGTGAGAATGCAAGGGAAATAGGTTTCATCACCATAAACATATATTTTAATGGCAGAGAAAAATGAAAGAGAAAATGTGCGTTTACACAGGGTAAAGTGTTTCAATGAGAATAGATTTTACATTTGGCGTTCCTACCATTTCCCAATGAATCTACATGGAGACCTGTGTCAGGCACAGCTTTGTGTGCAGGTGCAAACGTAATTGGTGAATTCCAAAAAGTTGTTTATCTCTTTAGCTGCTGAGGTTTCCCCGCTCAAGTGTTGTGTCTTTTTTTTATGTTTGGGGCACTTTGTGCTTAAGGCTTAATAACTTTTTTTCCCAGAAATGATACCCATGCCAAATGTAAGTCTTTTTTCGCTGCATGTAGGGCATTCTAAAGATATCCAGTATTTGATGGTTCTCCTGGAGGAAACTGAGAAAATAGCCAAAATGTCACAAAATTGTATTTTCTTGGGAAAACGTAGGAGAAAATTGCTGTGCAAGACAGCAAATATATATATATAGATATCATTTCACCTCGTGTACATCCTACTGCTAGCGGAAAAAAGACGAGCGCTGACCTCCAATGGTGCAATTGTTATTTTATTTTCAGTCTTCTGCCATAACGCGTTTCGGCCATCCAAGCGGTCTTGATCACATATATATATATATTTCTTTTTTTTTCAATGACACCAACAACAGGTATCCTTGCTTTCAGAAGTCAAAATTTTACCGCCATTTTTGCATTTCTTTGATAGCCTATTTTTTCTATTTTTTGTGGTCTTGACCTACTTGCTGCTTGAGTAGAAAACAGATATGAAAGCCAAAGGGGGGACTAGGAAAACTATACAATACTGAAAATGAGGCAAAATTCCAAATCTGTTCATTTCTGTAGATTGTGTAAATTGTTCATGGTTTTCCAGAAACAGAAATAAATGGTAAAAATTGCTTTTGGTGATGTTTTAATCTGCAATAGTTTGCCCTTATGGTCGATAACATTCTCCTGGAGGAAACTGAGAAAATAGCCAAAATGTCACAAAATTGTATTTTCTTGGGAAAACGTAGGAGAAAATTGCTGTGCAAGACAGCAAATATATATATATAGATATCATTTCACCTCGTGTACATCCTACTGCTTGCGGAAAAAAGACGAGCGCTGACCTCCAATGGTGCAATTGTTATTTTATTTTCAGTCTTCTGCCATAACGCGTTTCGGCCATCCAAGCGGTCTTGATCACATATATATATATATATTTCTTTTTTTTTTCAATGAAACCAACAACAGGTATCCTTGCATTCAGAAGTCAAAATTTTACCGCCATTTTTGCATTTCTTTGATAGCCTATTTTTTGTGGTCTTGACCTACTTGCTGCTTGAGTAGAAAACAGATATGAAAGCCAAAGGGGGGACTAGGAAAACTATACAATACTGAAAATTAGGCAAAATTCCAAATCTGTTAATTTCTGTAGATTGTGTAAATTGTTCATGGTTTTCCAGAAACAGAAATAAATGGTAAAAATTGCTTTTGGTGATGTTTTAATCTGCAATAGTTTGCCCTTATGGTCGATAACATACCATTACATCTGTCAGAACCTTCTAGTCACAGGGATACATAGTGATTGTTGGTAGTGCTTGATACCCTGAGCTTTTCAGTGTGTACCAACCATGCATATCCTATCATATAGCAAAATCTAATGAATAAAAAAATGGGTATGATGGAAAGCTATATATTATTTTTAAATGTGCACTAGATAGTTGAGTTAAGGAATATTATACACCTACCCATGCTACCAGGTGATTCTGAAGGAATTTTGCAACATCTTTTCTATTTTGCACACTGGCTTATGTTTGAAAGCCAAAATGGAAGAGAAATCTAATTGGTAATAACAATTTCTCACTATTCAGCTTTCCCACGTGTCTCCTGTTGAAAATTGTATTCCACTTACATATCTGGACTAAGAGTACCAAACACAAGAAAGGCCCGAAAACATAATGAAGACACATCAAATTTTAAGCATCAAATATCACCTTTTTTGGCAATGTGGGTAGCTGTGGCATTTGGACCCTAGCTCGGCCGCCATTCAGGGAAACCTACTATACCCATACTATAGTGTAGTTACTATATTCCCAATAGGCTCTGCGCATTGGAATAATATATCCTATAGATTGGACGTAGGACTGAGGTCAACTAGGTCTCTATCGAATATACTAAACTTAATTGTGTGTGTGCCAGCTAACTCAGAGGTCACAAGAAACTTTCTCAAATACACAAGAAGGGATTAGTTTCTGACAACCGCATAACCATGACAACTTTGTTTCCCAAGAATAAGACTATTATGGGCCCGATGTAGGTAAAACGCATTTACCGATTTTAAAATACCGATCCGTACCGAATCGGTATTTCAAAATCGGAAAATGATATGTAGGAAATAATCATCGGAAAAATACCGAATCGGTAGCATTCGGTATCGAGAGTCGATACGTACCGATTCGCCAACTACCGAATCGGTATAGGCCGGGTCGGACAAGTCCGAATCGGAAAAAAAAAAATGCGGAACCAACCGAATCGGTAAACGCCGATTCGGAATAATAAATACGCCCCATGGGCCGAAAGGCCAATAGGAAGGCATTATACATTCCGAATCGGTATTTACCGAACACATTCGGAAAATACCGAATCGGAAAATACCGATTCGGAGAATGCCGTTTTGCCGAGCTGGTTGAGTGACACTGAAGACATCAGCCAATGAGCTGTAAGCACCCTCCCCCACAGGGTGTGGCAACCCGGACATTGGACATTCCTACCCCTTGTTGTTTAACTTTTCTTTTGTTGCACATCAGTGCAGTAACGTTGATGCAACATTATTAAATTTAATTTCTGAACACATACATTGACCTGTTTGTGCATCTGTACTCACTCAGAAATAGTTGTCTGTGATCTCCTGACGCCTGTATCTGCCGTCAGATGGTGCAGAGACTCCAGCAGGTAGTGGTAGTGGGACAGCATTGTCATCATCAGGGTCCTCGTAGTCGGATAACTCTACCTCAGTGCCTTTCCTGACTGCAAGGTTGTGCAACATTGCACACACAGCAATAATCTTGCAGCAGGTGATGGGGGTGTATTGTCTTGCACCTCCGCTCTTGTGCAGACATCTGAACCTGCTCTTCCAGATGCCAAAGGTCCTTTCCACTACGTTCCTCGTGCTTTTGTGTGCACGGTTGTACCTCCTTTGGCTGGGTGTTGAGGGGTTGAGGTAAGGTGTGAGAATGAACGAGCGTAGGGCATATGCACTGTCGCCTGGAAGGAGAAGGGGTAACATTACTCACATGCATACATGTATTACACACTGCAATTTTGGTAATGGGGGTCTGACACTGTGTCTTACCTAGGAGGTATCCTTCGCCAAATTCCCCTGCCATCAGCCGTGCATAAATCCCGCTACTCTGGAAGATATAGGAGTCATGGGTACTCCCCGGAAACTTTGCAACCAGGTCAGTGATCACACACTTGGCATTGCATATCACTTGCACATTTATGGTGTGCCGTGACTTCCGATTGCGGTATACGTATTCGGTGTCAGCAGGGGGGCAAATCGGTATGTGTGTGCCATCTATGCAGCCAATGATGTGGGGGAATCTTGCCATCTGATAGAATTCAGCTTTTGTCTGTGCCAGTTCTGCATGGGTGGAAGGGAAGGAGATGTAGTGGGCCATCCTCTGGATCATGGCATCAAGGAACTTGTGGAAGAACCTTGACAGGCTGCTCTGGGTCACCCCTCCTGCCACAGCAACTACACTTTGATAGCTGCCAGACGCCAGAAGATGTAGGCAGCATAGCACCTGCACCTGCACAGGGATTGCATGTGCCCTTGGGGTGGGGTGCTGCAACAGGGGTTGGAGGTCCCTGATGAGGTCTCTGATGGTGTCTGCCTCCAGCCTGTACCTCTGTAGGATCTCTGGATCTGTCAGCATGCACAGGGTCACCCTCTGCCTGTACACCTGCTCCCGTCTCAGCCATTCCCTCTCACCTTCCTGCTGTAGCCGTAGCCGTCTAGCTATGACATAGAAAGCTGCCATGTTGCAAGTAGAACTGCATTTTGGGTCTTTTTTTATAGGTTGCACCTGGTTACCACCTGATTCAAATCCATGGTAATTTCCGAGTCAGAAATACCGATTTTAGAGCAAAATCGGTATTTCTGTGCTTACCTACATCTCAATCTTAGGGTTTTCGCATGGAATCGGATTTTCACCGATTCGGAATATATACCAATTCGGCGATTTTACCGATTCGGAAAGTCACCGAGTCGGTCGGATTCCGAATCGGGAAAAAGTAGTAATCGGAATAAATCTCCGATTCGGTAGATTACCTAATCGGAGATTTTTTCCGATTCCTACATTTTTCCGATTCGGAATCCGACCGACTCGGTGATTTTCCGAATCGGTAAAATCGCCGATTTCGCAGGATTTCGGCCTCCTACATCCCGTTGTCTGTATTCCGATCGGTAACGGCCGAAAATACCGATTTTCGGCCGTTACCGACCGACCTACATCGGGCCCTATATCTCTCAGAGTTGCGGAAACAATAGATAAGTATTTCACTCAGTCAAACGTGCATGCTTCGTTTCTACAGAGCTGCAGAGAAATAGTGAGATGGGCGTTTTCAATAAAAGGTTTTTTGAACAGTCTTCTTTCTCATGCAAGAGAAGTGAACTGCTACAATCGTTATGCAGACTGCAAAGTATAATGCGTACAGCGTAAACAGTAATATGAAATAATACGGTAAGAGCATTGTATGGTTTCTAAGCCATATAAAAATACATACATAAATAACATTGACTGAAATACTCAACTGGTGCTTCTAAAATACACCTACCCTAATGATCCTAACATAAGTCTAGTACGAGGGAAGAAGTAAGTATTGTTTAGCATAGGTTTAGTTTTTTGCCAAGAATCTACCAAAGCATTCTCTAGGTTCTAATCAGCTCCATACCTTGGTTTAGAATAAAGGAGGTCTGGTATCTCTGTCTCAGGACTTGATTTCCAAACACCCCGCAAGAGGAGCCGGAAACACTGGAGCTGGATTCTCGGCAGGAGAAGGGCAGCTTCCTGATCACTGCGTCAGCTTGAGAGTCGGCTTCTTTCTGCACTTGCTGCACTTGCTGTAGCCAGCTGCCTTGGGCAAGCAGGTCTTCGAACTGCTCCGAACCACCGTATCTTGCACCGTGCCTTGAAGGTGTTTAGGAATGCCATGGTTTTTGACATAAAATCGGGCATATGAAAGTCAGGAAAGAACCCCTAGGGAATAGTTGTTCTTTGTAAAGTAACTGAGTTCTTTGACAAATTAATATTCAAGCAAGAGGAAGTTCCCTAACTGCTTAAGCCGGTTTTCCAAGAAATCGTTGTGACATTTGGTACGGGTGGAAGTAGCTATGCCTGTATTTGGGTAGCATGGGCTATGCCTATATAAGGGCTTGATTTCTATGCCTATATAAGGGCAATGTGAATTTTACCTATATAAGGGCATGAATTGGGAAAATTCAGTCGGAGCTTAAAATGCCACACAACAATACATTTCTGAAAACTAGACTCCCAGGGTTGTCAATAGTGCTCTGGCATGTCTGGATCCCACTACTTCTCATAGGACAATGCCTCACAAGCTTCAAACTTTGAATAGAATTGCCCATTTTGCTCATATTTCTTTAAGGAAAACTTGGGAATCTGTGGGGGTATGCAAAGGTCCTACCACCCAGCACTTCCACTCTGTTGGACCTGGGGTCTCCAGACTACATAGGGTAGCTTGGCGCGAAGTGGGTAGGTCTAACCCAAAGGCAATAAGTGTAAAGCTTGCGTAGTACCCTGATAGTAACACAGTGACCATCCACTCAAAAAAGACACTACACCGTAATTTTATAAAAGTAGAAAAGCTTTATCTTTCCTTCAGTGTGTTTATCAGTTGCACTTCATTCAATACATCACATAATAATCATTACTTCTGAAGTACTGGCATTTGCAGGTCTTATACTCAAGTACCCAGTCATATTTAATAGGCGAATCCTTTCAGCTTCCACTATATCAGGAAGAGTAGTTTGGTTATCAACAGAAACTCATTACATTACCCCTTTCGCCAGAGAACAAATTTCAATAGTAAATCTACAGCACTGGTATCTTGTCACAGGAATCAAATAGTTGTTAGTCTAAAAGGCCGCCTGCAGACTAGAGCAATAGATCATTTACATGGTGAATACATTCCTCGTTCATTTAAGGAGAAAATTCACAAAGGCAAATCATACAGGTAGGAAATTGTTGGTGAACACATTCACATTAAATGGTCAGTTCAATAATTCAATCTAATTAAATAAGGAGGTGGATATTTTCAAGGAATTATGGCTACACCTCGGCTTTAGCCTGTTAATAGAACTCCCTCGGCGGATCTGCCAAGATTCAAGTTCAAATTAGCTTCAGTCAGGCTCTGATTCCACCCGTAGGGTAACTCTGCTGTCGCCAGCACCCAGGGCCTCTACACGCTCTCTCTCGATGAGTCACAGAGAGAGCGAACCAAGAATGGGCCCCGCAGAGTGCTCCTGTTTACACTGGTTCGTCAACCCAACTCCCAGCTTACTTCAGTGCCTGAGACGCTAACATCGTCCTCGAGAATCCACGGTCCGAGGTCTTCTCTTCTGCTGCCCTTTTCCGGGGAGGAAGGACCCGAGCCGCTTAAAGCTTCAGGGAGGAAACCACTCGCCTCGCAGGTCACCCTCTCACTTGCGCGTCCCTCACCTGAGCGTCGGAGCGTACAAGGAACCACCCTTGGGGCGGGGAGTACTCGCTCGGGGTTGGCTTCCTACGATTCCGCCCCTTCTCTCCCAGACGCTCCCTCCCGTCAGCGCAGGGGCGGGTCTTTACTTCGCCTCACCTCTGACTTCCTTGTTGTCGGCGGAAGCGGCACTTGAAGCGGCACTTGCCCCTCTCGCTGGCCCCCTTCAGATTCACCTTAGCTGACCCGCAGTCGGCGGACTGTAGAAGCGGCGCCTGCCTCACACGTTGCAGAGGCCGGGGACAGAAAGGTAAGCCGGTGCCAGATGTGCTGATGAAGCTGGGGACTGCAGTACTGCCTGAGATCCGGAACTGATGAGGCAGTCTCCGGGGGTTTTCTGACAGGACAGCCAGGAGGCGGGCAGCCCAGGCCACAAGGGTGAAAGTAAAACGGCAGGACTTGTAATCCCTTCCTGGCGATTGTGACACTCTTCTGTCTGTCAACTCGTATGCCCTCTCACCTCGGATAGTGTCCCGAACAAAGTCACCCAGAGGGATAAGGAACTAACGGAAAGGGCAGGGCCAGGTCAGCTCAAAGGGGATGGCATCAATATAGCAAGGTAGCAACCCCTAAGGACAGTCAAACCTCCACTTTACGCACCAATCTCCCTTCCCAGTTGCCTAAGCTCCTGCCAAGACTCCTTCCCTCGCCACAACAACCCAAAATGGCCGCCCAACATTCCGCCTTATATAGGCTGACCCCAGGCTGTCCAGAGGAGTCCAGAAGGTTCTGGAAACCCCCATTCTGTCCTATGGACCTGGATCCTGAGGTACCCAGATAGGTGGCAGTTGGAAGCCACCATTTTGTGAGTCTTGTCAGAAAGGCGCCTAGGCCTCAGGAAAAAGGACTATGAGGGCAAAGAGCACCTAACCCCTAGGTCAACACCTCAAAAATCCAGTGGGCATCAAAAATGAAAGGTTATGAGGGGCAAAAAGGGGACAAAATAAATAAATGACAGGAGGGACCACCCAAAGGGCTGACAGGTCTAACACACTCCAATAAAAGCAGTATCCCACTTGCGGTGTTGGGTCTAGTGCCCATGACTGGAAAGACACCAAAGCACAATTTGTAGACATCAAATTGTAGGGTTCAAAACCTACTGTTTTTGGTGATGTGGACAGCTGTGGAATTTTGTTGGACGTGTCAGCCTTAGGGCTGTCTCCCCATACATTTTTGCCCTTTCTGCCTCCCACTTGACCACACATGTTTGTTGGACTTAGGACTCGGGGTACCTTCCCACTGCTAAACAGTGATAAGGTGCAGGTGCTCTCCTCTAAAAACATGGTGACATTGGCATACCTGGCTACCGCAGTGAGGCCTACCCCTCCATTGGGAACCCCTCCTAGGTATGTCATGTTTGGAATTTTTACAATTGTGGCGGGGAACCCTTTTTAGTAAAATATGGGATTTGGGCACTACTACTTTAGAAATCCCTCTTTTAGAAAGTGAACATGTTCCTGCCTGCACTTAGTTTGTGCACTGCAGACTCCCACCTCCCATCTGCATGCTGATAGCCTACATGGGCTGTGAGGAGGGAGTGGTGATTCACACCTTTACACATGAATAGGCTGGGCCTGGCTGCCCAACAATAGGCTTAACAACCCTGCCTTTGTCACTGTAGACAGACAGGAGCCATGTCAGGGAAGACAGGGAACACCCCAGAAACCTCTAGACCCTTCCAGAAGCTTCTAACCACTTTTTGTTTCTGACTGGGTGCCAGGGTATAAAAGGGAGGGTCCTGGCCACACATTCTTGTTACACTACTGGACCAGGAAGAATCTCTGCTGGAGTGAAGACTGTTGCGCCAGGATGATTGCTACACTGTTGAGACTGACTGCCCCCAGAAATTGCTGCCCCAAACCTGCTAAGCTGTCCTGCTGCCTGCTGATCTTGCCCTGCCAGGGAGATTGAAGCAACATCCCCAGAGTGTCTCCACAAATTGCTGCTGACTGTTCCCCTGCCTTGTGGGGATTCCTAAAGACTACCACATGTTAGTTCCTTTATGAGACTGCCTCTGCAGCCCAGGGTGTGTAAAACTGTTTTTATTGACCACCCCCGAAATTACTGCTGCCGGCCTGGGCACCTGACTGCATTGTGTCCTGGAAGAGCTGTGAGGGAAAGTGTTGTTTTAGCCGGAATCATCGCTGCCGGCCCGGGCACCTGACTGCGTTGGTGACCAGTGCACGCTGCGAAGGAAAGTGCTGTGTTCCCGTAATCACCAACGCTGGCCAGGTTGCCATGAGAGCACTGTGCTGCCTGCCCCACCGCCGGCCCAGAGTCCGCCTACATCAGAGTAGAGCCACGCTGGTATTGGAAGCCGGCGCAGGGTGTTGCTTGGCAACAAGGGGGTTCGGCGATCGGGAAAGCCGCGTGCGCGGAAATCACGGAAGGGGGAAGCAGCCCGTCACCGTCCCCTGCAAACAGCTGAGTTCCCCAACAGAAGAGGGAGAGACTCTGGGCTGAAGACTGCCCCGGAAAACTCCACAGCAAGAGACCAGCTCCCGGTAACCAGTACTCAACCCACACTGCCGCTTGTTGTGTTGACTGGGCGGGCTGGGGGGTCCGTGGGACTGCTGATCGTGCAGCTGGGAATCGGGTTTTGGAAGGGCCTAACTCCTTTACAGCCACTCGGTGCACAAGGGGAGCACCTGGAGTGGAAGGGTCCCCTGATTTATAACATGCGTTGGAGTGTGTGTTGGGCACATCGCTATGGCTAGTCACCTTTAAGCAAACGTTAATGACGGGGGCATATTGACTTTGAAATAAGACGCATTGTTGCTATAAGCACAACGCAGTCATATTGACATTGACATCAGCCACATTCTTGCTATAAGCATGGTGGGGGCCCATTAACACTGAACACTTAACCCTTTACTGCAGTATTTCGGTAGGAAAACTCCTTACTCGACCTAAATCTGATCAAAGGAGGGAAACAGTCCCTGCACACGTTCCTTTACTCTATAAACTCTGAGACTGAACTAGTAATTTCCTGAACATTGCCCTGAAAGACTCACAGAACCTGCATGTCTATTCCATGGCTATACTGCACAAGAAAAGCCTTGGCATATATGAATTTCCTGTGATTTGATCTTGCCTAAAACCTGAGACAAAGATACCCATATTTTTATAAGTAACTGATGTGGTGACTATTTGTGGTGATTCGCTGTGTTATGGTGGGTGGGTGTTGCACAAGTACATTACACATTGCCTCCTGAGGTTAGCCTACCTGCTCTGCATGAAGCTACCAGAAGGTGGTCCTGGTGCTTTTGGACCTACCTTGTCGGAATCGGTGGTCCCTATTTGGACTAGGGTAGTATACGCCTGCCAACTAGAGACCCTGTTTCTAACAAATTTGGACTGGACTTGGATGCCACTGAGAGAAACCTACCAAATCCAGACATTTCTGACACCCAGAAGAGTGCAAAATAGTCTGACTTGCATGGATACCAGTAGTTCTTTTTTTTACCTGCAATGGAATGTAAACTTCAAATGTTTGCCAAAACCCACATTTCCCTCACATTTCTAGGTGGGAACCTTCTGGAATCTGCAAGAATCTACAAAATTCCCATTATTACATTGAAGTGTCTTATCACTTATTTTGGTGATTCAAAGCCGGAGAAAATTTGTTTTTGGTTGGAAGTGGATTGTGCTGTTTGTTATGAGAACGCTTGGGGCCGTTTCTTCCCATTCAACCTGGTCAATAGACCTTTGCAGTAGCCTAAGAGGAAGAGGCTTGAAAAAAATGTACATCTCAAAATACAGTGTGATCATAAGACCACACATTAAAATCTGAATCACTAACTTTCAGTCAAGAAGGTTTATTGCAAACTCTAAGCCAGAATTATATAAATCAATCTAAAAAACATAGTATAAAAGTATAGAAGAACCAAAGGAGATCAAAGTGTCTTACAATAATGGTCCTCAACAGCAAAGAACATATATGGATCTTGCCATACATGAAAAAGATTTGCAGCATCCACTAAATCCTACACTAACCTAACTATAGGGGAAGCCCTATTGAATCAAGGAAGCAAGAAAGGCATCAGAATCAGAACCTCTGCAAAAGTTATATAAGTAAAGGGTCATGTATAGCATTAAACCACATAATCAGAGATGTCGAGAGAGGTACGTACCTCTCCAAGTCTAGAGGGAATTTGACTAACCCAAGGTGGGTTCACTAATTAAAATTGACAGAGAACATTAGAGAAATATGACCTCATACACATCACAGTAGTTCTCCAGTTCCCAAAAAAGAACATGGCACCTTGAACCCTACTCCCATATTCCACTTCCAAGGTGTCCATGGATTCCTCCCTTTGTTTGATAGTACCAACTGGCAACACTCGCTTATTTCTTCATTAAAATTACTTTACCCGGCCAATTCTTCCCTGTCTCACTATCTCGGAAACACAATGTGATTTTCACTGACTAATGAATGCCTTTGGTCTGAACCTGCAGAGAAGAAAAACATGCAGAAAAACAACTGTCACGTTAATGTTAAATGTCTCAACTGTAAGTTTAAGTCCCACAATCGTGCTAACTTAATTATCATTAAATGCATATTAGTTCTTCAACCTACATGTAATCCAATAAATTAAATCTTTAATAAAGGGATCAGCTATTTTATTCTGTACTCGTATATGTGACACAATATACTAATACCTGTATTATTAACCAAAAACAACAACTGGTCACAATTTAAAAAGAAAGCATGAAACACACCTATGAAATATTATCACTAATCCCTGGCAAATGCACAGTTTTACTTGCATTTTAGCACTCTGCTTTACAATCTAAACCTATAGAAAATTAAGATCAGCAACCAGATGTCTCTGAAAAAGTAAATGTTACTATGCACACACATATATCACATAACACACATTATATGCACTTTCTGTATCTTTGGTGCATCATATCTCCTTAGTATTAATACATCACAAGAGTACATAAGGCCAAATGTATATATATATATATATCTATATATATATATATATATATATTACCTACTGGCAGTCGCCAGTAGGTAGGTATAGTTAGAACCTACTTTCCATAGGATATCCGCAACATTCTATTTGGAATAACATTGGCGCCGGTGGTCGAATCTTCGCGAATTTCTCCAAGAAAATGGCCTGCTCCGTTCCGCTCCTTCCTTGAAAGTTTGGGGGTGATTCGTCAAGTGGGGCCGAGAAAAAAGGGGGGTCCCAAAATGTGTTTTCCCCATGCAATTTTCCAGAAGACCTTTAGCCAGGGCTACAGCCCGAACGGCTGAACGGAATTACACCAAATTTGGCAAAAAGGTAGAACTCGGTTCGCAGATCACGCTAGAAAATTATAAGTAAAATCATAAGTTTATCCATAGGAGCTCACCGTAAGCTTACTGTACTCTATACCTTCCCGAGCACGAGCTGAATGCTAATTGGCTGTCAACACTCCAAACCAGGAAGTGTTCGCAGCCATCTTGTGCCTCGGTAGAACCGAGGCACAAGAAAGCAGAGAAACAAATGTGAGAAACGCAAAAAGGGGGCAGGGTAGAAACACCCTGACCCCCTAGGCCTGCTCAGGGGGTCCCACAACGACCCCCAAGGCCCAAAAAAACCTTGTCTGCTGTTTCAAAAATTAGCCCCCGGGGGCAAAATGATTAAAAGTGTTGGGGGGTCCCAATCCCCCCACACTGCCCCGGGGACCGCCACCCCCGGGCAAAGTCATTGTGATTGCAGGCGGCATAGAGCCCCCCGCATCCCCGGGGACCGCCACCCCCCAGGGCCGGCTCCTGAAGTGTCCCGGGGTGCCCACCCCTGAGACACTGCTGTTTGCTGTGGTAGGACGGGAGCCTCGCAGCTCCTACCCTACCACAGCAAACACGTTATAGTTAGGAATTAGCCTTGGAAAAAACCTGCAAATTAATTGAAAAAACCATAGGTTTCACACATGTTAAAGTTAGCTGGACATTTCACTCATACAAAACCATTGAAATTCCCCCGTTATAGTTAGTTTCGCTAAATATAACTCGCACGCCCGCAATGCACTGCTGATGACGTCACATATTACATCACTCATGACATGGTCAGTGACATCACTCATGACATCACTGATGACATCTCAAATTACATCACTGATGACATCATCTTTGTGAAAGAGTGGCAGTCCTCCTCTCACCCTAATATAAGCTTTGATACACACATTCAAAAATAGAAACTAAAATTTTCAAAAAAATGGGGATACCAATACCAGTTACAACAACCTATTAGGCAAATCCAACATCTACATACACATCCACTCATTCACCAACAGTTCTATATAGTCACTCATACATGTACTCACTCATCATATGTACTCATACACCTATACATCCTGCTACACACCGATACTCATCCATAGAGTTACTCACACACATACTCACGCATGCAAATAAACTATCTAACATCCATTTACTTGCATATACAGCTATACACACACCACTACACTTACTTTTACAGAAATGTACACATACTTACTCTCTTAAACAATCACTTATAGAAACACATACTTATTTATACAGGAACTCTTCCAATATCTCACTCTCACATATAGTCACTTATATACATCAATACTCACATATACTAGTTTAAAATAAACGTACTCATACAGACACTATTGAGACAGTCAATCACCCACAAACACACCCATACACACACTCATCCACTCATACAGTCCTGCACACATGCTCTCTTCAAAACACATACAAACAGTGAGTCAATCATTCATGCATCTGTGCGCTAAGTAATATCCCCCACCGACCCATACAGACACTCATACGGATACTCCAAAAAAAACTTATAAACCCATATACACACTCATGTAGCTACTCGCCAACCCATGCAGCCACTTCTACACAAAGTGAGACACTGATACAGATATTTACATATTTAAACAATACTCGCTAATACATCTATTCACTAAGATACACTTAATAAGTCAGTTATACAATAATTTTTACAAAAAAACATGCATTTAGACACTTATTTACACATTTATTCTTCCATCGACCTTTAGATATACATATATGAAAAATATTTATTTTTCAGAAAGACACACATTTACTGGATGATGTCATCAGTGATGTCATCAGTGATGTCATTTGAGATGTCATCAGTGATGTCATGAGTGATGTCACTGACCATGTCATGAGTGATGTAATATGTGACATCATCAGCAGTGCATTGCGGGCATGCGAGTTATAGTTAGCTGAACTAACTATAACAGAGAAATTTCAAGGGTTTTGTATGAGTGAAAGTCCAGCTAACTATAACATGTGTGAAACCTATGGTTTTTTCAGTGAATTTGCAAGGTTTTTTAAATGCTAATTCCTCACTATAACGTGTGTGAAACCTATCGTTTTTTCAGTGAAAAAAAAAAATATATATATATATATCGAGTCAGCAACTCCCAGATGCTTTTGGCAAAAAATAGAAACGGATGCTTTGCTTCTCTCTTGAAATGGCAGGTAATTTTATTTTCAAAAGATTTTCAAGTGAACCGCAAAGTGCAAAAGTAACCCAGACGCGTTTCGGCGAACGCAGTCGCCTTGCTCACTGGAATAAAGTGCATAGTGACCCAACATGATTTAAAACACCACAAGCCAATCCGGTGTTTGGAAGTCACATTACCTGTAGACAAACATGGTAAAAAGACTCTGTACATCACGCGTAATCCAACAAGGACACTGGCGATACTGATTGTAAAATACATTTAAAACACTTTATCCAAAATGTATGAAATCTAAATGGCAGAGGTTTCAATGTTACTTGATCTGACAAATAATACACACATTCAAAAAATAATAACTGTACGAATACATGGAGACTGTTCCATTCGAGAACAATCATATTAACATCGTTATTACAGATGATCAAAATTTGCAATCGCATATAATATTCATGAACAAAAATATCCTTACTGCATAATACAAAGTCCTATTTCTTATCTGAACTTCAATTAGTGAATATATCATGATTAATTCAATTGCATTTTACAAACAAAACACAAATTATCCCCATGATGCGAAAGCGAACAATTTTTTTACAAAAAGTAAACACCCTATCTAAATGATGACTTCCAAAAAGTGCTAGTGCTAAAGTGTATTATGCATATTAATTTTTTTTGTTTTTTAGATTTATAAAAATCCAAAACTAAATCAACCCCAATTTATATATATTTTGACATGGGACTTATCCTGAAATGTCCCAAGATCCCAGCTGGGATCTATTTAAATGGGTTGAGGTGTTGGGCAGAGAGAAAGTGGGAAGAGCGATTAACTAATTCACATTGTGATCTTCCTAACAAATAAAGTAATTATCCTTAATTAAAAATAAGTATCATCGACAATCGATCTCTATTGATAGATTAAATTCTACAAATAAAGGATATTTACCAACTTGTATATTTAGAGCAAAGGATTGGAAATTCATGGAACGAGTGCAGAAACCAAAACACTTTCTAATACATTTCAAATTGAGACCAAACTTACATTCCAATAGGCGTGGTAATATTAGTCATGACAAAAACAGTCAATAGATCCGTGCAAGTATGCCAGTAAACAGCATAAAACCAGTCATTCATAAAAATAATTCATAAATTCATGGTAAAACACATATAAATTGACCACAAGACTAACCTAAAAAAACAATTGATATAGAAATGACTAGAAACATAATTTGAATGGATTTAAAAGTCAGAATATAAGACCTTAAAAAAACCATACAAACCACAATTTTATGTATAGACACCTACTGATCAGCCAAGCGAATAAAACCTCTGGCACTATAAATAATAATGCAGATCCTCGCAAATATTGAGCCCCTCGGGTTTTTAGTGTCGAGCTCAATGATGTATTTCGTTTCAAGTTGCCTGAGGGTCCTCTCCCTGTTGCCTCCCCTCTTATTCTGTGAAACACTGTCAATTACAAAATATTGCAGACCATTGAGATTGTTATTGTGTTCTGCTTTGACATGTCTGGCAACAGGGTATGATGGATCTGAATTGACCGTCGCCCTCAGATGCTGTAAAATACGTGCATGTACTTGAAGCTTTGTGCTCCCCACATATTGCAGTCCACAAATGCATTTTAAAACATAAAAGGCATAATCAGTTCTGCAAGTAAAATGCCAGGAGATTTTAATCGGAACCCCCGAAAAGGCATTGGAGTATGAATTAGTGTTGACTCAAAACTTGCATGCCCGGCATGTACTGCATTTAAAAAAAAACTCCTTTGGGGACAACCAATGGCTCTTATTATAAAGCTCAGCCAATCGTAATAGGATGGAGCCAAAATTATGCTACTCCAGTTGTGTATCCTGTACTTAGGATCATTCTCTTTAAGGTGATGCCATTGAGCTTTTTAGTAGTGGAATTATCTACCCTATATTTGTCTGTTTGGATATACATTTGCAATTGACTGCATAGTGACAAATTCAAAGTATATCATTATTTTATTTTGGGAATAGTATTTGCTTTCTTCTTCGGTTATGTTCAGTAGTTCAGTGTAAGTAATGTTCTAGTTGTGTGGTCGTTTATTGTGTGTGATGGGGTTTATTGTTTTCTTGCAATTGCCCATGGATGGTGTATTGCTGGCAAATAAAGATGGACTTGTCTTAATAGTTCAATTTATGGGCCCTGTTAGACCTGGCATCATTGGTGTGAGTCTCCCTTCCATTTTGTTGGATTGCCTTCTCTGTTTTTGATATGTTGTTCCTGGTTATATGCTTTGGGAACTGTGCCACTGCTATTCAGTGCTACAGTGCAAGTGCTCCCTATGTTAAATTGATGTACTAATTAGTGATTCCATGATTGGGGTATTTGATTTACTTGTCAGATCCTAGTACAGTGCACCATGTGTGCACAGGGCTTGTAAATCAAATGCTGCTGGTGGGCTTGCAGCACTGGTTGTGCCATCCACAGAAGCAGCTTGTAAAGTATGTCTCAGGCCTGCCATTTCAGAGCCTATGTGCAGTCTAGTATTGCCATGTCGACTTGGCCAGTGCACCCACTTGCCAGTCACTTTCCCTTTCCTTCATATCAGATACCCCTATGGTAGGCCCAAGGGCAGGGTGCATTGTAAGTATAAGGTAGGACATGCCCTGGTGTATGTAGCATGTCCTAATGGTGAATTACAGCCATTTTCGTTTTCACTATTGCAAAGCTAACTGTTTTCCATAGGCCAGAAATGGGCAGTTAGATTGTTACATCTTATAATCCTAACTGACTCAGGGAACATGGTAGAAATTCGAATTTAGTATGCCTGAACTCAGAATTATAAAATACCTATTTTAATAAAGTTGGTTTTAACATTCTGTGTTTGAAAATACCACTTTTAGAAAGTAGGTATTTTCTTGTCTAACTGTCCAAGCCTGCCTCTGATAGGTTGAGTATTCCTTGTTGGAGTTTGAGTGACAGGGCTGGGTGATTCCAGGAGACAGAATGATTCAGCCCAGTGGTGAAAATGGAGATCTGCATCTAGGTGGGAGGGAGGATTTGCACCTGGGACCTGAATTGGGCTGGGCCTTCCCTCCACAATGCTGGCTCCACCCCCTGGGGTGCGGCTGATGTGTCTTCCCTGCACTGTGAAAGAAGAGAAGGAATCATGTCAACAAAGTGCTCCAGGGCTGTGCTTTCCCTCCACAATGCTGGCTCCACCTCCTGTGGGGCATCTGATGTTTCTGCCCTGCACTGTGAAAGGAAAGAAGGAGTCATGTCAACAGAGTGCTTCAGGACTGGTTTGGACTGGACAAAGGCCCCTCTGCCTTCAGAGAACAAAGAGAAAAGTAGTATAAATATTGGGACCCAGACGCAAGAACTTTAGATCACTTCTGGGAACTAGACAACCCTTTTGCCAAGGAGAAGAACCAAGGAAGCTGCAGAAGTTTTGGACTGCCTCTCTGCCAGTGTGCTGTTTACTGGGTTGGCCTGCAGTGGTTTCTTTATTGCTAAGGAACAGAGAAGGAACTTACATAGGACTTTCATTATCTTGCAGAATATTTCCCCAAGTGCTTGAACTTGTGTTTGCCTCCTGCTGAAGTCTCAGGGACAAAAGACTTCATCTCCTGCTCCCCTCTGAATTTCCTTGCTGGGAATTCTATCTGCAGAAGCCTGCGTGTAGCTGGGAGCTGGAAGCGCGACGCAACGAGAAGCAGCAGGATGCTGCCACAGCTGTAATCGTCGCATCGCCGGAGAAGCGTGCCATCGCCGCATCTCCCAGGAAGCGTGTCTTCATCAAAGCTGTCTGCTGTCGCATCACTGGAGAAGCGTGACGCCATTGAGAGGGTCGCAATTGCATCGCTGGAGAAGCGTGTCGCAGTGCCTGTCGCAGCTCCAAAGTACAGAGTCGCCGCAAGGATGCCAGGGCATGAACGCATTGTTGTTGCATCATCGCATCAAGAGTGCCATCTTCTCGCATCGCACGAGGATTCTCTCATCGCATCGAGGCGTCATCTTGAGCATCGCAACCGGGCCGCATGCCAAGAACCTACGCATCACTCCCGCACCAGTAAGGATCGCAAGGCATCCCCTACTCTGCGCAAGCATTGAGGCGTTACGCATCATCTCGGAACCGACGCATCTCCCTCTGCGAGCATTTTGTTTGTTTTGCATTATGCATCCAGGTACTTTTGTGAGAACTGTGTTGCATTTATCACCAACTTGAACTAAGTAACTTCTACCATCTTTAAGTCAATCTTAAGTACAGTATTGTGGATTTTTGTTGTTTGTGGTCTTGAGTTAAGTCCATATAAAGAATACTTATTTTTATAAAACCTGTGTTGTGTCCATCTGTAGTGTTTTCACTGTATTACTGTGTATATTCACAAATGCTTAACACACTGCCTCTGGGATAAGCCTGTCTGTTCGTGCCAAGCTACCAAGCGGGTGAGCAGGGTTTATCCAGGAGTGTAATCCCCTTATCCTGACTTAGAAGCAAGGGTCCCTATTCGGACAATGGTGTATACCATTGCCAACTAGAGACCCCCAGTTCTAACAGGCCATGATTGCTATGTTTGTATTTTTGAGTTTATCATATAGTATGACATCCACTCTGGTGTGGGTTACAATGAGGCATTTCTGACATCTAGCTCTGAAAAAGATTTTGGTGCTGGGATAGCTATTCTTTCTCTTCCTCTTTTTCTCAATATTGTTCAGTTTAAATTTGGTTCAGAGGGTAATTGGGCTGTACAATGAGCAGGTAATCTATGAACGTAGTCATTAAATACTATTCCCTCAGAGCTCTGTAACTTGATGAAGCCTTTTTTAAGTCCTGAATTATATTGTCGACCTCACTTTCTACCGTATTTGGTTGGTGATTATGCTCAGTTGTATTTTCAACTTTTTTCCTATGTTGGTTGCTTTATAACATAGGCCTTCTTTTTCTTTAGTTTACGATGCTATGATATTGTTTTCTCCTTTTATGCAGCCATGAAGGTAAACAATTTTTTTATAGATCATGTATTTATTATATTTTGTTGATACTAATATTTTAAAAGTTACTTTTTAAAAGTTCTAGTGTTAATAATATTTTAATAATGTTACTTACATTTTGTAGCAGATTTCTTTATATATTAGGACAGCATGACTAGCCTCTGAGTTCTCCATAGGTTGCAGGAACAAATTACATTATTTTGTTGTTTCATTTATACTGCTCTTTTAAAATAATTTTTTGTTTGGATGTGCTAACAGTGTTTCTTTTGAATTTGCTTTGTCAGATCAATTTACTTTTGCTTTTACATCTTCAGTGTACTGGAATATTTTATTTTATTTTAGGTTTATAAATTATTTTGCCAATAATAGCTTTACCATTTTTTTGTTTTCATTAATTTTGTATGGTTTTATCTGAAGATAGGATTATCAGCATTATATATTTCTATATTTTTTCTATCAATATAATTTTACTTGTGATATATGCTTGGTAAAATGGTATGTTATTTTTTTGTTGTACATAAAGTTAATGTAACATTGATATTGTGCTACTCGATATTTTCAACAGATATTTCTATATCATGATATTTTTGTGGTTCATATTCCATAAGAATATTGGCAACACACAGGGAAGCAAAAAACAAAAAGAGCACATTGCTAGTTCAGACTACACGATATGGTACCAGGATATCATGGTTTTCATATACCCCCAGAAGCACCAAGCATCCATCTTGCAATTCCTTATTAGCGAAAAATAGGGAATAGCTAATAAGGAATAGCAAAATGGTATGCAAGAAGAACTTGCTCAAAAAATATCGATTTCTTTAAATTCCTTAATTGCGACTAGCAAATTGCGAGTCGAAATTAAGGAATACCTCCCCATTCATGGGAAGACATTCTCAATTTACGAATCGCAATTAGCGAATCGCAAATTGAGAATGCATTTTCAATGGTGCAGGGGTGTTCAAAGGACACCCTGTTGCACCCCTGAAATTGATCTGCGCACATATGTTGCGCACACACATGCCCTTAGGGCATGTGTGTGTGCAACATGAAACTTTGAAAAATGCACAAAAGTGCATTTTTTAAAGTTTTTGCAAATTACCATGAAGTTGAACTTCATGGTAATTTGCTACTCTTATTAGTGAAATCGCTAATTTTTTAACCTTGATGCATTGCATTTAAGGAATCTCAAGTTGAGATTCCTTAAATGCAAGAAATCGCAATTTTATCGAATTCTTAATTTGCGATTTTTGCATTTGGGATGATGAATCCTAAATGCAAAAATACTGGTCGCAAATGGGCAGATTCTGAGAATCTGCCCCTTTGCGAGCGGATTTTACCTTGATGCATCTGGGCCATAGTTCTGTATAAATATATATTGGTAAGTATAGGTTAACTATACTTAACTCCACAACTATGTACTGTGTTTCACAGTACATAGACGTTCAGGTAAGAATAGTAAATCTATATTTGCCTATATAGAATTGATATTGTGGCTACAATAGTCTTGTAGGATGACATTAACATTCTCAGTATTCTAGCATGCAACTGACTACATGGGCTGCTACAAAGAAGAGACAATGGGATATTACCAATCTATGCTATAATCACCATGTCCATGGAAAGGAGAACATTCCTACAGGGTAAACACACTACACTCATAACACACATCCCACTTCATGCTACACCTAATCAGAAAGAAGTGAAGGGCCAAGGTAATGCGGAGTTTACGATTTTAACAAAGGAGGCTGCACTTCCTGCTCTAAGAGGTACAACTAGAAAGGCAGAAATGTCTATGACCCTGCCCATACCTTTCCTGTGACCAATGGTCAATGTCCTCTTTCTCTTATAAAAAAGAGTAATGTCCTCACCTATGGGTGGAGTAGTGGTACACTCTGGGTGTTCCTCTAATCCAGCATAGTTGTGTACTTTGCAGGCAGGCCCCTTGAGAAAATAAATACAGAAGAAGTGCAAAAACTACAGACATATTGCAGGATGGAATGGCTGACTGCTTAGACAGGGACTTGTGTCCTTACAGTGAGGATCCTGGTCCGGGTGAACTTTGACTACAGGCTTCAGATTAATTATATTCTTTTTATGTGGTGCAGGCAACTTGACAATTATACATTTAAATGTATTCCTCTGATAATATTTTATACTATGCCTGCTTTCTGGGACACTGGTGGGCAGATAAGGAGGCAAATGGAAATTTGACATCACTATATACTCTATAATATCAAGCTGTGTATTGTACAAGGAAGTGTAAGCACTTCCGTTGTGCCCTAAAAAATGCCACTGATAATAATGGCTTGTTTAGTGTATGATCATTGGTCATATTACGGAGAACAATTAGACAGTGACTATGCAATAATCTCCAGCACATCACTCTTGATGTCATATGCATCTGGGGAAGGCTGAAAAATCCCAAAGAACATAGTCTGGTACACTATACTGTTTCCACCCTTAACTGCATTTTGAATTCACCTGCCTGGTTGTTTGTCATTTCTATCCACATTACAACTTGTCCTTCTCCGTTGAATCCCCCATTAGAGTTTCTCAGACTAGATGCAAAATACATAATTTAAGCCTCGGGCTTCATTTTATAACCCTGAGGTGAACGGTATCCCAATAATTTCCAATTTACCCATCTATAATTTTACATTGTATAAGCCTCCCATCACACCGCCAAAGCTATGAACAAGCCGCCCGCCAGATTAGAAGTTTCTTCCTGTCTGGCAGGCTTTGTTTTTGACGTTCCCATGGCGGTACACTAAAAATGGGCACCACAATGGGAACGCTGAAAACAGTTCTTGCATGGCATGGACCGAAAAGTCCATGCCATACAGGAACTGGGGTGCATGCATTTTCTGACCTCCCCTGCATGCATCCACAGGCAGAGGAGGCACAGTGGGCCCTGCAGGACCCCCTTTGTTTCCTCTCAACCATGGTGTTCAAGGAGTAGGAACCTCCATGACATCGCCGGTGGAGAGAAAACTCCTAATATGCTTGGCGAGATTGTGGCATTCCTGCCAAGCAAATTGATGGCTTGTGGCTGCTGAAACACTGCCAGGCAGCTGAGGCAGGGCAATGGTGGTCTGGAAGCCCTAATCATAATTGGGCGGTCGGGAGGCTGTTGCCAAAGGGCCCCCACAAGTCTGCCGGTCCATGGACTGTCAGACTCATAATTGAGCCCAAAGTGTGTCCTAGATAATCCACCTGCATCTCCCCAAACTTGCATTTGTCCATGCTGACAGTCAAGCCAGCTTCCTGTATTTTGTCTAACACCTCATCCAATATGTGATCATGATGTTTCACATCAGCGCCTCACACTAAAATGGCATCTCGAATACCTAGTACATCCCTTATAATACACTGCTATTGAGCCTCTGAAAGACTTCAGATGCTGACGCCAGCCCAAACAGTATACAAACAAACTAAAAAGCACCTTCAGGGTTTAAGAACAATGTGCGGTGTTTCGACTCTGAATCCAACTACTTTACTTTGAAGTAGTATTTATTGTGATGGGCGTTTAAAAAAAATCATGTTCAGTTCAATTCTTCATATTGGGGTTAGATTTCCAGGTTAGTGCCAGAAACTGTGTATGTCTGTCCGGATTCGTAATGTTCACACATGTGCCTGTGGGTGTCAGAGGGCACGGACTTTCTATATGTTGAACAATGTTGTAGCTGGGCTGCAACCCAAATACTGGAAGCGTGTTATGCAATTTATATAACAAAACGTTCAGTGAATGCTGCTTTGGAGCCAAGAACGATACAGAAAAGGGGGTGGTGATGAACAGAGTGTCTGAATTAAGCAGACCACTCTTACCCAGTCCAAAGATCAGGGCTTGATCCATCACCGTTATTTATCTCACTGCCCCATCCCAGCTCAGAACCTGGCTATATGCAAATTAGTCTGTCCCTGGCCCAGTGCATCATGGGAACAGGGCAGACCAAACTACCAAGCCAATTCTTCACCAGAAAGGAGACAAGCTACCGGGGACCGGTTTCTGGCATTTCAGCCTCTTCGGCCCGGCTTGCTTGAATCCTGATGGAGCAGTGAGAAAGGGACTCATGTCTGAGTATACCCTGCCACACCTATAGTGGCCAAAAACGATACAGAAAAGGGGGTGGTGATGAACAGAGTGTCTGAATTAAGCAGACCACTCTTACCCAGTCCAAAGATCAGGGCTTGATCCATCACCGTTATTTATCTCACTGCCCCATCCCAGCTCAGAACCTGGCTATATGCAAATTAGTCTGTCCCTGGCCCAGTGCATCATGGGAACAGGGCAGACCAAACTACCAAGCCAATTCTTCACCAGAAAGGAGACAAGCTACCGGGGACCGGTTTCTGGCATTTCAGCCTCTTCGGCCCGGCTTGCTTGAATCCTGATGGAGCAGTGAGAAAGGGACTCATGTCTGAGTATACCCTGCCACACCTATATATGTTCATCACCACCCCCTTTTCTGAATCATTTTGTCCACCATAAGCGTGGAAGGGTATACTCAGATGTGAGTCCCTTGCTCATTGCACCATCAGGATTCAAGCAAGCCGGGCCGAAGACGCCTGAAATGGCAGAAACCGGTCCCCGGAAGCTTGTTTCCTTCCCAGTACAAGAATTGGCTTGGTAGTTTGGTTTGCCCTGTTCCCATCATGCACTGGGACAGGAACAGACTAATTTGCATATAGCCAAGTTCTGAGCTGGGATGGTGCAGTGAGCTAAAAAACGGTGATGGATCAAGCCCTGATCTTTGGACTGGACCTTTTCTGAATCGCTTTGGAGCCAAGGGCATTGCGTGTCACAACATTCAAGTAAGACTTGCGCAGTATTCAGAGCTCTGTGTATACTTTCCGCTTACATAGTTATGATTTAAGCAAACATCGCCGGTGCAGGCGTGGGGGTCCCCCCTGGCTGGGGAGACAGACCCAGAATTAATTCTTCTGCCGCTATAGTTAACATGTTGTGTTTGTCTGCTACAGCTAAAAGCACCTTTCCATTTAAGGGGCATCTGAAAGGAGGTTTCATTGCAAAGGCATGTTAGGTGGTAGGGTGCGACACCACCTTCTTCCTACACACTGCATGTGCCTCTTGGTAGAGAACTGTACCCAGTCCTGCAGTGGCTTTAAAATGCAATTTATCTTGAAGAGATAGCTGCAGAATCTTCAGATTGCCTATGTGCAACATATTCATAGTTTCATTTCCACAGTACTTGCGTCAAGTCATACAAGGGGCTCACTACAGTAACTGTTTAACAGATTTAAGGCAGTAAGATATGGGGCAGGTTTTGATGTGCTTAAATATTTCATCACTGCACTTTCACAATTGCTTTATAAACCACTGGTTTCTTTTTTTTAAGTTCAAGAAAATTTTATTAATCATGAAACAAGGTAACAGGACATAATAAAGCAAGAGAAATGAAGGAGAGAAGGGGGGATGGGGAAGAAAGAAAGAAAGTGTATCATGGGCAATAAGAATAAAAATTAAGAAGTACAATAATTATGCATTAAAAACAGGAACAAATAAGGACAAAGCAGATAATAATGCAGAAAAATACAGGAAATGAAAAGGGTATCAGGGGGGTTTAGGAACCTCCTGCTGAGCAGGCCGCGGACAAAAAGAACGGGTTACACAATTATCCAAATACTTTGTAACAGGGAGCCATAGGTCTGCACGCTTAGTTGCCAATTGGGCAGGAAAAACAAAAGCAGTATCAAGTCTATGGTTATGACAAACATTATACCACCATGCTTTAAAAGAAATGGCAGAGGAATTCTTCCAATTGATAGTAATCTGTTGGAATGCAACAGCCAGGAGCAAATCAACAATACGAACATGTAATTCAGTCTTCTCCCAACAGGGAGAGAGGCTCCCTAGAAAGATATGTGTGTGAGAAAAGGGAATACACGTATGAAAAATCACATTAAATTGGGCTTAAACCTGCAACCAAAAATCATGCACATGTTTACAAAGAAAGAGCATATGAAACAGAGTAGCGTGAGTTAAGGAGCAGGACCAGCAAACGTCAGAGACAGTGGAGAACCTTTTGTTAAGGGTGAAAGGCGTATGGAGCAACCTGTTGTAGATGAAAAATAAGGATTGCGTCAAGGACGCTGCTCTAGACATTTTACGAACCTTTGTCCATATCTTGTGCCACAAGGATATTGGCCAAGATTCAGCAAGGTCCTGTTCCCACTGCTCCTCAACTTTAGACTTAGGTCTAGCAGATGCGTGAGCATGAAGATGCTTGTAAATGATGGAAGCTTTAGGAGTGGTATGCAAGAGAGAATGAAGTCGGAGGGCACGGTCAGGGGAAGTGGAGGAAGGCGATGCCTGTATGAGCTGTGTGTAGACCTCCATTACAGCTGTTTTAAGTAGAAGGTATTTGGGGCCAAAGGAGGAGGGCAAATCAAAGGAGGAACAAAGAGTGTGGAAAGGTAGAAAGGTAGAGTGTGAGAATAACTGCGAAATCCAGAGCAACCCTCTGGCTCTCCAGGATTTCCAATAAAAGGGTTTGTTATGGATTAAAAGATACTTGTTATGCCAAATAGTGGATGAGAGGAATTCAGCAACAGTCATAGGGGAAGGGGGGTTGGAGGATAAAAGAAGCTTGACAGTGAACTTATGAATAGGAGTAGGAATCGAGGAGGGCTTACGTGAGAAGGAAATATATTCAGCAAAGGAGAATGGGGAAAGGAGAAGACGTTCAAGTTTAATCCACAAAGGGCAAGGTAAGGCGGGATCTTGGAGCCAGAAGGAAGCTTGACGCAGCAAAAAGGCTTTTTGATACGCTAAAAAGTCCGGAAAATTGACTCCACCTTCGAGAGCGGGGCGTATTAGTCTGCCAAGGGACTTTCTTGGTTTCTTATTATGCCATAAGAAAGAGGAAAGGATCGAATTAAGCTTTTTAAAGAATTTGGCTGGGATAGAAACAGGGATATTGGAAATTGTGTAAAGAATTATAGGAGATAACATCATCTTGATGGTGTCAAGGCGACCCCACCAGGACAAATATAGGGGATGCCATCTAGCTGTAAGGTCGGATATTTTCTGAGAGCACTTGGTCAAACAGAGGGAGACGGTGTCTGGGATGGAAGGAGTGATATGCAAGCCTAAATATTTAATGTGAGAAGGACTCCAGGTGAAATTAGAGGCACAGAAGTCAGGTTTAAAGGTGAACTTCGTCAAAGGCAAAATCTCACACTTGTCACCATTAAGTTTGTAGCCAGAAATTGAAGAGTAATTCCGTACTTCTTCTAGGAAGGCGGGAATGGATTCTATGGGATTAGAGATGAAGAGTAAAATATCATCTGCATAGGCAGCAAGTTTGATGGGGGAGTCCGCAGTTTGAAAACCATGTATGTTGGGATTCTGGCGGAGCTTGGACAAAAAGGGTTCTAAAGCAAGGTTGAAGAGAAAAGGTGAAAGGGGGCAACCCTGGTGGACACCTCTACCAAGATCAAAATAGGAGGAGATCTGACCATTCGCATAGACTGCAGCTCGTGGTCGAGAGTACAATAAGGAGACTAGGGAAGTGAATTTAGGGCCAAAGCCAAACCATCCAAGAGTGTGGAAAAGATATGGCCACTCGACCCTATCAAACGCCTTCTCGGCATCTAGGGCGATCGCTGCCAGGGAACTCTGAAGGTGTGACGATTTTGACAATATATTGAATAAAAGTCTGCTATTGTCGGTAATATAACGACCCTTAACAAAACCAGACTGCTCTTCGCCTAAGAGATCAGGAAGTAAATGATCCAATCTTATCGCCAACGCCTTGGCGAAGAGCGTGTAATCAATATTAACGAGGGAAATGGGTCTGTAATTTTTGCAATGTTGTGCATCCTTTCCCTCTTTGGGTATTAAACAGATATGTGCGTCAGAGAAGGTGCCTGAAGAGGTACCTAGATCAACAAAAGTGGTGAGGAGAGAATGTAGCTTCGGGATTAATAAGTTGGAAAAGTGGAGGTAGAAATCAACGGTAAAGCCATCTGGTCCAGGGGCTTTATTAAGCTTAAGACGTTGGAGTGCAGTAGTCAATTCCTTCTGAGAGATGTCATTCTCCAAGGAGGAAAGATCAATAGGAAAATGTACAGGTTTTTGGATAGTAGAAAAGAAATGTGTGAGAGATTGGGTAGAGGGTTGGGTTTCAGAGGTGTATAGGGTTTTGTAAAAACGGGAAAATTCTGTGAGAATGTCAGCGTCTTTATGTTGTAAGTTAGAGTTGGTGTCGTAAATGGATTCAATATTCATTCTGTTATGCTTAACCTTCAAATAATTAGCAAGAATTTTCCCAGCTTTATTTCTCCCACCGTAAAACTTAGCACTAGACTTTAGCAAGTATAAGGAGGCATCTTCCGTGGACTTTTCATTAAATTTCATCTTGGCAGCGACAAGGGCAGTCAGACTATCGTTTGAGTGTGAAGTAAAGTAGACATGCTCCAATCTCTTAATGTCACAGAGGAGATTTTTAGTGTACAGGCGAGCAGTCCTACGCTTCTTTGCAATATAGCCAATGATAAAGTCGCGTGCTGCAGCCTTGAAAGCATCCCAAATGGTGTGTTTCGGGAGGGAGGGGGTATCATTAAATAAGAAATATTCATCAAAAAAGGTAGTGAATGAAGCAGTAAATTTAGGATCCAGGAGAAGAGTGTTATTGAAGCGCCATCTCTTGGGCCCATCAATCTTAGGAAGCACATCAACGCTGATTACAACAGGGGCATGATCTGAGAGGAGAATCGGACCAATTTCAGCAGCGGTGAGTGTTTGAGCGAGAGTGTGAGATACAAAAATATAATCAATCCGCGACTGGGAACGATGAGATGGTGAGTAAAAAGTAAACTCCCTTAAGGTCGGATTGCAGAGCCGCCAGGAATCGACGAGCTTATGTTGGGAAATGGCTTGGGAGAAAAGCTTGTGGGGTTTATTGGGAACATAATTGGCGTCGGAGTTCCTATCAATGAAAGGATCTAGGGGATGGTTGCAGTCCCCAGCTAGGATAAAGTGGTCTTCCATAAATTGGGTGATCCGTTGAGAGAACTCAGCCCAAAAAAGAGGTTCACCATTAGTGGGGGCATAAACATTAAGGAGGGAAATTGGAACACCTCTAAGCGATAGTCTGACGTGTGCCCATCTGCCATGAGTATCTGATTCTTGGGAAATAATCGTGAGGGAGAGAGATCTACGACACAAAATTGCAACACCATTACGTTTACCATCTCCTTGTGAATAAAAAACCTCACCTACCCAACCTCGTTTAAGCTTAGCAGATTCTATATCAGAAAGGTGGGTTTCCTGGAGGAACGCAACATCAACATTCAATTTGGCGAGATGTGACAGAATACGTTGACGCTTAATCGGAGAGTTAATACCCTTAACATTCCACGATACAATGTTCAATGACATAATTTAAATAGAAAACCAGATAATACTTCATAAATATAATTAGAATAAAGACCCATGAATAAAGATGGACAAAAAGAAAATGGAAATAAAAGAGAAGGTAGATGCATAATGGAGATTGAGGAGAGAAAAAGAAAGAAGAGAGCAACAAGAATAGGAAAATATGCAAATAGAGAGAAGAAAGTAGAAAATGAACAAAGTTGTAAAGCAGTCAGATGGAGAAGAAAAAAGACCATGAAGTAGACAACAACAGTGCAACGTAGGAGAGGCAGCAAGCGAACAAGTGAGACGTTAAAGGTTTCAACCATAGAGAAGAAAAGGAGAAGAAACACAAAGGAGAGAAGACTGAAGAAAAAGAAGAAAATAGGGGAAAGACAAAGGAAAAACGCACCTACAAAAGGGAAGAAGGAAAAGAGGAACAAAAAGAGGATCAAAAGTGAGAAACATAAGGGGAACATACCTAGACAAGGAACAAACGAGAAGATGTCGAGGGGGGATGGAGCCACACAGGTAAGGCAACACATCCAAGGTCAACTGAGCAGAAGCCAGGGAGACATCGTCAGACGAGGTAGGGTTCCTGTGGAGGAGGGAAGGAAGACACGGGATTAGAATATAGACGCAAGATGAAAAAGAACAGAAGCAACAAACAACAGCAATACAATAGAACTACAGAGAAGCAAATATTGAAAAAATTACAACATCGTAACTAGGAAAAACATAGCTAAAGAGCAAGAGCTGCATGCATAAAACACAAACTACTGCTCATCCAGGACAGGAGGAAGAAGGTCCAGATAAGTCCATAGCTGCAGTCTTATGCGCGTTGATGAAGCTCTGCAATCGAACTGGGTCTTCATACGTGGTTGTCTTGTTGTTGTATGTGACTTTGAAGAAACACGGGTGATAGAGGCCATATCGAGCACCCATGGAACGAAGATCCTCTCTCATGTCTAGAAAGGCTTTTCGGCGATTGGCAGTCGCTTTTGCATAATCCTGGGCAAAGATCAGGGAGGAGCCAGACCAGGTTAGCTTTGGAGAAGCTTTGGCAGCTGACAAGACCTTTAGAAGATCAGTGTACTCCAAGAAATAGAGAATGACACCCCTTGGACGTTGTGAAGAGGAGGCAGAAGCAGGTGGACGACCTAGGCGATGAGCGCGCTGAATGTTAAGAATCGTATCATCTGGCAGGCGAAGCAGTTTGGGAAGAAAGGACCTGAAGAAATCAAGCGGGTCTGACCCCTCGAGGCCCTCCGCCAAACCATAAATGCGGAGGTTGTTGTGCCTGTTCCTATTTTCCAACTCCTCCACCTGCTTTTGGAGCGTACACACCTGTGAATTGAGATGAGACACCTTGGAGCCAGTTTCCTGAAATGAAGCAACAGAGTGTTCAACTGAGAAGACTCGTGTTTCAAGTTGCGACCAGTTATCAGTGAGGACTTGGAGCTTGGCATTGGTTTCCTCCATAAAAGGACGCAAGGAGCTGATTTCCTCCAGAAAGGGGTGGAAAGATCGTATCTCCTCCAACAAAAGTTCCATTGAAACAGGCGGAGACTGTTTGAGTGGTGAAGGGGGGTCCTTCTTCAATCGTTTGATAGTAGTTTTCCCCGAAGGAGGCTGAGAGGATTCCATGGTTGTGTCCGAGCTAGAAGACGAGAGAGGACCCTCCAATTTAGAGAAGGCAGAGAACACTTTGGAATTTTTCACAAAGGCCACCTTAGTCGCAGAGGAAGGTAGGCGCGACAAAGACTTGAGCCTCCCCATATAGAAAGAAACTAAACTAGACTGTAACAGCCCTACAGGGTGTGCCGCCTTGCATTAAGATGAGAAGTGTCAAAGAAAGATGCATATGAGTTGCAAGGAGGTTCTTGAAATAGAAGAGATGCCTCTATTGCCAGTCACTCATGAAAAGATCCAAACATATGGTGTAGAGTGGTAACGAGCAGGATGAAAGCTGAGTCAGTAGCCTTAGACGCACTTGAAAAGCTGCAGAAAGCACACTGCCCCGAAACCAAGGTTGATGCTGTACACCAGGCTATAGGAACATAGAGAGTCACAACCGTTAGGAATACCCAAGAGAAGTGCGTAGTATCCCGGCAAATGACTAAATTGCGCTCATCACGTCAGCAGTAGGGTCTCATGTAGTGCTAGGCGTGCAGTAGAAATAATTGAAAAAGAACCAGGCGACAATGCACTGCACTGAAGGTATAGCAGCCTAGTGACATCCAGAGAGAGGCAAAAAGTATAGTCAATTATATGCTGCCACTGCCTTGTGAAAGCATGAAGAAAGAGCTAAATATTAGTGCCAATTTTCAATATGCTGGAATATCTAGCAATCATTTGTGTTGAAGATGCAAAGAAGTGCATTTAACGTTGGCCTGCATGAGCTGTAAGAAAAGTAAACATGGAGCTCATAGAATTCAACAGCCCCGCATCCAGAAGAATAACGCCTCATTAGTCAGGCGTCACGAACTTGTGAGGAGAAACCGGGGAAGAAATGAAATGTCACACGCAGTATCCAAGCGGAGCAAAAGGGCACATACCGTAAATTTCAAAAGAGAGGCTCGAGGCAGGGTTGTGAAAGGAGGCAGTGACCCGGGAAGAGAGGGCGCTCTTCATCAAGGAAGCTCCGTGCGCTGACAGGGGATTCCGGTGACGGCCTCACGTCGGAATGGCGGCCGCGTCATCTGAGGCAACTGAGCTTCTGACGTCCTGAATAAATCTCCGGCTGTAGGACACGGCAGGCGGCAGAAAGTGGCTCAGAAATGTCCCAAGACGGTCCAGAGGCCAGACATAACCTCCGAGCAGGAAAAGGCAAGGTGTAACCAGTTCGTCTCCCGAAGCTTCGTCAGAGCTTTACTCAGACGCAGCCATTACCGCTGGGCGCCAAGCCATGCCCCAAACCACTGGTTTCTTGAAAGTTTTCTCCCCAAAAACGAAACAATACTTATACTGGAACTTTACGCCTCATCACTTTCAAATGTCACCAGCCGCCACTGATTAGGGGTGAACCCAGACCTTAGTTTTATGCAATACTCACATTTCTCTAAGCATCCTAACTTGTTGGCAGAATACTCGGATAATTTGTACCCACTTCACTCTCTCTGCCTTCTCCGTAAGTAGTACCTGCTTGCCAATGGTATAAAAAAAGCTTAAGTAAAAATCATTGTCATTTTGAATACCAGCAGCTCTAACTTTAACAAATGCGAGACCTATTGCATTAGAAATACTATTGGTTTTAAATTTGTTGGAGTTTGAGTTATTGGCATTATTAATGCCAATGTTTTTTACCTAGCCATGTTGCAGGGTGCAGTACCATATCTTGCAAAAAGAGGTCCAATGGGACCTCTTTTGGCCACATATAGTACGGCACCCTGCAAAGTTGGAGTAATTGGCATACCATGCCCGTACCATATGTGGCCAAAAGAGGTGCCATGGGACCTCTTTTTGCCACATATAGTACTGCACCCTGCAAAGTTGTAGTTATTGACATTATAAATGCCAATGTATTTTACCTAACCATGTTGTAGGGTGCAGTACCATATGTGGCCAAATGAAGTCCCTTGCTACCTCTTTTGGCCACTTATAGTACCTCACCCTACAATATGGCTAGGTAAAAGACATTGGCATTTATGTCAATAACTCCAACTTCGCAGGGTGCAGTCCTACATGTGGCAAAAAGAGGTCCCATTGGACCTCTTTTTGCAAGATATGGTACTGCACTCTACAACATGGCTAGGTAAAATTGAATTTTGGGATTTAGAATCCAGTCATTCATACTAGTGCCTCTCAATGAGAGGCATGCATAATAAGAGGAGTCGTCGTTTTTTTCAACACCTATATCTAAACCTACTCTGTACAGCCCATTTCTCCAGCCCCACTTCTGGTGTACACAATTTACCATTCCGAATCAAAAGCAAATCACTAATTTTCCTGACAGATAAATATTAATATGCTGTTTAAAATCATGCTTTTACCACATGTTTACATTTTAAAGGTCTCTAGAAACTACTCCTGAGATAAGAACATTTTGGAACATATACCATGTTTACATTTAAGAAACAATCCAAATGCTCACCCGATCTTGTTACTCTATGGTTTAGTCTTGTGGAATATTGTCAAAGGTAGTGTAGCTGAAGAAGTGTTCCTGACATGAATGACCAACCATATCTTTCAGGCAATTTCAATATACTGTAGTAGCTTTTTCTGTGCTTAATGGTTTTAAAAAGAACAGGGGCCAATAGTAATTCTTAGAAGCCCTATGACCGTGCTGCTGAATGCAATGGTCTTTATTCCACTTCATGCCTCTTTTTTCCACAACTCTACACTTTCTGTTTCCTTATCTCGCTCTTTAATTATCTTTTTCATCCCTGCCTTCACATTTGTCCGTTTTCATATATTTCTCCTTTTCTTGACCTCTTCTGTCTTTCCCTCTATTGCACTGGCTCAGAGGGATGATGCAAAATAAGCCTCATTCCCAAAAACAATGAGTGTGGGTACACACTGTTGGAAATGTGGCCTTCCTGCTGGGTCACCCAGGATCTTTTCCTTTTTATTGAACCCTATTTTGGTTGGCTTTAGAAATATGTGCACCTTACCTCTGCTAACCAGTGATAAAATGTGTGTGCTCTCCCAGTTAAACATGGAAAAATGTGGTATACACCTGATTGGAATATTTTAATTTGCTTGTATGCCCCTAGTATATGATAAAACCTATACCCAGCCTTACCTGCAGGGAGAGAGTGTGGATAGTTACGCCGCCACCGCCAGGAGTCACGTAAAAGCCCAGGTCTTCACGCCGCCACCACCAGGAGTCACAAAGTCACCAAGCCTCGCGCCGCCCCGGGACTACATTACCCGGCAGGCTCAGCGGCGGCGCGTTATTGACACGTCGGAAGAGCACCAGCAGGCACATTTAACCAGCGGGCAGGCCGGCAAAGCGGGGGAGCCTTACCTGCAAGGAGAGAGTGTGGATAGTTACGCCGCCACCGCCAGGAGTCACGTAAAAGCCCAGGTCTTCACGCCGCCACCACCAGGAGTCACAAAGTCACCAAGCCTCGCGCCGCCGGCCCGGGACTAGAGTACCCGGCAGGCTCAGCGGCGGCGCGTTATTGACACGTCGGAAGAGCGCCAGCAGGTGCATTTAACCAGCGGGCAGCCCCGCGCCGCGGGACGCCGGGCGAAGCCCGGGCCGAGGGCCGGCCCGTTTAAGCCCGTTCAAGACCAGACTAGGCCGGGTCGGGCCACCCCCTTGACATTTATCATGCGGGCTACCCTTGTGAGTACTCTGTTTATGGTTATTATTGTATCTTAATTGAGTTTTATGCAATGCCCCCTAATGAGGCTAAGGGAAGAGTGGACACAGCTAATTTCACGGGAGCCATGGACCAATTTATTACAAGGATGAACTGTGTTGTTGATGAGGGGATTTCTATAATGGAGCGACGTGTCTCCCAGGAATTGGCTATTGCAAGAAGGTCCTCTATGGGACATATTGCGAATGCACAGACTCCAGTTAATTTAGGCATAAATGTAGGTAGAGACGCTTCACCAAATTTAGAACTCCCCATTCCACAGCTACCTTTTTGTGACTTATCACAGGCCTCACTTGACAGTCAGTCTACGGCCTCTGAATCTTTGCTGCTATCCCCCCAAAAGTTGCCCATTGTGCCTAATATAGTGAAGGTGCATAACACTAGACAACAGCGTGGGAAAGACCCGGGGGCAATTCCAAAAAATAAGCAAGGGCAAGTAGAAAACACTGGTGGGAGGAAGAAGAATGCTTCAAAAAGTAGAAAAGAAAACCCAATTACCCTTGAGCAGCCTATTGTAAATCCTGGCCAGGGTCCAGTAGGTCCTTTAATGCCTAGTGGGGGGCACCAGGTAACAGGTGCTGTTCTGATTCAAGGTGACGGGGAAGGGGTGCTGGTGAATGAGCCAAATGCTATTTATGAGACCCTTAGAGTCCTTTTAGCCTCTTTAGAGGCTAGATTGACTAATATCGAGGTCCATTTAAAAAGGATTGAACGTGACCTCAAGGGAATAGTAGAACCCCCTTTAAGGGATAGTACACCCATAGCTACTAAGTTGTTAGCCAAAACACGTGGGGATAAGGTTCCAGCTGTAGTCGTCCAGAAGGACGTAGTAGTTTCAAACATAGCCCATAAGGCTTTGTCAGTACTTCCAGTTGTACCTCCCATTAACGACATAGAATCTGTTAAGATAAATAGCTCTCAAGGACATAGTATACCACAAGATAGCATAGGTGGTGAGACTCCAACTGTCCATCCTAATATAGGGAAAAACATCTTTAATTTACCACCGGAGGTCTGCCCACTTGTGGTAATCTTAGCTGGGGTTCCAGAGTTGGGTAGACGTGAGGTGGAAACCCCTATTAAATTACACAATAGGGTTGTACACTGGTTAAATTCGAACAGACCATTGCCTCCCCATCTTGTTGGTGAAATACTTATGACACGGAGGGTCCCATGGGTTGGCCACCTGGCAAAGAACATAAAGGGTGATTGTATTGTGATCAATTTTAATAACCAGAGAATTGTTGATCATATTTGTAACTGGAGTTACCCCAGTGCAGGTGCATCTATTCATTCTCTTCCATTGACTTATTTTTATCCTCCTGGTCATTTTGCTTCACAGTCAGATGGTTGGTCACTGGTACAGCGGAAAAGGAGGGGACCACTACAGGGGGGATGGCCTATGCCTACACTTCATTTGGACCCTATTTCCAGTAACAACCGGTTTGACTGTCTGGAGACGGTTGATTGACTTGATGCTGAAGTACGAGTGCTGGATAGCCCCTCTTCCGCTCTGGGTGGTTGCTCTGCCCACTCATCTGTGTTTTCACTAAGCCCTGAGTCCTCAACTTTAGTCCTGGAAGCTACGAGGATTACTAACATTGTAACTAGTCAAAACCCAAATGTTATCACATGTGTCCCGATCCCCGACAATGTTCATATCAACAACCTTAAACTTGTTTCGTGGAATGTGGCAGGTCTGCGAAACAAGCTTTCATTGCCGGATTGGAATAATTTTATTGACGGGTACGACATATGTATGTTTCAAGAGACATGGTGCCTTGAACCTTTATACAAACAGGGATTCTCCTTCTTTCATATACCTGCTACCACGGTTGGGCGAGGACGTCCCTCTGGAGGGCTTATGGTATGGGTAAGGGTTGATCTCAACCTTAAGATCACCCATCATATCTGCACATCCTTGGACATTATGAGACTCTCCATTAGGAGCTCGAATGGTCCAGCCACTTGGGAATTTTTTAACGTATATGCGAGAGGCACTCAAGGGGGGGCTAAATTGTCCACCATTGCTACTCTATCAGACTTGTTTAAATTGTGTTCTCCTGACTCTTTAGTTGGGGTTGCTGGGGACTTTAATTGTTCCGTTGAGCCTTTGGCAGCAGATGACACCCTTGGAGTGTATGAGGATGATGCTCGATGGGGCATCCCGCCACTTTTGCTTACGCCCGTAAGGAGATGGTCCCCAGTTGTTATCCAGTTGAATGCCCTCATGTTAGAAGCAGGACTAAGAGCTCTAAATGGTCGTACCACCTATGATGCTCAGGGGGCAAATACATATAATAGAGTATCGCACAAAAGCAGAATTGATTATACAATGGTGGATGGGAGAGCATGGAAGTTAGTGGTGGACATGGTTATTATACCGTCAGAGGAGAGTGACTACGACCCCCTATCCCTCACATTAGTGGATGCATGGCAGAGAAATAAGAGTATTGTGCCAGATAATGCGAGGTTAATAACTAAGAGAGTTGTACCATCTAACTGTAATAGATTCCTCAAGTGGCCCAAGTTTACTATGGATGAAACTAGATTAAGTGCACTGGATGGAATCCTTTGTGAGCAGTCCGTAAGGCTTGCAGCAGCATGTAATGGTGCAGCTGGGCCTGCGGAGGTAGATATTATTTACACTGACACTATAGATCAGATTGGCAAACTGTTCATAGTCTCAGGTAAGAAGAGCCCGACAACTGTCAAGCCAGTGCAAACATGGTTTGACAGTAACTGTAGAATGAGGAAGAACAACTTGATCCTTGCTATTAAATCGAGCAATCCAGTCGCTGTTCGGGTGGCCAGATTGAACTATAAACAAGCCATAATAACAGCTAAAAGGGAGTGGGATGAATCTCATTGGGAAAGCCTCAGAGCTGCAAGTAATGCAAAGAACGGTGAGCAATTTTGGGCCCTAGTCAGAAGATCTAATGGGTGTGACCCGGACCTAATCCCCAACCATATCACAGATACTGAATGGTTTGAGCACTTCAGCAAACTCTATGGGGGTGGTGAACTGCCCGGAGCTCCAGGGCATTTGAGCGGTGCCCTGGCTATTGGTTCCGGAGGGATTCCCCTAATTAGAGTTGATAAGAAAGAGGTGCTGGTGGCAATATCTAAGATAGTACCTGCTAAAGCCCCAGGGCAGGATGGTGTACCGGGTGATCTTTTTAAAGCTAACCCTGAAGGCTGGGCCTCTTATTTTGTAAATTTAACAAATGCTTTGTTGGAAGGCTCACCTGTCCCCAGTTCATGGAAGGCGGCTGAAGTGATCCCTATCTATAAGAAGGGCCCCAGGGAGGACCCTGCCAACTATCGTCCAATTAGTCTTATAGATGCAGGACAGAAATTGGTTGGCAGGGTACTCCTGGAGAGGATTATTTCCTGGGCTGATGAGAATAATATCATCTCACCCTTTCAGAAGGGCTTTAGGGCCTGCACGGGTACAATAGATCAGGCTTTTAGGCTGGTGCTCCTACACTGGAAGGTGGTTACCATTGGCAAAGGCGATCTTTATTTGGCATTTATTGACTTAAAGACCGCCTTTGACTTGGTTCCTCGAGACCGCCTTTGTATGATCCTGGAGGAGATGGGGATTCCCATACCCATAGTGAATCTCCTGGCACGCATACATGACGGCACTTACGCCCGTATTAGATGGGGTACACAGGAGCAAAAAACGAACAGAATCCCTGTGAATCGTGGGGTACGTCAGGGCTGCGTGTTAGCACCAACACTCCTCACGCTATTCGTGAATGGTGTAGTCTCTTTCCTGATTGATATTAATGCTGATGCTCCAGCATTGGCGGGTGATAAAGTCCCCGCACTTCTCTTTGCGGATGATACGCTGTTGCTATCAAAAACTCCCGCAGGGCTGCAGAAGTTGCTGGATCGTTTCTGTCTGTTCTGTAAGCTTAAGGGCCTTGTAATAAACACCTCAAAAACTAAGCTCCTTTATTTCAACCCGAGTAGGTCATCAAGATCCACACTTTCCCTGGATGGGGTGCCATTGGAACGTGTACACGAATTTGATTACTTGGGAATTAGAATTTCTGATAAAATGAAATGGCAGCCACACATAGATAAAATGGCTTTAAGCCACAAAAGGGTAGTTGGAGTGTTAGGGAGGGAACATCGCGCATCCACCTCTGAGCCCATTGCTCCTGCTCTTGATATTTATGCAGCGAAAGCTGTAGGCTGCGCTCTTTATGGCGCAGAGCTTTGGGTCTTCAATTGTATTGAGGCCCTTGTCACTTCAGAGAACAAGTTTTTTAGGGAACTAGTTTTGCTCCCGAAGGGTACACCTACTAAACCACTATTGAGCGATTTGGGTCGCCGTTCTATCAAAGATCTAGCCATTCTACGCCCCCTTTTATATTGGGCTCGGCTATGGAGGACCCCGGAGCTCTCAAGGTATGTAGATGGTTTAAGAGAAGTTACGAATTGTGGTGGTGCACACAAAATTAGTTGGATTAGAAATATAAAAAAGCTCTTACTTGTAACGGGCTTATCAACAGAGTGGGAGCCCGGGGTATCGTTATCCAAGGCCGAAATTAAGCGAGCCTATTCGTCATGGGTTGACGACCAAGAACAGAGGGACCCAAATCTAGGTAGGCTGACTGAGGCATTTCGACAGCATAAATCAAAGCCTCGTCTGGAGTCCTACCTAGATTTTATCAAGAAACCAAGAGATAGATCCCTCTTTATCCAGTTTAGGCTAGGAACACTTCCCCTTCGTGACCATACTAGTAAGTGGTAGCCCCCGCACCAAACCTCTTCTGACTGCCCCTTCTGTGGAGGAACCATTGAAAATATCCCCATGCCTTCCTTGTATGCCCAGCCTATGTTAAACCTAGACAAAAGTGGCTTAAACCTGTGTGCCTATTGCTTGGAACCAGGGACCACTCCGCTGCACTAAGAATTCTTATGGCAGATAACCATAGTGTGTGGGGTGGCCAAATTTCTTAGTTGGGCCTGGTTGATTAGGCTCAAGGCTACTAGATGATCCAACTTTTGGTTGATTTTTTATACTTATAAATCCTCACAAAGCTGCGAAAGTTTAATACATTTTTAAATTATTTATTGCAACATAATTGATTTTTATTGTAACCTTTTTAAAAAAATGTATTGTTAATGAATTGTGATTTTATATTTTTATGTGCTTTTATGATATGCTGTATATCGAAATAAAGCTTTGATGATGATGTATACCCAGCCCTGTAAATGAAATGCTACTTGTTGGCAGCAGCACTCATTGTGCCACACACTCAATTAGCCCTTTCAAACTTTTGCTTGCAATGGGGCAACCTCTTGCCCCCAACCAGACGCACAGCTGTACGCCACCTTCTTTGGCGATCATGTATGCCTATTTAGTTCATCCATGTAATCGTTAGAATCTATGTTAATCGTCTTTAAAACTTTATTTCTTTTTAGTAATTTGAATCCACCTTCGGAGAATATTGCCTTTTTTCAGGTTTCTAATATTCAAACTGTGCCCATCCAGGCCTCTTGAAAGAATACGATTGATGCAAAGTTCATCACCAGCAGTGTTTTATTAAAATCCCAATGCATTTCGGGCTGTAAAGCACCCTTCATCAGGGGTCACTATGAATCATAATATAACTAATTACCAATTAATATTCTAAACACAAATACACATTTTACATCATCTATAGATACAAGCCATAACTTTTTTGATCAAACACAGTGTCAAATTTGCATTGCAACTCGATATTTTCATCGATGTAATCTTTTGTCAGCACTCATATCCCTGTCAGGCTATTCAAAAAACAGATGGTGACCTTAAGGTTTCAGAAGAAGCGGGTGGGAGTGTAGTGAGGAAAGCATCAAGAAAGATAAAGGGGAATGAGGTTAGTTTGGGAACGAAGTGATATTTACAAACAGATGGAGAGGGATGAGTAAAAAGCTAGTGACATGGCTTAGTGGAGGTATTGGCTCATTATTACGATATGGATCCTGCAGACTACAACTTCAAGTCACTGAAGGTTGTCTCATTCATTTCCTATAGTTGATGCATTGATGACATTAATTTCTCTAAGTTTAAGACATTACTGCTAAATGCAAAATGGTGTTTCTCCTGTGCGCTATGAAAAAAAGTAAATTTTGTCATATCAAAATGAAGAATAGGAAAGCAAAGGAAATAGAAAAATAGATAAAAATAACTTGTATTCAGGTAAATTGATTCCCAAAATGTTTTAAAAACTGAGACAACACTTGCTTTTCAGATCTTTTGTTGCAAATAGATTATGTTTAAAGATATTACCCTCTACTGGAAGTAGGTTATTGTTTGTAGTGTTTATTTCCAATTGCAACTAGGTAGCTGCTCATACATATTGTGTTCATTATTTTGCTCATTGACACACCTCATGTATGTGCTAGAGCACTGGTAAATAAATTATTGTCTGGGGCACCTGGAGGTGAGCGAAAGCTACTTAGGGGATCTGCAACTGCTTAAAAAATGTAATAATATGAACAGATTAATAAAGGGTATTTAAATATGGGAGCAAAATATAAAATTCTAAAATTTCTGTAAATGTGAAGGAATTTGAAATTGGAGGCTACAAATTAAAAATGATCCTGCCATTGATTCATGTGAGCAGTGCAAGTGCATTAAACAGAATATATTACAGATGAAGGGGGACCTCAATTGAATTTAAAAATGCTCCAACCTTCCCATTAAAATTTAGAGTCTTTTATATTTGTTTGTGAATTAAATAAAATATTTCATAATGTGTGAATGTGATGGATAAATGCTTGTTTCTGTATTTTTGGTGCATAGTTGTGTGATTCAAATCATAGAAAATGCTTAGGGTAGGAGTCCCCGGCTTCCACTGATGACTCAAAGTCAAAAGGTTAAGCATCACTGTGCTACCTAGTTTCAAGCACTGTCACAGTCTCATATTATTACAGCATGCCACTTTCAAACTGTCATCGATAAAGATACTCGTAAATATGGCTTGCCTCATTAGTCATCGAGAACAATAAAGAGTAAAGCTCTTGTTAATTGTTGGGTGGCATTGAGAGCCAGCCAGCCATGAAAACAATAAAAATGACAGAGAGGAAGACAAAGCACAGACAATTTAGGGGAGAGGATGTGGCCTTACAGTCAGAGCGGCCGGCCTCGAAGCTGGGGAACCAGGCTCGAGTCTTAGCAGGGATGCTCAACATCCTGTGATTCTGGGCAAATCACTTAATCTCTCCGTGCCAACCAAAAATTAATGTGTCCTTGTAATGTAATGTAATGTAATGTAACGCATACTTTTATAGCGCGAACTGTCACCCAGAGGGTATCCTGGCGCTTTAACTCTATTACCCTCACACAAAGCACCAATTACGCTGCCCTAGGGAAGAGATAAGACTTCAGCCCTTTTTTGAAGGAAGAAACTTCCTTCAAGCTCCTCAAAGAGAGTGGCAAAGAGTTCCAGAGCTTGGCAGCAGTGAAACCAAAGGAGTGGCCGCCCATCCAAGACCTTTGGATTCTAGGAACTACCACCAGGTGGGCTGAGGAGGACCGTAAAGGTCTGGCTGCTGAGTAACATGAAAAGAGCTCTTGCAACAAGACAGGCCCCTGTCCGTGAAGAGCCCTGAAGACTATACAAGAAGCCTTAAAACAGATGCGTTGATGGACAGGCAACCAGTGAAGGTCCTTGAGCGCCACAGAGGAAGAAGCTGAGCGCATCCGAGAAAGGGCCAGCTTGGCTGCCATATTCTGTATACGCTGCAGTTTGCTGATCAGGGTGCTAGGGGCGCCCAGAAGCAGAGCGTTACAATAATCAAGTCTGCTAAGTATGATGCTGCGCACTACTTCAGGTCTGGCCGATGCAGGTAACATAAGAAGGATCTTGCACAGTGTTCGAAGCAGCATCATACATGTAGCAGTTGTCTTATTTACAAAGGTATCCAGCTGTAGATATGGGCCAAACATGACGCCCAGGTTGCGAGCAGCATCCGCTGCTGCGACCGTGCCCGAGGTAGAAGCAGGCCAGAAATCCACAGGCGAGGGGTTCTATCCAATGATCAGTGCAGCACCTCAGTTTTAGATCCATTAAACTGGAGAGAGTTGTGGCGCAGCCAGTCCGCAGTGGCTGTCATGCAGCGATGGAAAGTCTCCTTAGAGACAGCGTCTCTACCTTCAAAGGAGAATAAAAGCTGCGTATCGTCTGCATAGTTGATTACAGGAATGCCAAAGGACTTGATCAGCCTGATCAGAGGACAGAGGTACAGATTAAATAAAATGGGGCTGATTGCCGATCCCTGAGGCCCACCTTGCCCCACCTCTCTGATGCCAGATCTAAACGGCGGCAAAGCCACCACCTTGTGTAACGCAACTGCTGCTCATGTAAAGCGCTCTGATACCTAAAACCTTCGGGACAAGTTTGCGCTATATTAACCTCCGGAAAAATGCACATATGACAGAATCAACAATCAATTTTTCCATTCTACAATCTGATTTGTCGAATCAGCACCAGGACTGGCCCCCAGCTGGGTTATAAAGGGCTGGCCCACAGGTCGATTATAAAGTGGACCAGTAAGCTTCTCTGACTGGCGTTCCTTACTGAGTATTCTGCCTTGCGATAATAGAAAGTGGGGACTTTCTCTTGCTATTGCAATTATTTGTATCAAAATGAAAAAAAGTAACATGTTTGTCTGTAACCTGCCCTGCTATAGTCCTGTACCCACTAAAGTATACAACAAGCTTTTGCAATGCAATAGGTCTCGCAGTTACGCGAGTTTAAGCTATTGGCATTATAAATACCAATGCCCTTTACTTATGTTTTAAAAACAAAAATAAAAGGCATTGTCATTTGCAATGTTAATGGTCAATAGCAAATGCATTTTACAATTTACAGAAGAAAAACAAAATAAAAAAACAATGTCATTTACAAAGTCAATAGCTCAAAATAATGTCATTGCGAGACCTAGTGCATTGTAAATGCTTGTTATTATTGGTAAGATCAGTGGCCTAAGTTATGGCCTGCCAAGCTACCAGAAAGAAAGACACCTTCCCAAGAACCAGCCACATATGCTCCTTTAAAGTGGATCTAAAGCAGCATTCCAGGAGGTGTTGGGGAACAGGGCCGTTGACCTTCCCTACGCCACATAAGTTGATTTAGATACTGGAATTACTTGAGGGGGTAATGCAGTTGAAATGAATATCCATAGGAACGGAATTTGTGGTATTGCCTAAAGTCTCAGAATAGAGCTGAAGGCCAAAAGTTCGGGGAATCACTCTCCAAGGCCAAAGATGTCTGTTCTTTGAACAAAAGTGTCCAGTTGAAGGGCATATCCATCAGTGTCCCAAGTCCCACAAAGCTCAAGGGTACCTGAAAAGCAGACAGTGGCATTCATCAACCTAAAGCCTGAATAGTTGCCAATATTACCTTTATACCTAATGCTTGAGATTTCTTTTCACTCCCTATGCGGTGGGCTTTTTAGGGAAAGCTTGTGGGCTTTGTTAAGTACATAGAAAGGCCTGCACCACCAAACCTTCTGGAGACAGGTGGACAGAGAGAAAGCCTGGGCCTCCAGGAGACAGATTATATTGTCTCGCAATCATATGGTTCACAGGTGAGACAAAGATAGGCTTGTGCCAGGCTACCATGATAGTTTTAAACAGTGACTCGTTAAAAGGAAGCAATGGTTTTGACTCCACTGAAGTCGGCTGTATAACTTGGGTCAGTATTTTCCACTACGGTAAACGTAGATCCAATACTTATGCCACTTTTCTTTAAGACTACATGGAAGAAAGCCACCTCCAGCTGGGGCCAAGCCTGAAGTATACACCATCTCCATGGATGTGTCTAGCCCACTAGCATTTTCTAGTGCCAGGTAATTATAAGAAGATGGGGCAGGCAGAAAGTTGTCTGCCTCACTGCTGTCACTGACATCATGAGGTACACCTTCCAGCATCTGGATATGGCCCAAATCAATATAAAAAAATTTCATCTAGGATCTGAAGTAATGCTGATGTGATGAAGGCTCGGGCTGAGACTCTTCTGTATATCTGGCCTCTTTAGCTATCCTTTAGGCCACCCTCCTAGACCTCCTCAGGACTACTTGGATCTTACAGGGCTATGTCTTTGGAGGCACTATAGTAAGGAAGCTACCAGCTGTGAAGTGTGTGCTTTTAATACAGTTATAAAAAAAATGTGGACCAAGCACATCCTGGGCATTACTAAATTCTAGATTTTTGAAGCATTTTAATCTTAAACCTTTTTGCGCACTTTGAAGCAGCTTATTTTATACTATTTGTAATCCAAGTTTAAAATAATAACTTACATGTTCACAATACTTTTTCTCACAGACTAGGACCTAGTAGCACTAAACATACACACGTCACTATTCTTCACTGCACCAAACAGGATTCAATTCTGTGGTGCTCTGGTGCAGTGCATTAACTAATAGAGGTTTCATAATGTACAATAGTGTGTTTCCCACTGATTAACATAACTTGCAATTAATTTTCATTTAAGCTGTGTGTTACTTTATATCTAGTTACCTGAAGGTGAAAGACTGAAAACAAAGTTACAAAATATGTATTTTTTAGCCACGCCTTTGACCACGTCCCCTCACTCGCCCCACCCACATTGAGCATAGCATCACAGTTGCCATATTTTTTTTAAATACACTTCGACCACTGTGTACACGTGTAGTCTAATTACAAAATAATTTCAAATAAAAGAATGTAAAAATGCACTTCACTTCGAGTTCTGAGTTTATATTGTTTTGCCATCCACTGGCAGACTGTGGTGCCGGGTGTTCTATTTAACACCCTCTGTCCCAGGACAGTGCTAGAAACATAAGCAAACACCTGTTTCAATTTCGATTAAACAAAAGTAACCTGTATCCAAAACCAAATAAGCAAGATTTAGAAATAGTCCTTTATGTCTTGTAATACTGTATTCCCATGGGTTGCCATCTACCACAGCAGTATGCAGGGCTAATTTCCTTCTGACCCTAAAGGCTAGCAGATGATTTTCCACCTGTGATTGTAAGAATATAAGCCGGTAGTATGCTGAAAGTGACAGTGGACACACGTGTTGTAAAATAATTTGATTTAAAAGTCGATGTTCCACTCTGTGCTGCCACACACATGGCTGGCCTCACTCCATGCATAATCGCACATCCTTGGCACATCTCCAGACAGGATCACCCATCTCTGGCCCACAGCCAGGCAGGGTGGCAGGCAGCAGGTACATGCCTTGTAAACAATCATCCCCTATTGATGTAACTCATTATAAAGGGTAAACACTTATTATGGCACACTTCAATGGGGAGCCCATGTGTGTATCCGCCTGGTTTATGATGCCTTGTTTGCCTCGCATCATTAGCATGAGAAAGGATGCTCGGGCTCAGACTGAGCTGTATGCACACATGCCATTTGGTTTTACACCGTGGAATGGGGAATGTGTTATAGCAGATGGGCACCACCAGCTCCTTCTTGTACTGACGATATTTGAATGGGCAGCTCCAGGCTAAGAATCCAAATTAGACACCTTCCAACTTCAACTGAGCTAGTTTCCATGTACCCTCAATCTGTCATATTACGTTAAATACTTTTAAAGAGTGCACAACAATGTAGGGTCTCAAGGCAATAGAAAAACAAAGAGGCATATTGCCTCAGTCGGGAGTGCTGTGTGTTGCCGTGGGCTTTGCAGGGTGCGGAAATGGGGGCTGCGGAGTCTTCCAGCCTTGATCTCGCCTGCCTGGGTTGATTTTGATCCCGTTTCCTTTCTTTCCCCTTCTGGCTGCCAGTTTCCTCCCTAGCTCTCGCTCCCTGGTAGGTTTTAATCAGGCACCCTCTGGGGGCGGGGCGTGTCATGATAGCCCTGCCTCCCCAGCGCTGTGTGTGACAGCCACATGACGGGGAGGGAAACTGAAAGCGCGCGATGCGCACGCTGCCAGCCTCCGGGGACAGGAGAGTGCACATCTCCTGTCCGTACACGTGCACATCTCCTGTCTGCGTGTGCCACCTCCTGTCTCCCTTCGGGACAGAAAGCGGCAGCAATAGTCTCGCAAGGCGAAGCAGTTCATGCGCTGCATTCGCATGCGAGACCTAAAAACTGATGGGTGGAATGCTTTAATTAATCTCAGCCACTGGTAATCACTGGGGTCTCATCTCAGTCCATCAATATTTTTCACAACATATCACCTCAGTTTGGACCCAGCCATATACTTTAGTATAGGTCTGTACCTGACACCATTGTAAATGATCACACTTTTAATATGTACAAATAACATTGAATTTGTGTACATAAAATGAAATCTGTCCACATACATAGAATAAAAGCCTGGTACGAATATTAAAAAAAAGTTTTTTGATATTAGAAGATGTCTAACAGCAGAATAGTTATATTCCATGAATTTGAAAACGAAAGCCAAATGTTGTTATTGTATATGGTTTCGCATCAGAGAACTGCTCAGTTCGGAAATTCAGCAACATGTGCAGACATTTCGCATGTGATGATCTTATTTTCAAAATGGAAGTGGAAAAATGTGATGAACTGTTTTTCACACTTCAGTGAAACTTCATCCATTCTTGGACCATGGTGGTTCACAGAGGCTCTCCAGTTTGCATGGGATAGTTCTTAATTGATACCAGTGTTTGAGCTGCGGGGCAATGAACCTTAATTCTTAGCACAATGAGCCATATCACGAAAATAGTGCACTTTCATTGTTTGCTCCACGGCGCGCCTTTCAATAGGTGCGCCTTGCGCAAACACAGGGAATGCACCGTACTAGAAAGAACACAGTGCATCCAGTGCAGCCGCCAACTTGTGCTGTCCTGGGGGCATTATATTCAAGTGAAATACAGTGCGGCTTGAAGCAGACGCTCCATGTTTCACAGTGTTAGTGGCAACCAGCCTGCACTTTTAAGAGGGGAGAGAGACCCCCTTGCAGGCGGGTGCAGTAAGCGGCTTCACCCACCTGCCAGGGAATGTCTGCTGGGTCCAGGGTATCCCCTTTGCACCCTCCAGAGAGCTGTCATCGGGGGATGCACTGAATGTGCTTCCTGACAGCTTCTTTGGTCCACGCCTATAATACGTTGTGGGCACGGAGGTGAAGAAAATCCTTCAGAGCATGGGGCCATGTCCCCATGCAAATGAGGGAATGCCCTCTACGTGTGTGCCAGTGCTATTTGTATTACCAAAGGGGCCACAAATACGTCTCCAGACCCTTCTGTAATACCAAAGTGCCCTGGGGCGCACAAAGCTGGGGGCATTTTGTAATACAGCCCCAGAACTTATGTATGACAGATCACCACATGGTGCTTATATTGGTCTGTTTTTGAGAAGTATACATCAGCAAAATATTTCACACATCGATATATCTTTAAAAAAAACAATAATACCAGCACATCCCTGTCATTAGTACACCTTTGTTTTTTTGGGGTGAACTACAATAGTCCAAATTTGTCCATTTTTTAGGAGTGTGATGGTTAGTAGGAAGCTATTGTACATTTGATCCTAGTACACTTTTGTTTTACAAATTAAGCATTACATGTGTAAGGTGGGCGGAAAGCAGTACAAATTCTACTAAACTTTCCAAATTCTGTGAAAATCACACTGCAGAATAAATTTGCAAAAAAGTGAAAGATTCTTTCCTTCTGCAATATTTCTTTTATGGGCAGATTTATTGTCTGTCACGTTTTACAATATATTCTTATCTACCTGCACCATATGCCTAACTATAAAGGGATCTATTGCACAAATTCTTAGCCTAGATATACCGCTATGGCTTTATAACCTGATCTGAAATGTATCCATGTCACTAATTAAAACAAATATCTGTTTACAATTGTATTTATTTATCTGATCATTATTATCTCAAATTATACATGGACATTCTCATTAGTCTTTGTTTTATCCTTATTAGGGGTTTCCTCTTTATTTTATTTGCAAAATCTCATTTTATTACCATATTCCAACAAAGATGCCATGCATAAAGGACACAGTGAAACCTAAAATATCTCATCCTCTGCCCATTAATACCAGACTCTTGATTAAAAGACATCTTCTCTCTTATAATCATCTTAGTTGTGTCCTGCACACTGTTCCCCTGCCTGTGTCTAGAGAGATGGTCCCATTCCTTCCACTTCCCATAATGCTGGCACCACAGATTTCATTTATATTGGCACAACTCAGGGAGCGATATCTTCTCCCGCAATTGCACCATTTTCCTTCCTTTTCCTTATATTACTATTATTATTATTTTTATTGAGGATTGCGAAGCTGATTATGACTTGTGACTAAGAAATTAGAAATGCAAAGGTGATGTTTTACACTTTTCTTTTCAGCATACAAACCAGGGCAACACGGCTGCCATAACTCCGGCTACAAGTGTGACAGACCAGTTGCAAAATATGAAGAAGTTGTAACCTAAGTAAAAAAAATTAAAATGACCCTTGTGGAGCTTTAAAAAGCATATGTTTGCAATCTGTATCTAAGGGGTTTCCCATTATAAAGTGAATGGTGTAGTCAGTGCACACCCTTTTTTTTCAATGTAAACTACAAAAGTATATCATAAATTAAACCAAAGGTCGCGTGCAGCCTGGTGGATGGGCAGCCAGCCCAAAGACAATAAGCAGCAGCTAGTGGGAATCCACTGGAATGCCAGACGCACAGCACTAGTTAAAGTATTGTTATTAAGTACAATCTAATAATCAAACGTTGTAGTATAGTGAACACAAATGATTTGTCAAAAAATCAGAATACTCATTAATGCAAATTATATTCATTTCATTGTTAAAGACATCATGAATGTTACAAAATAGTGAATATATGACAAAACCACAATAACTTTTGTGTTTTCATACATTACAATAAATCAAGTGAAAACAGAAACAAGAAGGAGTTTTCATTACTAGTGCTTAGTAGTGTAATTTCGGCAGAGTGTGACGTTAGGTGGTTAGTCCACATTGTTTTAGAGCGTATTTTGCCCTTTTCTTAGAACACGCATGTGTTCTTGTCTTTCAGACCATTTCTACCAAACAATAGGGAGGGTTTCCTGTTCATTAACATACGCGTGCATTCTTCTTCTTGAGCATCTCTGATCATTACATTTGAGGTACTTTGAGTGGTTTATAGTACAAGAGGCTTATCTACACTTTACATGTCTGTACTCGAGAGTTATTAAGCATTTATTCATTATTTCAGATTGACTTCTGTTCGCTCTTTTACCTGTGTTTGGCAGCATTGATAAAATCAATTCTGTGAGTACTTAATTTTTATATAATACACCGAAGAGATATTAGTTGTTTCGTCATGCTAAGTGACGTTTGGGTCATATTTTATTTACGCAGATTTGGTATTTACAGCCACTGAGGTTCTTCAGCAGATTGTGCTTTCATTACTTGGATTGGAGTAAGCGTTCTTTTGATCACTTACATTGAACTCCTGCACTATTTAAGGGTCTTAGTATCACTTACACTTACTTTTTGCTCACTTCAGCACATTAGAGTGATGTCTTCTGTCGACTTTTTACCTTGGTTTACTATTTTCCAATAAAATTACGTTTGTATAACTTGTTGATCGCAGTTTGGTGCTCACCATTCGGGTTTGACTATTAAGAGGAACATTAGGATGTTTGTTATAACGCTTTTCCTTGGTCATTGTAATTGAGTAACACTGTGTGCAAATTGTTTATTTTTTAATATACATTGACATCATCCTTAGAGCATGTTCTTTTTCTTACTAATAGTTCCCCTGAAGAAGGGATATCATCCCGAAATGCATTGGGCTTAACCAAGAAGACTCGCATATTACTGTTTACACCAAATATGAAAACTCCTTCTTGTTTCTGTTTTCACTTGATTTATTGTAATGTATGAAACCACAAAAGTAATTGTGGTTTTGTCATATATTCACTATTTTGTAACATTCATGATGTCTTTAACAATGAAATGAATATAATTTGCATTAATGAGTATTCTGATTTTTTGACAAATCATTTGTGTTCACTATACTACAACGTTTGATTATTAGATTGTACTCAATAACAATACTTTAACTAGTGCTGTGCCTCTGGCATTCCAGTGGATTCCCACTAGCTGTTGCTTCTTGTTTCCCATTATAACCCATTTATACTAGACAGGGAATCCCAGCCTGCTATATTTACATATACGAAACATTTCCAGAGTGGCTGCTTCAAGCAATGACATCAGAGAGATTGGTGTTTTCCTTTGATGGCTAAAAGCTTCTGGAAAACTCCAGTCGCGTGTGAAACTCACTGTGAGTTGTTTTTGAACCGTCACTCCCATGGAGGTAAATCATAAAGCGAGTAAGGAGAGCTGGAATTCGATTCCCTTGATTCAGCTGTTCTCAAATCTCAGTTGTTTGCATGGCTGCTCCTGAAAGGAAAAGCGGTACAGGAACTCTTCCAGCAAAGGTTTGAACCCCATTCTTTCTAGGAGTGTGACAGGTACTCTGCGCCATGCCCTGCCTGATTGGTTGCATGTGTAAATGCTTAGGGCTTCATTTAATGTTTGAAAGTCAGGCTGACAAACTACTATGGTGGCAGAGGCGCCATCTCCTCCAGCTCTTTGTTGGAGTTTCTCTGTTCATAGTGCGCCCTCGACACAACAGGAAAATGTTCATTCAAAATTAGTTAACAACCAGACAACCCGGTCTGCATTTTTTTACCTTGCTGCACAACCCCGAAAAATCCGCTTCTGAATGTCTCCCTTTATTAAAGTGTGCTTTCCAAAGCATGGCAGCTGCAGTTGTAAAGTGAAGTCATTGTTTTATTTAATCAACAACCCTACATGCCCACGAGACATGGCTCAATATGTGTCTATCTGAAAGAAAATGTCACGTGGGTCTCCTTCAGAAATATACAGCCTGATTCATCAAGCTGATTTGCGCTCGCAAAGGGCCAGATTCTGAGAATCTGGCCCTTTGCGAGTGCGATTTTTGCATTTGGTATTCATCATCCCAAATGCAAAAATCACTATTAGCGAATTCGCATATTTGCGATGAATTGGATTTGAGGAATCTCTAATAGAGATTCCTTAAATGCAATTCATCAACCAAATAGAAATAGCGAAATCGCAATATTTGGTCTCAATTTACCACCAGGTCTGACTTGGTGGTAAATTGCGTAAATAGTGTAAAAAGCACTTTAGTGCATGTTTTTCTTTTGCATGTTACACACACACATGTCCTTTGGACATGTGTGTGCGCAACACCTGTTCAAATGTGCATTTTAGGGGTGCTACAGGGTGTCCTTTGGACACCCCTGGCACCCTTAAAATCGCTATCTGATTTGCGAGTAGCAAATTGTAACTCGCAAATAAGGGATACTCCCCATTCATTCCTATGGGCCTTTTGGCCCATAGGAATGAATGGGGAGTTATTTCCTTTTTTTGCGAGTAGCAAATTGATACTCGCAAATAGAGAACATGTAGGAATCGCTATTTATTTAGCAATTCCTACATGAATACCGTTTTGCGTGTCCTCAATAGCGAGTCGCTATGATTCGCTATTAGGGCCACGCAAAACGGCCCGTTGATGAATCAGGCTGATAGTCTTGGTCTCTGGGTTAGAGACTTTACCATCTACTTAGCATTATCATTTGTGTACGACTAAATTGAGAAAAAAATAACAATTCAAAAGTAACAGCACAGGAAAAGCAAAAATTCCCATCAAATATTTATTGAATCTATGCATATACAATGTATACATCCATACATATAAAATCCAAGGGCCCGATGTATGAAGCTCAAATGGGTTCGCAAACGCCGAAATTCGCTAAATGGCATGTATGTAGCAAATTTCAGTGCAAAATAAGGAATCGCAAATTTGCGATTCCTTATTTTGCGATTGCATTTAAGGAATCGCAAAAATTAAGGCAATGCCTTCGCCTCCACCACGGGAAACTCCCTCAAGGGATGGCGCCTCCTGCTCTGGGACTTTGGATAATTATTTTAAAGCCACTAAAGGAGAGGTGGACAAGGAAAGCTCGCTTGAGAAACGTAGGGTGGAGCGCAGGCGCTCCATTGAATCTATGAAAACCAGGCCCTCGACCGATATCATCCCTTACCCCATCACTCAAGAGGAAGGCACGCCACCTAGCAGTTTAATTAATTTGACACTCGAGGACTTTCCCGTCTTACTAAGGGAAATTCCCTCTACCCCAGGGCTAGCGGTTGGAAAAAACACAGAGCCAGCCCCTCAAGAGTTTTCCCATACTCCTGTTAACCTGTTAACCCAAACCCCACCTATGCAATTGGCTAATAAGAGCAAGTCCAAATTAAATGTAGTGGTGGAGTTACATAGGCCCCCACCTAGTAAACGTGCTCGGAAAACAATGGGGGGGTGGGGGAAATCTAAAATATCACATCTTGACTTTGGCAAGAAACGCACTAATACCGTTCTACCGGGGAAGCCTACGGAGATAGTGCCTACCATTCCTCCTCCTAAGCCCCCAAACCCCAGTATAACTGCCACTACTAAAGAACCAGAGGTTATTTCGTCGAACCTAAACCTTCCACTCTCTGCCAAGGGGAGCATCGAATTCCTACTCCGCTCCCTTTTGCAGCCTATTACCGACAGCTTAAAAAAAGTCGAGATTAGGCTCACCCTACTAGAAACTTCTCTTACCACTCTGAACACTCTAGTAAGTAAGCAGACACAGCTAGTGGGAACCCATTCCTCTGTTGGGGATCCATCCAAAGCAGAAGCTGCAACTAATGCCAATAAAGCCCCTCCCAGAAACCCGCCACCTGCCCCCCCTCTGCAACCCCTTATGGCCATCCAACTCCAGGCACGACATAATAATCAAAGCAATAGACCTACCCACCCACTGGATCTAGCCCCCCATAGCTCTCAAACAGAGTCCTCTGGAACACATCAAGATCAGGTTAATGCCCCTCCACCTACGCCCGTTGGCCCAATTCCAAGACCACGGAGGCCAGACCTCCCGCCTGAAGCTAATAGATTAATGGTGGTCTTAGCTGGTGCCCCCCACTTAAGATCAGGGGAAAATGAGGACTATCAGTCCCTTAAGAAAAAGGTAATCAAATGGCTTAACTGGAACCGACCCTTGCCATCCCATTTTAATAACGAAATCATCATGGTGAGAAGGGTCCCATGGCTAGGGAAGACCAGGAAAACCATAGTGGGGGACTGTATCATGGTAACCTTTAAGGATCCACCATACAGACCCTCCCAGTATCTTTTTTCTTTCCACCGATTCCCAGGCACCAGGTCCCAATACACGATGACTGGACAAGGGTGGAATACAGACGTAAACACAAAGGCTTTGTACAACGCCCGTACTTCCAACCGCCGGACACACCTTTTTGCGATTTTAATCGCTTTAACTGTCTGAACGGTTTGGATGGGGTCGACTGACTTACTGTCTGTAAGACAGTGCCAGGGGTCTCGGGCTCCCGTGGCCTCCTGGAACCCCCCACTGTGTCCCCCGGTCCAATTTCTGGCCCACTGAATGATCCAGCTGCTTCAGACCACGGCAGAACCGAATCTTCTCACCTAGCCACTGATGGGGTAGTTGTTGCTGAGGGGACAACTATGGTTCCTTTCCTTGTGGGCAATGGTGCGCCGAGACCCCCGGTGCCACATGCAGCTTTTGCTGCCCCCGCTACAGGCCCCGCTATTGAAGTGGAGCCTGGACTCACCTCCTCCAACCCTCATGGTATGGCATCTGCCACCTCTGAACATTTGAAGATAATCTCCTGGAACATCGCGGGATTAGCTAACAAATTGGAAGACCCGGCCTGGGCAAAGTACATAGAGACTGGTGACATATGCATGTTCCAGGAAACCTGGGCCAGAGAGGACTATGGACATCAAGGTTACTCATCATTTTACATCTCAGCAAGGTGGGAAGGCAAAGGCTGCCCATCAGGGGGCCTCACGACGTGGGTTGCTGCTCACCTGGGCTGTGTGGCTACACGGCTCCCATTCAACTCTGATGATATCCTTGCGGTCTTATTAACATGGCCAAACAAAGCTAACCTCCTGCTGGTCAACATCTATTCCAGGCCGATGGGAATGGCAAAAGAATCACCGACCTTTGATGAACTCTCGAACTTTTTATCTGAACTGTCGACTGATTCATATTATGTGGTGGGTGGGGACTTTAACTCTCACTATGAGCCACTCCCCGGCATCCAGGAAGGGTTCTTATCAGAAGAAGAAGACAGGTGGGCAGTACCATGGGTTGATGTGCCATCTCCGAAAGCTTGGACCCCACTGGCACTGCAAATTACTGCCCTGACGTTAAGGTTCGGACTCAGAGCGTGTAATGGGCGAATCAAATCCGACAGACCAGGCAAAAACACTTACAACCGTCGGGGAAGAGAGTCTCATTTGGACTATGTCCTGGTCCAATTAGTGAGGTGGTCAACAATACAGGATTTCAGGGTAATAGACAGGATGGACAGTGACCACAATGCCCTCGAGTTAGACCTTGTCCACCCAGCACCTCAGGCCCCAGTGACCCATGAGGAAGAGAATCACCCCACGCTCCTCCTAGATAACAGTAGGAAAAGAATCAGGTGGGAGCAAATGGTCACAAACAAGGATAAACTCCCACTGTTTTACGCAGAGATTACTCCTATCCTGGAAATTGTTGGGGATCTTGACAGTGTGGCAAATAAAATAGATATAAGGAGCAAACTGTTTGATGCCCACGAGGAGCTCATAAAAGTTGCGGCACCCCACTTCACTCGTAACTTACGAAAGCCAAGGGAGAGGTGCCAAGGTAAAACACAATGGTACAATGCAGCCTGTAGACGGGCCAAAACAGAACTCCTTGGAGTAATTAAGGAGGGTACAGGAGGGGAACGCCTTAAGCAATGCAGGCAAGCGTACAAGAAGCTTCTTGCTCAGGCCAAAATAGAATGGGAGGAAAACCAGTGGGAAGAACTCACAAAGGCCTTAGCAATACAAGATCAACGCCTGTTCTGGAGGATTGTGAATGGGGGATCAGGGAGTCTACATTCGGCAGTGGAGCCTAACATAGCTCCTGGAGTGTGGCAGGACCATTTCCAGTCCCTATATAGTGCTGAGTCCGGAGAACTTCCTGCGTCAATTGAACCGGAGAGGCTGGGCCCTCAGGCGGACCTAATAACACTGAGTGAGGTCACTGCTGCTATTTCAGGCCTGGCTTCGGGGAAGGCGCCTGGACTGGATGGGCTACCGGGAGATCTGTTCAAGCAGGAGCCCACCGTCTGGGCGCCTTACCTCGCTGCTCTTTTCAACGGTATTCTCGGTGGGATGGAAATCCCTAGTACTTGGCTGGGGGCTGAGGTGGTCCCGATTTTTAAAAAGGGATCCCCCCTCCTCCCAGCCAACTACAGACCGATTAGCCTGATAGACGTAGCACAGAAGCTGTTCGGCAGGGTTCTCCTGAATAGGCTTCAGGAATGGATAGAAGAGGTGGGCGCCCTGAGTCCCTATCAGGCAGGATTTAGGAAAGGGGTATCGACCGTGGATCAGGTCTTCAGATTGAATCTGGTCTATTGGAGGACAGTGAGGTTCGAGGGCGGTAGTCTGTACACGATTTTCGTGGACCTACGGGCCGCCTTTGACCTCGTGCCCAGGGGAAAACTTTGGATCATCTTGGCAGGGATGGGCGTACCACCAGATATTTTATTGACCTTGCAGAGGCTGCACCATAATAATTATGCCCAGGTGAGGTGTGGGAGGTTGGGGGAACTGACTGATAGATTCCCCGTTGGCAGAGGGGTAAGACAGGGCTGTGTGCTGGCGCCGACCCTGTTTTGCCTCTTCGTCAACGGGGTAATCGCCCATCTTAACGCCACCGACAATACAGATGCCCCCAAATTAAATGGCAACAGTGTGCCCGCAATAATGTTCGCGGACGACACACTGTTGATCTCTAAAACACCCATGGGCATCCAAAGGATACTCGATGCCTTTGTGGCCTTCTGTCAGGATAGAGGGCTGGAAATCAACGCCACAAAAACCAAATATATGGTATTGAATCCGAGCCCCAAACAGCGCCCGAATCCCCAATTGGGAGCAGTGCGGCTGGAAAGAGTAGCCACGTTTGAATATCTCGGCGTGACGCTCAACGAAAATATGACCTGGGGGACTCATCAGAGCAGGGCTAACCTTAAATTAGTTCAAATTACCGGGGGTATATCCCGGATGATGACCGGTTCGACTTACCGCCCACTGGGGGCCTTAATCCAGATATATAAGGCCCAGGCCAGGGGGGCGATTTTGTACGGGGCTGAATTGTGGGGCCACATCCCATGTCGGAACCTGTCTTCCACGGAAAATAGGTTTATAAGACAAATAACCGCACTTCCTCCTAGCACCCCACTCCTTCCTCTGAGGCTTGATTTAGGGATACGGCCACTTGCCGACGAGATAAGTCTAAGACCCATTGCCTTCTGGCGTAGGCTATGGAGCGGCGATGATCTCGCCGACTATAGGGCGGAACTGGCCGAACTATTAAAGCACCCCAAGGCGCTCAGTATTCCCTGGGTCCAAAACATCCAGTCAATTTGCACTGATCTGGGGCTCCCTGAATTGTGGACCGAACCAGCAAATGCAGCACCAGGAATCTCTAAGAGATCCCTGGCGAATCTGTATCATGAACACAAAAGGACAAGGGCCTTAGCTACCCAGATAGAGGGGTCCCTTTCTTCCATATTCCTGCAAACCAAGGATCTCTACAGATTTGAGAAGGCTTTCGATCCCATATATCCCATACTTACCAGAAAGTTATTTCTCCAGTGGAGATACGGCACATTGCCTTTTCGGTCCTTTTCAAGCACTTGGTCACAAGTCCCTTCCACCAAGTACTGTCCTCTTTGCGTTGATAAAGAGGAAAATGATTTGCATGTGGTCTTTTTCTGCCCAGCCTACAAGGCAGCCAGAAAGTATTGGCTGCTCCCCTTGATTAAGAATCTGGGTGGCAGGGAATACACACCTATGTACAGGATTTTAAAATCCGATGTCTCTGGCCCAACCGTTTTTGCACTTTCCAAATTCTTTACGAATGTTTGGTATACGCGTAATTGTCTTTTAAAAAATGCTGGGTAGACTTCAGAATCGCTTCAATTCTTAAAAATAACTGTTTTTATTGTGTGTGTTGATCTTAAAATCATGTATTGATGTTTTACTAAATTTGACAGAATTCATGTGATTTTATTGTATGTGTATCTTTTATGACCTAATGGTCGAAATAAAGATTGGAAATGAAATGAAATGACATACATGCCCTTAGGGCATGTATGTGCACCACATGTGCATCCATGCTTATTTAAGGGGTGCAACAGGGTGTCCTTTGGACACCCCTGCACCCTTGAAATTATTCTCAATTTGCGATTAGCAAATTGCGAATAGCAAATTGCGAATAATTTCACATTCATTCCTATGTGCCTCCTGGCCCATAGAAATGAATGGGAAATTATTCTTTAATTGCGATTAGCAATTTGCTAATCGCAATAAAGGAATTTTAAGAAATCGCTAAAAAATAGCGAATTTCTACATACATACCATTTTGCAATTCTCAAATAGCGATTCCTTAAAAATCGCTATTTGAGAATCGCAAAAGTGTATCTTGATACATCTGGCCCCAAGAGTTTTGTAATATAAACTTGCTTCCATAAATGTTCACCCAAATCAAACATAACTCATAAAATACTCAACATTCTAATTCCAGAGTGGGAGAATGCTACACTCCTTACTTCAGCGTTATTCGTCTACTGCAGACTCAGAGGGGATGGTACAGTGTCTTTTGTATTATACATTCTAAATTCAATCGCTGTGTGAGCACTGCGTCATCTGCACTATATTCAACTTTATCACATCAAACTTCATATCTATGTATTTAATAAATGTATGATGGAAAGTTTTGCTTTGACCTGTGTTTTTGCTTTTGAATCGTTCTCAATTAAGTTGTGTACAAATTATGATCTTAAGTAGATGGTAGAATCCTCTAGCTCAGAGACGAGGTATCTCTTTCTGAAAGAGTCCCACATGAACTCATTGTTGCCAAAGGGATTCCAAAGGCAGAGCCAGCTGAACTATGCTGATCTACCAACTGTAATTAAAGCGTGGTGTTCAGAGACATTGGCAGAAAAGGTCATTGCATTTTGTGCATAATTTGTACACGCCACAGTATTTTCAACTAGAAATCACCCAGTTGCTTGATAGGTGTGTTTCTCTCTGGGTTGTGGACAGATCAAAGACAGCCCTTATTCCTACTTTGTCTTACCATAATCAGAGTATACAGCCATCTATTTAAATCTGTGTGCATGTGTAAACAGATGCAGAATAATATCCTGTTTCCTTTCTCTCCCTCATAGATGCAGCACTCCCTGCCTCACTCATCAATATGACCATGGTAAATGTACTCACCATTCTGGTGGGTGAAAGAAGTGACTCGTCCCACACTGGGATATCTGCATCATTATGCACACCTGTGTGCATGTCCCATTCAAGGTGGCTGAAAAGGCTGAAAATGAAAAAAGTGGATATATGAAACAGAAATCACTCTACGCTGCTGTTTACATGAAAGATAAAACATCAGACTTCTACGTTCCGTCATTAAACTAGTTTACGATTCTCCTTTCTAACGATACTTTTGCTGCAACTGTTTCTAATGTATTAAACTTAATGATGCAACTCATGTATGCCTCCATGTTTTTTCATGTCCCTAGTACTTTATATGAATCACCTGTTCAATGGTATTCTCTTTACAGCAGAGACTCAATCAATTCCTCTATTATTCACCTAACTGAGTGCTGTAAATGGGAAAATAACGTAGGGGCTCATTCAGAGTGGCACAGCAATCCTCCTAGTAAATCCTCCATGGAATTACTGTTACTGAGAGTACTGGTAAATCCAGAGAATTAATTACTGGTGGATTACAAGTGGGACCCTGGCTCTTGTGGCCCTATTATAAATGAAGAATTGCTAGAAAAAACATATGCTTTCTAGGTCCGATTCCATCCCACCCCACATAATTCAGAATTTCTCCCTGAAACTATACATCCTCAGTGCTGCACTAACTTTCTAATTCAGGATGGGCTGGTAATTGCTCTGACTGTGTAGTAAGGCTTCTAGGTCCATTGTCGATAATGTCTATGCTTTTGCACACAACACTGCCAGCATCTATTTCGCAATACTTATTTGTGCCCCTTTTTACACAGGAGAACTGTCTGCTGTGCAGGTTCTTTGCTGTGGTCTGAGGTTTAGTCTGCACATGATGTTCAAGGTTAAACAACAATGCCCCTTGTTATTCTGTTCTGATCTGTCCCTCGCACCTAGATATAACAGGCTTCACACAGCTGCACCTCTGGAAATCGTATACTTTAATATTGCAAACAAAAGCTGTTTTCACACACACACAGAGACACCTTTCCTAGAGAGAAGACCCGTGTTTATCCTGCGATGTGAACATTGCATCCAGGCCGTAAGGTATGGGGGTCTGCTGATAAAGCCCAGAGGTCTTCTGTTTTATAATAAACTATTTCTTGTCACGGGGAGGGGGGTTAGGTCGTTCCGTCCTTTTCCATTGTTTTCTATACCATGACCTCCACGTTTGTATTCTATGGAATTGTAACAATGCTGACTATATTGTGTTTATACATTCTGCTTTTAGTATTGGTTTGTGTAATGCACCATAGAGCGCGTTAGTTGAAATAAACATTTTAAACTATACTGCATCTCTGATTACTCGCATTGTGGACAAGTATGAGTGACTGAACAAAAGAGCGCCTGGCTCCCGCGATTCCCAAGATAGGGTTATGTGTTCGGAGTTGTCTAATCATTGGTATCTGCATTGTAGACAAAGAACGAAAGAGACACTTTAGCTAGTCGGTAAGGGATTTTGGGTACGGATGTGGTAGGTCGGTACACCACCTATTCACTGAGGTCGTGTTTTCCTGTGCATAGTTATGTGTATGTGCAGAATCCCCACAACATGGCGCCAACAACGTTGGTTCTTATCTGAAAGACACTTGAGTAGTGTTTGTACTTGTCCACGATACCCTCACATCCACCTACAGAGGGGGCTGCGACGGGAATACCTCCTATATTTAAGTTTTTATAGGTTCTTTCAAGCTTGAAGTTACATAAAAAAGGGTCTCTATTATTAGCCAGTGCTGTGCTGCCTACATTAAGTTGTACTTCCTACTTTTGTGATGGGGCATGAAATCGCCGCACACAGTCGTAACCCGCTCATGGACGACTTAATTAAATATGGGGTCCCTGATACTCGGGACAATCTAATTTTTGTAGTTGAAACGGATCCTACTTATTCGTTCGAGGTCTTTTATTCTTGGGTCACTTTTCCCGCAGTTGAAGAGGATGATAATCTGTTTCATGAGTATGCTATCACTGTGATGCTGGTTGCGTATTGTTCATTTCCGACCCTAGAGGTTCCGCTATAAGCTTGGCAACACCATATTTGGATTAATGGCGCCCATCCTCACTCATTTACACCTGCTCGGTTAGATCCTTTATCAATTGAAGAAGCCTCATGTCCGGTGTTAGCTGGGTATGCACCGCATCCGCGTGCGTTAACAAACACTAATCACGATGAGTTGCGGGTGTTGCATCCATCTTTAATTCGTGTACATAGAGCTGTTATACAGTTTGTGTCCTGAGCTTTTCAGGCAGCTCCACCAGGGGTTGTCGTGCACCTGGCGGGGACTGGTGGTGTGACTATCAGTGCCGTTATGGTTAATTCAGTTATGGGCAAGCGTCCCACAAATAAGAATGAACTGCCATATTGGCTTGCCAAAAAATTTGGACAGCTTGAAGCTGTTTTTCCTAATACCTCTCCTGTAGAAAAACACTGAATTTTAACAATTAGTTTGCCTAAAGATTTGCTTCCCGAGTTAGGTGATTGCAGCACCCGGAGGAAGGTGTTTGCAGCTGTATACTCGAAGCGTTTGGGCACACCATCAATGACTGTCCTCCCCTCTGTGATAAAGCGTGTGGTCAGGATGAAAACAGAGCTGAAGCGGCTGTGGAATTGGGGATGCGTCTGGTGGGAGTATTCAACGTGGTGGCTGATATGATCCTTGCCAATGTTAAGGGCGATGCTGTGAGCTTTCAAGTCACTGACGGCTTGGCAGCGGTCCCTGAGATGGACAAACCACGCGAATTAGCAAAAATTATTGCAAAGGCTTATAAAACCATTGGCCGCAATAGTTTAGGAAACAAACTGTATACTCAATTGCAAACACAGGCTAAATCTCAGCCTAAGGTCCCATCTGATACAAATGGGCGCCCAGTCTATTCTAAAAAGAACTGGAGAAATAAGAAAAAGGGGCAAGAACAACAACAGAAACAACGTTCCCGTGCTAGTTCCCCGACCCGTGAATCTTCTGAACGTACTTATGACTTGCGCGACCGCACAAAAATGAAGACTCTTGATAGATTTCAAGCCCCTGATCAGTGTTCTCTTCGTACTTCACAGGACACATCCGGCTCTCAAGCTGGTGGTGGGAATCACCAGGATTGTGGCAAGTGTCAGCAAGTTCCAATGGGATGTTATCAGACTTGTCAGTTTGTTGGCAAGGGGAAACAGGAAGAGCAACCCCTTTCCAAAAGAAAAAAGTCGCTGCTTTAACAGCGAGATATGCCTCCGACCATGAGAACATGGCTACTGGATTGGACTTGGGCAGTAACCCTGCTAGACAGTGCAGAGGAAGTTACAATAGTACTATGTCCTTGACGACAACCCCTGGTGGAGCTGCCTGAAAAGCACGGGACACAAACTGTATAACAGCTCTATGTCCTTGTCTGGACATGAAAGCAACTGAAACATTCATTACTGTGGAGACAGCTGACACACGGGTAGCCCCCCCCCCGGATCAGCTGTACGAAATAGTTTTTCGTATAGAGGGTGACATTGAGCGTGTTATTACTGGGATTTTTGGGGAAAATCTTACCGCTTCCTATGATATTTTTCTAGCAGAGGCGGATTAGCCCCCACCTTTTTTTCTGGCCACGGCTCACGGGGAAGACGTGATACTTCCGAGTTTTTAACGTTACATTCCATAAGAGCATACAGAAGCTTTTGTGGCTGAGTGGGGTTTAGCCCTTGTTCTGGCAGGGTACCGTAATCAACTTGGCTGGGATACTGATTCACCGCCACATGACATTTCTTTACGGTCGATGCCTCAACCGCAACCCCAATATCCTATTAAACGGGAAGCAAAAGGTCCTGTTGCCGACATTCTCACTCAGTTGGAATATCAAGGAGTGATTGAAAAATGTATATCGCCAATGAATAATCCGCTCTTTTCAGTATCCAAACCTGATGGGTCATACCACATAGTTTTTGATTACCGGCATTTGAACTCTCATTGCCAGACCTTTGCGGTGCAAAATTCCCATAGATCTGCCTTGTTGGAAAGCCTAGTTTGTAAAAAATACAAGACGACACTGGATATTTCAAATAGTTTTACAGCCATAATCATAGTGCTAGGTGCCAGTGCAGTGATCTCCTTCTGCATCCGGTCTGCAATACCAGGGTACATAGTGGTACCACCAGACATCACTGTGTTGGCATACAGGTCCTTACGGATATCAACATCACACTTCATAATGGAATTATATGTAGTTTCATGGATACCGCTACTCTCCATACCGAGGAAGGCAGGCTGGAAAAGAGCCTCAGGAGCACGGAATCTCTCATTGCCAATGGTGATCACCTGACCATCTGGAAATTCATAGCTCTTCTCTAGAGAGGATGAAGAAGCAGCAGTGGCCATTTCCTGCTCAAAGTCCAGGGCGACATAGCAGAGCTTCTCCTTGATGTCACGCACAATTTCCCTTTCAGCTGCGGTTGTGAAGCTGTAGCCTCTCTCGGTCAGGATCTTCATGAGGTAGTCCGTCAGGTCACGACCAGCCAAGTCAAGACGCAGGATGGCATGAGGCAGGGCATAACCTTCATAGATGGGCACTGTATGGGTGACACCATCACCAGAATCCATCACAATACCTGTGGTACGACCAGAGGCATACAGGGACAGCACAGCCTGGATTGCCACATACATGGTCGGGGTGTTGAAGGTCTCAAACATGATCTGAGTCATCTTTTCTCTGTTGGCCTTGGGGTTCAATGGAGCCTCTGTTAAAAGTACAGGATGTTCCTCAGGGGCAACACGGAGCTCGTTGTAGAAGGTGTGGTGCCAGATCTTCTCCATATCATCCCAATTGGTGACTATACCATGTTCAATAGGGTACTTCAGGGTCAGGATACCACGCTTGCTCTGAGCTTCATCACCAACATAGCTGTCTTTTTGGCCCATGCCAACCATGACACCCTGATGTCTTGGACGTCCCACAATTGATAGAAAGACAGCACGAGGTGCATCATCTCCTGCGAAGCCAGCCTTGCACATACCAGATCCATTGTCAACAACCAGGGCTGCAATCTCTTCTTCCATGACTGTCTACGTTAATTTTGCGCTACCTAGGCTGAATGACAAAAGGTGGGAGCTGGGGGGAAAGGATGCTGCTTGCACCAGTTACCTTTGGACAACAACGTCAGAGCTACAGGAAGGCAACAGACTTAATCTGTCCCCTGAATGCAGCCAATGGACTGCATTCTCAATGGGTGGGGTCCAGAAAAAATAACGGACCCGGATTATTCGCTGCACGTGTTTTTTGTTTTTTAGACAGCATTGACCCCGATGATATCTATTTTACAGACGATGAAATATGGCCGCATCTGTGTCGAGTAGACCACATAATTCTGCATTTTGTAGATTACGGTTACAAGTTTAATGTTGCCAAGACTCATATCGCATGTTATGCGGTCCTCTTCTTGGGCTACAAGTTCAACATTGAGGGTCGAGGCCTGGCTCCTCATTTCCTGGAGAAATTAGCACGGTTGCAACCTCCAACGACACAGAAAAAACTTTAGTCTTTGCTTGAATCTAAATACTTGTTAACACGTGACAACCACACTAAGTTGGTGATATGAATCATACCATGCGCAGTGGGTTTCACTTACTTGCCGTACAATGAAGGAGACAGGGTACTAATCGCATACAAGTCACATTTGTACACTTTGGCCGAAATGAGGTGTTCAACTGTCGAGAAAGTTTGGACAGCTGTCCAATGGCGGTTCTGAAAGAACGTGCTTTAGCACAGGCAAAACGTATTTTGGTGGTTACACCATATCCTGCTTTAGAGACAGTTACATAGGCAAGTGTGCCAACCTCAAAAGCTTTGTATCCCCGTTGTATTCAATGGGCTACTTCTTTGACTTCCCTGGATGTCACTTTTATCTTTGACGCTTCTCTTCAGACACAAAAGTTCTTGCAGTATGAACATGTTCATCCACCTCCCTTGTCTTTACTTCCTTTGGAAGACTATGCATGTATTATTTACACCAATGGTTCGGTTCAACCGGCTAAAAAGTTCTAAACATGCTTACTGGACAGCATGTGCTAAAGTTGCAGGTACAATGGTTGATGGAGAATTCAAATCTTCCATAGTGCATACTCAGACACTGGGAGACTGTGCTGCACAATTAGCTGAGCTATGTGCCTTAGTTCTTGTTCTTTAGTTTGCTGATCCAAACGTTTTAATTCTTATTGCTGTGTTCAGTCTTTCAATAACAACTTGTTCTTCTGGTCTCAAAATGATTATTGAGATTCTAAAGGCAGCACAATTAAGCTTAAAACGCTATGAGCTTGAGTGGCAGATCTTAAACAACGTTTGCCACTCACACATGTTATACATACTCACCAGCGTGTCGGGGCACACGCTGTTGGAAATAGTTTGGCTGATGAAGCAGCCAAATCTGAAGTAGCCATGTGTTCCGTATCAGCCGTTAGTAGATCCATGAAAAAGATTTATAAGGACATTTTGGCAGTGATAGCTGCAACAAAGGAGGGCTTTCATTACCCGCAGGGTAATGAAGTATTCTTATCAGGTAACTCCCGAACAGAATACCAGACGTTGGAGTTCGGCTGATTCCCAAATCGGACCGCAGACACACTTTAATTAAAACCGCACACAAAGGCATGGACTCAGCACATGCTGGAGTGGCTGCTACAGTTTCTATTTTGCAGCAGCGGTACTTTTGGTGTGGTTTATATAAACAGACCTGCAATTATGTGCTTTCTTGTGACATCTGTCAACAGATTAAGCCATCGGTGGTTACGCGCTCCCCGCAAAGACAGCTTAGCATTGATAATCGGCCTTTTGCTTTTGATTACCTTGATCACTGCGGTCCTTTCTCTTCAGATACTGCATATAAATATATTTTAGTTGCAGTGGATTCATGCATCAGATTCCTTTGGGTGTAGCCACAACGCAGTGCTGACGCTCGAACTGTCATCAGGGATTTGCGTGTCTTTGTAGGGATTTTTGCCTGTGGCACCTTTCATTCTGATCAAGGTCCAGCATTCACCTCTAAGGCGTACAAGGATGCTGTGTGGTCTTTGGGGGTGCTGGGGCAATTTTCATCTACATATAGGCCTACGGGCAACTCAATTGTGGATCAAATGAACCGTGACGTAAAGCAATCCTTGTCAGCTAGAGTCTTAGATACTGGCAGGAACTGGTTAACCCATTTAAATGAAGTCCAACGTGCACTTAATAATCTTCCTAGAAGAGCTCTGGGTGGGCGGACCCCATACGAAATGCTCTTTGACATTAAAAGGTTTGTGTCAGACCTTGATGGTCTAGACGTTGTGGCTGCTGCCGCAACCTTTGATGTAGATAATCATTCTGCTATGTTACAGAATCTACAAGAGACCGGTGCCAGCCTTGCTACTGAACATTTTTTTTCAGCAACTGACGCAGCACAACTGAATCCAGTGGTCAGCTGGCTTCCTAAAGCTGGAGATTTGGTCAGAGAAAAGGTGGAGAACAACAAATAATTTGGTCCCTCTTATTGTGCACCGGTTCCTGTGCTTGGACTGCAGGGTACTCAAACCAATATTTTACCTCCTCTACGAGGTCGCAAAGATAACAGATACATCTCAGTGGACAATGTCAAGTAACAACATCTGGCCGATTCTGAATAGTGTGACACCTGCTGTATCCTTTCCAACAAATTCAAGTACTCGAGCAACTATAACATCTTCTAATTTGCCAAATGATACTGTCATTGAGATGGTCGCTGATATTGAGCCTTCCTCCAGTAACAACGGATACAACGGAGGCTGAATACACATACCCCACAAGTGGCTCTGTCCATGATTTGCTGTATACTCCTTTGCACCATGCCAGATATTCATTTGATACATCTTCCACATCCTCAGGTAATCCAAGAAAATTAGCCATTTTTTTTATCTTGGTTTAAAAAGACTTATTTGGTTCCTCCATGGACATACATTTGGTTGACTCAGTTTTTAATTTTTCTTTTTATGTCCATTGGGTTTCTCACTGTATTTTTCAACTCATCAATGGTCACTACTTGCCTGAACATTTTGCTGCAAACTTTATCGATGGAATTCTAGCCCCACATTCGTCTTCGCACATCATGAAGCATGACCAGACTCTTGTTAACATTTTCAGCATTCCCTGTGTCCGATGGTATTGTTTGGGATAAAGTGGGTTTCCAAATTCATGGTCCTACAGGGATGATTAACGATCCATACGTATTTAGAGTCTCTATGGCTAATATGGTTACACAAGACATTCGTTAAGATGATTGGGACATCCATGCAATTCAAGCTTTGTTTTCAGATTTAAAATATTATGCTGTTTTTGTTGTGGAAGACTTGTATATGAATTCTGCGAATTATGCTGACGTTTTCTGGTATCAACATTATGGCCATCACATCATACACAAGACTAGTGCATTGCATCCTGTTGTAAATTACACTCAGTGGGAGCATTGCCCCACGCCAATGAAGGGCAACTGGAAAACATTAAAGAAAATGTTTAACTACTTTACAGGATTTAGCCCGTCAAATCCTGAATCTTTCTATTTCAAAATGAATAGTTCCTCATCTCAGAAACTAATGTTGACACATAGTAAGTTGATATAGTCTTCTTCCTTTCACCATAATCTGGCAATAAAGGGTTATGACTATTGGAAGGAAGCCATTGATCTAAAGTCAATTTGGGGATCTAAATAATGGCAGGTGTAGGGCTCCGAGGCTCTCCACCGAGCATGCCTCATTCCCACTCAAATGCTATTCTTAAATAATACCATTTACCAAACCACATGTTTTGGTTTGGCAACTACTAAACAAATGAATACCCCAGCAATTCCGACCTTAGCAGATTATAATAATTGGCGCTTACTCACAAGGTATACCATTGAAGATTTACAGAGTTTATTGAAAAATAATACATGTAATGCTTCTGCAATGGATCCTATGGGTTGGTTAGTCTGGCCTAATAGTTCAAATGCTTGCCAACTCAGTTTTCTTAACTTTAGTTTAGGTCATAAACATTCAAGGCCCGACCCTAGATTTTCTGATTCACATACTGTAAGGACCTACTCGTTTGGTAAACTGTGTCAACAATGGTTACAGCACTCGACATTGTCGTCTGTTAACAACATTTATCCTTACTATTAAATAATATTAATTTGGCCAACTTTATTCTGGGACCGAGAGCTCCTAGAACAAAGAGATGGATATATGCTGCTTACAATGAAATTTGGGAACAATCTCAAATTGAAGCAGCATCACGTTTGCGGGAGATAGACCAGGCAAACTTGGAAAAAGTTTTAGCTGTTATCGACAATGGCATTAATACACTGTCTTCCTGCATTTATACATTAGATAATATTCTTTCCTCTGTTAATGACATTATATAAGATGATATTTCACTGTAATATCATGGTCAAAATCAATTGCGCTCAGTAAGGCAATTTTCTTGGACTTTGCAAACATTGAAAATGGGGAAAGTGCCATGGGGTTTTTTGAACGCCAGCGCTTTATTTGCCCCGTTTAATTTGACAGGCAAATAGCAATTTATGTCCATGAAAGATGCCACTTATACTCCATTGCACATAGAAAACATAGACTGTTTACCATTTTCTGTAGCGGAATAGGATTCTGCAGTTTGGTTAATCCATGGGGTCGTAAGTTTGCCATTTTCATTGTTTCAATTTACATTCTGTATGAAGAATTACCCTGTAGGCCAGTTTGAACCTCTTGGAGGTGCATTTTTACATGAACTAAGGTTGCTTCCTTTCACTTATTGATGTTTACGAGACAACACTGAGGTTTACCTAACAGGGGAAGATTGTGATTCCACTGTAGGACATTCCCTAGTCTGTAAAAATATATAGTTGCACGGAGCCTGTAACCTTTCAGCTCCGAATCTTGCGTGTGTTTTAAAAGGTAAACCAACTCCAGCCATAATTCCCATGTTCACACTGCTTACTAACCGTAGCTATCTTTTAATTAATCAAAAATGCAGCAGCTTTCAAGCTGGTATTCCTTACATTGTGGCCTTCAATTCCTACTTTGAAGGCAGATTTCAACAAGCTGAGCAGATTTAAGGCGCTTCACGATCCCTGGCTCCTGACTCCTGGTGGTATCGTTACACAGTACAGACTGTCTGTGCATTTAATCTGTGAGTCTTAAATTGTCATTTATTAGACTTCACCGCGCTCATAGCGCTTCTGGTGAACTGTAGTGCTGCATAGTCTGTGGCATGGTAAGAGCGCGACAGCGTGTCTGGTAATTTGTGTTGTGCCACTGTAACAGCGCGGCTAAAACGGCACTGCGCTCTTTCTCTGCACTATAACGCTGCATTTTTGAAAGCGCTGTGAATTTTATCTCAGTGGCCCCAGCCCCACTCGAATTTTCACTGCCTCCATTTTGTTTGTTGTTGTCTCCCAGAGCACTTCCTCCCCGCCCCGCTCCCGCCTCCCTGCTGCCCCTCCCACCCACTGACCCCCACTGCAAACCCCGTAGCAGGCAGAGCTGTGACCGTCCTGACTTCGTCAGACGCGGTCGCTCCCACGATCCCTGGCTCCTGACTCCTGGTGGTATCGTTACACAGTACAGACTGTCTGTGCATTTAATCTGTGATTCTTAAATTGTCATTTATTAGACTTCACCGCGCTCATAGCGCTTCTGGTGAACTGTAGTGCTGCATAGTCTGTGACATTGTAAGAGGGCGACAGCGTGTCTGGTAATTTGTGTTGTGCCACTGTAACAGCGCGGCTAAAACGGCACTGCGCTCTTTCTCTGCACTATAACGCTGCATTTTTGAAAGCGCTGTGAATTTTATCTCAGTGGCCCCAGCCCCACTCGAATTTTCACTGCCTCCATTTTGTTTGTTGTTGTCTCCCAGAGCCCTTCCTCCCCGCCCGCTCCTGCCTCCCTGCTGCCCCTCCCACCCACTGACCCTTACTGCAAACCCCGTAGCAGGCAGAGCTGTGACCGTCCTGACTTCGTCAGACGCGGTCTCTCCCACGATCTCTGGCTCCTGACTCCTGGTGGTATCGTTACACAGTACAGACTGTCTGTGCATTTAATCTGTGATTCTTAAATTGTCATTTATTAGACTTCACCGCGCTCATAGCGCTTCTGGTGAACTGTAGTGCTGCATAGTCTGTGGCATTGTAAGAGCGCGACAGCGTGTCTAGTAATTTGTGTTGTGCCACTGTAACAGCGCGGCTAAAACGGCACTGCGCTCTTTCTCTGCACTATAACGCTGCATTTTTGAAAGCGCTGTGAATTTTATCTCAGTGGCCCCAGCCCCACTCGAATTTTCACTGCCTCCATTTTGTTTGTTGTTGTCTCCCAGAGCCCTTCCTCCCCGCCCCGCTCCCGCCTCCCTGCTGCCCCTCCCACCCACTGACCCTTACTGCAAACCCCGTAGCAGGCAGAGCTGTGACCGTCCTGACTTCGTCAGACGCGGTCGCTCCCACGATCCCTGGCTCCTGACTCCTGGTGGTATCGTTACACAGTACAGACTGTCTGTGCATTTAATCTGTGATTCTTAAATTGTCATTTATTAGACTTCACCGCGCTCATAGCGCTTCTGGTGAACTGTAGTGCTGCATAGTCTGTGGCATTGTAAGAGCGCGACAGCGTGTCTGGTCATTTGTGTTGTGCCACTGTAACAGCGCGGCTAAAACGGCACTGCGCTCTTTCTCTGCACTATAACGCTGCATTTTTGAAAGCGCTGTGAATTTCATCTCAGTGGCCCCAGCCCCACTCGAATTTTCACTGCCTCCATTTTGTTTGATGTTGTCTCCCAGAGCCCTTCCTCCCCGCCCCGCTCCCGCCTCCCTGCTGCCCCTCCCACCCTCCTCCCCCTCCACTCTCCATTTAACGACAGATGTCCCAACGCGCAGCGTCCACGCGCTGCGGCCGCGCCGAAGGTGCGCCAAAGGTAAGCCCGTCTACGCCCGTCCGCGCCAAGACCGCGCCCAGCACCCGTCCCCCTGCTCTATGCCGCTCCCAACCCCCCAGAGTAACTTATGATGCCGCTACTCTCCTCGCCCTCAACGCCGGACGCACCCCACTTTGCTGCGAAGCTACCCCAGGACGTACCCACGGCCCATTCTCCTGCCTCTCCTGTAAGTTCAACTGCGTCAGGACCCTCACCAAACACACTTCCTCCACACACAGCTCCGAACCCAACGACTTGAAATGCATCCTACTGAACACCCGCTCGGTCCACAGACATGCAACCGAACTCTGGGACCTAATCGACACTGCGTCACCTGACATCGCCTTCCTTACTGAAACATGGATGAATGCATCTTCTGCCCCCGACATCGCCGTAGCCATACCGGACACTTACAAGATCATTCGAAAAGACCGCACCAATAAAAAAACTGGAGGAGGCATCGCCATCGTCCATAGAAACACCATCAAAATTACAACCAGCTCTGACGTCAATCTTGCGACCGCCGAACACCTCCACTTTCAGATCCACACCGACCCCAGGACCACACTTAGAGGAACCCTCATTTACAGGCCCCCAGGCACCCGATCTCAATTCAGCGACGACATCACTGACTTCGTCAGCCCGCACGCCCTCGCCTCCGAGAACTACATTCTTCTAGGAGACCTCAACTACCACCTTGACAACATTCTCGACAACAACACCACCACCCTTCTGGACAACCTGTCCAATCTCGGACTCAAACAACTTGTTGACACCCCCACTCACATAGCCGGACACACGCTCGACCCTATCTTCACCTCCAGCAAGCACATCTCCTTCGATCATACTACAGCCCTCCACTGGACGGATCATAGCTGTGTTCACTTCAGCTACAAAACAACCCTGACCCACAACCGTCCACAACCCATTCCCCGAAGAAAATGGAACAAAATCACCACCAAACAACTCCTCACATCACTCAGCCAAAACACTCCCACCCTGGCAACGGAGCCAGACCTAGCGGCCACCAACCTCAGGCAATGGATTACCCACAGTGCGGACGAACTAGCACCCCTGAAAAAACACCAGTCGAAATCATCCAGCAAAATAGCTCCCTGGTTCAATGATGACCTTAAAAAATCCAAGAAGACATGCCGCACCCTGGAGAAGAATTGGAGAAAAGAACCAACCTCAGACAACATGGCCTCCCTCAAGACAGCCACCCGCAAACACCACCAACTGATCCGATCCGCCAAGAAATCAGCACTTAAGGACCGTCTCGACAACAATTCTCATAACAGCAAGGAACTCTTCAATATCGTCAAAGAATTCACCAATCCTCCCGCAGCATCCAACGACATCACTAACTCCCAAGACCTCTGCGATGTGCTATCCTCCTTCTTCTACAACAAAATTGCCGACATCCACAACAGCTTCAAGAATACTCCCAATGACCAACTCACCCCACCCACTTCAGATCCCACCCCTCCAACTAACTACCTCAACTCCTGGAACCCAATCACCATTGAAGACACCATTCGCCTCATGAACTCAATCCACTCTGGCTCACCTTCTGACCCCTGCCCCCACTTCATCTTCAACAAAGCTGACTCCATCATCGCTCCCCAACTCCGCGATGTCATCAACTGCTCCTTCGACTCCGCCACCTTTCCAGAAATATGGAAACACGCCGAACTCAGCGCCCTTCTGAAAAAACCAACAGCAGACCCCTCAGATCTGAAAAACTACCGACCCATTTCCCTCCTCCCTTTCCCGGCCAAAGTCATCGAGAAAGCCGTCAATAGCCAACTAGAAGCCTTCCTTGAATCCAACAACTCCCTGGATCCCTCACACAACGGCTTTCGAGCCAAACACAGCACCGAAACCGCCCTCATTGCGGCGACCGACGACATCCGAGCACTCCTGGACAACGGTGAAACAGTGGCCCTCATTCTACTCGACCTCTCCGCCGCCTTCGACACTGTCTGTCACAACACCCTCATACAACGCCTCAACAACATCGGCATACAAGGAAAAGCCTTGGACTGGATCATCTCATTCCTAGCCGGGAGAACACAGAGAGTCCGACTCCCCCCATTCTACTCAGAGCCCACCGAAGTCATCTGCGGCGTACCTCAAGGCTCCTCACTCAGTCCCACCCTCTTCAACGTCTACATGAGTCCCCTCGCCTCCATCGCACGTCAACACAACCTCAACATCATCTCCTACGCCGACGACACCCAGCTAATCCTTTCCCTCACCAAAGACCCCAACACCGCCAAAAACAACCTTCACGAAGGTATGAAAGAAGTAGCCGAATGGATGAAACAGAGCCGCTTAAAACTCAACTCAGACAAGACGGAGGTGCTCATCCTAGGATCCTCCCCCTCAGCTTGGGACGACTCCTGGTGGCCTTCCGCTTTGGGATCTGCGCCCACACCCACAGACCATGCACGTAACCTTGGCTTCATTCTAGACTCCTCCCTCTCAATGTCCAGACAAGTCAACGCCGTATCGTCCTCCTGCTTCAACGTCCTTCGCATTCTCCAAAAGATCTTCCGCTGGATCCCCCTCGAAACAAGAAAGACTGTCACCCATGCACTGGTCACGAGTCGACTGGACTATGGCAACACACTCTACGCCGGAATTACAACAAAATTGCAGAAAAACTCCAGCGCATGCAAAACGCATCAGCGAGACTCATATTAGACATCCCGCGCCAAGAGCACATCACCAGTCACTTAAAAAACCTCCACTGGCTTCCCGTCAACAAAAGAATTACTTTCCGCCTTCTTACCCACGCACACAAGGCCCTTTATAATCTAGGACCCGAATGCCTCAACACCCGACTGTCCTTCTACTATCCCACCCGCCAACTAAGATCATCCAATCAAGCCCTCGCCGCAGTCCCGCGCATCCGAAAAACCACCATGGGTGGCAGATCCTTCTCCTTCCTGGCTGCCAAGACCTGGAACTCACTCCCCACCCACCTCCGCCTTACTCAGAATCACATCTCCTTCAGAAAAGAACTGAAAACATGGCTATTCCATAGAAAGTAAACCCCTCCCTCCAGCGCCTTGAGACCCTCTGGGTGAGTAGTGCGCTTTATAAATACATGAACTTGAACTTGAATGCAACAAGAAGTTGCATTGACTTCCCCACATGAAACCTTCACGCTCCGGGTGGCGAGTGCGGCTTCTGAGATTCAAACACTTTTAAACACAAACCTCCCACAACATTTTGGGGAGTTGATTAATTGTATTTTTAATGCATTGCATACACAAGGCCTGGCTCATTTTTTTAAACATGTGTTCTGGCCCCGTGACTTCATTTCAGACTATATTTGGTGTGATACCTGCATTCATTCATTCTATCTTTTCTAGCGTCTTTGGCGGTTTACCATTACTATTGGCATTGGCAGCAGGTGTTCTGCTTCTGTTGTGCCTGTTTCGAAATGGCTGCTCCTCTTGTCGTACTGCGCAGGCCAGGCCGGCTGCAACTGCTTCGTGACTGGATGCATGAATGCTTCGGTACACTGCCTCTTGAAACGCTCAATGTGTCCTATGGATTATCGTTTTGTTTTGCATTCTTTACTTGCATGCAACCTCTGTTTTCACTCCCCCACTGTGATTTCACATGGGCATTGTAGTTATGTCTCACCAACACCTCATGTCCAGTTCCGGATTTCAACCGGCTAATGGGCCCATTAGTGGCTCATGAGCAGGATTGCAATGGGATTGGCTTGATGGCACATGCTACGGCACTTGGTATTTTGGCACAATGGGATATCTGTGAGGCTTCAAAGAATCTCATACTGCAGAGCTACATTGAATACCATGCAAGTTATCCTTCAATGTTAATGGAGGCCCCATACTATGAAGAACTTTCATGTTCCTTCGACCTACTGAATTGGTTATCATCTCACTCTTCCACTGACCAAAATGATGTCCTTCTGGAGGGAATTACATTCTTTTGCACTTACACCTTGATGGATTGATCAGGTATATTTTGCCTATAGACATCGGTTGGTCTTCCGGATGCCTTGCTTTCAAGTTTTTTCTGCTGTTACTCCCTCTTCTCTTTCTCAGCTTTTGACTACTTCCAGGATTTGATTTGTTTTACACAAACTTTCGCTTTTGCTTTTTCCAAATTTATTGGACACGACGATTTTATATCTGCTCAGACCTTTAGAACTTAGCTTTCTTGTATGATCTACATACGATGGCCATATCAGGGGGAGGGTGTAGTAAGGCTATTAGGTCCGCTGCTAAATTATCATGAGCTTCACTGCCATGAATCTGCTATTGCGCACAACACTGCAAGCATCTACTTCGCAATACTTGTTTGTGAACCTTTTTACACATGATAACTGTCTGCTTTGCAGGTTCTTTGCTGTGCTCTGAGGTTTAGTCTGCATATGATGTTCAAGGTTAAACAACAATGCCCCTTGTTATTCTGTTCTGATCTGTCCCTAGCACCTAGACATAACAGGCTTCACACACCTCTGGAAATCATGTACTTTAATATTGCAAGCACAAGCTGTTCCAACACACAAGGAGAGACACCTTTCCAGAGAGAAGACCTGTGTTCGTCCTGCGATGTGAACATTGCATCTAGGCCATAAGGTATGAGGGGGTCTGCTGACAAAACCCAGCGGTCTTCTGTTTTATAATAAACTATTTCTTGTCACAGGAAGGGTGGTTAGGTCGTTCCGTCTTTTTCCACTGTTTTCTATACCATGGCCTCCCTGTTTGTATTCTATGGAATTCTGCTGCTAGTATTGGCCAGTGTACTGCACCATATAGCGTGTTAGTTGAAATAAACATTTTAAACTATACTGCGTCCCTGATTACTCGCATTGTGGACAATTGTGAGTGACTGAACGAAAGAGCGTCTGGCTCCCGTGATTCCCAAGATAGGGTTACGTGTTCTGGGTTGTCTAATCATTAGTAGCTTCGATGTATACGAATAATGAATGAGACAATATAGCTAGTCGGTAAGGGATTTTGGTTACGGATGTGGTAGGTCAGTACACCACCTATTCACTGAAGTCCCGTTTTCCTGTGCATACTTCTGTGTATGTGCAGAATCCCCGCAACAACTGACCTCACAAAAATTAGGAGATGTCTCATAACAAGGGCCTAAGAAGCAGAACATTTGATGGAATTCTGGCATTTTTTACATGTGCTTGCTCTTTATTGCTGTCTGTGCATTTGGAGTTGGTTGTTGGCCCTTGCATATTCAAAACAACCAATTCATTTATTTTATTTCCCCTCCTACTCCTACAATCTCTCAATGCCCGCAATCTCTGTGTGGTAGTTCTTCCGATCCTGTGCAAAAAGACTGCTGTGCACAGACTTTCCTCATCCCTCCACTTAGCAATTTTCTGCAATGCAGAATTTCACCTGTCTCTAAACTGTCGCATGCTAGACATTTGTAGTTCACCCAATCGCATCTTTCTTTTGTATTTTGTTAATGTAATCATGAAGAAAATAAACCTATAAGCAATGGAACGCAAGGTGGAATCTGGGTTATCATAAAACACCTTTTCGGGAGCATTTATTAGAGGATTCCCCATTCGCCACCTTCTGTCGTAGATCAAAGGTTCCCCTGACTTGCTAGGTTGTCTCATGGCCATGGATGATGATCCTTCAAAATGCCTGGGGTAGTGGAAGTGAGATCATACACCCTTTGACCTCAGTGACATCACAGAAAGCGACATGCATATTCTGCAGAGAGTGTTTAAATTGTCTTTGAATGCTTCACACACTGGTTATTTGTAATCCCATTTACTGACATTACCTTTTGATGTGGGTGATATGTCAGAGTCAAATACAGAATTGTAGCAGAGAAAGTTTGCGTATAATACACAGTTTAGATACTGTAAGAGTTTGTAACAAAGTAAGTCGACACCGGTGGTGTGATAAGACAAGTCATTTTATGTTGATCTTTTCTTCAGATTTGCACAACGCCAGTCAACACGTGTTTCGTCAAACAGGGCGATACCTGTGACTCATCAGGGCTGTACTTGGCGTGAATCATAAAGCATGGAACCAGTGATATTTCCAACCCAGTCGACGGATAGTTCATGGGCCGTAGATACGATGGAAAGGATAAAGGAAGAGGGCACAGGCGGGTTCGTCTGTGTGGCGGAGACCTCTGACTTAGGGGTCCCGGCAGTGCTCGTCTCATGAGACTCTTACAGTATCTAAACTGTGTATTATACGTCTGCCCAGTAACTGCTATACGTTTCCCTGGTGCCAAGGTTTCTCTTCCTTGGCTCTTCAAGAGGTTTAGGGTTTTCCTCTTTACTGGTTGCACCGTACCAAATCTATACGAATCCACCACCCCTTACCAACCCATGCACTGCTAGAGCGCTTCACTCCTGCCCACCTCAAACCCCTAGTAGGCCTTTTTTTTGTAGCAGAGGAGATTTGTTTAAGTTTCATGACATATCCATTCAGATGTATGTTTGATCTCACAACAGGACCTTGCAATGTGAGGGCATCACAGATGTGATATTGATGTGGAGGTGCTGGTGTGTGACACAATTTAATGCACACATCACTATCACTGATTATGAGATGTAAACATATGTCTATTTGTGTATAGTGTGCCTATGCAGTGTCAGTGACCTGGCCAACGAGGCCATCATAGAGTAGTATGTGGGTTATACATTAACAAAATCCCAAACAGGGTCCCACAAAAAATGTTTGGCCCAGGGACCCAAACCCCCTTGCCAGGGCCATGGCGGAGCATCAATTTGCTGAGGAGTATATGTAAACAGGTAAGCGTATAACTTACCATTGGTTGCATCTGCAATGGTATTGATTTTAGATATCATCCATCAGGGAAAGCAGCGGCTGGACATGGACGAATGACTCCAGGGTGACACGAGACATATGGAGGTGGGCACAGGTGATTTTATGCCATATATCCTTCCTGTTTCACCAGCTCAGATGTGGTGGTTGACCGCCACATTCACGCTTGATTTAAGGCACCTCATAATTGGGCCGGGAGCAACACTGGTGGTCCACCTTCTGACAGAAGCATTTGTCTATCCGGCCACGGTCGGGATTCCGTGTCGGTGGTGGTTGGACCACGGCAGTCTTTTGTCTATGTAACCACATGCCTCGTTATGCTTCAGTCGGACTGCCAGCAGTGATGCGGTTAATCCAATGCCGCTGCCACTGCGGTCTCACAGCCGCCAAACTCGTAATCAGGGCCTTAATGTGCTTCCCTCACTGATAAGCAGCTCTTATTTTCCTAATTTTTTCCTGTAGGTTTTCTCCTACTCCCCTGCTGTTTAAATGTTATAGGTACAGTTCTTCCTGCCTTATGTATATCCATAGAACATTACTCTATGAACCATTTCAGTGTTCTTTTCTACATTGTTTTTTTTATTAAAAAATATTGCAATAATTATTTTGAACAGAAAAGAAAGAGTTTAGACCAGGGCATCAGAGGTACAATGTTGTAGGACCTAGGTTAGGTAAGCTGGTGCTGCCAGAACTCTCCCAGTGTGTAGGTGCATGGTCATTCTGGCCTACAGGGCAATATGGCAGTGGCTGAAGTGTATGGGTTGGTTTTCTGGCTGTTCGGAGGCCTGTATTATGGTCTGGTGGGCTGCTTTTTACTGTTGATTTCCCTGATATTATCACATGCATTGGCTGAAGCAGGCATAAAGACATGCAGTTATTACGTAGACGGTCAGGGAAACAGAAAGTCAAGTTAAAATTTCTGGACCTTGCACTCATTTTAGCGATCAGGGTCATAACGATGAGATGAAAATCCCCCAGGTCCCCCGACTACATGGCAGGCAGACTTAGCGCAGTGGGGACGGGCGGAGGGAGCGGCCCTCAGGAGGGAAGAGAAGAGAGGTCTACGGAAACAACCCATAGCATTAGAATGGGAAGCCATGTTGATAGAACTAGAAACACTCGACTTAGTCCCAACTCAGGTGGCGGAGTCCCAATAACACATATGACCTAGCAGGCCCTTTTCAGCGTAGGGCCCCTCCAGTAAAAAGTAGATACAGGGTATCTGTTCCCAAAACCTATAGACTGAAAGCCTTTATTGCCTCCCCAGGGGCAGTTGAACTACTGATAACGGATCGACCATGAGTGGGAGGGGGTGGGTTGGGGGGGTGTTGGGTGGGGGGTTTTCTATAGTTCTATAAAATGGAAATTATTATCTTTCTGCTTAAATTGTGTTGAACTACTCTTCAAACGATATGTCAAAACATGCCTAGGACGCTCAGCTTACCTCTTGACAGGTTTCCTTGTATTGCATAGGTGATATGGATATGCTTACTATGTGATGGGGGGATGTAAATCATAAAAGACTGTTCTGGTTGCATGTACCTGTCAATATCATGGTCAAATTTGCAGTCAATAATAGAGAGTGATAAAAAAAACAGTAAAATAAATAAAGTGAAAGAAACCCAAAAATAAAGACATGCAGTTACCTATACATTGGATATTTAAAACTGACCTAATTTGTAAATATAGGCCACTTTTTTAGCTATCTGATTCGCTAACGGGGTCCACTTTTGCTTCACAAGCTATTTTCTGTCCAAATCCAACTCCATCCAAGCACAAGGCAGGTGCAACATAAAGGGACACATAGAGCTATGCCTGCCTCAGGTTTTCCCTGAGTTTCTCCAGTCTTCAATCCAGAGGCTGTTTGCACAGTTGCTAACAGGTGGAGAGAGAAAGTGAAAGTCACTCTGCTAGTTGTTATAACCACAGCCTGTACAACACTCTCATCAATGTAGATAGGATACTGGTCCGTGTTCACGTGGAGGTGTCCCAAACACATTCGCTAAAGTTCCCTATTGCACAAGAGAGTCCCACCGCTCTTTGGCTCCTTTTAGCAGACTCAACATAAAGTATCCTTTACTCCATTCAGTTACTTGTCTTGCTAGGTGGTGCCTAGAAAGACTGCAACAGTTGAAAGTTGCACCTATACACTGTCCACAATGAGTGTAGCCTCCAGCAGCTTCTAAAAAGGAAAAAGAATTTCGGAATAGCATAGTTTAGGTTGAGTCTTCACCTGGTTTGGTGGAAACATGTTGCAAGAGTGTTGCTGCTTTCTTTTGAGAGGAAATTGGTATTAAGGTTAGCCACTTTTTCAATGAAGTGGTCCTTTAATGTATCACAGAGTACTTGAGAGTGTTTTACCATTGTTATGTTCTTAGGGTTGCAAATTTTTCTTAGATGATATAATAGCTATGTAGTTATGGTCGAAGCTTCAGAGATATCTTGTATGTTGTGGAATATTTGTGACTTTTAATGCTGTCTCTATAAATTATTTACTGCTTATGGAGAATCATTTTATTATTAAGGGTGAATGTATTCTTCCCAAGTGTTTCTCAAGAACACGTTCCATTTTTTATTAAAGTTTTCGATCTTAGTTGAACCATTCTAGTTTTCTACAGCATGCTCATGAACGTATAATTTTAAGTCAAACCACTACTGTCAAATGCACCACTTAACCGCTGGAATAATGTTTCATGGATGCATCAGGATTTCAGACCACAACAAGATAGAGATGTTCTTCAAAGTCCAGCACCAGGAATAAATATTGATCCTTCTGAACCCCCCCCTTTAGGACACTCCTGGACCCATGGAAGATTCAGAAGAAGGAATGCCTGCTGCCGTATTGCCAGATGTACTGCCCTGTTGCCCTGCTGTTAGAAGGAGGATTGGAGCTTCTCCTTGAACCCAAGATCACCAGAGTGACTCCAAGGTTGATTGACCTCCTGTTTAAGCTACAGGGAGATAACAAGCTCCAGAGACCTTAAATCCTGTATCTGCCCACTGCCTGGAGTGAGTCCTAACCCCCCAAGTGGTGACCACTAGGTACTGATCCCTTGATTATGGTGTTAGAGGTGCTGCTCCTGCCTAACCCTAAAACGTGGGACTTTGATGAAAATCAAGGGGAAAGTGCCAGAAAAACTAATATAAGTCCAGTACGTTTGTTGCAGCCGATCTGTCCAAGGTGCATTGCAAAGACTTGACTTGGCGGTTGCTCCTGCTATGTTTTTTCTACGCAGCAGCAAGTCCTCTTCAGTCTTCTCGTGGAGAAGCGTGGCTCAGTGGTTAGAGGCGGCAGACCCGGAAACTGAGATCGGCCGTGGACCAGGGTTCGATTCCCCGCCTCGGCGGGTCTCGGGCTCAAAATTCCACGGACTCGACAATTCTCGCTCCGGTGCCTACTCGACTCACGGGGTCACACTCTGCGACTCTGGGCAATAGCTTGCTTAATCTCCACTACGGCCCCTCGCGGCGGGATGCCTGGCTTTCACCTTGTGGATACCCTGCCGGGGTATCTCACAGGGGAATACCAGGACGGGTTCCCTAAGCAAGCGCCTTGAGACCCCTGGGTGATTCGTGCGCTATATAAATCGAAATACATTTACATTTACATTTACATTTACAGTCGGACCTCCCATCCAAGGTATCTTGCCTCATGAGTCCCTATCAGCTACAGCCTGCATCTTTGTCCTGCTGGAGATTTTCAAAGAAACAAATATTCACAGCCACCCCACCCAACTACCCTACAATGACAGCTCCTCCTCATACTCCCCTTGCTACCTTGCTCCGCTGAACTTTACTTTCTCAGGAATTTCTCTTCAAATATTTTTCGAAGTACAAAGGTAAGCCAAGACCAAGCCCAATCTACCTTGTGTAGCCATACCGTACACTATCGCAGTCAGTTTAACTTTTGACTTTGCCCCAGTCTTGCCTGACCAGATACCCGCAGCTAGTGATTTCATTTCTTAGGAGCTATTTTTCACTTAAAACTTTCAACATTCATAACACGGGTTGTACAGATTGAATTTATTTGATTTGGTGTCATTTTATTTATCTATGTTTCTGAATTGGTTTCACTTTATTACTGTCTGAATGTTCATAAATACTATACATATTGAATCTAATTTAGGTCTGACTACTTTTGTGCCAAGCTACCAAACGGTTAAGCACAGATTATTTCTTAATGACTTTTGTGGTTTGCCCTGACAAGGTTTGAGATTATTGCTTGATCAGGGTTTTTACGCCCCCAACCAATACACTGATTTATTACATTGGTTCTCGGTGGTGAGATTCAGTACTTGTGTTTGTGCAGTGCAACTCAGTGATTTGTGTAACACTAAAATTCTCTCAAAAAATAATATGACTTCAATTTTGATTTGTTTTCTCTACATTCCTCTTAGTTTTTTATTTGGTTATTTTTACTTTTTGCAAATGTAAGTCTTGCCTCAGATGCTTTGTGTTACAATGAATATTGAGCTGATCAATATTGATAACCTCAACAAGGCATAGCTGTAACGGTGTTGCAAGAAGAGAGGGCAGAATGTGTAGAAGAAGGCTACCAAGGTGGACCTCCAGGTAGCCTTCAGAGCCTTTGAGGAAGTCATGACGTTGCAGTACACCCCAGAGGAGTAGAGGAGGATGACTGAGAGGAGGAAGTGGACTTAGAGGAGGAGGAGGAGGACCTAGCCACAGTCCCTGAACTGTGGCTAGGTCCTCCTCAGGGTGTGCAGCACCCTGAGGGGGAGCTGAACAACTTGCCCACAGGAGTGTGGTCCCCTATTAGTGCAGGGAGGAAGGTATCTACCCACAGACTGTCCCGTGGGGAACTGGAGGACAGTAACGCCGAGAGGAAGTTTATGCTACCGTTGGGCTAGATGAAACTGGATGCAGCCAAGGAGGAGGCTGCTATCAAGAGGACCTTTAATAGAGGAGATTTGCCCTGGAGGAAAAATTGGCAGAGCAGGAGGAGGATGGCAGAGCCTTGGATGAGGAAAAAATCTTAATGACTCTTGAAGTGAGTCAGGCTGAACATTAAAGACAAGCAATGCTCAAGGCGCAGCAGCAATGGTGGTGGCAATACTCCAGTGCCCAGTGGAGACAGGAGAACCTACATCAGGCTTCTCCAACGAGTAGCTCGTGAGCTACTGGTAGCTCTCCAGCTGTCTTTGAGTAGCTCTCCTACAAGCAGGCCAGCCTACTAAATTTGAATCATTTGCTTAGCTGAATTATTATATTTATATAAAAATTGAAAAGTGTCATTTAGACAGAACTACGTGCATTTTCTGTACTCCTAAGATTTTGTTTTTTAATTGTTAAAATTTCCAAAACACAGTTAAAGCTGATATTTGAGTAATTAATCATATGTGTTGGAGACATAACTATTATTATTATTACATAGGTAGCAAGATCACTGCCGCTATGGCTGTTATGTATTACCTGTTATGTTATGTTATGTTATGTTATGTTACTGGGCATCTGTAAAGTGCACAGCTACTCCTAGAGTGTCCCAGCGCTGTCTTAACCCTGTTGACAGAACGGTTGGAAGCCGCTACGTATGACACGACTATTGTTGAAACTGCCAGGTTTTTAGCTTTTTCCTAAAGCTAAGGAGAACATGTTCCTGTCAGAGAAGAGGCTTCGGGCTATTCCAAAGCCTAGCAGCGGTCTCCTGGAACGAGCATCCGCCCATACGCGATTGGGCGAATTATGGCAATGTAAAGGCATTCTAAATGGACAAAGGCTTTTTTGGGGGGGTTTCTGACAACCTTCCCTGATGCTCTGAGGTGATCACTGCTGGTAGTCTTGCATCAGGTGGCCTCTATTATAATCGTATCTGTTGTGGTCACTATTAAACCACTAATAACATTAGTAGCATAAGTAGCTCTTGATATAGAAAAGGTTGGAGACCCCTGACCAACATCCTCCCAAAGGACTTGAAGCCAAACTTTGTTGTGGGGGATGATATTGACAAGCAGTTGGAGGCCTGTGAGGTTGCTTTGGAGATGCACAGGGTACCTGAGGAGGACTCGATAGCCAGTCTTTGGAGACACATTCCCATTGAAGGAAGGTGAGCACTGTTAGCCATAGGGAACAAAGACAGGTTGAGGTATCCCCTCGTGAAGGACACTCTTGTCAGGAAGTATTGTTTCTCTCCTGAAAGGTATAGGTAAATGTTTAGGGACAGCCAGAACTTGCCCCAACACCCCAGGGTAGATTATACTGATTGCTTTTGCAAGGCACTGGATGTTTGGGTGAAAGGCAGTAAGGTAAGTGATTACTAGGGGCTGTACAATTTAATTGCCAGGAAGCACATGGCCATCAATTGTTTTACAGAGCTGCAAAAATACCTAGTGGATAGTAAGCTTACTGACCCCAAGGACTTTGCTAAGGTAGCAGACCATAGGCTCTGTACCAGGATCCACGAGAACGTATCCTGGGGGAATCACCCAAAGGGTGGACATTGTCTCCAACAGAAGAAAGAGGCGAGAAAAAATTTAAAACAATGAATTGTCTAAAGACTCATAAGAACAGTTCTCAGGGGAGGGATTCTTAGTTTCCACCTGATCCCAAGTAAAGTGGGTTCCCTGAAAAGAATTCAGGGAGGTTCATCCCCAAATATTATGAGTGCTACAAGTATGGGCACATGAAGGGAGACATTAATGTTAATGTTGTTGTTAAGAGCATTTCTAAAGCACAAACATTTACCCAAGGGTGTCCTGGAGCTAACTGTTTTCCTCTGGAGGTTGAGGTGGAGGCACAATTAAAGGTTAAAGAGACAGGTTTTAAGTTGTTTCTTGAATGTTAGGAGATTGGTGGAGTTTCTTAAGAGGAAGGGGAGATCATTACAGGTCCTTGCGGCACCAGCAATGAAGTTTCTATCGCCCCATGAAACTTTTTTTATGGGCGGTATTGATACCAACTTAGCCCACAAGGAGCAAAGTATTCTTTTGGGCTGCTACCACTGCAGCTGCTACTTGAGGTAGTCTGGGCTGGTGCCCTGCAGGGCCTTGTGCACAGTGCACAGAGCTTTAAAATGTACCATTTTCCTCACAGGCAGCCAGTAGAGTTTTTTTATTTCCTTTGCAATAGGCTTACATTTTGGTAAGTCGGTGAGCAATCTAGCTGCTGCATTTCGCAACAGTTGAAGCTTGTTCATAAAGCGTTCTTGAATGTTTAGGTGGAGACCATTACAGTAATCTAACCTAGACATAATAAGTGCCAAGACATCTGCCCGCCTACTATCTACCGGCAAGAAGTGTAGTATTTTCTTAATCATTTTGAGTGTATGGAAGGTGAATGATGCTACAGCATTTATCTGTTCACCAAAGTTGAGCTTATCGTCAACTATCACTCCCAGGTACTTTGCCTTCCTGGTAGGTTTGGGAAGAGGCCCAAAGTATCTGGCCACCAATTTGGGGTCCAGAAATTGGGGTCATTTCCAAAACGAATGACCGCAGTCTTGCTTGAGTTGAGTTTTAGGCAATTCTGAGACATCCACCTACCAACTGCCTTCATTCAGTCGTGGAACCGAATATCAATTCCAGCTCCCTGTCTAGGATGCAGAGCCACCACAATTTGTATATTGTCTGCGTAGGAGGTAAGATTGAAACCAAAGGAGCCATTTAGGGTCGCTAAGGAAGAGACATATATGTTAAAAGGTGTCAGACTGAGGGAGGATCCCTGTGGTACTCCGCATGGCATGGAGAATGGTTTGGAACAGAATTCATCCAAAGCCACAATTTAAGATCTGTCCATTAGAAAGACTTCTACAACTTCCATGGCTTACCCTGGACCCCACATGTTGACAAACGGTCCATCAAAAAGTCATGATGGACCATGTTGAAGGCTGCTGATAGATCTAGCATAATCAAAGCAGCCTTGCCTGCCCTATCCAAAACTCCTCTAATCTCTTCGGTGGATTTAATGAGGGCAGGCTCTGTGCTATGTCCCTCTCTCAATCCATATTGAGTTGGATCCAGGCCTTTAGTTTCACCTATGAATGCAGTAAGTTGAATATTAATTGACTTTTCAACCAGTTTAGCTGGTAGCGGAAGGCGAGAGAATGGACGGAAGTTAGTGGAACTGTTAGGATCCAGGTTGTGCTTTTTTAGTAGAGGGAGTATTGAAGCAACCTTCCACTGTTTTGGGAATTCCCCTACTTCAAATATTGTGTTAAAAAGGGAGTTGAGTGAAAGGGCCACGTTTAATTACCAATACTGGACAGGGATCATAGGGGGAGCCTGACCTTGCTGCCAACAGGAGCTTCTAAAGTGTCAGCAATCGATAGTGGCTCAAACTTGTTAAAGACAGTAAAGGTGATCTGGTAGTGCGTCTCTCCTCTGATTAAGCTCCCATCCCTATCACACTTGGGTGGTGAAAAGCCGAAAAAAAACATCCACCTTATTTAGAAGTAACCTGGCAATGTCCTCACATAGTTCCTGGGTTGATTCAAGTTTTGCTGTTCGAGGAGGGGCCAGACTTGACACTATTTTCAAAAGTTCCTTGGCCAAATTTCCTGCAAGACTGATGCGGTTTGAGAAGAAATCTTTTTTTGCATTTAGATCATTTGCTTATAACTAGCAAGACTTTGTTTGTAGGGTTTTTTCTCAGCTTCCTTGTGGTCTCTCCTCCAAATCCGTTCAAGAGATTTGCAGATGAGTTTCTGTTCCTTTAGATCCTCCTTATACCAAGGGGCAGGAGGTTGAGGTCTTTTGGGGGACAGCACTTTTGTCCAGGGCTAATTCATTACAAACTGTTTTGATCCCGTTGGTGTAGTAGGTTGTGGCCTCCTCTAGTCCTATAGGTAGCTGACCCGCACGCTCTGAAAGTGCCTCTATAAGAGCAAAGCCCTCAATTATATTACAAGTCCTACTTTTTCTTTGACTCTTCGGCTCCTCCCTATCCTGACAGCGCACTGGGAGGACCAACTCAAATTGCACTGCAGAGTGGTCGGTCTAGGTGAGGGGCAGCAGACCTGAAAAGTGTAGTTGTGGATGGTTTTAAAAAATTCCATCTAGGGTGTGCCCTGCCACATGTGTAGGGCCTACCACATGTTGACTGAGGTCTGCGCTTTTCATTAAGTCTAAAAGGGTCACCGTATCTGGTTCAGTGAGAGCTTCTAGATGGTAGTTGAAGTCTCTCGTAATGGTAAATGAGCCAGAGCAGAGCCCCTCTTCCAGAAAGTTACCAATTGATGTTAGGAAGGTGCTCTTGGAGCCAGGGGGTCTATATAATAGAATACCTTAATTGTGTAGTGATTTGTAAGGCTGAAGCTAAAAGATAGTGCCTAGCAATATGGGCTTGAGGCTGTATGAAAACCAGCCTTAAAAGAGTCATGATAGATGATAGCTAAACGACCGCCTCTACTAATTGGCCTGTTTAAGGTATTATAGAGAAATACAGAAGGCGTAGCTTTTAATATGTCTGGGCCTGAGGCTTCATCTGTCCATGCTTCTGATATCAGTCTGGTTGATATTTTCTTCCTCTATAAAAGTTGCACATTCTAAACTATGTTTCACCAGCGATCTGGTGTTGAGCAAGGTACATTTTATCAGTGTTTTCTCTGGTTCTATCCTTTTGAAGTGTCTGTCCAAAGAAGACGCAGCCCCCACTGGTGGGTTGACATCAGGGTAGCTAGTTTAGAGCTTGGAGAGGTTGTTCCAGTACACAGGGGGTGTACATCAGAGGTTACCCTGCTGTCCCTGGGTAACAAAGGGATGGTGCCAAAAGTCCTTATGCCTTCCAACACTTACAATTGCAGGCAGTGGGTTATCATCAAGGGGCAGCAGGTGAAGGTTCAGAGGGACACAGGAGCCAGCATGACTAATGTTTGGTGTCATCTGGTGTCCTCAGCGCAGATAATCCTCAATACGTTAAACTAGGTTGTAATCGCATATGTCCACAAGAGTCATAACCCTGTGGCTTCTTTTCTTTTTAGTAGGTGAGGGGTTTAGATTCCTTGAAAGGGCCTGTGAGTTCTGCCATGCCTGTAGATTGACTGCTTGGGAATTACTTGGACCATACCATCTGGAAGGAGGTGGAGCCCCAGCTTCACCTGGAGATGCAAGTGTTGCTTGAGTGACAGGTCCTGACCAGAAGGTCCATAGCAGCCCGAGAGGGAAGTCAAGGATGCCTGGAGCCTGGAAGTATGGCCCCTGTGGCTGCCAAGAAGAGAAAGAATAAGGGGCATTGGAAACCAGCCCCTGAAACTCTCACTTTCCGGGAGGAGGCTGAGTCTGTGGGGTGATGCCCCAAAACCTACAGGTTGCTGCCCTGGGGGACTTGCCTGAGCTGATTGGTTGGTTAGAGGATGAAGGGCCCATCAGAGAGGGAGGAGATCTGTAAGGCTCAGATGGAGTGATCTACCCTTAAGGGTCTCAGGTGAGAGGCTGAGACCCGGCACCTCTGAAGATAACCTGATTTATTGGGAGAATGACCTCTGGTATAGTAAGCCTAAGGTTCCTGAGCATGGAGCAAACCATGTGTTGGTGGTCCCCCAGTGCTATAGAGTCTTCCTACTGGGTTTGGCTCATGACATACCTCTGACAGGCCATCTCGGGAAAGACAAGACATTTACCAGGCTTCTAACACACTTTTAGTGGCATCGGATGAAGGTGGTCTCAGATGAATTCTGTAGGTAATGCCCTACCTGCCAAGCAAATGTGGAGGCTAGACCTATCAGTCTTAGGGTGGTCCCCCACGGCCATGGCAGCCTTTGTGTGCAATTTTAAACTGCCATATGGGCCTGGCAAAATAAACCTTTTGCCAGGCTTAAACCTTTCTATTTAATACTTATAATGTGCCCTTCCTGTAGCTCCTAAACAGCCCATAGGGCAGGGTACAGTGTATGTTTTTCTTTAAAATGTCCTGATAGTGCCCCACTCTTAACCCCTTCCGTGCTCTCATCGGCCACTCCCTCTCTGGGGCTGCGAACAACCGTTGGCCGTCGCAGCCCCGCCCACCTTTTAGAACGCCCACACCGCGGCGGAATTGCGGCCGCGGTTAAGGCGTTAAATAAGTTTTCCACTTCTCCAAGGCCACCTCTCTCATAGGATACCATTGGGTTACCTCATTGTATTTAATCAGTGACAGCTTTTAACTGGGAGCAGGTAGGAGCATTTAGTCTCTAAAGAATTGCAATTTCAAACCTTCTTTAATGGTAAAGTTAGAATTTAAATCACTATTCTGAAAATGCCACTTTTACAAAGTTGGTATTTACTTGCCCTAACCATTTGGTGCATGCAGCCTTTATCCTAGGTCACATGATTAGGTGTATCTGACAATTGGTCTTTATGTATTACTTCCAAACAGTGAGACAAACAGGGAATATGTGTTGGAAGGATGGGCTATGTCTGTCAAGATGAGGGGGATGAGCTGTAACCTGCCCACTTGCACATCACAAAGGCTGTGCGTCAGAAAATTCAGAAAGGGTTTCACATTAGTCTTTTGTGCCCTCTGAAAAGCTAGGACCAGAGCAGTGAGGCAGGAAATTCCAGACACCTCTGCAGGGGAAGAACTGTAAAGCTTCTCCCACTGCAAAGCTGGCGCCAAATATAAATACTGGACACTCAGACTCACCTCTGGAAGACTCAGAAAAAGGATTGCTGTGTTGCTCTGCTACAGAAGAGACTGCTACTGTGCTGTCCAGCTGCCTGTGTGAGAAGGACTGGGCCTGCATCTTGAGCCCAAGGCCACCAGAGTGACTCAAAGAGCTAATTGTCTGGTCTCCTGATCAGAGCCTCAGGGACAGAAAGGCTCCAATCACCTTGAACCCTGCACCTGGACGCTGTGAATCTTGCCCCACAAGTTCTGCTACGCCAGTCCTGGTCTCTTTGAAGTGGACTTAAAGGTGCTCTGCAAGTACAGCTTTGGTCCCAGCAGACCTGATACAGTGAGACACATCACTCCACTGCTCATTGGAACTGCCACTGCATGACACATCTTACCGCAGGACCTCGCATCTCCTCAGAACCACTGCACAATGAATCTTCAAACAGGACCTCACATCGCAGCATCGCAGCTCCTTGGAGCCGACACTACATGACGTATCCTTGAGGCAAATCTTGAATCACAACTCCTCAGAGCAACCCCTGTGCAACGCATCTTAGAAGCACGATCTTGCAATGCTCCACAACCAGAATTTAATGTACTTTGTCAAATTGGCCAAACTTGGTCCCTTTATCCACCCGCTCCATCATGATCAGCCTGAACTTGTGACCTTGTCCCGGTCTGGTGCCACCAGATGACCACATTTGGCGCTTTATATCCCCAGTTCTACTAATTGGAGGTTTTTTTTTTTGGTATTGAATTTTACTTTATTTTTCTAAATTGGTGTGGGACATTTTTAGTGTTGTGTTTTAACTTTACTATTGTTTGTAAATGTAAATGTATTGCGACTTATATAGCGCACGTATCACCCGAAGGCATCAAGGCGCTTGCCTTGGGAACTCGTCCTGGCTTTTCCCTGTGAGATAACCCCTAGTGGGTATCCCCAGGGTGAAAGCCAGGCATCCCGCAGCGGGTGGGCCGCCGTAGTCGAGATTAAGCAACTATTGCCCAGAGTTGCAGCTTGGGACCCCATGATTAGAACAGGCACCGAGGCGAGAATTATCAAATCCGTGGACATTTTGGGCTCAGGACCCTGCCGCGTCGGGAATTGAACCCTGGTCCCGGGCCAGACCTCTGCATCAGGGTCTGCCGCTCTAATCAGTGAAGCGATACAAAAGGGGGATGATGGACGGAGCGTTTGTATAAATAAAACACTCACCCCCAGTCAACTGATCTGGGTTTAATCCATCACCATTCTTTAGTTCACTCAGCCACCCCAGTTCAGACATGGCTATATGCAAATCAGTCTGACCCTGTGCCAGAGTGGGCTAAAGAACGGTGATGGATTAAACCCAGATCTTTTGACTGGGTGTCAGTGTTTGATTGGTTCAGATGCTCCGTCCATCACTACCCCTTTTGTACCACTCTAATCAGTAATCAATCAATCAATCAATCAGAGCATTTGTATAGCGCACTACTCACCCGGAGGGTCTCAAGGCGCTGGGGGGGGGGTCCGCTACTGCTTGAACAGCCAGGTCTTGAGCTGCTTCCTGAAGGCGAGGTGGTCCTGGGTCAGGCGGAGGTGGGTCGGAAGGGAGTTCCAAGTCTTGGCGGCCAGGTAGGAGAAGGACCTTCCTCCTGTGGTGGCTCTTCGGATGCAGGGGACGGCGGCGAGGGCGTGGCTGGTCGATCGAAGCTGGCGCGTGGGAGCGTAGAAGTTGAGGCGGCTGTTGAGGTATCCTGGTCCTTGGTTGTGTAGGGCTTTGTGTGCGTGGGTGAGGAGCCGGAAGGTGATTCTCTTGTTGACCGGGAGCCAGTGCAGGTCTCTCAGGTGTCCGGAGATGTGGCTGCGGCGGGGGATGTCCAGGATGAGTCGTGCTGAGGTGTTCTGGATCCGCTGGAGTCTCTTCTGGAGTTTGGCGGTGGTTCCGGCGTAGAGGGAGTTGCCGTAGTCCAGACAGCTGGTGACGAGGGCCTGGGTGACCGTCTTCCTGGTCTCGGTGGGGATCCATCGGAAGATTTTCGTAGCATTCTCAGGATGTGGAAGCACGACGAGGAGACGGAGTTGACTTGTCTGGTCATGGAGAGGGAGGAGTTCAGGATGAAGCCCAGGTTGCGTGCGTGGTCAGTTGGTTTGGGTGCGCTGCCCAGGGCGGGGGGCCAACAGGAGTCGTCCCAGGCGGAGGGTGAGGATCCCAGGATGAGGATTTCCGTCTTGTCTGAGTTCAGTTTCAGGCGGCTGTTCGACATCCATTTGGCTACTTCTGTCATCCCTTCGTGCAGGTTGGCTCTGGCGGTGGCGGGGTCGTTAGTGAGGGAGAGGATCAGCTGGGTGTCGTCGGCGTAGGAGATGATGTTCAGGTTGTGCTGGCGTGCGATGGCTGCGAGGGGGCTCATGTAGACGTTGAAGAGAGTTGGGCTGAGCGAGGAGCCTTGAGGAACGCCGCAGATGACTTCGGTGGCCTCGGATCTGAACGGGGGGAGGCGGACTCTCTGTGTCCTTCCGGTGAGGAAGGAGGGGATCCACTCCAGTGCCTTCTCCTGGATTCCGACGTTGCTGAGGCGCTGTACTAGTGTGCGGTGGCAGACAGTGTCGAAGGCCGCGGAGAGGTCCAGGAGGATGAGGGCCGCTGTTTCTCCGTTGTCGAGCAGGGCTCGGATGTCATCTGTGGCTGCGATCAGGGCGGTCTCGGTGCTGTGGTTGGCCCGGAAGCCAGACTGCGAGAGGTCGAGGGAGCCGTTCGTCTCGAGGAAGGCGGCCAGTTGCTTGTTGACGGTCTTCTCGATGACTTTGGCCGGAAACGGGAGCAGCAAGATGGGGCGGTAATTCTTGAGGTCGGTAGGGTCTGCTGATGGTTTCTTGAGTAGAGCGCTGAGTTCGGCGTGCTTCCAGCTCTCCGGGAAGGTGGCGATGTCGAAGGAGGTGTTGATGATGTCCCGCAGGTGGGGTGCGATGACAGCGACGGCCTTGTTGAAGACGTGGTGAGGGCAGGGGTCTGTCGGAGATCCGGAGTGGATGGAGTTCATCGTGCGGATGGTGTCTTCGGTGCTGATCGGGGTCCAGGCGCGGAGGGTGTTGGTGGGGGGCGGTGGTTCGGTCGTGGCGTGCGTTGGTTGAGTGCTGAAGCTGTTGTGGATGTCCGCGATCTTGTTGTGGAAGTAGGAGGCGAGGGAGTTGCAGAGGTCTTGCGAAGGAGTGATGTCATTGTTTCCGGCGTTGGGGTTGGAGAGCTCTTTCACGATGTTGAAGAGTTCCTTCCTGTTGTGTGCGTTGTTGTCCAGTCGTTCCTTGAATGCGGTTTTCTTGGTGGCGCGGATCAGCTGGTGGTGTTTTCGGGTGGCGAGCTTGAGGGCAGTCATGTCCGGTGTTGGGTCTGTGCGCCAGGTTTTCTCGAGTGCTCTGCAGTTCTTCTTGGAGCTCTTGAGTTCGTCGTTAAACCATGGGGCTTTCTTGCTGCCGGGTCTGCTCGGCGGGGTCTTCTGCGGGGCGAGTTCGTCTGTGCAGTCGCTGATCCATTTCTTGAGGTTGGTGGCTGCTTGACTGGGGTTCGTTGTGCTGGTGGGAGGGTTCTTGCTCAAGGACGTAGTGAGCTGGTCTGCAGTGATCTTGTTCCAGCTTCTGCGGGGAGCCTGTTGCTGGTGATGGTGGAGCGTGGTCCTTCTGAAGCTGAAGTGGACGCAGCTGTGGTCCGTCCATTGGAGTCCCGTGGCGTGGCTGAAGGCGATGTCCTTGCTGGAAGAGAAGATCGGGTCGAGTGTGTGTCCGACGTAGTGGGTGGGGGTGGTCACCAGCTGCTTGAGTCCCAGGTTTGCGAGGTTGTCCAGCAGGGTGGTGGTGTTGCGGTCGTTGTTGTTCTCCAGGTGGAAGTTGAGGTCCCCGAGGAGGATGTAGTCGGCTGAGGGGAGGGCGAGCGGGCTGATGAAGTCGGCGATGTCCTCGCTGAATTGTGTGCGTGGTCCCGGGGGTCTGTAGATGAGGGTGCCTCTGAGGGTGGTCTTGGGGTTGACGTGGATCTGGAAGTGCAGGTGTTCGGCGGGTGCGATGGTGGCGTCGGTGTTGGTCGTGATGCGGATGGTGTTCCTGTGGATGATGGCGATGCCTCCTCCTGTCTGGTTGACGCGGTCCCTCCGGATGATCTTGTAGCCGTCCGGGATGGCGATGGCGATGTCGGGCGCTGAGGAGGCGTTCATCCAGGTTTCTGTGAGGAAGGCGACGTCTGGGGCTGTGGTGTCGAGCAGGTTCCAGAGCTCGACGGAGTGTCTGTGGACGGAGCGGGTGTTGAGCAGGATGCACTTCAGGTGGGTGCTGCTGGTGCTCGGCTTGGTCGGTGCTGGTGCAGTGCAGGTCCGGATGCAGGATAACTTGCAGGGTGGCGGCGTCGTACGTCCGGCGGGTGGGCTGGGGTCTGCGAGGGCCAGGGGTCCTGGCACTGGGCGCGGTCCAGGCGCGGACGGGCGTAGACGGGTTTACCTTTGGCGCACCTTCGGCGCTCATTTGGTGCTCCCGCTCTGGGGGCGTCATAAGAAGGGGGACGTGAGGGCGGGTCAGCTGGGCGGCGGGAGCGGCTCGTCCAATGGGCCGGTGGTGGGCGGGGCCTGGGCGAGCAGCGGCGGGAACGGGCGAGCGGCCGGCTCTGCAGTGGCTGGGCCGCTCGTGGGACCAGGGGGGCGTCTGCGGCGGCGGGAAATGCGGCTAGGCAGGCTGGCAAGGCAGGCTGGAGCAGGAGGCGGCAGGAGGAGCAAGGGGGTGACCCGGCCTGGTGAGAGGCGCAGCGGTCACTCCCGAGCACTCCTAGCTGTCCCCTTAAGAAGGGGGACGTGAGGGCGGGTCAGCTGGGCGGCGGGAGCGGCTCAGCCAATGGGCCGGTGGTGGGCGGGGCCACACTCCTGTGCAGTATATATACTTTACACATTGCCTCTAAGTTAAGCCTGACTGCTTTTGTGTCAAGCTACAAGAGGGTCAATTTGGTGTGTGCCCCTGACAAGAATTGTGGTTGCTGCTTGAGTAGTCTTTTATTCCCCTTAACCAGTAACCCAATTTCCCTCAGTGGGCATTGACATTGTTGGGTCCTGGAATCCTAGGTTTCCTTAGGCAACACGTTTATCCTGGACTTGCCAAGCCATGCCACTAGATAACCATAGGCCATATATCTGAGGACCATGACTAAACTTGCAGTGACCAGGGCCCTGATGTGGATTTTTACCCATGTGAGATTCCCCATAAAGGTAGTGTCTAACAGAGGTACAAGCTTTATGTCAGCCTACAAGAAGTCAATTTGGGATGAGTGTGAAGTAACCTATAGGTTCTCAATACCCTATCATCCCCAGGCCAGTGGCTTGTTGAAAGTTTCAACAAGACTCTTAAAAGCATGGCTATGGGCCTGACTGAGCCCATGAGACGGAAGAGGGATTTCCTTTTGCCATACCTTCTCCTTGCCTACAGGGAGGTGCCATAGAAAAGGAGTTGGGTTTTGTCCTTTTGAACTCCTCCATGGCACCCTGTTACAGGACCTCTCAGACTTGTCAATGAGGGGTGGGAGTAAGCTCCCAAGAAGCCCCCAGGATATAGTTGGCTATATGTTGGCCCAAGAACTCAGATGTAGCACTTGTGGAAGAAGGCCTCTGAGATACTAGAAGCCAGCAAAGAGGTGATTAAGTTCTGGCATGACCAGAAGGCCACTCTGGTCAATTTTCAGCCTGGCAGCAAAGTGTGGGTGATAGAGCCAGTGGAGTTCAGGGACCTACAAAAACAATGGTCTGTGCCTTATGAGGTAAAAGAGAGAAAGGGGGAGGTCCCCTAGCTGGTGGACTGCAAGACCCCAAGGAACCCCTTAAGGGTCCTCAAGGTTAACAAACCCAACAATGAGAGGTCTGAAGTCACTATGCTTCTGGGAACAGATGATGGGGTGGAAGAGGAGAGTGCACCTTTTCCAGACCTCTATCTTCTATGGAGTAGGATGGGTCATTGAATGGTGTCAACCTCTTCCCTACATTGACATCAGAATAGCAGAGGAGATGTAGCCACTTGCTGGGAAAGTTTGTGTTAGGCTCCTTACTCTCACCGACCCCAGGACTCACACATCTGTATATTTATGATATTGACACAGAAGATTGAATGCCTTTGAAGAATAACATGTATAGGTGGTCTGACAAGGTGAGAGCCAGTATCAAGGAGGGAGTGTCCAAGAGGCTGGAATTAGGAGTTAACGAGCACTTCAGCAGCCCAAGGTCCAGCCCAATGATGTTGGTGCCCAAAACCGCCTTGCCAAGTGCTGTCTCGGAACTCAGTTTGCCTATGAACTAGAGGGGCTCAAATCAGTTACAAAAACGTATTCTCAACCCATTCCCCAAACTAATGAGCTCATAGATAACATGGGAGCTGCTAAGATACTATGTGTCTTTGATTTAACACACTGTACAGACAGATTACCCTAATCAAGCGAGCTAAGGAGAGGTCTGCATTCTCCACCCCAAAGGGCCTCTTTGAATTCAAAGTGATGCCCTTTGGGTTAAAAAATGCCCTAGCAACCTTTTAGAGGTTGGTCAACAGGGTACTGGCTGGGATCGGTGCCACCTAACTGGGCTACATTGCAGTTTACAGTTCCATCTAAGAGGATCACCTGTTTCTCCTCCAGGAAGTGCTTCAGGCCTTGCAACAGGCAGGCCTGCCTATCAAATCTAACACGTGCCAGATAGGGTGTGATATGTGGTGTGGCTGGGACACCTAGTGGACAGAGGCAAGGTGCAGCCCCACCAAGCCAAGAATGAGACTATTCTGATTTTGAAGCCCCAAAACTCAGACTGTAGTAAGAGCCTTCCTGGGTCTCACTGGATATTCCAGGTGGTTTGTTAAGGGTTATGGCACCATTGTTGCCTCTTAACTGAGCTGACTTCTAAGAGGCATCCCAAGACTGTGGTTTTGACAGAGGCTTGCCCGAAAGCATTTCACATCCTGAGGGAGGCCAGGTGTACAGCACCTGTACCCTTGGTACCTGACTTCTCCAAAGAATGTGCCGTACAAACAGATGCCTCAGATCATGGCATAGGGTCTGTGTTCTTTGTAGCGTTAAACAGGGACCCCCTGAATGAAATCCGATTCCTGGATCAGGGCAAAACAATTGATAGCAAAATAAAGTATCCAGGCAAAAGCAATGTAGATAACTGGCAAAAACTTAGTATAACAGTATACAAACACAGGTAAAAGAAAATAATATAACCAATGATTATGATCACATATAAAATTTAATAACATTGATAAAAATTGATAAACATGTTCAATCAAATAAAAAAATTATATAAGAAAAGAACAATAAAAAAGAGAGTACAGTAAACAATTATTGTAGTCTCTAGTATTAAGGGAAGAGTTAAAAAATTATGATGATTCCCAAAGCTGATTGTTGGAGTTGATGTCTGCCTGTCAACGCGTTTCGGCACAAACAATGTGCCTTCATCAGGACAATATCAGCATGTTTCTATAATTAGAAAGTGATCAAAATAATTTTACTTGTGTTTAAATAGATACAGCTTTTTACAATTTTGATGGTTATACAGTTTGCCAGACAATTCTTACAACAATAACAAATTATACCGCAAGCTAAGGACACATACAGAGAGGCTCATAAATAATTGAGACAGTTATGAAAAGCTCTTTTAGGGTTTTCCGAAAATTCAAAAAACGTTTGCATAGAACATTCGACATAACAGTTGGTATTTGCTCGATCACATAGGCAAATTATTTAAAGCATCAGTAGCATTTTTGGTTTTCAAAAGACAAATTCTAATCACCATATAATTTCTAAGACCCAAGAAAGATATGAGAAAATGAAGAGTGAAAGATTTAAATATTGCATTCCTGTCTAATTTTAGGATTTTTTTTTAAATAAACGGGATAACGCTTCATGTTTTAACCTCATCATTGCCTAATCAGAGACGGGTGTCATAAAAAGATGGCCACATTATTTTAATATAAGAAGGATATTAATTATATATTGGAGTTCTAAAACTATATAGTTATGAAAGCCGTGTTATCCCTGTCATGCTGGCGTGCACTCCTAATGGAAGAAAACTTGCTTTAGGGAAGGATGGAAAAACAGAGAAATTGGCTTTTGTGATAATAACGTACCCGTAATCACTTTTCATGCGTATTTCCAATGTTTGATGATTCAGAAGGTATAATGTGCAATGCTTTATATTTTCAATACCTTGTAATCTTTGAAGGGAATAACCACGATTGGTAATCTGGTAAAACCTATATATGATCATGAGGGTTCACTTCTCTCGCTGTCTATCTAACATATTTTCTATATAGAAAAGTTACCTGTAATTCCCTTTCAGACGAATATTAGTATTATATAGGACTTCGTCGTTTGTTAGGTACTCATCTTGGTAGTGGCCACTTTAAGATAAACTCTGCAGAAACCGGATGTTGAAAATAGATATCAATAAATCCCTGCGAATTTCGCCCTTGCAGAGGCTAAAATATTTTAGGCGAAGCAAACTTACCTTAAAAGATTAAAGCGAGCTCATTAACGCTGGTATCCAAAGTTCTAAACACAGATGTCGCAACATGTATCAGACCGACTCGATATTTTGTATTCTTCTCTGTGAGTAATAAATAAGGAAAGGGAGCAGTTATTTTCTATTTTTTTCCTTTTCCTCCCGACCCTTGCCAAAAATATCTCAAGAGTGATCGTAAAATCCAAACTAACACGTACCTAAGAATATAAGGCCTTGCTTTTCTAATTTGATTGTAAAGCGTATGATAGTTGAAGCGGGAGCGGTATGCCAAGTCGTGGCTAACAGTCTCCGTTAAAAAAACACTATAAACGAAAGAATACATAGTGTAAGGGGTAAGGCGTAACTACTCAAATATCTCAATCTGCATTAATGAGTCCAACAAAAGACCATCGTATAAAGATAGTAAAATACTATAAAGCATTGCACATTATACCTTCTGAATCATCAAACATTGGAAATACGCATGAAAAGTGATTACGGGTACGTTATTATCACAAAAGCCAATTTCTCTGTTTTTCCATCCTTCCCTAAAGCAAGTTTTCTTCCATTAGGAGTGCACGCCAGCATGACAGGGAAAAACACGGCTTTCCTAACTATATAGTTTTAGAACTCCAATATATAATTAATATCCTTCTTATATTAAAATAATGTGGCCATCTTTTTATGACACCCGTCTCTGATTAGGCAATGATGAGGTTAAAACATGAAGCGTTATCCCGTTTATTTTAAAAAAATCCTAAAATTAGACAGGAATGCAATATTTAAATCTTTCACTCTTCTTTTTCTCCTATCTTTCTTTTGTCTTAGAAATTATGTGGTGATTAGAATTTGTGTTTTGGAAACCAAAAATGCTACTGATGCTTTAAATAATTTGCCTATGTGATCGAGCAAATACCATCTGTTATGTCGAATGTTCCATGCAAACGTTTTTTGAATTTTCGGAAAAGCCTAAAAGAGCTTTTCATAACTGTCTCAATTATTTATGAGCCTCTCTGTATGTGTCCTTAGCTTGCGGTATAATTTGTTATTGTTGTAAGAATTGTCTGGCAAACTGTATAACCATCAAAATTGTAAAAAGCTGTATCTATTTAAACACAAGTAAAAGTATTTTTATCACTTTCTAATTATAGAAACATGTTGATATTGTCCTGATGAAGGCACATTGTTTGTGCCGAAACGTGTTGACAGGCAGACATCAACTCCAACAATCAGCTTTGGGAATCATCATAATTTTTTAACTCTTCCCTTAATACTAGAGACTACAATAATTGTTTACTGTACTCTCTTTTTTATTGTTCTTTTCTTATATAATTTTTGTATTTGATTGAACATGTTTATCAATTTTTATCAATGTTATAAAATTTTATATGTGATCATAATCATTGGTTATATTATTTTCTTTTACCTGTGTTTGTATACTGTTATACTAAGTTTTTGCCAGTTATCTACATTGCTTTTGCCTGGATACTTTATTTTGCTATCGATAGGGTCTGTGTTCTCACAGCTAAATAAAGAGAGCCTAGACCAACCTGTAGCCTTTATCAGTAGGCCGTTTCTCTCCAGGGGAACAGAGGTGACATGCTATTAAAAGAGAAGCTTTTACTATGGTCTGAGTACTGAAGAAATTGAAACAATATCTGTTTGGCCTCACTTCTAGGTTCAGACAGGCCACAGGCCCCTCAGATGTCTAGTGAAGATAAGGGGTGAGAATCCCAAACTTTTGAGGTGGTCTATATCCCAGAGGTAAGGACTTCAGAGTGGAACACCGTCCTTGGGATGACAACTCCAATGCTGATGGCTTCTCCGGTTTCTTAAGGCTTAGTGATGCGAACTCCCATGGAGTGGGCAGATATCCCTACTTTCAGATGGTCGGGACACATGTTAGATCTGTCATCCTTGGTGTTGTCGTTCCCCCAAACTTTTTACCTTCACCCCTCCTGTTTTCTGAATTTAATTTTGTTGCCATTAGGACTCTCTGTACTTCACAAGTGCTAACCAATGCTAAAGTGCTGGTGCTCTCTCCCTTAAACATGTAAATATTGGCCTACACCTGATTGGAACATTTCATTTACTAGTATGTCCCTAGTAAAGTGGTACTACATGTACCCAGGGCCTGTAAATTAAATTCGGCTAGTGGGCCTGCAGCACTTATTGTGCCACCCATTGAAGTGCCACCTTAACCATGTCTTAGAACTGTCAATACAGTCTGTAGTTTAGTTTTGAATTGACGAAGACACTGCTTGTAGGTTGTTTTTAGAACTTTAATTGTCAGCCACCATTGTAAGCGCTTTGCTGCATTTCGGCTGCTCACCGAAAGCATTTACATGCATCGTCATCTTTTGGGAAAGGAGATTGGTGATTTAAAAAGAAGCTTCTCTCGTGTGGTTCTGTAAGACGACGCACCCTTTGGTCAGGTGAGCATCGGGTTTTCTCCGGGAGAAATACGGAGGAATTTATTAAACCCTTAACCACCCTAAAACCTAAAATTACCCTTACCAGCCCAAACCATACCCCCCTTGAACCCTAAATTTACCCTTGTCACCTCAAACTCCATACCCACCATAAATCCTGAAATTACACTTACCACACCAAAACCCATACCCAACATGAACCATAAAATGACTCTTTGCCACCCCAAAACCCATACCCACCCTGAACCCTAAAATTACCCTTGGCACCATAAACCCATACCCACCGTAAACCCTAAAATTAATTTTGGCACCCCAAAACCCATACCCAGCGTGAATCCTAAAATTACCCTGGCCACCCCAAAACCCATACCCACTTAGAACCATAAAATTACCCTTGCCACCCAAGACCCATAACCACCCTGAACCCTAAAATTACCAATATGTATTGTAATGCCATGCGTTCTTTGGCAGTGCATTGTAATGGCACCTTCGTTGTAATGGCATGCTATCTAATAGCATGCGCTGTAATGGATTCATTGTATTGAATGTTTCCTGTTACATAGCTGTGCATGGTCATCCAGGTATCTTTTCCTCTAGGTCGACCACTTCTCTGACTATATGACCAGAACTGTGATCCACTAGCTCCTTTGAAGCTTGAGATCAGTTAGAAGCAATATGTGATTTTAGAAATAGCCAGGCGAGTAGAAGAGTGACATGTAGTCATTGTGAAAGGTATCTTATGCACAGTGACTGTAAAGTGTATGTGTAATTTAAACACAAAGCTATACATATTCACATATATCTCTGTGAATCCTGTCAGCTTAGAGAGTGAACTTTCCAGATGTTTGTTAATGAAGCTAAATTTTGGAGTTAGTTTTTCAAATTTGTGTGAATGCTGTGTAAATCAAGAGTGGAATTTCTAGAAATATTTGTGAAATCAGCAGGATGGCAGCACTGTGACACCAAGCATGGTGAATATCTGATCTCTCCAAATTGAATCAAAGGTAGGGTTATGTCATGATCTTTGAACTCAGTATTGTGCCTTCACTAAGCTGTCAATACAGAATAATTAATAAATTAGGACAACAACTTCGGACAATATATATAGTGATGCCAACACAAATTAATATTGCACACCAACTCCATATTTTCCAATCCTACTGATTTATACTGTAAGCTCCTGCTTTTACAACAAATCTGCAGCCGATAGATTAAAGTAATGTGCTACTTTTGAGTAGGCTTGGGTGAAATTTTAATTACGCCATAGTAATCAGAATAATTTCTGTAATTACGCATTACTCTTGAGATGCAAAATGACAGAAGTTCTGCTATTACATCAACTTGAATAATTAAGAGCAATTTGGGGTGAAACTTCTACAGTAGGAGCACAGGAAAAAGAACTAAAAGAGTGTGAGCGGAGGCTAGCTACTGCTGTTCATGTCAGGTAGCATTTAGTGCTATTTTTCTTGCGCAAAATGTATCCTCAAGACTATAATAAAATAGCACTAATAAAATAGCACTACATAATGGATTGTACTGCTCACATAATTATAGGTAACTTTGAAGTAATTATGAATAATTAGGCTAGAAAGAATTACGGCAGTTACTCCCACCTCTACTTTTGGGAAACTCCTGATTGATTCTGGTCATGAAACCCAGTTTCCTTGACAGTGCAACTGTTACCTGACCATTTACCCAATACCAACATGATTCTACATTTCTTTGCTTACAAACAAATAAATAAAAAATAAATTAAACATATACATATAAAATATAATATATATACTTACTTAATAATATCTATAAATAATTATTGTAATAACTTATAAATTGTAAAATAAAAATTATAAATACATATATATAAATGTAATAATAATATAAATAAAAATATATATAACAAATTAAGAATTAATTTTTAAAATAAATTATACACCACATTAAGTAAAACAGTAAATATTGGATAGCGCCAGAGAGTGCAACAGTAGGGAAAGTGTTGGATAGCGTAGGGGTAAAAATTTGTATTCCCAATCCAGAGAGTGCAAAGTAGAAAAAGTGTTGTATAGCGTAGGGGTAAAAATTACTATTCCCACTCCAGAGAGTGCAACAGTAGGAAAAGTGTTGGATAGCATAGGGGTAAAAATAACTATTCCAACTCCAGAGAATGCAACAGTAGGGAAAGTGATGGATAGCATAGGAGTAGAAATTACTTTTCCAACTCCAGAGAGTGCAACAGTAGGGCAAGTGTTGGATAGCGTAGGGGTAAAAATTACTATCCCCACTCCAAATAATGCAACAGTAGGGAAAGTGTTGGATAGCGTAGGGGTTAAAATTACTATTCCAACTCCAGAGAGTGCAAAAGTAGGGAAAGTGTTGGATGGGTTAGGGGTAAAAATTAGTATTCCCAATCCAGAGAGTGCAAAGTAGGAAAAGTGTTGGATAGCGTAGGGGTAAAAATAACTATTCCAACTCCAGAGAGTGCAACAGTAGTGCAAGTGTTGGATAGTGTAGGGGTAAAAATTACGATTGATTGAAAAAGCTTTATTCGAGTTATACACTCATAAAAGCACACACATATGAATTTATACATTTAAAACTTTAAACATTCAATAACAGTAGATTTGCAATTAAAAATACATAATACACACGCATAAAATGGTTACCAATAAAGGTTAAAATAAGCTTTCTCATAAAGTGCTGGGACTAAATGCATGTTGAGGTATGGAATCCTCCGCGTTACGGACCAATCCCAAGTTCATACAATCAAAAAAACTCTTAACATACATATTAGCAGCATTTTATAGTTAAAATTCATATCTATCTCCCAGTAGGTACTAGCAAGGATAAATCAAACAAGCGGAAGAGGTCAAATTCAAAGCACATTAGGGGATAGAGCCCTCCTCCTTATGGACCATGCCCACCCCAGATATTTTGCCGTTCCAACTACAATGGGCAATTCAGTGGAGGAACAAATAATTCTCAACCCCTCCACACCACTTAGCACACCAAGGTTCCTACAAACAGGAGCCAACCAAGATTTTCTTGGATTTGCATAAGCCTCGCATAAAAATAGGAAATGTGCGACACTTTCGTTGGGGGCCCCACATGACGGGCAGCACGAACTACTACTAGTTCTCCAACTGGACGTCAAACACCTCAAGGGGAGAGAACCTGCCCTTAACTGGAAAAATAATTTCCTGTCTAGTGGAACAGTTATAGTGTCCCAATACTTTTCTAGGGCTGGTCTTGTTTTGAGTTCCATAAATCTACCCCCCATGGATTCCGAGGTTACGCTCTTTCAAAGCTTCTGATCAATGTAATCCCAATATGTTTCTTTAATACTGGTTTTACTAGGGAACACTTCCCCGAGGGGATTTTCCCAGAGTTTGGAGAGACCAAGCTCGGCAAGGACGTCCCTCAGCATTTTTAGCCATGTAATTTTACGGAAAACATCTGATTTGGCTAGTGCTAAGAACCCCTCAGCGTAGTGTCTTATTTCCATGGTTGTCCATAGCCGTCTCCAATAGAGGATAGGCCTCAGTCGGGCACGATCACTAAGCGATCTCCTGCCTAAATCAAAGCCAAGCGGTATTAATGGGGTGCTTTGGGGGAGACTAGTTATCCCTCTCACAAACCTGTTCTCAGATCTTTGAAGGGTGGTAAGACTCTCAAAGCCCCAGACTTCAGCCCCATAAAGGGTTGAGCCCAAGGCTTTTGCGTCATATACCATGAGAACAGGTTTTATAGGCCTGGTTTTGGATTTTACTTGCTCTACCCGAAGGGCTCCTGAAATCTGCTGGTGTTTCAGCACCGCCTTCTCAATGTGTCTCGACCAACCAAGTTTGCTTGAAATCTCCATCCCAAGGTATGTAAAAACATTTACCAACTCTAGTTTAATGTTGTTCAAAGATACCCTCGGTTGGGATTGGCGCTTTTGCCCAAAGGCCATCAACTTGGTTTTATTTACATTAACTTCGAGACCCCGTTCTTTACAGAACATATCAAATATGTTCAAGGCTCGCTGGAGACCCGACGGGGTCTTGGACACAATCAAGGTATCGTCAGCGAACATCAGGATTGGAACCCTGATGCCCGCTAACGAAGGTGCGTCTACCGTTGCGTCCAATATCCTGTCCACTATGCCATTGATGAACAGGGAGAACAGCAGGGGTGCCATAGCACATCCCTGCCGTACCCCCCGCTCAACTGGGAAGTTGGTAGTAGATTCCCTATTCCTCCCCCACTGAACCTTGGCGAAATTGCTTTCATGGAGACGCATTATCAATGTAAGCAAGTCAAGAGGGACCCCTATCTTAGACAAAACCACCCACAGCTTGCTCCTAGGCACCAGATCAAAGGCAGCCCTTAGATCTACAAATGCTACATAAAGGCTGCCTTTGCCCAGGAGTACAGTCCCCCACCGTAGCATGGTGAAGCGAAAAATTTGATCGACCGTACTGGTTGCCCGTCTAAATCCTGCCTGGTAGGGGGATAAAGCATTATTGTCATCTACCCAGGCCATAAGTTTGTCAACCACCATCTTCCCCACCACTTTTTGCATAGTGGCCAGCAAACTTATCGGTCTATAATTTGCCGGGAGTGACCGATCACCTTTCTTAAAGATCGGTATTATAATTGCCCCCTTCCATATATTGGGGATGTTTGCCCCTTTGGCAAGGCCATTTCCCAGCAAGGTCGCATATTTTGCCCACCGAACCTTGTCGTGTTTGAAAATGTCTGAGGGGATTCCATCGAGCCCAGGGGCTTTCCCCCCCTGCAGGGTTGAGATTACAAGTTCCGCATCCTTAATTATAAATAAATCACCCTTGCAAAATACCATAGGAATTGGTTCTGTGGCCACTATAAATTACTATTCCCACTCCAGAGAGTGCAACAGTGGGGAGAGTGTTGGATAGCCTAAGGGTATAAATTACTATTTCAACTCCAGAGAGTGTAACTGTAGGGAAAGTTTTGGATAGCAGAGGGTTGCATTTAACATGCTCATCATTTTTTAAATTAAATACCAATTATTAATTAATTAACAATAAAATATGTATAAATACCAATAAATTAAAACAAATAATTACTTTATTAAAATTCAATTACTTTCCACACTATTCCCCTAATAAATCCACAACCCTTTCATAAAATAAATTAACACAATTAAAATAATAATCACTTGGGACGTGGCTAGGCACGCAATTGCGGCGGATGTGCCTGGGTAGAGCTCCGCGCTGAGCTCCCCTTCCACAGGCAAATTCACCGCGACAGTCATCCCTAAACGGCCCCTGCCTCCAGCGGAGCCATGCAAAGCTGTCCCCTGTACCCCTGCCGAGTCTGGTGCCGAGCGGTGGCTCCGGCTAGCTTCCACGGGGGTAGAAAGAAAGTACTCCTCTTGGGGGCTCCCCTGTTCGGCGCGTGTGATGGCGCGAGACCGGGGTTGAGCCTTGAGCGAGAGGCCTGGCTGCCGCCTGCTGCGGAGCGGTTCCGAAGGGCTGCGATACTGGTTCTCCCCTGCCTCTGGTACTGGCGGAGGTGCGGTGGGACACGACCAGGGTCCCCTGGTGACAGCGGAGATGGTGTGAAGTGGCTCAACACTCTTGAAGTCATGACCTGGAAGGCCATCTTGATGAGTCCTTCAGATCGGCGCGCGAATCGGTGCAAGCTGGGGTGCCACTACATATTTCTGGGGCCTGACGACGAGGGACACGCTGCGCGGATTCCAGCACCACGTTGGGGCATTGAAACTGCTGCCCCACCTACAGCTGATGCCCAGAGGAGCGGCCCGGCATGACCCGAGGTATCGGTGGGTGGTCGTGGCGCCTGCTACCTGATGGGCCTGCGGCGGGGGTGGTCATCCTCTGAACCGGCTCCCCTGGCCGACGTGGACACTTAAACGGGCCCGAGCTGGGGTGCATTGGGGACACCCCCCCCCCTGCTGTAGTCTACATCGAAGTGCCCTTGTGCGAAGTGACTGGCGCTGTTGCGTGACGCTGTTGATCAACGAGGTGGGGCCAGGGACGCACACGCGTGGGGACTGATCTGCCTGCCCTTGGCCACATTCATTGTTGCTTGCGGACTGGGGAACTCCCCCCCTTTCTTGTAGCGTGGGCGACCACCAAACCGGAGTCGGCCTTCCACATTGCGCCTGAGATGAGCGGTGAGTTGCGCTGCCTGCCTCGTTGAGCCTTTGCACCTGCTGTCCCTACTTCTGAGGCCATTGACCACTAGGTGCACTCTGGAGGCGCGCGGCTGTTCCGCCCCAGTCTAAAGTGCGTGTTGGAGCGGCCGGGGCCGTCTGGGCGGCCGATTGTGAGGGAGACTGATCATCGGGACCTGGGGGCACTCACGGCTCTCCCATCAGACTCTTCCTCTCAGGGGGACACCAGTCGCATGGGACCACTGGCCACGCGTGAGGACGAGCATTCCACTCCTGTCTCTGATGTGAACTGGAGACACTCACTTCTCTTGGAAGCATTGATAAACGCCACCCCTCCCTGAGCTGGGCTCTTCTGCCATCACAGGAGCCGGAACCTTATCCGGAACCCTGGGGGGGTTCCCGGGAACACCCATACTATGCTCTACACCGCGCTGCTCATGTCTGGGGGCCCTAAAATGAGAGCCGTGCTGGCGGCACACAGGTGAAGGGGAAAAATGGCAAAAACAGCGGACCAAGACCAGACCTCCTCTAAACTAGACACGATGTTGGTGGCAATGGAGTGACTGGAGGAATCCCTGCAGCTCACACGCACGTCTCTAGAAATGAAAATCGATAGCGTGGCCATCGACCTTACGCACGTGCGGGCTGACCACAAGAAACTATCGGAGCACACGACCGCCCTTGAGGCAACCGTGGCGGATGTCACGCCCAAGGTGGCGCAGACAAACATGTCCAAGACCTCCTTAACCGAGTGGAATTTCTGGAGGACCGCGCGGAGGATGCGGAAGGGAGGGCAAGGAGGAACAACGTCCGTGTCGTAGGCCTTCCGGAGCGCTGGGAGGGTAGGGAACCGGAGGAGCGCGTGGAGAGATGGCTCACGGAACTTCTCCCAGAGGGCTCCCTTTCTCAACACTTTGTGGTGGAACGGGCTCATAGGGTGCCGTCGAGGCCCCCTCCAGAGGGCTCCAATCCAAGACCCATGCTTATCCGAGTTCTGAACTATCGTGACCGCGACGCCATTCTGCGTGAAACCAGGAAACTGTCGGAAGTCAGAGTCGAGAACGCTACGATTATGCTATTCCCTGATTATACCATCCAGGTACAGCGCCAGACACACTCCTTTTTGGCAGTGAAACGACGTCTTCGCAGTCTAGCACTGAAATACTCCCTGCTCTTTCCAGCCTGGCTATGTGTGGTAGCCCAGGATAAGACCCCTTTTTTTTACACTCCGGAGGTGGTGGAGGCTTGGCTGGACTCGGGCACTGACACGGAGCCTCGCACGCAGTCATCGGCATCGAATATGCGGCGCAACTGTGGACCCCGGCGTCGCCGCCGCCGAAGAACCTTGCTGCCTGGACAAGCAGGGGCTAAGTCTGATGTTGGCCCTCCAGCCGAGCTCATACACAGCGAGCAACAAGAAGCCCTGCGGATGGTGGCAGTAATCAGTGGTTCACTAGAAGCAGACTCAAACTTGGAAGCTAGCCCCCACGACATCCCGAGTGATGATGAGCGCATATATGGACTGCCGGACTCGCAGGTGTCGGCAGACCTGCAAGATGTCACCCCGCAGACCGCTGACTTTATTCACTGAAATTCACCTGGTCCATCTGGCCCATTTTGTATGGCACTAAGTCTCTCAGTTTCCTGCGGAGAGTCCCCCTTTGTTTGCATGGTCTGTTGCCGGGGCCCTGCTGGGATTGCCCCGCCCCCGGGGGAGACGCCGGAGCCCGCCTGTCTTGAGATCCTGATTCACGGTGACACTCGCTGGGACCTGGCTACGGCCTTGTGAAGCCTGTGGGGGGAGGCACCCCTCACCTGATCACATGAAACACTAATAGTGATAGACCTGAGTGGTCAGCGACCTCCCCCTTGAACTCACGGATTCTTCAGCTCCCTAGAGCGTTTGGACCATGTTTTGCTGTCGACCTTTTGGTATTGTATTATTGTTTTATCTGCTTTCAAAATTGATTGTTCCCTTGTTTTTCCCCTCACATTTTCCTCCAGAATCACGGGTGTGTGTGGAGATGTATTGGTGATGTACGTAGCGGTCTGTGCGGTCATGCGGGGGTGTGGGTGTTTGGCGGCGGGTGGACGGGGGGTGCACTGAAACTACGTGAATAAGAATGGCTGTGATTAAATTCTGCACATGGAACATGTGAGGAATGCACACGCTATCCCGCCGTTACCAAATCTTTTCTTACCTAAAGAGGCACCATATACAAATAGCGCTATTACAGGAGACTCATCTGACTGGCCCAGAGACACTAGCACTCTGCTGCAGATGGAGGCGGCAGCTGTATGCCACCGGCTACTCAGCTTATGCACGGGGGCATTGGTCTGGGTGTACCCTGGGGTTCCCTTTGCACTCTCCTACAGTGTAGTAGATACAGAGGGCAGGTATGTGGTCCTGCAAGGTAGTCTAGATGGGCACCCCATTGTCCTGGCCTCCCTTTATGCCCCTAACACTGACCAGGCCCATTTCTTCACACGGTTGTCAGCAGTGCTGGCACCATGGCATGGTATACCATTCTTGTTGAGGGGGGACTATAATTGTGTCCTAGACATTGCATTGGACCGTTCGTTCCCCCCTTAGCCAGTGCACCAGTGAGTGGTGCCATGAGGGCGCTCACAGACTGGGCAGGACAGTGGGATCTTCATGATGCTTGGAGACAGCACAACCCTCACACGAGATTGTATTCATACTATTCCGGGGCTCATGCACTACATGTTAGATTAGACAGATATATGCTGTCGAGTGATCTCCTCCCCCAAGTCACAGACTTCTGCTACTTGGGCCGCACTCATTCTGATCACAATCCCCACACATTAGACTTCGCTTGGGAGCGCCCACATCCACTGGTACCCACTTGGCGGCTCCAGCCGGATACACTACTGGATGCCCCGTTTAGGGGAGCACTTGAAACACGCCTCCTGCAATATTTTGAGGAAAACAATCACACCGCCTCCTCTTCACAATTAGAATGGGACGCTTTTAAGGTTGTCATCAGGGGCCACTGTTTGGGCACACAGGTGGGGATGAGGAAACAGATTGATAGAGAAATCATGCGTGTCGAATCTGAACTGTTGGATGGGGAGCGGGAGGCAGTCAAGGGGGATGATGATGCGACCTTGCTGGCGCCTAGGGATCGACATGCATTGGCACTTGATAGGCTGAAGCACCTGAACTACGCTGTCCACTCAGCGTGCACACATAACTATGGAGACAAGCCAGGCATGCTGCTATCGTGGTTAATTAAGCGAGACACTCAGACCACCCCAGTAATGGCTATACATGCAGCCCCGGATGCCATCGTGTACACGCAAAAGGTCATTCATGATGCTTTCACATCACACTATGAGGTCCTCTACCTCTCCCGTATACAGGCCACTGCCGACCAGATCTCGGAGTATTTATCTACCCTGCCCCTACCGGAGCTCACTGATGCGCAGTGCGATGATCTGGGCTCACCGCTCACATCGGAGGAACTCCGCACAGCTATATTCTCCCTATCCAACGGCAAAACGCCGGGTCCGGATGGATCACCCGCTGAATTTTACAAGGCCTTCTCTATTATATTAATTCCGGAGCTACTGCGTGTATTTAGGGTGGCTGTCACTGATTCAGTCCTTCCACCCACACTCAATGAGGCGAACTTCGTATCTCTCCTGAAGCCGGGCAGAGACGGGACCAAGATGGGCTCGTGCAGGCCACTGGCCCTCCTCAACACGGATTACAAGCTCCTGGCGTCTATGCTGGCCCAGCGGTTGGCACCACTGGTGCCTACTCTTGTCCATACCGACCAGAACGGTTTTGTGCCAACACGCAGCACGTCGTATAACATCAGGCGTCTGTTTAGAGTACAGAGTCTAGCCACATCCCGATGGCCTAACTCGGGTGCCTAGTACTTGATTTAGAGAAGACATTTGACTCTGTGGAATGGCCTTACCTTATGTCAGTGCTGCGCAAATACGACCTGGGCGAAGGCTTTCGTCAGCTGGTGGAGCTCCTGTACCAGAAGCCCACAGTACGCGTCCAAACGGGCAAATTGCTCTCCAACCCTATTCGAGTGTGCAGGGGTACTAGCCAGGGGTGTCCCCTCTCCCCCCTCATCTTTGCTCTCCTGATGGAACTCCTGGCGGTCCTACTCCGAGCCTCGGGGGAGAACTGGGGCATTCCGCTAGCAGACGGGACGCATGCAGTGTCGCTATATGTAGACGATTTACTACTCTATATTAGAGACCTGACCAATTTTCCACCGACGCTTTCCGATATATTCGGGGCTTAATGTCAACTGGGCAAAGTCGGGAGTGTACTCCTTTGCCGCTGGCATGCCGGAACGTGATATCATAGTCCTGGGAGAGCGGCTCGCGTGGCACTCTACCACATTCCGATATCTAGGGATATTTATATACCGAGACCCCGCTGATGTGCTGGAAGGCAACCTAATACGGGCGATTTCTTACCTCACAGCGCTGGTAATGTTTTGGAACTCCCTCCCACTCAACGTCCCGAGCCGTATTACCCTGTCAAAAATGGTGGTGTGGCCCAGATTATTGTATTTTTACGCGAATCTGCCTGTTTATGTCCCTACTCGCGTGTTTCGTGAACTGGAGACTCTGATGAGGAGGCTAATCTGGAACGCGGGGCGACCCAGGGTTGCGCTGCAGACGTTGTATGCTCTGGTGGAGGCCGGCGGACTGGCTGTCCCAAACCAGGAGCTATACTACCTAGCTGCACAATTGCAGTGGGTTGCCTATTGGTTGAGTGGGAAAAATCTGTGTGACACTGCCACGGACATGGTGGTCATGAGCGCTGCCCAGATACACACGCTGTTTCATCCGCTGTCAAGGTCCCGCTGCCCTGTACAGATACACCTAGGAGTGGCGCGGAAATGTTACGCACGGAGCCTCAAACTCACACACTGCACTAAACCGTACGCCCCTAATCTGCCACTACTGGGGACACCCTGGGAAGGTGGGGCGCTTACGGAAGCGGCACTGAGCAGTTGGGCGCCAGCAGAAATAGACACACTAGGCGACCTATACGAGGAGGGCGCTTTGCTCCCGTTTGAGACGCTGGCCGCTGACACTGGGTTGCCGGCGGGACAGTTCCTCACGCATGCAGCACAAACGCACGCGCTGGCGCCTGCTTGGGGTGATCTTGCGGGGGAACTGCCGACCCATCTACTGATACAGTATTTACACGTGTTGGGGAATTGTTCCCATTTGGTGCATTGGCTTGCACAAGCCTTACACACTCATACACAGTTTTCCCCGCAGCGCTTGCGAGATAAGTGGACTGTGGATAGAGGGCGGGACTGGACTGACAAAGAATGGGCTAAGATACTCGCTGGAACTCTCAATGTCCCACGTATCTCCCGCTTTAAACGTATTCAATATTTTATAATACACCGGGCGTACTTATCCCCGGATAAGATAAATCGCTAATTTGGGCTAGTCACAACCGCATGCCCCAGGTGCGCGCTGGTGGATGCGGATTTCTTGCATATGCTCTGGTCCTGCCCCTCCTTACACGGCTTCTGGGTAGCGGTATCGTCCACACTGGTGACAGGGGCGGGAGGAGGATTGCCTCACACATGGGAGGCTTGTTTGTTAGGCCTTTATAGACGGACAAAGTTGACGAAGATTCCGGCCAGATTTTGGGATCTAGGTCTAAGTACTGCAAAAAGACTCATCACCAAGCGCTGGAAAAATGGTGAGCCCCCACAAGCTATACACTGGCGCACCTCCTTCGACAACTGGGCAAGAGCGGAGAGCGTAGCTTTACATAGGGAAGAAACTGCGGGCACCCGTAAGTACCCCATAGCCCAGGCCTGGGATGACACCTTGGCCGCTTTCCACCGGGCATGCTTGCAGGGAGGCATCACTTAAGTACACGTCCCTTAATCTACCACTTCAGTAACGACACCAAGGCAGGCCATCACCCCTCGCGATACATTTGCTCTCGTACTCCAATGGGTGGGCTGCACTCATCGATGGGCGCTCACACGGACGTGTCTGCGTAGCCCTGAACAATGCGGCTCCAGTGGTGCTCCCCCCCCCGCTCCCACCGCAGCAATAGACCGATACACTGACTGACTTACACTGTTGACAGAGACCAATGTGCACCCGTTATCATCCATGTTAACGGCCGTTTGTTTTGACCTAGTATAAAACTCAGTTCCTGTTTTTTATGGGTCACGGATCCATAGTTCCCCCTCCCCTTCCTTTTTTCGAACGAAAGTTGTTAAATATTGTCTCAGCCATAGATCCTTCTGGGCCCCGTATGGGGGCCGCTCATGCGGGCTGTGGCATGCTAATATATTGTGGCGCCCAGGGGTGAGAGTGCTTTCCTTAGGCAATGGACGGGAGACACTTCTTTTGGGAACAGGGATGTCACAGTACGATGGCTGTGGTCAGACACCCTGAAACGCGCAAAATGCCCGGACCTCATTTGCTACACTTCCCGGTTGGGAGCGCGCCTCTTGGTTGGAGTATACCCGGCCTACCTTGCTGGACCATGAGGGTGCCAAACTGTGCCTGTATTGCTTGTTTCGAGTAGGAGGTGTCTTAACTCGCTTGTTTGCCTTATAGGTTCCGTGTGGCGATGGTGATTATTACAGCAAACTGTTGATGCTTGTGGATATCCTTTGTATAGCCATGCTTGTTATCTACGCCATATTCCTTCCTCTTGTTGGGTACAGGAGATGGATATCGACAAAAAGCAATAAGTGTTCTGATTAATATGTTTGCTGTTTTCTCTGTAATTCATATGTAACCTCATGCACGAAATAATGATAATAAAAATATTCAAAAAAATAAATATTATCAATATCAATAAATAAAATGTATTATTTACTTTATTATAATTAAATTACTTTCCACCCGATTCCCCTATTAACTCACAACCCATTCCTAAAATAAATGTACACAATTAATATTATTATAAAATAATCAATTAATTTTCAATTATTATTTAATTAGCAATAAATTAATTATCAATACAAAGAAATAAAAATGAATAATTACTTTATTATAATTAATTTACTTCCCACCCTATTAACCCAAAACCCGCTCCCACAAAAATTTTACATAATTAAAAACAATTATCAATTAATAAATAGTAATTACCAATTAATAATTAATTAACAATAAATAAATTATCAATACTAATGAATAAAAAGTAATAATTACTGTATTCAAATAAATTACTTGCCACCCTATTCCCCTATAAACCCACACCTGTTCCTAAAATAAAATAACAGAATTAATATAATTATCAATTAATTCATTAATTTATTAATTATCAATTACTAATTAATTAACAATAAATTCATTATCAATACCACAAAATAAAAAATAATTATTACTTTATTATAATTAAATTACATACCACCCTATTCTCCTATAAACCCACAACCCGCTACAGAACTAAAACACTACATTTATTAAAAAATATTTAATAATTTCTGAAAACTATTATTCAATTTTCTATAATTAAATTACTTCCCACCCTATTCCCCTATAAACCCACAACCTACTACGGTATTAAAACCCAAAAATTACTTTAAAAAAATTAATAACTTCTAAAAATGTAATAAATATATTTAAAAACAAAATACAGTATTCAACAAACAATATAGAACCCATACACATAAAATACATACTAAAATACAAAACACAAAAATAAACATCGATATTATTTACAAAAATATGTTTGCAAACAATATTACTGACTTAGATATTAACAAAAACTATATTTCTTACCTTCAGGTCGATATACTGGTCACCGGTAATCTTGATGTCGATATTCTGTCCCTTCGATTTTTCCATCTCGATATTTCTGTAGGTCGAAATAAAAAAATTGATATTTAGACTGTGCACCACCTGTTTGATGACCCAGTGGCGTCACTAGGAGGGTGCGGGGGGGGGGGGGGGGGGGTGCGGACCGCACCGGCTGACACCAGCACTAGGGGTGACACCAATGAGCGGTGACCGGCGCAGACCACCGTGAAGCTGTTGTAATTATTTACCAATGCAGACTGTCACGCATAGTTTACTTTCAATAATTCTTCCTGCTGGCAATCATTTTTATAGTCAAGAACGGTTTCTGTCACAGACTCTGACTGCCCCTTGTGAACCCTGGAGTGACACCTTGAGTGCCTGTGGCCATGCATGGTCTGATTGGCCAGAGGCAGACACAGGCGGGCAGCAATTTGGTTTCTCCTTGCCACGCACGCAGGCATCAAATTGGCGCCATTCTTCCAGGTCTGACCACATGCGCGCAGGGGCCTGTGGATGTCCCTGTTTGGAGCCCGGCCGCCTCCTCCTTCCACGCACCGGTCACAAGGTCACTAGGCATCGGAAGATTCATGAAGTGTGTGTGTTGCTAACAAGGACTCATATCCCTGATCCAAGGCAGTGTTTCATCACGGAACGTGCTGTGTGGTAAGTACAGTGCTGTTGCTACTAGAAAAATTAAAGTTTCCTGTGCTGATAAAAGGAGCACAAGTACGAGTAAATTTTTGTGTGAATCAATCTGCTGAACGTGCACCTTTTGGAAGCACTAGTCTGTTAACACTTCTCCCGACCCAAAGTAATGTGAATTGTGAGGTCTCATTCATTAGTTTTTTCAAGGTGTCAATAGTCTGTGCAGCTGGATTGCAAGGAGGAGTCTCCTGTTAGCGCCCTTCCATTTCTGGTCCTTTGTCGCAGTTTTAAGATCTCCTTAGAGTTTTTCATTGCTCATATGGATGAAATTTCTGATATCTATATGTTTCCCTTGTCTTCATTGCTAGATTTTGCTCGCGCGAAAGTGTCACTCATAGTCGTTGAAATGTCACTCATAACTACCCTGAAATTATGAAAATGTCACACATAGCATTCTGAAACCTTAGCAGCTATGATCTGGTTGCGCTGTGTTGGCTGCTGGCCAAACTTTGCAGCCTCGCCTCTGCCTTTAAATGGGCCCTCCAGTCCTTTCAGTATTACCTTATGTGTCGCTCCTTACGGTGGACTTTTGGCCCGATCAGCCAAGCCTGGTAGTTAAGTTCTGTCAGGAAAAGGCCTTGGGGCCTTGTGGCGGGAGCACAGGGGGCACCAAGGAGTCCTGCTTCCTGGTCTTCCTGGTCTCTTCCTCTGTTTCCGGTGTAATTCTTCCGGTGCAAGGGGGAGGAGGGACTTTATATTCTGATGGCGGAACTGCGGAGGGGAACTCTGATGCAATGAGGTGAAAGCAGGAGAGGAGGAGGACAACACGAAGGAGGACACGTTAGCTATGGAGGAGAAAGCGGTTGGAGAACAACCAGTGCAACCATAGGCTGGCAGATTCAGAAGGGACACCCTGACCAAGGATGTGGATGAACGGGAGGTCTGCAGGAGTCAGGATGACCACCTACAAGATGTGCCGGACGAGGCGGCTTTGGCTCTGTCACAGAGGAGGTCCATGGGGTAAGTCGGGAGGGGGTGACACCATGAGATACCCGCACTGGGTGATACCAACCCTAGTGACGCCCCTGTGATGACCGCAGCACAGTGTCCTTGTAAGGTACAATGGAGGTGGAAGAATAAGGCCAAGATTCCAGTAGGGCTAATCACTGGTGTAGGCAAGCGATGGTACAGGACCGCGTCGCTTGTCTGATGCAAAGTATCTTAAACGGAGGTCCTGATGGACCGCGAGGGAAACGAAGCGATGGGATCAGTGCGTATTCGCTGTGGCGTCGCAAAGCTGGAGAAAAATACATGCCTATCAGATCCAACTACCACGCCAAGAAAGCATTTATTTGGAGGTGCACATCCTTATTGCACTACATACAAATCATGCGCAAACAGCAGGGATAATATACCTGCTTCACATTTTTCTATACAAGTGCTATTTAATGACAATATGGAACCTAAAAGTGTGTCTCAGCCATTCATTTTATGGAAGTCGATGCATTGATCACCGTTCATTTCTGTGTGTAAGTCAGCAGCACTAAACCGAAATGTGTGTTTCTTCTATGTAGTGTGCAACATGCTATCTATTTATAACAGTGAAATTGAGAATAGGAGAGCAAAAGAAAATGAAAAATGTATAGAAAAATTAATAGAAATACGTTTTGCATTCAGGCAGATTTCCAGAAAAAATTATAAATTACTTGAAGAGAACCCTTGTTGTTTCATTCTTTTCGTTTGAAATTGAAGCTATCTCTTTGTACTGTAAACTGAGAATGGTTTCTAACACTTATTTACGATTGTAACGGAGTACTTGGTTATACATATATTTTTTAGTATTTTACCCATTTACTTTCATAACTGTGAATGAGTTAGAGATGCGCAAACCCTATGTCACAAGCCCACATTTTTACAGCATGCCGCTTTCAAACTGTCATCCTCAAAGGCACTCGTAAAAATGGCTTGCCACACTCGTCACCACGAACAATAAAATCTGAAACCCATTCTTAGTTACTGAGTAGTGTAGAGAGCCGCCCAGGCAGGGTCCACGAACACGCAAAACAATAAAAATAATAAAAACAAATAAATGACAGAAAGCGAGGCAATAAACAAATGACTGACTCCGGAGGAATCACCCTGTTCTAAAATCTGATTGGGTGGACACAGGCTACCGAGGCCCAATCAGCACCAGGTCGGTCCCTGCTCAAATATAAAGCCCGGCCGGAGTTCCGATACCGCAAACGGGCCCAGGAAACTTCTGTGACCAGCCTTTGGATACCGTCAGCAGAGCTCCACCGAGGTAGAAATGTCGCACCAAGGCCACCACCGCCACCACCACCACCAAGGTACCTACTGCAGCCAGGACCCCTGCGACAGGCCCTACCAGCCTTGTTATGACCGTAAGTGTTCCGTCCATTTATTCCGCTGTTTTGCTTTCATTTATATAGCGCTCATTCTGCCATCTACTGTCCAGTTGACGCTCTTAAAATTATAATCGTGTCAGAAAACGTTTTAGAGGGCTTTTGCGATAGCTTGACCTTCTCTTACGTCGGCAGTATGTGTTCTGTCCTGCAAATATGGCGAGTCAGAACTTTCTCTTGCTATTGTTTGTAATTATGTGTAGCAAACATGAAGGGAATTTGTTTTTTGGAACGTTTGCTGCCACAGCCCTAGCATAGTAAATGGTCACACATTTAATATATACACATAACATTTAATATGCGCACATATTTAGGTAAAAACGCATAGTAAGATAATGAAAAAAAAAATTTGACCTTACAAGTTTGCTCTCAGCAGACTGGTTACACTCTACGGGTTTGAAAACGAACAATTCAATTTCTATCCTATATACATTTGCTTGTATGTGTGAGGTATGTCTATAGCCCAAACAAATCCAAAGGACAACGGAGCACTGTACAAGGTCAAAGACAAGCTTAAACTCAACAATTAAGAGGAGAAGTAGGCCTATTCGTTGCTGGTTAACGCATTATGATGTAGTATTCTTAAAAGAGGCGAGTCTTCAACTCTTTCCTTATCTGAAGTAGAGTTGGGACGGTCCTGATGGATCCTGGGTGCATAAATGCAAAAGCCCTGCTGTCTTGTTTATTTCTTTTTGTACCCTTCGTAGTCTGCTGTGTGATGGTGTCCTAGTTTCAGGTGTGTTGAGAACCGGCAGATATGGTCAGCTTGTCTGAGGGATAAGCAGGGGTGCTGGGTCGTGATTGCTTTAAAAAATTTTCGTTGTATTAGCCCGTTTTCTTAGTCTTACGTACCTCACATTGTCATGGAGATTTATCTGCAGACAGGTCCCTATAGCTTCATCTGCTCTGTATTACTGCCTGCTGACAGTACTAGCTCCCAGGGGGCTATTAAATGTTATACAGTATCTTGGTGTATGCTCTGTGTATTTATTATTTTTAACTGATGTCGTTTTTCATTGGATGTATACTTTGATGGTTGTAGTAACCGAGTAAAGTAATACTAATAATAATAAATATTACAGCTGGTTTTGAAGATGGTGTGGGCCAGCAATCTGAACTAATGGAGTTCCATCAGGATGGGGTGATGTGATCATATTTCTTCTGGCCCTGAGTGAGCTGTGCTGCTTGTAAGATGCATCTAAGGTGTACCAGTGCTCAGTCTGGGAGGCCATGAAGTAGGTCCTTGCCACCATCCAGATACCAGAGTACAAGGGCTTGACCAGCAGTTCTGAGGTCACTTTGTGAAAGAAACAGTTTGACTTGCCTCAGATGAGGGAGCTGGAACCAGGCCGTCTTTGTGTTTTTTGGCAATGTGTTATTTGAGGGAGCGGTCGTGTCCAGGCTGAATCCAAGTGATTTGACATTCAGTGAGATTTGGTGTTCAAAACCTTCAACGTTTATGTCATTGAGACAAGTTTGTACTGTACATTATTTCTTGTTCTTGACAAATATTATGGTTAATTAGGTTGAGCTTCAGGTAGCTCTGGACATTCAGGTCTGGATGTGGTGCAAGCAGAGCTTGAGGCACGGGAAGTCGAAAGCAGAGGAGACTTTCAAGTAGGGTTGTGTATCATTGGTGTATTGGTGAATCTTGATTCCGTTATCTTTGAGTAGAGTACCAAGTTCCATTATTTGTGAGTACAAGACCAAGTGACTCCATGTAAAAGTTGAATATGACCAATGCTAGTATGAAACCTTGGTGGACTCCACACATTATAGGGATCTTTTGTGACCTGCAGGCGCCCATGTTCCAACAACAACCGTTTTGCCACAAGACCACATCTACTTGTCTAAGTCCAGGTGCATTACTCACATTTCATGTACAACAGATGGGATATGGTAAAATCACATAGGAACCCTACAAATGCCACATCATTAATGTGCTGTTATTAACTGATAGAGCGCGGGCTCACCTGCCCAGAATTTTACCATACTCACCTGGGCCCATAAACACATACACACTTTGAACAGGTAAACCTACGCTATACCAGTTATTTAATTTTAACCTTTTAGTACCTATACCTTGACTTACCAATCCTGTCACCGGTACCTAAAGTTCTAAGGGATCAAGGGAGTTAGCAAGAAAATAGGTAGCATTAAATATTTGCACTCATAAAATAACCACAGACTCGGGAAAGATTTAAACGCTTTATCTAAATAATATTTTAAATGTCAATGTTCATACTAAATTTATCAGGGCTTGATCAATCAAAAATAATATCCAAGCAAGATGATGAGAATTATCATGAAACGTTCTTTAAGCATTGAAATATAGGAAGGGTAAGAAAAGGGAAACAGCACAATGACATGTCTCTCTCAGCTTTAAATTTTCCTAGAATGGTGTGAAAACCCACCCTAGCCACGGGCTGGTTAAAGGTTAGGACCCCCGATAATGCAGGTGCCAGCAGGATAGAACAGGTGCAGATCAGAATCAGGATAAGTACGGACCAAATTGGATCAGGACAGGACCACCACAGGGCACCCACAGCTAAAGTGCAACACCAGCATCACACCCCTCTCTGCAGCTAACAGTCGGACCCCGATTGGGTTAGCAAATCTTCTCCTCAGGAACCCCGATTGGGTTATCGATCTCCTTCCCAGAATCCTGAATGGGTTATTGATTCTTCAGACAGAGTGCGCCGCCAGCACATCTGCTCTCGATCGCCTATTGAGTGCGTTGGGTCAGTGACAGGTCAGCTTTTCGGACAAGTTGGACAATCTAACTAGCTAAGCCTACCTTAGACATACCATTTTCCAGGGCAGTGTACCACCCCCCAATGTTAAAAATGTGTGAATTCCCTCAATTTGATTGGTCAAAAGACGAAGAGAGGTCATAACACCATACCAGTTATGAGGTCATGCTCTTCAATATTCAGATGTATGTTCCCGCCCAATATTTTATTTTGCCATGCACTTTTATTCCACCCGGCAATGAATGTTTCAATAACAAATACAATGTATAATTTGACATCCTCTTGGAGGTTCAGGAGGTCGAGTTCCCAGGAACATCTTCCAGCAAGACAAGACTTGGCAGGATTTCAATGCCAGTGCTTCGGGAGTTTGAGCTTCTCTGCACAGGCGCAGTTCCTCCCAAGCTGGAGTTCAGAAATACATGTCATGCCCAAAATACGAGACATGTAAAAGTAGAAAAGAAAAAGTTTTAGAACAAGAAATAAATGAATGCACTGTATAACACTAATCTCTACTCTATTCCCATTACTTTATTTTAGCTAAAGCATTAGTCGTTATGCAGAACGACCAACTTAGTAAAAGCAATAGTGCAAGCGTTAGCACATAAGAACATAGAGCAGCCATCTTTAGTTCTAGTGCGCAGAAGCAAGAATTTCCCACCAAGCAGTAAGTATGTCATTTCACGTGAGTGTGACAGACGCATGCGCAGAAAAGTTACCACGGTGCGGCGGCCATATTAGATCACTCGAGTTACTGTTAGTAAAAGCACATAGACAAGCTTCCTCAGCTTACTAGAAATGTAGTGTTTTGCATTGTTAATAAGACGAAACATGTTTATTGGTGTATTACAGTTTATTTCGAGAGGGCTGAGTCCAAGCAAGGCGCTTTACGTGCGAAACCTTGCTCCATCATAACTCACAACAGGCATAGCCCCTCTACCTTATCTGTGATACCACACAGTGTAAAATCATGCTCAATAGATGTTTGTATTCAAACTTGAAAGACTCCTTGTTATCATAGAACCATTCCTACAGCATTTTAATGAAATGGAACTTTGATGTAGAGCTAAGAAGTTAATGTTAGTAGTTAGATATTTGAGTTACAGGGTTATGTGGAGTATCAACTACAGTACAGGGGTACAATAACATTTTAGTGTCCACACAGCAGTAACTCAGATCCTATTTTTAAGGGAAATGTGGCACTGGGAGCTAAAGGGGTTTGTTCAGCTCACTCAATTGCATGAAGCCAGGATTTCCACCATGGCATGCACATAGCTCTAAAATCTAAGAATACTCATTTGGCTGTATAGTGATTGAGAGTCTAATTAATGTTACATAGAAAGTCACCAATTGTTTATCCTTTTTGTTGTTTTGTAACACAATTACCAATGGCTAAAGTAAAAAAAAAAAAAAAAAAGTCACCAATTTATAATTGGAATTTACGATGCAAAGATAGTACCATCCCAGGTTCTCTGTAGCCTGCCAGCCAGAGCAGTTCTAAGGTAGAGTCCATCTCCCAGTTCAGACAATCTTCCTGGAAATGAGAAGTGCTGAGGGTGGCCTTCCCAATCCGATACGGTCACTTTCTTCAGACAGTACCTGCTTTGTGCATCCAAATTCCCCTTCCTTTTAACCAAGCTTGTCGGAAGTGTTTGCAAGGGCTGAGCAATAACTTACTGCAGGGTTCTCTGGGCACTCCTTCTGTATTAACCAGGTGTCATGAGCACCTGTTTCTAGGTTTAAAAAGAAAATGAACCCAGAAGAAGAGAAAACATGGCCTCCGACTGCATCTTGTGACATGTATAAGAAATATGCCTTTCTATAAATGAAGGGGACAGGTTTGCATTCAATAAAACATTTTGTACATTTTGCTAAAGGAGCATAGAGCTCTAGAAAGAGTAGGTTTTGTGGCATAATGCTCCCTTTACCATCCCCCTTGTGATGGCCCTGTGTTTAACAATATCGCAATTTGCCTCAGCCAGTGCCTTGCCCATGAAACACAATTTTACACTTCCACTTATGCTAAGTATCAATGTTTACCGACTGCTCTTTTTAAAGACATAAGTTTCACCCCTCAGGACTAGGCATGAGTGAATTATTATAATTAGGTAAAACTCTCAATGTTAAAAAGTTGAAAGGTTTAGGTTAGGGAAGAGACCAGAGTTCCAAAGTGGGGTGTGATGGTTATATTTAGAGATTGACAAGGCTTTCCGAGCTGCAGCCCAGACCCCCCATATCCCTTCAAGTATTTTGTATCTTGTTTTTTTGTAGTACCTTCTTTCTGTTCTCCTTAATAATACCCCGGTAGCCTCGCTACCAAGCAACAATTCAAAAATAGAGGGGATAGCATCTTGTCTGTTCAAGGTATTTACACTGTTTCCCACGGGATCAAATAATATAGCCATCTGGTAAGGAGACAAGACCAATGATAGTATCTAAGATTTGGCAGTCCAAGGCCCCCCTTTCCTGTGGCAAAGACATGTATTTCATGGATCTTCTGACCTTTACATATTGCCTCAGGAAATTCATGAAAATAGCTTCTATTTCTTTGATAATTTTTCCCTCTATTTTAAAGGGGATCGCCCGGAATTTATATAATACCTTGGGGAACATAGTCATTTTGATGACATTGGCACATCCTATTATTAAGAGTTGCAATGTATCCATTCTTTTCAGATTCTCCCTCATTGATTTCACAAGAGGGCTGAAGTTATCTCTAATTATATGCTCCGTCTGTACATTAATCGTTACCCCCAGATACACCACGGAATCGACGAATCTGGAGTCTGATTTGATTATATTCTTAGAACACAACACCTGGGTCTTGCCCACATTTAAGCGATACCCTGACTGTCTCTCGAATAGGCTTGTGATTCCCACCACTTCACGCATAGCCACGTCGGGTTCATATGCCAGCCAGATCGTCAGCATATGCCAAGATTTTTTTTTCGAATCCCTTCGTAACTACCGGTTTAATTACAGTGTTATTCATTATCTGGCGTATTAGAGGATCGATATATAGTGCAAATAAGATGGGTGAGCACAGGCATCCCTGCCTAGTCCCCCTCGTGATATAGATCTTCTCCGAGCTCTCACCCATCATTTGAATCTTAGCAACTGGGGTAGTATACATTGCCTGAATAGCCTTCCGAAACTTTGGCCCGAACCCCCTTTCATCGAACACCCTCCACAGAAACTCCCATCTGACGCGGTCCAAAGCTTTCTCCGCATCGAGGAGGACCATTGCGACACCCCCCTCCCCGGCAGCATGGATATCGAACAGCGTGATGGCTCGTCTGATGTGGTCCGTAGTTCCCCTACCGGGAATAAATCCATGCTGCCAGAGAGAGACCAGGGTCCTAATGATCCGTCCCAAGCAGGTAGCTAAGATCTTAGCATATAATTTATTGTCCGCGTTTATCAGGGATATGGGCCTGTATGAGCCGGGGTTTTCCTTGGGCTTACCCTTTTTATGCAACACCACAATATTGGTGCTCATCCATGACTCCGGAATTATACCTGTGTTTATTATTCCATTGAATAGGTCTAACAAAAGTGGGGATGTGTCCTCAAATACCCATTTATAAAATTCGAGTGGTAGACCGTCGGGGCCAGCAACCTTCCTTGCTGCTAGATCTTGTATGGCCTCCGAAAGTTCGTCCAAGGTGATGGCTTGTTCTAAGATTTCTCTGTCACCCTGTGCCACTTTGGTTCCCAATCCTGTCCACTCGGTCAATGGATCCTCTATAACAGGCTCTTCCTGATACAATGCTTGATAATATCTTTTAAATACATTTATGATTCCCTTTGGCTCCTCATATCTCATACCCTGCTCTTCTATGTGTGTAATAGTATTTTTTGACGCGACTTGTCTAATGCGGAGTGCCAATGCTCTACCAGCTTGTTCCTCCGTCTCATACAGCCTCCTTCTTTGTGTTTGATATTCCGCAGCTGCTTTTTTGGCTAGTTGTTTTTGTATCTCAGCTTTGATAGTACTCACTCTTTCTAGGCTTTCTATTCCCTGCCTTCCCTGGGTTATATCTTTCCTATGCTGTTCCTCGGCGACCAATAATGTATTCATTAGTTGTTCTCTCTCTAGATTAAGCCTTTTCCAATTTCTAGAAATATAGCTGGTAGTTTCTCCCCTTAAAGCAGCTTTGTAGCTATCCCAAACAGAGTTTCTCGATGCGCTGTATCTATTTGCATCGAAGAAAGTCTGTGACCAATTCTTAATATATGCTACATAGGTACTATCTATTAAAAGCTTCCTATCGAAGGTTCAGGGTCTCAGTTTTTTAGCTGGCCTGTTAACATTTATTGTTAATATCAATGGGTTATGGTCTGATATTATCTTGGGCAGTTTACTGATTTCAACTGTGCTAATCTTGGTGGCAGAAATCATAAAATTATCTAACTTAGAATATTTCTGGAATGAATGTGAAAAATATGTGAAGCCTGGATTCCCTGGTTCAATACTCCCCCAGACATCCCTCAGCCCAAGTGAATGCATCATCGAGCGTACTGCCCGATATACCCGGGGTTTACGTCCAGTATATACGGTTCCCCCTTTGAAGTCTGCTGAGATATTCAAATCCCCACAGACCACTATGGGGGCCGGCCAGCTCGTCAACTCCTTTTCCATACGGTCGAAGGTATCAGGGTCATCACCATTGGCCCCATAAATAGAGCAAATGGTGATGCCCAGATTAATTTCACATAATGCCCACCTCCCCATAGTATCTGCCTTAAATCGTTTTGCTCCCCCCAAGACACACCTTGCTAATAATAGCCACCCCCTGATAGTAGATGTTTGGGAGGAATAAGAAAGAGTCTCAAATCCCTTTAAGTTTAGCCAATACTTTTTCCCCCAGGGCAGATGGGTCTCCTGCATACACAAGATATCCATTTGTGTGAATTTAACAAATTCCTTCAGTCTTCCTCTTTTTTTCCAGTCGTTTAGGCCCCCTGTATTCAAAGAGCAGATCCTAACCTTAGACATACTTCAGCTTTAAATCCTTCCTTCTATTCAACTGGCAATTTAACATGCTGGAAACACGTTTGAATACATAACTTATTGCAGCTTTATTCCTCAGCCAGATTACAATTACAATAGTGTTATGAAATCTCTTTTTGGAGTTTACATCCCCCCGATGACACCCAATCCCTCCCACCCCCCCGCCACCACCCAGTCCCTCCCCCCCTACCACCCATTGAGGCGTCCTGGGTCCGACTGGAACCAGGTATGGGCGTCTGTCTGGTTCATGCACAAAAGACCGCTCTCAGAGCCTCCGGCCCTGCCTGCTTGAAAGAAAAAGAGAAAAAAAAAAATGCGAGATAGAGAGCATAGGCCCATATCAATACCGTACTAGTTTAAGCATCGCCAGCAGCTTTTTTAGCCACAATAGAGTTTCATACAATTTGTAATATTTTCACACTTATTGAGGAGTCATTCATAGGTCATCCATAACACAGGTTACCGAACAGCAACCATAGCCCTTTATTGAGTTGTTAGTTCATGGTCTTTGTCAGTTTTCCTTCCTAACAGTGTCCGATATTTGTTTCAGGTAGCTTTCCGCTTGAATTTCGCTGTTGAAGAAGCGCATGGTTCCCTTAAAAATTACTTTTAGTCGGGAAGGGTTTTGGAGGTAAACCGTTGCACCGTTTTTTTCGAAGGGAGTGAAAAGCTGCCGCATTCTCCACCTTCGCTCGACTGTTGGATGTGCAAAGTCTGGTCTGACAAAGAAGATGAATCCATTATGCTCCCGCTTGCTGGGGGGGCGCGCAAGGTTGTAGATAGCTACACGTAAAATAAAGTTCCCAAAATACACCAACATTGCCCTTGGGTATTTAGTGGAGTTCTCAATATGTTTACGTTGTGTAAGGGGAAAGCGATGAGCCCGCTGGATTTCTTTGTCCATATCCCGGGATTGTAATTCCGGGAAGGCTTTTTTCAGAAGATTGCTTATATATCCCCTAGGATCATTACTCTCCACAGCTTCCGGGATACCCAGAAAGCGGAGGTTATTTCTTCTAGAGCGATTCTCCTGATCCTCGACCTTGGACATTAAGTCTCTAATGATCCCTTCTTGAGTTTTTTCTTGTTTTCGAAGGCAGGCAACATCTTTCTCTAAATACTCAGTGCGGGTTTCTAGGGAAGCCATCCTTTCCAATATCTCAGTGCAGGTACTACCTACTTTTTTGACCACCCCTTCTAGCTTCTGGATAGCGATATGGTTTCTTTGACTGTCCTTCTTTATGTCTTTATGAATGTCTCTGATAGTGGACAGGATATCTTTTAGAGATGGCTCTGCCCCTTTTCCTTTTCTTTCAGGTAATCCCTGTTGTAATTGAGTGTCGCTCCCATTTCAATCCTCTCCAGTGTGCTGATCTGGTACAGCTTCATTAGGATTATTGGATTTTTTCCTGGTTTTGCTAGCTTGACCTGAGATGCTTCCTTGGTCAGAACTTTCTTCAAAGGTTGATTTATTAAGCCTTTGGTTCCTTTTTCTCCTTTTCTCAATTTTTTTTTTCGGAGTGTAACCTTGTTCGGAAGCGCTAGATTTCCTGGCGTCTAAGGAATCTGAACCTTCAGGGGTTAAACCTGGGTTTGAATCGATATTAGCATCGCTTATCCCACTCGATATTGAGATGCCAGTCTCATAAATATATGCGTCCGATTCCTCAGTTAGATTTTCTACTTCAGATTGTATCATTTTCCCCTTGGGGGGATTTTGTAAAGAGTTAGGAGTCCCATCGTGGCCGGGTTTCATAATAAGAGGCTTTGCGATGTCAGTGTTATCTACTTTAGTCCCCGAGGTGTTGATGATAAGTTCTCCCGTGCTGCAGTTGAGAGCTGGGGACTCGGCAGCCATGGGTTGTGCTATCTTTCCCTCCACCCCGGCTAAGCAATGATGGGTGTTGGAGACACTGGGAACGACAGGGTATTCTGACACTGGGGCAAGTTATGGTAGGGGACGAGTGTAGATCTCTCGAAGACCTGAAACAGAGGTACTCCCTCCAGGGCAACCAAGATTATAAATACACTCAGGTGGTCAGCTCAATTAGATCAAGAAGGCCTCGTATCATTCTAAACGAGATGTGTAATATACTGGATTATCTGAAGGGGGGAGACCTAAGAATCAATGGAGTGTATAGGCTGTTTGTGGAGGGATCCCAGGTTGATATGGGTAAAACTGAGGCAGCCTGGGCTTCTAAATTGGAGGATCCAGATATCGACCTTTATAGAGCCCTCTTAATGGATGGAAGATTCTTACGCTCCTCCAATTTAAGAGCTCAGCACTTTAAAACATTATTCAACCTGTACTATACCCCCTCCAAGCTTTATGATTGGGGCAAGAGGGTGGATCATAACTGTCCCAGATGTTCTAAAGGTCCGGCTGATATTATCCACATGTTTTATCAATGTGAGAAACTCGGATCAATTAAAAAGGAAATTGAAGCATTCTGGGAGGGGCTGTTAGATGCTAAAATAACCCTGTCCCCAACACTTATGATCATAGGATGTGAAAGTAAATTGAATTTAAATATCGAGACTGAAGCTTTAGTCTTTATCTCCACAGCCGTCCTCTGAATATTAATCTCAGCTGCCTGGAAAGATACAGAGGCCCCAACCTTCCAAATGTGGATGTCTAGATTCTTAGGAATACATAATGTTGAGGCGGCCCTGTATGAACTTAAGGGCAAAAAAACAAGAGAAATGGGACTGAAGATTTGGGCACCAGTGCCTGCTTGGCGGGCAAACAGAGTGTAGCGAGCTTATCCGGCCCTCAAAATGTGTCAAAATGTCACAGGATATATGATATTGCATGTAATTGGCTTATTAACTATTCAAAGGAATCAATTTAATCAGATATTAATTTTTGTATGCCGCCAAACCGATTTCTGCATTACTTCTGTCTCCATAATGATGGTTGATTGGTATATCTTATATTTTGTCTTCTTTCCTCTAATCATGTAAATCGGTTTTCATTGTGTTTCATGAATTCTCAATAAAAAAATAAAATAAAAATAAAAGGTTGAAAGGAGATTCCTTAGGCCTGATTTGACCTACATTGAACTGAAAGAGCAATGCACAAGAGCTATCTGAAAACAAAGATTGCAATGATGTAGAAATACTATTATGAAGAAACCCATTTGGACAAGTCCTTTATGATCAAATCGCCCTTTACAATTGTTTGTCAAGAATAAAGAACGAATCATGAGACATAAATACATTGCTTTGCCTAGCAGACACTCAATCTCTAATCATATCCCTAAGCCCTATTTAGGCAATTTTATTGCTAAAACACGCAAGTGGAAAAATGCAATGAACTGTTTTTTTCCACTACAGCAAATTTCACCATTCAAGGTTCGTGGTGATTCACTGTTGTTCTCCAGTTTCCGTGATGGTCCTTATTTTTGAGCAAGCACATCAGAAGATTATTTTAACAAATCAGTGAACCTAAAAAAAAATAATGCCAGCACGCCAAAGCAATGCTTAGAGTTTTGGGTAATTGGAATAGTCCATATTTTCACATTTTTAGGAGTTTGATGGTTAGTAGGAAGCTATTGTACCTACATTTGCCAGCTCAAATAAGGCATGTAGGTAGTGCAGGCTAGGGTGGCCTCTGAGATATACCTTATGTCATTGAACTTTTTTTTAAACAAATTAAGTACTGAATGCATAGGGGTGAAGAAAAACATCCCGCAATTTCACAAAACGTTTCAAATTCTGTGAAATACACCCAGAAGAATAAATACATGATACAATAACAGATTCTTTCCGCCTGCAGGACATGATATTGATATGTGACTAAAAAATGAGTAATGTAAAAGGTGACAAATTAAAATGTTTAATCTTTTTCTTTTCAGCATGCAGACCAGGGCAATACCACTATCAAGCCTACGACTACAAGTGTGACAGACCAGGTATGCAATGTGAAGAAATTGTAACCTCAGTAAATCATATATCACCCATGTGCAGCTCTAAAAGCATATGTTTGCAACCCAGTACCTAAGTGGTTTTCCCAATAGGAACTGTTTATACTGAGCCTGGATTCCTAATCAGCTGTATATACATGTAAGGAACATTTCCAGAGTGGCTGGTTCAAGCAGTGACAGCAGAGAGTTAGGTGTCGTTCATCGAAGGCTACAAGCTCCTGGAAAACCCCAGTCTCATGTATGAGAGTGAGACAGATTTTGAGTTCTTATTGAGCCTTTCACTCCCATGGAGGCATAAGTCAAAGTTAGTGGGTTCTGCAGGAGGATGAAGTGCTTATACTTTTTAATTTACCAAAAACAGTTTTCCTAATTTTAAGTTACAAGACAGCTGACACAGGACTTAAAACAGAGAGTTAGGAAGCCTCAACTTAAGTGAAAGGAAGGGAGTCTCTTGTGCTGTGAAGCTGAGGAGGGGAATAACCAGCTGAAACAAGAAGCATTCCTTCTGCCTGGGTGTATTCTGCCAGAAAAAAATACAAGTGTGTGCTACGGGTTAATATGCAAATGTAAAGGTTGCTTGGAAGTTTGTATTGGTTTAATTGATGAAGTCACTTGAAGATTTGTGATGCAAAATATTTACTCATTCTGATTGGTATTATTGGATATTACCAGCTGACCTACCTCATGTGTTCTTTCAATGGAAAGTTATGAAAAATGTCTGCACTATGTACAATCTGCATATTACTAAAATCTATATTTTGGAAGCACTTTTTTCATCTTAAACAAATCTTTTTCCATATGTTATGGGAGCCTATCTTATACTGTGTGTAATGCAACTTAAAAAAATGACTTTCATATTCATAGTGCTTTCAGTCACAGGCTGGGACCTTGTAAAACTGAAAACATATCTGTCACTATTCCCCACTGCGCAAACCAGGAGTCAAATCTTCAGCTCCATAGACAGACATCTTCAGTGATCACATAATCAAATGGAGATTTCTTAAACTCAAGTAGTGCATTTCCCAATAATTAGTTAGCAGGCTCCCTCTGCTTAATCATGTGCTAATACAATTTACACTGCACGTACCTTCTGATATCATGGGATCTACATTGTTGAATGATTCACCTTCAGTTTGTTTAGTTTGAGGTGTATCGATTAGTGTAAAATATCACAGAAAGCATCTTTGTGTTTATCTACATTATGTCCTACTAAACATGAATGTCACACGAGTGAAAATAAATGTGATAATTGTGGCCCAGTAAAAATGTTATGTACAGCAAATGTAGTAATAACCTCATATTAACACATGTATGGTCACATGTACGTTGCTTTTTCATGTTACAAACGCCCTGTAGGAAGGTGGATACCTGACTATGGTTACCCCAGATTTTTTTGCCTTGTGTTTAGCTGGTTTTCGACTTAGTTGGCCTGGGATCCTGCTAATCAGGGTCCCAGGCTATATGCTCTCTCTTTAAAATGGACTCCAAGTACCCTAGGTGCATAACTAAATTGGATTGGGTCACCTTATCAGCCCCTGTACAGTGTACCATAGGTACCCAAGGCTTACCAGGGCCTGCAGCATATCTTTTGACACCCCTGGCTGGCCATCCAAAATGACACAACTGGCTGATCACTCAGCTGGGGCAAGGTCGTGTAATCACCCCTTGCTTAGATATAGTATACCTATGTCTAAACCTATATCTGGACACATATATACCTATAAGTCACTCCTATGGCAGGCCTTAACAATCCTGGAGGCAGAGTGTTTGGTTTTATGTGAGATGGTGCTCTAGCATGACCTAAGCCTGTCTGCAGTGTTCGGAACCATTTCCTTACTGCTGTTCCAGGGTATTGCCATACCATATACTCTTAAGTGCATTATAATCCTCGCGGTTATTGCTAACTTTGGTTTGGCTTTATCAAAACATGTCGTGTAAGGTGTCATACACTTTGGAATACTACCCCCTTCACCAGTTCTTGTGATGAGGGTAGCATTCCACCCTTCTAGAGGGAGAAGACATGTTACTTTACTTAAACGCGGTTAAATCTAACCAGAACCTCAGCATCACTAAATGGATGCTGCTGCCCCGACACAAGTCTGACCTCCTGCTGCTGACCGAAACTTGGCAGGGGAGGCTTGGACAAAGGGTTTCCTGTCACAGGGAGGTGTTACACCACCCCAGACAGGAGATAGTGGATTGGAGCAGGGAGGGTTGAAAGAAACTAGACACTGCCTGGGGCACACAAGGTGTCCCATGCAAAATCCAGTCAAACCGGTTCTGGGGCACTCCAGCCCCAGCTCTGGCGTGAAACTGGACAAAGGGAAAGGGGTGTAACCACCCCCTTCCTGGGTCCCACCCATAGGAGGGACCTAGCAGGATATCCAGCCCCTTTATTTGGAATAAAGGTAGGAGCTGTGGCACTGCACATCAGATTATCCTGACTGAAACTTTGATACAGAACTCTGGACCCTTCGACATCCCACTCAACGTGGAAGACTGAAGAATCTCCCTTGTGGTCAAGTAGTGACCACCCTGTGCAAACAGGCACCATCCAGTGCCCAACGGTTTGCTTTGTTGCGGTTCCCGCCAGAACTCACAGAGATCAACAAGACCAGCTCCCCATAACTCATAACAGCCCGATCCACAGTCCCAGCGAATCTGAGACCCGTGGAGGCGACGTGAAGCATGGAGCCGGTCATCTTGGAAAAACTACAAAGTGCTGACTGTGCAGCTCCCGAGGCTTCCTCGAAGCTGTGCATTGGGGTTTGAGAAGCCCTAGCCCCGAGCAGCTTTTTCACTGAAGATCTTCCCTCCACACTCACCGAGTGCTGCGTGGGGCCCTTTTGCATTTTCCTGCTTGATGCATTGGTCCGGCCGCTTGCCCGTTAGCTAGTGGCCACAATACCGACGATCCTTTGAATTTACACTGCTGGTCTAGTTGCTCTAGACTTGCCCTCGCTTTCCTGAAAAGGAGCAATCTATCTGACCTTGCTGGTCCGAACAAGAAGCGATCTTCCAATCCTGCGTGGTTCCACTTGCCAAGGCTTGTTAACTTCGATCCAGAAGCCGACACCGCCGTCCGCGAGAGCCTTTGTGAGACAGCTTGTGATTCACTCCTGGACATCCTTGATGCCCCAGAGTCCACTTGGCAGCGGAGACAAGCTTCCCGTCAAGCACCTGATTGCGCCCGACATTGCCTGGTTCCTTCCTGGTCACTGGCTAGTGACCCAGACTCTGTCCCCTCTGCTTTCAGGCACTCTATATCTTCGATCCAACCTTGGATTCAACCGGACTCTTCTCTACTGGCCGCCTGCAGCATCTTCATCTCCAGGCTCCATAGATCTACACGATGAAACCAGACACACTTTGGCACCTATGCACCCGCTTCCTGTGGGTGAGGTAAAGATCTAACACCGGTGCTCCTGTAGTAGTTTACACCTCTAGTGTCTAAGTTTAAAGTGTGGTAATCCTATTCCAGTCGGAAGACTCTTAAAACTGTAACTCGATAACTTTTACGCACCATTGACTTTGCATTGTGCATGCGTGTGCTTTTAGCGCTGCACCCGATTCCCGCGGGCTACTCCCGTCCTAACTGCTGTTAGTCCAGTGTAGTCCCAGCGATTCCCAAGGCCCCAGGCCTTACCACAGTTCGAAAGGTGATACTTATACCACTTTTTTGATATATGGTTTGAGTGGCCACCGGCCTCATCCATAATTGTGCAACTTTCATATGGTTAACTGTGCTTTTGTTTAAACGCTCGTGCTCCTATACTCATAAAGAGGAATGGGGAAATATTCTAGTAATAAATACATATATTTTTATAATATATAACTTGTGTGGTGTCCTTTCATTTGATATTACAGGATTGCATATGGTAAAACAGCTGGCTTCACATGCCCTCTTGAGTTTACCCTGAAGGCTGCTTAGTCCATGCTACCATTAGGATAGCTTGTCCTTTAAGGTTGACTTACAACCACCACCATAAGGTATTGTTTGGACTGATACAAGGTGCCCCCAGAATTTGAGACATCATACATCAGGCCAACTTCTCACACGCCCGATTCGCAGATTTGGAATGTTTGCAACCGGAAAAAAGCATTTTTCTATGTAGAAAGGACCATTTTGCGATTCGGGAATCGGATTAGCGATTCTCTATATATAAGGGGCGTGTAAAGGACGAATCATTCTAATAGCGGCTCGCAGTGGTATGGAAGAATGATTTCAACCGAAATGCGGTCGTAAAATATTCGCATTTTACCTCCAATTTGAAGTTGGTGGCAACCCATTTGCAAATAAGACCCATTCGCAAATGGGACCCCTTCACCTTTGTAAATGAAAGCAAAAAAGTTTTTAAGAGCAGGTCGTAGTCCCAAAGATCTACTGCCTACTCTTAAAAAATGAAAAGAAAACTTTACATTGCTGTTTTTGACATGCATCCCATTTTCTGTTAAGGACAAAGGGCTGCATTATAAAAAAAAAGTTGCTTTATTTAAAAACAAAGACAGACATGGTGGTCTGCTGTCCCCAGCAGGCCAGCATCCCTGTGTTTTCAGGGATTCCCAATGGTTCGCAAATTTCGAGCTACCTCATGAATATTAATGAGGTAGGTCAATTGCAGCTCCTTTAGGAATGGCTGAATGTGTCAAAGACACATAGGTGTTTGTGACTACTTGATAGCGAATCACCCAAATTAGCTATTAGGTAATCGTAATAAAACCTACATCCATGTGGCCCTGAGTTCTATAGTGCAAAATTCATGTTCATTGTTATTACCACAGTTCAGTAAAATTGACATGCAAAATCACAAGTTGCTGCCTTACATATTGCATTTTACAATGACTTTACACATGGAAACAACTCTGATAATACGCATGAGGCCTCCTCTGTGTTGTTTTGGCCTACTGCACAAATGTAACCTCTTGCATCCTGCTTTTGATAAATAGCCTTTTAAAATATGGGTTGTTCGAAATATGCACAAAAAACATTTTGCTAAATGCGCTTATTGTTTGCAAAATTGCAAGAATTGAACAAAATATATTTAGCTGTTTTCTTGAGTAACCATTCTCTGAAAGCACATACTTCACATAGAAAAGTCATGCGAGATACCAGTAAGAGACAGGTTCAGGGAGAAAATGTATTTTTGAGAACCAGAGTCCCACAGGCAAAAATCACATGAAAGTTTGTGTGATGTGAAATGCCAAACATTTGGCGCATTACTCACAATGCACAATTTTAGGAGGGTGTTACGTAAGATTACACCAGGTAATTCACACACACATCTGGATGTCCAACTAAAAATCAGCTTTTGCTAGGCAGAGGTGTTTCTCTCTGAGGAGTGGACAAATCAACGACAGCCCTTAATCCGATTTTGTGATTCAATTTTCAGAATATACAGACAGTGCTTTAAATCTGTGTGAAATGTGTAAGTGGATGCAACATAACACACTGTTTCCTTTCTCTCCCTCTCAGATCCATGCTGTCCCTGCCCTCCTCAGCATCATGACCATGGCAGATTCTCTCACCATGGGGGTGGGTGTAAGAAGTGAGACTCTCCACACTGGGATGGCTCCATCAGTATGCAAGCCTGCTCGCATGTGCCATTCCAGGTGAATGGAAATGTGAAATTGGATACCTGAAACAGAAATCACTTTACGCTGCTGTTATCCTGAAAAAGAAAACATCTCACACAAGCCTTGTACATTCTCTCAGTATACTTGTACCTGATTCTCCATTCTAACGATGATTTTGCTGCCACTGTTTCTAATTAATTAAACTTACTGATGCCACTCATGTATGCCTCCAAGTGTTTCATGCTCCTAGTCTTTTATGCAAATCACCATCTCAGTGGTATACTGTTTACATCAGACTCAATATATTATTGTGCTTTCTTCAGCTGAGTGCTGTTAATGGGAAAACCTCCTAGGGCCTTATTCAAAGCTGCTGGGAAATCCTCCCTGTAACTCCTTCCTGGAGTTACATACTATAACAGAGTACTGGTGACTCCAGGGAATAGATTACTGGTGGATTGCATGTGGGACACTGGTGACCCCCATTAGAAATGAAGAATTACATATACGTTCTGGGTCTGATTCGCCCAACCTCATACATGTAATTCCTGATTTCTCCCTGAAGTTCACCCCACGTGAAACTAAAACTGATCCTCAGTGTCCCCACTTAGATTGGCTGGTAACTGTTGTTACTGGCCTCATGAGAATTAAGAATGCACCTATAAAGAGGGCCTGTGAAGCTGAACATTTATAAAATGTCCACATTTTCTACCTGTTTCCTTTTTAGGTCTGGCCTAGCGAATGCTCCGCATGCGCTGCATCACCTTAGCAAGACAATTGTTGTCGGTTTGGTGCGCGAAGGGAGACAAAACATGTGCACGCCCGGACAGGCGATGTGCACGCGCATGGCGTTTCGTCTCTGTTTCACACGCTCCCACTGAGCGCTTGATTTAGCTTTCAGTATATGTGCGCACCCGCATTGCGGTCCTCTCTGGCTGTGACGCTCCCACCGCGCGCTCACACGTTCCCACTGCACGCATATCGCGCTTTCACTTTCTTTATTCCCCGCTTTTGCTTTATTAACTTGCCGCTTCCTTTTATTTTAAGTTTTGTTATGCCACTGTGTAGACCTCTCGGCCTATAGTTCAGTTGACGCCATTTTTCCGAGGTTTGTGGTGGAATGAATTATGAATTGTTTACCCTATGTAGGTAGGTCGAGAAGAGTCTGCTATCTCTTCTGGGCCCTAGAGAACGAGGCAGGTTTGTGGCAGCAGGACAGAGCCGCGTTGGTCCAGTAATGCAGGAGGAATGCCTTTGTTTCCTGTGCTTGATGCTAGTCAGAGCGGGCGCTGCAGATACCACTGTTAGTGTTTGCCGGAACCACCTTGGCTATTTCGAGGTTTGTGTTTTTCCAGGCCTTGCGTTTCTAGGTCCTGCGGTGCCCCCACCCCCGCTAAAACACAACAACTGCAGCACTTCCGTGGCAGGCATGAAAAGGGCCAGCTGCCTTCTGGGTAGTGCGTCTTTTCTCTCAAGTATAAAGGGGCCCTGAAGTCTCATGGTGCACCCAATCTGTTGAATGTGGGTGGAGGGGCGTGGAATGGGCCTTGATGTCTGGCTTAGATATGCAATGTATGGCTAAACGTACATTGAAAAAAAGGTATGACAGGGAAAACGATTGCACACCATCAAAAAGCTACGTTGAATATCAACGACTCATAAAAACCATAGACCCTACTTCTCTTCATCTCGGTCTATGACCGGGAGCAGCGACCAGTCCCCTGCCCACCTGCCTTCAAAAGAAGAAAGTCGCAACAGGGAGAAATGCAGCAGTATGTTGCTGCTGTCAGCAGTGGAGTGCCCGGAACCCTCCTGGTAATGGAAAGTAACCAGACCTGTGCTTCCCTCTGATTCTACGTTTCACTCAAGAATGGAATCGTAAAGCTGTTAGCAAATATACAGCATTTTTGGTGGGCAGCCCGAGACGGGAAGCTGCCAAACAAACACACGCCGTAGCAATTAGCAAACAAATCCGATTGTAGCAAGTTGGCTAATTGGACGAAGGCATACACAAACACAAGCCTGGTGCTCGGAGTCGGCCTGAAGGGGAGTTGAAGATGTCTTATGTTGTATAGGCAGTGCTCAGCCAAAAGCACCACTGTTTTTCCCACCTGTGGTCTGAGCACAAGAAAACAAGTTTATTCTATATTTATAGCATTACTAGCAGCCCGCCCCAGCATTGCCCGGGGCAGAAGGGGGCTGGGGGCAGCATCGCAGCAGGAGAGGTGCAGCAGAGCGGCCGGGAGCAGCAGAGTGTACTTACAGTGTTCCCTTGCTCCGGTTTTGTTGGTCCTGGCCGCTTCTGCCCACGCTCTTGTCCGCTGTTTCCCCCAACGTCCCGACTTTATGGAAAAGGCTTGCGAGCACTCATGGCCCCCGCCCGCACCGTCCCTCCGCCCGTCCCTCGGTGCGCACCCGCGGCTTTTGTCCGCTGTTTCCCCCGACTTCCCGACTTTGAGTAAAAGGCTTGCGAGCACTTATGGCCCCCGCCCGTCCCTCCGCCCATCCCTTGGTGCGCACCCGCGGCTCTTGTCCGCTGTTTCCCCCGACGTCCCGACTTTGAGTAAAAGGCTTGCGAGCACTCAGGTGCGCACCCACGGCTGCTTGACTTACCTATCCTCCCGGCGCTGCTGAGTTTACCGCTCCACTGCTCCTCCGCTTCTCGCCGCTCCTCACCGCTTGTCCGCCGCTCGCCGCTCTTCCCCGCCTGTCCGCAGCTCCTCCCTGCGCTCATGTCCGCCGCTCTTCCTGTTGCTCCTGAACGCCGCTCCTCCCCGCGCTCCTGATGTCATCACGCACGTCGCGACCGGCACTACTTGCAAGGGACTACTTTTTTTTATTCCTCAATTTTTTAAAGAACGTATATTTTTTATTTTTACATAGCCTATGTCCTTCTGCTTGCCCTGAGGTTTTCAAAGATGTCTTGGGTGTTTGGATTGGTGGTGTACTTTTCGAGTTTACCTGGCTCAAAGGACACAGTTCTCTCTTTATAATAGTAGTATAGATGGGTCGCTCTGTGTTTTATGAAATTACGATTTCAGGGCAGCATATGGTTTGCTTGTATGTAGTATGATTTTCAATTTTTAAGTGAGTGGACCCTTCACAGTCCTAAGAGGTGCAGTCAAGAGAATGTTTTGACCAGGAAATGCCCCTCAGCCTGACCTTTTCTTTGCAAACCAGCCTGCTCTCTTATCTTGAGACTTTTTTTGATGCAAAGTGCACACTTGACAAACCAGACACTTTCAAATGTGCACTCTGAAATAGACGCACAGGTGGGTACCCAAGGAAAACCCAAGCGCTTTGTGACCCACAGAGGGGTTGAATCTCTTTAGAAGCACCACAGCACAACGCATCCAGTCTGCTTACTACTGCCCTTGTTGCAATAGTGCACTATGAATGAGTGTTCTGTGTGAATGATGTGTAAAATTACGGGAATCCTTCCACAGACCTACTTTTGTACATACATAAGGCACCAATGAGTTCCTCCTTTAGATTTTGGTATCTTTAGAAGGAAAATATTCAGTTGTTTAATGACGAAGGGACCTCCTGGAACGCAGTAAATGGCTCTACATGGGAAGAACTATGCAAGGCATTATTCGAGCACCAGGTGACGTAACTTGAATTGAACAATTTTATATAGGTTCTCTTGCGGGTCCATAGACTTTCCTAGGAGACGGAGGCACTTACAGGGATCTAGATATTGGAATGATCTGCATTTCAAATGTTCATAAATTGGAGTGGCTCCAGACTCTTAGAAAACTAATTGGTAGTAAGATTTAACAAGCATTTGCAATGCAATAGGTCTCGCATTTACGTGAGTTTGAGCTATTTGCATTGAAAATTACAATGTCTTTTATTTATGTTTTGGTTTTTAAAACAAATAAAAGGCATTCTGATTTGCAATGCTAGTAGCCTAAACTCTTGCAAATGTGAGACCTATTGCATTGAAAATATTAGTTTTTTCTATCTGTGCATTTGGAGTTGTTTGTTGGTCTTTGCATATTCAAAACACCAATTCAAATCCTGTCGCACAGTCTCACCATTCCCACAATCCCACGTAGTATTCACCAAAACTCAGTATTCACACACTTACTTTGTTGTATTTTTTGTTCATCTCATTGCTCAGACCACAGTCCCCATAATGCACTATAACACTTGACTTTAGTCCATCATAGATTCTTCCCACACTTGTTCTTTTGTAACAATTCATGGTACCTTAAACCATTTATAGATCATCATCGCCTCATAATTGCCTCTGAAGAACCCAATTTCATGTAGGACAAAAGCACTAAGGTAATCTGTAAAATCTCAAAGGCACCATTTTTGCCATTTCACATGTTTATATCTCAGAGAGCTTTACCTTTCTTCCAAGTAAACCTCTGCGCAATATTATTCTTTTAAAGCTCCTGGTACGTATGGAGGTCAGTTCCCCCATAATCCTGGCTGATAGAAAGTGTTTTCTAAAGTCAATACTTCTTAGGCAGGCCCGTCACTTTTGATACGGCCTCACTTCCAATGATTGTCCTTGTCTTCACTCCACAGCGGCGGGCCTCCTTTGCCATACAAATCCAAATGAGCTTGATGCTAAAAGGATGCTCTTCCTAGCGGATCGGGCTCGTGAGCAGAGCGTGACTGCTAATATATTCCAAAAGAGAAAACCCTTGCATTCAAGGATCAATCGTGCCCACTGTAGTGGGGTGGTTCCCCGTGGTGTGGCCTATCGCGGGGGTGGACAAGCGCAGCAGTTAGAATTGGAGGCCACACTAGGCTGGTATGGGAAGTGACGTCCTCGAGCGGCCGCCCTATATTTATTGAATCCCTGCAGGCCACACCTGGCCTGCGGATGTGAGGGTGCGTGTCAGAGTCAACAACTAGACCCCCTGCCATAACATCCCTATCCAACTCGGATCTCTGAATGCAAATAAAATGACAAACACATTTAAACACTTCACAACAAAAGTCTTAGGTGTCCGACTTCAGCACACAGTACTTGCGTGAATGCCAGCCAACAATCCTTCGGCTTGCTCAGCAGGCATAGTCTTTAAGTCTCTGGCTCGGGTGTGGCTTGGCTGCAGACTGTACCGCTGGGTGCCGGTACGCCCTCCTCGACTGTTCTGGCTCAGGTCCTCAGAGCTAGCTTAGTGTGTAGGGGACCCGGATGATTTTGGCTTCCCACTGGCCTGGCTGCTGGCGGATTCTTCTCCTCATTCTTCAGCTATTGACGGGGGTTCGGGGTTTAGAGCTGGGTTCGAGGTATCCTGGCGTTGTCTTGGCAGGACCTCTTTGAACCATGATATGTTCCTTGACACTTCTTCCGTGCCTCTCCATGCGGTCACCATCGTACCTTGGCTTGCGGTGACGGTCCAGGTGCCTGGCTCGTAGTGCGTTTGGAATTTTCCTCCTTGCCACCGGTGGCGTAGGAGGACAGTCGCTCCTTGCCAGAGCCTCCGGTGAGTAGCTCGACGTCGAACACTTGCTTCCTGATTCTGTCGCTTTCTGCGCTCCTGCACTCTTTCCGCGTCGGGAGGAGCTGGTAACCACTCTAGGCAGGTGGGAAGTAAGTCTCGGTGAGGTCCGTGGAACATCAGGGCCCACGGGCTCCTCTGGGTCAAACAGTGAGGGGTTCTGCGATATTCTCTCAGGAATTCATGTAGCTTGTGCTCTGGGTCCTCCTGTTACGCAACGGCTATGGGGAACATCTTATTGAGTGTGCGCATAAACCGCTCTACGTCCCAGTTGGCTTGGGGCCACTGTGGTGTGATGCGGCGGTGCAATATGCCTCGTTGACAGAGGAAAGTGGCAAATTCCACCCCTTGGAACGGGGTCCAATGTCACTGCGCACTTCTTGAGGTAACCCGAACATGGCAAAGATCTTCTCCAGTGCGGGTCCGACGTGGTTGAATGCGGTCGATGCGATGGGCTCGACTATCGGATACTTGGAGTATGCGTCTATCAGTACCAGTGTGTGTCTTCCCCCTGGGAAACTCCCAAAATCGACGCTTATTTTGGACCAGGGTGTCGTGCACGCTTCCTCGGTGATAACCGGGATGGGCTTCTCTGGACCACTCGTTAGCTGGCACAATGAGCATCTTCTGACATATTCTTCCACCATTTCCTTGAGGTCCGGGAACCAGACCTTCTCTCTCATTCTCAACTTCATTTTAGTGATTCTCTGGTGTCCTCCGTGCGCTAGTTGGATGGCCCGCTGCCTGAGGCTCTGAGGGATGACCAAACGGGGTCCTCTTAGCAGGATGCCATCGCCCCTGGCACTCAGTTCATGACGGACTCGCCACATCTTCCTGAGGAGTTCTCGATCTTCTGGGTTCCAGGAGTTTGCCTGGCGGAGGTAGTTCGTCCACGAGCCTTCTTGGACGGCTCCTAATGTTTTGGTATAAACCTCGTCTGTGGTGGATGCTTCTTTCACCTCATCGAGGGACATACTCTGGGGGCACGACGTGAGGGCCACCCAGTGAGTAAACACTTCACCTTCTTCATCCTCCTCGAGTCACTCTGCCGGAGCGGGGTGCCTTGAAAGGAAATCGGCTGGGTTTTTGACCCCCGGGAGGTAGACTACTTCCATCTCGTACGGCTGCAACTGGACTGCCCAGCGTTCAATGCGCGGTGGTGGATGTGGCGCTATCCCCTTAAACAATGGGACCAGGGGTTGATGGTCGGTGACCATCATGAAGGGGTGTCCCGGAGGTATAAATGAAAGTGATTACAAGCCCATTTGATGGCAAGCGCTTCACGCTCAATCTGATTCAAAAGGGGGTGGTGATGGACAGAGTATCTGAATTAAGCAGAACACTCCTACCCAGTCAAAAGATCAGGGCTTGATCCATCACCGTTTTTTAGCTCACTGCACCATCCCAGCTCAGAACCTGGCTACATGCAAATTAGTCTGACCCTGGCCCAGTGCATCATGGGAACAGGGCAGACCAAACTACCAAGCCAATTCTTTACTGGAAAGGAAACAAGCTTCCGGGGACCGGTTTCTGGCATTACAGCCGTCTTCGGCACGGCTTGCTTGAATCCTGATGGTGCAGTGAGCAAGGGACTCACATCTGAGCATACCCTTCCACACTTGTGGTGGCCAAAACGATTCAAAAGGGGGTGGTGATGGACAGAGTATCTGAATTAAGCAGAACACTCCTACCCAGTCAAAAGATCAGGGCTTGATCCATCACCGTTTTTTAGCTCACTGCACCATCCCAGCTCAGAACCTGGCTACATGCAAATTAGTCTGACCCTGGCCCAGTGCATCATGGGAACAGGGCAGACCAAACTACCAAGCCAATTCTTTACTGGAAAGGAAACAAGCTTCCGGGGACCGGTTTCTGGCCATACAGCCGTCTTCGGCCCGGCTTGCTTGAATCCTGATGGTGCAGTGAGCAAGGGACTCACATCTGAGCATACCCTTCCACACTTGTGGTGGCCAAAACGATTCAAAAGGGGGTGGTGATGGACAGAGTATCTGAAATAAGCAGAACACTCCTACCCAGTCAAAAGATCAGGGCTTGATCCATCACCGTTTTTAGCTCACTGCACCATCCCAGCTCAGAACCTGGCTACATGCAAATTAGTCTGACCCTGGCCCAGTGCATCATGGGAACAGGGAAGACCAAACTACCAAGCCAATTCTTTACTGGAAAGGAAACAAGCTTCCGGGGACCGGTTTCTGGCATTACAGCCGTCTTCGGCCCGGCTTGCTTGAATCCTGATGGTGCAGTGAGCAAGGGACTCACATCTGAGCATACCCTTCCACACTTGTGGTGGCCAAAACGATTCAAAAGGGGGTGGTGATGGACAGAGTATCTGAATTAAGCAGAACACTCCTACCCAGTCAAAAGATCAGGGCTTGATCCATCACCGTTTTTTAGCTCACTGCACCATCCCAGCTCAGAACCTGGCTACATGCAAATTAGTCTGACCCTGGCCCAGTGCATCATGGGAACAGGGCAGACCAAACTACCAAGCCAATTCTTTACTGGAAAGGAAACAAGCTTCCGGGGACCGGTTTCTGGAATTACAGCCGTCTTCGGCCCGGCTTGCTTGAATCCTGATGGTGCAGTGAGCAAGGGACTCACATCTGAGCATACCCTTCCACACTTGTGGTGGCCAAAACGATTCAAAAGGGGGTGGTGATGGACAGAGTATCTGAATTAAGCAGAACACTCCTACCCAGTCAAAAGATCAGGGCTTGATCCATCACCGTTTTTTAGCTCACTGCACCATCCCAGCTCAGAACCTGGCTACATGCAAATTAGTCTGACCCTGGCCCAGTGCATCATGGGAACAGGGCAGACCAATTTACCAAGCCAATTCTTTACTGGAAAGGAAACAAGCTTCCGGGGACCGGTTTCTGGCATTACAGCCGTCTTCGGCCCGGCTTGCTTGAATCCTGATGGTGCAGTGAGCAAGGGACTCACATCTGAGCATACCCTTCCACACTTGTGGTGGCCAAAATGATTCAAAATAGGGTGGTCATGGACAGAGTATCTGAATTAAGCAGAACACTCCTACCCAGTCAAAAGATCAGGGCTTGATCCATCACCGTTTTTTAGCTCACTGCACCATCCCAGCTCAGAACCTGGCTACATGCAAATTAGTCTGACCCTGGCCCAGTGCATCATGGGAACAGGGCAGACCAAACTACCAAGCCAATTCTTTACTGGAAAGGAAACAAGCTTCCGGGGACCGGTTTCTGGCGTTACAGCCGTCTTCGGCCCGGCTTGCTTGAATCCTGATGGTGCAGTGAGCAAGGGACTCACATCTGAGCATACCCTTCCACACTTGTGGTGGCCAAAACGATTCAAAAGGGGGTGGTGATGGACAGAGTATCTGAATTAAGCAGAACACTCCTACCCAGTCAAAAGATCAGGGCTTGATCCATCACCGTTTTTTAGCTCACTGCACCATCCCAGCTCAGAACCTGGCTACATGCAAATTAGTCTGACCCTGGCCCAGTGCATCATGGGAACAAGCAGACCAAACTACCAAGCCAATTCTTTACTGGAAAGGAAACAAGCTTCCGGGGACCGGTTTCTGGCATTACCGCCGTCTTCGGCCCGGCTTGCTTGAATCCTGATGGTGCAGTGAGCAAGGGACTCACATCTGAGCATACCCTTCCACACTTGTGGTGGCCAAAACGATTCAAAAGGGGGTGGTGATGGACAGAGTATCTGAATTAAGCAGAACACTCCTACCCAGTCAAAAGATCAGGGCTTGATCCATCACCGTTTTTAGCTCACTGCACCATCCCAGCTCAGAACCTGGCTACATGCAAATTAGTCTGACCCTGGCCCAGTGCATCATGGGAACAGGGCAGACCAAACTACCAAGCCAATTCTTTACTGGAAAAGAAACAAGCTTCCGGGGACCGGTTTCTGGCATTACAGCCGTCTTCGGCCCGGCTTGCTTGAATCCTGATGGTGCAGTGAACAAGGGACTCACATCTGAGCATACCCTTCCACACTTGTGGTGGCCAAAACGATTCAAAAGGGGGTGGTGATGGACAGAGTATCTGGGGAACAGGGCAGACCAAACTACCAAGCCACACTTGTGTAAGCCGGGCCGAAGACGGCTGTAATGCCAGAAACCGGTCCCCGGAAGCTTGTTTCCTTTCCAGTAAAGAATTGGCTTTGTAGTTTGGTCTGCCCTGTTCCCATGATGCACTGGGCCAGGGTCAGACTAATTTGCATGTAGCCAGGTTCTGAGCTGGGATGGTGCAGTGAGCTAAAAAAACGGTGATGGATCAAGCCCTGATCTTTTGACTGGGTAGGAGTGTTCTGCTTAATTCAGATACTCTGTCCATCACCACCCCCTTTATGAATCGTTTTGGCCACCACAAGTGTGGAAGGGTATGCTCAGACATGAGTCCCTTGCTCACTGCACCATCAGGATTCAAGCAAGCCGGGCCGAAGACGGCTGTAATGCCAGAAACCGGTCCCCGGAAGCTTGTTTCCTTTCCAGTAAAGAATTGGCTTGGTAGTTTGGTCTGCCCTGTTCCCATGATGCACTGGGCCAGGGTCAGACTAATTTGCATGTAGCCAGGTTCTGAGCTGGGATGGTGCAGTGAGCTAAAAAATGGTGATGGATCAAGCCCTGATCTTTTGACTGGGTAGGAGTGTTCTGCTTGATTCAGATACTCTATCCATCACCACCCCCTTTATGAATCGTTTTGGCCACCACAAGTGTGGAAGGGTATGCTCAGACATGAGTCCCTTGCTCACTGCACCATCAGGATTCAAGCAAGCCGGGCCGAAGACGGCTGTAATGCCAGAAACCGGTCCCCGGAAGCTTGTTTCCTTTCCAGTAAAGAATTGGCTTGTTAGTTTGGTCTGTCCTGTTCCCATGATGCACTGGGCCAGGGTCAGACTAATTTGCATGTAGCCAGGTTCTGAGCTGGGATGGTGCAGTGAGCTAAAAAACGGTGATTGATCAAGCCCTGATCTTTTGACTGGGTAGGAGTGTTCTGCTTAATTCAGATACTCTGTCCATCACCACCCCCTTTATGAATCGTTTTGGCCACCACAAGTGTGGAAGGGTATGCTCAGACATGAGTCCCTTGCTCACTGCACCATCAGGATTCAAGCAAGCCGGGCCGAAGACGGCTGTAATGCCATAAACCGGTCCCCGGAAGCTTGTTTCCTTTCCAGTAAAGAATTGGCTTGGTAGTTTGGTCTGCCCTGTTCCCATGATGCACTGGGCCAGGGTCAGACTAATTTGCATGTAGACAGGTTCTGAGCTGGGATGGTGCAGTGAGCTAAAAAACGGTGATGGATCAAGCCCTGATCTTTTGACTGGGTAGGAGTGTTCTGCTTAATTCAGATTCTCTGTCCATCACCACCCCCTTTATGAATCGTTTTGGCCACCACAAGTGTGGAAGGGTATGCTCAGACATGAGTCCCTTGCTCACTGCACCATCAGGATTCAAGCAAGCCGGGCCGAAGACGGCTGTAATGCCAGAAACCGGTCCCCGGAAGCTTGTTTCCTTTCCAGTAAAGAATTGGCTTGGTAGTTTGGTCTGCCCTGTTCCCATGATGCACTGGGCCAGGGTCAGACTAATTTGCATGTAGCCAGGTTCTGAGCTGGGATGGTGCAGTGAGCTAAAAAATGGTGATGGATCAAGCCCTGATCTTTTGACTGGGTAGGAGTGTTCTGCTTAATTCAGATACTCTGTCCATCACCACCCCCTTTATGAATCGTTTTGGCCACCACAAGTGTGGAAGGGTATGCTCAGACATGAGTCCCTTGCTCACTGCACCATCAGGATTCAAGCAAGCCGGGCCGAAGACGGCTGTAATGCCAGAAACCGGTCCCCGGAAGCTTGTTTCCTTTCCAGTAAAGAATTGTCTTGGTAGTTTGGTCTGCCCTGTTCCCATGATGCACTGGGCCAGGGTCAGACTAATTTGCATGTAGCCAGGTTCTGAGCTGGGATGGTGCAGTGAGCTAAAAAACGGTGATGGATCAAGCCCTGATCTTTTGACTGGGTAGGAGTGTTCTGCTTAATTCAGATACTCTGTCCATCACCACCCCCTTTATGAATCGTTTTGGCCACCACAAGTGTGGAAGGGTATGCTCAGACATGAGTCCCTTGCTCACTGCACCATCAGGATTCAAGCAAGCCGGGCCGAAGACGGCTGTAATGCCAGAAACCGGTCCCCGGAAGCTTGTTTCCTTTCCAGTAAAGAATTGGCTTGGTAGTTTGGTCTGCCCTGTTCCCATGATGCACTGGGCCAGGGTCAGACTAATTTGCATGTAGCCAGGTTCTGAGCTGGGATGGTGCAGTGAGCTAAAAAACGGTGATGGATCAAGCCCTGATCTTTTGACTGGGTAGGAGTGTTCTGCTTAATTCAGATACTCTGTCCATCACCACCCCCTTTATGAATCGTTCACGCTCAATCTGGGCGTACCTTGTTTCTGTTGGGGTGAGGGATTTGCTGGAGAAAGCTAGAGCGGCCCACTGGCCAGGTTCACACTCCTGGGCTAGGACTGCCCCGAGCCCTACGGAGCTCGCGTCTACCAGTACTTCAGTCCACTTTGTAGAGTCGAAATATGCTAGCGTGGCTTCCCCCAGGAGGGCATCTTTTATCCCTTGGAATGCCTCTTCTTCTTTCAAACCCCATTGCCAGGTGGAATCCGCCTTCGTTAGTGCTCATAATGGTTCGCTTCGGGTGGCTAGGCCTGGTATAAACCTCCCACATTATGTGGCCATTCCTAGGAAGCTTCTAACTTCCTTCGGCGTTGTTGGAGCCGGGATATATTTGATGGTTTGTGACTTCCTCGGGTCTACCTGTATGCCTTCCTGATTGAACATATAGCCAAAGAACTCAGGGAAGGTTGAAAAAACTGGCACTTCTCTTTGTGGAGGGTGGCTCCATGTGCGCTGAGAGGTTTCAGGGTGTCCCTGAGGTGTTTGTGCTGTTCAGCCGCTGTTGCGGAGTGGATGAGGATATCGTCACTCACATTCAACACTCCTGGTAGACCGGATATAATCTCCCTTATGGTGTTTTGGAATACCTCAGCTGCTGAGGATATTCCAAAGTTCAGCCATTTGTACCTCCGTAGTCCTAGGTGGGTGCTGAAGGTGGTGATGTATCGACTCTCCTCAGATAGGGGTAGTTGGTGGTACCCTGCATTTAGATCGATCTTCGAAAACCATTTGGATCCATTTACGTCTGCGATGATATCATCCATTGTTGGCGTGATGTGGCGTTCCCGTTTGATTGCTTTGTTGGGTAGTCGCATGTCAATGCACAGGCGGATGGCTCCTGGTTGCTTGGGTTTTTCCGCGATGACCTTCGGGGATACCCACGGTGTCGGTCCGGATACTTTTTCGATTACGCCTTGTCTCTCTAGGTTCTCCAACGCCTTCTCCACAAGTGGTCGCAGGTGGAACGGGACTCTTCTGTGTCGCAAGGCTATTTGGGCCACTGACTTGTCAATGTGTAGTTTGATGGGTTCGCACTTGATGCACCCCAGTCCCTCGAACAGTTCAGGAAATTGTCCTAGGAGTTCTTCAACTTGATAGGCCCAAATCCATCTGGCAAAATCAATCAATTTCAGGTCCTCTGCTGTGTGACTGCTCAGGAGGGTGTCTGCCTCCCTGTCAATGACATGGATCGTGGACATTATTTCAAGGTCGTCAGCCTTGATGCGTACTGAGATTTTTCCTTTCAGTGGCAGGGGTGTATTTGCTCCATACGCGTATATCCGTGCTTTGGATGGTGTCACTGGAAGGCGAGGGCGTAGGCTTCCGTACTGTTGCAGGTCCATGACGTTTACGGTCGCTCCTGTATCTATAACTGCTTTTATTTCAGTTCCTGCGACTTGGACGATGCAGGTGGGTTGGGGCCTGCGACACTGTTTGAGCTCTTTCGCAAAAGAGACGACATACACTTCTTTGTCGTCTTCGTCCGATGATTCTTCTACGGTTGGTAGGTGCCTCGTGGGTGTTCTCTGGACATGGTCAGATGGTGCAGCATCTGCCACAGGATGCCTGCCAGGATGAGTCTGCCCGGTGGTGAATAGAGAGATCCGCATGGAGATGGGAGGGAGGAGTTGCACCTGGGTCCTGAATAGGGCTGTGCCTTCCCTCCACAATGCTGGCTCCACCTCCTGTGGTGCGTCTGATGTCCCTGTGCTATCTTGTGAAAGGGAGAGAGGAGCTGGGTAAAACAAGGTGCTCCTGAAACAGTTGTATCTGGTTCACCCCTTGCCTACACTGTTAGAACAAAGGATTTAGCAGTATAAAAGGAGGGCTGTGACCCCATGAAAATGTTTTTGTTTGTGGACTTGATTCCACCAGGGGTGTGCTGCTGCTGGTGCTCAGGGGAAGGCTTTACTCCCTAAGCTCTGCCCTGCCCCTGGATGCCTGGAGGACTTCTTGCTGGGACCCTTCAGCCTTGCCTGGGATGACTAAAGGACTTTCCTGCTGGGAGCTGGTTGCTCCCTTTCTCTGCCCCAGAACTATTGCCTCCCCTAGCGCCTTGGGGGCACTTTGATTTGATCTCCCCCCAGAGGAGGAGAACCTGGGGCTGCGCAGTGCTGTGCTGCAGCCCCTGCTGAGGGAACCCCTCTCATAGGGATTCCCACGTGACGGCAGCGGCGGGTGCCCACCCCGCTTATTTTTTAGTTCCTTAAGCAAGTGCCCACCCGGCATTATGGCCGCTTGACTTTTAATAGTGCGCAGGTGCCCACCCAGCGTCTTTGTTTTAATTTTTATAATTACTGCGGGTGCCCTGCCTGCTTATTAGAATCCAACGTGGGTGCCCACCCGCCTCTACAATTTATTTTTACTCTCGAGGGTGCCCACCCCTCATTTTCCGCTGTCGAAATCACCTCAGGCGGCCCGAGTCACGGACAGGGCGGAAGTCAGGCAGCGGGGTGCCTGACGGTGGGTGGGACTTCCGGTTTTAGGCGCTGCCCAGAAGAAGGATGCTGGCGCCTGCCGGTGCCGGGCTCCAATTGCTGAGGAAGAGCCCCGCGGGTGCCAGCCAATAGCAGTGGAAGGCTGAGGGGGCGCGAGGCACATTGCCGGTGCCTGCCCCTGCCGCAGGTGAAGGAGAGAGAGCAGCCCGGTAAGGAGGGGGCCCGGGGTTCTCCCTGTTTGTTTCTCAAGCGGCCCCAATTGGCTGCGGGCCGCTCCAACAGTGATGGCTCCTCCATTGTAAGAGCCAGATGGCTCCAACCATTTGTCAATCATGATTTACCCAGGCCCGGAAGGGCCCATATTTTATCGCTTAGGGGGCATACTTGATCTCTAGAGCCTGGAGGGCTCCAACGTTCGCATCAGTTGTTTCCAGAGCCTAGATGGCTCTAACATTTGGCCTTATTTACTTAAAGGGCCCAGTGGAGGCCTCAGGGGTCCGTGCTACCCCAGTTTGCGCATGGTTAGTTCAGGAGCCCACGTGCTCCAGGAGACATAGGTGTATTCAGAGCCTAGAGGGCTCCAACATGTGGGGCATTTGTTCCTACGGGCCACTGAGAGCCCATGGCACATTTTCCCTACTTCCCAGCTGCCCAGCAAGTAGTGGGCAGCTGCACCGTTTAGGTGAGACACACTCCTTCGCCCCATCTCTGCCTGCACAGCTGCGCAGCACTTAGTGCCAGCTGCTACGTTTAGGCCCTTCATTTAAGATTCCCAGCTGCCCAGCAAGTAGTGGGCAACTGCAACGTTTAGGTTTGCGCCAAGTGCACACCCTTGACTGTCGCTGCATTGGCAGCGCACCCTGACTTTGGACAGAGGGCAGTTGAGCCACTTAGAGATGGCCAGCTGGCCCTGGGGACTATTAGATTTATAGGGGGCCAGGCCCTAATATCATTTTTATAGGCGCTAGGAAATGCAATGTTTATAGTATGTGTTATGCACCTTGAGTTATACTTATAGATGTGCTTTTATGCTTATTAGGTTTTTTCCTACTGTCTTATGTTTGTTTTGATTCTCTACTGTGGTCTAGGTTTGATTTATTCCCTACTGCATGTTAGGTTATTACGTTTCTTTCCAAATGCAAGCTATGTTCAGGAGATTATGGTCTACTAGATTTTAGCTTATGAGGTTGGTGCAGAATAGAGTTCTCGCCTTATGTGATACTGAACATGTTATGGTTTATGTTACAGGTTGACGCTGAGTATAGTGTCTGCCAGTGATTACTGCCTGTGTTCTAAGTTCCTAATATATTCTTACTTTTACTATTCTTTGCCAAGCGCTAATGCTAACAGTGGCCCACGTGGCCCTGTCCAGTGTAAATAATCCCCTGTAAATATTGCCCGTGCCAGTTGGCACAATGTATATTGTGTGATTACTATCTAATGTTTTTCATTATAATACAAAGGCTATTTTTATATATAACCTTTTGTGGAGGTCCTTTTGTGGTGTGCCTCATGTGTTGTTACTCTGTGTGTTGTACAAATGCTTTACACATCGCCTTCGGGATGAGCCTGACTGCTCGTGCCAAGCTACCAAGGGGATGAGCAGGGGTTATCTTTGGCGTGTAACTCCCAAGCCCTGACTAGAGTGGTGGTCTCTGCCTGGCTTTGGCGCAAGTCTTAGCCAACAAGAGATCCCATTTCTAATACGTCTCCATCCACAGCCCAGTGTATGGAATCCGCCATGTCAATTAGAACAGATTCTGTACTAAATAAAGGGCGAAAGCCGGACTGAGATTCATGTAGGAGCTTATTGAACTCGATAAACGCTCCAATTGCTGGTGTACTCATTTCTCTAAAACTTTCACAGGGAGATCGGCTTATAGTTGCTGGAGTCTTCCGGGTCGGCATTGGCTTTCTTCAAAATTGGAAGAAGAAAGGCGTGCTTCCAAGCTGAGGGAAAGACGCCCTGTCTAATAGACAAATTCCAGATGATATTAAAGTGGGGGTTGAGACACTCTGCGAGGGAACTGTATAGTTTGGCTGGCGATGGGTCACCCGGGGACCCTGATTTGTATTTCTGAAGCTCTGTCAGTGATGCTACCATGGAGATCTCAGCAAAATCGGAGAGAAATGGCCTAGGAGTCTGCTCAGGTTTATGAGCATTTGTCATCCTTGAAGAAATGAGAGATTTTATTACACAGTTTCTGTGAGGGGGGACAAGCATGAGTGAGTGCAACTGAATTCATGAAAGCTCTCACTATTTAAAAAAAATTCCTATAAGAGTTCATAGCGCTAGTAATACATTCGGCAAAGAAGTCTCTTTTAGTTATAATAAAGAGTTCATGATAATCTTTGAGAGCTGCCCGATAGCAGGCTTTCCTTTCCTGAGAGTAGGTTAGTCTCCAGCTGCATTTCAATCTTTTACATTACAATTTTTTTGCTCAGATATCCTCAGAAAACCAGGGCGCGGAGGGGGACGTTCTTGCAGAGTTTACCGGTCTCAAAGGGGCCATTGAGTCAAGAGTGTCACTGACCCATTTGTGGAGATTCATGATGCTAGTCTCTAAATTATTAGATAAAGAGGGCAGGGAGTTCTGCAGGTTATGCGAGAGAGACTTTGGGGTCACCCTACTCTAATTCCTTCTAGAATCTTTTGGGATGGAGGGAGTTCTCCCTTTGCTTTTCAGGTGTATCCGAAAAGGGATCAGGAAGTGGTCTGACCAGATCACCAGTTCAGGAAGATGGACTGTCGTGTCAGGAAGGTTTTCTACATTTAACAAAGCTGAATGTTCCTCTGTAATAGACTATACTATACTGTCTGAGAAACGATATAATTTAGTAAAAAATTACGAGATTGTCCCAAGGATCGAAAGCGATCACAATCCACAAGTCATTCTCCTTGACATTGATCCGGAGTATATGCCAGAAACTAGGACTATGATAAAAGCTCCAACAGCCTTTAATCTTAAAAGGTTAATTTTGAATGGAAAAACTGAGGATAAAATCTTGGGCGTTCTTGGCTGTTTAATTCAGGATACGCACTCTGCTTATGCTAAAGGGCTGTCTATGCTTGAGCTTTGGTCCCATTTGTGTGATAGATTAGTAGCTAAATTTGCTAGAGACGAGCCCTGTATGGGTATAACACTAAATCCCAGGAGACCAGGATGGTATTCTTTCCACTTAGTTTATCAAAAAAGACAACTTGATAAAGAAATAAGATTACTTCACAGGAATAATAAAAGGCTACCGCGTCTCAATATATCATGTAAAATTAGAGAGTTAAAACAGAGATACAAGAAGGAAATATGGATAGCAAAACAAGCCTATTATGAATCAACTTGGGCAAAAGTCCATCATGCATGTAAATCCAAAGACCGTCGGTTATTCTGGAGCATCATTAATGATATTGAGAATGGTAATAATAGAGGTAGCAGTGCTAATGTTGATGAAGTGAGTTGGGTGAGTTTTTTTAATGAAAAAATTGATACAGAATATTCAGAAAATGATAAATATAGTAATAATAGATTAGTTGACATGCATAAAGTAAAAGATAGGGGGAGTGGGGGCGGCATCTCTCCTCCTCATTGTAGAGTAGATATGGAACCCTGGTCGCTCAACAAAGTAAAAAAGGCGATAAAAAGGATCAAATCCAACGGAGCACCGGGTCCAACCGGTATCCCGAATGCAATATTTAAGGCTGAAGTGAGTAATTGGCCGGAGTTATTAATGCTTTTATTTAATGACATTCTTAAATCAGGTCTTCTTCCGTTATCCTGGCACGGGAGTATTATGCAGCCGATTTACAAATGTGGCCCGCAGGATAATCCGGCTAATTACCGTTTAATTACACTCATTGACGTGAGGCAAAAATATTTGCTAGTTGCTTGCTGGATGAGTTAGAGACTTGGGCCTCACAGGAGGAGCTGAGTCCTAAATTTCAAACTGGGTTTAGAAGGGGCGAATCAACCCATACGAATTTGATTTTATTAACGTTATTAGGTGAGAGAGCCAAAAATAGGAAGCAAAGATTATATGTTTGTTTTATTGATTTAAAAGCCGCTTTCGATTCTGTACCACGAAATAGTCTTTGGAGGAAGCTACAGAATTGGGGTATTCCAGAGTCTCTATTAAAAATGATTATACTGTTATACTCCAACACCTGGGTGCAAATCAAAATAGGCGATGGTAAACACATGACCCAACGTTTAGCTACAAATGTGGGACTAAAACAGGGGTATGTTTTGGCTCCTTACCTTTTTAATCTTTTTATGGCTGATTTACCAGCCCATTTAAAAAATATAAATTCACATTCGCCTTTTATTCATGGTCAGGAAATCAAATATATGCAATATGCAGATGATACGATTTTAATGAGCCAAACAGAAATAGGATGAAAAAGGTTCATTAACTCTTTTAATGGTTATGTTACACAAAACGGTCTGACAATTAATATAAAAAAGACAAAGACAATGACTATGGGAAAAGGGAAGCCTATGATTAAAGAGTGGAATATTAACGGTATGGTAATTGAAAATGTGAAATTATACAAATACCTTGGAATCACGTTTGACGATGGTTTGATTTTTAGACAGCATTTTAACAATCTTGAAGCCAGGGGTTGCTCACTTGCATTTGCTTTTAGAAAATTAAGAGACAAACTATTAAGCCCCAATTACGACCATCTGATAAAGGTGATGCGAGCAAAATTAATGCCATCTTTGAAATATTGCTCATTCATCTTTAGGGGCAAAGACGCGAAAGTGCTCGACGATATAGAGATTAGAATATATAAAACTGTTTTTAACCAGATCGATGCTCAGCATATTCCCCTCCTGTGCTGAGATTTACATATTCCCTTTATTCATGACGAGCTGGGCTCGTCATGAGCGTGCGAGGAGGCTACCTCATGACGAGCCCAGCTCGTCATGAGCGTGGAAGGGGTTAAAATCCCTAAATATATTAGTCGAGCAAACATAAGACTGGAATTTGGTTTGAAAAACCAATCTCTGGCGCGTCAATCTACATTTTTGAAGTCTCTTTTAACATTAGTCCGTTCAGAGGAAGGTTCACTGGCAAAGTTATGCTGGCTTGAAATCTCAGAAGGGGAATATTCAAAAAATTGGCATCTGTATTTTAATGAATGCATAAGTAATTTCGACTGCTCTAATTTGGCTGATGAATTGAGGAGCAGGATAGTTTAAAAAAAAGAAATGAATCAAATGGCCGCATTATTAACGACTATAGCGGACCAGGAGGAATTAAGGAAAATAAGTCATTTCTGGACAGTTGCTAACTCTTTCGGTAGGCTGTCACCTCAATCTTACTTGTCTTATCATTTAAAACCTAGGCTTAAGAATAAATGTATGTATTTAAGGCTGGGAAGATATCCGACAAAGGATGGTATACCAAAATGGGAAAATCAATGGGTATCGAACATTTGCAGGCTTTGTAGTCAAAAGGAGGAAACACTAACACACATCGTAACCTTATGTCCAGCTTTGGCAGAGGCTCGGAAGTTGATCCTAAAACCAATTTTTAATGAACTAGGAATAAGAACATGCAGGCAAGCAATTATTACCTGTTTGAGTGGGGCCAATTTAAAACTTACTTACCACTTTGTTAAGTTCATTATTATTGCTGAGAAGAAACTCAAAGACGAAGAACAAGTAAATAACTGTTTACCGTAATCCAAAGTAAAAAAAGAAACTTATTTTAAGAATTGTTTAAATCAAAAAGTATGCCAGTTGAAGGGTCTATTAGTATAATTTACTATAGTTATGCACATTGCACTTTACTATAGCTAGCAAATGGAAAACAGCAAAAAATGTATTTATACTAGTATTTCCTACTGCTAACATTGTCACTTTAAGTTAAATGCTGCTATAACAGTGATTGCTGCTAATATATTGTACTCTAGTTAATACCTGTATTTTAATCAGTGTGTAAACGTTTAAATATTATTATGGAATTGACTGTATTAATGCAATTTTAGATGATCATTTTAATATGATTATAACTTTGTGCATAGTATATGTTTGTTTATGTAGGTTGCTTTTATCTATTCTTGTTTGTAATGATTTTAATTAATCAACAAATAAATACTTACTTACTGCTTACTACTGCTTAGAGGGTACCACATGGGTTGAATATGTGTCTTATTTCTGCAGAACAATGGCCCCAGATGCGCAGGAGCTCAGATGCTCACTGCAGGATGTGTGAGACTTGCCAGGCAAGTGGGACGAGTGGGGGGAAGATTAAGGCTCCCCTACAGCCCTTTCCCGCTGTGAGTACCCCATTCAAGAGAGTGGGCATTGATATTGTGGGGCCTCTGGATCCCAAGACAGCCATGGGCAACAGGTTCATCATGGTCTTGGTGGACCATGCCACCCGGTACCCTGAGGCCATCCCGCTCAGGTCAGTGACGGCCCCCGTGGTGGAACGGGCGCCGATGGGGATTTTCTCCCGTGTGGGATTCCCCAGAGAGGTGGTGTCCGATAGGGGAACTCATTTAATCTCCAAGTACATGAAGTCTCTGGGGGAGGAGTGTGGGGTAACGTATAAGTTCACCACTCCTTACAACCCCCAGGGTAATGGGCTGGTTGAGAGATTCATGATTATGGCCCTAGGTGAGCCCATACGGCGTAAGTGTGATGTCCGCCTGCCATGCCTGTTGTTTGCTTACCGTGAGGTGACACAGAAGTCCTTAGGTTTCAGTCCCTTTGAGCTGCTATATGGTCACCCGGTAAGAGGGCCTCTGAGTCTGGCCAAAGAAGGCTAGGAGCAATCATCCAGGAAACCTCCCCAGGATGTGTTTAGTTACATGCTGCCCTTCAGAAAGCAGGCACTATATAGCTCCTCCCGTGTAATTTCTGCGCACTCCTCCTTTGGGACCTTCCAATCGGGTCAAATTCTTGTATTTCCAAATTTGATAAATGACCGTCATGAGATGGGGCCAAGTAAAGATCTTCATAAAATTTCCTAAAAGCTTTTCTAATCTCGGCAGGTTCTGGCACGACTTTACCCTGCATGTTTCTGATCCTCTCTATATGTCCTGCTGCCAACTTCTGTCTGGCCCTGATTGCCAATAATCGGCCCACGGTCTCACTATGTTCATATGTTAAGACACACATCGGAACACCGTAGTGGAGAAGACCGAACTCGGAATCACAAGACCCAGAACCATACCCGCCCCGAACTACACTTCCCAGAGGGCAACGCGCGGTGAACACAAGCGGAGGGCGTCACCCTAAAAACAACCGGGAAGTCAGCAGTCGGCGTCGGATATTTTGAATCATAGACGCGAGTCCGCATTGCCGACGCTTCAAGGTAGGTGAGCTCTGTATCGAGTGTGTGAGTTGTAGAAGCGCTGAACGCTATTGCTGGAAGGCGGCAACACACAGACAGGACCCTGCTTTCACGGGTGTTTGAGACCCGTCCACTCCGTTGAACCTTGCCAGTCCCCGCTCGAGGGTTATCGAGCGCGTGGGACGCAGTCCCTTCACAGACCTTGCCAGTCCCCGCTCGAGGGTTATCGAGCGCTTGGGACGCAGTCTCTTCACAGACCTTGCCAGTCCCCGCTCGAGGGTTATCGAGCGCTTGGGACACAGTCCCTTCACAAGCCTTGCCAGTCCCCGCTCGAGGGTTATCGAGCGCTTGGGACGCAGTCCCTTCACAGACCTTGCCAGTCCCCGCTCGAGGGTTATCGAGCGCGTGGGGCTGTGTACCCTTCTTGAACTCTGCCAGTCCCCGCTCGAGGGTTTTTGAGTGCGAGGAACTATACTGGAATTCCGTTTGTTTTTGTGTCTGTTTGCCCTCCGTTGGAGCGTGTCAGGACTGACACGATTGCGGAGGACGACAGTAATAACACTAACCGGCTTCCTCTTTACTCGAGTGGCATTGTCGGCCATTACTTAGCACGGTGTCCTCTGTTGGTGGATGCTAGGACTGGCATTCGTGCAGAGGACGGTTGGAGCCTCTACCGTAACACTTCTTTGTATAGTGTAGTAGCCTGGTGTGAGCCAGCAGTAATAAAGAGCTGGTTTACTTATCAAGATACGTCTGCTCTGTTTTCTTGAGGTGCGGACAGGGGTGTTCTAGGGTGGTGTTGAGTTACCCGATCCAGAGGAATCCAGGATTACATAATATCCGACCTCACCAACAACAATCACCTCCTGGTTGGGTAACAGGCCATGGCCACCATGGAGGACGTATTGGCGGAGTTGTTAGACGTCCAAAACTAACTAGCTGCGTCGCGCCAGGAGACGGCGGACTTAAGAGCTAGGGTGGACAACCAGCAGAGGAATCCGTTCAACGCAGGGGCTTCTACCACGGGGACGCCTGCTGCAGTGGTAGTGGAGATGCCAGTAGAAATACCTCTTGGCACACCGGAAAGATACAGTGGGGATCCCACCACCATCCAGGTCTTTATAACGCAGGTGGCGCTGCACTTCTCCTGCAAGCCAAAGTTGTTCCCCACTAACCAGGCGAGAGTAGCCTTCATGATCTCTTATTTGGCTGGGAACGCAGCTCAGTGGGCAGTACCGTTGGTGAGCAGGGACGATCCGCTTTTGTACGATTGGGAACAGTTCCAGGAGGAGTTCGTAAAGGTGTTCGATCGGAGAGCGGATTCCTACACAGCGGACAGGGAATTGCTGGAGCTGAAACAAGGCTCAACCGGGCTTGTCCAGTACCTGAACGCATTTCGACGCCTGGTTGCTGAATCCAAATGGCCCCCTGCCAAACAAACTTCACTATTTCACCAGGGTCTGAGCGAGGACTTGAAGGATGTGATCGCACAGATAGACCCCCAACCTGTTCACTGCGAAGACCTGATCAGCCTATCCCTTCGCCTCGACCACCGCCTTAGCGAAAGGCGTGGGGGTGTTCATAAGAAGGACAAAGCCCCGCTCGCAACGGGCCATACGGCTATTTCAGAGGCGACACCCGCATCACGTTCCGAATCCATGGACATCGGGGCAGTCAGAGCCAGCCTTATGGCACTCGAGAAAGAGTCAGGTAGAAAACAAGGCCTGTGTTTATACTGCGGCAAGAAAGGGCATTACGTCCGCGAATGTCCTGTTAAATCAAAGACAGGACGTCCTCGCCCCGGTCGCATGTCCACTGCGATTGTGGACAAGACGGCGAAAAACTAACAAGCTCCTGGAACAACGAAGGGGATTCCCGGAGTCATGGCTTTATCCCTTCAGCACAGCTGCAAACTTCGGCGTGTAACCGACACATGTACATCCCGTTACAGTTGCTGGTACGGAGCTCATGGGTTTCGGTCTCCGCCATGGTCAACTCAGGGGCCACCGGGCTGTTTATGGATGAGAAGGAAGCAGGACGTATCGGTTTGGCCCTGCAGAGGTGCGCGGCCGCAGAGGAGGTGTTTGCTGTTGATGGCCGCAGGCTGGTTTCTGGGCCCATCAGCCACCACACCGGTGACGTTGAGGTGGTATACGGGACACAACACAAGGAGGTGGTGGACTTCAAGATCATCTGTGCTCCGCATTATGGGATCATTTTGGGATTGCCCTGGCTGATGAAACACAACCCCACCATCAACTGGGAAACCCAGGAGCTGCAAATGGATTCCCCTTATTGTTCTCGGTTCTGCAGAAGGCCAAAGAGGTCTCACAAGAACCCGAAGACCACAGGGTGGGTGGTGGCCACCGCTGCGGAAAAGGAGGTGGTCCTCCCTGAGGCATACCTAGCCTATAGAGACGTATTCGATGACGACCAAGCGGAAACGCTCCCCCATAGGATCTATGACTGCCAAATCGATCTGGTCCCTGGGGCTTCGCTACCTGGCGGCCGGCTGTACGCATTGTCCGAGCCGGAAAACATCCACCCCCGTGCTTATCTGGATAAGATGTTACAGCTCGGGTTCATTAGGCCTTCATGATCACCCGCGGCATCACCGCTGTTTTTCATCCCTAAAGCCAATGGGGAACTGCGCGCCTGTGTGGACTTCAGGGCGCTCAACGCCATCACAATAAAGAACCGATACCCCCTGCCGCTCATCAACGTGCTCCTAGAACAAGTGAAGAAGGCCCGTGTGTACACCAAGCTCGATCTGAAAGGGGCTTACCATCTCGTCCGCATGCGGTGCGGGGACGAGTGGAAAACGGCCTTCAAGACGCGGTTCGGCCTTTTTGAGTACAGAGTGATGCCGTTCGGGCTGTGTAACGCCCCTGCAGCGTTTCAGTTCTTCTTGAATGATGTGCTAAGAGACATCCTGGATGTATACGTCGTCGTATACATCAATGACATTTTGATCTACTCGGACAACACAGAAGACCACGTGGGACATGTGGCTTCGGTACTACGGATCCTGCGAGAAAAATTGCTTTACTGCAAGCTCAGTAAATGCGATTTCCACGTGACAACGGTGGAATTCCTCTGGGTCATGTTAAGCCCCGAAGGACAAACAATGGCGGAGAGAAAGGTGAAAGCAGTGGCAGAATGGCCGGCACCTAAGAACATAAAAGAAGTTCAGAGCTTTCTTGGCTTTGCCAACTTTTACTGCAGGTTCATTGAAGGGTTCTCAGGGCTAATGACTCCCATCACGCATCTTTTGAGGAAGTCTGTGACGTTTCTGTGGTCGGCAGAGGCCGAGAGTGCGTTCTGTGCGTTGAAGCATGCCTTTGTGTCCGCTCCTATCCTTGCTCACCCTGACCCGGAACAGCAGTACCTGGTGGAGGCAGACGACTCGGATTTGGCGGTGGAGGCAATTCTATCCCAAAGGGACCCTGTGACGGGGTTGCTGCATCCCGTTGCGTTCATGTCCAGTAAACTGAACGTGGCGGAACGGAACTACCATGTCGCCGAAAAAGAGCTCCTGGCCATCAAGGACGCCTTTGCCGAGTGGAGACATCTGCTGATGGGGGCCAAACACGTGGTGTTGGTGTACACAGACCATCAGAACCTCCAGTTCATGACGGCTGCCAGGCAGCTGTCTCCTCGTCAACTAAGATGGATTCTGTTCTTCTCCGGCTTCCACTTCACCATCACCTATAGGCCGGGAACCGAAAACAGGAAAGCTGACGCTCTTTCGAGGCAAACCACCGAGGCGGAGCGTCCTCTACCGACCTTCGAGTCCATCATACGACCGGGTGCGGTGGTGGGTGCTATCCAGCCGGGGGCATTCCTACAAGGCATACAGAAAGGAGTCAACACATTCCGGTGGAAGACATGGTTGCGGAGGCACGAGGAATGGCATGTGCGTGACGGCATTCCAGTGAGGGGTCGTTGTGTGTTGGTTCCTACCACACGCCTACAGAAACAGGCCTTCAAGTGGTGTCACGAGTCGCCCAGTGCGGGACACTTCGGATTGGAGAAGACTGTCGACTACGTAGTGCGACAGTTTTGGTGGCCATCTGTGAGGGCGGATGTTCGGAGCTGGATTGCCGCATGCGCGACCTGCGCAGCCATGAAATCAGATCACAGACGCCCCAAGGCCTTCTGCAACCGCTACCGACTCCAGCCAGGCCATGGGACCGCATATCCCTGGATTTCGTGGTTGGGTTGCCTGTGGACAAGGGGTATACCGCCATTCTTGTGGTCATCGACTACTTGACCAAGATGGGTCACTTTATAGCCTGTAAGGGAGTACCCACGGCCGGACAGTTGGCGGTCACACTCCTGAAGGAGGTGGTGCGGGTTCACGGCCTACCCAGCGTAATCGTTTCGGACCGGGTATCACAGTTCACGGCGTGGTTCTGGAAAACCTGGTGTTCGGCGCTACACGTCACATCCGCGTTGTCCACCAGCTACCATCCGCAAACTGACGGCCAGACAGAGCGCCTCAACCAAACGTTGAAACAATACCTCCGCTGTTTCATCGACCAGGGTAAGGAAGAGTGGGTGGATAAGTTGTGGCTTGCAGAAATCGCATATAAGAACGCCACACACACCTCCACAAAGGTGTCTCCGTTCTACAGCAACTACGGGCACCATCCCAGGCTCCTTGCTTTGTTACACCCTTCGACGACGTCGGGCATGCCTGAAACCATCAGAAGAGTGGCTCACATCCGGGACACAACGGTGAGCGCTAGGAGGTGCTTGGAGGAGGCCAAGAGGAAATACAAGGCGTCGGCGGATAACCGACGACAACAGGGCCCACTGTACCAGGCTGGGGATTACGTATGGGTGTCATCAAGGAACCTGAGGTTCCGCAAACACAGTGTTTTCCATCCTCGATTCATTGGGCCTTACCGCGTAAAGGAATGCATCAGTCCGGTGAACGTGAGACTGGAGTTGCCGGACAGTTTGCGCATCCACCCTGTGTTCCATGTCTCCCTGCTCAAGCCGTCGTTTGCACCCAAGATACCCGCACCTCCACCTGTATGGGTGGACAGGGAGCGTGACTACGAGGTCAAGGGCATCAGGGATTCGCGCTGGCGCAGGGGTAAGTTGTGGTACCTTGTGGCGTGGAAGGGCTACGGGCCGGAGGAGGAGCCCTGGGAGCCTGTCGCCGGAATTTGTGCGCCGCGGCTGGTGTCCGCTTTCCACAGGAAATTCCCGGCAAAACCCGGTCCGGCTGGGGGCCCCTGACGGAGGGGGAATGTACTGTTAAGACACACATCGGAACACCGTAGTGGAAAAGACCGAACTCGGAACCACAAGACCCAGAACCACACCCGCCCCGAACTACACTTCCCAGAGGGCAGCGCGCGGTTAACACACGTGGAGGGTGTCACCATAAAAACAACTGGGAAGTCAGCAGTCGGCGTCGGATATTTCGAATCATAGACGCGAGTCCGCATTGCCGACGCTTCAAGGAAGGTGAGCTCTGTATCGAGTGTGTGAGTTGTAGAAGCGCTGAACGCTATTGCTGGAAGGCGGCAACACACAGACAGGACCCTGCTTTCACGGGTGTTTGAGACCCGTCCACTCTGTTGAACCTTGCCTGTCCCCGCTCGAGGGTTATCGAGCGCGTGGGACGCAGTCCCTTCACAGACTTTGCCAGTCCCCGCTCGAGGGTTATCGAGCGCTTGGGATGCAGTCCCTTCACAGACCTTGCCAGTCCCCGCTCGAGGGTTATGGAGCGCTTGGGACACAGTCCCTTCACAAACCTTGCCAGTCCCCGCTTGACGGTTATCGAGCGCTTGGGACGCAGTCCCTTCACAGACCTTGCCAGTCCCCGCTCGAAGGTTATCGAGCGCGTGGGGCTCTGTACCCTTCTTGAACTCTGCCAGTCCCTGCTCGAGGGTTTTCGAGTGCGAGGAACTATACTGGAATTCCGTTCGTTTTTGTTTTTGTTTGCCCTCCGTTGGAGCGTGTCAGGACTGACACGATTGCGGAGGACGACAGTAATAACACTAACCGGCTTCCTCTTTACTCGAGTGGCATTGTCGGCCATTACTTAGCACGGTGTCCTCTGTTGGGGGATGCTAGGACTGGCATTCGTGCAGAGGACGGTTGGAGCCTCTACCGTAACACTTCTTTGTACAGTGTAGTAGCCTGGTGTGAGCCAGCAGTAATAAAGAGCTGGTTTACTTATCAAGATACGTCTGCTCTGTTTTCTTGAGGTGCGGACAGGGGTGTTCTAGGGTGGTGTTGAGTTACCCGATCCCGAGGAATCCAGGATTACATCATAGCAGTCCTGCTTTTTTAGCTAAGTACTTCCCCGCAAGCCTCTCAGCGTTGAAATCAATCAGAGAGGCTTTGGTTATATTGATAAAGTTCATGATTCTAACCATGTCACCTCCACGAGGCACGACTCTAATCAATACTGTTTCCAATCTGGCAATGTTAGATTTCGGGGTCTCTAGTTGGCACAGGTAGGTACTTGTGACAAATAGGGACCCCTGCCTCTAGTCAGGATAAGGGGATTACACTCCTAAAGTAACCCCTGCTCACCCCCTTGGTAGCTTGGCACAAGCAGACAGGCTTATCTCAGAGGCAGTGTGTAAAGCATTTGTGAGCACATACAGTAACCAGTAACAATACTACAGATGGATACCACACAAGGTTTTTATATCAAAAATACATATACTTAATATAGATTTACCACAAGACCATAAACGACAAAACTACAAAATACTGTTCCTTTAAAATGGTAGATTTAGCTTAGTTTAGTTTAGTTCCTAAAGTGCGACCCTTTACGTCAATGTACCTTAGGCTGCGTTGCGCTTCCACGACAAGCAATGTCGCAGCGAGGGAAATGCGGCAAAGTTCAGGTGCAAAGAAATAAAGGTGTGAAGATCTTCCCGATGCGGCATGCATCTCCGATGATGCAAGAAGTTCTCGAATCGAAGCGCGGACTGCAGCGCGACACCCTTGTTTCGCGATACGACGGCAACAGCTCCACCTGTGACACTCTTCTCCCACGATGCGTGAAGCTTCCGCACGATGCAACAACTACAGCGGCGACATCCACGATGCGACGGCAGCAGCTCCGACGGCGGCGCGCTTCTCAGGGATGCGAGGCGCTCTTCTACGATGCGGTGCAGTGTGACAGTTCCAGCGGCGACACCCTCTTTCGGAGTTGTGACAGCAGGCACAGCGAAGGCGACACACTCCGACCTTGTTGCGAGACTCTTCTCTCGATGCGGTGCAATACAACAAGCTACAGCGGCAACACCCTCCTTAGGAGTTGCGAAGGCAGCAGCAGCGATGGCGACACTCTTCCTCTTCATCGCGTGACGCTTCTCTCAATGCGATGCAGTGCAGTGCGACAGCTACAGCGCCGACTTTCGCGATGCGACGGCAGCAGCAGCGATGGCGACACGCTTCTTCTTCTAGGAGTCGCGCTTCCAGCTCCTTGCAACACACAGTTCCTCAGAAGGCTCAAAACAGCAGCAAGCACTTCCACAAGTGGAGTGGTGTGGCTCACTGGTTAGAGGCGGCAGACCCGGGAGCAGAAGTCGGCCCGGGACCAGGGTTCAATTCCCGACGCGGCAGGGTCGTGGACCAGGGTCAGCAGACTTGACAATTCTCGCCTCGGTGCCTACTCTAACCTGGGGTCCCACTCAGCAACTCTGGGCATTAGCTTGCCTAATCTCCACAACGGCCCCATCAACGCCGGGGATGCCTGGCTCCACCTTGGGGATTCCCAGTAGGGACCATCCCACAGGGAAAGCCAGGACGGGTTCCCCAGCGGTATACAGCGCCGGGACGCCCCTTTGCTGGGGCAGCTGTGCGCTTTACAAGTATACAACATTTAACATTTAACAAGAACTCTACGGAGCTGGGGGTTGAAGTCTGTTGTCCCTGAGACTTCAGCAGGAGACAAGCTCTATTCCAAGCCCTCGGAGATCCTTCAAAAAGTCGAAAGCAAAGTACACAAAGTTCCTTTCTCCTTCCTTTGGCAGTAAGGCAACCACTGCAGGCCAATCCCCCAAGCGGCACTTCAGCTTGGGAATAGTCTATCCTCAGTTTCTTCTGGTTCCTCCCCTCAGCAAAGGTTTCTTCTTGTAGTCTAAAAGTGATCTAATTTCTTTGGATCAGGGTCCCAATATTTATGCCCCAAAATCCTTTGTCCTCTGAGGGCAGAGGGGCCTTTGCCCAGTCCATACCAGTTCTGGAGCACTCTGTTTACATGACTTCTTCTTTCCTTTCACACTGCAGAGCAGACACATCAGACGCCCCACAGGTGGTGGAGCCAGCATTGTGGAGGAAAGGCACAGCCCTGGAGCACTCTGTTGACATAATTCCTTCTCTCCTTTCACAGTGCATGGCAGAGACATCAGACACACCACAGGGGTGGAGCCAGCACTGTGGGGGGCAGGCACAGTCCTATTCAGGTCCCAGGTACAACTCCTCCCTCCCATCTAGATCTTTCTATTCACCACTGGGCTGACTCATTCTGTCTCCTAGAATCCCCCACCCCTGTCACTCAAACTCCAGACAAGTAATACACAACCTAGCAGAGGCAGGCTTGGAAGGTTAGACAAGAAAATACCTACTTTCAAAAAGTGGTATTTTCAAACACAGAATGTTAAAACCAACTTCACTAAAAGATGTATTTTATCATCCTGAGTTCAGGCATACTAAACTCGAATTTCTACCATGTTCCCTGAGTCAGTTAGGATTATAAGAGGTAATGATCTAACTGCCCATTCTGGCCTATGGAGAACAGGTCGCCTTACAATAGCGAAAATGAAAATGGCTGTAATTCACTATTAGGACATGCCACACACACCAGGGCATGTCCTACCTTATACTTACAATGCAGCCTGCCCTTGAGCCTACCATAGGGGTGTCTGATATGAAGAAAAGGGAAGGTTTAGGGACTGGCAAGTGGGTGCACTTGCTCAGTCAACATGGCAGTACCAGACTGCACACAGGCTCTGTAATGGCAGGCCTTAGACACATTTTACAAGGCTGCTTATGTGGGTGGCACAACCAGTGCTGCAAGCCCACCAACAGTATTTGGATTTACAAGTCCTGGGCACATTCAGTGCACTGTACTAGGGTCTGACAAGTAAACCAAACAACCAATCATGGAATCACTAATCCATACAGCAATTTACAATAGGGAGAGCATATGCACTTTAGCACTGATCAGCAGTAGTAAAGTGCCCAGAGTCATAAAACAGCCTGTCATATAGCTACTGTATATCTTTATAATGGGTTAAGTTAGCATAGGCTCATTAAATGTTTAAACGCCATTTTTCCTTTTGCTGCTTCTGCACACGACACTTAATTATTGATTTAGCTTTCAACCTAGTAGTTTGTTGTGGTTTACATGAGAATAATATGTTATTACTCTGATATCAGCTTTGCTTAATAAACTATGTCTGTACAGAGAGTGCTGAAGCTTCAGGAACAACACGATACAGAATTGTTATGAGGTCTGATCTTCGCGCCTTCATAGACATAACATAAGTGCAGCTTCTGCCAACTTTGGGCTTCAGGCGGGTTTTTATATTGCTTTGCTTGAGGCACAAAAACACACTTGATGCTGTTCGCATGCAGAGAGAGCTGGTGTATGCTGATGTGATCCCTTCATTCTAGGACACTGAGGTATGGGCCCGCCCTAATTCAACCCAAAGAGACCTTCTTAGCTATTAATATAATATGCGAGTTAGGGAGGGTGAGAAATAAGTGTTTTTAACCCTTATTGATTTACAGTATGGTAACATGCTGTCACCATTCGCTTTCTTTGGACTAGGAACTATGCTTGTAGCTTTGTTTCTGATAATATGTTTACTTGTATTATCTAAGATACTGCGCCTGAGAAGACGGCATTAGTAAATAAACATTTCAAATGCTCACGAGTTCTTCTTTACTCCATGTTCTGGTTTGTAATGATTGTATAACGAAAGAGTGCTCATGTGTTCCACGTAACCTGAGGTTGGTGAGTTCATGTTCTGGTTTGTCTAAACATTGGGAGTTGGTTATGACCAATGAGACACTGTAGCTAGCTCGGTAAGGGGTTTGTTGGGTACTAAGGTGAGTTTTCGGTCACCCTAATTCGCTGAGGTTCCAATCCTCTGTGCACAGTTCTGTGGGAGAACAGAAACCCTGCTACAAGCCAACAACAGGTCAGAAAAATAGAGGAGGAAGGCAAAAAGTTCAGGGATGACCCTGCAAAAAGGGCCAAGTCTAACAGGCAATCTTTTGATCAAACTGTTTAATCTGTTCTACCTCTTTTTTCTTTTGCTCAAGCTATAGCTCAAGCTATATTGCAGAATCTCACCTCTCGCTGATGCCTTGAAAGCATCCCAAACCATTCCAGGTGTGGCACTACCACTATTACAAAAAAAAATCCCTGATCCAGCCCTTCATACATTCAATAAATGTTATATCTGATAAGAGTGCCTTCTTAAATGTCCATCTTGAATACTCCTTCCTTGCTCCAGTTACTGAAAACAACAGGGTTCTGATCGGACATAACCCTAGGAAAGAGCTGAATCCATGCCTCTTGGGAGTATGGATGGTGAAGCTAAAAAATAGTCCAATCTGGCAAACTTGCCGTGTGGAGCAGAATAGAAAGTATTGCCAGGCTCCGGAGCTCTAAGTTTAGGCCAAGCGTCTACTAGACCGATTTTGTTTACAAAGTTTTTCAGTGCCCTCATAGAATGTGGTTTCCGCCCCTTGCTGGAAATTCCTAATGTCCCCGGGATGCCTCTAGATCCGTTAAGATTTAGATCTACACACACCACATACGGTGCTGGCCAGGATGGTAGTTCATTAGACAAAAAGAACAGTAGCCCTGGGTCATCTAACACTGGGGCGTAGACTGTACACAATGTAAATGAGCCGGTTGTATGCCTGCATTCTAGTATTACCCATCCACCATTCTTATCAAAAGCTTTCCTACCTGGATTAATGGCACTGCCTTTTATGAGAACCGCAACACCCTTAGTCTTCACATCTTGAGTAGTTTAAGTTGCTACCTTCAAACCCAAGGATTTAAGTAGATTGCAATCGTTCCTAGTGATGTGGGTCTCCTGAAGACAATAAACATCAGCTTTTATTACTTTAAGATCTTCCTGGATCTTCCTCCTCTTTGTAATGTCATTAAGCCCGCAAATATTAATAGAAGCGATGCGTACTTTAGCCATTATTCCAATGAAACGTTGCATCCAGCTGTGTTGCCTTATCAGAATTAATACAGATGATGTGCTGGCCCTGCAGGCGCTCACATCCAGTCTTTCTTACAGATTGTTCTCTAAACTTTGGTATCAACAAAATGACGGCAGTCACAAAGAAAGTACTTCTGCTGCCATTTACATTTCACCTTACCACCGTGAACCCCCCTGCCCCGCCCCCTATCCCACCACCCCTTCTCTAACCCACCCTCCCCTACCCTTAGAAAAAGCCAGACCCATGGGGTATGAGTCAAGTCAAGTCAAGTCAAAAACCACTTTATTCGATTTTGTTAAAAATCATAAAAGCATACTACAGCAATTAAAAATCAGTCCAAGTGCATATTTAAAAGTATTTCATACAATACAATATAAAAACAATAAAAAGATCAGATTAAAAAGGACTCTACATGTGCAAAAAAGCTAGATATACCACGTTCGTCACACTCCACACTGTTAAGCATCTAATTTCCTCTTCCTTATTCGCACAGCAGCAACAAGGAAATTTGCTACACTAAACATTACCAAGGGCGAATCAAGCATTTGTCAAAATAGAAGAGCTGGTTTTGCTTGCATAAAGGCTTTCCCCTTTAACAAAGGTAACAGATACTTCTGCCTTGGAGCATGATAAAGGGGGCAGAACAACATAAGGTGCATATTGTCTTGAATAGAAAAATTGTCGCATTTACATACAGGTGCATCCTCAAGCTTAAACCAACCCTGTCTGTCGCAGAGTACCAAATAAATCTGGTTAAATCTAAACTTAACCAGAAGCCACCTGTGAAACGGAATGGTAACTACAGCAAGATACGGTTGGATGGCTATACAGGTGATTGTCATAAAATGTGCTCTAACCATAGGTTTTAATAACTGGAGTTGTTCTCTCTCCAAAGACTTAAGCTTGTAAAAGTTTTCCTTCACCCAGATTAAGTCTGCTTTTTTTAGGTCAAGCGGGGAGGAGAAAATCTCCGGGCGTCCAAGTTCTACAGAGCACTTATAAATATATGCCAACCAAGCAATATCTTTATATTTGTCAAGTTTTAAACAATCCATCAGGATTTTGTGGTTGAGACCTAGGTTATTATTAATCCAGACCCTTATCCACAAAAGAATGGGTGCCATAGAGAGGATATCAGTAATGTATCCTACTCCAAGCTCCTGATGGACAGAAAAAGTGGGGGTTGATGAAGGAAGTCCTAATATAGAACAGAAAAACTTATTAACCTCTATTTGAATGGTTTCAGTTTTTACATATCCCCACAATCCAGCTCCATACCTAGCTATAGCCAATGATTTTGCCCTATACAAAGCTAATAGTGCACCACTTGGTTTCCCCCCGAGTCTCCTTGAGAAGCTTAGAATAGCGTTAACAGAGCTCCTCACTGCTTTGGTTTTTGCTGTTAACTGGGGGGTCCAACTGCCCTTAGTGTCAAAAATTACACCGAGGTAAGTGAAGGCTTTTACGTTAGTGATTACTTCCCCCTTACAATAAAAGTATTTGGTATTATTTTTAGCTGCCCCAAAAACCATAACATGAGATTTTGCATTGTTAACCACAAGGTCAAGAGAAGACATAAAATCACTGAATGCATTGAGAAGTCTCTGGAGGCCCAGATGTGTCCTAGCTATTAAAGCGGCATCATCCGCGTACAGGAGCACTGGGATATGAGTGTCTCCTGCACGCGGTGTGTCCGCAGACGCAGCCAGAAGACTTCTCTCCAGAGAGTTTATGTAAAGAGTAAACAGCATAGGGGCAAGGATGCAGCCTTGCCGCACACCCCTGCCTGATTTAAACCATGCTGTACGATGTCCATCTTGATCCATTCTAATGGAAGCCTTTAAATCCTTATGGAGTTCAGCTAAGAAGTAAACCAAAGGAGGATCCAATCCCATTTCTAATAACATGCCCCACAGCTTGGCTCTATTCACTAAATCAAATGCTGTGGATAGATCCATATAAGCAACAAAAATTGCCCCCTTTTTTGCCTTAGTGTATTTAGAAATTAACATGTGCAAGTTTAAGCATTGATCCTCCGTCCCTCTGCCTGACCGGAAACCATACTGGGCATTGGACAAAATATCATTCTCTAGTGTCCACATGTTGATTTTCGCCAACAGTACTTTACCCAGGATCTTCATGGAAGAATCCAGCAAGGATATAGGGCGATAACATTTCGGGTCGCTTCTTAGTCCTTTTTTAAAAATTGGGACAATGATTGAACATGCCCAGGTGCTGGGGAATCCCCCTACAAGTACACGATTAAAAATATTCGTTAATATAGTTGCCCACAACTCTGGGTTTGATTTATATAAGTCCAGAGGGACCCCATCGGGTCCTGGGGCTTTATTCTTAGCAGACCCAATTATCGCAACCTTAACATAATTTTCAGTAAAATCTAAAATGGGTTGCATGTCAGAGTAGCAAGGTATACAAAATGTTTCATAAACTTGATTGCTCCCATAGATAACTGAAAAATGATTAAGCCACTCTGATTCAGGTATATTTGTCTCAAGATCTATGTTACGTGTTTGGGCAAATATGGGGTTATTTATTATGGACCAGAATTTGGAGCTATGTTTGAGGGTGGTTGAATCCATCAAAGCGTCCCATGCTTCTTCTTTTACAGCTTTTTTCCGTAACTTTACCGCCTCAGCATATTTTTTCCTTAGCTGCGCTATCACTAACTTATTTCTAGGGGAGTGTTTAAGCGCTGCAATCAATGCGGAGTGGGCTTTTGAACAAGAGTGGTCGAACCAACCGGAGACTGGGGCAGGTCCCCTTTTTGGACTAAGAGTAAGTTCTTTATCCACCCTCGAGCAGATAGCATCAAAGGCGGCAATAGTCGCTTTATCCCCCCTGGCAGGGTCCCTACAGGTCTGAAATTCCACCATCATATCTTGTTCAATAAGATTCAAAAAGTCCTCTGGGCAAACTTTGGTCCATTTTAAATGCCTCCCTTGATCTTTGCTCTTAACGTGTTTCACGGAGGTGGCCGACAAAGCCCCCTTGAGCAATCCAAGCGACCCATCCAGGATTAAGCACACTGGGTTGTGGTCACTGAATCTACTATCAATAGCGTTGTAAAAGTGAACATAGTGAAGAAGCCCTGGGGACAGAAAAATGTAATCGATGATAGATTCACTACCCCTTGCACTATATGTGACCACACGATCATTTGGGTCAGAAAAGCCTGGTTCATACAGGTCATTTGCTGATAGCAAATGTTCCATTGCTAATCCCTTCAAATTATGCTCAAAGTGGGGAGGAGTCGTAAAATCAGGCCCATTAAAGTCTTTGATCTGGCAATGTGAGTCACACAGATGAACGTTAAAATCACCCATTAAAATAATTTGTACAAAAGTGGTTTGTTTTGACATGTAATCAGTTACAAATAAACTTAAACTTTCTAAAACAAAATTTTGGGGACCTCCCTGCAGAGAGTTATAACAGTTAATAAGAACTGTCTTATTTTTATCTGAGTGGCGGATCTCTAAGAGCTGAAAATAATGTGAGGAGCTAGGAATTTCCCTCACACTCCCAGCTATTTTTAGTGAGACCAGGAACATCAGGCCGCCTATGTCCCTTACCGCCTGGGTACACTGTGCTTTGACAAAGAATGAAGAGTAACCATCCAGCCAAAATGAGTTATCCCTTGCCCAAGTTTTCTGCATGGCTACTATGTCGTGTTCTTTCAGCTTACCCAACCAAGTTGGGTCATCCTGTTTGGCGCGTAAGCCAGCAATGTTCCAGGATAAGATACTAGCTTTTCTGTTACCTAGTTCTGTTGTCACCTCCCCTTCATTGGGTGCAACATTACAGGGGGTGGGGATATTAACAGTGATACAAGGGGTAAAGATTTTAGTAAAGTCATCCAGGGCATCGCCTGGCAGGTTTGTTTGCTCGGGCTCTAGTCAATCCATGTTGTCATGATTAGCGAGAGCCGCAAATCTGTTTGAGAGGGGCAAGTTATCTGGCTGTGTGTGCTTTGCAGAAGTAACTACGCCGCCGCCCCTCGCTTTCTTTGTCACCCATTCATTCCCTTGAGAGGGGAGAATTTTTTTGCCCAGAAACCCATGATTGGTATTTAGCTGCGACCCGCCATGCCCGCCTACGGCTGACATGAGTGCAGGTGGGTAGAAGAAACCCAGCGGCATGGCGCGCACTCCCTAGACTAATGGATCCAAGGGGGAAGCATCCCAAAAGATGCGGCTAATGACATCACGAGATTTAAAATTAACAATAACACAGTCACCTGCCACACACTTCTTAGTTCTGCCCACCCAATCAACCCTTCTACACATCAGTATATTAGCTGCGATATTACTTTCACCCGTGCAATTTGCATTGCACCATTTTTCCGTATGGTTACGCAGCGTTTCATGGTGTTCTACCTCCCCCGCATCTAGTTTGGGTACATTTACCAGCACGGCGACAAAAGGTGTTGCATCGGGGGGTAGGTGCACTGGAGGTACCCTGCCCGTCCGGTCTCCCAGAAGACCTAACGGCTTTCCCAGTGAAACACGGTTAGGCATTGTTGGCGGCATGGGCATATATCTTCCGTTTACAACTTTCCCTTTAGTAGACGCAGAGTTTTCTGCGGGCATGTCGATTACTGGGTTAGAAGGAGGGTCAATTTCTAAAGGTGCTGAAACCTGGGGGACATGGGGACAAATCAAGTTAAGTGATGGTGATGCAGGGGCTTGACTAATCAAAAAATCATTAATGCGTTCAAATTTTTTCAACAAATTATTAACACAATCCTTTAGAGTCTCAGTTATGTCTGTTGCAATCTGAATTAAGGCCGATTCTAGCCTATCAGAATAAAGTTTTTCCAGAAGTAAACTGAGACCCTCCTCGGTGATGTAAGATGCCCGCTGGTCCCCAGATTGCATGTTTGTCGTGTTTTCTTTGACATCCATACCCTCAGTTGTGGGAGGTATAACAGTAATAGGGAGTACTGGAGAAGGCAAAACTGTGGGAGTCTCCGCCAAGTTTGTCCGGCATGGTTCAATTATAACCCTCGGCTCCAGTGGAACACAGCTAATGGGCGAGGAAATTGTAGAACTAGGGCTTCCAGATGTAGTTTCCAGGCCCAATGCACGTTCAGAGACAGCTATCTGGGTGGATAGTTCGTCCACTTTTGTTGTCAGGTATGTAATTATGCTGGTCGTATATTTTGGGACCTTGGCTTTAACTTCTCCTATCACCGGAGTGACTAATTTACGCTTACCCATGCTGTTAGGGATGTGGCCCGTCCCGTCCCTGGTCGTCCTTGGACGGCCTTAGACGGCCCGCCCTCTGCCCGGGCTCCGCCCGGCGTCGCCCGCGCGCGTCCCGCGACGCGGAAGGAAGGGCTTGCTCAAGTACGCCTCCCGGCGGAAGTCCCAGCTGGCAGGCGGCGTCCCCGCAGAGCAGGGGACGCTGGGGATTGTAGTTTTTCCCTCCCAGCCCCTCTCAGCGGCCGTGAATGGTCTGCGGCGGCGGGGGTGGCAGGGAAGGCAGGGGAGGCTACAGTCCTGGCAGTCCTGGCAGCACAGCGGTGTGATGGCGGTAAGCCCCGTAAGCAGCAGCAAAGGTCCACCCATGGGGTATGAGTGATGGAGACAGGAAAGAACGCCCCAGCTCCCCCCCAAGCCTCTTCATTACTTTATAAGGCCAATACATCATATAAGGAAAAAAGAGAAGAAAAAAACACCCTGCCTGTATATCTTTTAACTAACAGCAAAAACTCATTTAAATTAACCAAACAAGTGCATTAAGGCCTCATACATTTCTTTTATCCAACCGGGCTTGATCTAAGTACTCTCCAGCTTGGATTTCTGAGGTAAAGAATTTAACCGACCCTCTTACAATTGTCTTCAGCCTAGCAAGGGCTAGCAAAAATGCCTCAAACCCAGCATCCTGAAAGGGCTTAATCAGTTGCTGCAGTCGCCATCTATGCTCCACAGTAACATGACAAAAATCAGGGCGTACAGAAAAGGTAGTCTCTTTATATTGCCTTCTAGCCTCAGGTCGAGCTTTCTCGAATATAGCTCGTCTAAACATGTATTACCTAAATAAAAACAGAATGGCCCTTGGTTGGTTTAGATCGCTGCCAGCAATTTTATATTGAGTAAAAGGGAACTGGTGGACCCTCTGGACTTCCCGTTCCCATTCCCACCCTGTGAGCTCAGGGAAAGTTTCTTTAAGGAGATTTAAAATGAAAGAACGAATGTCTTCCCTTTCCAGGCCTTCTTTTATACCAAGGAAGCAGATGTTATTCCTCCTCATTCTCCATCTCTTCCAGCTTCCACAAAGCGTCGGAGAGCTGAGCGTTGTGGGATTTAGTTTCCTCTTTAACATTAGACAACTCCTTTTCGACCGCTGTTGTTCTTTCTTCCAAAAAGTTCATCCATTCACCAATCTCTGCACAGGTTTTCCCAACTTTCCACACTGCCCCCTCCAGTTTTTTAGAAGCATGCCTTGCCTACTTTCCATCTGCCCGAGTGTCAGCACAATGTTCTTTTATAGATTCTAGAATCATACTCAGAACGGAGTTCATATCTGTTGTACCCTTAGCCCGAGGTGCACCATGGGAGCATCCCGCCTGTTCGGTTGTCAGTCCCATTGGACCAATTATCCTAGTATAGGAGTAGTCTCATTTCAAACCAGGACCAGCTGATTGCCTTCCCTTATTTTTCTGAGTCTCAATATAACCTTTAGCCCCTTTAGCATTCATACAATATTTCTGTCGCTTCAAGGCTGTCTCGGGTACTTCAAGAGTACTAGAGCCTGATGATGAAATACTATTGTCATTCTCACAGTGGTCTGAATCAGATACGCCTGATAGTGACTCCTCAGTAAATGAGAAAAAAGTCTCTGTGTCATCGGAGATTATATCACCATCTGCTAAAGATAGTTTTTCAGGATATGTGGTACCTTCCACCTCCCCACAAGCTCCATTGAGTAGCGATGACAGCCCACAATTAGGGTGGTCAGGCAAAATTCAATTATCAACAGCCCCTTGGTCACCATATTTCACTTCCTTTTCTTTCCGGACATCTTTAATATTCCTGACCATGTCCTCCCGAGTTTCTGTGTATGTTACAGGGTTTTCCCCTTGACATCAACCAGATCTACGCTCAGGCTAAGGTCAGCTATCTCTGGGCCTGAATTACCAAGGGGTTCAGTAGTATGCTCCTGAGTGCCATCCCAAGGTAAAAAAAAATCAGTTATGCCAGGTCGGGGTGGTACAGAAAACACATTTGAATTATCCCCCTCTGAAGCTGCTGCGGCTTCTTCTAAAGTTTTCATGTTTGTCATTTTCTGCCCAGCAGTACGCTCAGTCTGAATCCTCTGTCTCCCTGCCCCTCCACACTCCACTTGCTTCTTAGATTTACGAGGCTCATTAGATTTACCTGCCGGTACACCAGAACTAACGGAGACTCCGGACTATTACCATAAATCTGCTGCGTTTGCAGTGATTTTCTATTCACCACTTCCTTCGTTTGCCTTGTAGTTTTAGGAGGCATCCTTCAAGGTGCCAGACTGAAGCTTGTTGTTGTGTTGAGATCCCTAAGAGCCAGCCTGTATCCAAACTTAGCTGCAGTTCTCACCCACAGCCTCAGGGTGGAGCGCAGTGAGCGCTTCATTCACCAGCGAGTCGATCGGTTTCCTCCTGAAACCCCCGCAGCTCCTCCGCACAGAGACACCGTCCGATGCCTCCCCTAGCATCGGATATTCGAGTCGCTTGCTCAGAATCAGCCAGGGCATCCGTGAATCGCTAACAGCCGGCACGGACCCCCTAAAGCTGCTGGTCGAAATCCGTGGTCCACCGATAAGTGTGTGCCGTTATCTGAGAATCGTTATCTTCTATGGAGCTCTAGGCTGGGGAGAGGAGCTCACTGCAGTATTCACGCTGCCGCCATCTTGCTTCCCGAGCCGGCACAGCTTCCAGACACTGGACAGATCTATGGTGAAAACAGTACTTGGCATACTTAACGCTAGCGATACTCTCATGTATGTGTGGCAAAGGGTAATGGATGATCCATATATTCTGATAAAGGTCTCTGAGATTGACGCACATGCGTAATTTCCCATTAGCCTTGCATGCTAAGACAATAGGACTAAGCCACTCAGACAACTCTATAGGCTGTATTACCCGAGTCACATATGCACGATTGAGCTCTTCCTTGATTCATGCTCTGAAGGCAAGAGGAAAATTCCTCACCTTATGCGCTTCAGGAGTGAACCCAGACCTTAGATTTATGCGATGCTCATATTTCTCTAAGCATCCTAACTTGTGGTTAGATAACTTGGGATATTTCGTAATCCACTTCACTCTCTCTGCCTTCTCCGTAAGTAGCACCTGCTCAGGGTGATTGGGGTTTTGCTCTCTCCACCCAAAGAGCGCTTTCCCCTTTTACCTCAATGTATACTCTTCCATTTGCTTACCTGTCTTTATATGTTAACTGGCAATCAAAGTAACCTAATAGAGACTGCTTCATGCCACAATATCCTTCAGGTTCAATGTTCATGTAATCTGCCTATGTGAAGAGCTGCACAAAGCTCTGCAACAGTTCCTTAAAGAACAATTCAAGCAGAAAGGCATCCGCACTAGAAGGCAAGAGGTGCTGGCCTGCTTAAACCCGTCAAACACCAAACAAAATTCCAGATTTGTAAAATTTCTGATGGTCGAACGGAGAATGCCAAAAACAGTGAAAAACTCTACAAAATCCGCCGACTAGTAGATGGGCAAAAGGACTTAGCGGAACCTTATCAAAGATGTCCATTTAGCACCAGGGGAACAAATTGTGCAATAAGTAGAGTCCATGTGGAAAACACGACAAATGGTCAAGCTGGGCGAAAGCAAGCAAAAACTGAAATAAGCATTTTCCAGCAGCCAGTGTATAAATGCTTGTCTTTAATCAGCTCCATTGAGCTATCATTTTATACTGTAATGAATTTCTCACTCTTCGACTTATTATTGGTTTTAAACAAGGATGTTTTAAGAATTGTGGAATATTTTATTGCAATGGTTTTAATTAACTATGCAGAATAAAAATAAACTTTACACTTCAGGTTCAATGTCAAGGGGAGTCAATTTACACCCACCCAGGCCTTCTCACTCTACTGTGTCAATTATTTTGTATGGGAACATAAACAAACCCATACAGTGACATTTGTCTCATTGATACTCAGAACATATTTGGGGGGTGAGATCCTTCTTTTCTTTCATCAACTAGGTTCCCAAATATCACCAGCACCTCAACTCAGACATCATCCTCATCCTCCTCAGATTAATCCACCACCACCATATTTAGCACTCCTTTGCCCCCATTAAGACCATCACACTTGCACATTCGAGAAAAATGTCCTAATTTTTTACACTTGAAACATTTTGCTTTTGTAGCAGGTTGCATATCTGCATCTGCAGTGTGTTTAGTGCTCCCACATCTGAAAGACATCGGTTTTTCTTTTGTTGCAGGTGCCTTGGTTGATACCCTAAAATCCTTTATTACCTTCTGTTGTACATTTACCTTATAATATTCACTCTTTTCTTGGTGTTTGTCCTCATTACGTTTTTTTTACATATCTAGATGTTTTCTCTATGTGTCTTGCTATATTTATGGACTTTTGCAAAGAAGGATCCTTGGGCTCTAACAGTTTCACTTGGATCTTGACATTATTGGTCTATTTATAAATTGTTCTCTCATGATCTCTTAGTGTAGCTCTCTGAACTTACATGTTTCAGCTAATGTTCTCAATATAGACACATATTGTTCTACATTCTCCCCCGGTAACTGGGATCATTTGCAAGGCAATAGGTCGCCCATTTGTTAAATTTAGAGCTGATTGTGCTAAAAATGACAATATTTTTACTTTAGTTTTTTTATTTGAAGTGGAGTTATTATATTTTCATAGCACTATTGCCAATGGTGTAAAAAAAGCAAAAGCAAAAAACAATGCCATTTTCAACGCCAACTGATCTAACTTTAACAAATGCAAGACCTATTGCATTAGAAATGCAATCAGTCTTTCATTTGTTGGAGTATTGGCATTATAAATGCCAATGTTTTTTACATAACCATGTTGCAGGGTGCAGTATCATATCTGGCCAAAAGAGGCCCCATAGGACCTCTTTTGGCCACATATAGTACCGCACCCTGCAAAGTTGGAGTTTTTTGCATTATAAATGGCAATGTATTTACCCAATAAAACTCACACACAAAGTGTCACAAGGGAGTTACGCTACCCAAATTGAAATGTACTACTCTGAATTAGAATCTTAACTCACACTGTGTACGGGGTAGAAAAGTGGGGATATATAAGTGAATGTGGGGCACTACTAGTGTTAGGACGAGAACCCTCACTCACCTTAGGGTGATATGCGTCATCATTGGGTCCCCTCTGCACACTGGGACCACAGGATACCCAGTGTTGGTTACGACTTTCTGGTAGGAAAGGATCAGGGTTGTTCTATAGCACAAATAGTACTACTACCTATAGGGGCAAGGTGAGGGGCAGAGTGATAATGATTTTTTTTTAAAACTCTCTCCTAAGGGCCAACAAAACTTTATTCCAGTGCCCTAATGGATAGAAGTTAAAAGCGTAGTGAGATAGTGCTATGGATATTACCCTACATTGTGGTCAACATGTTTCTGCTGTGTATGACTGTAAAGTTCAAGGCATTCTTCAGGACCAGGATTGTCTGTCCCTCTGCTATGTATAATGTGTGCAAAAATAAGTAATACGAAAATATTTTTTGTATAATTATCCCATACAAACACTTTACCAGCTGTACTTATAGCACCAAAATCTTGAGCAGGCCAGATGGCACTGTAAAAATAGAAAAGGAATATGAAATTAAATTCCACAATTAACGTGCAACACCAGTGTCTATCACCACGACTGCCAAACGTGTATTGGGTGCTCAGGGAGCATCTACCTGTGCCTTACCATACTTATTAGGCCAGGTCCGACTCGACCGTCAGCAGACTTTCTCAGCACATAGAACTCTAAATAGGCATACACAAATAGCGTATCTCAAGGAATGAAAATGCAAAGCAAAGCATCTCATGCCTTTCATAGTGTGTCACCTCCTCCATACCTGAGGACTCGTCATGTACTTCAGTAATGATATAGTCGGGTATGGAAATAGGAGGGAATATAAAGGTGAAAGTAGTAGCAGGGTGAGTAATTGTCCCTTACTAGCTAACTCTTCCGTAACACAGTAGAACTGCCCCATTGGGAGGGAGGGGTGGGGGGAAGCAGACCACAGACCAGCTTTGTGTGTGAAAAAGGCCGCTTTATTGAAACAGGTGCACATTAGCAATTATAAACCTCGGCCACTGCCTTACAAAACAAAACCTCACTAAATAGAACATAACCTTAACCCCCAGGTACCCGCCCCCACCCCTTATACTTCTTTGACCCCACCCATACATTACAACATTATCAAATACAAACCACATAACGACCCTGCTTAAACATCTTAACACCAACAATTTAAACAATCGGTTCTACGACATCCCCTGCTTGCCCCTCGACCATTTTCATCCCCCAACTATGCACCCCAACAACTTAACCTGGCCAACTTCTCCTATTGCTGACATAACAACCCAACTGAACAACCAGAATTCAGCCAACCCTGGCCAAATACTGCTAACCCCCGCCACCCAGAAAGCTGGGGGAGGCCACTACCCCCCTCCTTTCTGCCCCCCAACATATGAACTGATACTACTGACCCTCAACTCATCTGGCAAATTCCTGCACCTTCAGACACCTCGACAGCACCTCTTTCAATTCTAGCAAATACAAGTCCATACCCATGCGAGATAAGTGGACCCCATCACTCCTGAAAAACTCCACTGTTTCAAAGCGAATATCACCATGCGTCACTCCCCCAAAACCTGCACTCCTGCAAAATCTAGACACCTCAAAATTTACCTTCGTCCGAGCCCTGTCAATTGCCTTATTGTGGGCCCCCCACCATACCCTGCGAGGCACCATTTCCATCCACAAAACATGACAACCTGACCACTGTTCCTTCAAAAGTGCCAAGTCTCTCTTTATCGCCCTCAACAACACCACCCCCTTTACCCCACACAGATCATTCTCGCCCAAGTGAATTCAAAGCACATCGGGCACAGGTCCCCAACCAACCACTTATTCAAGGCCAGAATAAGCTCCCTCCAGAGCATCCCCCCTTTTCCCTTCCATACCACCTTGAAATGACTGTCATTAAAACCCAACAATGAGCCGAAATAACTGCGGCAGGCCTGCACATGGGCCCACTTAACAAATGAATGGCCTACAATCCATATGGTCAATGCTGTAGAATGTGGGCCAGCCACCGAACCTGCAACGAGAAAAAGAATATCAGACTTATGTCAAGGAGGATGATGCATGCGTCTCCCCCGCATTAGCTATCGCGTAGCACCGAAAACAGTTAGAAGACCAGCGCCCCAATCGCATAATGTCCCCCGTGGACCATCCCCTGTTGCAGGCTTCAGTCGCCGCCCCCATCCTGAAAGAAGGAGTCCCATAAAGCGCTCCGTCCAGACCTATGCCCCGCAAAGCTTTCCGTAGCACCATCCGCAGCTGATATTCAGACACCCTTGCCCCATCTCTATGTCTGAAAACCCCCTCATCCCCTGTTCCACCAGACAAGTCCCTCCAACGTTTTGCCCACTGCAACGGGCATGTCAGCACTGGGGAAGCCGCTTCCAGCCAGACCCCGGAACCTGAACACCTCTGATCTGTTTTTGAACTTGCCAGCCTTAAATGCACTCCTCGCTCTGATAAGTGTACTTTCTGCCACCTTACACCCACCTTCCTCTTGGACCCCAAAAATTCTGACACTCTGAAAGCCCCAAAGAACATCCATACCATAAGCGTGGAAAACAAACATGCCTCAAAACTGTCCCTGCAAACGAACGGTAGAAACTCCAACAACCGAGCCAACGTCTGCCATGACAGGGGGCTCCGAGATGAACGCTCCGCCCCGTTCCCTAGCCCAGCCTTCCAACATCCTCCTCCCCACTTCACCCGCCGTTGGAGTATAACCCCAAAGGAGTTTTGTAAAAAGGGAGACACTACCAACCAGAATATAAGATCCTTAAGTATTGCCCGGCGGTGTCGCCTCTTGAACCCACAAAGAAGTTAAACTATTGAAGAGGCAGGCGCTGGAGACTGGAAGGCAGGAAACAAGGTTTTTATTCTCTCCGGAGGAGAACACAGCAAAACGGACAGCAGGTATCGTTCTGAGGTGCTCTGTCTGCATCTCTGAGGCCTGGCCTCTTATACACAAGTTAATCACTTTATTGCATGAAACACATTCTCGTTAATCCTTTGATGTACGGAAAGGCATCCTCGGAACCTCCCCTTCAGGCCCGTTCCCACACATAGTTACAGTTGAAGTCCCCACCCCGGTCACAACAGGTGATGATCATCGCGCAGCTGGATATTCCGCCGATTCACGGAATGTGTGGGGTTCGATCGGATCTCGTAGGGTGGGGGCTTTGATTGACCCGAGGGTCCTTTAATGGGAGGAAGCTTCCTACTGTACTGGGGGCAATAAACGGTATCCGCAGAGCCAGGTGGTGGCCTGGGAACGAGGAAGACAAACGGGCACACAGGGAAAAGGGGGTTTGTATCAAAGGACCTGGGACCATGAAAGGAATGAAGGGAGGTGTCGTGCTGGGAACAGGATGGGATTCCGAGGCAGAGCTGCGCTGAAGAGGGGTTTATGACCCGAGGCATGTGAGGGCGAGGGGGTTGTCGGCATGCTGGGGGATGCCTGCGAGGCTAGGAGAGGGAGAGAGATGCGCTGGCTATCAGCAAAGGGCAGGGAAGCCATGGTGTTCAAAATGGCGGCTGTTTACGTGCGTGAAAGGGTTCGAGAAGAGCAAGAGGGCGCCGATAATGTTGACGGTTTCAGCCTAACTTTCAACAGTCCTCCCTTTTCAACATATCTAGCCAACTTGCTTACTCAATGTCAATTTTCATCAAATTCCTAACCTCGACATCATACAACGCTCTCATGTGTTCGTTTCCAAAGTCCACAGTTTTGGGGAAAATACAACTTGCACATAAAGAACACAGAGGTGGCGGACATTGAATTCCTAAGCATAAACCACATATTACAACTACAGGAACCAGGATAATGGTGAGCAGTCTCCAGCCCCAGTTCTTAACGGTGTCCCAGAACCAACCACCGAGTGACCATTCTTCTTGTTCTTGGCGGACTTCTGAAGAGAGTCTGTGAAGATGTTCGATGGCTTTGTACACTGAGGGTGAGTTGTCCGGTATGTATGTACAACAGCTGGACCCAATAATGCGGCATGCTCCTCCACGGTCCGCCAGAACCACATCTAGAACAAGGCGGTTCTGAAGAGCCACCAGACGGACCGCTTGGAGCTCAGCAGTGTTGTTAGCAAAGATACCAGCTGTGATGTTCATGGTTGTCTCAACTGCCTGAGTCAGATGTCGGATGGCACGGCTGTTTGCCATCGGGCCCCAGAGGGGGACGAGTCCTTTCATAGCATCGAGGAACTGCGCTCCCGTTGAGTCGGCTTGCTCAATGTCTCTGGCTCGTTTTTGTCTATGGTGATTCGCTGGTGCCACATAAGTCGGGGGAAGGACGAAGGAGATGAAACAAGTGCCCCCCCAGCCTTTGGGGAGCCAGGTGTAGGCTTTTGTGCCGCAGACGAAATACATGTTTGGAGACGACACAAAGGAAGGTGGGTCCGTGGAATCCAAAGTTCTGGTAAAGCGGCAAGCGCTGCGGCCCACCAGCTGCGTCCCAAGTCCTTCTACACACATGTGGCCTGTGACGTTGATGACCGATAGGGCCACAGTCAGAGTGGCAGCCGTTCGTTTCCGCAGATAGGAGAAGGTGGGTCTGGTTGGATTGTTGAACACCTGCATTTCAATTCGTTCTTTTTCAGGGATGTCCATGTGGATTGAGTCGTTGGGGGTCAACGGGCAGAAGTGTGTCTTTGTCTTGTTTCGCCCGACCCCGTGAGAAGAATGTGCTGCAGTTCTGCTGGAGGTGGCATTGTCCTTATAGCTCTCTTGCAGGAGGATCAGCCAAGCAAGGCAGGAGCCGTGGACAGAGAAGGGTGAAGGGATGAATGGTATTGAATGTCCAGTGGCATGGGGTAGCAACCCACAGATCCAGCAGTTGGTGGTATTGGTGGCAAGATTGTGCTGGTGAAGTAGCTGCACGAAAGAGTTGTTCCAAAACTCCTTTCGCCTCTCTCTTAGTTGAGGAGAGAGCGAAATCAGATAATGTTCCTTCATGGTGGTAGGTTGAGCAGTGGTTAGGAATGTTTCGTGAGCAGGTGCATGTTCTTCCATAATCCAGAGCGTGGTCATGAGGAGAAAACAGAAGAGGATTGTGATGAAGAGTGCAATTGTCTTTGAGCGATGAAGTCTGTCTGTTCTCGGATTTCTGTAGTGGGTATTTCCTGCTGTCTCCGTCGGCTTCTTATTTGGTGCTTCCATCATCTTCTTATCTGGCGCTTCCATCATCTTCGTTTTCAAGGTGCTCGGTAGTGGGCAGGACCACAGACTTAGTTTAGCTTCTCTCCAGGTAACCCTTGGTAGTTTGGGTCACCGTTCTGAGATCCTTTAACCTAGTCCGTGGCCTACTTAGCCGAAGCTCCCTCCTTTCGACGCAGGAAATACCCTTCTCGAGATGGTACAGTGGGGTCAGGATGTTTTGAAAGTTCAAGTGTCTCTGTGTCAGGATAGCAATTCAACGATGGTCGGTCCTGGTTCAGGAGCTCTTCTTGGGTGTTGACGGTGTCTGTCGTGGCCAGGGCTGGGGAGACCTTTTTGCAGTGATGGGCGTGCGGCCAGTGCTTCTTCCCCTCCACTCGAAGTGCGGTCCGAGTGGTGATCAGCACTTGCCAGGGGCCCGTCCACCGGGGTTCCAAACTCTTTGATCGCTGGAAATTTCGGATCAGCACGAAGTCCCCCGGCTGGATGGCGTGACCCGGACCCCTAGAAGCATCGGGGATGGCCTGCTGCACCTGCTGATGAATGACAGACAGAGTTTCAGTCAATTTATACAGATAATCAGACATTAGGACGTCCGGAACGTCATGAATGGAAGTTGGTTTCGGGGCAGACCAGACGCTCATGGGTCGACCGAAGACAACTTCATAAGGAGTTAAGTGATGTCGGGTGGGGGTAGAGCGCATCGATAGCAATGCCAGTGGGAGGGCGTCTGGCCATTTCAGGCCCGTGGTAGCCACTATTTTGGCCAGTTTAAGCTTTAGTGTGGCATTGTGTCGTTCGACAAGTCCAGCAGATTGGGGGTGGAAGACTGCGTGGAATTTCTGTTTAATACCCAACCCATTTAGGATGAGCTGGATAACGTTGGCTATGAAGTGGGGTCCATTATCACTCCATAAAACACGACAGAGGCCATAACGGGGGAAAAACTCCTTTAACAGAACCTTTGCAGTGGCCACAGCGGTGTTGTCACGGGTTGGATATGCTTCCACCCACTTGCTAAATGCGCACACCACAACAAGTACATATTTCAGGCCTTGGCATCTGTCTAGCTGGATGTAGTCCATCTGCAGGACTTCAAATGGGTGGTTTGGGACCCCAAATCCCCCCCGGGGTACTACAGTTCCTTTCCCGGGGTTGTGTTGCAGGCATATTAAGCATTGTTGGACCAGGCGTTTGGCGGAATCTGGGATCTTATCATTGTGCCAAACCCTGGAGACAAGTTCGATCATGGGGGCTGATCCTATGTGGGCAGGGGAGTGTGCCATGGTCAATATGGGAATCAAGTATGAATCAGGTAGCAACCATTTGTTCGTGTCTTTTGTCCGCCAGCAGCCTTCATCGTCTTTCAATCCCACCCGTGTCCATTCAGTCAACTCGTGTTGTGTGCTAGCCGTTTGAATGTCCCTGATAGTGTCTCCAACGTCAGTCCATTTTTCCGCTTGTGATCTGGTCACGTACATATGTGTTGTCGTCCTATTTTCAGCTGTCGTTCGGGCGGTGATGTCGGCTAGTGCATTTCCCTGTCCAATAATGTCTGTCACCTTCTTGTGTGCCTGGCATTTGATGACGGCAAGCTTGTTGGGGAGGAGGACAGCTTCGATTAAGGCGGAGACTAGATCCCCGTGCAAAATGGGTGTGCCGTGTGAGGTCAAGAATCCCCTTTCCCTCCAAAGGAGCCCAAAATGGTGAACCACCCCGAAGGCATACTGGCTGTCGGTGTAAATGTTCGCTGTGGTTCCTGTTGCCAGGATGCAGGCTCGTGTCAAAGCAATCAGTTCCGCTGCCTGGGCAGATCGCTGGGTGATGCGGGCTGTTTCTACTACGGTTCGAGCCGTGGTGACTGCATAGGCAGCGGAAGTGGTACCATCGGAGAGTTTGATGCAAGAACCGTCCACCCACAGCTCCCCGTCGGGGTCAGGGAAAGCCGTGTCTCTGAGATCGACCCGACTCCTGGTCTGTTCGTCCGTAAGAGTCACGCAGTCATGCACGGGGTGCACATTGGGATCGTTCTCTGGCAAGGGTAACAGAGTTGCCGGGTTCAGTGTGGTGCATCTTTTCAGGGTGATATGGGGGGCAAGCAAGGTCAGTTCGTATCCAGTCAGTCGTGCACTCGTCAGATGTTGCGTCTTGGTTTGGTTCAGGAGGGTGTCGACTGCATGGGGTACCAGTACCGTGAGGGAATTCGAGAGTACAATCCCCTCACTCTGTCGGATAGAGATTGCAGCAGCAGCTACAGCTCGAAGGCAGGCAGGCAAGGCTCTGGCGACAGGGTCAAGAGTGGCAGAGAAGTAAGCGCACGGTCGTTGTTTAGGGCCGATGGCCTGGGTCAGGACAGATAAAGCGCACCCCTCCCTTTCGTGAGTGTAAAGGGAGAAGGGCTTTTTGTAATCAGGGGTACCTAGGACAGGGGCTGAGCAAAGGGCATCTCGCAGTTCCGTGAAGGAAGTTTGACACTCAGGGGTCCACGGGAGTGGGAAAAGGACGTCTTTGTTCAGCAGAGAAAGCAGTGGTTTTACAACGAGGCTGAAGTTTGGTAACCATTGTCGGCAGAAGGAGGTGAGGCCTAATAGGGAGCGAACCTGCTTCTGGGTCTTAGGGACAGGGGTATCTAGAATGGTTTGGATTCGATCAGGAGTGAGTTTTCTTCCATCTTTGGACAAAAGGTGGCCTAGGTAAGTGACCTGGGGTAGGCAGAATTGCAACTTCTTCTTGGAGACCTTGTGGCCATTTTCCGCAAGGAAGTGCAAGAGTTGAATGGTGGCGGTAACCGCTAGAGGGGTGGTGTCGGATGCCAAAAGGATGTCATCGACATATTGTACCAACACCACTCCGTTAGGTAACTGGACTTGGTCTAGTTGTCTTTTGAGGGCCTGGCTGTAGATGCTAGGGCTTTCCGTGTAGCCTTGAGGCGCTCGGCAAAACCTATATGAGCGGGCTTTTAGGGTAAAGCCGAAGAGATATCGGCTGTCTGGGTGGATGGGGATGGAGAAGAATGCGTTCTTGAGGTCGATGACGGTAAAGGTGGTGGCAGTGGATGGAATCAAGGTCAGGATGGTGGTGATGTCTGAGACCACAGGGTACTGGGGTACCACCACTTTGTTGATCTCTCGGAGGTCGATGATAAAGCGGTATGCTTTCTCATCTCCCTCTCCCTGCTTCTTGATAATGGGCAAGATAGGGCTGTTGCAGATGTTGCTAACCACTTCCTCTACCACTCCTGGGTCTATCAGTGACTGGATAATCATTACCAATGCCTTCTCGCCCTCTGGCGATATCCGATATTGGGGGAGTTTTGGGAGTGTTACGTCTGGTCGGACAGTAATGTGTACTGGGTCAATTAACATACGCCCTACGTCCGAATCCGCTTTGGCCCACAGATACGGAGGCAGAGTGTCAAGCAGGGATGCGTCAACGTCGGTGATGGAAAACATGTGTCAGGGAGAGCAATGTCTAAGCAGAACGGGGTTGTCGTAAAGAAACACTCGAACTCCATCTTGAGAACACCTGATCGTCGCTCGGAAGTGTTTCAGTAAGTCAAGTCCCATAATGGCGTCAGGGCTATTGGAGGAGAGCAAGAACGTGGTGTCGGTGGTGTTGTTTTCTACGTCAAAGAGAATCGGGGCAGACAAAGGGTTGGTGGAGGGCGTTCCATCGAAACCTGTCGATGTTATGAGTGAGCCAGACAAGGGTGCCCTTGGAATCAGTCGTTTAGATAACGCACTACGTGTTGCGCCAGTGTCTACCAGAAATGGTGACTTGGTACCCAGGACCTTAGCAGTGACGTAAGGGCCCTGCTGGTCAACATAGAGCTCGACTGGATCCCTCCCTTGCCCTTGGCTGTCCTATGCGAAGTTGTGGGTGTCTTCATAGTCAGATTGTTGATATTGGTTCTGCCTGGGTCGATCAAACGTATTTGGTCTGCCTGATCTGTCGTTAGTCGCGTCATTTGGGGGCCCTCGCTGTTGTCCCTTAGGTCTCGGTCCGTTTGCTACGTCCCTGGGGTCTTTGTTTCTGATCATTTCCAGAAGAACTGGGCACTGGGATTTCCAATGGCCAGTCCCTTTGCAGAAAGCGCACTGGTTCTCTCTAAGGTCTGTGCGTCCACTGTAGGAAGTCAGAGTGCGGTCTTGGGGAAATGTAGTCTTGGGGACGTTCGTCTGGTAGTTTCCCCGGTATTGGTCTCGTCCTATAGTCACCCCTTGTAGTTTGGCAATCATCACCCTCTCTTTCAAGTCCTTCTTCTTTTTCTCTGTTGCCCTATCGTTTTCATTTTTCTGATGTTCATAATATTGGGCCATTTGGAGAATCGCTGTAGGTTTGGAGGCTGCCCAACTGCTCTCGCTGGCCTGTAGTTTCTGGGAGATCTCCGATGACAGGCCCTTAACATAATTCTGGACAAACAGATGGTGTCCGGTTGCAGTGGTCATGTCCTGGCCGCTGTAATCGGAGAACACCGTTTCAAACCGGGAGAAGTATTCTGATACATCCTCCTGGGGTTTCTGGCGACAGGCTGTTACTATCGACCAGTCCACTTTCTTTTCTGGGATCAGGGTTTTTAATTTCTCTACGATTTTATCTGGAAGGTCTAGAATGGATTTCAAAGGCTTTTGTCCTGGTCCCCGTTGTTTATCCAGGTCATTGAGTTGTGACCAGGTTTGTCCAAACAGCTCAAGGTGGTCGACTTTCCGGATTTGCTTCCACACATCAGCTGGTAGACATAACCCGAAGAACAAGTCGATGTCAGCCAGGGTCATAATCGTTGAGCCCAGGGCTGTACCCAATTCAGTATAGAAGGCAGTGGGGTTTTTACGTAGGTCGGGTAGAGATTTCCGGAATGTCAGTATCTCTTGCCGGTCCCATGGCTGGTAGACCCAGTTGTACACTACCCTTCCCTTCGCATCTTGGTTGTTTGCATCATCGTGAGTCCCTGTACCTCAGGGAGGAACCCAGTAAGGGGCAGCCTCTCGTATCGGCATCATGGTGTTAGATTGCTCGGTTGGTGGTTTGGTCACTACGGAGGTCACGGATTTAGCTCCCGGCTCTCGTTCAGTGAGGTGGCGGAAAACCTCAAGCGTACGCGTAAGGAGGTCCGACACATCACACTCGCCCTCATCCCCGATATCGACCTTCCGGTGCAGAGTCGTTAGGCTCTCGGGACCGTTGTCTCGATATCGGTCCTCGTATGCATTCAAGACATGATAACACAGTCGTACGGTAAAATGTCGTCTGTGACTCCCTGTATACGAGCTGAACATATCTGTGATGTACTCTTCATCATCCTTCCTTTCTACCAGTGTCCTTGCTATTTTGTCGATCCCCGCTCGCTCATCTTTGCTTAGTCTGCTTGTTCTTGCAGGGCCAGCCCCTCGAGTCTCATGGTCGTCTAACGTTGTTGTTGATGCGGTTTTTAATACAAGGGGTTCGGCTGGCACAGAGGCCATTGGGGCTGAAGCTGTGGCGGTACCTTCGTTTGTACCTGGGGGTGGCGCATGCTGCGCCAAGGGTTGGGAAGGGGCATATGGAGGGGGCATGTAGATGATAGGAGGACCTAACAGCAGATCCTCGTTGGCTCGTTGTTTCGAGGGTAAATCAGGGTAGAGCATGGAGGGAGTTCTAACCGGACACTGGCTTGGTGTTTCCATTTCTAGTTTCTGTTTAGCTTTCTCTCTTTCCTTTATCTCTTTTTCTAGTTTCTGGGCAGCTAGGTGGGCTGCTTTTCGCAGCTCTTTTTCCAACCTACTCTCAGTTTTCTTTTTACGTTGTTCAGTTTCTTTTCGCCACATACCGAAACTGTCAAGCATAGTGGGTGTTGTCTTGTTTTTACCCAGGGCAGTTTCTAGCGTTTTTATTTTATCATCATCGAAGGATCCTATCAGGGGCCACTGACTTTCTTGACCCTTTTTCGTATATTTATGCCATAGTTTACTATAGGCTATAGCGGTCAATCCATGCTTCATGAACATGTCCTTATTAGGGGTGCCTTCCAGCGGGGCTGGATGGTCCATCTCTAATAAGCGGTCCGGGCTAAACAGGCTACTAATCAGTGGGGAGAAGACAGACATGACGGCTCGTAACGAGGGACTAAAAAGTCAGCACTGCCTATCTTATCACTAGGTGCAAAGACTGGACAGAATATTTCTATTCTACGTTGTTTGCAGGCAGTGAATACCTCATGGATCAAAATAACAAAAAGACCAATAAATATTCAATGGGGAGAATGAGTAGGTCCGCAAAGATCTGCGTTACCTACCCTTTTCACTATCTGCAAAAAGGGTGGTCTCTTCCCTGTTTGCAGACAGAGAATCTCCAGAAAACAATAGTTTTGCGAACAACAGTTCAGTTTCAAGTAATTATTGAGTGGGGGAGAAAAAAATAAGCACGGCTGCTGCCCTACCTATCCTCCACCGCTTGCAAAGAGAGAGCCCGTTGTTTCTCCGTTTGCAGACAGTGAATCTCCAAATAAATAAAAAGAGCAATACTAGTATTTTTTTTTTAAACAATCAAGCAATCAAGCAATCATTTCGCAACTTGTCGTGATTACACGACCTTACCCGGACCGCATGGACAGTTTCTTGTCTTCCGAATCCAGCGCCCGATCGTCCTCTCTTCTCCGTTATCCTCGCGGCACTCCTGATGGTTCCCAGTCAGGACCGTAGATCACTCTAGAGAGGTCTGTTCGGAACCAGTGAAGTTCGGATGATCGGCTGTCAGACGAGGGTCTATCGGACAGACGCGTTCCCGATCGTTGCAGTCGTTCACTCTGTCGTCAGGACCTCTCCCACTGGATCCACGGGTCGCTGATGGGCCCCACGTTGGGCGCCAATTGTAAAAAGGGAGACACTACCAACCAGAATATAAGATCCTTAAGTATTGCCCGGCGGTGTCGCCTCTTGAACCCACAAAGAAGTTAAACTATTGAAGAGGCAGGCGCTGGAGACTGGAAGGCAGGAAACAAGGTTTTTATTCTCTCCGGAGGAGAACACAGCAAAACGGACAGCAGGTATCGTTCTGAGGTGCTCTGTCTGCATCTCTGAGGCCTGGCCTCTTATACACAAGTTAATCACTTTATTGCATGAAACACATTCTCGTTAATCCTTTGATGTACGGAAAGGCATCCTCGGAACCTCCCCTTCAGGCCCGTTCCCACACATAGTTACAGTTGAAGTCCCCACCCCGGTCACAACAGGTGATGATCATCGCGCAGCTGGATATTCCGCCGATTCACGGAATGTGTGGGGTTCGATCGGATCTCGTAGGGTGGGGGCTTTGATTGACCCGAGGGTCCTTTAATGGGAGGAAGCTTCCTACTGTACTGGGGGCAATAAACGGTATCCGCAGAGCCAGGTGGTGGCCTGGGAACGAGGAAGACAAACGGGCACACAGGGAAAAGGGGGTTTGTATCAAAGGACCTGGGACCATGAAAGGAATGAAGGGAGGTGTCGTGCTGGGAACAGGATGGGATTCCGAGGCAGAGCTGCGCTGAAGAGGGGTTTATGACCCGAGGCATGTGAGGGCGAGGGGGTTGTCGGCATGCTGGGGGATGCCTGCGAGGCTAGGAGAGGGAGAGAGATGCGCTGGCTATCAGCAAAGGGCAGGGAAGCCATGGTGTTCAAAATGGCGGCTGTTTACGTGCGTGAAAGGGTTCGAGAAGAGCAAGAGGGCGCCGATAATGTTGACGGTTTCAGCCTAACTTTCAACAGTTTACCCATGAATGAAATGCCAGCCAACTTTCCGGCTATCGTAACTCTGGAATGGCCTCTGTCCATGAAATCGAGAATAAACAGAATCACATCTTCTGACCGCCTCCAACCTGTGTCCCGCTTGCATGCTCCCGATGCTATGAAGTCCTTCCAGGCTAGCTCATAGGCTGCTCGAGTTGACGCTGACAAAGAACCTACCACCAATTGTAGGACCCTACGTTGCCTACATACCAAAGATGTTCCGGCATGGCAGTCGGTGTCCTGTCCGCCTCCTTGGCCAGCCCACGGAATCTCTCTCACTGCGAACGAGACAAAGCATCCGCAATGTCATTGTCCACACCGGGGATGTGCAATGCCCTAAAAGTGATGTTGTGTCTGAGACAGCCCAGCACAAAAACCCGCAGCAATTTCAACACCTGTTCATCCCTTGCTGACTGCCTATTGATCACCTCCACCACCGCCAAGTTGTCAATTTGAAACAATAACTTCCTGTGAGTTAATTCCTTCCCCCACAGTGTCAGAGCCACCAAAACCGGAAACAATGCTCCTGCCACCCTCCCTTCAGTCAGCCGGCCACCTCTCAGCACACCACCTGCCCTGCCAGTATAATCCAAAACCGTCACTGCCCACTGAACATCGTCCTCTCTGGCCAGGGGCACCCCATTAAAAGAGTGTAAAAAACCTGTCCACATTCTCAAGTCCTCTTTTATTCCTGCTGACAGCTGCACATGATGGTGCGGCAAATGATGACCTGACAGCGCCCTGCCCAACCGTCTGCAAAAAGTCCTTCCCACCCTGACCACTCTGCATGCAAAGTTAAGATGACCCAGCAGAACTTGAACCTCTTGAACTGACACCTTCTGTTTTGATAGCATTACCGCCAACAAGTCTAACATTTTTTGACTTTTTGTCTGCTGGCAGGCAAGCCCGCATTGCCACGGAGTCAATCTCAATTCCCAGGAATGACATGGTTGCGCAAGGACCCATTGTCTTCTCTGGCACTAGTGGCACTCCTAAGTCCTCCATGAGCCCTCGAAACGTGTCCAGAGCTACTTGGCACTCCGCGGAGCCTGGGGAGTCAACAAAGAAGAAATCATCTAGGTAGTGTGTCACTAACACATCGCCTGTCCGGTGTGTAAAATACCACTGAAAGAAGGTGCTGAAACATTCTAAAAGAGCACAAGACATGGAACAACCCATTGGCAAAGATTTGTCCACGTACCATTTCCCATCTAAATGGATTCCCAGAAGATTCCAATCATCTGGATGGACTGGAAGCAGTCTAAATGCAGAATTTATATCACATTTTGCCATCTCTGCAGTTGCGCCCGCGGTCACTACGTCAACCGAGGAATATGACACAGAGGCCGCCTCGTCATCAATAAAATCATTGACGGAAGACCCCTCCGACCATGACAGGTGTTGAATAAGTCTGTATTGTCTACCTCCTTCTTGGGGACCACCCCAATGGGGGAAACAATTAGGTCCTCCAATGGCCAATCATCAAATGGCCCTGCCATCCTTCCTTCTCGCAGCTCCTTACTTAGTTTATCCTGCACAACTGACTTGTGTTCCTCAGCCGATTTCAAATTCTTTGCCCACCGCCGCAGCCGCGGTCCAGTGTAACCTACCCGAAAACCGTCCCGAAATCCCTCTAATAGTATCTTTCTCGCCCTCACGTCCTCATACTCCCTCAAACCTTCAGCCAATCGTGGAAACTTAACTGGAGTAGGTGCCTTTGGGCCCAGCTCCTGGAGCGCTCTTCGCTCACCGAGAACTCTGGAATGGCTGTGAGGGGCCTGAATTGCAGGCCCCGGGTTGCTGCCACTGCAGGCTGTCTGTCTGCTTGACCCCCCAACACTTGACCAAGGGATGTTTCTTATCACATTGCGAACATTCATGCTGGAACCTGCAGTATTCCCTTGTACTCGTGCCCTTAATAAACTAGCCAGTGTCTAACCCAGGGTGCTGTGGAGTGCAAAAAAACGATGGATTTAGGCCCAGATCCTTGTACTGGGGTGAATGTATGACATTGTTCTACATTCTGTCCATCAACTGTGTTTTTTGCAATTTCACCCCGAGTGGGCTGGGGATGCTCAGACGTGAGTCCCAGGCTCTCCACACCACTGGAGTCAAGCTATCCAGGCTGATGAAGGCTGATAGCCAGAAACCGGTCCTTGGATGCTTGATTCCGGTCTGGGAAAGACATGGCTTGGCAGTTTGGACTGGACTGTTCCCATGAGGCACAGGGTCAGAGCTGATTTGCATATAGCCAGTGTCTAACCCAGGGTGCTGTGGAGTGCAAAAAAACGATGGATTTAGGCCCAGATCCTTGTACTGGGGTTAATGTATGACATTGTTCTACATTCTGTCCATCAACTGTGTTTTTTGCAATTTCTTAATAAACTCCCAGCATGCTCCTGTCCCAGCCTGTGCTGTTGTTCCGCTCCTCACCCTCCCTGGGTGGGCTTCCCCTGAAAGGGCCGGTAAACTAGCAGTAACCCACTGGCTGTGAATATCGTCTTCCCTCCAGCTGGTGCTCCCATTGTTTGCTGCCACGAATCGGTATCTAGCTCACCCCATTTTGCCTCTGAGTCCCACACCATACGGGCCCTGAACTCTTCGTCATATTGTGCCCATGCAAAACCACTCCCCGTCATTTGGGCTTTCCTAATAACATCCATGTATTTGAAAATGGCCACACAGCGCTCTAGAAATTTCTCACAATAAACACTGGCGTAGATTAGGAATGCTGCAGTCCAATTTTCAATTGTTATAGGCACCTTAGGCCGCTTTGCCAATTCATACTCCTCCTCTTTAGACCCTTCCTTGGATCGCATCTCCCTGAGCAGGAGCTTCAATATTTCCACATACTCCCCCTTCCAAATCCTTTCTTTAGTTGTCAACATCAAATTTGCACCTAACGGCTTTGTCACCCCCATATAAGGGAGCTTCTTAATCTTCAACTCCTTGCTATGCAACACCTCTTTACCTGTTTCAGCTGGCTCTGTATTCACCATGCACTCCACCTTAGCGCCTGCAGACCCCTCCACATCACCTGTCCCCACACCTTGATCCACTACATAACGACCTTTGTAAAGTCTCCCTCCTCCCGCCCCCCTTGTGCCCCCCCCTGTCCCCTCAGACACCATTTTAGGTTTGGCCCGTGGTTCACAGATCTCACCTGGTTCTAGCAAGGGGGCCCGACTGGGCGCCGACCTCCACGCCATACGCTCAACGTTGTCAACTGTCCGAGGAGCCCTCACCGCTGGACCGTGCTCTCGTCTGGAATCCCTCGCCACTGCTTTCTTGGACTGCACCACCTCCGGTGTCTGTAAAACACTATGATACACATGAGAAGCACCCCCCCGTCCACGTTATCCCTCAATTCCCCTTCCTATGGGCTATCCTCATCATAGTGCAACACCACTGGTTCCTCTATCAATAGAGGGTCCGACACCAATACAGCACCACGGGGTTTACCTGGCCCCTCATCACCATGCACTGCCTTTGCCTGTGCACTTGACGGGGAGCCGACTGTACCCGCCGGTGCTCCCCCAACCGTTGACCTTCTTGAGCTTCGCTTTCCGCTGTCCATGCTGTGCGCTTATTCCTGACCATTGGTGGGGCTAGCGAGGTTGCGCTTGACCTTCTTGTGCTAGCCGCACCGGGATCCCCCGACGGTACGGAATGTGCGGCACGAGGCTCCACCCTCCCTTCTCCTCGGCGCCACTGGGCCACACACCGCCTTACTGAGTCCGCTGTTCCTGCACGCTCCCTGCCCTGTGGAGAAAAAATTCGGACTGATGTGCTGGGTCCCTTACTCCTCCTATCCTCACCTCTCTTTGCACCACCCCACGCACCATCCCCTAACCACCTCACCTTACCCTGCACCCCCTGCTGTGCTCTCTCCACACCCTTTCCAGAGGGTATAGACGTGGGGGGACCAGCTGCCTCTTCCTCCTCACAAATCCAGTCCAGCATCGCCTGAATTACAGCCAACGAGGGCCCTACCTCCGGTCCCCCTCTCCCTCTACCACCTGTACCTATGGCCTCACCTGCCAACCCACCCCTGGCTACCTGCCCTCCTGTGGCCCCTGACACTTCCCCCCTGACATTGCTGTGCTGAGGGGAATTAAGCAGCCCGAAACCCTCCCCCAACACCCCGCAGCCCCTCCGCCCATGTTGGGAAGACATCCAGACCCTCCCAGGACCTTTCCCCTCAATGCTGTCCTTGCCCCAATGCACTAAAAGCCCCAATCTCACCCCCAACACCAACTTATGTACCCCCTGGGCCCCACAAAAGTGCTGGTGCCAAAGTTCCACTTCCCAGCCTAGCCCCAGGAGCCTGCCAACCCCTCCACCCTCCCACCTGCGCCCATTCTCCTTCCCCCAATGAGCCGCTCAAAACAGAAACCACCTTCAGCCTAGGGGAATAAGGAGGCGAGGAAAGCAGGGGGCTAGCCAGATCCCTGACCCCCCCCCTGGCTTATAATTCAACATACTCGGCCCTGCCCCTCCGACTGGCAGCGCCAAAGGGGAGCGCCCCTCAACCACTGGCCTAGCTGGGGTGTACATCCCCCCCCTCCGATATCATCACCGACTCCTTGCTCGACCGCCCCCACCCCCTGCACACTCTCCGGCTGCCCAAAACCTCCATCCGGCCCAACCTGGTGTCCTCGTTCTCCTCCACTCGCCAGCTCCACCAAGCCCCCCTCCCGTCCTGCCTCCACAGATGAGCCCGCCCATGGAGCCGATGTCGCCAAGGAGGAGCACTTCTTCACTCCCCGCCGTCCCCCTTGCTTCCCTCTCAGCGAGGGCACAGACAGAGTCCTCCCAGAGCCTGCCGGAGCCCGGAGCTGATCCGGCGGCCGAGCGCGCTCCTCCTCAAGGCCCCCAAGGCCAGCCTCACCCTCCTGCTCTGGCGCCCCCATTAAACCCTGCTCCGCCTGCACCGTCGCACGCGATTTTGCCACCGGGGCCGTCCTCTTACAGCACGGGCGGCCCCTCTCACTCACCGTTTCGGTTCTGGGGGCGCTTAGTGGACACGCATGCTGCCTCCGCCGCTGCTACTCCTGCGGAGGCATGCCGCACTGGGCGCAAAGGACCCGCGACATCTCCTAAGACCAGATCCAGTCTTCCGGATTCGCTAAGGAGCCGTAGAGTCTCCAAAACCTGATAGTCTTCCGCTGCCATTACCACACATTCCGCTAAACCTGACTAACTACAAAACACAACAAAAAAAGGGTTCCAGAGGGTCTAAAGGTACAGTGAATCAACCGTGCACGTCGCCGGAAAGCACAACAACCTACCAACTGACTGAGAAAGATGGTAAACAAAGACACCCTAGTAGATGGTCTAAGGTACCCATCAGTCACCCCTCGGAACCGCCCTTCATCATTTGGGATTCCTTTTTTAGGCCATATATGCGGATGTGCTATTCTCATGAACAAAGGTAACCAGAATGGTGAAGTGGTTCCTTTGACTGGAATAGAGGGTAGTATGGTCCTTTACTTCCTTAGAAAGGTAAGTGGCAAGTCATATAGTGACTAACAGTGTGCAGTGCAAGAAAAGGAAACTAAATGCAAAAGAATAAAAAATGTGCAATTAAAATTGGATTGGGGAGTAATGAACAATTTTATTCAAGTGATATTCGCCCTACCAATGTTTAAAAATTTGCCAAGACCGGTTGAAAAATAGCTGTCTAGATGTGGTACCAGGTCGACATGTTTCAGCAATAGTGGACGCAATTATCCTTGCTTTCTTCAGGACCCAACAACAAATATTGCTACTGCAAAAACTAAAATAGATGAAAAGTGAAAAAACATATGTAAAGACAGGTACAGAGATCACCTGAAGGTTCCTAGGTGTCACTTCATGTCTTATTCTTACAGGTCGTGTGTTTTTCACAGGTTTGTAAGAAGTGAGGACCTCACCCCACCTGGCAGCGGCTCAGGAGTAGAGTGAAGCACCGCTCTGTCCATCGGTACTCCAACGCCGGCATCTGAACCGTCGGTTGGAGTACCGACGGACAGAGCGGTGCTTCACTCTACTCCTGAGCAGCTTCCAGGTGGGGTGAGGTCCTCACTTCTTACAAACCTGTGAAAAACACACGACCTGTAAGAATAAGACATGAAGTGACACCTAGGAACCTTCAGGTGATCTCTGTACCTGTCTTTACATATGTTTTTTCACTTTTCACCTATTTTAGTTTTTGCAGTAGCAATATTTGTTGTTGGGTCCTGAAGAAAGCAAGGATAATTGCGTCCACTATTGCTGAAACATGTCGACCTGGTACCACATCTAGACAGCTATTTTTCAAACTGTCTTGGCAAAGTTTTAAACATTGGTAGGGCGAGTATCACTCGAATAAAATTGTTCATTACTCCCCAATCCAATTTTAATTGCACACTTTTTATTCTTTTGCATTTAGTTTCCTTTTCTTGCACTGCACACTGTTAGTCACTATCAGCCTGATTCATGTACGGGCCGTTTTGCGTGTCCCTAATAGCGATTAATAGCGACTCGCTATTGAGGAAACGCAAAACGGCATTCATGTACTTTTCGGGAACAAAATAGCGACGCGCACGCGGGCGCTAAATCCGTTAGCGACCAACTAAAAACCCTGAAAAATCGCTATTCCCGGCTACCTGCGTCGGGATTGCGACTCGCAATCCCGTGCGATCGGGAATGCGACTCGCAATCCCGTGCGATCGGGAATGCGACTCGCATTCTCGCGCGATCGGGAAAACGGGAAGTCGCTTTCCGAGCACAGTGATGACATCACAACCAGGAAGCAGGCAGTTCCCACCCCCAAACACCACAGTGAGGCAAACCTCCGAGGGAGCAAGTCGGAAAGCAGACGCTAAACCAGCGATAGCGACTTCTCAACCGCCTGTAATAGCGACATATCTGCTGCCATGTCTGAGGAACCTGTCCCTAGCCCCAGCAACAGCACAGGACGAAAGCGAAAGCTGAAGTTCTCAGAGCAGGAGCTCGAGAACCTAATTGAAGGGGTGGTGGCCAACCATGACAGGCTCTTTGGGGTCAACTCCAGAAAGGTCCCAGAGCAAGACAAGCGGAGGATCTGGCTGGAAATAGCCTCCAGCGTGAACTCGGTGGGTGTGGCCGATAGGTCATTGGAGGAGCTAAAGAAGCGCTGGTATGACCTCCGAGGTCGTGCCAAGGAGAGGGTTGCGGAGCGCCTTGGAGAGGCATCGGGCACTGGAGGTGGCGGACCGACAGTCCCACCCAACACACCCTTGGAGGACCAGGTCGAGAACACCCTTGAGAGGGAGGCGTGCGTTGGCGTCACCCCTCTGGACTCCTCCCGCCCCACCCAAGACACCCAAGGTAAGTGGCATGCGACTGCGACCCTGTCCCCTATGACCGTCCCTGACCAAATAGGCTCACTTATTGCCCCTTAGTCATGCCTTTGTTGCGCATCAGGGAATGCCCTGAAGCATTGCGGGAGATGTAGTATGTCCACAATGTAGTAGTACCCCAATGCAGCCAGACAGGTCCCAAAGTACGCAAATCCACAGCCATCCAGGGAATGTCACCCAGCATGCATGTAACATCAGCACGTCTGCCAGTCACATGCAACTAATGAGTATCCACTTACCCTCACAGGTGGCGCAGAAAGCAGTGACAGCGAGAGGCTGCAGATAGATGAGGAGGCCCAGGAGGAGGATTCACAACCAGAAACCCAGGCACCAGTCCCTGCCGCTGCAACAACACCAGCAGCCAGGCCCCCCACCGTTGTGGCCCCTGCATCTGCCATCCCACCCGCAGCCAAGGCCAGGCCCCCCACCGTTGTGGCCTCTGCTCCTGCCATCCCACCCACAGCCAAGGCCAGGCCCCCCACCGTTGCTGCATCTGGATCTGCCGTCCCACCCGCAGCCAGAGCCAGGCACCCCACTAATGTGCCCCCAGTCCCTGCCGCACCAGCAACGCCTGCTGCAACACCACCTGCAGCTCGTGCTACGAGATCTGGGCCTGCGACAGCGGCAACACAGCGGCCAATCAGCAGGAGGGGCAATGGACATCGCTATGCCTGTATGAGCGTAGAGAGACGCATGCTCCGGATCCACCAGCGCCAGTCACAGCAGCAAGGTGCCATCCAGCTCCAGCTGCACAAAATTGGGCGCAATGTGGCGGGAGTTGGAGACCGCATGGACCGCATGACGGCGGCCATGGGCCGCATGACTGCAGCCATGGAGGAGAACACTGCTGCGCTGATCAAGCACCGCAGTGTAGCGAGCCGGCGCCACCACCAGCTGATGAGCCGGCTGTCCGCCTATAGCAGGTCGAATTATGTGGCAGCAAATGCCACCACCCAGTTGTCGCGGCGCTCTCTCACACAGCAGCACCAACTAGTGCAGTGCTGTGAGGACATCACAAGGGTCCTGGAGCACCTAACCACCGCGGTAACGGCACTACACACACCTGCGCTACCGGCCACTGTAGGGGGCGACGATGCCAGTGAGGGTGCCTCCAGGGTGAGCAGCCAATCGGCCACACTGGTCCCGCCACCGAGGCGCAGCACCAGGTCAACGCCTGGTACAGATGCCCAGGAAGAGGAAGAGCCTCAGAGGCGCTTGGGCATTACGCGCAGGAGGCGCCATTGACACTGTCTGCATAACACTGGCACAGGCTGACGCTAAGCCTGCCATGTACATGCACACTGCAGTATGAAGGAATACTGATATTTGTAAATAGTTGGACTGATTACCTTTTTCTTGTGAATGAAACAAATATATTTATTTTGCTGAACACATTAGCCTTGTGTAATCATTACATTTTGCATGCAATTGTGATATGTGGGGTGGGGGAAGAGGGTGGGCTAGAAATTGTTCACTGTGATGTGGTTGCGACGTCTGTGGCCTTCAGCTGGGTTCTCCCCGCGTGCATGGTGCACATGTGCTGGTGGCCGGTCGTCCCCTTCAGATTCACTGCCTGAGATGTCAACAGGTATCCGGCGCTTGGTTGCAATGTTATGGAGCATTGCACAGACAGCCACAATGCGGCAGCACGCAGCAGGACTGTAATACATGGCCCCACCTGTCTTGTGCAGTATACGGAACCTGCTCTTGAGCAGGCCAAATGTCCTTTCTATACAGTTCCTTGTCCGGATGTGCGCAACATTGTAGCGCCGTTGCTGAGGTGTGGCAGGGTTGAGGTAAGGGGTCAGGAGGTATTCCCGTAGGGCGTAGCCACTGTCACCTGAATGAGAGGAGCAGATGTTGATTGCCTGTGCAGCGCAGTGACTTCATTGCAATGTGACATTGTCGACAAAGTGTACTTACCAAGTAGGTGTCCTTCCCCAAACTCTCCTCTGAGCAGTCGTGTGTGGAGTCCACTGTGCCTGAAGATAAAGGAATCATGGGTACTCCCTGGGTACTGTGCGACAATGTCAGTGATGATGGTCTTGGCATTGCAGACCATCTGTATGTTGAGGGAGTGGTAGGACTTCCGGTTGCGGTACATATACTCCGTGGCAGCTGGTGGGCAGATGGCGACGTGGGTACAGTCGATGCAGCCGAGGACATGGGGAAAATGGGCTACATTGTAAAATTGTAGTTTTGTCAGGTCCAATTCCTGTTGGCTCGTGGGAAATGTGATGTGGCGGTGGAGCTGGGTGAGCATGGCGTCAACGAAAGTGTGGAGGCAGCGTGACATGGTGGGCTGGGATATCCCCCCAGCAGCCGCTACTATGCCCTGGAAACTGCCGGAGGCCAGGAGGTGCAGGCTGCACAATACCTGCACATGTGTAGGCACAGAATTGTTTTGCCTTGTTGGGTGCTGCATGAGGGGGTCAAGTTCTTGTATCAGCCAGGTGATCATTTCCCCATTCAGCCTGTATTTGGCATAAATCTGTTCTCTGGTTTGGCCCAGCAAGGTGACCCGCTGCCGGTAAATCCTTTCCTGCCTCATGCGTCTCCTCCGTGCTGCTCGCTGTAGCCTTCGCCGCCTCACCACCATGTACATTCCTGGCATTGTGGAACGCCTAATGCTGCTGCTGAATGTCCTTATGTGTGATTGGTCAGGCCTGGACCTGTTGGTGATTGGCCAACTGTTTTTCAAATTTTACTTAATCATGGCTTTTATGGTTACCACCTGCTTTGAGTTGTCCTTAATTTGCGCTGCGCAAAATTGCGATTTTGGGGTTTTCCGCTATTGCATATTTTTCATGAATGCCGATTGAGAATAAATTGCGTTTCGCTATTCATTTCGCAGATTCCGTGGTTGGTCGCTATTTCCGTATCGCTAATGCGCGACTACCGGGACTCTGCGACTATTATAGCGTAATCGCTATTTTAATCGCTATTCTGTGTTTGCGATATCGCTATTTTGTACTTGAATGCCGATTCCGTGTTTTGCACCCGCAATTGCATTTTCGCAACCATTGCGGGCGCAATTTCGCTTCATGAATCAGGCTGTATATGACTTGCCACTTACCTTTCTAAGGAAGTATAGGACCTTACTACCCTCTATTCCAGTCAAAGGAACCACTTCACCATCCTGGTTACCTTTGTTCATGAGAATAGCACATCCGCATATATGGCCTAAAAAAGGAATCCCAAATGATGAAGGGCGGTTCCGAGTGGTGGCTGATGGGTACCTTAGACCATCTACTAGGGTGTCTTTGTTTACCATCTTTCTCAGTCAGTTGGTAGTTTGTTGTGCTTTCCGGAGACTTGCACGGTTGATTCACTGTACCTTTAGACCCTCTGGAACCCTTTTTTGTTGTATATAGTTCGGGAATGTTCCCAGAGTTGAGGTCTTTAAATATTCCCGTGGGTCCTCAAACTGATCGGTGTGCTGTTGTTGTAACTACAAAACACACCTCCTGACAAAAAGCTACCTGACAAAAATTCTGCCTGCCTACAAAAAACTCTCAACCACCAGGTCACCGAACCTAAAATATTGGCTGGGAGAAGGAGCCCAAAGAATTTATGCTTGGGTTCCTTTTGGGGTACAAAAACCCCAGCCCAAAAAAAGCCCGCGCCTGAGCCCTGCTAACCCCTACCCCCCTGCCCCTCCCAAACTGCCCAGAGGGGGACCTCCCTGCGGGTGACTGCCCCCCCCCCAAGCCCCCCTTGTGAGTAGGATCTCTCAAGTGTACCATTATGTTAACCTAGTTTGCTGACAATGTGTTAGGCCTCGTAAGCCCCTGTGATGTCAAATGTATCACCACATTATGGCCATCATCACATTCATTACAAAAATAATGTTTGTTACAAAAATTGTTATTCATTACAAAGAATAACGTACATTACAGAGAGAAGGGGTTCAGAACCATGGCAGAAGTATACAGAGAAGAATTACAGTATTTGTATCCATCACCACTCCAAACATTATTGGCCCTATAAAGTCAAACTGACCACCGCATCATGCCAACCGTTACGTGCAATGCTAACGATAATGTAATAGGACTTTATGTGAAGTAGCGCCTCCCCCCACCATAGCGTATGGTCAAGGCATCAAAGACAGGGGAACAACTACGGTCGAGCTGAGATGTTAGCAGCTTCATTTCTAAAAAATCTAATTTCTAAAAAATCCTGTCTGTTCACCTTACGTGTTGCGTATCATAGTAGACACAATGGAGATGTCCGGCAGGAGTAATCGCCCAAGGCTCGGCGCTTCTTATGACCTCAAACCCCAAACCGGAAAGCGGAGCAAGAGTACCTGGGAGTTGAAGTTCCTCTGAAGAATAGAGGAGTTGATTCCCTCATACAGTACACCTTATTACAATATGTGGCTGGGTAACATGTTATGTATTATGCTATGACCCCCCGTCAATCTTAAAAAATAAAAATTGAAAATGAGACAAAAGTCCATACACTGTCAATGCAAGCTACAGTTAGGATGGATATGCAAGATTGGCCAGATGTGACGTAATGACCATCTGTGTGCATGTCCTGGTAGTATTCGGGGCTTCTTTTGCCCTGGGGCCTCCAACAGGATAATTGCAATGCATAACTGAGAGTTATAGTTGCCACTAGCGGTTTTAGTCGTCAGCTCTTAACGTCTGTCACAATGTCCAAAATAGGGCAAAGATAACAACAGTGTGTGATGTGTCCTGACAACATGTAATGATTGAAAACAAAAAGGTGATGTCTAGGCGGACTATAATTGTATAAATCACATGCACTGGAAAAAGCCGTAATTAATTGCATGTGGCAACTCAAGCATTATTTAGCATCTATGTCTCTAAGTGTATTACAGAGCACACCACGGAATGTCATCATTAAGATCACAGAGGTGGCTGCCCAATCTAAACACCCGATTCAGAAAAGGGGGTGGGGATGAACAGAGTGTCTGAATTAAGCAGACCACTCTTACCCAGTCCAAATATCAGGGCTTGATCCATCACCGTTATTTAGCTCACTGCCCCATCCCAGCTCAGAACCTGGCTATATGCAAATTAGTCTGTCCCTGGCCCAGTGCATCATGGGAACAGGGCAGACCAAACTACCAAGCCAATTCTTCACCAGAAAGGAGACAAGCTTCCGGGGACCGGTTTCTGGCATTACAGCCGCCGTCGGCCCGGCTTGCTTGAATCCTGATGGAGCAGTGAGCAAGGGACTCATGTCTGAGTATACCCTGCCACACCTATAGTGGCCAAAAACGATTCAGAAAAGGGGGTGGTGATGAACAGAGTGTCTGAATTAAGCAGACCACTCTTACCCAGTCCAAAGATCAGGGCTTGATCCAACACCGTTATTTAGCTCACTGCCCCATCCCAGCTCAGAACCTGGCTATATGCAAATTAGTCTGTCCCTGGCCCAGTGCATCATGGGAACAGGGCAGACCAAACTACCAAGCCAATTCTTCACCAGAAAGGAGACAAGCTTCCGGGACCGGTTTCTGGCATTACAGCCGTCGTCGGCCCGGCTTGCTTGAATCCTGATGGAGCAGTGAGCAAGGGACTCATGTCTAAGTATACCCTGCCACACCTATAGTGGCCAAAAACCCCTTGTTGTTAAACAATCTAAACACCCAGCGTGGTTCCGTACGGAAAAGTACTTTGTTCAAGGGGCCCATCTCTCTACAATAATATGGTTTGTCACTAAACACCCACTTAGTTTCATCTTCAGTGTGGCCAGCGTCCAGGAAGTGTCTTGTGAGTTTTGCATTAGATTTTTTACATTTGACAGAACTCCTAGGTTCGATAATTCTCGTCTTGACCTTCCGGTGGTCATGCCCAAATACAGTAAATCACAGGGGCACCCGATCAAATATATTAGCCCCTCCGAGTTGCAATTGGCATGACTGGATAAGACCCATGGAATTTTCAGGCTCAAATCAAACTGTTTCGTGCGCTGGGTGGAGTGCCACCCAACACAGGTGCCACAAGGAAAGTGGCCCCTGACAGGCTCCCTTGTCCATAATGTTCGTATGGTATCGGGATTGTGTGGGCGATGCGGTCTTGTATGAACCAGGATGTTGCCAAGATTGCTACTATGTTTTACGGCAAAGAGGGGTTTCTCACAATGTTTGTCGCCCTTATTAACAAGCATTTACAATGCAATGGTCTTGTCTTTGTTAAAGTTAGAGCTATTGGCATTGCTCGTGACATTATTTTTGTTTTTAAAACATATAAATAAATGGCATTGTCATTTACAATGCCAATAGCTTAATCTCTCGCAAATGCGAGACCTATTGCATTTGCACACACACAGAGCCACACACACACAGCCACACACCGACCCACACACAGAGCCACACAGAGCCACACACAGAGCCACACACAGCCACACACAGAGCTGCACACAGAGCCACACACAGCCACACACAGCCACACACACACACAGAGCCACAAACAGACAGAGCCACACACACACAGACAGAGCCACACACACACAGACAGAGCCACACACACACACACACACACACACAGAGACACAGACAGAGCCACACACAGACAGAGCCACACACAGACAGAGCCACTCACACACAGACAAAACCACACACAGAGAGCCACACACACACACAGAGCCACACACACACAGAGCCACACACACACACAGACAGAGCCAGCCTAATGGTACTAATAAATGACACTCTTACTACTGCTCTGAACTCATGAGTAAATGAAATGCTAAAGGTGAGTCACTCAGCTACGCACCTGAGAGCGCCAGTACTGTGGGACACCATGGAGAGACAGTACTACGAACAGAGGTTACTGCATGCATGGTACCCAATGACTGCCTTAGAACCCCTAGAAAACGTCTAATCTGTTTGAGCAGAAGAACAAATATACAGTCCCAGACTTGTGCGGTCTGTGTGAACTTTGGGATAGCCCAGCTATTTGTGTGAGCTGACAGATACCTCTGCTGTTCCAGGCCTGAGAGTGATATGTAAACTGAGGGACAGCTCTGCTGTCGGAGGCTTGTGAGGGCCGTATGAGCTGAGAAAACTGGTGACTGCATCCGAGCCATTAGACACTGGTCCTTGGAGAGCAGGCTGTGCTTAGAAGATTGAAATGGAAGAGTTTGCAACAGGAGGGGAGGAGGGGTGGCTTCGAGCAGGACGTGAAAGCAAGCCCTTGTGTATAGCCCTAGCCGGTCTAGTGATCTGAAGCTGGAGGCGCAGACCTCCCATCCGAGGGGTGGGCGACTGAGGGAGGAAGGGAAGCTACCTGAGCGCATCTCCTGGGGGGTGATATTGACAGCGGAAGAGCGCTCTGATTAAGCATCTTTTTTAAAAACACCCCCCCCCCACGTTTCCTTCTTTTCTACACAGTCCAGCAAAGTGAAACACGTTTTGACTTCGCCTGGAACCAGAGAGGGATATCACCATCACTACAGTCTTGGAATCACACGGGTTGACGTCAGGCTGAGCCCTCTGCCCACTACGGCATGCTGACTGGTCCCACATTCACTGTCTGACACCAGAGTGAGCGCATCTGGTGTGAGCACTTCCGGTGGTGCAGAATAGTTTTTATTTTTAAAGTTTTATATAGCGCTAGCTTGACCCATAGGCATCAGAGCGCTTTACATACACACAGTAAACAGCAGAAAGGACATTACATTACATAGTAGACCGGCAGTAAGGAAGTAAACCACAACAATCTCATAGCTTTTCTTGTCTCGCTTATTTTAAGGTATATTGGAACTTGTTGGACATTTGAGAATGTCAGCTACAGTAGTCGTAGTCATGTAGGCCCAGATAAGGAAGGTATCTTGTTTTCTGGTCCCGCTCAGTGTAAGGCACATTCATCAAGCTCAGGACGCTCAACTGCATCTCACCGATGCACAACACTGGCTCTAAATGGATAGGAACGCGATGCAAAACCTCAAAATCGCTAAATTCAGGGCGATAGAAGAACTGTGCAAATGGTGGTGTTGCTGCACGTAGCATTCGCCTGTGCAAGAATAACTTATGGAAATCAAAGCGGCTATGCATCGTGGAAAGGGCCAGAAAGGTCTGCATCTCACCAACCAGAGAAATATAGACAACCTGATGACCAAAGAAGTGGACACAAAAGTCTCACCAGGTCATTTGAGAAGCACGAGAACCATTAAGCAGGGTAAACAATAATTGATCTACATTTTAATACAGTGTGGGAGTACTATACAAGATGGCGCGCTTCCATGTCTCTCAGTACACTTTGTCTTCCTGAACAATCTGGCTTTTCATATTATTCAAAAAGCAAGGGTTTAAGCGCACACTAGGGAGCTGTTCCCACTAAACCTTAAGAAGATGGACTAAACGCGTGAAATCTCTATACACATGTTAAAGAGTAGTCCAGCCCCAAGATGGCCTCCACTCGCCGGGAAAAGCCAACGCAACCTACCTGAAATGGCCGCCACGTTACGGCCAATAACAGTGAAGGCCACCACCAGCTAGATCGTGACATCCATAATGGAATGGGAAAGCTAGCCATAGATCACATTAACCAGCACAGAGCATACACGATGCTCCAAGATGGTAGCGGGTAGAGGCGTGTCAGCCATTTCTACCTCTACGAGGCCCTACAGCAGCCTGCAACTTTTTAATGCATACAATAACCCTGCCCTCCACCCCAACAGCGGCAGAAGGGTCACTGACCTGCAAAATACCCCCGCTGCGCGGCCTAATGCTGCGATTGTCTACCGCCGCGCTCCTCGCCACGGCGTTTTGCCTCTGCACTGTTGCTTCGCTCGCTGCAAGGCCCGGAAGCATTTCCCTCAAGGCAGCATTTCCTAGCATAATAGATCATTGGGCCTCACACTGATCTACAACTTGAGCCTTCCCCAGTCCAGCATCCAACCTACCTCCACTGACAGCAGGCTCAGCTCACCCCAGTACTGCAGTCCCAAATTTGTTCACAAGCAGAACTTTCTCGAGCACTGCAGTGCTAGGCGGCCCACCGAAACAGATACCGACTTGAGCACTCTTATACTACAACCTGAGGAAGCCCGCACTCACAGCCGCCTAGACATGAACCGACACTCGTTCACCGGGGAAAGCCTTCTCTGTCTGGGCCGGGGAAGGGGGGAGGAGCCGCCGGAAGGCAGGCACACACAGAGCCCAGCAGCAGCGGCAGCCAGGGAGAGCATCTGCAGGGACGGGAGAGCCCAGGAGAGCCAAGGAGAGAGGTGAGAAGAGGGGTGGGGGGAGAGGAGGCGACACACCATGTTTCTCCGAGGTCAAGCACAAAAGAGACTGAGAAACGCCCCGTCCTTTTCAGACTGGGGGGGCGTGTTTTTCTTTCTCCCCTTTTCTCCATTGGCTGAAATATAAACAACGGGCATGTTTTTGACTGTTGTTGTTACATTTCAGCCAATGGAGAAGAATGAGAAATAAATGAAAAAAATACACCCCTCAATCTGAAAAAAACGGGCCTTAGCTGGAAAAAATGACATCACTAAAACCTCTTCTCCAATGTCTGGCCGCGTTTAGGAAGTCAGCCAATGGAGAAGAGGGGCGGGTATAAGCCTCACTACTAAGAAACATAAAATCTTGCCAGCGAGACTGCGCTGGTGCGCAGCCTACACTAGCCGAGACCTAAAAATTGCCAAGTTTTTATTAATGGCTTTCTTGACTGTCTCTGTCAAGGGGCTGAACGTGCTGACGCAAACCAGTCTTTACAACCTTGGTTTGGGATGAGTTTCCAGTAGAGCCTCACAATTGTTGTTCAGTGCGCATTTTGGAGCTCTCCAAACTAGATTGTGTGAGTATTGTTATGCCAGCAAGTTCTCAGTGAGGTTGCTGGCATGTTCTTGATACTTTCATATTTCCATGCAGTTTCATCTCAAACGTAAGAACTGTCCCACTAGGAGGTTATCCTGAAGAGCCCGTGGATGAAAACTGGTGTAACTAAGCAATGAATTGTGGGCAATTGGTATTTGATACAGTATTGTAGAGAGACTAACCTCTTTGGGACACAAGTTAAGGTCAAGAAATGGAAGTTCTTTCTTGCTGTACTCACAGGAAAACCTCAAATGGAAATTCAAAGAGTATAGCCACACAGAGAAAGCCTCCAAAGATACTTGGTCACCGTCCCAGATGAACCAAGGTGGGCAGTACCTGTGCCCCAAGCATGGCCAAACTTTACATGCACTGGTTTCAGAACACCTACATCTACCCTATGGATAATTCTTTCCAGACAAACTTGAAACTGTGGAAGAGATATATCGACAATATCTTGGTATTCCATGGGACCTCTTTTGGCCACGTATGGTACTGCATCCTGCAGAAGATATGGTAAATCCACCCTCCTCATAATGCATTGCATGCAAGACAGCACCATGATTACATTCAAATAGCTATGTCCATATATACAATTAGTAGCTTTGAAAAGAATTACTATATTAATTCTGGATTAGGTTGTACTCTGTGTGGAGCTGATGAAGAGAAATTTATAGAAGGTCGCATATAAATATGAGATGGGCTAGTGAGTAAAGTAACCACTGCCAGCACTGCTTAGGACCAAGCGTGTGTCCTGCCTGAAGTCCTTTATTAGTGCTCGGAGGCTGTAATTAAAACCTCTGAAGTAAAAACACACGTAACAGGGGGTATCATCATGGGAGGGTACAAGAAGAGACAAGGCGGTACTAAGGAGGAATTACTAAGCCTATTCACAATGAAAAGCCAACATTTACAAAAGACAGGGACAGGAGCCAATTAAACAGATGGGCGAAAGGTGGGTGGAGCATTTTAGCCATATCTTTAATGCAGCATGTCTCGAAGCTACAGCGAGACCTAAAAACGTATGTCTAAGCTTTTTTTTTTTGCCTTTATTGTCTTCCAAGGCCTTCATCACATCTACATACTCATCAGTAACCACCTCCTCTGATTCTGACATCTTTTTCCAATCCCCATCATGGTTTGTCAAAGCAGCACGAGTAAGGTTTGGGTAGCGTTTTCAAAACCCTCCTCCTCAATGCCTTTACTATGCTTTAGTAATGCTGATTTGCCCATGGCTGCATCCGCTCCCGTCCTCTAGGTATTTTTCAAAAGACTCATGTCAGTCCTACCATACCATAACTGGATTCTGTAAAAATTTGAGAGGAGCTGCTTTTGAAGAGGCATTCATAATAATTTTTAGGAATTAATAGTTTGGCAGTATCCCCTTGTAAACTTTTCTTACAACACCTCATTATCTTACAACACCTAATTACTATGCAATACCAAGTGCAAGAAAAAAAATGCTTTGTAGATCACCTGTTTCACAAGGGGATAGATTAATTGCCCTGCAACAAATCAAGTTGGAATTTACAGTTTAGCATAACAAGCTAATTAATGTGCTGTTTTAATTATTAGTATAATGTAAACAGCGTCCACCGTGGGACTCTTTTCAAAACACTCGGCCACCCTCTAACATCCGTTTGGGGAAGCCACCATTTAATGTGCTACTTAGAAACACCAAATGTACATACACGCTTTAGTAGTATTTCATACAAAACGTAGTGATATTTCAAAAACCATCTGTCCAAAGATTCTTGTCGTTGTTTTGTATTCATTTTCCAATAGATATGAAGATAATAATACAATACTTAACATAAGTGCCGACGGCGCAGTGCTCAGGTGTGTGAACAAATGCAACTTCAACAAAAAAGACACAAGAAGGCAAAAAGGTTCACTGGTTGTGAGGTTACAAATATAAGTCCATGTGCACATGGCATTGCAGCTTCTGGAACCTGTAATGATCAATCGGCAAGTAAAATGATGTTGCTTTTTCGACCCCAACAAAGTTCACGGGGTCTCCTCAGGGCAGAAGTCGTCTAATTACCTCAAGTTTAAGGAAGACAGAAACCAAAAATAGATGTCAGTCTGTACCCACTCAATATTTGTTCTTTGTGTGCTACGGTTACTGCACAGCTGCCATAATTTAACAAACCAGGTAATGCTGTCCACTGCCTAGTCTGTAATTCAGTCAAGGAATGTGATGACTCCCTGGGTTATTTCCCTCATGGTAATATGCCACTGGTAGAACTCAATAGCGTTGTCACTTCAAAAATGCAGGGCCTGTGTTAATCTGCCTGAGTGTGGTCTGAAAAAAATCACCAATGTATGTATCAATGAAAGTGTTGTCGGGTGCATATCCCATCAGTGATAGATTCAACAAGTACATGCATCAGTGATCATCCCACCATACATAGAGGGAATATATCCCCAAACAGCCGGCCATGCAATGTCTGCCCCTGCTAGTGCCATGCTAGGGTTACCAACCATGATGAACAAACAGTTCGAGTCTATGGAATCGTCACAATTTCTAGAGCAATTAAGTGTCCCCATCGTGCAAAGATTATCCAAAAACTGGTGTGTCACCATATCACACAGTCTTTCCTGACTGAAACCACTGAGACTGCTCCTCAGTCCGACTCGTATTATCAGACGGCCATAATATATGTCCAATATTGCCTCAATTAACATGTTCTTGCTGCAAGCGGCCCTTCATATATGTGCATAAAATCAATCTGTGCATGGCGCCCCTCATGGACAACCCATCACAGCACATGCCTGTATGTCCAATGTTAAAGTACATGCGGTGTCCGTTAGAAACCATACAGTACTAGGAGATAGTCGTGACACATGCAACAACTAACCTGTAGATAGATCCATAAGTGATATGTAGCTGTGTTCTGCATGCAATAACCTAATTTCCCAATTTTGCGAGTACACTACCTATGCCCCACAGGAACGCTGACACTTCCCAGGCTTCTTCAATCTACACAAGGGGGTTTTGGAGCGCAGCCGAGCACTGTGAGGTCTGCCCTCCTAGCAGATTGGGAGTGGGAGGGGCTGGCTGGCGAGCGGCCATTTTGGGCATTGTGTGCTACATTGGGACTAGCCCAATTGTAGCCCAATTTTTTTATGATAGCCCAATAGGTATTTAGGGCTGTTTCGTGCTTTCACAACCACCATTTTAGGTTTGGTGACCTGGTGACTGGGAGCGCTGCACAGAGTGGGTTTTTTTGTCAGGGTAGGTTAGCAGTTGGTAGAGGCAGGGTGTCCTTAGTGTTATTGCGAATTTATAGCTATGGCAGACGGAGATTACAGGGTGCTGGAGGCTGTCAGGCTGCTGAGTGAGGCCGGCCGCCTTGATCTGCTGATGCCGAAGGCCTCTGTTGCCACGCGCCTGGTGAGGCACACGTCGGCCGAGGTGGCGGCTGCCGTTGTGGCCTGCTCCCCCCCCCCCCCGGAGGTTGGGAAAGGTTAAGGAGAGTAAAAGGGGCAGCGCGGAGGCGTAGGTCCTTGCTGGGGTGCGGGTGGTGCGGGGGCGTCCGGGGCTCGAGGCGGGGTCTCCCGGCGGGGGAGTTTACCATGCGCCTCCCCGCCGGGGTTTCCTATGGTTGGGGGCCGCTCATATGCAAGAGGAGCGGCCCGTTGGAGGTGTGGCAAGGGGGCGGAGCGGTTTGGTCAGGCGCTGCCCCCGGTAATGAGGAGTCACAGGCAGAGAGCAGTGGGACCCTGGTGAAAGGCCGCAAAATTGAGCGGGAAGACCCGGCGGTGAAGCATGACACACGTCTCCCCACTGCGGTCCCAGGAAGATAGGGGTTACTCGCAAGAGAAGCGAGGGGCCCCGCGGGCCACGAGAGGTGGCGGCGGGTGGGGGGAAAAGCGGGAGTTGGCCAAGGAGCTTAGGCTACAGCTGGAGCTGCAGGGAGTGGGGGAAAGGGAGAAACAGGCCCTGCGGGGGCCAGAAGGGGCGAGGGAGGGAGGGAGCAACCGAGGCAAGGGGGGACTGGACTCTGGAGTGGCAGCCAGGAAGGGAGGGGGGTGAGTGTTGGGGAGGAGATGGCATACGAGAGGTGGGGCTGGGAGGGGTGGTGGGTGGGGGGATTGAGGGAGAAGGGGGAGAGTATGGAGATGTCCACCTTGCTCATTGAGTCGGAGAGCGAGAAGGACTGGGAAGGGCGGGTCATTTTTTCGTCCTGGGCGGAGTGAGTGAGGGGTGCGCAGGGAGGTAGCGGTTTGGGGGGAGCCGCAGAAGGGAAGTGTCGGTGGCACACGTGGTGGAGTTGAGGGGTCGCAGGCCCAGGGTGCCAGGGGGTAGGCGGATGGGGGTTTGGCCAGCGGGCATAGGAGGCTGGTCTGAGTTGTGTGGGTACTCAGGGTGTAACCGGTTGGGAGTGGAGTGATGGGGAGGGGGATTCAGGGGACACAGAGGAGGTGGTGGATCTTAGCACGGTGGGGGGGGGGGGTGGGCGGCCAGCACTTTAGGTGCAGGCATGAAGAGGAGCTGGGATGGAATGGAGAAGGGAGTGGGGCCCAGCACACCCTTTTGCAGGCGACCAAGCAATGAGGGGCGCCTGACTTGGTAGGGCTGGGAGCTGCCCGGTGGCGCCAAGAAGAAGGGAGGGTTTAGCCTCGGGCGGTGCGCCCAGTACCGGCGGGAGATCCCATCGTGACTGGCATATGTAGGCCCACCAAAAAAGCCCCACTGGGTTTGGGCTCCCAACAGTAAGGCCAAGCCACTGACTAATAGATAACAGAACAATCGCCAATACTGTTCTATTTATTCCTTCTCTTTCAACTGCACATTGCAACTAAACTCAATGTGAATGTGAGACTTGTACTTCACTCTGAATAAATCACTTATTTTATTTTCATTTCCAATACATTTGTTGGTTAAATTTCACCAAATTTACATTTTCAACATCTACAAAACATATACCACCATTTGATAAAACATTGAATTATACATATTCACAATCATTCATTACTCGCAGTCACTCAACAAATCAACCATTCATCCACTTGACATCCATACAAACACACCAATTATTTACAATTGAATGTTAATTACAATTTTATACAATAACCATAGACATTGAGTTTGTCTAATTTCCTTAAGTTTGGAGCGATGTTTTTAAATTTTGAAAATCTTATGGCTCTACAAATACTGGTCTACGCGTTTCGAACTCCTACTTGGTAGGGAGTTCTCATCAGGACCCAAAGCTTCAATGAGGGAAGCCTGGCTAGATTTTAGCCGACGCTCAACATACAGTCCAATTACACCCATACTCTTCTGACTTTTCAACTTTCTGTCAGAGATTTCTTCACTTGATTGTTATTCCTTGGTGGCTCGTAGTTAACGGCACCCGGGTATGCCTTCAAGTGCTGCTCGTGATCCCGGGTCGGTGGGGTCAGCGTTTACATTCAATTGCACCCTCAGCAATGGGTGTAATTGGGCTGTATGTTGATAGAGAATTGGACGGCGGCATTCCTTATTTATGCCAGCGTGAACTGTGAGAAATCCGCTGAGAGGTCAGTGGCCTTGTTTAAACGCATGGACATAATTAGGAAGGCCCAGATTACCGGGGTGGTGTTGCATGGGCGCAATATGCTGAAGAGTTTCGGGCATGCATGGCGTGGGATTCTGAGGTGAAGTGGGCGAGCTTGACACGGACCTGTGGCAGCATACGAGGGGGCTAGCCGGGTCAGGAGAGACAATTTTTATGGCCAGCGGGCTGCCACTAGTCTGTTAGCCCTTTCAGGGCTGCCCCATCCAAGGAGGGGGGGGGAGTCGGGAAAGGACAGGTGGGATCCAAGGGGACCTGTTGGGATTATAACAAAGGCTTGTGCACCAGGGAATAATGCAGGTTTCGGCATGAATGCTCAGAATGTGGAAAGGCCGGGCATGCATTGGTTAAATGTTGGGGTGGGGGATAAAGTCAGCAACAGGGGAACCAGCAGTGTCAGGCAGGGGGGTTAGGTCAGGGACTCAGCAACAGGTTATGGGAGGGCGCAAGGCCAAGGGGCCTGGGCCAAAGGGCTTGTCCGCCGGTTAGAGTGGACAAGTTGGTGGCAGCCCTGCAAGGATATACGGATGAGGAGGCTGCAGAACGTTTAAGGTTGGGTTTTTTGGAGGGGTTTCGACTGGGGTAGGACGGACCTAGGACAAGACGGTGGGCTGACAATTTGAGGTCCGCAAAGGAGCACCCAGGGGTGGTGCAGGACAAATTGGAGAAAGAAGTGCTTGAGGCCGCATGGCGTGTCCCCTTGATGATTGGCCTTTAACAAATTTGATTGTGTCACCCATTGGAGTGGTGCCAAAAAAAGAGCAGGGACAGTTTTGCCTCATACAGCATCTGTCATGGCCTGAAGGTGGCTCAATAAATGATTTCATTGATGAGTGGGAGGCTATGGTGTCATATTCATCAGTTGACGTAGCCATGTCACTGGTAGTGACCACGGGAGCAACGGCGATCATGACAAAGTGTGATATAAACTTATCCAAGCTTTCTGGCTGCTTCCAGTCCATCCAGATGATTGGGACCTTTTGGGGATCCAATTTTACCACCACTTGTATGCGGACAAGGCATTACCGATGGGTTGTTCTATGTCTTGCGCACTTTTTGAATGTTTTAGCATGTTCCTGCAATAATTGTTTTACGGAACTGGCAGGTCACCAAGGAGTAACGCACTACCTGGATGACTTCTTCTTTGTGGGCACCCCAGACTCGAGGAACTGCCAGGAGGTGCTGGACAGGTTCAATGAGATCATGGGGGAACTGGGCGTGCCGTTGGCACCGGAGAAAACTATGGGTCCCTGTACGGTCCTGTCCTTTTTAGGCATTGAGTTGGACTCGGAGGTGATGGAGGCACGCCTTCCGGTAGACAAAAAGTAGCAAATGCTGGGGCTGCTGGCACGGATGTTGTCAAACCATAAGGTCATGGTGACTGAGATTCAGGTGCTACTGGGGCACCTTAACTTTGCTTGTCCAGAGGTAAGAGTAGGGTGGATTATTTGTAGACGACTGGGCAGGGCACAGCAGGACAGAGAACTCTGCATCATGTGCGGCTGTCGGCAGAGGCGAGGGAAGACCTTAGGATGTCGCAGTTTTTCCTACAGAATTTCAATGGGATCCTCCTGATGCGGGAGGGGGACATGGTGTGGGATGTGCAAATATTTTCTGATGCGCAGGGAGCAAGGGTTTTGGTTTGTACTGGCAAGGAAAATGGTGCTCGGAGCGGTGTCCCCATGAGTGGGCGGGAGGGGGACGGAGCATAGCCTTTCTGGAATTCTTCCCTCTGGTGGTAGCAGGGGGGACCAGCTGGCACACAAAAAAGTGACGTTCAGGATTGACAACATGGCGGAAGTGTAAATTGTGAACCGCCTGTCTTCTAGGGATAAACAGGTCTTGAAATTGCTGAGGGTATTTGTGTTGGGCTGCTTGCCGCATGGTATTGCCCTTCGTGCAGGGCATGTGCCCAGGGTGGACCATGACATAGCTGATGCTTTGTCTCGTTCACAGTGGGGGAGATTCCATGGGCTAGCCAAGGACGCGGAGAGGACCCCAACCAGTATGCCACAGCATTTGTGGTAGGTAGGCAACACAGGATGTTGCAGCTGGTTTTAGGTTCATTAGCGCAATCCGCAAAGGCGGCATATGGTACAGCATGGGATGAATTCTTGCGCCCCGGGGCGCAGCGGCAGGAATCGGAGAGGGCGGCGCCAGGAAGATGTGATTCAGTTTATTCTCGATCTGATTGAGGAGGGGCTTACAAGGGTTACAATAGCGGGGAAATTGTCAGGGATCGCTTTCGTTGGGAAGTTGTTGTGGGGTTATGCGCCATCTGCGGGGGAAATAGGGACTCGCATGTTGGAAGTGGGAAGTGCAGCCGGGTTTCTTGGGTAAGGATTCCATTGTCATGGGAGCTACTGGAAAGGGTTTTGCAGATTTTGCCAGGGATATGCAAGGACTGTTTTGAATTTCATTACAAGACCGGAGGCTACATTATGCATTATCCTTTAATAGCAACTCACACAGCCGCACTACATCATAAAGGATAACGTTCTAGAATAAACAACAAAGGATGTAACCAAGAGATGATCTGCCTCTTTTAAAAGCAGCTCGCCAGCAGATAAGTCACTACTTTCTTTCTCTCTAATAACTTCACATTATACTCTATTTTATGGCAATTTCCTCGTATTTTAAGGCTAATTTGTGCTTGTATCTCTTATCTGATGCTATTTTCATGCTGTGTTGCCGATACGATATAAAAATGTCGATTTTGTAATAGTTTATCTCTGTTCTGCCTTGCTTCTCCCTTCCAGGGACTTATTTCTGTTATCCCCGGGGTGGCGCTGGTTCCCACTCCCACCCCCCCTCCCCATCCCCCCTCCATGGACTTCCAATTTTTGGTCGCCCTTCGCTTTCCCTCGTCGTACCTTTCCCCTGCGTGATCCCGCAGCGGTCCCCTCGTTGCCCGCCTCTCGCCCGCCACTTTACCGTCACTGCTCCCGCAACCCTTCGCCTTTCCGACGATTCCTTCGTTTTTTTCCTGTTTCCCGGAGCAAGCGCCGCTTGGAGGAAGGCACCTTAGCAACGCCCGCGTTGCGTGCCTTTCCTCCCAAGCGACTTTCCTCTCCCCGGCGGCTGAGCTTGAGCACTCCTCGGCAATTTTGCCAGTTGCTCTGCACCAGCCGCCGGAGGAACTCCCTACTTCATCGCGCTTAGCATTAAAACACCTTATTAGCCCTATTAGCACACAGCAAAACGTTAAAAACCTACCTTTTGCACCTTATCACTAAAACGCCCTATTAGCACATAGTAAAACCTACCTTACCACGAATAAGTACCTGAACTAGTACCTAAATAGATTTACAGATCCCTTTACCCACCCTATAAATCCAACAAAAAAAAAAGAGGAGGAGATAGAGAAAAGAGGAGATAAAGAGGAGAAGTTGGTTACTTTACCTGTTAGTATCCCCTTCTGGCCCCTACTACACCATGTCTGACATGGATTCTGATGACGCCACTGCTAGTTCACCGGCCCCCCTTGACAACTCTCTCAAAAAATTCCTTCAGCAGGAAATTAAGTCATGTATGATATCTTCTCTCAAAGAAGTCATGCTCTCCAAAAGACCGTGTGATCCCCAGGATCCTCCCCTACACGGTAAGAGACCCAAAAAGACCAAACATTGCGAAAGCACTGCAGGCCCTAGCGCCTTTCACAGTACAGAAGGTCCTAGCACCTCGCTTTGGATGGGTGGCCACCGCGCCCCACTTGAACCTGATGTCTCTCGGGACACTACCTTGATCGGTGCCCATGGCGGCACAAATGTGTATGGTGTCCCTCGCGACACACTTTGGGATAGTGCTAACGAGAAAAGGAAGAATGTTGGTCTTGACTCCTCCTCATCCTCCTTTGATGATAATGCCTCTAAAGACCTTTCAGGCAAATTCGTCTTCGACCTGGATGAGGTCCACCATGATTTTAGCTCGCACCCTGACCCGGAACCCTCCTCTAAGAATATTATTTTAAATCCTGTTGGAGAGGAGATGTTCTCTCCCCTGAACATCTCTCACCCCAACAGTTCAAAATGGTTCCCGCAGGATCATGTCTCTAAATTTGTTACTCGTTGGTTGAGAAACCTTTTAGACAGAAACACCAGGAATACTATGAGATCTGAATCCCCCAGACCTACCATCGATGAGAGGGTCTGTCAAACCCCCAACCTGGATCCTAGTCTTATCAAATTCTTATTTAAACTAGGGCGAGACCCCAGAAAAGGATTGGAGAGAGCCCTTAAAGGCTGCCAAGACCGCCTCTTGGACGTCTTGGGACCCCTTGTTAGGATCCTTGATATGGCCGAACAATCCCATCTCTCCTCCACACCCTTGAATATTGATCTCGTCCGAGGATGGAGCCAAAGGGCCATCGTCCTCCTTGGCAACGCTAACTCGAGCTTAAATATTGAACGGAGGAGATCCATTTTAAACAAGATCGACCCTAAATTAGGTGATATGGCAGAGAAAGAACCCTCCCTGAACCCCAAGGGCCTTCTCTTTGGAGAGGACATAATCAAAGAAATTGGCAAATACGTTTCCACCTTTACTGCCCTCGATAAAGCCCAAAATAACCTGAGACGGGTATTCAACAACAACCTTTTTGGCCAGGCCAGTAGAAGGGGTCGCTCTTCCGGCCGAGGCAACCAACGACCCTATTCATCCTTCAGAGGAGCAGCAAGGGGCTTCTACCCCCCGAGACAACCCTTCTTTCCCCAGAGAGGACGAGGTCCGAGAAACCGTGGTTCAAGAGGTCGGGGTACCCCCAACACCACCAACTCTACAAGTAAGTACTACTCCTCCTTCTTCTTCTTTCCCTCCCATAGTGGGGGGCAGATTAAAACAGTTCTATCATGTTTGGGACTCAATTACCCAAGACCCATGGGTTCTGGAAACCGTCTTGGGCTTCAGGATAGATTTCTTTCAGATTCCCTTCCAATCACATTTACCCAGACCCTTTGCCCTTCCGGAAGATCAACAATTGATCGTGGAGGAAGAAATCATCTCCATGCTCAAGAAAGACGCAATTGTGGATGTCCCTTGGTCCGATGCAAGGTTCATAAGCACACTATTTCTTGTTCAGAAAAAGGACAAGGGTTGGAGACCTGTTATAAACCTCCGAGAGGTCAACAAATTACTAGTTTATCGTCACTTCAAAATGGAGGGCATCCACCTCCTCAGGGATCTCGTTCTCGAAGGAGACTGGCTGGTCAAATTAGACCTGAAAGACGCCTACTTCACCATCCCTATGCACAAGGAACATCAACCGTTCCTTCAATTTGCTTGGAAAGAACGTCTTTACCAGTTCCAAGCTCTTCCCTTCGGCCTCTCTTCTGCCCCTTGGTGTTTTACCAAGATCATGAAGTGTATCGTTACAATCCTAAGAGAGAGGGGTATCCGCCTCATCATTTACCTGGACGATATTCTTATCATGTCCCAGTCCCACTCAGACCTCCTAAGAGATCTAGAAACTTCCATGACCTTAATAGAGGGCCTGGGATTCATCATCAACAGAGAGAAGTCCATTCTCTCTCCCTGCAAAATTATAGAGTTCCTCGGTTTCACCCTGGACACCCTGAAATGCCTTCTCCTTCTCCCTGCCAAGAAGATTGCCAAGATACGGAAGGAGATCAGATCCGTGTTGAAACAAGACTCCTAAACTCTCCGCGAACTAGCCAGACTTCTTGGGCTCCTTTCTTCTTCCATCCAGGCTATTTTTCCTGGTCCCCTGAACTACTGCGCACTTCAGAGAATAAAAAGGAAAGCCCTCAATTCGGGTCTGTGGTATGGGGACCTTGTATCTCTAGACCCAGATGCCAGGGCAGAGCTCTTTTGGTGGCTGGAGAACTTAGACGCCTGGAACGGCAAAGCTATCTTCGGCTCATCCCCGGATTTTGTCCTAGAATCAGATGCCAGCCTTCATGGCTGGGGTGCTCGCTTGGGAGACCAGAACACCGGCGGGGTTTGGACCCTGTCGGAATCCTCTCAACACATACATTTTCTGGAGTTGACGGCCGGTCTATACGCCCTTATGAGCTTCAAACATTCCATCCAAGGGAGATCTGTTGTTCTGAAAATGGACAACATTTCCGCCGTGGCCTATATCAATCGTCTTGGAGGGACAAGGTCCGCAGATCTCTCCAACCTTGCCAGGAAACTTTGGATGTTCTGTATGGAACACAAGATTTCCCTCAGGGCGGAGTATCTTCCCAGGATATCGAATATTTCTGCAGACTGGAATTCGAGATTCCTCATAGACTTCTCGGACTGGAAACTCGATGTGAACGTATTCAATTCCCTCTTCCACTTTTGGGGTCCCATGGACGTGGACTTATTTGCCAGCAGGCTTACCTTCCAACTTCCCAACTATTTCAGTTGGATGCCGGACCCCGGCGCTCTTGCCGTGAACGCGTGTCAGAACCTGTGATAAAACCATTTCCTGGTGCCCCAAAAGAGTGGTTCATTTAGCCACTCATAGCTCACTGGCTGCTTGGAGTTGGCGACAGCGGGTAGCGCAAGCTCTGATCTCCTAATGCCCGCTCCAGTTCCTGGTTGTGCCGTTCCTTTAGAGCTGTTAGCGTTCTAGTGATTTTTGAGATCCGCCATTTTAGGTGCGCTGTTCTTTTTCTCTGCGCACTTCAACTGTGGCATTTCAGGCGGCAAGACGCTATTAGCCTAACGCGTCTTTTAAGTCCGTGTTTAGTTGTTTTTTAGACTTTCAAGTTAGTGCGCGATAATTGGGAACCTGTATCAAGTATTTCCCTTCAAGTGGGCATTTAAAATTTGCCTCGCGCTATCCGTTTTGAAGCGTCCTGTTCCTGACCTTGCCCGTCAGTCGGCATAGGTATCTAGTCTCAGTCAGAGTGACGCTTTCAGGCATCTCTAGGTGTGCAATCTTCAGTATCCTGTTTTCCCTCGAAAGAGCCTCTTCGTGTATTCCTGCAGTTGTGTGGGAAAAGCCGGTGAGAGCGTTCAGAGTATGGTCTTCCCAGTCTAAGCCTGATAATTACCTTCAATTGCGGTAAGAGAACTTGCATTTGTATATTGCCGCTAGTTCTGAACATTCTCTCCTTCACAAGAACTGGTTTATCCCTTGAAGTCCTGTATCCTGCACAGCATTGTGGTTATTACTTGAAGTCCTGTATCCTGCACAGCATTGTCCTTCTAGTTGAACTCTGAGTACAGTTCATGCAGAAGAAACGCTAATTATAAACTGGTAAACCCATTCAGTCTTAAGTCTACGCAATTCACTAGAAGATTCTCCAGCAGTCATCAAGTAGATGGGGGTATTTTAATTATATGCATATAGTTGATACTACTGTCTACCACCGCTTCATTTCTGCTGGCGCCAAAAAGCTAGACTTTGGATTAAGCGTCATAATTCTTCTAGAAAGAACTCATTCTCATATTTACTTCTGGAAGAATCCATAAGAGAGCAGCTAATTCCACATAATCTATAGGTGGGTAGAGAGTAAGCCTGGTTCAGTAGAGAAAGCTAAGAGAGTAATTGGGAACTGTAGTAATGATGTGTTTAATGTTTTAGGTGTGACCAGACCATTGAGGAAGAGTCGTTACTACACCTTGTGGATGTCTCTCTTGTCTCTCCACTTCCCCTTTCCCCCTCCCTCCTGGTCTTAGAGATCTCTGGGTCCAGGGGAGTCGGGGAGTTGGGAACTATCAGCTGGAACTTCCCTTCACGCCATCTGTTCCCACGGAAACCAAAGGATTTCAGGTACACTTCGTGACAGATTGAAGTGCCCTACAATTCTTCCGTCTGAGCAAGATGGCTGAAGGATTGGATGTTAAGGCGTTAGCTTCTATTTTAGAAGGGCTACAGAAGCAATTGAGTGAAACCAGGGAGGAGGTTAGAAAATCAAATCAGGAAGCTAGTTATTTGCGACAAAGAATAGATCAACTGTCTGTAAGTCCCAGTCCTAATTTTGGGGGTTTAAAATCTCCCACTTTTGATCCTTCCCCCTCCACTTCCTCAACCCTAACCACGCAGGTAGTGCATGCAATGTCCCCTACCATTCCGTTGGCACCCCCAGAAAGGTTTCAGGGAGACCCGCATAAGGCTCAAATTTTTATGACTCAATGCTCCTTACATTTCCTATGCAAACCAATTTTGTTTAAAGAAGACCAGTCTAAAGTGGCTTTCGTGCTGTCCTACCTGAGTGGTGATGCCGCGGCATGGTCCATGCCCCTGGTCACCTCTAATGATCCAGCTCTTTACAAATTTGAAGATTTCAAAGCAGAATTTTTAAGGATTTTTGATCGAAGAACAATTTCACAGACCACGGATAATGAATTGCTGGATTTAAAACAGGGAAATAAGGAATTGGTGGCCTACCTGGCACAATTCAACAAACTGATAGTAGAAACGAATTGGCCAGCAGAAAAGAGAGCTGCAATTTTTTACAGAGGATTGAAGGATGAGTTGAAAGATGGCCTAGCTCAAATTCCAAAGAGACCAACTAACGTGTCAGAGCTCATTGATCTAGTGTTACAAATTGATCAACGACAGGCGGAGCGACGTAGTGAGAAGCGAAAAGATTTCAAGCCTTTCCCGCCTCGTTTGGATCGTGCTAGGATGGAACCAGTTAAGAATACCGAAGGAAGCGTTGGAGAGGAACCAATGCAAATAGGCACTGTCAGAGGCCCTCTCACCAAAGAAGAAAGAGAAAAGCGAAGATTGGGCAAGCTATGCATGTATTGTGGCCAGTCTGGTCATTTTGTTAAAGAGTGTTCCAAGAGGCCAAAGACAAATCAATGGGTAAAAGACAAGCTCCACCAGTAGACGGAGTTGCACTGGTGGGAGCACAGTTCGAGACAACTCCTGATTCTCAACTTGTAGCAAATACTCTCCAGTCAGCCGCACCTCATTTGATTTTGTCTTGCAAAATTCAATTTGGAAATACTCGAGAGGAAGAGGTTGCTATCATGTTGGATTCCGGAGCAACTGGAAATTTTTGTGACATCCAGTTTGCGAAATCGTTGGGAATCCAATTTCTGAAGAAGCATCGACCAGAGCCAGTTCGAGCAGTCGACGGTACTAATTTATCGTCTGGACCTATAGTCTTTGATACCGAGGAGATAACTGTCTTGGGTCCTGGAGAGCATCTCAGTCACCTAAGCTTTAATCTTATTGACGCTCCACAGTTCCAGATGATTCTGGGATTGCCTTGGCTCACTGAACACAACCCTCATATCGATTGGGCTAATCGCACAGTGGAAATGAATTCGACCTTTTGTTCGGACCATTGTTTTCAGAGGATAGTGGAAAAGGTTCAAGCCACCCTGTCTTCAAGTTTTGTGGAACAAGTACAGATGATTTGTGCGGTGGAGTTACCTGAGATCCCAGAGGAATATCAAGATCTGAGGGAGGTGTTTAATGAAAAAGAAGCTCGGAAGTTGCCTCCGCATAGGGAATACGATTGTCGGATTGAGATTGAGCCGGGGGCCTCCTTGCCCTGTAGTCGGATCTATGCCTTATCGGAACCCGAAAATCTGCATTTGAAAGAGTACATAGAACAAAGTTTGGATTGTGGCTTTATACGACCATCCCAGTCACCAGTTTCTTCCCCTCTCTTCTTTATTCCAAAGAAGGATGGTTCCTTGCGAACTTGCATTGACTATCGGGCGTTAAACCAGGTGACAAGAAAGAATCGCTACCCACTGCCCCTCATTTCCGAGCTCCTTGACCAAGTGAAGGATGCCAGTATTTATACCAAGCTGGACTTGAGGGGGGCCTATCACTTGGTTCGCATGGCTGAAGGAGAGGAGTGGAAGACGGCCTTCCGGACCCGGCTAGGATTGTTTGAATATCAGGTAATGCCGTTTGGATTATGCAACGCCCCAGCGGCATTTCAGCATTTTGTAAACGATGTGCTACGAGAGTTTTTGGACCGTTTTGCTATAGTGTACATAGATGACATCCTCATATTCTCTAACAATCCAGAAGATCACGTGGAACATGTTCGAGCCATTCTGAAACGTTTGCTGGAACATCATCTGTTTGTAAAACTTGAGAAATGTGTTTTCCATACCACCAAAGTGGAATTCTTGGGGTTCATACTCTCCCCAGAAGGAGTTTTTATGGACGACACCAAGTTGCAAGCCATCAGGACTTGGCCATCCCCGAAATCGGTAAAAGAAATACAAAGCTTTTTGTGTTTCGCAAATTTTTATCGAAGATTCATTCAAAGTTTTTCTGAGAAGGTGAGCCCCATTACTAGGCTGTTGAAGAAGAATGTGAGGTTTGACTGGTCGAGGGATGCAGAAGAAGCTTTTCAATCTCTAAAGAAAGCTTTTGTTTCAGCCCCAATTTTACAACATCCTGATCTGAAGGAGGCCTTTTTTGTGGAAGCAGACGCATCCAATTTGGCGATTGGTGGAATTCTGTCCCAGCGCCATAAACAGACTGGTCAATTGCATCCCGTGGCTTACCATTCTCGCAAATTGTCTCCTGCTGAAATCAACTATTCTATAGCAGACAAAGAACTTTTAGCGGTGAAAGAAGCCTTCAAAGTTTGGAGGCACTACCTACTTGGAGCAAGACATGTCATAACTGTGTTCACAGATCATCGCAATTTGCAATTTCTAAAATCTGCAAGAACCCTCACCCCTCGCCAGCTGAGATGGTCTCTGTTCTTTGCCGACTACAATTTTGTCCTGACTTATAAACCTGGATCGGCCAATGGAAAGGCTGATGCTCTTTCGCGTCTCAGCACTGAAGATGAAAAAGAAGAAGTCTCTGAAGGATTCATTATCCCCCAAGAAAAGATGGTAGCCCCCATTTGTGCTGATTATTTTGGAGATCGGATCAAAAAAGAATTTCAGGGAGCAGAATTCTCCAATTGGGAAATGGAAGGTCCAGAGCGCGAAGTTCGAGAAGGAAAACCGTATGTTCAAGGAAAAATGTTTGTTCCAAGTGAAGAATTGCAGAAGGAAGTCCTCCAGTCGCTTCATGATCATCCTTTGGCAGGTCATAAGGGAGCGGTTAAGACCTTGGAATTGGTGAAGAGAACCTTTTATTGGCCGGGTATGGACACTCAGGTGAGACAGCATGTGACCACTTGTGAGCAGTGTGTTAAGGGAAAAAGTTCCAGACAATCTCCTCAGGGGTTGCTTCAGCCGCTTCCCACTGCCCCATCCCCTTGGCATACCATTCTTATGGATTTCATTGTAGACTTGCCCTCTAGTTCAGGATATTCAGTGATATGGGTGGTGGTGGACCAATTTACTAAAATGAGTCACTTTATTCCATTGAAGGCCTTACCAACAGCTCAACAATTAGCTTCCCTATCTGTTCAGCACATTGTCAGACTACATGGAATCCCTAGGGTAGTCATTTCTGACCGGGGCTCACAGTTTGTTTCCCGTTTCTGGAGGTCATTTTTGAAAGGGTTGGGAGTGGATTCTCGTCTGTCCACCAGTTTTCATCCAGAAACGGATGGACAGACGGAGAGAGTCAATCAGGATCTGGAGCAGTATCTGCGGTTGTATTTGATGGATCAGGAAGGGGAATGGCCCTCCTTACTGAGTACTGCAGAATTTGCCTATAACAATTCAGTCTATTCGGCCACCGGGTTCTCCCCATTCTTTCTTAATTCAGGTCGACACCCAAATATGTTAATGGGACATGTGGAAGTTGATGTTCCAGCTGCTGAGGAGGTGATTCAGGATTTGCAAAAGACCTTTCAGTCGGCATCTCAGAATCTCTCCAAAGCGAAATCTGGGTATAAGAAACAGGCAGATAAACGACGAAGAGAGAGTCCAATTTTTAAGGCCGGGGAGTTGGTGTGGGTCTCTACTCGCCACATGAGACTAGCTGGTAACAGGAAGTTTCAACCAAGGTTTGTGGGTCCCTTTCCAGTGGTGCGTATGATCAATCCTGTTAGTGTTAGGTTGGCCCTTCCTAAGTCGATGAGAATCCATCCCACTTTCCACGTCTCTCTGATTAAGCAAAATCCACCAAATCTTAGGAAGCAACTTCCACCAACTACCATCCAAGTGCAATCAACAGATGAATTTGAAGTGAAACGAATTCTGGACTCAAAATGGAGAAAGAACAGTCTGTATTATCTGGTAGATTGGAAAGGCTACGGACCAGAAGACCGATCTTGGGAGCCTAGTGCTAATGTTCATGCTCCAAGATTGGTGGCTGAATTCCACAAGCTCCACCCACTGAAACCCAGGGAGGGGTCTTTGGTGGGGGGTACTGTCAGAACCTGTGATAAAACCATTTCCTGGTGCCCCAAAAGAGTGGTTCATTTAGCCACTCATAGCTCACTGGATGCTTGGAGTTGGCGACAGCGGGTAGCGCAAGCTCTGATCTCCTAATGCCCGCTCCAGTTCCTGGTTGTGCCGTTCCTTTAGAGCTGTTAGCGTTCTAGTGATTTTTGAGATCCGCCATTTTAGGTGTTCTGTTCTTTTTCTCTGCGCACTTCAACTGTGGCATTTCAGGCGGCAAGACGCTATTAGCCTAACGCGTCTTTTAAGTCCGTGTTTAGTTGTTTTTGAGACTTTCAAGTTAGTGCGCGATAATTGGGAACCTGTATCAAGTATTTCCCTTCAAGTGGGCATTTAAAATTTGCCTCGCGCTATCCGTTTTGAAGCGTCCTGTTCCTGACCTTGCCCGTCAGTCGGCATAGGTATCTAGTCTCAGTCAGAGTGACGCTTTCAGGCATCTCTAGGTGTGCAATCTTCAGTATCCTGTTTTCCCTCGGAAGAGCCTCTTCGTGTATTCCTGCAGTTGTGTGGGAAAAGCCGGTGAGAGCGTTCAGAGTATGGTCTTCCCAGTCTAAGCCTGATAATTACCTTCAATTGCGGTAAGAGAACTTGCATTTGTATATTGCCGCTAGTTCTGAACATTCTCTCCTTCACAAGAACTGGTTTATCCCTTGAAGTCCTGTATCCTGCACAGCATTGTGGTTATTACTTGAAGTCCTGTATCCTGCACAGCATTGTCCTTCTAGTTGAACTCTGAGTACAGTTCATGCAGAAGAAAAGCTAATTATAAACTGGTAAACCCATTCAGTCTTAAGTCTACGCAATTCACTAGAAGATTCTCCAGCAGTCATCAAGTAGATGGGGGTATTTTAATTATATGCATATAGTTGATACTACTGTCTACCACCGCCTCATTTCTGCTGGCGCCAAAAAGCTAGACTTTGGATTAAGCGTCATAATTCTTCTAGAAAGAACTCATTCTCATATTTACTTCTGGAAGAATCCATAAGAGAGCAGCTAATTCCACATAATCTATAGGTGGGTAGAGAGTAAGCCTGGTTCAGTAGAGAAAGCTAAGAGAGTAATTGGGAACTGTAGTAATGATGTGTTTAATGTTTTAGGTGTGACCAGACCATTGAGGAAGAGTCGTTACTACACCTTGTGGATGTCTCTCTTGTCTCTCCACTTCCCCTTTCCCCCTCCCTCCTGGTCTTAGAGATCTCTGGGTCCAGGGGAGTCGGGGAGTTGGGAACTATCAGCTGGAACTTCCCTTCACGCCATCTGTTCCCACGGAAACCAAAGGATTTCAGGTACACTTCGTGACAACGCGTTTCTCCAACCTTGGTCCCACTTCCTGGGTTATGCCTTCCCTCCTTTCGCCATGATTCAGAGGGTTCTTCATCTGATCCTAATAACTCCCTTTTGGCCGTCCCAGGCATGGTTCCCGACAGCCCTGGAACTAGCGTGCGACATTCCCTTTCTGATCCCAGCCTCCCCAGGTCTGGTCTCAAACGCAGACGGCGAAGATCATCACCTTATTCTCGAGGGGAATTTGAACCTTCTTGCCTGGAAGGTGTCAGGCAATCTAACGAACTGTCTGGACTTTCGTCAACAGCTCTCTCTCTCCTCGGAGAATCCTGGGCCCCTGGAACACACCTTAGATACAACAACATTTGGAAGAAATGGTTTCATTGGTGCCTGGAAAGGAGTTTGGATCCCGTGGAGACTCCTCTCGTGAATATCGTAAATTTCCTGGTCGAACAATTCGACAGAGGCCTCTCCTATCGCTCTATTAATTGCTTCAGATCCGCAATTTCCGCTGGTCATTCTCCTATCAACGGTAAGTCGGTAGGTAAAAATCCTATTATTTGCAGGGTCCTCAAGAGTATAAGACTAAGAAGACCCCCTAGACCGAAATACCAGACCATTTGGGACGTCAAGTCTATTTTAGACCTCTTTTGTTCTTGGCCTGATAATTCTTCCCTTAATAGAAAGTTCCTCTCCTTTAAGCTCGCCACGCTTTTATGTTTAATCTCTTGTAGGAGAGTATCCGACATCAGAAGTTTAGACATCTCAAATAGATGTTATGATATGTTTGGGGTCAAGTTTGAATTACTAAGAAGAACTAAAACCATGTCAGATTTTATATTTTATCCTCGTTTTGATAGTTTTCCTAAACTGTGTGTGGTTGCTTGTATGAAAGAATACGACGCTAGGATGTCTCTCCTACGTCCTCATGATGCAAATCAACTTTTAGTTTCTTTTGTGAAACCTTTCAAACCTGTTTCTTCCACCTCCATTGCTAGATGGATTAAATCTACCATGAAACTCGCTGGTATAGACCTCTCCAAGTTCCAAGCACATTCTATCAGAGGAGCTGTGGCCAGTAAGTCCTTTTGGTCAGGTGGTAAGTTGGATGATATCCTGAAAGCTGCTGACTGGTCAAATGCCAATACCTTTGCTCGTCATTACTGCAAGCCTATCGAGCATATGTCTGAAGTGGTCCTTCGGGGCTACGAACATGCATAATGTAGCCTCCGGTCTTGTAATGAAATTGCGATTCTCCTATTAACATGACCAGAGAATCTGGATTTCATTAAAGACTCGGAGGCTGACATTATCCCTCCCTCCTCCCTTTTACAACCTTTGGGATGTCCTTTATGATCTTTTACATCTTTGTTATATTGTTCATGATCTTATTGATTGCTGTAACTGTTCTTTATTATTATGCCTATGTGACAAGTTAGCTCTCAGGCTCTTGGTGCTTATCCATCTCTTTTTTTTCAGGCAATTCCGTTTGACCGGCTGACCTTGGACATGCTGAAATTTCTTCCATGATGTCCTTCAAGCTTCCTATTCTCTCAACCTATGAAGTTCGCTCCTTTCCCGGATCTCTCAGTTTTGGAGTTCTTCCTGCTGCGATTCTTTTAAAAGATTTACAACAAGGGGTGGTGAGGGACAGAGTCTCTGAATTAAGCAGCCGGTTTCTGCCATTTCAGGCGTCTTCGGCCCAGCTTGCTTGAATCCTGATGGTGCAATGAGCAAGGGACTCATGTCTGAGTATACCCTTCCACGCTTAGGGTGGACAAAATTATTAACAACAAGGGGTGGTGAGGGACAGAGTCTCTGAATTAAGCAGAATACTCTCACCCAGTCAAGAGATCAGGGCTAGATCCAACACCGTTTTTTAGCTCATTGCACCATCCCAGTTTCAGAACCTGGCTGTATGCAAATTAGTCTGTTCCTGTCCCAGTGCATGATGGGAACAGGGCAAACCAAACTACAAAAGCCATCACCACCCCTTGTTGTAAATAATTTTGTCCACCCTAAGCGTGGAAGGGTATACTCAGATGTGAGTCCCTTGCTCATTGCACCATCAGGATTCAAGCAAGCTGGGCCGAAGACGCCTGAAATGGCAGAAACCGGTCCCCGGAAGCTTGTTTCCTTCCCAGTGTAAGAATTGGCTTTTGTAGTTTGGTTTGCCCTGTTCCCATCATGCACTGGGACAGGAACAGACTAATTTGCATACAGCCAGGTTCTGAAACTGGGATGGTGCAATGAGCTAAAAAACGGTGTTGGATCTAGCCCTGATCTCTTGACTGGGTGAGAGTATTCTGCTTAATTCAGAGACTCTGTCCCTCACCACCCCTTGTTGTTAATAATTTTGTCCACCCTAAGCGTGGAAGGGTATACTCAGACATGAGTCCCTTGCTCATTGCACCATCAGGATTCAAGCAAGCCGGGCCGAAGACGGCTGTAATGCCAGAAACCGGTCCCCGGAAGCTTGTTTCCTTCCCAGTGAAAGAATTGGCTTTTGTAGTCTGGTCTGCCCTGTTCCCATGATGCACTGGGCCAGGGACAGACTAATTTGCATACAGCCAGGTTCTGAAACTGGGATGGTGCAATGAGCTAAAAAACGGTGTTGGATCTAGCCCTGATCTTTTGACTGGGTGAGAGTATTCTGCTTAATTCAGAGACTCTGTCCCTCACCACCCCTTGTTGTAAATATTTTTGTCCACCCTAAGCGTGGAAGGGTATACTCAGATGTGAGTCCCTTGCTCATTGCACCATCAGGATTCAAGCAAGCTGGGCCGAAGACGCCTGAAATGGCAGAAACCGGTCCCCGGAAGCTTGTTTCCTTCCCAGTGTAAGAATTGGCTTTTGTAGTCTGGTCGGCCCTGTTCCCATGATGCACTGGGCCAGGGACAGACTAATTTGCATACAGCCAGGTTCTGAAACTGGGATGGTGCAATGAGCTAAAAAACGGTGTTGGATCTAGCCCTGATCTCTTGACTGGGTGAGAGTACTCTGCTTAATTCAGAGACTCTGTCCATCACCACCCCTTGTTGTAAATAATTCTTTTAAAAGAGGCAGATCATCTCTTGGTTACATCCTTTGTTGTTTATTCTAGAACGTTATCCTTTATGATGTAGTGCGGCTGTGTGAGTTGCTATTAAAGGATAATGCATAATGTCAGCCTCCGAGTCTTTAATGAAATCCAGATTCTCTGGTCATGTTAATAGGAGAATCGCAATTTTTGCCTTTTCTCGACGTTGATGTCTTGTACGTTCTTTGGGGCTTTTCGGGTGTCTGAACTGTTGGGTTCCAAATGGGGAGAAGGGCTGTTATGGAGTGAGGTCTCCCTTAGTGGGGAGAGGGTCAGCTTATGGCTTAAGAAATTTAAGACAGATCAGCAGGGTGGGGAAGATGGGTTTCCCTTCAGGCTGCTGTGCCATTGCTGACTTGCCCATGCAGGTGGGGCAGGCGGTGGGGTCTTTGTCCATGGATAGGCAGGGGTTAGTTTTCAAGCATGCAGACGGACAGGTGGTGAAAGCTTCACATCTTGGCTGTCTTGAGGAAGGGGCTGGCCGGGCTGGGGATTGACGGGAGGGGATTTGGAACGCATTCCTTTCAGATTGGGGCAGCTTCTGAAGTGAGCACTCGTGGTTGTGGGCGGGGGACATCATGACCTTGGGTAGGTGGTCCTCTAACTGTTACCTGCATTATGTGCGCAGCGCATTGGGGGCGTTGTAGCGCGGTTATGTGTTTTCCCTGTTTTCATTCATGTTTTGCTTTTCAGGTTCTGTGATGGGTCCCCTCTCCAGGGAGATATCCATATGGATTGTGGGCCATTCCTTTGTGAAGTGAGCTCAGGTCCAGGGCCGCGCCAGCTATTTCGGGGAGAACCTTGGCTTTAATAAAGAAATGTTTACCGTTTGTTGGAGGGGGAAAGGAAGTATGCTGTGGAAAGAATTGCTAGGGGTTTTGAATGGGATTTCAGTGGCTGGTAGGTGCCCCGATGTCTTGGTCATCCATCTCGGTGAAAATGATATGGTGACGGAGACGGGTTTGGCACTGATGAGGTACATGAAACGCGATTTGGACTCCATTAGACGTCGGTGGTCTGGGTGTGCTTCATTTGGACGGAGTTTGTGCCACGTAGGGTCTGGATGGGAGCAGTGAATCCAGGGGCAGTGGACAAAGCCAGGAGGAAGTTGAATATAGAGATGGTGTGGTTTTGCCGCCAGATAGGGTTTTTTAGGATTCGTCATAGGGACATCAAATATGATACGCCGGAATTTTTCAGAGGTGACGGGTCCACTTATCCATTCTGGACATGGACTTGTACTTGTTAGAACTCCGGGAAGTCCTGGCCAGACAGTTGGGGGTACGCAGAGGTTAACAGTGTTTTTCAGAACTGGGGGCAGGGGAGGTAGGGTCTGAGGTCGGTGCGGGCAGGAAAATGGGCAGGGGTGTTTCCGCCTACCCTCCCGCATTTCCCTGGGTGACAGGGTTGTTGAAAGTTGGCCAGGATTGGCTGTAGTTTTTAGTTAAATGTTGGTAGTTTGTGAGCAGGGAATGGGTAATCAGGTAGGGTAAGTTTAGATTAGAGGTTGGTTAGTTACAGTTGTACAAAGGCAGGTAGGGATTGGGGTCATGGGAGGTTAGGATTGGTAAATGCTATATTGTATAGGACTGAGGAATATTATTGTTATGGAATGTTATGTTGTATTTTGCGGGGTGGGGGATCTGATGTGGGGATCGTAGGGGTGGGGGGGGAACAAGGGGTCAGGTAATTTATGTTTAGTGAGGTTTTAGTTTTGGAAAACAGTTGCCAAGGTTTATAAACTGTGATATGCACCTGTTTCAATAAAGCGGCCTTTTACACACACAAAATTGGTCTCGTGCTGGCTTACCCCCCTCCCTCCCAAGGGGGTTTTGGGGGGCAGCCGAGCACAGTGAGGTCTGCCCCCCAGGCAGATTGGGAGGGGGAGGGGCTGGCCGGCGAGCTGCCATTTTGAGCATTTTGGGCTACATCGGGACTAGCCCAATTGTAGCCCAATTTTTGAATGATATCCCAATAGGTATTTAGGGCTGTTTCGCGCTTTCCCAGCCACCATTTTAGGTTTGGTGACCTGGTGGCTGGGAGCGCTGCGCAGAGTAGCTTTTTTGTCCCCCCCCTCCTCCCTCCCTCTCCCTAGTATTTTCGGTTTTGGTGGTGTTTTTTGTTTTACCCCTTTTTGGGGTTTTCCCCGGAGGCGCTTTTTGGAACAGGTTCATAGGGGTTCTGATATGTTGTACATTTGTCGCTTGGAACAGGTGCTGGTGGGGTTGTTGAAAGTTGGCCAGGATTGACTGTAGTTTTTAGTTAATTGTTGGTAGTTTGTGAGCAGGAGCAGGGAAAGTGTAATCAGGTAGGCTAAGTTTAGATTAGAGGTTGGTTAGTTACAGTTGCACAAAGGCAGGTAGAGATTGGGGTCATGGGAGGTTAGGATTGGTAAATGCTATATTGTATAGGATTGTGGAATATTATTGTTATGGAATGTTATGTTGTATTTTGCGGGGTAGGGGAATTGATGTGGGGATCGTAGGGGTGGGGGGAGCAAGGGGTCAGGTAATTTATATTTAGTGAGGTTTTAGTTTTGAAAGGCAGTTGCCAAGGTTTATAAATTGTGATATGCACCTGTTTCAATAAAGCGGCCTTTTACACACACAAAATTGTTCTCGTGCTGGTTTGCCCTCCTCACTCCCAATCTGTAATAATACAATCATTTTCCATCATGAGTGTGCGGAACCACACTCGTAGTGTTCGCAAAATCCAAGTCCTTCTCTTAAACACTAACTTAATAACTCGGAACAAGATGTGCAACACCGCATCTCCGTTCGCTGTCTGCACACAATGCTCAAGCCAGACCCCACCGGAATGAGGCTCATCTTGTCTGTCTCATGTCAAACAGAACTAGACTGCTAACATCGGCCGCCATTTTGGAAGTGAAACCATGCCATGTCTCAGTATCTCTTGCCATGTGGGACGTGATAAGCTTGCTGGTCTGGCAGTTTAACCTACAAGGCATGTCTTGCTAAAAATAGCCATCCAACTAAAATTAGTATTTACTAATGATGGATAACCATGTAACCTACCCATGGGCCAAATCCTTGGGAAGCATGTAAGGAATAGACATGTCAATCCCATTCGGACTTAGGCCAAGCCCCCGTGCGAGTTGCATCCTACTAAGTCCACTGTGTCGTATACCCCACTCAGCGTGTCGGCCTATAAGCAAAAAATTGTCGGTCAATCGGTCATAGCAAATTCTAATCACTCTGTCAGGATGGTTTTCACACACTGATACCATCTAGTCCGTATCTATTAACTATGCACCTGGGGGTTGTATATCGTGGAGATAGGAGACCACACAGTAATATAGCCTAAGAGCCCACGCTCAGCTTGTGGACAAAGGAGCAATTGAAGGTCATATGAAGGTATAAACGTATGAACCTAGAAAATCATCTCCCTAGGTCTGGGAGTGGTGAAGCTAGTTGCCCACACAGTCATTAATCAACACATATTTAGCCATTTCATTATATAATTTTTTTATCTATTGTGTTTTTGATTATTCTTCTTTGTCTTTCATATTTTTGTATTATCATCGCCAGTTTACTCTATGATTAATTGTTTTATATGATTTATGTTTAGGAAATATGCACATGATTGTTGTATGTCTTCACTTTTGTTTATTCTGTTGGTCATATTGTGATGTTATTGTCTTAGACATGTGTTTCATAGAAATATTGCAGAACCTACAATGGTCATTTTTAACAAATTTGTATGAATAAAATGAATTTGTATTGAATTTGATTGTACACTGAGTCTATAAATATCATGTGTTTGTATAACTAGGTGTCATACATTCTATAGACCGATAGTTGCCTAGGGATTTTTCTTCAATATTTGCATTTTCCCTGCCCTAGGAACCACAATTAGTAGCAGGGTGTCCTTGTTTTGACATTACATTCTAATTTCAATGCCAGATCAAAAAAATATTATCGATATATATCCTTCAGTACTTGATGTTTTCTCTGTAGGGATTACTCGGATGGTGTATGGTATCTTCTTCAAATCTACCCACATAGAGATTCTCTACATTTGGGACAAAGCAGGTGCCCAAGGCTACTTCCTTCTTTTGCAGAAAAAAACTCACGTCTGAACATAAAATAGTACTGTTTAAGTGCTACCTCCAACAGTGTGGTGATATGTTTGCATGCGGCTTTATCTTTGTCTTAGGAGGCCAATACCTGAATAATCACCGCAATGGCTTCAGCCTGCTGGATATTTGTATAAAGGGACTCCCTCCACATCTGGAGTCACTAGAATATCCTGATCCCTTTCAAAAGTTATGTCCTCAACGTAATTAATAAATTGCATGCTATATCTCACATGTGATTTGAGTTTGGGAACTTCATATTTGATAGATGTATCAATATACCTACCCACTGGCACAAGAATGGACCACCGCCCGAATTATGGGTCGTCCTGGAGGTTTCTTGAGTCTCTTGTGTACCTTGGGTAGAGTGTATATCACAGGAGTACGTTTGCTTAAATATTCATATTCTTTGGCATTTAGAATACCCTCATACATAGCAGGCTGTGTTATCTGCTGTATGTCTTTCTCAATCCTTTTAAGAGGATCTCCTGTTATCTTCTGGTAGTGTCTAGGATCAGCAAGATGTCTCATGATTCCCTCGTTGTAATCACTAGTATACTGAATTACAATAGCACCACCTTTGTCGACCGGTTTGATAGTAATATCCATGTTACTGGCTAATGAGTCAAGGGCCTGTCTTTCGCTGAATTAAATATTGTATGGTGTATAGCTAATGTGTGATTTAAGTGCATCTATCAGTCTCAAGACTGTGTTTTGAAAGGCTGTCACCTGAGCCCTGATGGCAACCCTGTGGTGAGATGATTATTGGTCCCATACATTGGACAAAGGGCTCTGGGTGAGGGGAGGTTGACTCCTCCCTTCACAGGATGGCCTGAGAGCTGTGACCAGCCCCTTTGTGAGCTTCAAAGAATGCCTATCTTGTCACTGGCAGATGAAGCTCATACCTCTCTTTTGTCTCTTTATTCAGACTGACTTTAAATCCAGTGGAATTGGAGGAACTGCCCAGAATTTGTTTAGGGGGTGGATAAACTCTTGTTCTTCCCCCCCACAACCAGGTAATAAGTATAGACGTGGACCCCAAAGACATCTGCTTAGAAAACACCTGGACCTGTTAAGAATCAGACAAATGTCTGGCCTGCTGTCTGAAGGACCTGAAGAAAGACTAAACCTGTTTGCCTCAAACTCAGGACACGAGACGTGACTGCAGGAGTCAGTTCGCTGACTTCCATTTTGACCTACAGGAACACAAGGAGCTTTCAGAAGCCTCTCTCCCTGCAAATGCCAAGCTGACCAGTTCCAAATGGACCCACCTACTTTGAGGCTTTTCTGGGGAAGGCGTTCGAAATTCATCCCCACAAAGCTTTGCTTTCTTCATCGATGATCACACCGGGTACTCACTCTTCAGCAACCTAACATTGTTGTGCCCTGCTTTGGATCTAACTTGCAGTTTGCCCCGCTACTGCCGAAGTGCCAATAACCATATTTTCTCCCTAAAAGTTTCTTAGTCGGAAGGTAAATAAAATTTCCACTGTGATGAACATGGTCGCTGTATCCGATCTGTGTTCTTTCGTGGTTGGTCTTAACTTTTGCTTTTGACCCAGTCTAGTGTGACCAGATAACCGAGGTTGTAGCTTTATGATTTAAGGCACTATCTTTAATTTAAACCTTAAACATTCATATCTCTGGATCTACTCATTGGATTTTTGTTGTTTTGGTGTCATTTCATTTATTAAATTATTCCTTTTTTAAAAAGAATAGTTTGGGATTTTTTTCTTGCTTTGTGTTTAAACTTTATTGCTGTTTGAGTGCTGCATACATATTTTACACTTTGCTTCTAAATTAAGCCTGACCGCTTTGTCACAGGCTAACAGAGGGTTAAGCACAGGTTTAGTGAGTGATGTTATTGGTCCACTCTGAAAAGGATTGTGATTATTATTTGAAGTCGTTTCTCACTCAGCAATTACTCCAGTTACTTTCACCTTCCATCTTCAACAATAAACAAATTAAACACTTACCTCTCTGAGGCTGAAACAATCATCCTGACAAGACCATCCCAATGGTCAGTAAAATCCACTTGTACCATGGCAAATTATAGCAAAGTGAATTATCTAGGGCCATTTTATCATACTTTCTTGATCATTTTTACATTCTCACATCACCAGTGAACTAAAGCATATTACTGTCGTGCATTGCACCAATCAAATAAGCCCATAAATCAGCATGAGAATGCGCCTCTAGCAAATTGTTCTATAACAAAGTCCAAATCAATTAGAATATGGATCCTGCAGACTACAACTTCCAGTCACTGCAGGTTGTCTCATTCATTTGATATGGTTGATGCATTGACGACATTCATTTCTCTAAGTGTGAGACATTAGTGCCTAAATGCAAAATTGTGTTTATCCTGTGCGCTATAAAAAAATAGTTTTGTAAAACCAAAATGAAGAATAGGCAAGCAGAAGAAATAGAAAAATAGATAAAAAATACCTTTTTTATTGACGTAAATTAATTCCCAAAATGTTTTAAAAACTGAGAGAACACTTGCTTTTCATATATGTTGTTGGAAATAGGTTCTGTTTAAAGATTTTACTTTCCACTGGAAGCAGGGTATTTTTTGTAGTATTTATTTCCAAGTGTAGCTAGATATTGTGTTCAGTATTTTGCTTGTTGACACGCCTCGTGAATGTGAATGTGCTAGAGCAGTGGTAAATAAACTGTGGTCTGGGGCCCCTGGAGGTCAGCGAAGGCTACTTAGGAAATCCGCAACTGCATAAAAAATGAATAATATTAACAGATTAATAAAGGGTATCTAAATAAGGTAGCGAAATTTAAAAAAAAAAAATGAAAAATCTCTGTAAATGTGAAGGAATTTGAAATTGGAGGCTAAAAATAAAAAATCATCCTTCGATTGATTCATGTGAGGAGTGCAAGTGCACCAAACAGAATATATTACAGATAATAAGAGACCTCAGTTGAAATTAGAAAAGCACCAACCTTCCCATTAAAATATAGCTTTTTTTTATATTTGTTTGTGAATTAAATTAAATATTTTAAAATGCGTGTATGTGTTTGATAAATGCTTGTTCCTGTATTTTTGGTGTATACTTTTGTGATTGTAATCATAGCAAATGCTTAGGGTTGAGTCCCCGGCTTCCAGTAACGACTCAAAGTCAAAGGGTTAAGCACCACTCTGCTACATATTTGCAAGCACTGCGTCACAGTTTCATATTATTACAGCATGCCACTTTCAAACTGTCCTCACAAAGATACTCATAAAAATGGCTTGCCTCATTAGTCATCAGAACAATAAAACGTGAAGCCCTGTTAATTGTTGGGTAGCATTGAGAGCCAGCCAGGCATGCAAAACAATAAAAATGATAAATGAATGACAGAAAGGAGCCCAATGCACACATGAATTGCAGCAACATGTGCAGACATTTCTTACCTGTGCATCCTTTATCACTCCAGTAACTTTATCTAACTCTGCGTCATTTTTTGCATGTGACCGTCTTATTTTCAAAATGCTGAAGTGTAATAATGTGATGAACTGTTTTTCATACTTCAGTGAAATTTCACTCATTCGTGGTCCATGGTAGTTCACAGAGGCTCTCCAGTTTGCAGGTGGTAGTGCTTAATTGATACCAGTGTTTAGTGCTGTGGGGCACCAAAACTTAATTCTTCGCATCAGGGGCCACGTCACGAAAATGGTGCACTTTTGTTGCTTGTGCCACAGCGCACCTTTCAAAACGGAAAATGCACTGTACTAGAAGGAATATACTGCCCCGAGAGCAGCCGTGAACTTGTGCTGCCCCGAGAGCAGCGCATTCAAGTGAAATAAAGAGCCGCTTGAAGCAGACGCTCCATGCCTCACTGTGTTAGTGGCAAACTGCCTGCACTTTTAAGAGGGGAGAGAGATCCCCTTGCAGGCGGGTGCAGTGAGCGGATGCACCGACCTGCCAGGGAATGTCTGCGGGTTTCATGGGACCCCCTTTGGCCCCTCCAGAGAGCTGTCATCAAGTGACGCACTGACAGTGCACCACCTTTTTGTGGTGCACTGTAAGTGCACTTCCTGACAGCTTCTATGCGCCAGCGTCTATTATACTATGTGGGCGCAAGGGTAAAGAGACACCCTCAGAGCAAAGGGCCACGCCCCCATGCAAATGAGGGCACGCCCTCTATATGTGCACCAGTGCTACTTGTATTACCAAAGGGGCATCACGTGTGGCTGCAGCCCCGTCTGTAATACCAAAGTGCCCTGGGGTAGCACAAAGCTGGCGCAAATACCTGTTGGCCATTCTGTAATACAGCCTCAGAATTTATTTGTGACAGATCACCGCATAGTGCTGATATTGGTCTATTTTTGAGCAATACATGTCAGCAAATTATTTAACACATTGATATAGCTTTAAAAAACAACAATAGTACCAGCACACCACTGTCATCCATACAGCTTTGTTTTTTTTGGTGAACTGCAATGGTCCAAATTTATCAATTTTTCAGGAGTGTGATGTTTAGTAGCAAGCTATTGTATTTTTGGCCCTGGCACAAATTTGTTTTACAAATTAGACATTGCATGTGTAGGCTTGGGTGAAAAACAGTGCAAATTCCACTAAACCTTCAAAATTCTGTGAAAATCACACTGCAGAACAAATTTCCCAAAAATTAGTATGCACACCTGCGTGCATGTGCCATTCAAGGTGGCTGAAAAGGCTGAAAATGAAAAAAGTGGATAAATGAAACAGAAATCACTTTACCCTGCTGTTCTCCTGAAAGAGAACCCATCACCCTTCCACGTTCCCTCATTACACTTGTCTGTGATTCTCCAGTCTAAAGATACATTTTCTGCAGTTGTTTCTAATCTATTAAATTTACTAATGCAAATCATGTATGCCTCTATGTTTTTCATGTCCCTAGTCCTTTACATGAATCACCTCTTCAATGGTATTCTCTTTACATCTATTCCTATATTACTCACTTAACTGTGTGCTGTAAATGGGAAAAATACTTAGGGCCTCATTCAGAGTGGCCCAGCAATCCTCCTGGTAAATCAATCAATCAATCAATCAATCAATCAGGGTTTTTATAAAGCGCGCTACTCACCCGTAAGGGTCTCAAGGCGCTGAGTGGGGGGGGGTGGAGGGAGAGTGCAGCTCCAGATTGGTCGAAGAGCCAGTTCTTGATGTTCTTCCTGAAGGTGTGCAGGGTCAGGGAGCGTCTGATGTTGGCTGGCAGGGCGAGGTCAGCGGGGCGGAGGTTCCTTTTGGGTATGTGGAAGGAGACTCTCTTGTTGAGGTATTTGGGTCCGATGTTGTGGAGGGATTTGTAGGCGTGGGTGAGAAGTTTGAAGGTCACTCTCTTCCTGCAGCAGAGTCCCGAGGACGAGTCTGGGTTCGGCATTCTGGAAGGTTTGGACCTTGTGTAGGAGAGTTCTGTGGATTCCGGCGTAGAGGGCGCTGCTATAGTCCAGTCTGCTGATTATGAGAGTGTGGGTGACAGTCTTTCTGTATTCGTGGGGTATCCATTTGAGGGTCTTGCGGAGGATGCGAAGGCAGTTGAAACAGGTGGAGGTGACGGAGTTGACCTGGCGGGTCATGGTGAAGGAGGAGTCAAGGATGATGTTGAGGTTCTGTGTGTGGTCTGCAGGGGTGGGTGGGGTCCCGAGGGTGGGGAGCCACCAGTTATTGACCCAGGTGGAGGTGGAAGGTCCGAAGAGGAGGACCTCAGCCTTCTTTGAGTTGAGCTTCAGGCAGCTATTTTTCATCCAGTTTGCGATGTTCTTCATTCCTTCTTGGAAGCTGAGCCTGGTGTCTTCGAGGTTCTTCCTGAGGGAGAGGATGAGCTGGATGTCGTTGGCTTATTATGATACTAGGCTGAGACCATGCTGTATGACGATGGTGGCGAGGGGGGCCATGTAGATGTTGAAGAGCGTGGGGCTGAGAGATGATCCTTGGGATACTCCGCAGTTGATCTCTGTGGGTTCGGAGAGGAAGGTATGAAGTCTGATCCTTTGGGTTCTGCCTGAGAGAAAGGATTGGATCCAGTTGAGGGCGGTTCCTCGTATTGCTGTGTCGTGAAGTCTGGCTGCTAGGGTGCAATGAGAGACTATGTCAAAGGCTACGGAATCCGGACTGGGAGGAATCACGGATGGAGTTTTCATCGATGCAGGTGGTCAGCTGGGTGTTTACGATTCTCTCATAGACTTGGGCTGCGAAGGGGAGGAGAGAGATGGGCCGGTAGTTTTTCAAGTGTGTAGAATCGGCCGTTTGTTTCTTGAAGAGGGGTTTGACCTCCGCCCGCTTGGGTAGATGCCAGATTTGAAGGAGACATTGACGGTCCGTACTAGTTTGGGTGCGATGGAAGTGGTGGCCCTGTGGTAGATGTGTGGTGGACAGGGGTCCGTGGGGGCTCCTGAGTGGGTGTTCTTCAAGGTCGCGGTGGTGTGTTCAATGGTGACGGGTTCCCAGCTTGTGATGGTAGGCTTGTAGTAGGCGGCGGGGATGGGGGTGGTGTCCGGCATCTGTTAGCTGAAATGATCATACAGGTCCTTGGTTTTCAGATAAAAGTAGGAGCTGAGCTTGTTGCGGAGTTCCTGGGATGGTGAGACGCCCGTGGCTTCTCTGGGGGGTTTGGTGAGTTGCTGGATGATGTTGAAAAGTTCTTCTTTGGCGTTGGTTGCGTTGTTGTGGATGTTGTCCTTGATGAAAGCCCTCTTGGTGTCTCTTATTGTTAGGATCAGAAGTCTGTAGGTCTCCTTTTCACTCTATGCCCCCGAATACCGTAGCCAGAAAGGAGAGATGTGCTGTTACACACTGCCTGGTTCTCCCTGCACTACAACTCCCAGAATGCCTGGTTAGTGGAGGTAGGTGCAGGAAGACTTCTGATGCCCATGAACCAATCAGACGCTCTGATAGGAGGTTCATATACCTCCCCCACCAGGATGGCGGTGCTTGGTTTTCCACGCTTTCCCTCCCAGCTGCACTCCGTGTTTGTTCCCTGAAAGCCATACCTCCGTTTCCCTGGCTTTTGGCGTTTTGCCCATAGTGACTCTTTTTCCTGCTGATCTTGGACTCCTCTTCAGACCTTGGTTTCTTTCACGGAGCCAGTGTTCGTTATCGCGGCAATCGCGCCACACGTCTACGGAGCTGCCTGCCCCGTTGTATGTTTTGCCGTCAATGAAACTTTATTGATCACGAATGCTGATCTGCCTTCACCCGTAGCTTCCGTGGACAGTCTGAATCCCTAGTACCCCCCCGCTCGGGGTTGTGCACCTTTGGACCTCTAAGGGATTATTCGCCCGTCAGCTGTGACGAGTTTGTTTTGTTTTTTATTGAGACTCTGATAAGAATACGCGAGGACGCGTTTCACTTTTGATAAACAGGCATTGCCGTTTTGTTCTTTTTTACACGCGAGAACGCGTTACCTTTATGAATTTATTTTTGTGAACTCACTCTAACTCGACTTAACACGTGAAGTGTTTCACCTGCTTACCTTGCCTGGTAATACGTTCCACTGGATCCTGACGACAAGGGACACGGAACCTTTCCTGGGAATCATCGCCTGTTTTCTTTTTGTTTGCTAACACAAGAGAGATTAAACAAGCCTTCCTGTTTGGTTCTTAGCCTTTATGTTTTGACACTCTTCGGATTCCTTTTGGGTTTAAAGGTTCAACAGGTCAGTTGAGTGAGTAACAGCATATTTCTCTAAGAGAATTGTGCGAAGCTAGTTAAGGATTCTCCCCTCATTAATTATTGCTTTCTTGTGTTTATGTCTTTTCCCTTCTGCAGGGAGCTGTGCTGAGTTGAAGCCTGGTCCCCTTTACGCCCTTCCTATTTATGATAGACCTGTGGTTTTGGTCTCTCTCTTTAGATAGTTATCCTTCCCATTGTGTTTATTGAATCACCAGGGGAGTGGTATCTTATAGAAGGAGAGTGACACTGTCTGCACTTCTGAGGAATTTGGTTTCTGCCTGGACACCGGTCTACGCCCAACACTTATGTGCGGGTGGTATTCCTTCAGGGTGCTCCGGTAGCGGGAAACAGCGTTTACTACGCAACTTTTACCACGCACTACTTTTATCAAGCAACTTTTACAACACAAATCGTTACAACGACTTGCGCTGGGGGGCGCTCTAGGATAGGTAATAGTTTAATTTACTTTCCAAAACCTTCCCTACTATCCACGGGGACTGGAGTTGGAATAGTAAATTAAACTATTCACTATCCAGCGCCCCCCAACGCAAGTCGTTGTAACGACTTGCGTTGTAAAAGTTGTGTGGTATAGGCATGCGTTGAAAAAGTATGCGTGGTAACGACATACATCCTCCGGTAGCTGTTCAAGTCTTCTGTGGTGTTCCAGTTTCGCCAGGTTTTCTCGAGGCATCTGTAGTGCTTCTGCCTTCTTGGAGTTTGGTGGTGAACCAGGCGGCTTTCAGGGGGCGTTGTTTAGTGGGATGCTGGAGGGGTGCAAGTATGTCGGCGCAGCTGGAGATCCATCGGTGAACTGCCTTGGCTGCGAGGTTAGTGTCGGTCGTGGCACAGGAGGGGTCCAGGAGGAGGGTGGTGTTGAGGTGTTCCTCCGTGACCTTGATCCAGTTCCTTCGTGGTGGGTGAGGTGCGAGTTTGGGTGCAGTGGTGGTGTTGAAAGTGAAATGAACACAGTGGTGGTCCTTCCAGAGGGGCTGCTTGGTGTGGTTGAAGTGGATGTTTGTCCCTCCTGCGAAGATGGGGTCGAGGGTGTGTCCTGCTCTGTGGGTGGTGGTGGTGACGAGCTGCCTCAGTCCAAGGTTGCAGAGGTTGTTGAGAGAATTAATTACTGGTGGATTAAAAGTGGAGCTCTGGTTGCCCTCTTAGAAATTAAGAATTACTTGAAAATCATATGCTTTCTGGGTCTGAATCCATCCCACCCCACATGCGTGTAATTCCTAATTTCTCCCTTAAACTAAACATCCTCAGTGCCCCACTAACTTTCTAATTCAGATTGGGCTGGTAACTGCTCTGACTAACCTCACGACAATTAGATCACTCAAAATGAGGGCCTAAGAAGCAGAACATTTGTTGGAATTCACACATTTTCTACACTTGCTCTTTATTGCTTTTTGCGAATTTGGAGTTGGCTGTTGGCCTCCGGACACCATGCTTCATCTTTTTTCACGCCGCCTGTTTTGTTTGCTTCAGTTCATGTTTACAGGGCCGACTTTAGCACTGGCGGCGCCCGGTGGGACAATCACTTTTGGCGCCCCCGACGCCCCATGACAGCCTCCTCGGATTCTCTCACTACCACAGTGCAAAAGTGACCCTCATCTCTCCAATCATAAGATATTGCTAAAAAAAAGCACCCCTCTGAGGTCAGCGTCCCCTCCATAGTTCAGCGCCCAGTGCGGCTGGACCAGTCGCACTTCCCTAAAGCCGGCTCTGCATGTTTGTGTATTGTTTACTCATGCAACAAATTGGGTAGCAGGTCGAGTTTTTTTCATGTGACGTTGGGGGGGGTGTCAATGGAGGGTGGATTACTCCTTTTATAATGGTGGGTGGTATACAGCAAGGTGGCTGTACGAAGTTGTCAGGTTTTGCGGTGTAATGGTGTTTTTTCCCCACAAAGCACTGGGGACAAGCTGTCCCTGCCAGGGAGTGTGAGGCATGGTAAGGGTCGAGCCAAGGTGTACTGTGTCCATCACCAGCCCCTGATAAATGTGGACAAAGGCAGGATGTCCTACCTGGGGAAATACACGCGCACGGAATGCACGGCGTTGGGAAGGGGTCTCACTGTCTCCTCACAGTTTGTACTGTGCAGATAGTGAACATAGCACTTGGGCAGGGGCTTCCTCCCAGCGTGCAGCTGGAGGGACAGCAACAAAATTTGCATCCATGCCAGCAGAGTGTGAAGCAGTGGCAATTCTGGCTCCTGCATGTGTGCAGCCGGGGACAAGCACTTCATACATTTTATTTTACACTGCGTGCAGCCACTAATCTGTTTTGTTTAGTGCATTTTTTTTTCGCTTCCCCATCTTTTTTTATAAAATTTCGCTGAAGCAGTGTTTTGCAGAAAGGAAATATGCAAATGTGGGCCACTTTTTTTGTTAGTGCCCGGGCCGGTTTTTAATCCCAATCCAACCCTGCTTCTGGGGATGTGCAGTTTGCTGTTCTACTCCTGAAACATTTGCGGTTAAGTGGTCACCTTAGTTGATGACCCAAGCCTAGCATGAGTGGTTTCCTATTAAGCATGGGCGGATTTTGCGAATTGGCAATCCGCGAAATTGCATATTTACAGATTCGCAATCCGCAAAATCCGCGAACTCTCGCGAAGTTTGCGGATTCCTTTTTTTTTTGTGTTCGCAAGTGTTTCTGCCATTTCGCAAGGGTTTTTTACCAGTTCGCAAACGCAAACTTACTTGTCGGGTAGCAACGGTCGCGACCATGTTGTTTCTACGTCTGGTTCATCACAGCACCCTCTGTTTCACCACTGCCACCCTCTGTTTCATCACTGCCCCCCTCTGGCTCACCCATGCCACCCTCTGGCTCACCCATGCCACCCTCTAGTTCATCACTGTAGATTATGGGGGGAAAAGCACACCTGCCCTGCCTCAACTGACATGAATTAATTAGGGGCTGATTAATGTGTCACTGAATTTGAACTTCCAGGCTGGCACCTGCTTCCTTATCTGTAATTGCTTTCTGTTGCAGTGTAATTTTTTTAACAGGACCTTTGTTGTATACTTGTAGCTATTCTCTGAGCCTGCTGTGAGGGTCAGAGCAGGGTCATAGAATAGTTGCAAGTAGGCAACTGAACTCTGAAGGGGCCCCTCAGGAAGCACTACAGGGAATGGTTACTAATGATAAGATTGAACTTTTGCACCTGCTGAGTGCTTGCAGTTTTGCAAAAATCCAAATATCCAGCAGCATCCACAAAAAGTAATCCTTCCAGGTCAAGATCCAAATCAAAGTGACCAGCACATGAAGAAAGCACTGGGAGGAGCCTGCTGGACAGGAACAGGAAGTTGGGGACTGTGGGGCACTTCCTTCCTCCCACCCCCCCCCCAAAATGGACTCCTTGCAAAAAAGAAGTGCAGGCAAATGTCAACCTGAGGAGTTATTCTGATAAAAATCATAATTTTCCAGGTTTATGCTGCCTGCTGGTGGATTTCTTGTGCAAAATTGCAAATTTTGCAATCTCGCAATTGCGAGATTGTCGCTGCCCGCCGCATCTACGTGTTCGCAAGTGTTTACTCCCGCGAAATTGTATAGTATTCTAGTTGGCAAGTGCGACCAAGCAAAAAATCCGCTTCGCACGGATTTACGAATTTTCGGCAAGTTCGCGAGAGTTCGCGGATTGCGAATTTGCCGAAAATCCGGAAAATCCGCGAGCGGAACGGATTTTACGCCCATGCTTATTTCCTATGTGCTAGGCATGATGGGGACAGGACACCCCCGTACTTTCCCCATTAGGGGTACTTTAAAGTCACATCACACAACTGACTGCTTTTAAACTCACGTAAACTAGAATCCTGATCATACTCTGGGCATATTATCAAGAATGGCGATAAAATTATCGCCGCTTTAGCGGCAGGAAACTGCCTCTAAAGCTGTGATAATGGGCTTGACAATATGCTCTTGTGAAATCCCATAGCAACCCAGGTTCTGGTGTTAACCTGGGCTGCTTCCTGCAGTTTCCTGCCGCTAAAGCGGCGATCATTTTATCGCCGTTCTTGATAATATGCCCCTCTGTGTTTTATGGACTGTGTCTGAGAGACTGCTTCATGGCGTATTTCTGGAAGCAGCCCACAATTATTTAACATTCGTCACTGCAAGCTGCACGTTTTTTAACACATTGTTTGATATATTTCTTTGTTACAAGATAGAATTGTATTATTAATCTGCGAGTCATTGTGACTCCATCTTGGAACATATACGCTTTTTGTGATACTAATTTTTCGTCCTCTAGCATTCAAAGGGCTTTCCTGAGTTCATGCAGTGTTTTCTTTATAATTTACTGTCTAAATCCTTTCTTTTTACTAAGTTTTTAACCATTCCCAAAATGTGCCAGTTGTTAATTTCGTAACAAGACATTCAGGCTGCGCCGTCAGGATTCAATAAGATCTCCCTGGAAATACCTTATGGCACTTTAACTGCAACTGAGCACTTCTAGTTTTTGCAGTAGTATATTTTGGCGCACTTGCCAAGCATTGCTTCTGATTTCACTGTGAAAGCTTCTGTTGAGTCATGGTGGAATTGGGATTTTGCATGTCTCTGATTCTCACTCCAAGAGGACCTAAGGAATGCCACATTTGCCATGCCTTCACTGTAACTGCTTTCAGTCAGGTCAATTTCAGATGTGACTGGAAACTATGAATGGGCTTTTTGAGCACATCAGGCCAAATGTCTGTGGCCAAAAGGGCTACCAGTGGAGACCCATTGCCATTTACAATGCCAATAGCTCTAACTCAAACAAATGCGAGACTGATTGCATTTCCAATGCATGTTAACCCCTTGCGCGCTCGTGACGGAACCATTCCGTCACGAGCAACGGTGGGGCTCAGCTGGTGACGGAATGGTTCCGTCACGGCCCGGCCGCCACACCTGCGCTGTGCTGATTTCGCGGCGCGTTCTATTGAGGGGGCGGGGCCGTGACGGAGCCATTCCGTCACAAGGACAGCACCACCGTGGCTCGTGACGGAGTGGTTCCGTCACGAGCATGGCACTGCCGCGCTGCCCCCCTGCCCCTAGCGCCGCAGCGGAATTACCGCCACGGCCAAGGGGTTAATATATAGAAGTCACACATAAGGTAGGCTGTTAACAGCCCAAATGGCAGGGTGAAGTGTATTTAGTTAGACAAGCTTTAAATGTCTTGGTAGTGAAACCCCCCCAAATTTGTTTTTGACTACTGTAAAACCCATCTCTCCCATTGGATAACATTGGATTACTTTATTACATTAAATACATGCCAACTTTTGAATGGGAACAGATAGTAAAGCCAAGTTTGAACTAAAATGAATTGTATTTTAAGATTCTCTTCAAATTTTTGATCATGGAAGGTGCACCAGGAAAAAAAGTCCACGAATTTATAGGAAGTCCAATTAATTTCTTTTATTCTTCTTGGTAAAATATGCAGTTAGACATCAGCCAACACGTTTCATTCCTTTCAAAGGAACTTCATCAGGGCTGAAATGATTGAAACAATACAGCACATAAATATCCACAACAAGTATATACACAACATTAATGCACCAAAGACTAAACACATATATATACATGACAAAAAAAACATCCTATTTAAAAGTCAATGTCCTTGTGACATACTACTACATAAAAGACAACATATAAACCAAAATTATTTAAATAGAACTACATAAAACACCACACTGTACACTAGCCCGTAATGCAAATATGATACAAATTATACACTTATGTACACATATATGCTATTATTTAAAAATGAAGTGCAATATAGTCAATACTCAATTAAAAAGAACAATAGATATGGAAAGAAGACTAGGAAATGATAACAAGAGAATCATAAGTTAGACATAGGATGCCTTCAAACTTAATTTGAACCGCATATATTGTTATTGGATGAATAGTGCAAGTCCCTCAATATTTGAGTTACCGTAATCGATCAAAAGTAATGGTTCTGACAGGAAAGAATTTGAAGAAAAACACAGTAAGCAAGAATTGATATAAAGCTAAGGGTTAAATATTAATTTTACTGTGAGGAAAAGGAGGAATAACAGAGACACACAAAGGAGGTCTGCAGTCATAGGGTAATGGAAAAGAGTCAATAGTCTTACCTATACATATTAGGTCAATCAATCGATACCAAAGTTGAGTAACAGAAGTATTCCCGAAGAGTTCCAATAAGAAGCCCAACAATAAGGGTTCAAGTCAATCGACTCCAGCCACGACGGTCTGAAAATTAACATACCTTGGGCAATCAAATATATATAATTTAACTCAGTCAAAAACTCATCCCCTCCCGCGGAAATGTGCTCCCAACTATGGCCCTATAAGGAAACACGGGGTTTTGTGACTAGTATGGAGACGATCATTAACAGAGTCGTACATCCATTTAGCACCATTCGGTCAAAAATAGAATGTAAAAGGCTAAAACGTCAATATTAGAGTAGATGTTAAATTCCCAGTATGTCAGCCCTGACTGGACCTGCTACCTGAACCCAGGACCACTAGAGTAACTCCAAGGGCTTGTTGGCTGGCCTCCTGTGTGAGCTATAAGGAAATAACTTGCTCCAGATACCTTGAACCTGCACTTGGTTTCTCCCTGAGGTGATTTCTAACACCCCCCAAGTGGTGCCCCCCATGTTTTTGACCCCTGAAAGTGGTGTTAGATGTACTGCTCCTGGCTAACCCTAAAACTTGGCACTTTAAATATAATACAGCTGCAAATCCTGTTCACTGGGGCCCTCTCACTGAAGATATCTGGGTTTGTGAAGCTCATGTCGGCTACAGCTTGCAGCTTTTTTCCACCACGGATTTTCAACTTTCAAAGAGTGACAAAGGCCAAAGGTAGAGATTTTCATGACTACTCCGTCCATTGGCTCCTCGACGATGACGACTCCCCCACCTTGGCCAGCTGCCTTGCCCTGCTGAACTTTACCTTCCCAGGAAGGCTTCTTCAGAAATTCTACTAACTTTTGACATTGCCTCAGTGTTTTAAGACCAGCTACCTATGGTTTGCGGTTTGATCTTTTAAGTGCTATGTATTACTTAAACTTTCAAAAACCATAACTCCAGTTCTACTGATTTGCTTTAATTAATTCTGGTGTCATTTCATTTATTCAAATGTACTTTGTTTTTCTAAATTTCTCTGTGATTTTTCTTGTGTTCTGTGATTCTATGGCAGGACCGGAGGCAAGGATTATGCCTTCTTCCCTTTATTTTTCCCATCAGCAACTTTTAGTATCACAAAAAACTACATTTCCCATGAACACTCTGGAAATCAAACAAGGCCTCAACAGGAGTCCCTTCTCTGTGTCCATACTCCAGCCAGCCATCATAGTCCCTCCACGCTGTTTCCTCTTTCTCATTTTTCGCTGCTCAGCAGCAATTTATATTGTCTTTTCATTTACTCCTGGGTTTGGGGATTGTAATGTGCTGTTATTGTAGTTAGCGCTGTGGCGCTTCATTGACATTTTGTTCCACAGAATCCCTGTGTGTCACGGGACGCTCTGTGCGTACCTAACACAGCTTTGCCCATTGTTAGTGCGTTGTGGTCTTCCCGTCGCCAGAGGGCGCTGTGCGCTCTCTGTGGGCAGTGCAAATTTTGAATCTCACAGACTGTGGATTCGTGACGAGCGCAGCTCAGAGAGAGTTCTCTGCCTCCTGCCACCCAGTATAAACGCCCGTTTAGGGTCCATACTGCCCCAGATTTTGATGAACCCCCATCTGGTGGGTCTGTAATCTCCCCTTTGAACACCCTAAGGGGTCGCAAATTGCACCGAGTGCTGTGGTGCCAGTGGGTCACAGTCCCAGGTGGTGTGCCCTGTGACAAGAAAGGGCTGGTGTGTCCCAAGGGCTCTGCCCGTTTATTGTGTGCCTTTGGCCACCCACATTCGTCTGGGCTTCCACCCAGCTCCAAAATTTGTGCCGATCCAGGGCTTCAAAATAGTGCTTCTGTGCACCGCTGCCTGCCGCTCCTTTCAGATTCCTGCAGAGCCTAATTTCACTCAGTATGCAGGGGGAGAAGGATCAGTACCAGGAGGAGGACCCCCTAAACTACATCCGCTGGGACAATGACTTCTACCAGGCTGTGGATGACTCAATTTATAGAGCTGTTGACCAGGCCATAGGACCCCTGGACCAGCGCCTGTCAGCACGCCTAGATGATGCATGCGCGAAGTTAGCCGCTCTTGTCCCAGCTGCCCCTCAGCCTCCCCGGTCCCTACACCCACTTCTCCCCTAGCAAGAAACCTCGCTCCCAAGGGGTAGACGCAGATGCGTTTGCATGCTTGAAAAGCGCTTTCCTGGCGCAAGCACACCCTAAACCTGACCCGCTGCCCCCGCGGAGTACATTCCAACGCCTCCATTGACCGCTTCCCCGATTCCTTTGACACTGGAGACTCTCCCGATACGGATGAGGAGGCAGGCTCCTTCAGGTCGTGGCTTTCAGTCCCAGCCCTAGCGGGAACCTCGGACATGCTAAACCCCAACGATGTTGTCCATCCTAGGTCTTCAGACTGGGTCCCTGGGGACAAGGTAGCCCAGTATGTGGCGAGCCATCTGTGAAAACCTTTGGATAAGGACACTCACCTTCAGGCGGAGTGCCCCCGCCCCAGTTTGGAGGTAAAGGTTGCAATGACCCCTGAAATTGACCCGAAGATGACTACCTTTCTGGCTAAATTCTTTAGAGACCCTAAGAGAGGTATTGATCGATCCTGGCGCACCTGTCAGGATAAACTGCTGGATGCAGAGGGGCCAATCACTAAGATCCTTGACATTGACGAAGAGACCAATGTGTCGGGTGCCCTCATCTCCCCGGAGACGCTCTCTAATTGGGCGCAGCGCGCATTCGTGTTTATAGGGAAAGCAAATTGCGTGCTCTCCACAGAGAGAAGGAGGTCGCTCCTGATAAAGGTGGAACCCAAACTGGGCGACCTGGCCTCTTAGGAGGCGGGCTCTGTGGCCCAGGGGGCTTGTTCGGCGACCCGTTTGTCAAAGAGTTGGGGAAGTTTGTTGCAACTTTCACCTCTCTTGACAGGGCCCAATCCAATATTAGGAAGGTGTTTACCCCTCGGGTTTTCCATGGGCCGGTTGTGGCAGTAGGTGCTAGACTGGCTGCTTCTCCAGCTCCGATCGGGGCTAAGGCTCCAGACGTGGGCAGTCCCAGGACAACGCCCGATTTAACAATTTCTACCCCTCCAGAGGACAGAAGTTCGGAGGCCTTGGAGGACAGAGGGGCCAGCAAAGAGATGCTGGTAGAGATGAGTGTACTGCCTTCAGCGAGCCTGCGGGTGGGGCGCTTAGCGTATTTCTTCCCAGCATGGGCCTCCCTCACAAGTGATGCTTGGGTGCTGCAGATGGTTCAGGGCTTCCAGTTGGAAGTTCATGGCCGTCCTCGTCAGCTATATAGCCCCTGCCCTATTTCTTTTTCGCAGCGTGATACAGAGCTTGTGCGCGAAGAGGTCTCTGCACTCCTCAACAAAGGGGCGATTTACGGTGCGAGGAAACATCCCAGCGGGTTTATCACCAATCTCTTTTTAGTCAACAAGGTCAACGGCGGCAGGTGGCCGGTTATCAAATTAAAAGATTGCAATGAGTGACTGGTCTACCGCTACTTCAAGATGGAGGGCATTCCTCCGAGATGTGCTGAGACCATTCAATTGGATGGTCCGTCGCAACCTGAAGGATGCATACCTGACGGTCCCCATCTTCCCACCTCAACGTTGTATTTTGCAGTTCAGGTGGGAAAGGCAAGTTTTTGAATTCACCACACTCCCTTTCGGACTATCCTCCACTCCGTGGTGTTTCATAAAGATCCTAAGGTTGTTAGTGGAATTCCTGCAGGCATGGGGGTTCGGATGATCTTCTACTTGGATGACATGTTGTTTCTGGACCAGTGCCCCGAGAGGCTGTCCTCCCAGTTTTAGACCATGGTCAACCTCCTGCAGAGTTTGGCATTCATTATCAATGAAATGAAGTCCCTATTGGTGCCGGTCCAGTGTGCAACCTTTCTAAGCTTCAATATCAACTCTGTGTCCTCCACTCTGAGCCTTCCTGCCAGGGAAAAGGCATAGATAAGGCACGAACTCCACCAGACATTGGCGAGAATGCAGACCTCCCTCCGACCGCTAGCGCGTCTGGTCAATCTTCTTGTAGTGTAGTTCCTATATTCCCAATAGGCTCTGCGCATTGGAATAATATATCCTATAGATGTGACATAGGACTTATGTCGACTAGGTCTCTATCGAAATATATTATACTTAATTGTGAGTGCCAGCTAGCTCAGAGGTCACTAGAAACTTTCTCGATTTCACATGAAGGGATTAGTTTCTGACAACCGCATAAACATGATAACTTTGTTTCCCCAAGATAAAACTGATCATTAAAGTCGTGGAAACAATAGATAGTTATTTTACTCAGTCAATCATGCATGCTTCATTTCACCAGAGCGGTACAAAAGGGGGTGGTGATGGAAGGAGCATCTGAACCAATCGAACACTCACACCCAGTCAACAGATCTGGGTTTAATCCATCACCATTCTTTAGCCCACTCTGCCACCCCAGTTCAGACATGGCCATATGCAAATCAGTCTGACCCTGTGTCTCATGGGAACAGTCCAGCCCGAACTGCCAAGCCATGCCTTCCCTGGACCTGATTCAAGTTTCCTAGGACCGGTTTCTTGCATTACAGCCGTCTTCAGCCAGGCTTGCTTGAATCCAGTGGCAAAGTGAGCAAGGGACTCACGTCTGAGCATACCCTGCCAACTTATGGCGAACAAAGTGGTAGCTTGGAAACACTGGAGCTGGATTTCCCGGCAGGAGAAAAGACAGCTCTCTCTCAGTGCGTCTGCTGGACGGTCGGCTTCCTTCGGCACTTGCAGTAGCAGGATGCGTCGGGCTGGTAGATAGTCGAACTGCTCCAAACCACTGTGTGTTTGCTAAGGCAAGTGTGGGCATATTTATACCTTGAAGTTGCCGAGTTCGTCGTAAAGGTGGACATAATAACGTCATGAAAGACTCTCAGTTCTTTGAAAACTCCAGGAGTTCTTGAACAAGTCAGTATTCCAGCAAGGGGAAGTCCCTAGCCGCTGAAGCTGAGTTTTCCAAGAAATCGTTGTAGATTTTCGGAACTAGTGGAAGTAGCCCTGTCGTATTTGGACTGCATAAGCTACGTCTAAATATGGTTATGATTCTTATGCCTATATAAGGACGTAGAGATTTATACCTATTTAAGGGCATGAATCGGGAAAATCACAGTAGGGTCCTTAAATGTTCCACAACATTCTCTCCTCCTCGATTCAGGCCATTTTTCCCGGTCCCTTGCATTATCGAGCCATGCAACGGCTGAAGGCTAATCATTTCATGCAGGGTTTGACATATTCTCAGTTGATTCCCTTGACAGACGAGGTAAGAGACGAAATGACATGGTGGCTCACGCAAATGGAGGCCTAGAACGGCCGTGCGATTTTTGGATCCGCTCCAGATATTGTTATCGAGTCCGATGCCAGTTGCTCCGGGTGTGGGGCCAGGTACAGAGAGTTTTCCACAGGTGGAGCCTGGTCCACTCACAAAATTAGGGGTATCTATCAGATCAAAGCTAATCATCTCTGTGTGCCCGTTTTGACAGACCATAACAAGGGGACTTGTTTGTTCTGTGATTAATCCAGAGGTCAATTCTGACCCATCCAGACCTAATGTGTTAGCTAACTTATTATCCACAAAATTTCCTGTTGCTCCTGAGTCCAGTAGGACATGGAGAGAATGTCTAACTTGGGTAGTAACAATTAAAAAGATCTGAATTATGAAATGTCTAGGTATGTTCGGTACCATGAACACTGCAGAATTAGAGGTATGATTAAGATGTTTTCTCGAACAAGTAACCTCCCCCCTTGTCGAGCTTAATCGTTTCCCGACTCAGTTGAGGAGGTAGAGGAAACAGTACCCTTTCGTGAAGTTTTAGGTTTTACTGGACATTCTCTGGCAAAATGTCCTGCCTTGCCACAATATAAACATAATTGAAGTTTTCTCCTTCTTTCTTTTTCCTCTGACGTCAGTGGACCTCTGAGTGTCCCTATTTGCATAGGCTCAGGTTCAGGGAGTTTATTATCTGTGTCTTTCTTCTCATGTCTAATAAAAGTTAACCGCGATTCCAGTTTGGATTTATCTCCCTTTCTTTCTCCTAGTCTGTGTTCCAATTTCACGACTAAATCTACAAAGTCAGAATAGTCTTCTGGCAAATCAACGATATGAGCAAGCGCGTCTTTAACTTGTCTCTCAAACCTTTATAAAAAAGGGAGACACGCTTTTCTTCTGGCCAACGTGTCTCGGTGAGTAAACTATTAAAACTAGTGAGATAGGTCAATAAGTCCTTGTTACCTTGTTTAAGATTTAAAAGCTCATTATCACTTGCGTGCATAAAAGTGTGTTTTGCAAAAAGGCTGGTCATAGTACGTGTAAATTGATTCCAATTATGGAGGATGGGATCATCTCTTTCCACGAAAGGAATTGACCAATTGGCTGCTGTACCGCTCAAATAAGACAAGACGAATGCCACTTTCGTAGCATCAGTAGGGAACTGTTGTGGTTTACAAACGAAGTGTAATTGACATTGATTGATAAAAACATGGAATTTGTTACTATCTCCATGAAAACGTTCAGGTGCTGCTAAAGGCACAGCATTAGGAACATTAACAGTAACCTCAACTGGGGGAGGGAAAGTTGTATGTTTTGCTCGCGCCCCTGTCTCTGAAGAGGTTTTAAACAAAGGCGTAAAAGCTGTGTTCCACTGAAATTCCCTAGGTTTATACCTGCTTAAATCCTGTTTTAAAAAGGTGTTTTCCAACTCTAATTTCTCTATTTCCTCTTGCATATGTTGCAAGATGCCAGACACTGATTCATTATGGGCCAAGTCCTCGTTTAGGGCCTGCGCCATATCCGTGGCGTCAATGCCCTCTGTTTCTTCCCCGGCATTCATCGTCCAACAGAACTGAATATTTTAAAGGCTTGAGCTTCTGTCAAAGCCCAGCTCCCCTGAGTTTCTGTTCAGTTCTGATGGAGGTTGAAGACAGTCCGACCCCACCCTGAAACTGCTTGTTCCAGCACACTAGTTTTAAAACAGTGCACTAAGAACCAGAAGCTCAAGGGAAGGGGGGAAGTGGATAAAATTAAAAAAGAGAGACAACACCGTTCTTGCGTTTCCAATGTAGAAGTGCTGCTAAAATCTGCGGCCCTCTCTGACTTCTGTAGGAACTGGTAACTAATGAGACATAAACAAAGAACAGATAAGTGCAACCTATCCCTAAATGTGTTCCTGACTAACCCTTGATCTATTAGAAATTCTCTTCTAAAAGTACCTCTTGGATCCTGGTCTCTAGCTTCCAGGTTTGGAATGTGTTACTGTTCTGGGATGTGCTTTCTATTACTGTAAAACTTCTGTAAAATCAAACGAATATCATTATCAGAATTACCAACATCTAACATTCACCTTAATATAACTAAAGCCTAAATTCTTAATAGCAAACTCACTTTTCCAGACTTTTTATAAAACAAATACTGTACTTTTACATCAAAATACAGCAGATAATTTGTGCAAGTCCTTGATTTACTGTTTGCCTTGCTGTCAATGGTTTTCTCTGTTCGATTCTTAAAAAGTTCCAGGTAAAACAATGTTTATTTCACAAAGTTCCACAAAGTATTCTTGTAACAAAGGGTTTGAACCACAAAGTTTGTGGGAGATATCTTGTTCCAAATTGTCTTTACATGAATCCAGAAATCGCCGACAAAGTTCTTTCAGGTAATAAAATGTTTTGCACTTGTTGCTGGAAAGGGATACTGATCAGTCTAACCTTGTCCTCTTTCTCTTTTTCAGGTCGATTGCAGTGGACAGAAGAGGGGCTGAGGCAAGAAGGAGCCGGAAACCGGAAGAAGGAAGAGCCAGCAGCCGCACCCATTGAAGCCAATGAAGGTCTGGAGAGAGCAGGAGTGCCAGCGCCGAAGCATCTGTTCTTAGGTAAGTGAGAGGTAGACTAGCACAAGCACTGGGTGAGGCTCAGGGGCTGCCTTTTATAGGAAGGGCTGGGTGTGGTTCGAAGAGCTGGGTGTGCTGGTTCTCACAAGCAGGTGTGCAGAGCTTCAGTTATTATGCTAATGAGTTGAAGTAACACATGGCTTAGGGAGGAGTGCTCTAAATAAGCCTTGGTAAAAGCAAGGTCCAATGTGCAAACAAGACAGCAATGTCCAAACTTGTGAATACATTGAGCAACATACACAGAAGTGTTAGGGAGGGGCTGAGATAACAAGAAGGCTTTCAATAGTATGTTTAAGAGAGCTATTACAGAGACCAGTAGTGCAATGAGAGGGGACATGGTCTTTGCTGTGCACAAACCCTAACACTCACAAGCAGTCTTTGCACATCAACTGCCTGCAACTACTGGCGGGGTCGTTTCCAGTACAATGCTGGACAAAAGACAGGGTGCAGTCATGTGTCCTCCTTAGGATGGATAACGTCTCGGCGGTCCGGTCATCAACCAACTGGGAGGAACCAAGTCCAAGATGCTAGCGAATCTCACCAAGGACTTCTGGCACTTCCACCTGGACAATCAGATCTCAGTCACAGTGGAGTACCTGCCGGGGCGGGAGAACGAGGTAGCCGATTGGCACTTCCGTCACCTGCTGGATGCCAGCATGTGGAAGCTGGACCCTAAGGTCTTTGCCAGTCTGTCGGAGAAGTGGGGCCCCTTCTCAATAGACCTATTTGCATTGCGTCTAAATCAACAGTTACCGAGATTCTTCGGTTGGCGACCAAATCCTCTGGCAGAGGCGAAGGATGACTCTCCACCCTCTGACATCACATATTCCACATATACTGATGCAGGAACCGACTAGCGGGATTCCGTTTATCCATGTGAATATCGCCTTAGTTGCACGTTCTTATCTATTATATCCCTACAATTTTGGATGGCATTCCACTTTTTGTCTAAGTCAAAATACTTCCATGCTTAGAGGCTCACATGGCACAGTGAGCATTGGCAAAGCAATGTTCTCCCCTTTCAATGCCATTACCTGCCCCTTTGCTTTGTCTGTGTTTATTGGTAACGCTGTTCCGCATTTGGCAAAAACAAAAAAAATGCATGTTTGCTGATATGGAACAGCATCACCAAAAATGTGCACATGCTTCACCATCCATGCGCACTCTGCGTTATGATGCTTTGGCTATTTTTGCTATCTTTTTTCTTTACATCTAATTTACTTTTCCAAGATGGCAGATGGCAAGTTTGGAGTGGTACAACATTTTTTTAAATAATTGTGGAAGCGCACTAAAAGAAAAAGGGGTGACCTAGTAACACATTGCAGCTATCAGTCCTTCAAAAAATGTTTTCATAAAAAGAAAATGTGTCATGAGGGAAAGGGAGCACAGTAGGCATTTGCTAAAGGGAGGGTGGGAAAGCAACAGGTAGTGGTGGAACAAGGATCACATTAATGATAAGCTGGAGAGACTAAGGCACAGAGAGAGGAAGATAGAGAGGGAATGGGAGAGACGTTAGTTAGGCTGTGAGGAAAGGGCCTCAGAAAGCAAAGGGTCCCATTTATATACCATGTGAGGAATAAAGGAAACATGACAGGTAAGTGATATTTTAATTTAATTCTGTAATCTTTTAGCGCACAGATGCTTGTATCCATACAGAATTGAATATTGGCTCTGTAAAAGAATGCACTCTTAATTCTCTCATAGTAATACTTTAGAAAATGCGTATGGCTCTTCCAATGCCCTTGTCCTTGAAATAAAAGGCAGACATCATGTACGGTGCTGTAATAGTGCTTTTCACTCGCCGAAAGCTTTTAGAATTATTAAATACCTTCCTACAGATTACATAAAACAAAAGGCAGACACAATGTAAATGTATAACTTTGGGACTTGACTTTTCAAGGAATTATAGCTGTAAAGTTTTGAAGCATTAAACTGTAATTCATTAAATGCCCGTGGGTCTTTTGTAGGAGCAATCCAAATTCCTAGCAATAATTCTGGCTGTACAAAAAGCCGTGGGGACTATATTAGCTTGGTAAATGGCAAAGCAAAGTTGTATGTTTCCAATGCCATTGAACATTTGTTAACCATCTGAATAATGTTACATTATGATTTTAATGATTTCAAGCTTCTGTGTGCCCTCTCCTCCTGTAAGCAAAGTCTACATTTTTAGCATTTCACGGTAGCGTTATTATTTTCCACAGTTCTGTCTTTTATTGTCTGGCCGGCCTCATAAGAGAAGGAGCATTCCTTCAGGTTTGTGCTCGCGAGAAAGGTCATTTTCTCACAAAATGACTGAAGGGAGGAAGTAGCCCACCCCACGAAGAGCGCTGTAACCCCGATATATTTGACGAAAGAAATCTACCCGCCAGCCCCCTGCGAGCCTGATTGTGTTTTGGAAACAGGATGTGGTGGGTAAAGCGCGGCTAGGCCCACTGCAGTAATTGGGGTCCGTGGGGTGGTTGAGCACACGCATCGAGCAGTGGGGTCTGCCAGCGCTTCTGCGCCACGTATTTTGGGTGGTATTCAAGCAGCCATTTGACTGGTAGGTTTAGAATGACACACTGTTTGCAATTAAAAGTGTCATAATGACACTTTTAATTGCAAACAGTGACACACAGTGCTCTCTCAATCCGCTGCCGGCTGGAAGGAAATCATGAGCAAAGTGATTGAGAAGGAGTTTTTCTCCCTGGGACCCCACCAGGGTGATAGAGATGGAGTCCAGGGTCCTGGCATGGAGGGCCCTGCCTGTCTCCACTTGTATTTTGCAGTCAGCCATGTCCTCGAGAGCAGCTCTGCGGTGGCGAGAGGAGCTGAATTCTTTGTTTTTGTAAAGAATGCAGCTGCGCCCAGCCCCTTTCCTCCCAAGGAGACGGAATAAAGATCTGTCAGAGGTAGATGTGGGCACGGCAATAAATGAAGAGGCAGAGCCGAGCCAAAGGGCTGGCATGGCTCTAAAAGCTTGCGCATGGGCAACCTTGAGCGATCCTTGTAAACATCTTGTAACAAACTTGAAAATATGACAGACAATTCAAAGTTCAAAAACAGTTTTTCTAAAACACAAAGAAGTGTTTAATCTTAGTCGCGGCCGGCATGACAGGCGGTGTGGGTTGGTGGGAGTGGAAATGGGGTTGTCGCAGAGGGGATAGGGGAGGAGGGAGGGGTTTAAATGAAAAAAATATTAAACTTAACGTGCTGTTCCAACTCAGCTTCCCGCCATCCGGTCCTGCGGTTTCCAATTCCGGCTGCAGCTCTACTCGCGATCATGAAAGCCAGCCTCCCTCCCTCCCCTCTGCCAATCACAACTCGGGATCATGGAAGGCATCCTCCCTCCCTCCCCTCCGCCAATCACAACGCTGCAATGGTAGCGTTGTGATTGGTGAGGCGCATCGGAGCGCGCCCCACCTGAGCCATTTTCTCACATAGAATAAAAGGGAGAGTGGGCGGTCCTGCTAGTGGCCTGGGGGGGAGTGACTTGCCCACTGTTATGGGTATTGACTGTGTGGTCGGCCCCAGGGTGAAAGGTTACGAGGTCATAAACAAACCCCCTCTCTGACTCCCCCACCTCACTTCCACCTCGTGTGCGGCGTGCCCACTGCAGCGCTGACACTGACTGTGATCTGAGGCAGGCTGGGATCATGCAGCAGGGCCGTTCAGCAGGAACACTGCCGTCCAGTTGTTCCTACACGCTTCGCTGGCCCTGGGCCTTTCACTCCTGACTGACTCTCTGCAATCAGTGCAAAGCTGTGGCAGTGGCAATTGGCCTAATGCGCAAGAAGAGTCTTTTGACAGAAAAGCAAACCTAGAACAGAAATTCCACATCCTTTTTTATGATGCGCAGTCCCGGCCGGCATTACGGGCGGGTGGGGGGTGAAAGTGGGGTAGTCGCGCCGCGGAGGGGATGGGAGGGGGAGGGGTTTATGGAAAAAATAAAAATAAAATAAAAAAGTAAAACTTACCGCCCGCTTTTAGTGAAGTCCCGGAGACTCCCGCCTCCCTCCGTCGCTGCGTTTGAATTCCTCTGGGCTGAGCTCGTCATCAGGAAGGCTGCAGGCAGCCTCCCTCCCCTCCACCACAGCATTTTTGATTGGTCAGGCCGCTGCCCCACCCGGGTCCTTTTCTCTCTGTATGCTGCAGCATCCAGAGAGAACAGGGAGAGTGGGCGGTGTTGCTCGAGGGCAAGGGGGAGTGGCTTGCCCACTGTTGTTAATACTGACTGTTTGGGCGGCCTCAGGCTGCCCAAACAGTCAGTATTAACAACAATGGGCAAGCCACTCCCCCCTGCCCTCGAGCAGGACCGCCCACCATCAACCAGGCACTTCTGCTTTCTCGCAATGCAAGAAGGCAGAAACATAAATGGTAGCTATTACTATTTATGTGTCTGCCTTCTCGCACTGCGAGAAAGGTGTGGGGTTATGCCCCCATGCCCCAATGGGGGAGCCGCCACTGATAATTTCTATAAAATAAATAGCACATACTTTCTATCCACATAATTTTACTCCACAATTTACAACACAATTCCACTACACACAACATACACCCACTCCGCTCTAAAAAACCTGAGTAAAAAACTTTTATATTTACAACGCCAATAGATCTAACTCTAACAAATGCGAAACCTATTACACTGCAAACTCTTCTTTAACTAGTAGTCGCGTTTGCAGAGTGGTGGAGAAAGGTGCTTGGCCTCCGACCAGTGTACAGGAATTCCGCTGCGTACATGGGCATCCGCAGAAATGTTTCCGGGGGGGGGGCAACATTTTTAACTTCTTCACCATCCTCCAACATGATTGAGTACAAGCATTAAATACATTTAAAAAAATAGCTTAGGGGGAAGAGAAAAATCTTGTGAGGAGCCACAGCAGACGACCTTACAACTACAATGAAACGGAGGGAAAAACTAAAAATGGCCGGAAAAAAAGAAAAATATTCTAAATCAGGTTGATGTGGTCCTAGAGAGATCTACAACATCTAACCTTTCAATGATGATACAGTGGGCGATTGTGTCAAATTCAAGAGCTAGTCGGATCAGCCTCGCTAAGCCACATCGTCTCAAACAATATTAATGAAGCAACTCATTAAGTACCAAAGCCATGACTGATTCCATCTATCTAGTTGGACAGAACCTCACAGGAGTGTCCAGTGCATCGGATTTTTCAAGATGGTTGGTAAGTTGTTCAGAAATTATTTGCTTTGTCTTTTTTTCCAACGTGGGTAACAGCACCATGAGATCAGAGATATAAACATTTGGAACATCCAAATCATCTTTTGAAGGCAGAGGGCTAACAACACTGGATTTCCAAACTTTGGGGAGCAGTCCAGCTGTGTACAATGCATTGATAATATTGGCAATTTCCTAGACACTGTCAGTAGAAGTTCCTTGTAATATTCTCACACAGCACAAGTTATTTGGAAAGCCAGGTTTCAACATGGACAGAAGAATGCCTAGCTCCTCTTTAGAGTCAGTGGAAAAGCAAGAGAGGGAGATCTCATTACAGAAGTAATGGCCAGGTGCAGGAAAACTGAAACAAGGTAAGCAGGGAACTGATAAATGAGTAGGTTTGAGGTGTACTCTGCAAGTCATTGAACATGGAAGTGGCAGGGCTAAATGTCCTCCAATGCACACCTCTTTAGAACAGAGGCAGAGACCAAAAGGCAAACAATACGGATGGACAGAATGAGTTCATGGGTTTGGTGAGATGGAGTTCTGAGAGACTTGGAAGCTACATTCAGCTAGGAGTAGGGGGGGCAAGAAAATGGAGGACGAGCTTGATGCCATATTTTACGTTATTCAGGGGCCTTTCCCATTCTAGAGAAGAAACCGTGTTTTGAGGTCACTTAATAAAAAAGTGATGTGGTGAGAGTAAAAAAGATGGAGCAGGGGAGGAGGGGGGTTATGAGGTAGCCCCAGCTCTTTTTGGTGTTGCTAAAGCTAGGACACAGATGCCCGGGGCTAACAGATACATTAAGTAGAAAAGTAATCTGCTAAAGAGGCAGGGCCGGAAGCATTAAATCAGATCAAGTAAGACTTGCTGGGGACTGATGAGAGATGACCAAAACGTGGAGATAGATGAATACAGTTGCTTCTAATTTTAAGAAAAAGGGGGTGGGGTAGCCAGTCAAGTGAACATTCTACCTCTTAATTTGTCTTGAGGGGCCGGGTCAGACATAGTACCTGGAATCACTAAGATATGGCAGTGCTGGCCTGATACCGGTAAGTTTGAGAAAGAACTAAACGATCAGTGTGAAGAAGGTGTCTGGTAGGCCTAAGAGGAGATCAATATGCCAATGCAAAGTGGACAGGGCCTAGAACCCAAAGAACTAGGTAAAGTGGTGTGGTGAGAGAGATAGCTGAGAATCACATACAGGCTAGGTTATTGCATAGATAGTAATGGTATGATGTATTAGTTTTTCGTTGACCCTTCTATTAATTTAAAACTAAAGGAGTGGGGAATTATTTTTAGTTTTTCTTGTTTCAATAATAACACAAACTTTATTCAACTTTAAAGTTTGTCTGTGCTGATTTCATTGCTCCTTTTCATCCTTCAATGACAAGCCAATTAGTTTGGTCCCAAAGAGATACTTCTCCAGGTGCTAGCCCAAGAGAAGTGGCTTCACATATGCACACCCCATGTTGACACCATGGCATACACATACGTGGTCTCCACAACCATTCCTGCCTAAAGAGCTGCACTTCACACCGACAATGCCCCTATGGAGCTGCAGGTTGCATTTTATTCAAAATACTGACACCTCACACAGATCCCAACAGTAGCATAGCGCTTTGCAGACATTTCTTCAAAGGAACTGCATCTCTGTCAGTCAGTCAAAATCTTTATTCGGATTTCAAAAAAATCCATAAAAGCACAGTTTTTAAAATACAATTCAACATATTTAAAATTGCAGGTACACTAGATGCAATAGCTGTGTATAAAGTGCATATTAGTACAATTACAAAGTCACATATTTCCATTATCTAAAATGCAAAGGATGTCAATAATCAGAAGGAGTACAAATAAATCAAAGGCATCCCATACTTCTATGAACATTAAAAATAACTTCTAGGGAAGTGCTTGTGCGGAATATGGCTTTAAATTGCACAGTTAAAAAGATTAAGCATGCTTTACACAAACCTTTAGGCAACGTTGTAGGTAACAGTGTTCTAAAAGATCTAGTATTTACAATGCATAAAACTGTTATACGACGGTTTGGGACAATTAAAAGCCACTGAAAAACTACTGCCATTACTTAAATGGGGTCCTTTGCCCACTGGATTGCTGTCAATGCCCCGGGGACTAGGGGGAAGCATGTAGGACGTATTAGGATAAAAATCATGTAGATTCCAAGTAGAAATAAGTCCATCGCCATTTTGAGATAGCCATGTCTGCATGTATGGCACAATGTGTCTGCTCCTAAATCATATCAAGATCAAATCGCCCAAGATGTCTTTTTTAAGGGGTCCAAGCCAGCCCACCCTCCGGACACTTATTATTCGGCCATCAAGATGGTAGGGCAAGGGTCTGTTTTTGGACAGCCAGAACTTGACCTTGTTCATAAGTTCATGTTGTCTCTCAGCTTTACCTTTCGCTAGTTCAGGAACTCCCGAGAGAACAATTACAAAAGGGGCAGCTTCTGGAGGTAGATGAATATGGGTGGTACGCACATGTTTAAATGGAATCTGACGTGCTGTTGACAATTTCGGGGGGGCTTTGGGATTAATAGGCAACAAGGAGGTTGGAGTTGGCAATTGAATAGGCACCGCTTCATAAGGTGTGATCAGATTAGGTGGGTTTGAAGGAGCAGTTGTCGGCGGGCATTGGGTTGTTGCAACATGGGTTGAGGGTTTCAGGAGACATTCAACAGAGTTCTCCAACCCCGTCAGCTTCTCCCCCAACGTAGTGATTTTGTCCATCAAGGGGTGTATTAAAGATGTGATCAGGTGCTCGATCATAGTCAGAAGAGCCTGATGGGAGGATGGTGGTGAGTCGTCCAGGTTAGCAACAGGTGGCGAAATAAAGGACAAATTAATTAAAGATGGTATAGGACTTAAAGGAGGTTTATCAAGTTTGGGTGTTTTAGGAAGACTCCCATTGACTTTGTCCCCATCGAACTTCCTTTTGGCAGGTGTAGCCCTGGGAGGTATTTGTTGAGTATCAGGAAAGGATTCCAGCTCCCTTAGACGTGGTGATAAGCTGCGGCATTTTAACGTGGGGGAAAGTACTGCTGGCACGTACTTAACCTTACACAGGCTATTTAAGTCCTCCAGCCAGGAAAAACTGGAAGGAGAATGTGCAAATATATCATACGGGATTTTATCGGACATATCCCCTGTTTTGGGCTTAAGCATAGTTGAAGAAAGTACAAGTCGGAAAATTACCTCTAAACTGACATAGGGGGTGGCCCGTCCCCGTCCTCCTCAGTCCGATGAGGGCCGTAGAGGGCCCGCCCTTTGCCCGGGCTTCGCCCGGCGTCCCGCGAAGCGGAGCAGAGCGCAGCTTTGAAGCGCCTCCTGGCGCTCTGGTGACCTGTCAATGCAGCGCCGCCGCTGAGGCTGCCGGGAGATGTAGTCCCGGGGCGGCGGCGCTGTAGTCTGCAAGGAATGACTCCTGGCGGTGGCGGCTGCAGTGGGGGCCTCCTCGCCTCCCCCCTTCCTCAGGTAAGTGAGCCTGGTTATGTCCCCCCTCTCCGCCGAGCAGAGCGCAGCTTTGAAGCGCCTCCTGGCGCTCTGGTGACCTGTCAATGCAGCGCCGCCGCTGAGGCTGCCGGGAGATGTAGTCCCGGGGCGGCGGCGCTGTAGTCTGCAAGGAATGACTCCTGGCGGTGGCGGCTGCAGTGGGGGCCTCCTCGCCTCCCCCCTTCCTCAGGTAAGTGAGCCTGGTTATGTGCATCTCTGAAATACACAACATTAATATCGACCCCGACAAAAAGGTAAAATACCAATGCCTCGACATGGGGTACATAATACCAGCACAGTACTCCCAGAGACGTAGTCAACACAAGTGGGTTTAGATAGAACTCCTCGGAGAGGCGATCCTCAAAAATAACCCCCAAAGCACACACAGAAAAAAGCAAAATGTTAGGGTATGTGGTGGATGTGCTGTGCAGCTAATATTATGAGTGAAGTGTAGGCCAGGTAAAATATAGATGTAGGGTTCTTCCCCAAAAGTTTAAGAAGGGCTGAGACATGCAACCACTTGCAGTGAAATTGCAGCAAAACATGCAACATTGCAACAGATTATAGCCGGACGAAACGATGGGGCCCGTTCAGAAACTATTAGATGGAGAGTATGAAAGCTGAAGCAGGCCCCACTTGAACAAACTGTATTTTTTAAAATATCTTTTATATTTGTCTGCATGTGAGGTATGGTGTCTGATAAAAAAAAACTAGTTAAAGAAGAGCTACACTGCTCAAGCACTTTTAACTGCTGACTGGCAGCTGAAAGTTTGACCACCATATTTCAGCCCTTCCTGATCTTACCTGGCTCCATTCGAATATCAAAATTAAATTAAAGTAAATTCCAAAGCTCAGCACACAGCCTCACACTCATCCAAGGGTTAATGAAGCCACTTAGTGCTAATTGATTCTGGAAGTTTCCATGTTCGGACCGTGCAAGCATGATCCATGTTTTTCAAGCGCTGTGGAAACAGTTTAACTCCCTGCCTTCAAATGTTTGAACTTGCACCACGCACTTAACAATCTAAGCAGGGAAAAGCTGAGAAACTGGCAGCCCGGCCTACTTACTATAAAGTATTGACATGTACATGGATCAATGCTGCTCAAGGATAAATTAAAATGCATATTGGTAATCTGATCCGAATTAAGAAACTGAATGCACCTTTGCACTGATTGTCCCATTTAGATGTATATTATGTATACTGTTGTGTATTGTGTTTTTTTTAGCCCTAGGGCTTTCTAGTGTATTTTATATTGTACATGATCGTATATTGTCTTTTATGAATTTTTATCATTCGAAATAAAGACTAATTGAATTGAATTGACATGTACATGGATCAATGCTGCTCAAGGATAAATTAAAATGCATATTGGTAATCTAGCAGCAGGGATCTTTCGACGTTGATAATAAGTACTCTGTATGTTGTATTTTTATGTGTGTGTATTATAAATGTTTCACTAACGTTATGTTTAGTAGTGTTTTTTTTTGGCTAAAATAAGTCTATGATTTAAAATAACGATAAAGTTGAATTAAAAGTGAGGTGGAGCGCTGGTGACTCAGAGGATACGATGACACTTGGGTGACGAGGGTGATGGTGGTGTTCGTCCCAGGTGGAGGTAGGGTGACCAACAGGCATGGGTGTAAATTCAGGACAGTGAGTGTAAAAATTCAGGACTGACGGTCAAAATTCAGGACAAAAATTCAGGACAGATGGTCAAAATTCAGGATAAAAATTTGATACAAAAGGTACTGTTAGAACTGGAATTTCCACCACTCTAGTCAGGGCAAGGGAGTTACACGCCAAAGAGAACACCTGCTCACCCCCTTGGTAGCTTGGCTCGAGCAGACAGGCTTATCCCGGAGGCAATGTGTAAAACATTTGCGCATGCACACAGCAACAACATCCCAGACACACTACAAAAGGAACTCCACACAAGGTTATATAAAAATAACTTTTGTTTTGTCAAAACACATCAGATAGTAATCACACATATACATTGTGCCAACTGGCACGGGCAATATTCACACAGGATATTTACACAGGACAGGGCCACGCGGGCCACTGTCAGGATCAACACTTAGCAGAAATAGCACTTCTAGAACATGGAATAAGTGTAGCACAAAATAACAATTGTAGAACACAACCAGTAACCACTGGTAAAAGGTAGGTACACACTAGGCAATACTAATAACCATAGGCATAGATCACGCAGGGACACATAACCACACTAGTATAAATTATACTAGGCAAAACAACCTCCTAAGCATGAAAACACATTTAGAGGTATCACAGGCATAACGGCATTGCACATTACGCATAAATCACATTAGGCCTAACCAGTGTAAATACAGTAGGCAATCTCCTCACTAGTCTAAACACATTAGACCCTACCCCCTAAGCATAACTCACATTTAGGGGCATAAATAACAGTGAAGCACAATCTCACTAACACAAACCTCCATAGGTAAAACCATCTCTAGAGGTAACAACACAGGGTGTGTAAAACATACTAGATGCATTACATTTCCTATCACCACATTTAAAGCACACAAATCACATTAGGGCCTTGTGCCATATCCATATACCAGCCCCCCTGGCCAACTGGAACATGGCCCCTGGAGCATACTAGCTCCCAAAGTAACGTTTGCGTCCAAACACTGCGACATCTTACAGGGGGAGACCCGGGCCTCTCTGGCCCCTCATGGGCTCTTTGAAATGATTACTGCCCCCATTGTTGTAGCCACCTAGGCTCTAGAGAGAAACGTGCCCCCAAACGTGGGAGCTACGGGGCTCAGGAAAACAATTATGCCCCAAGGGCGAGCTTGAGAGCAATCTAGCTCTGTAAATAATTAGTGTGAAGTGTTAGAGCCATCTGGGCTCTAAAAATGAACATGCTCCCAAGCACTGGAGCAGCGCGGGCTCTCAAAATAATTAGCCCCATGACATTGCAGTTGGCCCCTGCAAAAGTGGGGCAGCTGGAGAACAATGCCCATAAACGTGAAGAGCACTGGCGCTTCGAATACACTGGCCCACGAAGTTGGAGCAGCCCGCTGCCATCTGGGGCCGCTCTAAATGCAGCAGCCGCAACCACCATACTGTACCTTGATCAGGTACTGACCCCCAAAAGCTCCCGACTCACCGGGTCTCTTCTGATGCGGGACTCTTCTCTTGGAGGCGGCGGGGGGCAGGCACCGGCATTGTGCCTCGCGCCCCCCTCCGCAGGAATCCCGCTGCTGGGCTTGCTGAGGCGACCACCATGGCACCAGGGCGGAAGCACCTACTCCTGCTCCGGCCGTCTCCTCTTCACCAGGGCCCCCTCCTGGGATCCGGGGCTTCAAAACTGCAGGCAGGGCTCCCTTCTGTACATGGGAGCTCTGCCCTGACAGACGCTTCTCCCTTCTCCACCGGGCCCCCTTCTGGGACCCGGGCTTCACCGCCATGCTCTGTCTCTCTCCACACGAGGGATCCCACCCGGCACGGCTTCCCTGACTCGCGGGGCTTCTCTGCCGGCAGCATGCGCGGTACTTCCTTCTTAAAACCGGATGTCCCGCCCATCGTCAGGCACCTCCCTGATCGGGACTCGGGCCGCCACGGTGATCTTCCTTGGCACAAAACTTGGGGTAGGCCCCCTCGAGAATAAAAATTAACAGTGGGGAGGGCACCCGCTGTAATTTGAATACCAATGAGACATGGGCATAATGCAGGGTGGGCACCTGCTATAAAATAGCGAAATAAGCGGGGTGGACACCCGCAAAAGTCCTGGTAATCTTGGGGGAATCCCTATGCCGGGGATTCCTCCTGGGAAGCACAGCGCTGCAAAGCCCACGCTCTCCCTCAGCTGGGCAAGCTCCAAAAAGCAAAAATAGAGCGCTCCTCAGGCGCTGGAAGGCTGTGGCAAGCCTGGGCAAAATCAGAAGCAATTGAAAGGGGTCTCAGCAATCCTGGAGGCAGAAAGGTGGAGCAAGGAAATGGAGCAACCAGCTCCTTAATAAAAGGAAATCCTCCAGACATCAAGGGGCTGGGCAGGGCCCAGGAAGGCAAGCCTTCCCCTGGGCCCCAGCAGCAGCACTCCCGTGGTAGTTTCAAGTTAGAAAACAAGAACATTTTTATGGGGTCACAGCCCCTTTTTATACACTGAAATCCTTTGTATCCAAAGGTGCAGGCAAGGGGCGAACCAGATGCAACTGGTTCTTGAGCACTTTGTTTTGCTCAGCCCCTCTGCCTATTCACAGGATGGGTCAGGGACATCTGACACACCACAGGGGGTGGAGTCAGCATTGTGGAGGGAAGGCCTAGCCCTATTCAGGTCCCAGGTACACTCCTCCCTTCCATCAACATGCAGATCTCTCCATTCACCATCGGGGCAGAACCATCCTGACTCGTGGAGCCAGGCACACCAGCCAGTTCCAGCCAATCACAAGCCAGACAGTCAAATCACATTCACTGCGCAGACATGCCAACTTCTAGAAGTGGCACTTCCACACTAGATACAATAAATCCGCGCACATCATCGCACAGCATTTAATCACCTGAGTTTGAACATACCAAACTCGACCCTGCACTCCCCACACATCAGGAACTACCATGGTCACACATATTCCCCATGCATTCCTATGGGAAGGCAAGCCACTCACCACACATACACAGAGAGCTCACGCAGTGTACACTGGACCACAGTGAAAAAGTGCGCAGAGGCCTAAAATCAACAACACCAGGTTACAGAAACAGGCTAGGCAAATGCAAAAAGTTTCTGGTTGAACGTGCCAAAAGGGCCAAGTCAAACACAACCCCCTTCCAGCCAAAACGCAGGGTAGATCAATCAATCCCTTGATGGGCTTCCCTGCTTTGGGCGATAGAACACGGCTGCGGGCCCGCCCAGCAGGGACACCCTCCAGTTCTACGCCATTTTGAACCCACATGGTCTCCTACAAACAAGAACTCTCTGGCCCAACTAGGATACCCCACTGGTACTCTCTAGTTGTCCACGGCCAGGACCAGCCATCCAGATGTCACAGGTCCTGACCAACTCACACAGTGGGGGGCAGTAACCCCTGGCACACAATAGCCATTCTCTACTCTCCCTCTCAGTGTAGCTAAAACTACCACTGATCCTTCAGCCTAGGGTCCGCACCCTCAGGCTGACCGGAGGTCACAGTCAAGAATGCCCCACCCTACCTCTACTTCTGGGGTTCTGCACCCTCCCAGGGAAGCACCCACCAGAACACAACTCTTCCACCTGTCAGGACCTCTCTCCATCAACTGGTCTACCACCTGGGATCTGAAAACTATTTCACTTCAGAGGTACAAAGCACACAGCACAGTCCCTCTTCAAGCAGGTGTGGGGACACAGCACACAGCAAAGTCCCCTTTCCTCTTCCTCAGTGGAAACAACAAACTGCAGGTGGGCCCCAGAACACACAGCAAGGGCAGCCTCCTCAGTCTCTTCAGCTAATCTACTTCGGCAGAGATTCCTTCTTGACCTGGAAGTTTCCTAATCTCCCAACCTAGGGTCTAAATCCTCAGGTTGCACCGGGGTCAGAGGCAAGGACGCCCTCCCTCTGCACCCCCTTCCAGAGTTCTGCACCCTCCCACCTTGGAGCGGTACCCCTGGAATCCAAACCGGTCAGGACACTGATTACAGATGCCCTTCCCTCCAGGTCGGGCTGAACCTGAACCTGGCCTTCTCCTCTTCTGGGAACGACCTGCAAAGGCCCCACAAATGGTCAAGCACTCTAGACGGTCAAATGCCCAGCGAACCAGGACTTCACGGGGAGCACGCATGCCCCCACTGAGGGTGACACATAACTAATGTGTCATGTGAGAGTCTGCCTGGCTCTAACTTCGCGACCTCCTGTCAACCTGACAGGGCGCAGAGATCCCCCAGGACAGAAGTGGCATCACCATGGTCACTCACTGGTGGCTCAGCCCTTCTGGCTGGCCCCTGACCCACTGGTTCTTCCACTGGGGACTCTTTCCCCCTCTCACTCTTCAAACAGGACTACTGCACCCTCCACTTAGGAGTGGTACTGGCCAACACCAGGACCGCCGGAGTTCTGGTTACAGAAACTCCCCGTCCTCTAGACACAGGAAGATCCTCCTCAAATGACCTGTAAGTACAGCCTAGGCCCCCGACCTGGCGCTCCCTTAGGGAACCCTCCAGGCTCTGAGAGGACTTGGTTGACAGAGGAGCATCCCCTTGGATCCCTGTGGTGGTCTCTGTCTCCTGCATATCTGGGCCTCCAGCCCACACAGCCCCAATTCCCGAAGCAGCAGCGCCGGAGGCGCCCGCAGTCCCGCAGGAGGTGCCAGTCCCACACGGACTTTATAACCTTTTAAATTAATTCTTGGGTATCGATGTATTTTTCATCAAGTGTTTAAATTGATTCAATTCATACATTTATAATTGAAGATCGTCCAGAGTAAGCAGAACACGGAAGTGCGCGAGGCAGGCTGAATGTAGGAGCAACGCCGAGCCAAAATAGACTGAGAAGGCGCCGCATGGTACAGAACGGACCACGCGACGATGGCACCCTAAAAATAATACAGAGTGAAGCGCAAGATAAATAAATACAGGAACCAAATAGACGCTGCCACTTCCCATTGATACAGAGCCAAAGGTTTTTAACACAAATAACATGACCAGATAGACTTGACTGAAACAAGATCTCTTCAAATTAAAACAATCGCAGCATCAAGTGCACGAGCAAGAAAGAGGTACCCAGTTAAGCCCTGATGAAAAACCCGGCAACTTGGCAACGGGTTTGGAAACGCGTCGGCTGTTTCACAATTTCCATATCCACAAAGGGTTATAAGTGTATAAAAGTCATGATTTAAAAAATAACCATCCCTTTTGTGACCAGTCCTAAAATATAGCCAAACAAAAAGGGTTGTAGGATTGTTAGAAAAGAAGTACTAGGGTACTATTTAAGTTTGTTTTGCAAATAATGTGATTTGTCATGTATATAATTGTCTTGTGTAGTAATGTTTTATATAAGTTTGTGAATTATAAATGTACAGCAATGTGTAAAACTTGGACGATCTTCAATTATAAATGTATGAATCGAATCAATTTAAACACTTGATGAAAAATACATCGATACCCAAGAATTAATTTAAAAGGGTATAAAGTCTGCCTTAAATAAAGAGCAGCTTTAATTAAATCGAGACCGAGTCACTTTATTCCTAATACTAGTACATTGTCCTACTCGGTTCCGTAAGGACAAAACCTAATTTTTCTTTTAGTCCCACAAAGAGGCACCTAGAGCTTCAAGTCTAGCGGCCAGCAGGGCCGAGGGTTCCCCCAGCCCTTTGTGCTCCCCATCTTGCTGCAGACACCATTCGACCAACAGCTCTGCCGGGGAGCCTCTTCCACAAAGTCCGCCGGACTTGGCAGCCCTGGACTCTGACTTGTCCCGTAGTCCAGTCATTTGAGTGCCCACGGAGAAGAGACCTTGGTCTGGGGGTTGGTGGCGCCTCTCAGATTGATGCAGATTGGTGGGACGCGTGTGGTGGAGGGGGGTAGGGATGGGTGCATCCTGTGGCTGCTGCGGGCGGAGACCTCGCCCGTGTTGCGAGAAACTGCGCCCTGGGATGGAACCCGCTCCCTACGATGATACATCTCCTCAAGCCACATGAAACTGTTACAGAAACTTCCAGAGACCTGTCTGGCAGCACCCTAATGAACCTGAGCCTCCATGACCCTACCCAGGGACATATCCTCACCGACTTACGGACGCCACGGCAGAGTTCTTTCTCCATTCCATTTGTCTCTCTACTGGTACATTGTTTATCCGTCTAAAAGGAGGGGTCATCCACGTCACAGAACCCGAACGTTTTAGTTTGGTTCCTATTTTTGATGCATTTGGGGTGGCAGATGCTTCCGTTCTTGAAGAATAGGGTGGGGAGGCGAAAGGGATGGGACCATTGTTCCATTGTTACTGTTTTTTTGATGTCTTGTTTCACCAGCCTTCTTGATGCACACTATAACCTTTTCACTGCACACTATGATAACCCTTCACACCGCCTGCAAAGTGCAGTTACAACCACTGTCCCAAACCCAAGCCTGACCCCATATGCTCCCATTGCAGACCGTGGTGTGATAGACTTCCGCTCCCTCCAACGACCACCATGACCGCTACCACTTGTCTCAACACTTCCCTCCGTACATTGTCCTGGAATGTTAATGGGCTCCTAGACAGGGAACGGCTGTCCTGCACTATGCTCAATGCCTAGCAGTTGACGTACTCCTGCTGCAGGAGACGCATCTGGTGGGAACCACTGCCCCTTTCTGGCATGGTATGGGTATGATGGAGTGTGGCTCAGGGTTCTCCCGGCGTTCCCTGGGATGGCCATCCTTTTAAAGCTTAACCTTATATTTGTACCCACTTGTACTACTTACGATCCCCAGGGTAGGTATGTGGTTCTGTGCGGGACATTTGGTGGGTTCCCCATCAACCTCATGTCCATCTACTCTCCCCCTTCGATGCTCACACTGACTCTGGAGCACAACTCCGACCACCTTCTCTCCCTGTCTCTGGGTGCCACAATAGTTGGAGGCAACTTTAATGTGATCCCCAACCCCCACCTTGACACCACCGGCACTCTATTCTCCTCCAGAATTACCCACCCCAAGCAACTAACAAATTGGGCAAGTTCCCTGGGCCTATGCGATGCATGGAGACTCTGGCGCCCTTGAGGCAAGCAATTCACTCACACATCGGCAGCGCATCACACTCACGTGCGTATAAATGCCATATTTGCCCCTTCCACTGACTGCCGGATGATTGAAGACATCTGTATACTACCCCGGATTATATCCGATCACTCGCCAATACTTCTCAGTACTGGGGATCCTCCTCCCTCGGCACGTCCAACGTGGCGGATAAATGCCTGGTTCCTCCAGTACAACGAGATTAAAACGGCGGTTGGGACAGAACTGCAACAATACTTCCTCACCAACATAGGCTCAGTTCCCTCTCATGGCTCCCTTTGGGAAGCTGGCAAAGCCACCATCCGAGGTTTCGCCAAGGGTCAGCTCAAAATCCAGCGACAAATACAAACACAACAGAACCTTCGGCAGGAAGCTCAGGTGTTGCTCCTCGAGCAGTCTCCTCCCAAGGACCGTGATGCCAACCACGAGAGGCAACTCACATGTCTCCAGACTGAAATCAAACAGCTCTCCATGGACACGGCCAAGCTCCTTTGGAGATCCTCTATAGCCCAGGTATATGGATGGGGCGACAAAAATGGGAAGATCTTCCACAGGCTGGCCACCTACCCAAGTGTCAACCGCATTATTCCCAAAATTGTGGACCTGGTCGGTCTAACACACCGGTCCCCCTTGGCAATGGCCCGAGCATTTGCCTCCTACTGTCACACGATGTACTCGGCCCAAAGGACCGAAATCTCCCTATTTGATTTGCTTGACGAGGCCAAATCCGCCTCCCTCGCCTTGGTGCCACCGAGTCAGCCGTCCTGGACCTTCCTATTACCCAAGAGGAAATTAAGGAGGTGATCACGTGCACCTCCTCGGGAAAGACCCCAGGTCCAGACGGGTTCCCGCAGGAATTTTATGCAGCGTACTGCAACACTCTTGTCCCCCACCTCACGGACCTCTTCAGAGAGGCTCTAAAAAAAGGCTCCTTCCCGCCAAAGACAGACTTGGCCACTATTATCATTCTCCCCAAAACGCAACCCCCATCACCCCGCCGTGCGGATTACCGCCCAATTTCTCTTATCAGCACTGAGGTTACATTTTTTGCTATAATCCTTGCCCAGCAGATGAAGCCTCACCTTCCCAAGCTAGTCCACCCTGACCAATGTGGGTTTATGCCCCTGTGGGGGACTAGACACTGCCTCCATCGTCTCCATCTGGCCTTGGCACACCATCATTTGCTTACCCCCTATCTGGCGCTTCTTCTCGTCGATTTCGAGAAGGCACTTGACTCCGTGGACTGGCAATACCTGGAAGATGTGTTGGTAGAGATGGGTTTCGGCCCGCAATTTCACAGGCTGGTGAGGGTTCTCCATGCCAGCCCCAAGCATGGATCCTGTCAGGACACTCAAACACTCTTACCTGTAGGGTGTTTGAAGGTGTCTCGCAGAGACACTATGATGCAACTTCCCAGAGCTCTACTAAATAATATATGTTTTTTAATTACACTAGGCTACACAATAGAACCCCGGGAGGTGGGCTGGGTACTGGAAGCTGGCGAAGTCCTGTTGTCGACCTGCAAGCCAACAAGTTATATGCATAAGAATACTACCCAGAGTTGTCTTTTAAACTAACAGTTTAAGACCCTCTGACCCTTTGTTCTGAAATTCTAAAGAAAACCTTCCTACCTGCGATCTTTAGGAATTGGGAGTGACGTCCAGTAGTCTTGTAATGGTGAAGATACAGTTCAGAAGTCGTGTCAGCAGTAGGTGTAGTCAGGATGATGATTGCTTATTCTCTAGAACATGAAAACACATGAATAAGTTACTAATTGCTCTAACTGTTCTATTTTAAACACTAGGGGGCATATTATCAAGGGATTTATCTCTGCTTTTTTTGGCTTCAAAAGCCAAGAAAGCGGAGATAAAAGGATCTCCCTATCAGCAACAGGGTGCTAACACGCACATTTTTATGTTAGCACCCTTTTTCTCTACGCTTCCCCTTGCATCTCTAATGAGATGCAAAGGGGGCGTTCCAGAGAAAAATAATAGGAAAAATGTTGTTCAGCGACATTTCTCCTATTATCAAGAATTTCGCTAACCCTGTTAGCGATCAAAAAAGCAGCGCTAACAGCGTTTAGCGCTGCTTTTTTTACACCTGGTATTTTCCTGACTTAGCCATGATATCCTATGGAAGGTGGATATCATTGCTAAGTTTGTGAGCCCCTATCATCAAGCTAATGCCAAACTTCGAGAGATTATCGTTGGTTTTCCAGCGATAATCTCTCATTTGGCAGTTAACGCGAGGATTTTTATCACTTCTGAGATAATCCTTGCTAATAGCAAGTTATCTCTGCGATAATTTCCGGCGATGCTTAGCGTTAAGAAAATCGTTGCTAAGCCTCGTTAGCGATAAATATCGCTAATCGTTGGTAATATGCCCCTAGAACTTCACTACCATCTTTACTTACTTCCTTCTGAGTCTCCTATGTCTTTATACCATCACGTTACTCTAAAAGAAAACAAATATCATGCAACATATTGCACATACAAATTATTTAAAAGCATTGAGTCCTTAAATTCTCCTTAGTTTCTTCAAAGCTTTGGTTGTAAACAAATGTTCCAAAAATTGTTCCTTTAAATTATTAAAGATTATGGGGAATATTACCAAGCAATAGCGATAATTATCGCTATTGCTTGGTTAGAGACAAAAATTTACCGCTGAGCTGCGGCGAGTTTTATCGCAGATAAACCTTGGTATTACCAAGGTTTATCGCAAATGCGATAAAAAACGGCCGCAATGCATGAATATCGCTGAAAAGTCCGCGATATTCATGCATTACCGAGCTAATGCTCTTAGCCATGTTATCCACCTCCCATTGGATAACATGGCTAAGAACTGCTCAGGGCAGGTGTTAGCTTTTGGAGATATTCGCGCTTAGCGCGAATATCTCCATAAGTTGGTAATAGGAGATAGCGATGTTAGCGACTTCCAGTCGCTAACATCTTGGCACGCCCACTTTGCATGTCATTAGTGATAAATATCACTGACATGCAAAGTGGGGCCCAAGATGGTCGCTATCTCCTACTAGCTGTCGCTAACTGGTGTTAGCGACAGCTAGGTAATAGGGAGATAATTTTATCTCCGCTTTCTTGGCTTTTAAAGCCAAAAAAGCGGAGATAAACCCCCTTGATAATATGCCCCTCTCTTTCAAATTATGTGCTGTCTTGTGATGGGCGCCACAAAAAGAAACGTTCACTTAGCTTTCTTTCTGCTTCTTTTCTTTCCTTGGGTGTTTCTGCAATGCTGGGCTGCCATCTAGTGGTTTCCAGAAGAAGAGAAGAATCATCGCCGAGAATCAGGTGAGTTACCAGCTTTCCTCGATCGAAGTTGGAAGGCTAAGCGACGTGCTGCATTGGGTGTGGCATTATATAGTCATGCCACACCCAAAACGGCTGTTACATTGCAGGTAACGTGACGCGCCTTGATTACCGACCTCCTGTAAAGAACCGGGTCGGTCTTTCATTTGCCAGCGCTGAAAGCAGCGTGTAGACCATGCCCGGTTCTAGCGGGTGGGCCGGGTGGGCCCGGCCCACCCAAAGATGAGCCTGGCCCACCCAAACAGGAGCCTTGGCCCTCGCAGTGAGGGCTTGAAGGCAGGCGCACCGCGCAGGTCGTGTGTGTCAGCCCAGGGAGACAGCTTCCCGGGCGCGCGCACACACAGACAGTTTAAGATTATCGCAGCTGCACCAAAGTACTTAACAGGTCTTTAAAAGACCATTAACATGTTAATTAGGCTTTGTTTACTTTTTTCACCCCTTCACTCTGCATGGTGAAAGGGGACAAATCCTTTCTTTGACAACGGTAACCTTTGGTAACCTTTGCCTACTGTCCTGCTGCGTTGATATTTCTTTTTCTATGCAGCGCAGCGGAAAAGAGGTCTGTTTATTCCTAGTCACCCCCTGACCCCTGCAGTTGCTTATCACACAAGGCTGTGAGACAAAATATGACTAATGGAGTAGGTAAGAGAATGTGTTACAAAAAATGTTTTTTTTAAAATCTGCACAGGCCCAGCAGCACGCATACTTCGTATGTGCTTCATTTAAACAGTTTTTATCATTTCATCATAGCCGATGCTGGTCAACAATAAAACAATACAAAATGGCAATGTCCAGATAAAGATGGTGATTAATGATCCTGCTTTAGAGCAATCGTTTGTCTGTTAGTATTTTTTAAATGCAGACGCACTGTATTTTATGTGGATAGCTCAGTGGGTTACTGCCTTTGTCACAGAGATCCTTGTGTTACTTCAGAAGTTACAATCCTAGCAAAAGGCAGTGAACAATGAACTGCCACCAAAGAGCTGCAAACAAACATGAATGGTATAATTAGAACTTCGCTTTTTTTGATTTGTGATATAGTTAGAACTTCCCTAGTCTTTTCATTATTCTAATGTTGCTAAAATGAGTGTTTGGGCAGATATACATTTTTATCAGTAAAGCTGACCCCCATGGAATACTCTTTAAATCCTAAGGTTGTGTTTCCCCAGACCAAACCCTCTTAAAATATACTACACCAGAATGGATGACCTATGATTCCTACACCTTGTAATCCTCATTGGCTTATGTGACATTCCCTGTAGACTGATTTACATACTTGCATGATTCATTGTCTCTGTAAGTGTGTGCGTGGTGTAAAGTACTGACACACACTACATTGATATGAGCAGCGTTATACAACAAATTAAATGCATATGAGAGAGGGGATACGTAAACATGAGGGCGCTGGTGGAGGGTGCCAGTGAGGGAATCCGAGGAGGAGGTAGTGGGAGGGGCTATGGAGCGATGAGGGGAACTGTTGGAGGATGACAGTGAGGGAATCCGAGGAAGAGGTCATGGGGTGGAGGGGGAAGCTAGGGAGAGATGAGGGGCACTGGTAGAGGGTGGTAGTGAGGGAGTCTAAGGAGGAGGTCATGAGGGGGATGGGTTACAGAGAGATGAGGGGCGCTGGTGGAGGGTGGCAGTGAGGGAATCCGAAGAGGAGGTCATGGGGTGGAGGGGGAGCTATGGAGAGATGAGGGGCACCGGTGGATGGTGGTATTGAGGGAGTCTGATGAGGAGGTCATGAGGGGGAGGGGCTACAGAGAGACGAGGGGCACTGGGGGAGGGTGGCAGTGAGGGAATCCGAGGAGGAGGTCATAAAGGGGAGGGGCTATGGGGAGATGAGGGGCACTTGTGGCGTGTGGCAGTGAGGGAATCCGAGGAAGAGGTCAATAGGGGGGCATGGACGGATGAGGTACACTGTTGGAAGGTGGTAGTAAAGGTATTTATGGAGAAAGAGGTTTTTGGTGCAGCGCCAAAAAAGACTTTTGCATCAGCGCTGAAGCCGGCCCTGTCATGGCCTTTCTGTTTTTGTTTATTTAATTAGCAGTCGGGCCATAAGGGCCACTGTGGAACATACTTTAAAGTGCGTGCTAATTATATTTATTGCTCTATTCAATGTTTTAAGTATGAAGGTGATTTTACTAATGTTTTTACCGGGAGATGGTGCCCGACATGGGGCGGGGCCCAAGGTCATCTTTGAGATAAGGTGCACTGGAGAGGAATAGTGGCTAATCAAGCTTGTAAGGGAGTGCGTTGAAGAGTCCGTGGTCAGGTGGAGGTAGTAATGAAGAGGGATTCTCCCTGAAGGCTCACACAGAGGGAGCCAGAGAAGTGTCACTTGCCTGATACTCCCACCTCAGAAACCTCCTCTTCCCATCAAAGGAACGTTACATAGAAAAAACACTTTTTGTGAGTGATAACATTAAAAAGAGATTTGGAAAAGAGTGAGTTTTACTGGGCCTTGTAAGACTAAGAAGAGGTAAAGGAGGGCCCTGAAGCAGGCCTGCCTAGACATATATGCGACAAATCGAGCCCGCAGTGGCCCACCCAAATGCGTCCTTGGCCCACCCAATTAAAAATTCCTGGAGCCGGGCCTGGTGTAGACTGCTCAGCTCGAGTGCTTGTTCTAGTTCTACTTAAATGCGGAAACGGAGTAAACCTGACACCAGTTCAAACCGCAAGAAAAATGCTGACATAAACGTACTTGTAGAAGGAATACAAGCATTGCTACATGCAAGAGATATCAAAAACACAATGAGCACTGCCAAATACAGTTATTCACCTAAGCACATTAACACATTCACATATACGTATGGAGTGCTGGTTGGCACGGGACAGGGGAGGGTTTCAAAACGGGGACAGTTTTGAACTGCTCATGGGTGGCGTAATGCATGTAATGCTGGATTATACATGATGTAGAGTCCCTATAGAAATACAAGGGTTCAGAGGGGTGTATGAGAACTCAGAGCAAGATCGGGAGTCATGACAGTATACTAGTTAACGGGACGCTATAAGAGGCATTCCCCATTCACGGAGGTACGAGGCAGGGATGCCCCCTCTCGCCCCTCCTCTTCGTCTTGGCGATGGAGCCCCTGGCAACTCTGGTTCGCTCGCATCCAAGGATGGAAGTAGCCCAACTCGGACACAGACAAAGCACTGTACACCGACGACATCTTAATTTTCCTTGCGGAGCCGGCTCTGTCTGGCCCTCACTGTCTACGGGTGTTGCAGTCTTTTGGGCAAGCCTCCGGCCTTCGGCTCAATCCCAGTAAGTCTGTTCTGGTCCCCCTGCACTTAGCGAGGGATAGCTATGACTGGCAATCCACGATATCCCTCAGGCGCCAATCATTCAAGTATATGGGGATCTGGGTTTGGTTGCCCTGCTCCCTGACCTTGCCTGGTCCCTCACATCATCCCAGTAGCGAAAAAAGCGAAGGAGGACCTTAGTAGATGGCAGATGCTTCCCCTAAACCCCCTGGGGAGGGTCACACTATTTAAAATGATGATTCTCCCCAGATTCCTCTATGTCCTTCAAAATACCCATTTCTGCTTTCCGCGGTCCTGGTTCCGGGAGCTGGACAGGAATGGCTACCAAGCTTCTCCGGGGGGGGGGGGGGGGGGGGGGCGTTACAGAGACCCTGCATAGCTCTAACCTGGTGCCGGATCCCGCCCTTTGATGGAGGCATGGGGATGACCAATCTATATTTGTACTACTTGTCGATCCGCCTTCTTCCTCTGCATAAATGGTTCAATGGGGGATGGTCCGACCTGGCCTACAGGTTGGAGCTGAGTGAAATGGGTCTACCTCGTATTCAAGCCATGATGTATGGAGGACCCATACCACGCACCTTTCCAGAGGTGACACGCACCGCGCTTTTGGCTGGCAAGCATCATTGCACCACACCCAATGAACACAAAAGGTGACCCAGCACACACCACTGTGGCACGGCAATTGATTGGGTGAAGTTAGTGGGATCTTATAGGGATCTCCCAGCTCGGAGATGTGTGGGTCAGTGGTCACATACGCTCCTTCCAAGATTTACAACTATTCCCTGCACCTGCTGCAATTCTACAAATATCTACAATTGCGTCACGCCCTTTACTCGCATATATCAGACGGCACAGTGGTCCCTGAGGGATGCACTGATGGCGTCTAAGCTGGCCACTGCATCGGCCGGACTTCACCTGATCCAACTGTACTATTTACAGGCAGCCTATTTATCCCCGGCACGCCTCCACAGGGCAAGCCTATGCTCGTCCCCCTCCAGCATGCACTGAGGCTAAGATCAGGCAGATTTCTTTCATATGGTCTGGGCATGTCCACACTTAGCGCGCTTCTGGCAGGGCACTGAAGAAGAACTCACCGAAATCCTAGGATGGGAGGTGCCCCATGACCCAAGACACACACTCCTGGGGATCACGGATGATTTGGATGAGTCTAGAAACTAGAAACTTTTTTTTAACACAGCAATGGTGGTAGCCAAACGAGACATAGCTATCGCCTGGAAACGTCCTACTCCATCTAACATCAGGAAATGGCGGGAGGGGCTGGATTGGTGTGCCACACAGGAGAAACCTATGTATGAGGCACGGGGGTGCCAAAAGAAATACCAGAGGGTGTGGGGCAAATGGTTGGGTACTGTGGCTTAAAATATTGCAAACCAGCTCCATACTTTCCAATCCTACTCTTTTATACTGTAAGCTACTGCTTTTTCTGCAACTCTGCAGCCAATAGATCAAAGTAATAGGGCTACTTTGGGTAGGCTTGGGTGAAATTTTAATTACGCCATAGTAATCAGAATAATTTCCGTTATTACACATTACTCTTGTGATGCAAAATGACAGAAATTATGCTATTACATTAACTTGAGTAAGTAAGAACAAATTGGGGAAAAACTTCTCCAGCAGGAGCACAGGTAAAAGAACGAAGAGTGTGTGATCGGATGCTGGCTACTGCTGTTCATGTCCTGTAGCATTAAGTGCTATTTTCCTAGTGCAAAATTCACCAAATACTAGATTATACGTCTCCCATAATTATGAGTAATTTCGCAGTAATTATGAGTAATTAAGCTAGAAAGAATTATGCCAGTGACGCCCACCCCTACTTTTGGGAAACTTCTGATTGAATCAGAAGTAATGAAACCCAGTTTCCTTGACATTGCAACTGTTACCTGGCCATTAACCCTATACCAAATGTATTCTACATCTCTTTGCTTCCAAACAAATACATGTCCATTCCCATGTTATGTACTTAAAATGCTTCACATTAGCCGCACCATTCATTTAAAGCCAGGCCTGTTGGCATTTGCAATACTTATTTGGTACACCAGCCACTATATATATATTTAAGTTCTTGATTCAAAAAATGAACAAATCAAAACCTCTTAGTGAAATCAGGACAACCAGAAAAAACAACACAGACGTAGCAAATTGACTCAGGGTCCTCAGACCCAACTACGACAAGAAAGCGTGTATTTGGGGGTGCCCCAGTCCAAAACCCTGAGCCCCAAAGCTACGCCCCTTATTGTACTGCATTTCACCACATAAAAAGCATGCGCAAAAAGCATGGATACTGCACCTGCTTAAAGTTATTCTATGTGAGTGGTAATTAATGACAATATGGAACCTAAAAGTGTGTCTCAGCCATTCATTTTATGGAAGTCGATGCATTGATCACCGTTAATTTCTGTGTGTGTAAGTCAGCAGCACTAAACGGAAATTTGTGTTTCTCCTATGGAGTATGCAACACGATATTTTATAATAGCGAAATTGAGAATAAGAGAGCAAAAGAAATTGAAAAATTAATAGAAAAATATTTAAAATACTTTTTGCATTCAGGCAGATTTCCAAAAAGCTTCACAAATTACTTGAAGAGAACACTTGTGTTTTCAATGTTTTCTTTGCATATGGATTATGTTTATAGATATCACTTTGTATTTTAAACTGAGAATGGTTTCTATCGCTTATTTACGATTGTAACGGAGTACTTAGTTATACATATGTTGTTTAGTATTTTGACCATTTGCTTTCATACCTGTGAATGAGTAAGGGATGCGCAAACACTGTGTCACAAGCCCACATTTTTAAAGCATGCCGCTTTCAAACTGTCATCCTCAAAGGCACTCGTAAAAATGGCTTGCCACACTCGTCACCAAGAACAATAAAATCTGAAACCCATTCTTATTTATTGAGTAGTGTTGAGAGCCGCCCAGGCAGGGTCCACGAACACGCAAAACAATAAAAATAATAAAAACAAATAAATGACAGAGAGCGAGGCAATAAACAAATGACTGACTCCGGAGGAATTACCCTGTTCTAAAATCTGATTGGGTGGACACAGGCTACTGGGGCCCAATCAGCACCAGGTCGGTCCCTGCTCGATTATAAAGCCCGGCCGGAGTTCCGATACCGCAAACTGGACCAGGAAACCTCTGTGACCAGCCTTTGGATTCTGTCAGCAGCGATCCACCGAGGAAGCAATGTCGCACCAAGGACACCGCCACCACCACCACCACCAAGGGACCTACTGCAGCCAGGACCCCTGCGACAGGCCCTACCAGCCTTGTTATGACCGTAAGTGTCCCGTCAATGTATTCTGCTGTTTTGCTTTCATTTATATAGCGCTCATTGTGCCATCTACGGCCCAGTTGACTCTTAAAATTATAATGGTGTCAGAAAACGCTTTACAGGGCTTTTGCGATATCTTGACTTTCTCTTACGTCAGTAGTATGTTTTCTGGCCTGCAATCATGGAGAGTCAGTACTTTCTCTTGGTATTGTTTGTAATTTTGTGTAGCAAACATGAGGGGAACTTGTTTTTTTGGAACGTTTGCTGCCACAGCCCTAGCACAGTAAATGGTCACACATTTAATATATACACATAACATTTAATATGCGCACATATTTAGGTAACACATCTTACCACTGGCTAAAAAATAAAATAAAAAAATGGTTTACTGTGTTGAAGGCAGCTGAGAGGACTGTCAATGTCAGGAGGTGGGAGTCATGTACATCTGTGGTCAGGAGGACATTGTCCACGATGTGTAAGGTGGCAGTCTCCATGATGTAGCCTAATGTCAAGCCAGGCTCATGGTTGTGCAGAAGGTGGTTAGCATTAATGTGATTTCGAAGTTGAATATAGACCACTTTTTCAATAATCTTGCTGATAAATTGTAGGTAAGTGATTGGCCAGTTGTTGCCAAGGTATTTAGGGTCTAGTGTAGGTTTCCCAAGGAGTGGGAGGATCTGGCTAGTCGTCAGAGCTTCTGGGAAGATGCCTTGAGTGAGGGAGGTATTGACAATGGAATACAATGGAATACATTTTTGTGAATCTGAGAATCGTTCAGATCTGAAATGCAGCAAAAGTGTGCCGATATTTGTTACATTTGCATCTTTATTCTTACCAGTATCTGTTGTGGTACATAAGTGAGACTCCTCTCTTGGTCTTGGGGTGCTATGTTTCATTCATATATAGTGACCCTCCTGACTCGCTCAGAGGCGGTCGCTCCCCACACTCCCTGGCTCCTGGTATCGTAGCGCTATTACGCTCCCTGCTCATTGCTGCTAACAGCTGATTTGCGCATCACTCACTTTGCTGGCATTGTCTCTGTTATTTAATTTATGCTTGCCTGTTAAATCGTAGCGCTGTATTGCTGTGCTTGCCTGTTAAATCGTAGCGCTGTATTGCTGTAGCATTGATCTCATTGCTCGCACTGTTGTTAAGAGCTGCCTGATACGATCTTTTGCAGTACATTGTATTTCACTGTTCGCTTTGCTTTGGGAGTCATTTGTGCCCGATTGTGCCCGTGCCCATTTCTCTGAGACACCACAGATGTGCCCCAATCTCGCCCTGTTTCGCTTTTGCTTTGCAGCCTTTTTGTTGTTGTTGTGCCTCGTAGCCCGTCCCTCCGCCCGCTCCCGCCTCCCAGCTGCTCCTCCCTCGCCCCACCCTCCCCCACTATCCACTTATGTCAGAACAGCTGACGCGCAGCGTTCACGCGCAGCGGACGCGCCGGAGGCGCCCCAAAGGTAAGCCCGTCTACGCCTGTCCGCGCCTTGACCGCGCCCAGCACCATACCCCCTGGCCCACGCAAAATCAACTCCGCCCGCATAACGTACAACGCCGCTCCCTCTCTACACTTAACCCCGGCCGACTCCCAAACTGCTACCAAGCCACCCCAGGACACACCCAGGGACCCTTCACCTGCCACTCCTGCAAGTTCGACTGCACTAAGACCCACAGCAAATCCACACACTCCAAACAGAGCTCCAACACCAACCACCTGAAGTGCATCCTGCTCAACACCCGCTTGGTCCACAGACACGCCATTGAACTTTGGAACCTACTAGACACCACATCACCGGACGTCGCCTTCCTTACAGAAACCTGGATGAACACCTCATCAACGCCCGACATCGCCATAGCCATCCCGGACGGCTACAAAATCATCCGAAAGGACCGCACCAAGCGAACAGGAGGAGGAATCGCCATTGTCCACAAGAACACCATCCACATCACAACCAGCTCCGATGACAACCTCACAACCGCCGAACACCTTCACTTCCAGATCCACACCGACCCTAAGACCACACTCAGAGGCACCCTCATCTATAGGCCACCCGGACCCCGCACACAATTCAGCGAAGTCATCACTGACTTCATCAGCACTCACGCCCTCCCCTCTGAGGACTACATTCTACTGGGAGACCTCAACTTCCACCTAGAAAAGAACAACGACAGCAACACCACCACCCTCTTGGACAACCTCGCCAATCTCGGACTCAAACAACTTGTTGACACCCCCACCCACTTTGCCGGGCACACGCTCGACCCAATCTTCACCTCCAGCAAGCACATCTCCTTCAATCACACCACAGCTCTCCATTGGTCGGACCACAGCTGCGTTCACTTCAACTTCAAAAAGACTACGACCCACAACCACCCACAACCAATTCCACGGAGAAACTGGAACAAAATTACCTCCGACCAACTCTTCACATCGCTTCACCAAAACCCTCCTGCAAAATCATCAGACCCAAACCAAGCAGCCACCAACCTCACACAATGGATCACTCACAACGCAGACAAATTAGCACCCTTGAAAAACCATCAAATCAAGCAAGGCAGCAAAAAAGCCCCCTGGTTTAATGATGACCTTAAGAAATCCAAGAAGATCTGCCGCACCCTCGAGAAAGCATGGCGAAAATACCCAACCTCTGACAACCTGGCCACCTTCAAGAACGCCACCCGCAAACACCACCAACTGATCCGATCCACCAAGAAATCATCATTCAAGGATCAACTCGACAACAACGCCCACAACAGCAAAGAACTATTCAACATCGTCAAAGAGTTCACCAACCCCTCCGCCGGCACCAATGACATCACTCCCTCCCAAGACCTCTGCGACTCTCTAGCCTCGTTTTTCCATAACAAAATCGCTGACATACATAACAGCTTTGGAGACCAGTCCACCGCACCCACCTCCGAACTTGAACCCCCCCCAACAACCTTTGCACCTGGAACCCAATCACCACCGAAGACACCATCCGCCTGATGGACACCATTCACTCAGGATCACCAACCGACCCATGTCCCCACCACATTTTCAACAAAGCAGACTCCATTATCGCACCCCATCTCCGAGACGTCATCAACTGCTCCCTCAACTCCGCTACCTTCCCGGAAAGCTGGAAACATGCCGAACTCGGCGCCCTCTTGAAGAAACCTACAGCAGACCCCACTGAACTTAAGAACTACCTCCCCATTTCGCTCCTCCCATTCCCTGCCAAAGTCATTGAGAAAGCCGTCAACAGTCAACTCGCCGCCTTCCTCGAATCCAACAAATCCCTCGACCCTTCACAGTCCGGCTGCCGAGCCAAACACAGCACCGAGACCGCCCTCATCGCAGCAACAGACGACATTCTAACCCTACTGGACAACGGAGAAACAGCTGCCCTCATCCTACTTGACCTCTCCGCAGCCTTCGACACAGTCTGTCATAACACCCTCATACAACGCCTCAACAACGTCAGAATACAAGGAAAAGCATTAGACTGGATAATCTCTTTCCTCTCCGGAAGAACCCAGAGAGTCCGCCTCCCCCCTTTCAGATCAGAGGCCACAGAAGTCATCTGCGGCGTACCCCAAGGATCTTCACTCAGTCCCACCCTCTTCAACTTCTACATGAGTCCCCTCGCATCCATTGCGCGCCAACACAACCTTAACATTATCTCCTACGCAGATGACACCCAGCTGATCCTCTCCCTCACCAAAGACCCAAACACCGCCAAAACCAACCTACACGATGGGATGAAAGAAGTAGCCGAGTGGATGAAGAACAGCCGTCTAAAACTGAACTCGGACAAAACGGAAGTCCTCATCTTAGGATCGTCCCCCTCCGCCTGGGACGACTCATGGTGGCCACCGGCCCTGGAAACGGCACCCATACCAACGGACCACGCACGTAACCTGGGCTTCATCCTAGACCCCTCCCTCTCGATGACCAGACAAGTCAACGCCGTCTCATCATCATGCTTCAACATCCTACGAATGCTCAAAAAAATCTTCCGCTGGATCCCCACCGAAACAAGAAAAACAGTCACCCATGCACTGGTCACAAGTCGACTGGACTACGGAAACACCCTTTACGCCGGAACCACAGCCAAACTACAGAAAAAACTCCAACGCATCCAAAACGCCTCAGCCAGACTCATCCTTGACATTCCCCGCCAAGCTCACATTTCAGGTCATCTGAACGACCTCCACTGGCTCCCCGTCAACAAGAGAATAACGTTCCGCCTTCTTACCCTCGCACACAAAGCCCTCTACGACCTAGGACCCGAATACCTCAACACGCGCCTGTCCTTTTACACCCACACCCGCAAACTTCGATCGTCCAATCAAGCCCTCGCCACAAGCCCACGCATCCAAAGATCCACCATGGGAGGAAAATCCTTCTCCTACTTAGCGGCCAAGACCTGGAATTCTCTCCCCACCCACCTCCGCCTTACACAGAACCACCTCTCCTTCAGAAAACAACTAAAAACTTGGATATTTGATAAGTAAAGCTCCCCCTCCCTCAAGCGCCTTGAGACCCTCTGGGTGAGTAGTGCGTTATACAAATTTAAACTTGACTTGATTCACTCTACACCATTTGTCACATGTGATCGCTCTTAGCTCAACAGGGGCATTCTTGCTGTGCTGCAGGTCTGTGGTAAATGATTTGTCTCCAGCTTGGGTCCATTTACTATCGCATGATGTTGCAGGGATGTACAAAACTCCCGAACACATTGCAGTGTGGTGTTTTTTCATAAGCTCCACCAATCTGTACACTTCTATAGGTCTCATTACTGTATATTTATCAGCACATTGTGTAAAGGAATGCATTTTTTTAATAAAGCATAGATTGTGAACTTACATCTCTCGGCAAGGATAATGTTTGGGATATAAAACAACTGAGTTATAGGGTTAGGAAATTATCTGTCCAGGATCGAACAATTTGGTGGCACAAGATAGCAAAACTGAACCCGTGTTGCCTCCTTCCAACAACAACAGTTTGGCCACAAGACCACATCAACTTGTCTAAGCCCAGATGCATTACTCACATTTCATGTACAACAGATGGGATACGGTAAAGCCACATAGGAACCCTCCTGAATGCCACATAATGTACTGCTCATAACTGACAATAGGCCCACCTTTCTAGCTTATCATGTGATAACACAGGGTAAAATCATGTTCAATAGATGTTTGTCTTCAGACTCAAAAGACTCCTTGTTATCATAGGACCATTCCTCCAGAAGTTTAATTTTAATGAAATGGAACTTTGAAATAGAGCGAGATGTTAGTCTTGATATTTGAGTTACAGGGTTGTATGAAGTATCAACTACATTACAGTAGTAGAATAACATTTTAGTGTCCACACAACAGTAAATCAGATCCAACCTTTAAGGGAACTGTGGCACAGGGAGCTAAAGTGGTTTGTTCAGCTCAGTCAATTGTATGAAGCTAAGATTTCAACCATGGCATGTACATAGCTCTAAAATCTAAAAATACTCATTTTCCTGTATAGTGATTGAGAGTCTAATTAATGTTACATAGAAAGTCACCAATCAATACTTGGAATTTACGATTCAAAGATAGTACCATCCCAGCTTGTCTGAAGCCTGCCAGCCAAAGCACTTCTGAGGTAGAGTCCATCTCCCAATTCATACAATCCTCCTGGAAATGAGAATTGCTGAGTGTGGCCCTCCAAATCAGATATTGTCACTTTCACATTCTTCAGTCTGTACATGCTCTGGGGATCTAAATACCCCCTTCCCTTTAACCAAGCTTGTCGGAAGCTTTTGCAGGTGGTGGGCAATAACTTACTGGACACTTCTGTATTTACAAGGTGCAATGAGCACGTTTCTAGGTTACAAACATATAATTCGAACCTAGAAGAAGAGAAAACATGGCATCCAACTGCATCTAGTGGCACTTATAAGAAATCTGCCCTTTTATAAACAAAGGGGTCAGGTTTGCTTTCAATACAACATTTTGTAAATTTTGCTAAAGGAGTGGAGGTCTCTAGGAAGAGTGGGTTTTGTGGAATAATGACCCCTTTACTCCTCCCCTTGTGATGGCCCTGCCTTTACCAATATCACACTTTGCCTTAACTTGTGCCTTGCCAATGAAATCAATTTTACACTTCAGTCTTTGCTAAGGATCAGTCTATATCCAATGCTCTTTTTAAAGACATACGTTTCACCACTCAGGACTAGGCCTGAGGGAACTATTATAATTAGTAAAACTCTCAACGGAAGGAGATTCCTTTCGCCTGATTTGACCTACATTGAACTGAAAGAGCAATACACCAGAGCTATCTGAAAAAAAGGATTGCAGTAATGGATAAATACTACAATGAAGAAACCCATATGGACAAGTCCTTTATGACCAAAACTTCCTTTACAATTGTTTGACAAGAATAAAGAAAGAATCATGAGATATAAATAAGTTGCTGTGTCTAGCAGCAACCCAATCTCCAATATTAACCCTAACCCCTTTTTAGATCTGGGTGATGCTTTTGACAAAACACGGAAGTAGAAAAATGCAATGAACTGTTTTCCCACTACAGCAAATTTCACCATTCATGGTTCGTGGCGGTTCGCTGTTGTTCTCTGGTTTGCAAGGGGAATTGCTTAATTGTTGCCAGAACATGTGGTGCTCGGCAAAGGCACTAAGGGGCCCATTAGGAAGTCCGCCCGCCACCCTAGCTGGGTGGCTGGGACCGGCCGCCGGAGGTGCGGCAGTCCTGCACCGCCAATTAGGATTCAACTGCCACTCAGGCGGTCGCATTCCAGTCTTTAACATTGAGGCGGGTGCCGCAAAGCCAAAGAGACATGTTGTGCATTGCCATGCACAATGTGGCAGGCACCGCGTGGTCCCTGCCATCTTGTGCAAGGCAATGAAGGGGGGTACCATAGGTACCCTCCAAGTGTACCCCCCATTCCCCCAGGGGGCCCGCAGCGGGCCCGCAAAGCACATCCCCACCAGCTTTTTCATGGCAGCTTTGCCACCATGGAAAGGCCTTTACCACCAGGCACCGCCACCATATTATACCCCAGTTCCGCCCGGCCGGCAATCGTAACGATTGCCGACCGGCAGAAAAGCGGCGGACGGACTTTCCGTCCGCCACGGTACTCCCCGCCGAGGTAATATGGCGGAGTTAAATGAGGTTGTGATAGCGGGCGGATTTGTGGCGATCCGCTTGCCATCATAATCACCCCCTTAATTTTTAACACCCGAATTGTTTTATGGCAGGGCACCACATGGATGTACTGATGGTCTATATTTTTGAGCAAACCACATCAGCAGATTAATTAACAAATCAGTGTACCTTAAAAAAAGAATGCCAGCATGCCAAGGCCTTCCTTACAGGTTTGGATAATTGGAATAGTCCATATTTTCGCATTTGTAGGAGTTTGGTGCTTTGGGGAAAGCTATTGTACCTACATTTGCCTGCTCGAATAAGGATGGAACTTATTTTTTTACAAATTAAGTACAGCATGTGTAGGGGTGGAGAAAAATGTCCCACAATTCCATAAAACTTTCAAATTCTGTGAAATGCACCTAGAATAAATTCATGATAACATTACAGATTATTTTCGTCTGCAACATTTTTTTCGTTGGCTAATTTTCTGCATATTGTATTTCACCACAATTTCTCGGCCCCTTAAAGCCATATTCCTATTACTTCTAACTAAAAGTGATTTCCAACCTTAATTCTTAACATCCTTATCTAATATAAAAAGTGATAATTCTCATTAGACTTTTTATCCTTAGTATGGGTTTCCTCGTTTTAATTTCGTTGCACAAACTCATGTTATTACAATAGTCCAACAAAGTTAACATGAAGAAAACATGAGGTGAAAACTGAAATATCCCTTTCCTCTGCCCATTTCGACCAGACTCCTGCTTAGAGGAGGGCTGCTTTCTTCCAGTCAACTGAGTTGTTTCCTACATGGTGGTTGCCGGTCTGTGTTCAGAGAGAAGACTGTCTGTGTTGTGGAGAAGTGTGGCTCACTGGTTAGAGCGGCAGACCCTGATGCAGAGGTCTGGCCCGGGACCAGGGTTCCATTCCCGTCACGGCAGGGTCTTGGGCTCAATGTCCTCGGACCCGATAATTCTTACCTCGGTGCCTACTATAATCATGGGTCCCACTCTGCAGCTCTGGGCAATAGCTTGCTTAGGGCCACATGTAGGTAAATGGTATTTACTGATTCGTAAATACAGAATTTTACCGAGATAATTACCGAATCGGTAACATTCGGTAATTACCGAATCGGTATTTACCGATTGGGTAATTGCCATTGATTCCTATGGGCCTTGAGGCCCATAGGAACCAATGGCAATTACCGAATCGGTAAATAGCGATTCAGTAAAATTACCGATTTTACAAGGGGGACAGGGTGTCACATTGACACCCTGTTGCACCCCTGATTCAGGCTTGTGTGCCATGTGACACACATACATGCCCTTAGGGCACATGGCACATGGCACAGGTGCAAATGCACAGATGTGCATGTACACAGGAATTTGTTATTTACCATCAAATAGTATTTGATGGTAAATAACGAATTCTTAAGGGCCTGTGGCACTGTTTTCAGTGCCACCTACATCCCATATTACCGATTCTGTAAATTTACCGATTCGGTAATTTACAGAATCGGTAAATTTACAGATTCTGTAAATTTACAGAATCGGTAATATTTTGGCCTCCTACATCTGAAACTCAAAATACCGGTCGGTAACGGCCGAAATCGGCCGTTACCGACCGGTATTTGTCCACCTACATATGGCCCCTAATCTCCACACTGGCCCAAACAACGCTAGGATGCCTGGCTTCACCTTGGGGCGCCCAGGAGTGGGCACATCACAGGAACAGGCCAGGACGGGTTCCTCAGCGTTATTCGTACAGCGCTTAGAGACCTCCGGGTGATAGGCACTTTACAAATGCAAATTAACATAACATAACCCCACTCCTTCCACTTTCCATAATGCTGGCACCACAGATTTCATTTATACTGGGACAGTTTAAGGAGAGATATTTCCTCCCACAACATCATCATTTTTAGTGAGGCAAACATTGCGTTATTCCTGAGGACTGGGAACATGATATTGAGATGTAACTAAAAAAGAGTAATGTATAAAAGGACGGATTTCACATTTTAATCTTTTTCTTTTCAGCGTGCAGACCAGGGCAATACCACTATCAAGCCTACAACTACAAGTGTGACAGACCAGGTATGCAATGTGAAGAAATTGTAACGCCAGTAAATTATATATCACCCATATGCAGTTCTAAAACTAGCATATGTTTGCAACCTGTACCTAAGGGGTTTTCCTAATAGAAACTATGTTACTAGACCAGGAGTCCTAGCCTGCTGTATTTACATGTGAGGAACATTTCCAGAGTGGCAGGTTCAAGCAGTGACATCAGAGAGTTGGGTGTCATCAATCGAAGGCTACAAGCTCCTGGAAAACCCCAGTCTCATGTATGAGAGTGATACAGATTTTGAGTTCTTATTGAGCCTTTCACTCCCATGGAGGCATACGTCAAAGTTAGTGGGTTCTGTGGGGGACGATATGCTTATACTTTTTAATTTACCAAAACAGTTTTCCTATTTTTAGTTACCAGACAGCTGACACAGGACTTAAAACAGAGAGTTAGGAAGCCTCAACTCAAATGAAAGGGAGGGAGTCTCTTGTGCTGTGAAGCTGAGGAGGGGAATAACCAGCTAAAACAAGAAGCATTTATTCTGCCTGGGTGCATTCTGCCAGAAAGAAGTACAAAGGTGTGCTACTGGTTAATTTACTAATGTGTTGCTTGGTAGTTTGTATTGGTTTAATTGATGAAGTCACTTGAAGCTTTGTGATGCCAAATATTTACTCTGTTTGATTGGTATTGTTGGATATTACCAGCTGACCTACCTCATGTGTTCTTTCAATGGAAAGTTATGAAACATGTCTGCACTAGGCACAATCTGTAGATTACAAAAATCAAAATTTTGGAAACACTTTTTCAACTTAAACTCAATTTTTTCCATTTTTTTGTGGCAGCCTATCTTATACTGTGTTTAATGCAAGATTAAAATAATGACTTTCATATCCATAGTGCTTTCGGTCACAGGCTGGGACCTTGTAGCACTGAAAATATACATTTCACTATTCCCCACTGCGCAAACCAGCTTCCATTCTGTGGCCCCACCGACAGACATCTCCAGTGATCAAATGATCAAATAGAGGTTTCTTAAAGTAATATAGTGCATTTCCCAATGATTAGTTTACTTGTATTTATTTTCATTTATGGGGGTTGCTATTTTAATGGCAGTTAACTGAAAGTAAAAAAAACAACAATATAGTTGCAGACTATTTTGTTCTTTTTAGAAACACCTTTGACCCCGTCCCCATGCCCCCTGAACCTGCCCCCATAGCACTGAGGATCACAGTGCCCATACTTTTCTAATGCACTTCGACTGTACATGGAGGTGAATCCCAAACAGACTGAGGAGAGCTGGAAGCCGATCTCCTGTGTTCAGCTGTTTGTAGAACCCAGTTGTTGGCATAGCTGCTCCTGACAAGGAAAGAGGTGCCAAAGGTTGCACCCCAGATCTCTCTACTTCCTAGAAGTGGGTTGGGTACTCTGTGCCATGTTTCAGTGCTTAATTTGTAAAATATTAAGTGCTAGGTCACTGCAGCTTCCACCACCCATCGCTCTTGTCATCACTGCCAAAACAACTACTAATCATCTCTCTTACATGTAAATGCGACAGTTCAGATTATTTCAGGTCCCCAAAGCTAAAGGAATTGCTGTCGAGGCAGATATTTGCAATTTTAATGTATATTGTATTCCTAAACTACCGTTGTTCTGCTCATCTCTAAATTAGATGAGCAGCGCCACCATGTGGTGGACTGTTCTAAGTATGGTGTTGACAATTAGGTTCCGGTGTCGAGCACCGGAAACCAATTAAGTGCCGGTGCTAAGCACCGTAAAGCCCCAGCTCAAATTAAGCACTTGTTCTGATTGATAGTTTGCATCTGTACACGCTTATGGCCACATTGAAAGTTTGATGGACAGCCTGACTGATTGCTAGGATGGCGGAGGCCCCGACACAGCAGGAACACTTTAGTTGAAAATGAATTGAAGGACGTCCCACTTTTTCATGATAACTCGTTTGACATATTTGGCATGGCTGCCACGTACATGAAAAATCTGCTTTGGATGGCCTCTGTTTCTTAAAGTGTGCTTTCCAAAGCACTCTAGTGCCAGTCCTGAAGTGAAAACATTTATGGCAAAGAGCTTCTGAAGGTAGAGCCAGTATCATTACTTAATTTGTTAAAAAGTAAGTGACAAGGCCCTTGTTAGGGGAGCACTGCCAATGACAGTACCAACACAACTACTAACCATCACACACCTACAAGTGCACCAGTTCAGAATATTTCAAGCCCTCAAAGCTATAAGAATAACTTGGGCGGTGGGGATCAGTCATTTTATTGCATATTGAATTATTAAACAACTGTTCCTGTGCTGATTTCTAAATTAGACTAACAGTGCCACCATGTGGCAGACTGTCATAAGTGATGGTGTTGACAATTATGTGCCAGTGCCAGCCACCAGAAATCATTGGCTCAGATTAAGCACTAAACCAGCTGAACTCATCCATAAGAAACTATGGGCCAGATGTAGGTCGGTCGGTAACGGCCGAAAATCGGTATTTTCGGCCGTTACCGACCGGAAAATCAGATTTGGTATGTAGGGCCCAGAATTTTACAGATTCGGTAAATTTACCCATCGGTAAATTTACCGAATCTGTAAAATACCGAATCGGTATTTATACCTATTCGGTATTTTTGATATGTAGGTGGGACTCTTCTGAGTCCCACAACCCTTACCGAATCTGTATTTTACCATCAAATATATTTGATGGTAAAATACCGATTCAGGTGTGCATGCACATGTGTGCATGCACACCTGTGCCATATGACAGGCAGACCTGCCCTTAGGGCAGGTATGCCTGCCACATGGCCCCCGAATCTTTTTTGGGGGTGCTAGAGGGTGTCAAAGTGACACCCCCTGCACCCTTGTCAAAATCTGTATTTACCGTTTCGGTAAATACCGACCGGTAATGCCCCATTCATTCCTATGGGCTTCAAAGCCCATAGGAATGAATGGGCCATTATCGGTCGGTATTTACTGAATCGGTAAAAACAGATTTTTACCGATTCGGTAGCAGGAACATCTGGATGTTCCTACATCTCAACCCCTTAGATTTACCGATTTTTAATTACCGAATCGGTATGATTCGGTAATTAAAAATCGGTAAATCTATTTTACCTACATCGGGCCCTATGTGGTTCTAGCACCTGTAAATAAAGTGTGGTGCTCCGAGAACTCGGCAAAAAAGGCAGCTGCTGATTTTGTGCTGATGCCCAGGTACTGCCAACCTTTAAATGATGCCCTTAATTCAGTGCAGGTTTATCATTTACTTATTTATGTGAGATTTTGCTGACGTTTTATTCAGTTTACTTCTGTGGCAATGAAAGCTCTTTCAAAATGTAGACAGTGTTTTCTATCATTTGGTTTTCAAAGAAAAACATGCTTTCTTCCATGTGGAGAAAACTCATATTACTGACTCCTTTGATATAATTACAAAGCATGTCTGCATTCTACACCACTGCCATTTAATCAGTCTTGTGTAGTTTAAGATGCAGTAGGCGGTTCCACTGCATAAAAGAGGGGAAGGGATTTTATATTTGAGAGAATATTCACAATGAAAATGTGATTTTTGGTACTGAAGAGAAATCACAATTGAAGCAGGCTCCCTCTGCTTAATCATGTGCTAATATAATTTACACCGCTTGTCCCTTCTGATATCCTGTGAGCTGCATGCCTTTAAATATGGTCTAATCCTTGAATGATTCACCTTTAGTCCGTTTAGCTTGTGAGTATAGATTAGTGTAAAATGCTGCTGAAAGCATCTTTGTGTTTATGTGCATTATGTCCTACTAAGAATTCATGCCACACCAGTGAAAATAAATGTGATAAGTGTGGCCCAGTAAAAATGTTATTTACAGCAAATATATTAATTCCCTCATATTTAACACATATAGGGCCACGTGTATGTATCTTTTTTTCATGTCGCAAATGGCCCAATTCATCGAATCAGGCTGTTTCCGACTGATATAAAACATTTTACAATGTACATAGGCCCATATTCTGATTTGGTAACCTATTACCAAATCACAAAATTGGTTAGCGATTCGGTGTTGGGAAGGGATGTGTTAAGGGCATCCCTTCCTAATAGCGACTTGCAGTGGTATGTAAGAATGATTTGCAACCAAAATGAGTTCGCAAAACATTCACATTTTACCACAAACTTAAAGTTCATTTGCAAATGTGAGGGTCCCCAGGGGACACCTTAGCATTTGTGAACGTTTGCAAAAATGTTTAAGAGCAGGCAGTGGTCCCACGGACCATTGCCTACTCTTAAAAAATAAAAAAGAACTAATTTTATTTTTGAAATGCACCCTGTTTTCCACCCAGGAAAAAGGGCTGCATTTAAAAAAAAAAATGCCCTATTTAAAAAGAAAACTAGACATGGTGGTCTGCTGTCCCCAACAGGCCATCCTCCTTAGCAATTCCCAATAGGTCGCAAGTTGCAACCTACCCCATCAGCGCTCTTTACATAGCACCAGTTGTGTTACATATGGACACCTTCATTTTTGTTAGGCACAGGGAGATTAAGTGATTTGCCCAGAATCACAGGATGCTCACTGTCATTCAGAGCCAGACTAACTACCGGGCAGTTTGGAATGCTGCCGAGCTGCGTGCTGTTTTCACTGCGGTGGGGGCTGATTTTGTTCATGGAGACCTTGGTGTGCTTCGAAATAATTAAAGCAAAACGAATTTCGTTTATCAGGTCTCCATGAACGAAATCACCCCCAGCTTAGCAGCATTCCAAACTGCCCGGTAGCCAGTCCGGCCCTGCTGTCATTGCAGAGACTAGAACCTGGTGCCCCAGATTCTAGGTTGACCGCCCTAGCCGTTAAGCCAACTCCTCTCCCCAATAATAATGAAGTAGGTGAATTGCGGTGCCATTAGGAATCTCTAAATGTGTCAAAGACACATTAGTACATAGATTTTTTGATTGCCTAGTAGCAAATCACAAAACTTGGCTATTAGGTATGCTTGCCCCTTAAGTCTATAGTGCAAAGTCAAGTTCATTGTTATTATCATAGTTCCGAAGAATTGACTTGAGAAATCATAGGTTGCTGCAGCAGAAACTGCATGGTACAATGACTTTACACATGGAAACACCTCTGATAATTGGCATGAGACCTCTTCTGTGTGATTTTGGCGCCACTGCGCAAATTTAACCTCTTACATCCTGCTTTTGATAAATAGCTTTTTAAAATATAAATGCACATGAAAAACACTACTGCATAAATCATATGTGCAGAAGCGCAGTGTATTATGTTATTTATTACCAGTGCTGAGGAAGAGAAGGAGCATCACGACCCACTCAACTCTTCCTTGCTTGTGAGTCATGACCTCTCGCACGTGCAACAATGCTAAAAGCGTATAACACTTTGCAGATCTACATTTATACTCAGGTTGATATGATGTGCTATATGGGAGAGATACTTTATCATACTTCCCATCTGTCTTTATTCCTAAAATGTATCACTTTATATTGCTTTTTCGCTTTTAAAATCAATTCTGTTCAATGCATTCCAAATGGTAGCGGAAGCATGTCCTGGCTGGCTCACACAGCACACTTTTAATATTAGTAGTGCTTCCAGAGATTCCACATCACCCGAGAGCCACAGAAATATTATTCAAAATGAAATTTAATTTGAAGTTTATTTTGTTCTCTGTGTAACTTCTCTTATCCATGCCGTTCAGGTGGGATAGTTGACTGGACATGCGTCTGCTCAAAGGCCCTTCTTTTGTTACAAAGTGTGCTATATTTAATGTCAGGAGAAGAAAGTGCTTTAAGCTGTCTTGACATATGGCCAGTAAGGAATCAATAGGGTTGTTAAAAATTTGTAAAAAAAAAACTTTTACTAAATGCCCTTATTGTTTGCAAAATCACACAAATTAAACAAAATATATTTCGCTGGTTTCTGGAGTAACTTTTCTCTGCAAGCACATACATCACAGCGGTAAGTCATGCGAGATATCAGATTGAGACAGGATGAAGGAGAAAATGTAATATTGAGAACTAGACTGTAACAGGCAAAAATCACATGAAAGTTCGTCTGATGTGAAATGAGGAACATTTGGCACATCTTTCATAGCGCACAATTTGGAGGGAGTTAATTAAGATCACACCAGATAATTCACGCAGGCATCAGGAAGTCCAACTAAAAATCAGCTGTTGCTAGGCAGAGGTGCTTCTCTCTAAGGAATGGACAAATCCACAACAGCCGTTATTCCGATTTTGTGATTCCATTTTCAGAAGATACAGACATTGCTTTAAATCTGTGTGTAATGTGTAAGCGGATGCAACTTAACACTCTGTTTCCTTTCTCTACCTCTTAGATCCATGCTGTCCCTGCCCTCCTCAACACCATGACCATGGTAGATTCTCTCACCATGGGGGTGGGTGTAAGAAGTGAGACGCTCCACACTGGGATGGCTGCATCATTAAGCACACCCACTCGCACGTGCCATTCCGGGTGCCTGTAAATGAAAAAGTGGATACCTGATTCAAAAATCACTTTACACCGCTGTTCTCCTGAAAAAGAAAACATCTTACTCTAGCCTTCTATGTTCTCTCATTACACCTGTACCGCATTCCCCATTCTACTGATGATTGTGCTGCAGCTGTTTCTAATGTATTAAACTTACTGATGCAACTCAAGTATGCCTCCATGTTTTTCATGTTCCTAATCCTTTATGCAAATCACCTGCTCAGTAATATACTCTTTACACCAGATTTGATATATTATCAGTGCTTTCTTCTGCTAGCTGGGTGCCGTAAAAGGAAAAAATACTTAGGGCTTCTTTCAGAGTGGCCCGGCAACCCTCCTTGTAATTCCTTTCTGGAGTTACTATAACAGAGTAACAACGAATAACAGAGAACAAGGGAAATAGGGAAATAGGTTGAGCCAATGATTAAAGGTTCTGAAAGGTGTCAGTGAGGCGCTCTATGTGTTTATGGGCCATATGTATCAAGCAAATTCACATTCACAAAGGCCGAAATTCGCAGAATTTCGGCCTTTGCAAATTCAAATTTGCTAAATGGAATGTATTATGCAAAATGTGGTGCAAAATAAGGAATCACAAAATTTGCGATTCTTTATTTTGCAATTGCATTTAAGGAATCGCAAATTTTGCGATTCCTTAAATGCAATGTATGTAGCCCATAAGGAATCGCAAATTACCACCAACTTCTAGTTGGTGGTAAATTGCGAATTCCTTGAAAAATGCAAATTTTTGCATTTTTCAAAGTACCATGTGATGCACATACATGCCCTTAGGGCATGTATTTGCGCCACATTTGCTTCCATGCATATTTCAGGGGTGCAACAGGGTGTGGACACCCCTGCACCCTTGAAATTATTCTCAATTTGCGATTCGCAAATTGCGAATCGCAAATTGAGAATAACTTCCCATTCATTCCTATGGGCCTTCTGGCCCATAGAAATGAAGAGGAAAGTATTCCTTAATTGCGATTCACAATTTGCTATTCGCAATTAAGGAATTTTAAGTAATCGCAAAAAAAATGCGATTTTGTACATACATACCCATTTGCGATTCTCAAATGGGAATCGCAAATGGGTATCTTGATACATATGGCCCTAAGTGTTTAAAGTGTCTTAGTGTTGCCCTTTAGAAATGACCTAATATTAAAAATTAGTTGACATGGTTTTACTTGTGTGAGGTGGGCGCTACGGAGCAGGTCTAATGTAGGTAACTATATAACTCTTCATCGACAGTAAAGCCATTTGGTTACAACTGTCCAATTCTAGAATGTAGAATATTTCCAGATTCCTATGTTCTTTCTCCCTGTCCCCTCCTCTCTTTTTTTCTGGGGACTTGGGCCATGCAGCTATAGCTGAGATCAGTGGGATCACTTTGATGGCACTTCTCAAAAGGCCTAGCTAACGGATTGCTACGATCATTGTTTGTGATGGCACGGATATGTTGTAGCCCACGTTTGTGTACCGGTAATGTTGTGCTCCCAGCATAACGTTTTTCACAGGGGAATTTCAGTGTATACACAACAAAACTGGATTTGTATGTCAAACTTCCGCTTATTCTTACGGTCTTATTAAACGCCGTGATCACTGTAGTTAGATTTTCACCATTCTTACACGCCCTACATTTCAAACACTTTCTGAAACCGTCACTAGGTGTGAGCCATGTTTTATTGGTGTTTTGAGAAGTGAAGTCACTTTTGACCTGGTAATCCCTTAATGATTTGGATTTCCTGCAAGTGATTTGTGGCTGTTTCGTCACAACAGTACTTATGATAGGGTCCTGCTTTACTAGGTGCCAGTGCTTATATTAGATCTCCCGGACTCTAGCGTGTTCTATCTATACTAATATAATAAAGAAAGAGCCCAAACCTTTGAGGCGGGTAATCTCAGGAACCACAGCACCAATCACAACACCCAATACAGCGTTGGAAAGGGCAGTTGCAGCAGAAGGACATAGGCTATGCAGACGCCCACCATATACATTTAAAAGGTAAAAAAAACGTGCTAGCAAAGTAGTCCCTTGTAGGCGTGCCTGCGTTGTGCTGTGGTCGTGTGATGGGGGCGTGACAAACGCTGGGGGCGTGTGGTACGTTCCGCCCTCCATGCCATGTCTCATATCGTGTGCTGTGGGCGTGTGCTGGGGGCGTGGGAGTATGCTGCGCGCGGGATTATGGGAAAAAAAGGGAGCGTTGTTCCCAATATTTCATTGCTTTTTCTTCCCAGATTCTGTACATTCCAGCTCCGGGTGTCCACCTTGCTCCCTTTAAATACCCCTGCACCCATAATCATAACACTCCCTTACTCCTTAAAATACCCCAACACCCTTAAACACTAACCCATCTTAACCCTATAAATTTACCCAGTACCCCAAAACCCAAACCTATCCCTAAACCCTAAAAATACCCCTGTACCCCAAAACCCAAACCTAGCCCTGAAACCTATAAATACCCCTGTACCTCAAAACCCAAACCTACCCCTAAACCCTAAAAATACCCCAGTACACCAAACCTAGCCCTAAACCCTAAAAATACACCCGGAACTCCAAAACCCAAACCTACCCCTGAACCCTAAAATACCCCTGTACCCCAAAACCCAAACCTAGCCCTGAACCCTTAAAATACCCCTGTACCCCAAAACCCCTACCACATAACCCTAAAAATACCCTGTACCCCAAAACCCAAACCTAGCCCTGAACCCTAAAAATACCCCTGTACCCCAAAACCCAAACCTACCCCTGTACCCCATAACCAAAAACTATATCTGAACCCTTAAAATACCCCTGTACCCCAAAACCGAAACCTAGCCCTGAACACTTAAAATACCCCTGTACCCCAAAACCCACACCTACCCCTGAACCCTAAAAAGACCCCTTTACCCCAAAACTGAAACCTAGCCCTGAACCCTAAAAATACCCCTGTACCCCAAAACCCAAACCTATCCCTAAACCCTAAAATTACCCCTGTACCCCATAACCCAAAACTATATCTGAACCCTTAAAATACCCAAACACCCCAAAACATATACCTCAGTACCCCAAAACATATACCCCTATACTTACCTTATCCAAACATTTAAAAATAAACATGCTTTTACCATTCATGCATTTACAACGATTTTCGTTGTAAATGTATGCGTGGTAAAAGCATATAAAATGTAATGTCATGCTTTATAATGGCATTGCGGAGTCATGGTGCTTTTGTAAAGAAAGTATGTGGAGTGATGGTATGCGGAAAGAAAGTTGCGGAATAATGGGTGTTTACCTTCCCCCGGTAAGTACATTGGTGGCACGGCGGCCCACATCTCCAGCAACATACTCATATGTTTTCACCACCGATTTGAAAAATGCACAGGTCTCTCTCATTGATGGCCAGCACCGACATACAATTTTAGACACACCTCCCGCCACAAGTTCTAGAATTGCGAACTTTAGAGCTGGGGAGCTACGTTCGAATCTCTGCATCAGCTCAATATCCTGTGATTCCAGGCAAATCACTTTGTCTCCCCGTGCCTACCACAAATGAATGTGTTCTTCTGTAATGTAAATTGTGTTCATGCCATGTTGTCGAGTTCGCGCTATATAATATTGCAAGGAAAAATAAAGTAGGGAAACTCGAGTTCACACACTACTGAACGCGCACTCTTAAGTGCATCAGCAGTGCACTGTGAATCGGAGCGTTTCACAGGCCTGCCACAGATAAGAAATGCTATCAACACGAAATCCTACAACACAATATACTACTGGCCGGCAGCAATTCATACCCGGACAACGTCGGGACGGGCTGCTAGTATTATATATAGTGATAAATCTATGGGGCCCTTCTTGATAAGTGCTTTCTTCCTAGATGTATTAAAGGGGTTGAAGAGGGCAGCTTCTCTATCCATAGCTTTAGCTTTTTTAGATGTTGCTTCTAATATTGAGCAAGGATTGACTCTCTGTATGAAGTGATCTGTCATTTCAATCTCAATTTTGCTGTATTCCTCTAGTGTAGTGCATGCTCTCCTAGCTTGATTGAATTCCCCCAAAGGAATACTTTTTATTGATGAGCAGAATGTGACCTATGAGCGTGCAAAATAGTGTTGCTCGCTGTTGGTTTCCTGAAGATAGTTGCTTCTAGCTTTTCTTCACCTACCCAGATTTGAATGTCTAACAATTTGATAGATGTAGTAGTCATTTTTCTGTGACTTTCAAATTGAGTGCATTGTCATCGCGGTCCAGAATAAAACGTTCTGTCTCTACCTCAGTCCCCTACCACAGTATGAAAACGTGGTCAATAAATCTAAGCTACATCGTTATATTCTCTGCCCACTGTTCCATGGTCAGCCCTCACACCACATCATATGCAAATCAGCATAACTCGGGGCAACGTAGGTGCCCATGGACATAACCTGTTCTTCCATACTATTTGAATTTGTTAATGGATAGCCCATTTTTCCTATTTTTGTGTGTTCAACCTTGTTGTTGTTTAAGGTGGAAACAGATATGAAACCCAAGGGGGAACCTGGGAAACAATCCATTTCTGAAAACTAGACAAAATTCAAAATTCTGATGTGAGTCATTTGTGTACATTGTTCATGGTTTTCCATAACAAACAAATACTTGAAACAAAAAGAATATTGAAAATAAATAGCAAAATGAGCAATTGGTGATGTATTCATCTGTAATATTTTACCCTGGTGGCCGATATACACAAGTAATATACTGTTACATATGTCAGAAGCTTCTGGTCATAGAAATACATAGCATGTGTTGGTTGTGCTCGATACCCAGAGACAATGACACAGGTGCAGGTTATAATGGTTTTTCATTGTGCACAGACCATTCGTATAACATCATATGGTGGTACACTCTAATGCATGAAATATGAGTATGATGGAAATCTATATAGTTTTTAAATGTGCAATGTTAGACCCGTCAGGCTTAGGGAGTCCTTCCCTAAATGTTTTGCCTTCCTCCATTTTTGCTGATCTCATTTTTGCTGACCTTATGCCTCTTGCATTTAACCACTGCTAACCAGTGCTAAAAGTGTTTGCGCTTACGCGTCAAAACACAGTAAGGTTGGCTCATACCCAAGTGGCTTTTTTAATTTACTTATAAGTCCTTCGTAAAGTGGTACTACATGTATTGAGTGTCTGGAATTAAATGTTACTAGTGTGCCAGCAGCACTGATTGTGCCACCCGCTCAAGTAGCCCATTTAAACACATCTCAGGCATGCCATTGCAGCCTGTCTGTGACACTACGACCTGGCAAACAAATCTTTTCACAGGCCCAAACCTTTCCTTTAAATAGATCACCCCCAGGGTGTGCCCTCGACAGTCCAAAGGGCAGAGTGCAGTGTATTAAAAAAGTGGGTCATGTGAATTTAAGTTTTAAATGTCCTGGTAGTAAAAACATTTGTTTTTAACTTCTGCAAGCACTACCTCTTCCATAGGATAACATTGGAGTTACAAGTTCATGTTTGGTATTTTTGGAATTTAAATTAAATTACAATTTTGAAAATGCCACTTTTAGAAAGATGGCATTTTCCTGGCTTAGCCATTTAGTGATTGTAGCCTACATCTGGGTCACATTACGGGGTGTAGCAGACAGTTGGGCTTTGTGTATTGCTCCTAGACAGCCACACACAATGGAAAGCCTAGGCATGCCAGGATGGGCCATTACAGGCAGGATGGGAGGGTGGAGCAGAAGACAGCCATACTTACACTTGAATGGGCTGTGACCTGCCTCCACACAAAGGTATGCCTACCCCCTGTAGTTAGTCTGGAGCCAATACAGGGAAGCCAGGATTCCTGGAGTCCTCAAAGGGAAACCTCTAGACGCTTTTTCCCCACTTCAAAGGCACAACTGGTTACAAATACTGCACCTCAGACACCAAATCTTCAGTATAATTCTGGACCTGTGGATACTTTGCCAGGAAGAAGGACTGCTGTGCTGCTGAAAGGACTACCACTCAGCTGGACCGCTGCTGTAAAGGATGCTGACCTGCTACCTACGATGTATCCTCAATGCCAGACTTTGCATCACAAGCTCTCGTCACGGGATCATCATCAATGAAGCAGGAGCCTGCACCGCAGCAATCCCGCTTCTCAGAACCAAAGCAATGCTTCAATTGCCTAATGCATCTTTGACGCAGATCCTTGCAACACGTCTCAAACCAGGATTTAAGGTACTCTTATCAGCGGGCATAGCGGGGTCCCTATATCCAGCCTGCGCTGCATCGCAGTCAGCCTGAACTTGTGACTTTGTCCCAGTCAGGCTCACCCAGATATCCAACGTTGGCGCTTTACACAATTTGGCACAATTTTTACTAAAATCTTTAACATTGAATATCTCCAGTTCTACTGATTGGATATTTGTCATTTTGGTCTTGTTTTATTTATCACAAAATACTCTACTTTTTAAAGTGGTGTTGGATCCTTTTTTGGTGTCTTTTCACTGTGTTACTGTTTGAAGTTTTGCACAAATACTTTACACATCATCTCTGAGTTAAGCCTGACTGCTTGGTGCCAAGCTACCCAAAGATTGAGCCCAGGTTAATTTAGGGTGTGCTTGTGACTTTACCCCAAAAATAATTATGGTTGCTGCTTGAGAAGGGTTCCAACCACCTCAGACTATTAACCCAATTTCTTACGGAAAACATCCTTTACAACGGAACCGCTACAACGAGGTACCGTTACGATGCAGTTTTAACAACGAAAGTCGTTACAGCGACTTTTGCTGGAGGGCGCTCTAGGATAGGGGATAGTTTAATTTACTATCCAACACCTTTCCTACTATCCACGGGGACTGGTGTTGGAATAGTAAATTAAACTATTCACTATCCGCGCCCCCCAAACGCAAGTTGTTGTAACGACTTGCGGTGTTAAAACTGCGTTGTAAAGGGACGCGTTGTAACGGTACGCGTTGTACCGTCATACATCCATTTCTTACATGTACATCATACTGAGCTAAGGAATATGGGTTGAGGTGATTCAGAAGCATTTTGAATTTTTTTGCACACTGGATTATGTTTGGAACATAAAAAAAGGAGAGACATCCAATTGGCAATAACAATACTTTACTATTTAGAATTCCCACATTTCTCCCATTAGAAATGGTATCCCACTTATGTCTGGATTTAGTCCAACAGGAAAGGCCCCAAAAAAGTGACATGAAATACATAAAAATTTAGGCATAAAACTTTACCCTGTTTGGCGATGTGGGTAGCTGTTGAATTTGAATCCAGGTTCAGTGTGTCATCCAAGGAAACCTACAAAACCCAGACATTTCTGAAAACGAGTCAACTAGGAGAGTCCATAGTGGTCCCACTATGCTTTATTACCACAGTGCCCTGTAAACCTCAAACTGTGGATACAATCGAACATTTTCATCACATTTCTGTGTGGAAAACGTATGGAATCTGTGAGATCTACAAGCTTTCTGCCACCGAGAGTTTCAATTCTTCTACCACTAAAAGCAGTACGCCACTTGAGTGTCTGTGTCTAGTGCCCATAGCAGGAAAGACCCCAAAACACAATGTGCAAAACATCTTTTTTTGATTATATAAGTAGCTGTGGAAATTAGAACCAGGCTTGGACTCCACTCATGGAAATGGTCTGAATGGCATGAATCCTACTATGTTTTTTTACCTGCAATGCCTTGCAAACCTCAAACATTTACTAAAAACCCACATTTTCTTCCCATTTCTGTGATGGAAACCTCTGGAACCTTTGCAGATCTACAAACTTCCTTTTAATAAGTGGTAGTATCTTATTACTTATTAAGTTGGTGCAAAGGCCATAGAAATTGTGTTTTTAGTTGGAGGTGAAGTGTGCAATTTGTTGAGTGCCCTGTACTTTACAATTTCTATTAAGGTGGTGGCATTTGGCTCTGTAGTAGTGGAAATAACAATCCTGTATGCCTGTTTGGATATACTTTTGCAATTGTCTGTATCATAGCAAATTCAAAATATATAATTATTTGGGAAATTGTTGTTGCTTTTTTCTTTAATTATGTTCGGTAGTTCAGTGTGGGTTGTTTTTTAACTGTTTTGGAAGCCATATATATATGAAGATTGTTGTTTTCTTGCAGTTGCCTATGGATGGTGTATATCTGGTAAAATAGTGGTGGGCTTGTCTTAAACGTTCCAATGAGTCATGCGGTGCACTGTGTTAGTGTTTTTGAAGCAGAAAATATGATTATTATGTTCTTATTATTGAGTTTATCATATAGTATGAAATCCACGTTGGTGTGGGTTAGACGTTCTGGAACGTCTAGCTCTGAAAAAGATTTTGGTGCTGGGTTAGCTATTCTTTCACTTCTTTTTCTGAATATTGTTCTATTTGAATTTTGTATAGAGGGTATTTCGGCTGCACATTGAGCAGTTACTCTATGAATGCAGCCTTAAGTCACTATTCCCTTAGCTTTGGAGCTTGTTGCGACCTCTTTTAAAACCTGAATTATGTTGTAGACCTCGCTTTCTACCAAATATGGTGGGTGGTTATGCTCACTTGCAATTTGAACTCTATTTCGTATTGCTGTATACTCCAGGCCGTTTGTTTTGTTAGTTTAAGGTGTTTTGATATTGTTTTCTTCTTTTATGCAGCCCTGGAGATATAAGAAAAAAGGACAGCATATGTATTTTGTTCTAGTTTGGTAATAGTAGTATTATAGAAGTTACTTTTTAGGTTTCGCCTGTCGAAAGCTGCGGAAGCAGCGTTTCGCCAGGCGAAATCTAATGTTAGAACAGTATAGGGGACTTTAACCCGCCCCTTCTTCCATTGGCTAGCTCCATAAATGGAGGCTAGCCATTGGAAGACATAGTTGTCAATGACTTTTTCCCGGTCAGAACGCGAATCGTGGGCGTTTCTGACTCTTTAAGTCCCGCCCCTTTTTTCGTCATGCCTTTCTGGGCGTTTTTTGTTGCCGGGATTGATTTTGCGTTTTAGAGGTAAGCACGTAAACTATTTGCATCATAACATTTCAAAATAAGGTTGTGCACTAGTTACTGCCCTCCAGGCGTAAAACCAGTCATGTTATGAATTAAACGTTGTGTAAAATGCCACCGAGTCCTGCTGCCGCTTGTTACTTTCTGTCCGGAGTCGGAGTTGGACCGTAGCCACGCCCCTAGAGGCAGGCTACAAATTCATGGCAGCTGCACGGCCAGAATGGATTTCTTTCCTTAGTGAAAACCCTATACCGAGACAAACTAGTTAAAATGTGCGATTTTGTTTTCTTTGTAAGTGCACAAGGTGTAAACGTCGTGTAAAATGCCACCGAGTCCTGCTGCCGCTTGTTACTTTCTGTCCGGAGTCGGAGTTGGACCGTAGCCACGCCCCTAGAGGCAGGCTACAAATTCATGGCAGCTGCACGGCCAGAATGGATTTCTTTCCCACTTGCGCAGAAGAAGACGACGGACAGTGAAGGCGCCAAACCCGGACTCGGCCCAGAAGCAGAAGCAGCAGAAGCGGCGGACCCGGTCAGGTAAGTTTAAGCTATTTGTACTTTATTTTAAACTCCCCGTGGCCCCCCACCCCTGCGCAAGTCTGTTCCCCCCCCCGATTCCCCCCGCGACAGACCCCCCCTCCTCCCCGAGACCCCCGCGAGTATTGCGAGCCGCGACTCTAGTTGGGTAACTTTACCATCAGCAATGTATTTATTTTTTGAGTCTCTAGTCACTCATGCCACTACGTTATTTTCATGGAAATTGTGCGGTGTGCTGAGAAACCCCTTCCATTCTCGCAGTGAATATGGTGAATGCCTTTCTCCATATGGGCCCTACGTCAGAAGGGTAGTCCTCTGGCCAAAGTATTTTCTGAGCCGGGAGCCCTGCTCTGCTAAGACCTGCACATAAACGGCTGCTACTGTTTTCAAATGTAAGTTAACACAAATTGTGGTTTTGGATGTGTGTGTGTGCTTGCTTTTAATGTGCACTTGTTTGTTCACGTGTGTTTTGAAGACCGACAGTAGTTTGTGTGTAAGACAAGTGTGTGCTTGTTTGAGCGTGCAGTGGACACGTATGTCCACGTATGTGTATGGACTGGAGAGTCGGGAATGGGTACTATTTGTCTGTGTAAGACAAGTGTTTGCTCGCTGAGTGTGCGCATGTGTTTTCACGTGTGTGTATGAAAGAGAGACAGTAGTGTGTGTTCATGCGTGTGGAGACAGTCATATATGCTGCTTCTATTGTACTTATATTGTATATATTTGTGTGTTCATATGTGTGTGTTTGAGCAAGACAAATGTTTGTCTGAATGAGTGTGTACGTGCGTGTGTACCCAGATATATGTATCTGTGTGTAAAAGAGAAATGAGAATGCGCTGATATGTGCATATGTATGTGTGCTGAGAGAAACAAACATTTGTGCAGGTTTTATATGCCTGGTATGAATGAAAATATGCATTTTTAAACCAGGCTGTGAGCGATGTGCAGCGTCAGCAGATACGTTTGGAGTCCAGTTTCGACTATGAGAGCGTCTGTACTAGAAAGCCAATTGTGCTGTAATTTTCACAGTCAGTGGAAATGTTAAAGGTTTTAGCTGGCAGGCATTTTTATCTAACTTGGCAAAACAGTTGTGAATTCCGTTTGACTGCACACACTTGGAAGATGTGCGATCTGCATCACAGGTCCAGGCTCTGGTTGTGTTGATAGCGACCCCTGGGGCCCCAGCTGACCTGTAAGTGTGCTTTCGATGTATATTTTTATTCATGAGTTTATGGTATTTACATAGCAGAAAGAGAAAAATGTGCTGAACGCTCACGAAGTAGAAACTATGTAAAATTGGCAGGCAGCAGGATCACTGAGTTACACTTCAGGTTGGTCTTGTGTGAAGCACTTGCCAAGTTATATCACCTAATACTTGTAAGGCTAACATTTTAATAAGTTTTGTCTTTCTGTATAGACACTTTTTTTCTCTTTTTAGTTTCCACTTTTATAATCTCGCGTTCTCTGTTTTCAGTTCGAAGTGCTATGCACCTAGAGATAGTCATCCAGGGGCTGAACAGAAAAATAGTGAAACCATCTTCTGAAATGAAATTCTTCTGACTCAGTTTTGTTAAAATATCATAGAAAAACTATCTTACAATGTAATCCTCCGCTAAATTTTGCTGGTGACTGCACACCAAGCTTTGTCACCCAAGTATCTTTGTTTCAGTTTCCTTTTTTAAATTCAGAATATATTTTTCACACAACTGTACTACATTTGCAGTTTGCAATTCTGTTTTGGGCATTCACTAATTATGAAAAACATATTTGGCCCTTTGACTTTTGAGGTGAATACGTTTCAGTCGAGCATCTACAGACAATTTGAATTCTAGTGTGTGCTACGTAGACACTAGTAATTTGCTTGAAAATGCACCATTTATCCACTCTTTTTCTCAATTTTCTCTAGGAGAAAACCACCCCGATTGAACCCTCTGTAGGTTGGTCAGGCTCACTCGCTGCAGTGCAGTAAATATTTTACGCCTACCACTCTCAAATCTCACCAGCCGCCACTGCCTTAGTGAAGACCCTATACAGAGACAAACTAGTTAAAAATGTGCGCTTTTGTAAGTGCACAAGGTGTTAGGAATTGCACGCCTCCAGCATCACCCGTATTATTTATCATTTTGTTTATTACTCTGCATTTCTTTTCGTTTCTTGTAAGTGCACTAGACGCTGGGAGGTGCCTGGCTCCCCTGCACTCTACGTTAAAGGACACATTTTTAAAATGTATATCACCTTGTTAGTCTGTGTTTTCACTTCTTGTACTGCATTGCAGTTTTGGTTGCTCCTTCTTGCCTGCTAGCCCCGTTTGCCAGCTGCTCTCGACCTCCGGAGTCGGAGTGGACTGTAGCCATGCCCTAGAGGCGGGCTTCAAATTCATGGCAGCCGCGCACCCATAAAAAATGTCTTTCCCTGGTGAGAAACCTATACCGAGCCTAATTGGCCCGTGTTTGTAAACTTTGCATTTTTGTGTTCCTTGTAAGCGAACTGAGCGCTCTGAGTTGCCTGGCTTCTGCATCACCCTTAATATTTATCATTTCCCTTATTAGTCTTCATTTCTTCTCATTCCTTGTAAGCGCCCTAGGCGCTGGGAGGTGCCTGGCTCCAGCATCACCCTTTTTTTCCCATTTCCCTTATTACTCTTCATTTCTTTCTGTTCCTTTTAAGCACACTGGGTGCTGGAAGGGGCCTGGCTCCCCTGCATGGGCGTAGGAAGTGTGGGGGACGAGGGGGATATATCCCCCCCAGATTTTAAAGTGGGGGGGACACGGGGGACAAAAGAATTTCCCCTCTCCCTTCTGTTATTGACAGAGCCATTAGCGCGCGAAAGCGCTACCTAATGGCCCTGCACTTGACCTGCCTGGAGTCAAAGAGGACCCCTGCCCTCTACCCTTTGTTATGCTGCAGGAAGGCTCGGCGTCCTGGGAAGGGCAGAGAAGGAAGACAACTCTGTCTCTTTTCTTTCATGCCCAGAGAAGGCAAGCACAGTGTCAACTTCTCCTGAGTCCTGATCTGTCTCTGGAAGCGGCCCTCCTCCCCCTCTCTCTTTCTTTTTCCTCTATCTCTTTCTGTCTCTGTCTTCCTCCTCGCTAAATTCTGATTTTGAGACAGCTCTTACGTTCTCTCTCTTGCCTCTCTTTGTCTTTATTTGTTTCCCTGTGAAATGAATCCAAAATAGGAAGAACACTTTGGCTGGAAATGTCCCCATTTGCTGATGGTTTTATAATTCCAAAGAAAAACCTAAGGACGGAGATAAAAAATTATTAAATACCTAAATAAAGCGATACAGAGTGGTCAGCAGACAGGCCAGATTGTTATTCACACCCACACACATTAGCACCACTTTACAGAGTTTGCCAGTGAAAGCGCTACTTTCTTTTTTTCTTCTTTCTTTGAAGAACATTGTTTTCCCAGGGTGGGGAAGTGCACCATCCCTATAGGGACTGCAATACCTGGTTGATGAGTGGAGTAGAAATGTTTAATATGATCGTTTTCAACTGTTTTAATTATTTTAGCTTATAAAATGTGTACTGCAGCTCTGTGTTCGGGGATGTGGTCTTTTTTTAAACCAAACTGCTTACATTTTAAAAGGATATAATCAATGGATATGGAAACGGGTCCCTTCCTGACTGGTCCTGTAGCCATGTCCTGAAATTTACAGGCAAAATCACTTACTGATTTCTGAATAATGAGTTTAAAACTGTTAAGGTAACCATGTTGCTCCTGATTACATTTCACATGCTTTGCTTATTCTTGCATTCCTTATGAGTGTTTGCTTTTTCCAGGGTGTTCTTTGTTTTTTTCAGGCAGCATTTTACTGTTGTCTAGTGCATACTTTAAATTTAGTTGCAGCACAATTGAGTTGTAGCTTAAGGCAGTGCAAGTTCCTCTCAGTGGGGCAGTATGGTGTTCAATGTGGGAGAGGATGTGGCACTCTGGCCAGAGCTGCTGAATTTGGAACTTGAGCACCATTTTCAGCCTTCATGACTAGTCCACCAGACCACACTCCTGACAAGGCTCATTCCGATGCTACACCTTAGAAGGCCCGATAGACCTTAGAAGCCCTGGTGTCTTAGCACCTGTAGGTGGACCCTAATGGCAGCAAGTGTGAGTTAACCTTGAAGGCCTGTCCACCACAATCCATACTGCAGTTCACCTCCAGTCTTGCGAGCAGGCATACAAAGAAGCAGACCCTAGACACACCATCGACAGTGACTGTCACTGAGGTCACAAGATCCTTGAGGCCAGTCCACCACACCCATTGGTACCTCCATTGGCCTTTTTTAGCAGTAGTGGTGCAACTCACCAGCGATCAGTAATGAAGGATTTGCATGCACACCAAACTTAGGGGGTGATTATAATGGTGGTGGGACTGCTCCGTCACCTCGTCAGTGGCGGTTCCACCGCCATCGTTGACTGCATTACCGCCAGCAATATTACAATGGCACGTGGTTCCCTGGCGGTCGGAAAGACCACCGCCACACACCCAACTGGCGCCTTGAGCCCGCCAGTGCGGCGGAGGGTCTTGTGGTTCCTACAATGCTGGTGGTGCCTACCAGCCACCACAGTAGGGATTACGATACCCCTTACCCGTCAGCCTATCCATGGCCGTTCACCCGCCATGGAAAAGTTGGTGGAAAGGGACATTGGGGGCCCGTAGCAGGCCCCTGTCCCCTCAGCCCCCAGACATGGGACCCAGGGGATATCTAAGATGCCCCCCTACATATCACTGCACCATGTGGCAGGCACCTGATTGTGCCTGCCACGTAGTGCAGTGATATATGTAACATGTCCTTTTTCACATTGCGGCGGATGATGCAGCCAGCAGCACCTACTGCACTGTAAAAGATAGGCACTGCGAATGCCATAGTGGCAGTCACATTGTAATGCCTATCGTGGGCCCGCCACCTTGAAGGCCAGTGGTCCCATTCCCCGATTCGATGGCGGACGGACTGAAGTTCTCCTACCATCGTAATCAGCTTCTAAGTTTGCAAACTTCATGGTCTCTGCTTCATGCACAAACACTTTTAACATGTGCAGCCTTCTTTCGGGCCACTGGAGTTATGCAGCAATGGAGGCCAAAAAGATGTTGCAGTGTTGACTAAATTATGCAACGATAAAAAGGCTGCAGCGTAATGCAGTGCATTTTATGATACTTTATTATTTTGACATATTTATACATACTAACAGCCTCTGCAAAGCTTTTGCCTCATTAGTACCCATGTAACATAAAAATGCAGCAGTGGGAAAGGTGACCAGTCAACCTTTGCAAAGGGCTCTACACTTCACAGCAACATAAGTCACATTTCTCTTAGTAATTTTTGATCCGTTTGAGCAACAAAATTATTTTTGGTCAAATCGTTAGATTATGCAGCAGATGATGTATTATGTGGCAAATATTACATAGCCATAGTTAAATGGAAAACATTTGTCCACGTAACTTATTTTTGCCCCAGCATTGTAGTTGATCAATTTTCAAGTTCCCCAAACCGAAAAGTCGAGTTTGGGCACCATTTTCATTTTAAAAGCAGTCCTACAACACAGGGCTACTTGTAAACTGACCCCAGGCTTCATCAGTGCACACATGCAAATGCAGAAAGGGCTGCTGGCCTCAAAACTGCCATGCCCTATTATATTCTAGGGACTTAAGGTAGTTCTAATCCCCCTGCCCTATTATGTACTAGGGCCTTATAGGAGAGGCCATGTCAATCATAGGGGTACCCTAACCCATGGTGCACACTAGTGTATGTAGGTGTTTTCACAGTATCTTTAGGTGTCTCTTTCAGAATAACACTGTTCAGGCAGAGGCCAGAGTCAGTCAGAGTCAGGTACCACCAGTACCAGTCAGCAAAACGTTGGAGAGGGCCCAGGGCAGAGGATGGCTTTGCAACACTAAAGAAACACAAACTCAGAATTTAAAACATAACACCATGGTTGTGGGATTCTCTTTAATAATCAGAATTGATTTCTATCCTAATGAACCCATTTTCTAACATTAGGATAAGGAAAGACTGGGGAAAAATCATAACGTTCTAATCTATACCTTGAAGTGTTCGTGCAGTTCTTTGATGATGGGTAATAGCTCACTGTTCTATGTTAGGATTTTAACTTATAAACTGCAAATACCAAAAGAATCTCTCAGACAAAAGCAGTAACTCACTTACCTAATTACACGATATGCATTTTGTGATCTGCGTGGTACACGTTCTTTGCAGCTTGCATATTACACCACTGTGGCTACCTTACCAAGAGTCAAAACTTCCACTAGACAAACCTCAAATCTCTCTCAATAAAGGACATTAATCACCAAAGTTATCTTCACATTTTTATTGTTGCCTGAAAATTGCTGGAGACCAGGAATGCAGCAGCAGGTATTTTTCAAAACATAATGCACTTGCAAACACGACGCCCCCACCCTAAGTCCGTGACCTTTGTTTGCTTGGTGCATGAAGGTACAAGATTCATATACATGTTTTTTAACATTTGGTCTGATTACTATATGAAATAACAAACAAGCATACATGCAAACTGTGACAACATGCCTGCTTTTCTCGATATTTCACTTCGAAAGTATGCGATTGTATTTGTTTAACGGGCGGTGATTTGTATAGTGTCACTGGGAAGTCCACAAGGTTGTCCCTGTCCCCCCCAGAATTTTAGTGTCTCCTACTCCCCTGCACTCTGCGTATAGGACGCATGTTTTTAATATTTATCTCACCTTGTTAGTCTTTGTAAATTCATAGCAGCTGCGCGGCCAGAATGGATTCCTTTCGTTGGTGAGAAACCTATACAGAGCCTAACTGGCCCGTGTTTTTAAACTTTGCACTTTTGTGTACCTTGTAAGAGCACTAGGCACAGGGAATCGCCTGGCACCCACATCATCCAATTATATATTATTTCCCTTAATACTCTTAATTTATTTTCGCTTCTTGTAAGCACACTAGGCACTGGGAGGTGCCTGGCTCCCCTGCACTCTGTTTAAAGACAAATGTTTTTCATTTATCTCACCTTGTTATTCTTTGTTTTTACTTCTTGAACTGCAATGTAGTTTTGACTGGCTCCTTCTTGCGTGTTAGTCATCCGCTCTTGATCTCGGGAGTCAGACTGTAGCCACGCCCCTAGAGGTGGGCTACAAATTCAAGGCAGCTGCTCGGCCAGAATGGATTCCTTTTCTTGGTGAGAAACCTATACCGAGCCTAACTGGCCCGTGTTTTTTTTAATTTGTACTTTTTTGTTCCGTGTAAGCGACTAGGCGCTCGGAGTTGCCTGGCTCCTGCATCACCTTTATTATTTTTAATTTCCTTATTATTCTTCATTCCTTTCCATTCCTTGTAAGCACACTAGGCGCGGGGAGGTGCCTGGCTCCCCTGAACTCTGTTATAGGATGCATGTTTTTAATGTATCTCACCATGTTAGTCTTTGCTTTTACTTCTTGTAAATTGCAGGCTTGGCTTGCTCCTTCTTGCCTGCTTGCCATGTTAGTCAGTTGCACTCGGTCCTTGGAGTTGGAGTCAGACCGTAGCCATGCCCCTAGAGGCGGGCTACAAATTCAAGGCAGCTGCTCGGCCAGAATGGATTCCTTTCCTTGGTGAGAAACCTATACTTGGCCTAACTGGTCCATGTGGTATGCGCAGGTGTGTTGAAGCACACTAGCACTGTGTGCAGTGTTTAAACAGTTTGTTATTTACCCTAGCAGAACTGTATAGGCATGGGCAAGCGAGGGCTGACGTGCATTGATACACTATGTGCACAGGTGGCACGCAGATCCTGGTTCTTGTATCCTGGCAGAGCCGTGCACCCACTGGGTATGTATATATCAGGGTTTACGCAAATGACAAATAATAAAATGTTAAGAAAACTTCCGATAATAAAACACTGGATACATTAAGGTTTTAGTTTCTGATAATAAAAACGAAATGTGACTTAAAAAGAAAAAGAGATTAAGGTAATGTTTAGGACTAGGTAGCAAGAGGCTTCTGAGTCCAGTGAGGTTACTGTGGATTGATAGACTTCTCTAGTGTGACATACGATGCCTTTGTGGGAAATGAGGCCTCTTTGTTGGGGGTGAAAGGCTTTTCAATGGGAAAGGAGCAGCATTTCTGCAAAAAATACGAGGCTGCGATATGACCTCTCTGAGGCGTACCTTAGGGGCTAGGGGTGGTAGTGTTTGTGGTAGTGTCTGTGTACCTCATATTGTGGCAGGTTTGGATGGCCTATTGCCATTTTAAGCATGACAATGAGCTGTTTAGCTTTGTGTTGTTCGGACTAACACTGTCTCAATGGGTACTGCTCACCCTGAAAGGCAGCGACATTTTAGGTTGTGTACCAGAACCCCACCAGCCCTGGCTGGAGGAGGCACTTCATCAAGGAAACTAACTATCGTGTCCAGGACATGGGCACTAGGACCCTGGGACAGCGCATGGGCGAGGGGACACCGGACACCACATCCGGTCAGGGGGTGGAGAGGAACGGCACTCTGATGCTAGACCTCGAGGCAGGAGGTCATGATCCAAGCATGATGTAAACCAACAAATAAAAGAATACCTGCAAGATGCACATTGTGTCCTGTGTGAGTTCCTGGGTGGTAGGACACGACAACTGGCGACGAAGAGTGGGATGCGGTATCCAGCGCAAGAAGAGGTAGAGGTGAGGCATCATCAGGAGGCCAGCAGCGACGTGGAAAAGATCGTGATTTTAAACAAGGAGCCCACCCTGGATCACAGTGCAGCGAAGAAGAAGAAGGAAGTGCTGAAAGAAGACGTGCAGCGACGTGGGAGCCCACCCCAAGCGCTGCAGAAATAAGACCAAGTGAAGCGGTAAGCGCCGAGGCAAAGCGCGAAGACTTGAAAGAATAGGCGCGAGCTCTCGCGAGAGTCTCGGCGGCCATTTTAGAAACAGGCGTGAGAGCCAATAGGAACAGAGAACAGACGGGCCGCCATTTTAAAGCCAGGCAGAGTCCCGATTGGATGGGAAACAACGCGAGAACAACGGAGGCCATTTGTAAGTCAGGCGCGGGAGCCAATAGGAAGCGAGGAACAGCGCGGCGGCCATTTTGAGGCCAGGCAAAGCTCGAGAAAGGACGAAAAGTGCAAAAGAAGTGACAAAAAAGGGTGATTTAAAAGAAATTAAAGGAAAATAAGCAACAGTAGTAACTTAAAGGGACAAAAGAAGTGGAAAATAAAGAACACAAGAACAACAAGTGGTGATAAAAGAAAAGTGCAAAAGGAGTGTCAAAAAGGGTAATTTAAAGTGAAGTTAAAGGGAAATAAGTCACAGAAGTGACCTAAAAGGACAAAAAAAAAGGAAGAAAATAAGGATCAGGACCTCGGAGCAAGAGGTCGGGGATAACCAGGCCAGCGAATGCATGCAAGTCTATAACAAAGATCAAGTGCCAGAAAAGGCGCACCTAAAAAAAAAAAAAAAAAAAAGAGAAATAAAGAGAATAGGAGAAGACTAAGAAATAAAAGAAAGAGACAAAGAAATAATACAAGTGCATACCAGGAAAAAGAAGGATAAATAAAAGGCAAAAGAGCAATAAGGCAAAGGAAGATGATGGTGCAATAAGAAAAGAGATTACCAGAGAATAACAAAAGGACAAATAGAGAAAGAGAAAGAAGGAAAGAATATATACATATATAAGAAAGACGAACAAGAGAGTGGAAGAAGCCAGAGAAGGCTAAATAAAAGACAGAAAAAGAGACACAACAAGGAAAAGAAAAGAAAAGAAAAGGAAAGAAAGCAGAACAACAAAGAGAAAGAAAAGGACAAAGATTGCACAAGGACAAAGAAAGAGCAAAGGAGAAGCTACAAGGCAGTAAAGAAAAGAAGAAAGAAGAAGGAGGAGTAAAATAACGAAGAGGAGTAAAATAATGAGGAAAGAAGGGACCAAAGAAAAAAGGAAAAAGAAAAGGGGAGCCTAGAAAAGGCTAAAAGGACAAGGAGAATAACAGAAGAAGAAGAAGAAAAAAAGGACACAAAAGGGACACAAGAGAAAAGGACAAGGAGAGCCTAGAAAAGGCTAAAAGGACAAGGAGAGCCTAGAAAAGGCTAAAAGGACAAGGAGAGCCTAGAAAAGGCTAAAAGGACAAGGAGAATAACAGAAGAAGAAGAAGAAAAAAGGACACAAAAGGCACACAAGAGAAAAGGACAAGGAGAGCCTAGAAAAGGCTAAAAGGACAAGGAGAGCCTAGAAAAGGCTAAAAAGACAAGCAGAATAACAGAAGAAGAAGAAGAAAAAAGGACACAAAAGGGACACAAGAGAAAAGGACAAGGAGAGCCTAGAAAAGGCTAAAAGGACAAGGAGAGCTTAGAAAAGGCTAAAAGGACAAGGAGAATAACAGAAGAAGAAGAAAAAAAGGACACAAAAGGGACACAAGAGAAAAGGACAAGGAGAGCCTAGAAAAGGCTAAAGGAAAAGGAGAATAACAGAAGAAGAAGAAGAAAAAAGGACACAAAAGGGACACAAGAGAAAAGGACAAGGAGAGCCTAGAAAAGGCTAAAAGGACAAGGAGAGCCTAGAAAAAAAGGGGTAAAAAGGAGCAACACGAAAAGACATACCGCAGGAGAAAGAGCAGCAAAAAAGAAAGGACAAAGACATGTAATGAGCAGAGCGGACAAGCGACACAAAGGAAATAAAGGCAAGAGACACCTCAGGACCAGGACCAAAGGTGTTGAGTATAGGGCCAGGACCAAAGGGGTTGAATATAGATGATAAGACAACAAGTTTTCCAAAGAGTCACGGGCGGTGACGAAAGTGAAAGGATCAATGATAACGGCTGCCCACGAACAACAACGAATAACAAGAAACAGATATCATTTCAAGGACAAAGAAGGCGGAGGAAGAAGAAATGGCAGCGACAACGGCAGCCACATGGACGGTGGAAGATAGAGGATAAGGAAGCGATGGAGACACTAGATTCATGAAGAAATGTAGAATGACAAGCACTCTCTCTCTCTCTCTCTCTCTCCCTCTCTCGCTTTCTTTCTTTCTTTCTTTCTTTCTTCGTTTGTTTTGCAACAAGGGGGGAGATATCGTGTCCAGGACATGGGCACTAGGACCCTGGGACAGCGCAAGGGCGAGGGGACACCGGACACCACATCCGGTCAGGGGGTGGAGAGGAACGGCACTCTGATGCTAGACCTCGAGGCAGGAGGTCATGATCCAAGCATGATGTAAACCAACAAATAAAAGAATACCTGCAAGATGCACATCGTGTCCTGTGTGAGTTCCTGGGTGGTAGGACACGACAACTGGTAGGACACGACACTAACCAGCCCTCTTTTTCTCCTTCTCCGCCCTCTCCCTGGCTCTCTGTCCCGTTGTTCCATCCTCTTAACTCGCCTTCTCCCCAGTGACTCTCTACCTGTCCCCGCCTGCTGTCCCACCCCCTTCTCGCCTCACCTCCGTCTCACGCCTCTGTCCTCCCATTTGCCTGCTATGCACGTTCAATACACCACATCACTTTCTAGCTCTAGGTCTCATCTGCCAGCCACTCCATCAGCGTGGCTGTGCACGTAACTGGTTGCAGTTTTTTTTACCGTTCTAGTGCACGTTTTTTGGAATTCTATGGGTTTTCCTCTGATTGCAGACCTACCTGCATGTAGTAAACTTCCATTTGCTACATGCCTCTTGCTTTTGAAGCACAGTGTTTCAGCTGTTGGTGGCTCTGCAGAAACTCAGTTAAAGAGATGAGCACGCACGCGAGGTAGTCGCCCAGGGAGCTGGAGTGAGAGGCGGCTCGCGCAATGTGTGTGGTGACCACTCAGACCCACGCAGGTGGGCAGCTGGAGGGCCCCGGGTACGGCCATGTTGCCTGCGCCGTGAAAGTTGTGCATGCACGCGCCGAGAATCACAGGGTTACCCCGAGAGATTCTGCAACAGGGCTGGAAGCTCCTGAGCACAGCAGCTCTACCGAGAAGCCGCAGACGTAGGACAGATTGCAACATTAGCATGTCTGGGGGGTTGGAATCTTTATTAGACTTTTATTACCTTACTCTAGTGAAGTTTTTCAGTGCTTCTTTCACATTAACCTAAAATTGTACTATAGAAAACGAGGTTTAATTTTGGAATTTCACTCTGGTTTCCGTGTCAAAATGGCTCACCCGTCTATATTAGAATGATTATTTTACATGTTTTGTCCCATCACTCAAAGACAAAGGCCACAAGGCTCCAGTGAGTAGACCTGATAAGGCAGTCCTACCTTACAGAACTTTGTTTTTTCTTAGCTATATTTACTGAATACACTACCATGAGCTGCATCTCCACCCATCTGATCGTTTTATGAATCCAAGGGATTGGTTCAGTGGCGCAAATCCAAGAGGCCATCTCAAACTCCCCGGGTTCTGGTTGTTTGTTGTTAATGACACTGACACAACAGAAAAAGAGTTCCCTCATCGGCCACAATTATTTATAAGAAGTATATATCACATTCTTCATATTAACGGTGACAAATACACAACAACCGTATTTTTAAATTTTCTTCAAAAATATATGAAGATTTTTTTATTCTTTTATTATTAGCATTGCTCTCAATTTAATTTTTTCATTAAGGTAAGAATTCATAAGAGACACATAATCACAAAATCAACACATCAGCAATAATTGCATAATTCATACAAAGAAGGAGAAAATTTATAACATTACATGACCCAAAACTGATCATAAAAAACAATTAAATAACAATCCATAAGCCCCTGAAAATACTCACCCAATCACAACATCTACACTCATTCATGCTAACATTGCATACACATACACTACGTGTGAAAAAGGAATCTGGGTACTAATTAGCAGGGAGCCCCCTGCTAATAAACAGGTCTCAAAACTAAGTATGAGACCCCGCACTCTGGTCAACGCGCGTTTCGGCGGCACACGGCCACCTTCCTCAGGACCTTTTTCCAGACAGTCAGCAACCCAAAAGAACACAGGGGACCTAAAAAGTACAAAAAAATTTTGTATATAAAATGTCACCAAGGGAGAACATTTTAACCCCAAATTTCTATATAATGACACTGACACATCCCTGCAAGCCCATCACGGCCCCATTTGTCGTAAATACAAGCCCACGGCCTGCTTTCGCCTCCACTTCCTTCTATGTGTTTTATACCAGCATCACAAGTCCTGTGTTCAGGAGCGAAGCTATTAATGTGCGGCAGGTTCAGTGGCACCGGGCCGAGACTGTCCTTTTTGTGCACCAGGGTCCCACTAGTTTGTGTTTTTACCCACGCCTTTGACCCTGCACCCACTCCCCCCTTAATGCACTTCGACCTTTGATTACGTGGTAGGCGCATCCTTCGTCACATGGCTTCTCAGCGCTAGCACATCCCGCTGGTCTGCTCTCCCACGAAGCAGTCGCGCCCCTGCATGTTTATCAATCCCCAGAGGCGGTGCCTTCGAGAGCCGTGATGAGCTGGAAACAACCCACACTTGCAGTGTGAGAGACAGTGTATGAGAGACAGCAGTGTGTGTATGAGAGACAGCAGTGTGTGTATGAGAGACAGCAGTGTGTGTATGAGAGACAGCAGTGTGTGTATGAGAGACAGCAGTGTGTGAGAAACAGCAGTGTGTGTGAGAGAGACAGCAGTGGGTGTTTTCAAGGCAGAGTCAGCAGTGTGAGAGAGACAGCAGTGTGAGACCTTTTATTTATGTTGTGGTTTTTGAAACATAAATAAAACGAATTATTTGCAATGTCAATAGCACAAACTTGCGTAAATACGTGACCTATTGGATTGAAAATGCAATAGGTCTCGCATTTGCGAGAGATTAAGCTATTGCCATTGTAAATGACAATGCCATTTATTTATCCGTTTTCAAAACCAACACATAAATAAAAAGTTTGTCATTTACAATGCCAATAGCTCAAACTTTTGCAAAGGCGAAACCGTTGCATTGTAAATGCTTGTTAAGAGTTGCAGTGATAAACATATTTTAATAATTTTTCCTAAGTTTTGTAGCAGTGTTCTTGATATATTTGGATAGAATGGCAGGCGTCGGCCTTCTCTGTAGGTTACAAGCACAAATGTTGTTAATCTGTTTTTTTAATGTTATTTGTTTGTATTGATTTGCTAATATTTTTTCTTTTGAATGTAGTTTGTCCACTTAACTTAGTTTTTGATACTTCCCTATACTAGGAATTATAATATGTTTCCTTTTGGTATATTTGATTTTTTCAGTTTATAAACTTATATATGTGTTTGTTTTCATAGTTTGTCAATAATAGCTTTCTTGCTTTTTATTTTTCAATATGTTTTATGGTTTTATGTTGGTGATAGGCTTGTAATATATTATATATTTCTACATTTCACCTATAAAAAGTATTTGTGATATATTCTTGATATCATGTTTTTATATGTTTGTATCTTATATAGAGTTAATGTAACATCAATATTTTGTTTCTCAATATTTTGAACTTATGTTTGTATATGTTTCTATAGTATCAATTTTTGTGGCTCCTATTTCACAGTAGAATTGATTATATACAAAACCCTGGGAAGTGAAAAACAGAAAGAGGCTATTACTGGTTGAGACTACATGGTGTGGTGTGGGAGCCGAACACCAATTATTGTCTGAACCCCCGATTTTTACCTGAGGCAGTTCAGCTCAATCATGTCTCAGTGCTCTAGCTGTAAGAGACAACCCTCCCCATCAAGACAAATATTAATTTAGCAGAGTAAATTCAAACTAGAAATCGGCATCATTAATAACTGAATTCTAGATCAAAAGTAGAACTTAAAGGATTTATAATAGAATTGATATGTAAACGAAACATAGAAAAAGCATAAAATTACCATAAAGGCTCAGATGTAGAAAACAGAATCATAAATCATAATAAAAAAAAAAAACTATTTAGACAATGAAATCTGCCTAAATTCTAAATGTCAGACTGCTAACGAGTACTGACAGCATCTCAAGGGAGGAAAAGAAAGTCTGAAAATAATTCTTCTGCCAATTGGCATCCAGCTCATATACAATAAAGTCCTTAAGATTGCTATTTTTGAGGGGGAGGAGCTACGCTACCGAACAAGATGGCTGCCTAGGCTCCCGGCTCTGCTGACCTCTGTCTCTTGCCAGATGATCCTGTAATTTATCGTGTGTTTGCGCCCTACCTCCGTGTGTATGAACCAGACGGCAGCTCGATAGTGTGATCCCAAGATTTCTACCGGTCGGGCGGACCGAGTTACGTAGTGTGAAAGTTTGCGGCCTAGCCCAGCTTAGGAGCCGGGGTCTCGAGTAATGGCCCTGCCGGGCTCAAGTTGAACAACATCGGCCGTGGAGGTGCGGCAGGGTCTGGTCTATTTCTGTGGAGGTTTTCTTGGCCCGATTTTGATGCCGGTCTGCCGAGTCTGCAAACATTGAAGGAGGGGTGACGAAGCTCGACTGAGGCTGTGGACGGAGGTCCCGGATCCGGTGGCCCGGTTGCCCCCTCGCCGGCATTCGCCGGGTTGGGATCTTCGCTTGCGGGGACGGAACGCAGACCGAAACAGCGGTGAACGTTGAGTCCCCCTCTGCTATTGTCGGTTCCACTATTGACTGTCCCCCCGGGAAGACCGAGCTTTCTGGGGGACGTGAATATGGTCGATATCGGGCTAGGAGCTGTGGAGCGGACTGAGAGTGGACCGTCGCTACAAACGGTGCTGGCTGCCATTGGGGCTCTCCATACTCATGTGGATGCCCTTATCCGCAAAATGATAGCCCGTTCGTTTGTAAATGGGCGTATTGGACCGGGCCCTGCTCCATTACAAGGAATGAGGCAGCTTGAGCTACCCACGATAGCCATTTTGAGGGAGGAAGAAGGCCCCATGCGACGAGAGGTGTCGGCGCCGCTGGCTGATGTGATGGCCGCTCAGACCGAGATCGGTGCTTTAAAAGGAAGGTCAAGCTTACTATCATTGCTGACTGTGGGAGGTCTAATCGATGCCCCCTTTCCGGAGACTTCTGCTGAGAACTGTTTTGGGCTTGAAACCGCGTCCCTCCCTTATCCGCCAGTTCCACTGAGATGGCAGAGGAAACAACGTTGGGAGTTCATGGTGGTTGGGAGAGTCTTCGGACCTGCTGGAGTTCTCAGTGATTTTACATCTTGGCTTCGCCTCAGTTTGAACTTTGCTACACTTTTCTCGTACTTTGACTATCCTGTGGGGGCGGCGATTCGTCTGGAAGGGGTGCACGTGTCCGATCGGAAGGGACAAGGATAAGACTCATTGCCTGGATTTGACATTGTGGTATTGATGGATGTGGGATTGGCTACCGTGATTCGTGTGGGAGGTCGGGCGCTGTTTTACAGTTTCCCCTGTTGAGTAATATATTTGCTTCTTAATAGATTTGTGGTTTTACTCCTGGGAAATTCTTAGTTCTGGCGGGGGGAGGGGGGACCGGGGGCATGTACGAATGTGCCCTCCTCCATTTTCTATTCTATTGTTTAGTATTTAGTTAGATGGGGCGACAGGCACACTGCTAGTTGGGGTTCGGCGAAAGCCATATGCAGGGGTGCAGGGTGGGGGGATGGGTGTTAGTGTAGTTTGTGTAGGCTGTGGCGAGTATATTTTTGTCGATTATCCTGACTGTACTTTTTTGTATCTAGGGGCGATACGCCTTTCTTTATACTGTCCTGGTAGGTGGCGGGGATTGAGCACTGTAGCGCATCTAACGCAGCCTAATTGTATGCAGTCGCTACTATTGAATGATTTACGCGTCGGTGCCTCGTTGGCCCCACACATTGTTTATCGATATCCTGATATCCAAAATGTTTGCTGATCATTGTAACTGAGTGTGATGTCCCAGATACGTCTTTGCTTTATTTTGTTTTATATATGGAAATGAAAATAAATATATTTAAAAAAAAGATTGCTATTTTTAACAAATACGAAGAGGGGTGAGGGTGGCTAAATATTCCCATTTAGGTGAATCATATGTTCGATTTGGAACTCTCCTTCTGGCTAGTCTTGTACCAACTGGTGATTCACTGCCCTGAGTTTTTAGGTCGAGCATCAGCATGCATGCGCTGTCTGAAAGACCTGTTGTCAACAATAATACAACTGTTTCCACGATTTTTCCTGCCTTCTATTTCCCTTTGGTGCACTCTGCTTCTCTCTTCTCTGTTGCCTCTTTAGCCATTTGCTGTGGCCATACCTCACTTCCCTTCAAGGCTGAGGCACACCAGTAAATTACAGGTCCCTTCAGCTTCCCTCGTTGATATGTGTTGGACCCGGTCCTTTGGGCAGGTTTACCCCGTGACTTTTTGCTTTTTCCTAGCCTGTTTTGGGAACCTGGGTTGGTGATTTTAGGCCTCTGCGCACTTTTTCACTGTGGTACAGTGTAAAGTGCGTGTGCTTTCTGTGTATGGATGGTGAGCGCCCTGCCCTCCCATAGGAATGAATGGGGAATATGTATGCCCATGGTAGATTCCTGATGCATGGGGAGTGCAGGGTCGAGTTTGATATGTATGAACTCGTGAGAATGAATGCTGCAGAATGGTGTAGAATGTATCTAGTCCAGAAGCGCCACTTTTAGAAGTTGGCATAATTGTGTAGTGAGTCTGCTAGCACGTGATTGGCTGATGGGCCTGGCCCAGACATGCCTGGGCCTGTTGGTAGATGGACTGTCTGGAGGAGGGGGTCTGAGTCAAGCCGTAGATGAAAGGCCCCCCATCTGCTGTTAGGGGGGAGTGGAAAGAGCTCTGGTGGTGCCAGGCTTTGTCTGTCGGCCCACCCTGGATGACTCTCCCTCCCGATGGCCCCCTGTCACCTCTGACCTGAGGCTGACAGGAGAGGGAAACCAGATACTCCCAGAGCTTAGGGCTCGCCTACACAAAGACTTCTAAAGACTTCAAAGCTTTTTCTGTGGATAAGAAGGGGCTCTGCCCCTTCCAAAAGGTTCTTGTTCTTGTCTTGTTCTTGTTGCTGGAGTAGAATCTATCAGGGGTGGGCGCTGCCCAGCCCCTGGACGCCTGGACTCCTGGGGGGGGACCCCTCTGCCCTGCCTGGGCTGATGGGGAGACTTAGCTTGGCCCCCCTGGGAAGCTCTGGGGCTTTGGCAGCATGGAGGAGCTGCATTTTCCTGGGGAGAGCGCTGGAGCTGTATTTCTAGCGCCTGGAGGCGCTGCGCTTCCCCCTGAGCGCCTGGGAGCGTTCTGCCTGTTGTTCTAGCGCTGGGAGCGCTGTGGATGGTGCTCCAGCGCTAAAGAGCGCTTTATTTTGGTTCTAGCGCTCTAGTGGGACTCTGAGCGCTGATAGCGCTTTGTTTGTGCTTTTGGGCGCGTGGTTTTGCCCTTTAGCGCATGGAGCGCTTTGGATCTCCTTCGGCGCCGGGGAGCGCTCTAGCTGGGTGCTGGGCGCTTTGGCGCGCTTTCCTGCCCCCCAGCGCTTAAGAGCGGTGGTTACTTGTGGCCGTAAAAGGAATCACCCCCCGCCTGCCTGCCTAAGGAGAAGGGCCGCTGCGCTGCCCGCAGCGACCCGGAAGCGGTTGGCCGGCCGGCCAATCCCGTCGCGGCCGGCCGGAGGTCCCGCCCCCGCAGTCCGCGGGAAGAGGAGAGAAGAAGAAGGCGCCCAGGAGATGGCGGCTGGTGGCGCCGGTGCAGGGCTCTCATGCTGAGGGAGCCCTGGATGGCGGAGCGTTAGCGGAGGGGGCGCGAGGCACATTGTCGGTGCCTGCCCCCACCGCGAGCGAGGAAGAGCCGCCGCCCGGAGGAGCCCCGCCCCGGAGACAGCCCGGTGAGTTGGAAGGGCTGGGGGGGGCTCGAGACGGCTGTTGTTGGTGCCGGAGAGTGGCACCGGGGGCGAGAGCACTAGGGCGGCCCCAGCTGGCAGTGGGCCGCCCCAACGTTTCGGCGGAGCCTGATGCTCCCAAGGCCCCATCTGTGGACACGAGTCCTGAGAGGGCTCCGGGGGCATTTCCGTGTTCATGAGTCCGAGGGACTCCAACGAAGGGGGCATATCGGGGCAGATTGTCGTTGCCCGTCCCCAGCGGGCCCAGTTGTGTTTAGAGCCACGGAGGCTCTAAGGGGCCCCTAGTTATTTAGAGCCTGAGAGCTCCAACGTTTGGCTATTTACAGTAGCAGAGCCTGTGTGGCTCCAGCCGTGGCGCAGTTGGCGCTGAAGGGCCGGTGAGGGCCCTGGCGCAGTTTTGTTGTTTCTCAGCTGCCCAGCACTTTGTGGGCAGCTGCAACGTTTAGGCCCTTGTGAGTGTTCCCAGGGGCCCAGCAAGTAGTGGGCCCCTGCATCGTTTAGGTCCCTGACATTGAGACTCAGGGCGTTCTAGCCCCAACAAGGCCAGTTGGCCTAGGGACTGCCACAGGTGGTGGCTTATGTAGGTTTTGCGCAATTGTATGGTTCTTGCACCTCTGAATGTGATTTCTTGCATCATGTCTTATTCCTGCACCTCTGAATGTTTTTAGACATCATGTGACTATTGCGCTACTGTATTATTCTGGTACCTCTGAATGTAATTTTCTTGCATCATGTGCTTTATTCTTAACACCGCTGAATGTGTAGGTTTATACATCATGTGTTTCTCTTTACTACTCCTCTGAATGTATATCTATGCATCATGGGTAATGTGTTCTCTCTTAGACCCCTAAATGCTGTGTGATACTTAGGTGGTTTACCTTTACTACTCCTCTGAATGTGTTTCATACATCATGGGTAATGTGTTCTTGCTTAGACCCCTAAATGCTGTGTGATACTTGGGTGGTTGTTCTTTTTAGTACAGGTGGTCCTAGTGAGGTCCTGGTCCCCTGCGTGACAGTCTCCTAAGGGGTTTAGGGTTGCGTAGGAGGTACTTACCTGTTCCCAGTAGTTACTGGCTGTGATCTATAACTGTTACTTTGTGGTACAGTGATTGTATACACTTTTATTCTAAGTTCTATAAGTACTATTTCTATTTCTAGAAGTGCTGATTATTACAGTGGCCTATGTGGCCCTGTCCTGTGTACATAATCCCTTGTGAATATTGCCGTGCTAGTTGGCACAATGTACATGCGTAATTTCTATCTGATATGTTTTGACAATACAAAAGTTATTTTAATATAACCTTGTGTGGAGTCTCTTTTGTGGTGTACCTAGTATGTTGTTGCTGTTGTGCGCTGACGCAAATGCTTTACACATCGCCTCCGAGTTTAGCCTAGACTGCCCGCGCCATGCTACCTAGAGGGCGAGCAGGGGTTATCTTGGCGTGTGACTTCCTTGCCCTGACTGGAATGGTGGTTTCTGCCTGGCTTTGGCATAAGCCTTAGCCTACCAGAAATAGCCGGTTTCCAACAATATGTTTGTAGAAGAACTCTTTTTCCTGCTTTTAGCGCCACGACTTCCAGTGCAGCCTGTAATGTTGTAAGCAGTCTAGTAGTTGGGTGTGGGTGGAGTTATGGGGCTGAGGAAGAGGAGGAGTCATGGCAGGAAAGGAGCAGTTAGAGTAGGGACAGGGACGAGTGAGGGGTACGATAATAAAGCTCCTTGAAACATGAAGTAAGTGTCTGTCTTCATTGCATGCAAGACACTACAGCTGGCGACGAGGATGGGATGATGTGACCTGCCATCCCTACATGATCAAGGAAAGCGTCCTGTCCCGGGTAGCCCGAAAAACGTGGTCGCCGTCGCGACACGTGTGCCCCAAAGAGATCGCCGCCTAAAGACTGAGGCCAGCGGTAATTGTGCCCGCTCCGTGATTGAGCGCTGGAAGGAATTGCAGCCGAGCTCTACCCCAGATGCGTGCAACTTGGCACGGCGTTGGAAGTGGCCAGCGAGTGGAGCAGTAGAGTCGGGAGCCCACCCGACCCTATCTGGAGGGTCCAGCAAGTGAAGGTGTGTGGAGCGCCGCCACCGCATTGCTGCCTGCAAGACCGGCGATCCGGTGAGTCCCGGTGACTGAATCCACGTGAAGGAACGAATGAAGTTGAAATCTCGCGGAAGCCCAGATTTCTCTAGCGGCAGCCATCTTGAAACCAGGCAGCCAACAGGACAATCCCTCTGTGAAAATTGGAAGCGGACATTTTGAGGTCAGGCAGTACCAGACCCAAGCAAATGAACATTGGTAAATGCAAAACAAGCACTGGTAAGTGCAAAACAAGCATTGGTAAATGCAGAAACAAACAGTGGTAAATGCAAAGCAAACAAGCACTGGTAAATGAAAAACAAGCATTGACGAAAACAGGAAGGGAGCAAACAAGCACTGGTAAATGCAAACAAGCATTGGCGAAGACAAGAAGCAACCAATAAACATTGGTAAATGCAAAACAAGCATTGGCGAAGACAAGAAGCAATCAAACAAACATTGGTAAATGCAAAACAAGCATTGGTAAATGCAAATCAAGCATTGGTGAATACAAGAAGCAACCAAACAAACATTGTTAAATGCAGAACAAGCATTGGTAAGTGCAAAACAAGCATTGGTGAACACAAGAAACAACCAAACAAGCAGTGGTAAATGCAAAGTGAGCACTGACAAAGAGCAACGAGTCCAGTAGGTGGATAGGCGTCATCGACAACCCAGCACAGAAATGTCAAATGTATTCCACCGAGCCCGTCAAGACAAGGAGGAAATGATGAGCACATTCATATCCAGGCTGCGCCGACTGTCTCAGTATTGCAACTTTGACACATTCTCAACGGAGGATGCCATCCAACTGCGAGTCATAGAGGATTGTCACTCAGAGACACTTTGAAGGCGGCTGCTGAGGAAAAGTTATGATCTCGATGAGATAGAGGAAATGACTAGAGTGCATGATCAAGCGGAAGAACATGCCAAAAGTTTGGAGACAGGGCGTAGTGAGAGGAAAGAGCAAGCATATTGGATGCAAGCCAACAGTGCTCGTAGAAGATCATCAAAAGAACGACAGAGAAGGCCCTGACCAGCATCCCGTCATCAATACACAGGACGTAGACGCCATGAATCTGGCCGGAAAGACAGGAAACCTGGTTGATTAAGGAAATGTTATCGATGTGTCTACGACTTCCCGCACATAGATGCGTGTCCAGCAATGGGACCACAATGTCGAAAGTGTGGACGAAAGAATCACTTTGAGGTGATGTGCGAAGTATATAGCTAAGAAAGAAGGAGTGAAGTCACAAGGTCGTCTCGCCCGGAGGCAAGGAGACATCATGCGAAAGCAGTACAGGATCGAGCAATGTCATCCTCTGGCTCTTCTCACTCCAGCAGGGAGTCTCGAAAGTCCCAGTGGCTGAGAAGGTCACCAAAAAGGTCGCCGTCGAGAGAATCTAGATTGACATCCCTGGAATCGGAATATACGGATGAATACATTTGCATGGTAGCAGACCCGGATCAACTAAAGAAATACCCCCAGTTAGATATTAGGGTGGGGACACATGCGACCAAGTTTGTTCTAGACAGTGGGGCGTCACTGAATTACATGCCTGTGACTGAATACAACAAAATAAAGCCACCACCTCTCCTGAGTCCGGCACATGTTAGACTGTTCACTTGGATGGCGAAAAAACCTCTTCCATGCCTGGGCAAATTTGCAACAACACTCAAACACGAATCCGCCTCTGTGCCGGCATACATTCATGTCATCGAGGGTCCGGAGGCTGATTGTCTCCTCAGTCTGCCTACTGCGGAGCGCCTCCGGCTGGTTGAGATCTTGTACTGCGTCAGTGATGATCCAGACATCAGTATCAGTAAATTCCCCAAGCTATTCACTGGGCTTGGAAAAATGAACAAATGTCTGATTCGACTACAGATCAATGATCAAGTGCGCCCTGTGGCCCAACACCTCAGGCGAGTACCTTTCCATCTTCAGCAAGCGGTGGAAGAGGAAATTCAGGAGTTGTTACGAGCAGACATTATTGAAAAAACTGAAGGTTCCACACCATGGGTGCCACCGGTTGTCATCGTTCCAAAGAAAGGCACTCCTGAAAAAGTGCGTCTATGTGTGGACATGAGGCTTCCCAACACGGCCATAGAAAGAGAGCGTCACCCAGGACCTCACTTGAGTGACATGATATCAGCGTTAAATGGAGCAAGAGTCTTCTCCAAACTTGACTTAAATAAGGGATACCACCAGCTGGAACTACATGAGAAGTCGCGGTACATAACAACATTCGCCACTCATCTAGGTTTGTTTCGATACAAACGGCTGAGTTTTGGTATCTCCTCTGTGGCGGAAATATTTCAAGAAATCATTCATCAGACCATCAGACACATACCAAATTCGCTGAATTACAGTGATGACATTTTAGTGTATGGGTCGAACACACAGGAACATGACAAAGCGTTAGATCGAGTATGCCATGCTCTCCTGGAAACTAATCTTACCCTCAACAAGGACAAGTGTGAGTTTCATCAATCCACTCTTAAGTTCTTCGGACATGTGTTCTCGGGGGCCGGGATGAAGCCGGACCCTGAGAAAGTGACAGCGCTCAATGCCACCAAGAGCCCTCAAGACGTGAGTGGCATCCGATCTTTTCTGGGCATGGCGAGCTATTGTGCCAGATACATAAAGGATTATGCCACCATCAGTCACCCACTAAGAGCCCTCACCAAGCAAGGACAACCGTTTGTCTGGAACCCCCAGTGTGAGCGGGCTTTTTGAGAAATTAAACAGGCTGTGGAATCAGCTGACAATTTGGCATATTTCAACCCCAAGCGGAAGACGGAGATAACGGTGGATGCTAGCCCAGTGGGGCTAGGTGCAATCCTGGCTCAGTATGACAATGACACTGACCAACGACACATCGTGGCTTATGCCAGCCGCAGCTTATCAGACACCGAGAAGGCCTATTCCCAGCCCGAGAAATAGAGTCTTGCGGTCGTATGGGCTTGCGAACATTTTCATGTATTCATCTATGGCAAGCATTTCACCATGGTGACCGACCACCAGGTGCTCGTCACCATCTTTGGAAACCCCAAAGCCAAGATGCCACCACAAATTGAACGGTGGGGTTTGCGCCTACAGGAATACACCTATACAATAATACACAAACCGGGAAAGGCAGCGAATCCTGCGGATTATATGTCCCGACACCCTCAAGCATCCCAGGTCTCACCTCCTTCCATAGCCGAAGAATACATACACTTTGTAGTGGACTTAGCCCGGCCACCGGCAGTTCCTTTGGAAGCGATACAGGAAGCCACCGTGCAGGACAACATTCTCCAGAAAGTGGTGCGCCGACTGCGAACACATCGCTGGAGACATGGAGACATGACAGTGAGGAAGAAAAGAATGATCCTCAAGTTCGCCAAGAAATGCAAGCCTTCAGACACATCAGTGAAGAATTATCTGCCACCTCTGAGGGGCTCCTACTGTGGGATCATCGGATTGTCATAAGTCAAGGTGTTATTAACTTAGCCCACGAGGGCCACCGCGGAGTGGTCGCGACGAAAAGAGCTCTCCGAGAGCGAGTGTGGTTTCCACTGCTTGATCAAATGGTGGAGCTCACCTTAAAGGACTGTCCCCAGTGTCAATTGGTCAGCCACGGAGATTCCCCAGCTCCTCTTCAAATGACAAAGCTACCCAGTGGGGTATGGCAAGAACTTGCCATGGACTTTTATGGACCACTCCAGTCAGGCAAATATGTCCTGGCAATTATGGATGAATACTCGAGGTTTCCAATAGCACAGTTCGTATCATCCACAAATGCTTCTAGCACGATTGCTGTGCTGGATGAAGTGTTCGCTGCCTGGGGAGTCCCCAAGAAACTCAAGACAGACAATGGTCCTCCCTTCAACGGACATGAATAGGGTGAGTTCGCAAAACATCTCAACTTCCGGCATCGAAAGGTTACGCCTCTGTGGCCACAAGCCAATGGCACTATTGAAAGGTTCATGGCAACCTTGAAAAAGACATTTCAACAAGCTACCTTGGTCAAAAGGGATTTGCAAGTGGCTCTCAACGAGGTCCTGCGAGCCTATCGAACGACACCACATGCCACCACAGGAAAGTGTCCTGCCACTCTTATTTTGGGGCGACCCATTAGAACACGGATTCCAACATGGGAAGGAGCTCTGCGATCAGTGTCTCCGGTGCGTGTTCATCAAGAGCTAGTGCTGGCTGATCGAGTCGGCAAGAGCAAAATGAAATCCTACGCAGACTCTCGGAGGAGAGCAAAGTCCCCATCTTTGCATACCGGAGATTGCGTGGTGGTCAAACAAGAACAGTCAAAGAAAACAGACTGCAAATTCAAAGATGAACCTTTGGTAATCACCCAGCAGAAGGGTACCATGATTACTGCAGAGTCAGAGAAGAGAAGGATCACCCGAAATGTGTCACATTTTCAAAAGTGCACCCCTGCCATGAAGGAGGCTCTTGATAAAGCAACACATCACCAAGTTGCAGAGGGATCTGTTTCAATGGGTGCAGTACCGAGACTTGACACTCACACAGAAGCTGCATCTGAAGATTCAGGCGCGAGTCTCCGACCTCGAAGGAACATTCAAAAGCCCGAGAGACTCATTGAAGAACTCTAATCAAGTCAGTGTTTGCTTCATTTGTTAACAAAGGATGAGATGTAATGTTCTAAGCAGTCTAGTAGTTGGGTGTGGGTGGAGTTATGGAGCTGGAGGAAGAGGAGGAGTCAGGGCAGGAAAGGGGCAGTTAGAGTAGGGACAGGGACGAGTGAGCAGTACGATAATAAAGCTCCTTGAAACATAAAGTAAGTGTCTGTCTTCATTGCATGCAAGACACTACACAGCCTTCACTGTGTGCAGCTGCATCTTGCTTCCGAGTGAGGCTGTGGCGTCCTTCTGCTGCCTGAGTCAATTCCTACAAGCAAATGCGGTAGAAATAAATTATAACTTTTTTCATGCTTCTGTGTGAATCAACTTCAAATAGTAGCGCAATAGCATCCTGTAACATTCTTTTTCACCTTTGCTTATTGTCAGTCTGCATGGAGTTTTATATTTATCAGGGGTGTCGTTATCGTACGTAGCAAGAATATTCATGACACCTTTGAAATTCCAAACGAATTTAGAACTAACATATTCTTTCAAACAAATCTACATTCTAAATATAGGCAATTCTATATTCTAAACATAGGCAAATAAGCCACGTACACTTTTCAAAGCCCCAACGCTTTCAAATTATTATGCAGTACTACAAAAAATGCAAAGCGTGAAAGGAAACATTTCACCAGTGATATTGCCATATTTGGAACATTACTCTCGCTGTAGATGAGACTGTTTCAGCCCCACACGCCACAAACTCATAAATTACTGTGAGCACCATATTTTTATCTCCCGGGTATTTATCAACCAATCTATGATTAATATGTCATGCTTGTGCCACAAAAAATTATACCGGAATTTGTATTTCAAAAGGGTGGTTGGGAGCCTTCGTATCCATATGAATGCGCCTCGCACTGGATATGCTGCATTCTGCATACATGTTTGCACCCTCAAAGTCCCAGTTCGGCTTTCGTAATGCGGCCAGAAAGGTAGGAGGGGAAGTGTTTGCACAGTGAGCACTCTTTTTCTGCTGGCTCAAGCGATGCTCCCGAAATTGACTTTACACAGTCAGTCGAATATCCAGCAGTGACGTGAGCCTGCTCGGACAATATCTATGCAATGTGTATTTTCCAAATGCAAAGGGTAGGCCAGTTATTTAAATGAATGTGTGCCAGTGACTGACTGAGAAGGAACAGAACTTTATCAGTCACCTTCCAGTGGAGATGTTTTGCTTTCCCAGAAGTCCCAGACTGCCTTACAGATGCTTGAGGGGGGGGGGGGGGGGGGGGGGGGGGCATTCGACCTTGGCTCCGGCTACCGTTTAATATTAGGGTATTACTCTGATCCTTCCAGTGAATCTTCAATTCAACCTTGAATGAGGTAGCATATTGAGGCACAGAGAAACTATTTTGGGAAGCAGGCAAAGTCACTTCGAATTCAATCCTCAAAATGAAAGTCAAAAGGTAAATCCAAGTCCCAGTTCCAGGCAGTGCTTTAAATGGACAGGTAATCATCGGTACTGAGCACCAGCACTTTAAAACGTTCTTCTCTGAAGTATTGCTTCTCCCTAGAAATCTACTGGTACTCGCAGGGGCCCAGCAGCAGTGCATTTGTGAGCTGCTCCCAGACTCAGAATAAATCATAGGTCACCTGATTGGCTTGGTGAAGTGATTGGCAGCATAGCTTGCAATCAGCAAACAGAAAGCAGTGTCTTTACGTGCTAGTATGATCGAGTAGTCTGTGCACGTGGTTAACCATGGCTTGTATTGCCATTCTGCTGACAAATACCTCATCCCACTGGCTGATTATGTTGAGCTAAGGTGGGATTTGAAGGCTGCCTGTCCTGATCTGTTTTTTAGATCGAGCATTACTGCGCATGCCTCTTCTGTGCACCACTTTCAGTATGGAATACTGACCTACTATCGTTTTTGACTGGGTTTGTATGACATTTGCCAATAATGCAGAAATGTGGGCGGACTGGTCACAACTTTGCCTAACAGAGCAGACCTACTGGCTGCAGCAGTGCCACTGCCTGCACAACAAAGGGGCATAACTGAAAAAAATCTCCCAACATGATAACCAGGGCTTGCACTGCAATTTGCTCCATGCAATTCTTTTCAAGTGCAAATTCTAAACACATGAAGGTCTTTGATGTATGGCTTTTTGAGACAACAAGATAGAAAGTGATTTTATTTTTCCTGGTGCCAAAGAGCACACCCTGTGTCTTCTTGTTCCATGGGTGTCTCTGTATTTCACCCACACACCAGCCGCACACAAAACAAAGAGGACTATCACTCAACGAGGTATACATTCTCAAATTACCATCCTGCCTACAGGTCACCAGTGCTCCAGGGAACCCAACATCCCCCCCACACTACCGGGGTGCTGCTCTGTAAGGACATGAGTGTTCTCAGAAGCTAGGTCACAGAAAGAAGAGAAGGGTCTGCCCACTTATTTTGAACTACATCAAACTTAATATTTCAGGCGTTACTTTGCTTATGCACTTCCAACTGCTGCAACCCTGTTGATGGGCAGTTCCATGGAAGTCTAGGTTTCAGAGTACTAAACACAAAGAGGCACACACTTCAAGAGTTGTTGAACATTTCAATCTTGATAATCTTGATAGATCCACTTAATTCAACACCAAACCAGATAATTCAAATCAACAACACAATTTGTCAACACACCATATACATCCAATCCACAGCACAGAATTCCACATTATGTCACAAAATTCAACAGCACACCATATAATCACACTCCACTACATACCACTCACAAACACAGAATACCATCTACATAATTACACTCCATAACACACAATCCCACTTCACATAATTCCAGTACACTCAACACCACATAGTTACTATCCACATATTTACACAGAACACCATACCACATACTTCTACTACACAAATCCACTCTACAAAACACAATTCCATATATAACAATTTTAATCATCCCACATAATTCCATTACACACTGCATACATCCACTTTACTCCAAACTAAAACACATGGCTAAAAGACAAACAGGTAGATTCATCAATGCCTCAATCTGCGATTTCTAAATTGCGATTAAAAGCGAATCGCAATTTAGAAATCGCAGAACGGCATTCATGAATTTTAGCGAGAAAAAAAAGCGATTCGCAAGCGGCCGCAATCGGCGATTACGAGTCCCAAAAAAATCGGTAAATAATCGCAGAATCCGCCGATTCCCTTGTTGAATTTGCGATCTCGCAATTACCGAAATCGCAAATTGCGATCTCGCTAACTGCGAGATCGCAAAAACCGGAGTCGCATCCTGAGCACAGTGATGACATCACAACCAGGAAGTAGGCAGGTTACACCCTCATTCTGCAGTGAGAGGCTGAAGTACAGGCAGCAGTGTCAGAGCTCCCCTCCAGTGTTTTCCACATGAGTACAGCAGGATACACCACAGTGGCAAGCATGCCACAGGATGCAGCAGGAGCTTCCACCAGTGGGAGAAAGCGGAAAATTAAGTTTTCTGAGCAGGAGCTCGAATACCGCATAGAAGGAGTAGCAAAGGACCACAACAGGCTATTTGGCAGTGACTCCCGTAGGGTGCCAGAGGCCGACAAAAGGCGCATATGGCAGCGCATCCGCGCCAAAGTGAACGCAGTAGGGGTGACCCAGCGCTCGGTGGATGAGCTGAAGAAGCGCTGGTACGACCTAAGAGGGCGGGCAAAGGAAAAGATTGCGGAGAGGCTGGGGGAGCATGTGGCGACAGGTGGAGGGGAGCCCACTGTCCCACAGAACACATCACTGGAGGACCGCGTGGAGGAGCCCATCAATCCACAGGCCTGCGTGGGTGTGACCCATCTGGACTCCTCCCGACCCACCAAAGACACAACAGGTAAGAGCCATGCGACAGCGACCCCCTGTCCCCTAACAATGTCCATGACTCCTGTGCATCCCATAGCAAACCCCAATCATGCTGCCAAAGCACACCACTATAGCGCTATTGCATTGTGGGACATGTAGTATGACCACAATTACCATCCTGTACCATTAGGCCTGACATGCCCAGTGTGAGTCAGTCCTGCAGCGAGTCAGGGAATGGTAGTCTGCATGCATGTAGCAAGCCTAACCGTGTACGGAACATGTCACTAATCAACGTCCACCTTAAATCACAGGTGGCGCTGATGTCCCCAGCACGGACAGTGAGGCCCTGGTGATTGATGACAACTTGGAGGACACAGAGGGAGACACACAACATACCCCACAGCCCAGACCATTAGGGCAAGCTGCTGCGCCAGCGGTCATCCCTCCACCTGCCCCTGTGGCCCCTACCACCCCTGTGCCAACAGGCGCTGCTGTACCACCGCGTCTCACTCAACCATCAGTGGGGCCTGCAACACCAGCAGCAGGTCGCCAACCAACCCGCCGCCCTGCGGCTGTGAGGAGCCAGACTAGTGGACTGGCGAGAGAGCAGGGCACCAACACCTCCAGCGCTGGCAGGGTCAGACACGTGCGTGCAGGTGGGCTCTCCATTGAGCGCAGGATGTTACATGTGCACCAAACTCAGGCCCGTCACCTAGCCGCCATCCATCTACAACTTGACAAGACCGCACGTAATGTGGATAGGATAACTGCAGCTCTTGAGGCCAACACACAGGCCATGTCCAGACAGCGCGATCTCAATCGCCGCAGGCACCGACAACTGATGACCCGCCTGTCGGCGTACACGCGCTCAAACTATGTTAAGGGCAACGCCAGCTCTCGCGATGCTCCCTTGCCATGCAGGTCCGAATGGCCCAGTGCCGCCAGGACGTTGCGACAGCCCTGGAGCATATTTCAACAGCCATGCAGGGCATGCAGGCTACCGGCCATGGCCAGGCAGACGACACCAGCGAGGCTACATCAAGCCACAGCAGCCAGTCCCTTCCACCGGTTGTAGCACCCCGCCGCAGCAGCAGGCCCTCTGCTGCCTCACGACAGACTCAGGAGGAGGACGTTGAGAGGAGGTCAGGGGCAACTACCCGGAGACGCCACTGAACTGTTGAACATTCACATGAGGGTACATGCTGACGCCACAAGCATGCCCTACAGACATACAGACATATGACGCAATATGTCAGTCTTGTTGAAGTTAACAGAATGACCATTTTATTGTGCAGTAACATATAAAAAAATTCTGATTAACTTAATCTGACTCATGTCATTATTAATGTTGTCATGCATGAGTTGAGTAATGGCTGTGGGGAGTGGGTGCACTAGAAATAGTTCATGCTGATTTGGTTGCGGCGCCTCTGTCCTTCAGCAGGATTCTCTCCGCGTGCGTGGCGCACATGTGCAGGTGGTTGATTGTCCCCTTCCGACTCACTACCAGAGATGTCTACAGGTATCCTGCGCTTGGTAGCAATGTTGTGGAGGATAGCATACACGGCCACGATGCGGCAGCAGACCTCTGGGTCGTATTTGAGGGCCCCCCCAGTCTTGTGCAGTATGCGGAATCTGCTCTTCAAAAGGCCAAATGTCCTCTCAATGCAATTTCTTGTGCGTATGTGTGCTGCATTGTAACGCCGTTGCTGTAGTGTTGCAGGGTTGAGGTATGGTGTTAGGAGGTACTCACGGAGGGCGTAGCCGCTGTCACCTGAATGATAGGAGCAGAGGGTGAGTGCCTGTGCTGCGCAGCATCATTATCACATACTTATATTGTGGGGCATGTGTACTTACCCAGTAGGTGTCCTTCACCAAAGTCTCCCCTGGCCAGTCGTGTGTGAATGCCACTGTGCCGGAATATGAAGGAGTCATGTGTGCTCCCCGGGTACTGTGCCACTATGTCTGCGATGATTGTCTTTGCATTGCACACCATCTGGATATTGAGGGAGTGGTAGGACTTGTGGTTGCGATACATGTATTCCGTTTGTGCTGGTGGGCAGATGTGGATGTGGGTACAGTCAATGCATCCTATTACATGTGGGAATTGTGCTACATTGTAAAATTGCAGCTTGGTGTCATTCAAGTCCTGTTGGCTGGTGGGGAATGAGATGTAGTGGTGTAGGCGGGTCAGCATGGCCACCAGGAAACTCCTTAGGCAGCGGGACATGTTGGGCTGGGATATTCCCCCTGCAACAGCGACTATCCCCTGGAAGCTTCCGGAGGCCAGTAGGTGCAGGCTGCACAATACCTGCACATGGGTGGGAACGGCATTTGTCCTCCTTGTTGGGTGCTGCAGGAGGGGGTCTAGGTCCCGGATCAGCTTCAGGATCATTGGCCCATTCAGCCGGTACTTGGCGTAGATTTGCTCCCTGATTTGGCCCAGTAGGGTGACCCGCTGACGGAATATCCGCTCCTGGATGCGACGTCTGTTCCGTGCTGCTCGCTGTAGCCTTCGCCGCCTGACCACGATGTAGAGTCCCGGCATTGTGAGAGTCCTCACGCTCCAGCTGCATGTCCTTAAGTATGTTTGGTCAGGCCTGCACCTGTTGCTAATTAGGAAAGTTTTTTTTAATATTTTTTTTTCCTTACTGGTTACCACCTGGTTTGGGTTTCTCCTTAAATTGCGCGTCGCAAAATGCAAATTTTGGGTTTTGCGATTTTTCATGAATAGCGATTGCGATTTATTTGCGATATCGCAGTTTCATTCGCAGAATCCGTGCTTTCTCGCTATTACAGAATCGCTAATGGGCTTCTTCAAGGATTCTGCGAATTTTATTGCGAGATCGCAAATAATGTTTTGCGATTTCGCTATTTCTGGATTTCAACTGTCTTGAATTCCATTTCTGGAAATTGCGATCGCAATTGCTTTTTCGCAGCTATGGCGATCGCAATTTAGCTTCATGAATCTGGCTGATTGTCATTTACAACGCCAGTAGCTCTAACTCAAGAAAATGTGAGACCTATTGCTTTTCCAATGCTTGTTAAATCTAACTGTATCTCAAAATTGCTTTCCCATTCACGATTTTTTCATTTGCAAGTTTTCTTTCTTGGAATGTCTTCAATTTCCCCTTTTCAGCAACAGTCTTCTATTACTGTCTTCTTCATGTATTTGACTTAAACTGGAAATTGTACTTTGATCATACTTGTTTCTGTCTGCCTTTTCCACAGTGAATATCTTTCTTTCGAATGGGGTCTTTTACACTTTCATTTTCAACTGTAACTTAACACTGATTTGATGTTAGACTACTTGCTGCCACTCATGTGTTGGTCTTTTGCATTGTAGCAGCTCTTCAGTCTGATCACTGTAACTGAACTTCAGGAGTTTCAGGTTCTTCATCTGAACTTTTGCTCACCTGAACCATTTGCTTTTATTTTTGCACTTTATCTTTACCAGTTCCAGAAAAATGTTCACTGTCTCTGGATTCACTTCAGAAACTTTGACTTGGCATGAGCTTTTAGAGCTGACTGTGTATTTTGATCATTTGCCTCATCCACTTCTTCAGCTACTCGTACTCTCTCCAAGTGAGCAGCATGGATCCACTGAGGCACACCAGCACACTTGATAGCATCATTTGTTGTTAATGTTCTCTAGAAATGCCCTCTTCATCTTTCATCAAGGCAGCCTTTACAAATGTGTTTTCTAATTACCATCCAATCTCCATGGTTCAGTCCATGGCAGGGGGTATCATTGTAATCTTCTGCTGTCACATTCACCTGATGAGAGATAGATTTCACCATATTAGACAGACCTTTGAAATACTCCAAAACAATATCAGCAGTTATTGAAACAAGTGCAGCCGAATATACATATGCAAGTCTCATTTCTCTACCCAACACTACTTCATGGGTAGATTAGCCTAATTATCATATTCATAATAAAAAAATGGAGGAGCATTGGGCCATTTCAAACCAGTTGAAGCACAGACGTTTGTCAGCTTATTCTCAAGAGTGCCATTTGTACTTTCCAATAAACAAAATATCTATCGGATCCCAAAAGCTGTGCAGATTATCTGCAACCCTTCATTTTGGAAGTGTTTGCCACGTGCATTCTCCTTAGAAATCGGGAGGCCAAATCTAGGCATCAACTTCCTCAACAATAATTTGGCAACTGTAAGGCTATCTGCTCTCCTAGTCAGAAAAGATTCCACTCCATTTGAGAACAGGCAGCTTATTACCAAGACATATTTCAGACCATTACACTGTGAAATTTTAATAATGTTATGTAATCTCATAAATGGGCCTTCTGGTTTGCCAATATGATTCATGACCGTAACATTTTTCTCGCCTTGGTTATTTAAATGACATTTCACACAATTACTACACACATCTTTGGCAACATGTCAAAATCCTGTGTTTTCCAATACTTCCTAAATTTCCTTACCAGTCCATTGGGGTGGGTGGGGCTCACAAAGAATTACTCTGTGGAATTCCACAGAGTTACAGAAAAACTCTGAGAGATTCAGTGGAATTCCACCAATGGGCAGAAAATATGCGTCTCACGCTGCTCGCACGGCAAGTTAGTGCTTGTAGCATGAGCCGTGCTGAAGATCAGCGCATATGGCATAATGCGTTACGAAACAGCTTGCTGCCATTCAAGTTGATTTTGCTGCTGCTGACTAGAAAGTCTACTTGAGGGCAGCATATCCACTTGTATGGTAGCCCTCTGAATGTGACTGCTTGCGCATACCAGCTATCGCCCGCATTTGAAAATCATGCTAGGGGATGCTAAATCTCATTCACGCTTATATATTTTGTAGCTTCACAGAAGAAAAATGTTGCCATGTGGAATTTGGTGGAATTTGGCCAGAACATCCGTTAAAGAGTAACGTGGATTGGCCAAAATTGCCAATTCCCGAATAGTCCACCCACCCCTACATACTATCACTTTCTGCAGGGGTTTGATTATGCAAATATTTACAAATGGTCTGCAACATTGAGTTTGGTGGGACATATTTCTGTTCTAAATTCACATATAGATCCTGAGAATTATTTTTATAGCCCGGTTTTTCCCACTTATTTTTCTCGTTTTCAGAAGCATCCTCCCGCAAATCTTTTAGCTACACACTCAAAGATGTTTGCATTGAATCCTTAAAGATTAAATTGGCATTATTGGAATTCTGTATAGTATACTTTGTGACATCATCATTTCCGTTCTCTTTAACAACTGACTCTTTTCGTAAGGGACAGTATCTAGCCTTCTGAGCTGCATATCTGTTTCCTTATGTAACCATATCCATGCAAGCCGTCTTGGCTGTGCACTTGACAACAGCTACTTCTTTTGGCATCTTATTTGCACTCAAAATATCCAATGATTACATACTGTTTTTTATTGAAGCTCCTGAATCCCCTTTGTGACCATAGCTCTCCATAATCATGAACAACCCCAACACCATATTGGCTATCTATATAGACTGTCAGATTCAAATTTTCTGACAAGCAGCACGCTCTTGTTCAGGCAATCTATTTTGCCACTTGCACTGACGTCACATTTGATAAGGAGGATGCCTCATGTATCTCTGTAATAGAGCACATTACATAAGCAGCCTTAAATCCTCCATAGTGGTCTTGGTTTTGTGTATAATTTGGTCACTTCAATGCAATCATGATCCAGATCATTATCATTTGCATTTTCCCTGTCTTCATGATTCTTGTCTGAAATTGAAAGCAGTATTGCTGAATGTAGGACAATACATTTTCAAATGAAATATTCTCTCTTGCAAGAATGGTTGCTCATAATGTGTCAATATACTGTTCGTTATATTTTGTGTTTTCATCCTTGTTAATAAGGATCTCAACTGAACGAGTGACATAAACAATTAAAGTATGACCCTTCACAATTTTTTCACTTTGTTCAATTACCATACAAACAGTTGCAACCAATTGTAAACAACCTTCAACATTTACAGCTACTGGATCCAATAAACCTGAAAAATATGCTACTGGGTGCATGAGAGTGTATGTGGCTTAATGGCTAGAGGGGTCAAGCTTAAAGTTGGGGAACCAGGTTCGAGTCTTGGCAGGAACTCACAACATCCTGTGATTCTGAGCAATTCACGTAATTTCCCTGTGCCTACCAACATGAATGTGGCCATCTCTAATGCAACAGGTGCTCATGTAAAGTGCTCTGATACTTTCAGGTCGAGTTTCTGCTATATAAACACCCCCCCCAAAAAATCCTCCACATTTCCGAGTGAGAATTGAAAGTGCACATCCCACTTTCTCATGGCAAAATATGAAAAAGGCAAAGATTGAGGGGCACTGATATTGTTATGACGAGAACCCTCACTCACCCTAGGGAGACATGCTTCATCATCGGGTCCCCTCTGCACACTCGGGCTGGAAGGTACCCAGTGTGAGCTACAACTTTCCTGTGGGAGAGGAGCAGAGGTTTGCCACAGCACCTAAATTAGTACTTCCTATGTGGGAGGAGTGAGGGGCAGAGTGCAAAAAAGTAGTGAATAAAACTATCTCTTGGTGGGCGAAAAACTTTATTCTGGTGCCCCCAGTGGCTAGAGATTAAAAAGCGAAGTGAAATAGGGATATAGATATTATCCTATCTTGTGGTCAACATGTCTCAGCTATATAAGACTGAAAGGCTCAAGGCATTCTGCACTCTACCAACAAGAAGAAAGGACCAAGCACCACTTGCTGCTTATAAAAAGAAACATAGGACTAATTCCCACAGTGGACCTATATAGGGTAAAATTTATAGGTCTTTCCTCAGACTTACTTCATCAGCACACAATAGTCAACCATACTGTACTGGTCGCTTTGATAATGAGCCAACACAGTACTGAACCAGATCGCATCCCGTAACAACCAAATCCAATAGCATACAAGTGAGATTTCTACCTGACCCCAACTCCTCTACCCAGGCAAGCACCATTGCCACACTTATGCCTCCTTGGACTCAGCCCCATTCAACCCCAACTCAGAAAAGAACTGAAACTCAGCAGATCTTGGAATTTAATGAGCTTAGAATCTTTTTCCACTGATTTTATACCTCCTTACGGAGATCACTCAGCCCAACAAGGCAGCAATAGATCTGGATCTTGCAATCAATACAACCTTAGACACTATTGCCCCCAGAAAGTTGACTAGATGTCCGAATAAACTCTCTCCCTGGTTTACCCCAGACTTAAAAACTACCAAACTCGCCGTCAGGACTGCTAGGCGTAAATGGCGAAATACAAAAAAATTAATAGACAGACAGCACTACAAAACATTGCATCGGCTCTATATGGACAATATAGTCACAGCCAAAAAAGTTATCTGGGGGACAGGATAAATCTGGCTGCAAATTCGCACAAAGAATCATATAAAATAGTCAACGAATTCACAAATTTCCCCTCTTGCCAGCCTCCACTCACTGCGACCCAAGAATGGGTCGATTCCCTCTCATCCTATTTCATAAACAAGATTACCGACATCCACAAACTGTTTCCACAACCAACCGACACGTCACCTAAGCAGACAGCTAACAAGTCTCATCCTATGCACACCGCTGCTCTTAAGAAATTCCACACATTCACAGAGGAAGAAGTAGCCCTCACTATAAACAAAATTAAATCTGGATCACCAGCCGACCTGGCCTCCTCTCAAACCCTATCCAAAATCACGCAGGCCCTCCTCCCAAACCTGCCCAATATTTTTAACCTCTCCCTATCTCAATCCACTGTGCCTTCTCACTGGAAAGAGGCCATAATCGTTGATCAACAGCCAACTATACAAACATCTAGAAAATAAGATGTTGGATCCATCCCAATCAGGATTTCGGGCTTTTCATAGCACCGAAACAGCCTTACTCGAGATATTGGACAACATTCGGCTTGCCCTTGATACAAGACAATCCGCCATCCTGAGTTCACTTGATTTGTCGGCTGCCTTCGACACCATCTCACATGGCATCCTTTTGGAACGCCTAGCAGAAGTCGGTGTCGAGGGCTCAGCACTACTTTGGATCCAAAGCTACTTGACAGATCGGTACTTCAAGGTCCAAATAGGAGGTTTTTCTTCTAAAAGCCATAACATTGACAGGGGAGTTCCCCAGGGATACATATTGAGTCCCACACTCTTCAATCTATATGTGTCCCCACTGGCAAAAATAATCAAAGCACATGGAAACAGTGTCTTACGCAGATGACACGCAGCTGCTAATCACCCTAGGACCAGACCCCACAGATACCAAACTTAGATTACAACAATGCATGATGGCAATAAATGACTGGATGACAAACAACCACGTATTACTTAATGCCAGCATAACAGAAATACTGCTCTTCGGTGATGCACATAAACAGTGGACAGATGATTGGTGGCCGCCGGCCTTGGGACCCTGCCCCCCACCTAAGTCAGCAGCTCAAAATCTGGGGATAACATTAGACAACAAACTCTCCATGGCACACCACATTAATAACGTAGCGCACACCAGCTACAGGCTAATGCACAATCTTAGGAAAATCTTCAAATGAATTCTCCTTTCCTTGCGCATGCCCTTAGTACAGGGACTAATCATGAGCCATCTAGATTACGGTAATACACTATTCGCCTCCATAAATGAGGACCTTCTGACAAAACTTCAGGTCCTGCAGAACACTACGGCCAGGTTGGTCCTAAACCTCCCTCCCTGTACCCCCTTCGCGCACAGTTTGAAGACCCTAAACTGGCTTCCCATTAAAAAATGGATCAAATTCAAACTATGCTGTCTAGTCCACAAGACCCTTAACGGCTATGTGCCAAAATACCTAGCCTATAAGCTGATAAAATACCGACCAGCTAGGACCCTTCGCTCTACCAATAAGCATCTCCTAACAGTTTCAAAAGTTCGAACAGTAAGGAATGGGGGCAGATCTTTCTCTATAATAGCCCCTGAAACATGGAACTCTTTGCCTCTATACCTCAGACTGGAACCGGATCATCAGAGGTTCCGAAAAACCCTGAAAACCTGGCTTTTCTAGTTCTGCCTAGTCCCCGAGTCTGTCTTCTCTAGTTTCTGCTGGCGCTATGAGACCTACGGATGATATATGCACCTAACAAATACCAAATACATACAAACATATGACTCCCCTCTAGCCTTACCCCCTGCCCATTAACTCCCCCGCTTCCATCTCCTGTGGAAACCTCCCCACCTTCATCCATGCCTACATAATTTACACCTGTTAGCTAGCCTAAATGACGGCCACAAATAATTGCCCCCCCACAATTGCACTTACTAACACCCTTCTCAGTCACTCCCCTCACCTCTTCACCTTACCCCATACGTATTGACTACACGATGGAACCTGCAGGACAACACACCTTTACCATTAAGTACACCCCAAACCTCTCAAAAAAAGCAGCCAAAAATGTCAAACACAATTTATTAAAATCAAAACCCAAGACCCCTATCTCTGACCCCCTACTTCTCAACTAATAAAGGATTTTTCAATAATGATTTAATTTTTTACACAAACAGATGAGCCCAAAGGAGAAAATCCTTTCTTGCCCTATTTGCTTTCTTATCCACTAGAAAAACAGCACAGGGTCTCAAGATCTTGATCATCCCATCTCTGTTCTCTAGAGCTGCAGCCACTATCACCATTTATCACAATGGAATCATACTCCTATTGGGTGAGCAAAGATGGCGGCCATTAGCTCGGCTGATTAGGCTGGTGCCGGTATTCCCCTGGAGAACTACACCCCCCTGGTGTCTCGCTCTATTCCCGTTCTTATGCCTTGGCTATGTTCCGCTCTCTAAAATGCCTTAATCATATCGCCACTCTTTGGTTGTAAAAGCGCAGTTATATAACTATTGTATCATCCCCCGTTGGCGTATGGCATTGATTTGCAGATTGGTGAGATTTGAAAGTGGTGGGGCGCAAAGGGATTTGCATACAGCACAGTAGCGAGCGAGCGAAGCGAGCGAGCCCGAATCCCAAAAGGGGGGTTTGGGCGGATAACCCCCCCCAAGAAAATTTTGAAAAAAAAGAAGAAAAATCGTGCATTTTCAAGCAAATTTGAGAAAGCAGGAAGGTTAATAAAGCAATTGTGAAAGTGCAGTTATTACATTAATAGATGGCATAACATAGGTAGCTGCTTATTCAGTATAACCACAAAGCTTCATACATTCCGTCCTATTACGCTCAGGTGCTGAATTCAGAATATAAGACTTTCACGAAAATCTCAGCTCTAAGAGTAGAAGAAGTTGCACAGCAGTGTAAATTATGGTTTTGCCTATTTGTTGTGTGGCCATCGCCACCAGCCATGCACACTTTAGTGTAGTTCCTATTTTCCCAATAGGCTCTGCGCATTGGAATAACATAAACAGCAGTGTAGACGTAGGACTGAGGTCATCTAGGTCTCTACTGACTATGTTAAACTTAATTTAGGTTTGCGACAGCTAGCTCAGAGGTCACTGGAAACTTTCTTGAATGAATAGGGAGGGACAAGCTCCCCTGGCTCAGACAAGAAGGGATTCAGTTTCCGACAACCGCATAAACATGACAACTTTGCTTCCTCAGAATAAAGAGTATATCTCTAGAGTCATGTGAAAACAATAGACAGCTATATCACTCAGTCAATCGTGCATGCTTAATTTCACCAGGAGTGCAGAGAAATAGAGAGACGGGCGTTTTTAATAAAAGTTGTTATTTATTGAGCAGTCTTCTTTCTCATGCAAGAGAAATGAATTGCCACAATTGCAATGCTTATAGTAAAGTAAAGTGCGTACAGTAAAAGGAGTATTATGAAATAATACTGTAAGAGCATTGATATGGTTTCTTAGCCATATGATACTTTAAAATGGATAAAATATATACATACATAAATACATTGACTAACGTACTCAACTGGTGCTTCTAACTAAGCCTACCCCGGTGTACCTGACCTAAGCCTAATACTTGGGAAGGGATGAGTAAGTAGCAGTTTAAGTTAAGTTGGTTAAGATTATTTTGCCAAGAATCTGCATCAAGAATTCTCTTAAGGGTTTAGTCAGCTCCGTACCTTGGTAATAGAATGTGGGAGGTCTGGTATCTCTTTCCACAGGACTTGATATCCCAGCAACCCGCAAGGGTAGGCTGGAAACACCGGAGCTGGATTTTCTCGGCTGGAGAAAAAGACAGCGTCTCTCTCAGTGCGTCAAACGGGAGGGGCGGCTTCCGTGGGCTCTCGCATCAGCGGGGCTCTCGGGCAAGTAGATGGCCGCTCTGCTCCAAACCACCGTGTGTTTGCTTAAGGCAACTGTTGGTATTTTATACCTGGAAGATGCCGGGTTTGACGTAAGGTTGAACATAAGACGTCACTAAGAACTAACAGTTCTTTCTGGACTTCAGGAGTTCTTGTTCAAATCAAAACAAAAGCAGGGGGCATTTCCCGGGCTGCTGGAGGCTTGGTTAGTTTAAAGAACGCGTTGTGCTTTCTAGGAGTCGATGGGAGTAGCCGTGCTGTGCTTTGGACTGCATGGGCTATTACTGAATATGGATCTGATTCTTATGTCTTTATCAGGATATTATTGATTATAACCTCACAAGGGCATAAATCGGGAATATCGAATTAGGGTCCTAGATATAAACACGACAACACTACACATTCGCCTATGATCTGGCACCTTTGTTTTAGTCCTTAACAAATCCAACTTCTGAATGCTCCCTAAAAGGAGCACTCTAGACCTAGCACACCGATCCAACTGCAGATCAATCCTGAAGGGCCTAGGCTATTCCACGAAAAACTGATTGAAATGTGAGCGTTAAGATAGTTCTGCAACTACCTTGAAGAAAAAACCTTTGCCTCAGACTGGGGTCTGCCCTAGAAGAGGCACAGACTCTGTACAGATCTCTATAACGATTTACATACAATAGTGGACACGAGCTTGATCAATACCCTTCTGTAATAAATGGTGCACATGGACACGCTGCACTGCAGACTGCCTGGTACTAATGAGGTGAAACTTTGGCCAAGGAGGTAACAGTAGTACAAAATGCGCCGCATTATGCCACATAATATGCCTTCTTTCATGCCACACATAATTTGCCCTCCCTGACGCATAATTCCGGTGGACCTGCATTTATGCATCAGTGGATTACGGTCAGCCAGACACAAAGTATGCCCATAAAAGAATTACAATTTGCTTTATTATGCTCTATGTTTCGTTAGGTTTTTATTAAAAGACTACATAAAGCATACCCGCATATAAAAATGTAAAATCATACTCAACAGTAAATGAAACAATGGAATTTATCTACAAAGTTTTATTCCCCACATGCCTTAACTTAAACTTCTTTGGTTTGCTCTCAAGCATACATTTTACACACTGTGGCAGCCTATTATTAAACAAACATTTTTGCCACTAATCAGGAATTTATGGTCGTGACGAATTCTTTCTGTCAGTCTTCTCAAGAAGCAAAGGTTTGGGACTCTTGATTCTTTCCTTCAAATTACAGGGTTCAAAGAGAATTAAATTGGCCAGAACCTCGAGGAATAGCCACATTACCACTGAGTGTTAGAGTCGCACAATTGACCAAGTACAGCACTTTAAACTCAGAGAGATGACTGCACTTAACTAAGTTAAAGAAAGGCTCACTGTACATGTAGTTTTCATTTATATGCATTTTCATTTTTAAGAGCACGGAAGAGGCCCAAAAGGACTGCAGACACTGTACAGTCACAGAAAAAGAAACATTTAGACGTGTTTTGTTATATGGTGGGTGCAAACAAAGGATAAGCAGATACATGACGACTGTAGAGGGCAGCAAATGAAATGAAGAACAATGAGCCAGGGCTCGTGGGCTGTTGGGAGGAGGGGACTTTCAGCAGTGGAAGTTGGGCAGAAGGGGGTGAGTGGGTGATGTGAATGTCTTTCATTAGTAGGTAACTTTTGTTCACCGACAAGTGTGATAAGTGGAACCTTTTTAAATGTAGAGAAAGCAGGGCAGTTTCTAATTTTGCAGTGATCAGACCGTCTCTCTAATTTAGGCGACACCATGGAGACTACAAGGTTTCCAAAATTGATGAGATAACGGAGGGATATGATGTGTTAGCTCTCATGTGAACCATTGCTATTTTAGCTGAAGTTAGGGTGAGCAAAGGCATCAGAATAAAGTGCATCGTATGCAACAAGCTCGCTGTGCCTCTATGCTTGTGAAAGGGCGAGATTTTGATCGATACCTTATATCTATTGATCCAAACCTCGATCTGGTCGACTGAACCTTTATTGCCTGTCTTGGAAGGAAACAGTACACCTATCTGCAAATTAGTTCACCCAAGAAAGGACTCTACTCTCAAAGATCACGGACAACTTCTAGGTTTCAAAAGTTTATTGTAAAGATATAATGAGCTGCAAATACAAGCATCTCAGAATGAGATTCACGAGATACACAGGTCCAATTACATACATGTGCTCTCGAAAAGCCCTCAGACGAGCAACAGAAATCACTAACACAAGTTCTAAAAATAGCAAAGCTATCAGCATAGACGCATATCTCTCCTTCATTTAGGTTGGAGGAAAACAAACACAGGTTAGGCGTCCCTACCCTGTTCTAGATGGTATCCCTACTTAACCAAATCCCAACCTAACAAAGGTGTCAGCAATGAATGACCCCCAAGGGAAGTCACCCACTCTAAGTCTCTTGGTGAAAACCTAAAGTTCTCCAGTCATGACCCCTCACTGCCTACCCATCCGCTCTCTAAAGGGTCCTTAGGTCTCTGCTCTAACTCCACCCAGGGGTGCTGTCCCTAATACAAAACAGTCAACAACATTTGAGACGCCCCTTGCGAAACGCCTCTCACGTGGTGCAACTTCAGGCTTTTTCCATGATGCTTTGTATTGGGCCTCAGACGTTAGAGTTGACCTTGCTTCTCAGTCTCTTCTCCGGCCCGCTGATACCCCTTAAACATTCCAGAACCCTCCTCCATGTCTGGGCCGTCTACTGAACAGACCTCTATTCATTCACTTATAATTGGATCCCCCCTTTCCTGTTGCAGACAGATATCTGCCGCCAAGAACCCAACTCTCATAGACTTCTAAAAAAAGCTTGCAACATTTCTCAGCCCAGACATGTACGTGTAAATCAATGCTAAAACATATCAGGCCTACAATATTTCACATTATGATTATAGCATTCAATTTCTTCATTTAATTAAAGCATGTTAAAACTCTTATTCTATTATTTAGAAAACATTACTCTAAATCATGGCCCATTAATGCAATGACCAAAAACGTTAAACAATCTGTGTCGTGAAAAGAAACACCTTCCCTTTTAGCTCCAGCTCTGGCCCTGAGGCCTACCACGTTCTGCGTTTTACCACAGACCATCTTATATGTTAACAGCTACACGACATAGATTCAAAATAATCACGTCTAATAAAATCATATAATGTCACACATTTCTGTATTAGTTCCACTTCTACTTAAATCTCTATATTAGCTATACATTTAGAATATAATTTCAGATACTATTAGCACTCATGGCATTTCTCTTCATGAATTATGCTCTCTATAGGTAAGTGTGATGTACTCATATATTTATATCAGTTTGCGCTCTCTCAGTTCCCCCCTTTGATGACCTCTCGGGGTCATCACTAACATTTAAACTGCAGTTATTGCTGGCATTCTCTGCGCTTCCAGAGCTCTCAGGCTCCTGTACTGATTATCTTGTATGGCAGCCAATCTCTGCAACTGTTCTCTTTGGGCCCTTTCTGACCTTCTTGCTCTGTACCATTTGAATACCCTCACCAATCCCCACAATATTATCCCACAGATCAATATTATGATGATAGGCTTTAGGATATACCAAATAAAGCTTTTGCCTAAGGTGGAAAACCACCCTCCAACTGTACTCATTCCGTGGCCCACCTTTTCCCAGACATTTTCTCTACTCAAGTCTTCGATCTCTTTGTGTATATTAGTTATGTTCTTAATAACTTTCTCAAGGGGTTTTGAAAGGTCTGGAATGTAAGTGCAACATTCCTGAACCTTCAAAGCCTTACAGACTCCGCCCTCTTTTGCTAATAAGACATCTAATGCAAGCCGATTTTGAAGAACCATAGCCCTTATCGATTGCATCTCTCCTTCTACCAGCATTAAGGACTGAGCAGTGCTGGCAGACAACCTGTCGACAACTGTTGCCAGTCGTCTAATTTTAACATCATTAAGGATTATTCCCAAAAGAGGGAACATAGCTCCAAAGACATCTCCAACCATTTCTGCATCGCCTAAATCTCTCCTTCCCCTCGATGATGTCTGGCCCTCAATGATCAATAAGTCTTGTGCATGATATATTTTGGGGAAGACAATTGCCAAGTAACATGATCCATACCAGTTGTCAGGTAGTCTCACGTAAGCATTTCTTCCACATACAAAATACACATTTGGAATCACTTGCATTCCCTTCAGGAAATCCTTAGTGTAGTACTCTAAATTAAAAGCATGTTCACAGTCAACTTCGCCCACGTATACATGTTCATAATACGTTTTGGCTCGGTGAAGACATAACTTTCCTCTCTGCGCTTTATCTAAAGCTATTGGACCACTACTACCCTTTCTCTTGTGTGACTTCTCTTCCTCGGTCCAATCTAATTTCCCTTGTCCTGATTTTTTCAAAATCTTTTGTCTCCTGTAACGATCATCCACCTGCCCTATGAACTTTTTCTCGACTTCTGACACCTTGCATGTCAGATTATTTCTACGGGCATGTGAAGTATCTAAGGTAATCCAAGGAATGAAGAACTTGGCCAATCTGTCTTCACTCTTCCAGTAATCCCATTTATTCATCTGCTTATAATTCGGGACTTCTGGCAACACAGAATCATAATTGGAGAAATAGTATTCAAAACTATCTCTCTCATAAAATATACTAAGCAATAAGCTACATGTAATGCCATATGTCAGAGGGAGGTGATGATATCGAATTCCTTCATCTACAGACGCAGGCAACTGCATGCAGACGTAGCAATCCTTAACCTCCATGGCATCCACGTATTCATACAAAAGTTTAGCATAAGCATTTGACCTAAAGTCTCCTTGGGACTCGTCTACATGTAACCTGCGGGCTTCTGCAGCCAATAACGCTTTCTCTTGAGTGTTTTCCCTTTTCTCACCTGCAACAGTGGGTGTAAGTGTTACTACAGAATTCGCATCAGTTACCTTTACCTCTTCCTCATGTCCCTTTACATAAGAAATTGTTACCACTAAAGCTATTAATATTATCACTCCTACTATTAGTGTACCTATTATACATTTAGCTCTGCGGTTCGGGGTGCCGGCCTCCATTTCGTCAGACAATCTAGCTTTTCCCTTTCTCTTTGCAAAAAAAGTTCTTTTCCTCTCGTTCCTTTACAGTCTCTTTCAATCCTTTTTTGTCTTTAGAATCCACACAGCTGGAGGCTGACAGCCTTTTTCGCAAAAAGTCCTTTCACAGTTCAAAAAGACAACCCTAGCCCTTCTCCATCCACTCAAGGGGTTCCCTAAAATTCTCTGCTTCCTGGGCGCTAGGTAATCTTCTTTTCTTCTGCTTACTTTATTTACAAAGTCCTTTAACAATCGACTATTAGATTTGTGGTTGCAGCTTCAATAGCATAGTTCAATATTTCCATGCGAAGAGTATGCTCTTCATGTGCTGTTATCGTGGTACCAAAGTCGGGGAATTTCAATTCTGTAAGAAACATATGTTTTAACTTGCTGAGGCGGGGAGGTCTGGGGAGCACGAATGTTAGTGACCCTTCTTGTTCGACACCGGGTACCAACAGTTGTATTTCCACGGTGATAATGGGCTCAGAACTGGACACCACCACCGCTCGGATCCTCCCTGTCTCCGGTTTCACAGACATTTGTCGCCAGATATGTCCACTCAGGTGTGGAGTATCTTCTGTTAGGCACACGCACTCTTCCTGACCTCCTTCGGTTCGGTGCCTCAGCGCCCTGAGCACCTTCTTCTGGGTCTGAGTCTTCTGATATCGGAGGAAGGGTTGCTTCTGGAGTTGACCTCAGGCTAGAACTTCTTCTTTGCGGCCAATTTGCTTCTCCACGTGCCCTTCTACTCCTTCTCCTTCTGGTCTGTTCTCGCTCTCTTTCAGACCTGTCAGGGTCAGACTCGTACTCCCAGCTGTCTTCTCCTTCCGTAGCGTCTTCTGTTTCGCTGTTGTACTGACCGTCCTCAGCTTGGTCAGACTCGTTCCCTGCTTCCACTGGCACCTCTACAGCTTGGCTAGCCCCCTCTATGGCTTCTTGGTCCTCAGCTGGACGTCCATCCGAGAGAGGAGCTGTGTCCAGAGGTGCTGGAACCCTTTTCGTATGCGACGCGTGTATCCAGTTGGGCAGGCCTCCCACCTTTACAGCTGTACTTGTGATCAGGATGACCTGGTAGGGCCCACGCCAACGAATATCCAAGCAGCTTCTTCTCACATGTTTCTTCACCAGGACCCAGTCCCCAGGATACAGGTCATGGCAAGGGCCCTGGCACGCTGGAACCTCTGCAGCCTGCACCTGAAGGGACACAGAACGCATGGCGTCAGACAGCCCCTTACAATAGTCCAGGATCATATCATCTGTGATATTTAACAGTGCAGTAGCTGGAATAGATGGCAGTCTCATTGCTCTCCCCATTAACACCTCATGTGGTGACAACCCTGTTCTTCTGTCTGGGGTACTACGAAGGCTCATGAGTACTAATGGCAGGGCATCAGGCCAACTCAGGGTCGTTGAGGAGCAAACTTTCGCTATTCTGGACTTGATCGTGCCATTAATTTGTTCCACAATTCCTGAGGCTTCTGGTCGGTAACTGCAATGGAGCTTTTGGTCTATATTCAGTGCAACACAAATCATCTTCACAAGCTCGCTGTTAAAATGTGTTCCCCTATCTGATTCCAAAAAGGCCGGCACCCCGAAACGAGGGATAAGTTCTCTAAGCAGTAACTTAGCCACTGTGAGGGTGTCGCACCTACGTGTAGGGTATGCCTCAACCCATCTGGAGAACACACAAACAACCACCAGGACATAGCGGAGGCGGTTGCATCTTGGCATTTCAATGAAATCTATCTGCATTCGGTTGAATGGACCTCCAGACCTTCCTATGTGACTTAGTGCAACTGGTGTTCTTTTCCCTACATTCAGCTGCTGGCAGGTCACACAACGCTGGCACACTGCTTCTGCTGCTATTCTAAACTTAGGATTGTACCAAGTCTGTCTAAACACTCTCAGCATAGCATCTCTCCCTAAGTGTACGGGACCATGTATGAGTCTAGCCATTGGACTCACCATCTCATTGGGCAACACTGCTCTGCCGTCTGCTGAGACCCAAAAATGAGTCTCACCCATTACACATCCTGCCTTTACCCATGTTTCCTTTTCTGAATCAGGAGCATTTTCTTGCATGGTTGACAATTCATCCCAAGTATCAACAGTTTCCAGTATCATGGCTAATTCAGTTCTTACATTTATTCCACCCACATCCACCTCTGTGAAAGAGTAACCTTGTTCTGCGCAATACCGCGCAACTTCATCAGCATATCTATTGCCTTTCGAAACAAAGTCCTCATTTTTGGTATGTGCGATGCACTTTACAACTGCGATACTTGCTGGACATTGCAATGCTTCTAACAACAAGCGCACAAACTCTCCATTGCGAATGGGAGAGCCTGAAGAAGTCATGAACCCTCTTTGAGACCATAACTGCCCGTAATCATGAACTACCCCAAACCCGTATTGGCTGTCGGTGTAGATGGTGACTCGAATTTGATTGCCTGCTAAGCAAGCACGTGTTAGGGCAATAATCTCGGCTACCTGAGCGGAGTTTACTCCTTCCAGGCACCCTGCTTCCACAACTCCTTCAATTGTACAAACAGCATAAGCTGCTCTCAACTGCCCAACTTCGTCTCTTACACATGAGCCATCGACAAAGAAAACTTCGTCTGGGTCGGTCAGTGGCTCATCTACGATGTCGGGTCTGGGTTTGGTGCATAGTTCAGTCACATCGAGACAGTCATGGTCTGTATACTCATCATCATCATCAATATCATTTGGAAGTGGCATTAAGGTAGCAGGGTTCAAAACAGAGCATCTCTTGAGGGTCACGTTCTCTGCAGCAAGAATAACTTGCTCATAGCGCGTGAGCCTGCTATTGGTCAGATGCTGTGTTTTGGTCCTGGTCATCAACAGTTCAACAGAATGTGGCACGCACACCTCTAACGGGTGCCCCATGACGATATTTTCACATCTCTCAATGCTGACACCCGTTGCAGCAACGGATTTGAGACATCCGGGCAACGCTGCGGCTACTGGGTCTAAAGTAGCTGAGAAATAAGCAACTGGTCTACGGGCATTCCCATGGATTTGGACCAACACAGACAACGCACAACCTTCTCTCTCACAACAGTAAAGAAAGAATTGTTTATTGTAATCAGGCATTCCCAATGCCGGAGCACGACACAGGTCCTCTCTCAGCTGTAAGAATGCCATCAAACAGTCTTTGTCCCATGGTACCGGATCACTCACCTCCTTGTGCGTCAGTTTTTGCAAAGGTTTTGCTTTCAGTGAAAAGTTCACGATCCACTGTCGGCAATAACCCACCATCCCTAGGAACATCCTGACCTCTCTCTGGGTCTGAGGCGCATTCATTTTCATGATCGCCTCTATCCTATCTGGTGACACTTTTCGTTTGCCTTTCTCAATTCTGTGTCCCAAGTACTGCACTTCTGTCAGGCAGTACTGCAATTTTCCCGGGGATACCTTATGCCCATTGGCAGCTAGGTGATTTAACAAAGCAATGGAGTCTTCCCTGCAAGCTTCTTCTGTGTCTGACGCCACAAGGAGGTCGTCTATGTACTGGACCAGAACTGATTTCTGGGGCAGCACTAGACTTTCAAGATTTTTCTTCAGAAGCTGGTTAAAGATCGATGGACTCTCTGTATACCCCTGAGGGATACGACACCATGTTAGGACGCGATTTTCCAGCTTAAATGCGAAAAGAAAATGGCTATCTTCGTCCAAAGGGATCGAAAAGAAAGCCTGACAAAGATCTATCACAGTGAACCACTCAGCTTGGAATGGAATCTGAAACAGTATCACTGATGGATTCGGTACCACTGGACAACATGAAACGACTATGTTATTAATCTTTCGAAGGTCCTGCACTATCCGAAATTTCCCATTTGGTTTCTGCAGACCCATAATCGGGGAGTTACATGGACTACCCACGATTTCTTTCAGTATTCCCTGTTTAATCATGGACTCGATCACGGGTTTTATGCCTGCAATCGTTTCTGGAGTCAATTTATACTGGGGTGTTCTTGGGAACTCAGCATGCGGTTTCACTACAATTTTCACTGGGTCCACCCCTTTGACCAATCCAATCTCTTCCCCAGTGAAATCCCATACCTCTGTTGCCACTGTCTCTCTCAAATCCCAGGGAAGCTCGTCTACTGTCAAAGTAGGGTACAGCTCCACACATATTCTTGAGTTTGCAACTTTGAAATCTGCATCATCATCATTAGTCAATACCTCCACTCCCTGGGGTGTACAATATATAGTACAATTCAATTTGCACAACAGGTCTCTTCCTAGCAGACACACAGGGCTTGAATCGCAAACCACAAATTGGTGCTCATCGCTGTACTTCCCTATTTTCACCTGTACCGGTTCTGTCAATTGGCTGGTTATTCTCCTGTTTGCGACCCCTACCACCTGTATGGTCTCTCCAGACATGGGCAGGTCTGGAACTGCAGCTGATCTGATCGTGGATCTAGTGGCTCCTGTGTCCACCAGAAATGTCGTAGGGCACCCTGCTACTTCTGCTTCCACATAGGGTCCCCTCTGATCTACCTCTAAGGCTGCCCCAAGGGTGCAGTCTTCTCTTTCCACTCTCTGTCCGGTTAATGGGTCCACATAATAGCATTCTTCCCCTTCCATAAACAGGGGCATTTGTCTATAGGTCTTACCCATACTCCCTACTCGAGGAGGTTGCGGGAACTGGGCTCGGGGAGGAGCCCCCCCCCCTTTGAGCACCTTTCCTTGGTATGGCGTCGCCCCTCTCATAGGTGCGCTCTGGACCTCTTCCTCCTCTATCTCTTGCTCTCCGATCTCTACATTGTAAGGGCACTCGCGTTTCCAATGCCCCAGCTCGTTGCACTGGTGGCACCTAGTCGTTTTCTTCAAGGTAGCTATGTCTACTCTGGGTCTAAAGGTAGTACTCTCCTCATTACCCTTGTTCTGACTGTACTGCTTCTTACCTCCTGTACCTGTCCCTTGCTGCTGTTGTTGCGGTCCCCCCTTTCCTGCTGTCTGCAATTGTACCACCATCAGCTTCTCTTTTAGTTTCTTAGCCTTGGAGTCTACCTCATCACAGCAGTACCTGGCATATCTCAGTATTTCATCTAGGGGTTTACTTTGCCAACAAATCGAGTGTTGCTGAATCATTAAACTAATATCCGGTCTCAGTCCCAGGACGAACTTGGACACGAATTGCCCTATGTCCTTTGGATCCATTACATCCAAGCCGCTATACTGTTTAAACGCCTTCAGCAATCTCTCGTAATATTCATGGACTGTCTCTTTGGGTTCCTGTCTCGTTCTGTCTATTCTGACCCAATCTATGTCTTGCATTGGCACTTTTTCTTTCAGCCAAGTCATCACTCTCTCGAATTTTGCCATCACGATCTCGGACGGCCCATTAGTCCTAGCATCTCTCTCTGGCTCCGTTGTGGGCCACTCAGCGCTAACCTTGCATGCTGTCCACAGATCTCCTGGTACTACAATGTCAAACAGCGTGTTCAGATCTATCCATAGGACTTTTGAGATCTTTACAAACCTCTCTACTTGCTTGTACCACTCCACGGGGCTCTCTCGTAACTTGGGGAAAGATGTGGTAAAAGCAGCTAAATCTCCCCTACTCCAAGGGACATGTACATAGCTCCCATTGGCAACTTCACGCAAAGGGTAAGCTTCTATTCCCTGCTGTCCTGGTGTTATACCAATCATGCTTCTTCTGCCGGTCCCTTTCTTGGACCACCTCTCTTCCCATTTATCTAGTGCCCTCCATGTCCTTATTCCAGTAATCAGTTCCCTTATGTGTGTTTTCAGCCCAATCGTTCTCCTCTCATCTAGATCTCGATCTGAGTAATGTAGCCTGTGGTTACCCTGTAATGCTTTGGTTCTTGACAAGTCCACCATATATTTGCCTGCTAGTTCAACTAACTTCTCATGGACTGCTCTCGCCTTTCGTGTGATGTCCTTTGCCATATACAGTATTTCATCCTGTTCATACATTTCCATTCTTTCTAAAGGCAGGGTACCATCTACCATGTCATCCAGATCTGACCTTAAGCTGGAGACATCAAGTCTCTTGGCTTTTATCTCAGCTCGCAATATGTCTTTTGAAGGGGGCTCACTGGTCTCCCTACCATCCCAACTTCGAGCTCTGCGTTTGGGCTCGGGAGAGTTAATGGGTGCCCTCCCTTGCTCCCATCTCTCCAGGTCCCATGCTCGACCATCTGATCTTGGAAGGTGATGGAACACGGGCCTGTTATCCCTACTCTCTCTCTGCCCACTCTCATCTTCTTCTCTCCTCTCACCGCACATCTCTCTGTTATTTTCCCTCTGGTCGCTACACTCCCTTTGCCTCGTATCGCTCAGTATCCGATACGATCCTTCCTGGTTCCCCATATTCCCTGGGCTGCGCTCATTTCCGTCATCACAGGGACTATGGTGCGACCTCTCACAACTCCCATTCTGTTCTCTGGTGCCGGGCACACAGTGTGGACACTTAAAGCTGTTCCTGTACTCTTGCGCTCTCCTCTCCCCTTCACTGAGTATTGGGCACGCCACCCCTCCACTCCCGGGGCCCCCGTTTTCCAGGTCTGTTCTACCTCCATTCCGGGCCCAATGGGTGACTCCCCTACTCCCTCTACAGTCCCACTCCGGGCTACTCTCCCCAGCCCCGCAGTGAGTTCGTGCTCTGCTGTCCTGACTTTCCCTTTCTGCTTCTGCAGCATTGATGCACCTTTCCTTCACTGCCTCATCCCACTGCTTCATGTACTCATTTAGCTCTTGAAAGGATTTTCGTCCAGATCCCCTCAGATCCATTGGCCATCTAGGGCCCCCAGGATCTCCTCCTGGGTCCCCTGCTGTGTGCATCGGGGTGCTCCACTCTCTGGGTATCGGCATCTGACTTGGGGAATTAGTGGTATCGTTCCTCCTTGCCTGCTCTGCTCTTTCTCTGTCTTTCCGTTTCCGTTCTTCCCCTTTTGCTCTCTCTTGGTCATATATCGATATTATAGGACCTATGGTAACGGGTACCTGTAGTGCATCTGGTAATGGGTAGGATGTGGCGCTTTCCGTTTCCGGCGCTCTTTGTACCACAAACCTACCGACTACCTGTTGCACCTGACTAGGCTGGAGCAACTCTTTCTTTGGCTCAGGATCCCACTCTGAACTGGGAAGCGGTCTATGCTCTCCTGCATTGCCCCCCTTTTCTCCTTCAGTATTCTCGACCTCTCCCCCTGCTCTATTATACGGGGGTGGCCTGTCTGTCAGTAATCTGTTTATCAGGCTGTCCTCTGTTTCGCTCTCTTCATCTTCTTCTAGGGGGCTTTTATTTACTGGCGCCTCTAACACTGGGTATAGTTTATTTATTTCCAAATTATGCACTCTCCATCTTTTAGCATCCGCATCCCACCTGGCATCCTGTACTGCCCTTACCGAGCGTTTCACCCTTTCTTGTCGTCTGTTCATATTCCTTTCATGCGCTGCCCTAAGCCATGCATCAAGGGCTTCAAACTGGGTTGGTCTAGGCAAGGGTCTCTTTGAGGTCATGACTGATTTCAATCGATGTAACACCTCTAATCTGAACGTCCCGTACTTCGGGAACGTCAGTTCCTCGTTTCCTTCAGTAATCTTACTCCACTCTGATATCCAAAGGATCGTATGCAACCCAACATTTACTGCCATATAACGAGCTGGCGTACCCTCCGGCGGGGCTTCTTCCCCTTCATACGATCCCCGCTTCTCTTTCTTAAACAGCGCTTTCAACCATTTAAAACACTTCATAATTATGCGCACAAAATTCAGCCTCGCTACTCTGTTTACTTCCTGATGACAATCCACCAATCCTGTCGCGGCTTTGCTAGCTTGGCCTATCACAGCGCGGTCTTTCTCCTGTTGGCCAATCACGTCGCGACCCTGTATGACGTGTTCGCTAGCTGGCCTATCACAGCGCGGTCTTTCTCCGGTCAGCCAATCACTGCGCGACACCACCTGACGTCTCTTTTCTCCGCTTCGCAGCAGCACCCCTCCTTTCTCAACTCGTCTCCCGGTTATGCATGCGTCCATTCATACACTGAAAAATGACTACTTCCGACCAAGCGGTCACTTCTCTCGACTGTACGTCCACAGTCTATCTGTAATTGTCAACACAACTGACGAGATGTCTATTGTCTCTCTGATAGGTTACTTACACACACAGTAACTTCCGACCAGCGTCCGTTACTCACGCACTCACTCTTACGTTCCCCCTATCTCGGTCTCTCGGGTGATCAATGGTACCTCATGACCCCCTTCACACTAGTTGACAATTACTCTGGGTGTCCGATACACCCGAACCACTTAAGCTCTCCTTGAACTTAAGATTTCCACCGGTTGCGCGCGCTCACAACCTGTTCCACAGTCACTCTACAGACATTCAACTCCGCCAGACATTACAACATAGATACAATACAAAAACACCGCAATCTAACACGCATAACCCTTTATACTCACTCTCGACCGATACTGCTGCTTTTTCTGTCTCACGTCATCCGGATCTTCATCTGCGGGCTGTTCTTCCGATCATCGATTTCTAGGGGCCTTGGGGTAAGCTAACCTGGCCTAGGTCACCGTCCTCAAGAAGGCAACCATCCTCTATAGCTACCAACTGAAAGGGCGAGATTTTGATCGATACCTTATATCTATTGATCCAAACCTCGATCTGGTCGACTGAACCTTTATTGCCTGTCTTGGAAGGAAACAGTACACCTATCTGCAAATTAGTTCACCCAAGAAAGGACTCTACTCTCAAAGATCACGGACAACTTCTAGGTTTCAAAAGTTTATTGTAAAGATATAATGAGCTGCAAATACAAGCATCTCAGAATGAGATTCACGAGATACACAGGTCCAATTACATACATGTGCTCTCGAAAAGCCCTCAGACGAGCAACAGAAATCACTAACACAAGTTCTAAAAATAGCAAAGCTATCAGCATAGACGCATATCTCTCCTTCATTTAGGTTGGAGGAAAACAAACACAGGTTAGGCGTCCCTACCCTGTTCTAGATGGTATCCCTACTTAACCAAATCCCAACCTAACAAAGGTGTCAGCAATGAATGACCCCCAAGGGAAGTCACCCACTCTAAGTCTCTTGGTGAAAACCTAAAGTTCTCCAGTCATGACCCCTCACTGCCTACCCATCCGCTCTCTAAAGGGTCCTTAGGTCTCTGCTCTAACTCCACCCAGGGGTGCTGTCCCTAATACAAAACAGTCAACAACATTTGAGACGCCCCTTGCGAAACGCCTCTCACGTGGTGCAACTTCAGGCTTTTTCCATGATGCTTTGTATTGGGCCTCAGACGTTAGAGTTGACCTTGCTTCTCAGTCTCTTCTCCGGCCCGCTGATACCCCTTAAACATTCCAGAACCCTCCTCCATGTCTGGGCCGTCTACTGAACAGACCTCTATTCATTCACTTATAATTGGATCCCCCCTTTCCTGTTGCAGACAGATATCTGCCGCCAAGAACCCAACTCTCATAGACTTCTAAAAAAAGCTTGCAACATTTCTCAGCCCAGACATGTACGTGTAAATCAATGCTAAAACATATCAGGCCTACAATATTTCACATTATGATTATAGCATTCAATTTCTTCATTTAATTAAAGCATGTTAAAACTCTTATTCTATTATTTAGAAAACATTACTCTAAATCATGGCCCATTAATGCAATGACCAAAAACGTTAAACAATCTGTGTCGTGAAAAGAAACACCTTCCCTTTTAGCTCCAGCTCTGGCCCTGAGGCCTACCACGTTCTGCGTTTTACCACAGACCATCTTATATGTTAACAGCTACACGACATAGATTCAAAATAATCACGTCTAATAAAATCATATAATGTCACACATTTCTGTATTAGTTCCACTTCTACTTAAATCTCTATATTAGCTATACATTTAGAATATAATTTCAGATACTATTAGCACTCATGGCATTTCTCTTCATGAATTATGCTCTCTATAGGTAAGTGTGATGTACTCATATATTTATATCAGTTTGCGCTCTCTCACTTGCGTGCAGTTATGACAGTATTGCATTTCGATGGGCAATGTATAACTAGCACAATAAACAACCACGTTTCTACCCATATGTGAAAGACACCTATCCATTCTTGCATTCACCCACTGTCTCAACATACACACACTCACATTAAGACAAGCCTGACCCTCACTCCTGCACTGAGTCATTATAACAACTCACACACCATTTCACAAAGCATCCACTCGCACTATCCCACACAAGACCCTCACTTGTTTACGCACTTGTACATTCACTCGCTCATCAAGCACCAGCTCACACAAGACCCCTACACATACACTCACTCATAGCAACTGCTGCAGTAGCCTGGCAGTGGTATTACAAAGACGACCTGTAATCTATAAACACAATCATCGTACGCTGATTGGTTAAAACGTTGTCTCCGCCACCAGTGCTGAAAGGTTTTGGACAGAACTCTCCACTGGAATAACACTAACCTTGATCCGGAGTACGGTGCAATCCTCAGTAAATCGTTTAAACGCCTTGTCAAGTGCGCAGCAAGCGCTATATACATGTACTTGCATTACAGGATTGTGTTATCGTGTGCAGGTTTATCGACAACACAGTGTCCCTTTCTCTGCACTTTCCCGCCCCCACATTCAATTCTACCAGTACTAGCAGTGCAGCCCCCTGCACTTTGCAGTCGATGCAATAATGTCAAATACATAATTAATACACATCAAACTATTGATATGTGAACAACCAGCGACTTTAGTTCTAATCCTAACCTGGGCACACATAGCGCCGCCGCCTAACGCCTCAGGTGTGCCGCTTCTGCGCGCTGTAAATAACCGGTGCTTTTGTTAATTTCTGTTGTATTGATTTAAAAATGCACATTTTATAAAAAAAAATGGAATAACAGAACAGAATGTAAATGCATCACTACAACATGGGTAATCTAAGAATGGCGTGTATAGTTTTCCTTAAAACTCAAGCAGTGCGCCTCTTCCGTCTTCTCCCCAGCCCACCAGGCCGTGTTTTGAGTGGCTCAGCGAGATTAACATACTAATGACACGATTATTTCACTGACAGTCGCCCAAGGGGACCCGGGGAGGCCGTAGATGGATAAGAAGCTAAAGAATATTATAGGATATTAATGAGCACGCGGGGCCAAGGCCCTGTGGCGCGAGCCACTGAAGCCATTATCACATGGCAGTATTGGATGTCAGAGAGTGGAGGGGGCCCCGGGGAGCCGCCGCCGGTAATGTGGAAAGAGGAGACGAAGGTCTGGGGGGGGCCATTTATTCATAACCGGGGCAGGCGGCACAGTGTACAGTGAGAGAGCTGCCTGTGTCAATTTGAATTAGACAAGAAAGTGGACTCTGGCATCACATTGCATGGCACATATTCAAAATATATTGCACATTGCACAAATGCACATTCCTAAATCGTAACACTACTACATTGATTCCGACCGACGCGACTCTTACTTTTTCCCACTGGCTGCCTGGTTCGGATCTAGATACATAGACTACAGTGCGACGACGACGAGCTCATCTGCAGCAGGCAAGCACACAGGCAGGGGACGGCTACGGCACCACCAGGCAGCAGACTGTCAGGCAGTTACCGTTACAATGGCCAATCACTGCATGGCTTCACAAGAAGTCACACAGTGATTGGCCATATAAAGTGCGGCTGATGCAGTGTGCCACCACCCAGGCGCGGCATCCAATAATGGATTGCCTGCCCTTCTGCGTGGTGGACCAGCCAATCCTGGCGCTGCATGCAGCACCAGGATTGGCTAAAGGGGCACAGTTACTACTCGCCCTTTGCAACCCCGGGGGCTGCGGTATGGCTGCTGTAAGTAGCAGCACCCCCCCTTGGTCCATCTCTAAGGGGAAGGTAGAAGGCATGTTGAACCGCGCATGCTCGGGCTAGTTAGAGCCCAAAATTTCACATGCGCAGTACTGCTGCAGCTGAGTGTGGACTGTCACTCAAGCTGCAGCAGCCCTGCCCAGCCCCACCCCCTGCGCACTCCAGATTGTGTCGGGTGTGTCCCGCATATACTAGCGCTGCTGCGCTTACATTCTTAATTGCCATCAATGCCTTTAAATATTTTTAGTGTGCAGTCACAGTGCTTGACGACGGTGCCTCCAGGCTTAGTGGGGCTACGCCCCTACGCCCCAGCTGAAAGCCGGACTTACCGTGACGTTTTTCTGGGTGTGGGCACGTACCGCCCCCGGCTCCTGCTCTCATTCTCGCTCACCTGGTTGGTCTGACACAATTGACTTTGCCCGGGGCTCCGGAATTCCTGCTGCCGCTGCTAGTATGGCCCCGAAGACGGCTGCAAAGGCGGCTTCAACAGCGGCAAAAATCCGCGGCGCTGCACGCACTGGCGGTCCTGGCGATCTCGAGGGAAAGGAGCGCCCGGCTGCTGCCGGGGGAGCTGACGCGGTGGCGGCTTCTGGGGGCGCATCAAGGCCAGCTTCTGCTTCAGCGGTGGCGGCCAAAGGCGGTCGGACAGTCCCTGAGCTGTTTCACCGGCGGTCCCTGAAAGAGAAAGCTCCTCTTAAGGGCAGTGATGGCAGAGTGGGGGCAAGCAGCCCGATCCCGCAAAAGTTCTAAAACTTCGTGTTTTGGAGGAGGGGGAGGAAGTCTTAGCATCTCTACATTCACAGTCAGCCCCTGGCTCAACCTTTTGCCATGATGATGGCAGTGGCAAGTTAATTATTGCACCTGAATCTTTCACAACTGCTGTATCTATTTCATCAACAGATCTTAGTCTTAATGACAATATAGGGACGGATGCATCGGTGAGTGGGTCCCGGATATTACTGCCAATAATAAAGAGCGATGGGAGCTCTACTGATTTTTTTCCCTCTGGCCGATGCATTCTGGGAACTGTAGTTCAGCCAACTACCCAAGTCTTGCCCAACTGCGATTCAAATGATAAGTCATCATCGTCTGACTTGCTCAACCCTTTCACGGACGTCATTTCTCATACAAAGGAGTCTGAGGGAACAGAAGCCACTGACAAGTTTTATTCTATGTCAGATCACTATGTTTCCTTTGCGGATGAGGGGGGGAGAGCTAGAATGGTCAGACTATGACAGTGAGTCTGGTGATTGGCGTTTAAGCGAGGCATTCTAAGATGAGATGCCATCTGGGGGCGCTAGTACAGTCGGTAAGATCACTAAACCTAAAGCTCCCCCCAGTTGTTAGCAAGGAGCGACTCAGGCTCTATACCAGCAAGTCCGGGCCAGATTACTCCAAGGAACCCTGCCAACCCTGTCGTTCTTACAGACCCCCGATCGGAACCGCCGGAGGAAGTGACTCTATCTATAATTTATCAAACGATCATTGCAGGAGGAGGCGCAACAGGAGAATGTGCGTATGCAGGGGGCCTGCCACAGAATGCAAAATTCAATCCGCAGGGTTGCGAAAACTTGCTGGGATATTGCTGCCAGGATTGGAGAGGCTGAGGAACCAATTTCTGTTCTGGAAGATGCTGTCGCGGCTCAGAAGGGACTGGTGAGTGTGATTAAGGATCAGCGGGAGGATATGCTCCGGAAGTTGACTGATTTGGAAAATAGGGCCAGAAGAAAGAATCTGAGAATTTTAGGAATTGATGAAGGCAAAGGTGAAGATGTTAGGCAGTTCGTAGTGGCACTATTCACTGAAGCCTTTCCAGAGGTTACGCAGTGGGACTGGCGTCTGCAAATACAGCGAGCACATCGGTTCCCGCTCCAGAAAAGGCAGTCTCCTCGTCCTTCTGGTGCTACTGTCGCCATGCCATGAGCAATCTTGATTTGCTTTAATAATTTTCTGGCTCAAGAGAAAATATATGATCTTGCTAGACCAGACAGGAGGAGGACGGGGAAGGGCTGCCAATTTTATGTCCGGCCTGATTTTTGCCCGGCAACAGTGGAGTGAAGGTGGCAGCTTTACCAGCTGATAACTTTGTTTCAGGCCAAGGGCGCGCAGGCTTTCCTACTTTTCCCATCTAAGTTGTAAGTAATTTTTAAGGCTCAAACAAAGTACTTTGTCTCGGAGATACAGGCAAAGGAGTTTCTGGACTCTATTTAATTAGTACTGCTGTACATGGCTTGGTACTGGGGACGGGGGCGCTTATAGTCGGGGTTGTAGCATCATCGGCAGATCTGATCACATTGTTTTTTCTTTCAATCTCTTGTTTTTGTTGTGGTTTAGTGATCAGGTTCAGCCTTTCAATTGTGTTAGCAGGGGGGTGTGGGGTCCAGGGGAATTGGGGTGGTAACCAACCTAAACCATCAAAAGTACTACGGTCCTGTTGCTCTACAAGGGGGGTGAGGGGTTGGGATGGTGTGGGGAAGTGTTCTGGATGGGGTATGGGGTAGGTGGTGGGGGGTGTTGTGCGGTTGGTTTGTTTTTTCGGGTGTAAGGTCGAGTTGGGGGAATGTGTGCTTGGCTATTGAGAGCAGAACTTGCTTTGCTAAATTCTGGATTATTTTGATGATTACTGTGTTTTTTGTGATTACTGAAAATTTGCTTTTGGATTATGGAGAGGGTGACATAAACTTGTTCATAAATGGGGCGGAATAGACTACGCTTTTGTTCATGGAATATTTGTGGATTAAATGACGGGAAAAAACGTGGGATGTTTTACAAGATTCTTCAAATGATGCAGGTTGATATATTGTGTCTTCAGGAGACCCATATTCCATGGAGTATTCGCTGGCTCTTAAGACTGCCCGGGTATGAGTTATTGGCCTGTTCCTGTGAGACCTCTATGATCAGGGGTGTGGCTATTCTGCTGAAGAAGGGGGTCGGTTGCCTTAAGAGAGTTAAAGAGGACAATGCGGGCAGGTGGGTGATAGCTGAGATAATGATAAATAACCGTCGCCTGTCGGTTTGTTCAATTTATGGCCCTAACTTGGATGACCCTGAGGTCCTTAGAAATATCAACATGGAACTAGCAGCATGGTCGCACCCAATGATGTTCTATGGGGATTTTAATATTAATTTAGCCAGTCAATTCAATTTGGTAATCGACCGAAATTCTGAAGGTAGGAAACCCCGTGTGTTCAAGGCTTTGCAAACCTCAATTGTCAAACATGGTCTGATAGACCTTTGGCACTACCATCATCAAGACAAGGACGGGTATACATTCTATTCTATCTAACAAAAAGGTTCGTCTTGATTATGCTGTCCTATCTGATCAGTATGCAGGGACGGCAACTATTGAGGTGGTGCCAAGGATCTTATCAGATCATAATGCTTTAGTGGTAGAGTTTCCCTGGGACCGCCCTATTAAACAGCTTAGGTCTTGGACATTTGAGAGGAAGCTCCTTGTAGAGCAACTATACTAGGACCACATGGGGCGTTGGATCTCAGAGTTTATGTATATCAATAGGGGGACTGCCTCGGACTGTGTAGTCTGGGACTCATTTAAAGCAGCGTTGCGCGGAGAAACGAAAAGTTTTGCTGCCCATCGATGGAAGATTGCACAGGTTCAGACTAAAAGTCAGTTAGAGGAGTTATGCTCAGCAGAGTTGGAGTTAAGCACCAACATTCGGTTAGGTCATGAGATTTCCCAGAGTCAGAAGGCGGTGACCATATTAAAATCTAAACTGCTGGAGTCTTTTTGCTGGGATTTGGCGGCTAAATATGTCCATTTCCGAACCTCGATGTATGAATTTGGCGAAAACTCGGGCAGGGTCTTAGCCAAGAGACTTCAGCAAAAGTGTGTGGCAAACCGTATTGTTCGTGTTATGGATCAGCAGGGCTGTATTCAGGATACCCCATGGGGTGTAATGGATGTCTATATGAAATTTTATGCTATTGTCTATACTGAGGAGGCTAATGTCATTCAGAATCAGGTTGGTGTGCATGATTTTCTGCATGCTATAGATACCCCGAGGATAACAACAGAACAAAATGAGGTACTCTCTGCACCTAATACTTCGGAAGAGGTGGAGGTTGCAATTAAATCTCTGGCTAATGGTGGGGCTGCTGGCCCTGATCTTATTCATTTAGAATTTTACAAGACCTTTTCTGCAGTGATAAGACAGGATCTGCTTGCTGTATTTAGGGCCGCACAGGCAGGTGTTATTCCTGACTCTTGGCGACAAACCACGGTCGTATTATTTAAAAAGGAAGGCAAAGATGAGCTGAATCTCTCTTCATACCGGCCAATATCACTCATCAACACCGATAGCAAAATTTACTCCAGGATCCTGGCTTTTAGATTAGCGCGCTTCATAGTTCCTTTGGTCTCATTACGCCAATATGGGTTTATTCCCGGCAGGGATACAACCAACTATGTCCGGTGCATTATTGCGCTCCTGGATTGGGCGCAGGCCACAGGTTCTCTCCTCGGGGTGATCCTGTTGGATGCCGAGAAGGCGTTTGACAGGGTCTCCTGGGGGTTCCTGTGGTCTGTGCTGCACTGGAAAGGGTTCTGTGCTGAGTTTATACAGGCTCTTCAGGCACTTTATATCTCTCCATTGTGACAATCCGTATTTCAGGGCAAGAATCAGGGTGCTTTAACATCATGAGGGGAACCAGACAAGGCTGCCCCTGCTCGCCCCTGCTATTCTCCCTGTTTATTGAGCCTTTTCTCAATATGATTGAAGCGTGTCAGGATATACCGCCGTTAGGGTTCATGGAGTAGAATACAAGGCATTGGCTATGTCGATGATATTGTCGTTCTAACTGATGATGTTGGGTCCACATTTGCGGCCCTAGAGACTTTGGCCGCTCAATTATGTAATAAGATCAACCAGTGTAAGTCAATGGGAAAGATAGTCCTAACAACAATGAAAAACAATGCTAGGATTTTTTCGCTGCAGGACATGTAAAACTTAAATACGCATGTCCTACTTTAGAAATACAATGCATCTTGTTCTAGGAGCCTTTAGGGCCTACTTTAGAGGTAGCTTATAAATATTAAAAAGGAAGGTTTGAGCCTGGTAAAATGGATGTATTTTGCCAAGTAGATATGGCAGATTTAAACCGCACTCCAAGCTGCAGTGGGAAACAAGAAACACTTCCTGATAACCGTCAGAGCAGGGAGGCCGCTTTTTAACATACAGATTTTATCGTCTGAACCACTCTCATTGAATCATTTGGTTCAGTTTGCTGCCAAAGGTTTCAAAATATGATACGCGAATTCATGAGCGTGCTGAGAATTAAAAATAGCATTTCTGTCCATACTAATATTATAAAGAGAGAGCCCAAACCTTTGAGGCGGGTAATCTCAGTAACCACAGCACCAATCACAACATCCAATACAGCGTTGGGAAGGGCAGTTGCAGCAGAAGGATATAGGCTATGCAGACGGCCACCATATATATATTTTTTTTTGCAGAGTTTTATATAGCGCAAACTTGACCCAAACTGAATCAGGTATCACAGCGCTTTACATAGCACCAGGTACGTTACATGAGGACACACATTCTTTTTTGTTAGGCACGGGGAGATTAAGTGATTTGCCCAGAATCACAGGATGTTTGGCGTTGTTACCGAGACTCGAACCCAGATCCCCAGGTCCGAGGTCGAGCACCTTAGCCGTTAGGCCAACTCCTCTATACATTTAAAAGGTAAAAGAACCGTACCAGCAAAGTAGTCCCTTGTGGGCATGTCTGCGTTGTGCTGTGGGCGTGGGCTGGGGGCGTGACTAACGCTGGGGGCTTGTGGTACGGCCATCACATCGTGGGCTGCGTGGTGTGTGCTGGGGGCGTGACAAACGCAGGGGGCGTGTGTCCACCCTTCATGCCATGTGAGTCGTACATACAAGCGCCAATTATGTTGCTGCGCAGCACCAAGGGGCACACTGGGGGCGTGACACGCTGGGGGCGTGAGAAATGCTGAGGGCGTATGTCCGGCCTTCATGCCATGTGAACGCAATTGTGCCGCATCAAGGGGCATGCTGGGGGCGTGAGAAACGCTGGGGGCGTGTGCTACGTTGCGCCCTTCATGCCATGTGGGTCGTACATTAATAAGAAGATCGTCTGCTGTGGCCGTGTGCTGGGGGCGTGACAAACGCGTTCACCTGGAGGCCTGGTAATTAACATTACTGCAGCCTCTCCTGCACGCTGTTACTGAACTCTCTCATTCAACGAATTTACACGCGCCTGCTACCATCAACCAGGGCTCTAGCTGGGCTCAGGCGGCGGATCAGTACACTATTTACACGCGCCTGATAACATCAACGAGGGCTGCAGCTGGGCCTTCTCCGTCCCTATTCTAATGAAACAAAAAATGTTGTCTACCGCGAGATTTTAAAATAAATTGCCCATGCCAAATACACACATTACACACATTCTATTTCATACCCGGACAGCGTCGGGACGGGCTGCTAGTATATAATATAATTTTTATACAAATGAAACTTTTTATCAAATCCCTATACCAGAATAATACGGTGGCTCTGACGGAGATAGAAACAGAACTAATCCAATAAAAGACGCCTTATCAAGGAAATATTACCTGAGGCAAGAATATCACATTCTACCGATTATGCAATAGATTAAGCATAATCCACCCAATATAAAGAGCTTATGAACATTTTCTGTCCTGAAGAAGGTGATAGGTTTGAATGAACACCAAAACGCTGCGTCGACTCTTTTAACTTCATGTTTGTCATAATAAGAGACTTTTTTTTAACTTTATGTGTGTCATAATTAGATTGTAACCTGTATTGGGAGGCATACTATCTATGACTTTGGATTGACTGTGTATTGTTTTTCTGGTTTTGTTTTTAAGTTTTAATACATTTTCTAAATATAATCGGTGATTTGAATAAAAGTATTCTGTGAGGACCTGATTGTTGCTACTGTGGTACAATAGAAAAATGTTATAGTCTTTCAGGAAAGGGCAGAGCTGATGTAGTGAACGAATTAGAAACATGACCTGTTAACTTTTCCACATTTCACTTGGCCCCAGTAAGGTATTTTGTCCTCTGAGATATTTAGATATAGGGGCTTTTTGTGTTTTCTTTATATCAATACCCCTGTCCCTCTGTGTAACACAGAGGTTTTTCCCTTCTTTTTCAATTGTGGCAAGCAAGAGACATGTGTTATAAGGCTACTTTAGCTGGTTAGCACAATGAGTGCTGCAGGCCCATTGGTAGCATTTCATTTACAACTCCCGGAGAACATGTACAACCATCTACTAAGGACTTACAAGTAAATTAGAATGCCAATTAGGTGTATGGCAATTGTACCAAGTTTCAATGGGAGATTATAAGCACTTTAGCGCTGTTTAGCAGTAGTTAAAGTGCACAGAGTCCTAAAGCCAACAAAAACAAATTCAGCAAAACAGGAGGAGTGAAGGCAAACAGTTTGGGGGAATATCACACCAAGGATATCAGGTCTATTGGTTTTTTACACGATGCCTGCTTTCTGGGGCACTGATGACCAGATAAGGAGGTGAGTGGAAACTTGCTAGATTGGGTGGCTGAATTCAGTGACATCACTTTTTTGTCTATTACATCGAGTTGTGTATCATAGAAGGAAGTGCAATCAGCACCATTGTGCCCTTACAAAATGCCACTGATAATAAAGGCTTTGGGTATGTTAGTTGGTCACATTACAGAGTATTGTTAGGCAGTGACAAAGCAAATATCACAACACGTCACTCCCGATGCCATATGCATCTAGGAAAGGCTGACAATCCCTTACAACATAGTCTGGTGCACTCTATTGTTTGCCTCTTGTACTACATTTTGAATTTACCAGCCAGGTTATTTGTTGCTTATGTTCACATTCCATTGCATCCTTCTCCATTGAATGCACCATCAGAATATCTCACACTAGATGCCATAAACATAATGTTTAAGCCCCATAGTTCATTTAAAAAACCTGGGGTGAAACCCCCCTAATTTACATTTTACCTATCTATAGTTGTATGTTGTATATGCCCCAACCAGAGCATCTGCCCCTGCTTCCAACATTTACACAGTGTTAGAATTGGGGGTCTCTGGTTGGCGCAAGTAGGTACTTGTGACAAGCAGGGACCCTCTCCTCTAAGTCAGGGCAAAGGATGACCCTTCAGAATTACCCTTGCTCACCCTCTAGGTGCGTGGCGTGAGCAGCCAAGGCGATTCTCCAGGCGTTAGTCAGTTAAGCATTTGTAGACACACACACAGTAAAATATACCAATCCCCCCACAAATGGACACCAGGCTGAGAGTATATAAAAATACGCTTCTTTATGTAAAATATATATATCTCTTAGGTCAGACTTATCACAAGATCAAATAACGGTTCTGTATGCCCACAGGTTGTAAATAGGCAAGCTCTCTTTTAGTTGTAGTTCAAAAATGCACTGTTCTTCTCTTAAGTTGTATTCCACAGTGTTCTCTTGATTCTTTGTTCGTTTCTGCACTCGGTTGCGCTTTAGACGGGTGAAATCCCGACGCCCTGCCAAGTCTCACGCTTCCCGCGTGAGACGCGATCGGCCCGGCCGGGTCTCTGACAGCTGATGGCCCCCCTGATCTGCGGAACCCCCTCGGGGGGGAAACACCGACCTCAGAGCTGTCCAGGTGGAGGGGAGGCCCACGGACCCAGCGCAGCCCCAGTCACTCGGGCAGGGGCTCTGATTGCAGCCTCGTCTCCCCGACAGCTAAAGGATTCCAGCGGGAGGGGCTGGAGCGCTCTTCTCAGCGCGGAGCTGCAGGCAGGCACACAGAGCGGTGCGAGTCAGCGGAACAGGGGCGGCTCGCACCGCGGGTGATATTCACAATTCCTGGGCCCTTGCAGGCTGGCAACCCCAAAATCAAGGGTAGAAACAAACGTTGCGGGCCCCGAGCCCGTTGACGGTCTCGGTGGCGGCTTTCCTCCGGGGACAAAGGCGAGGTGCCCAGTGGCTCAGGCAGAGCGAGGCTGGCACCCGAGGCGTCCGTCCAGTTCGGAGGTCTGTCCCCTGGGTCTGTTTGCGTCCGGTGGGGATTTCTGGCGGGAGGGTGAGGCACCGCAGCGGGCCCTCTTAGGCGGTCGACACAGCGATCCCCTCAGCGGGGGAAGAGCGGCTCAACGGAGCGGAGCTCTTCCTCGGCGGGGACGAGGAGACACAGTCGGTCGCGGCCTCAGGGAGGGGCTGGAGGGCACCACAGCAGCGAGCCTTCCAGGCGGTCAACACAGCGATCTCCTCAGCGGGGGGAGAGCAGCTCAACGGAGCGGAGCTCTTCCTCGGCGGGGACGAGGAGACACAGTCGGTCACGGCCTCAGGGAGGGGCTGGGGGCACCAAGGTCACAGCTCCGGCAGTAGTAGATATCCCGGTTAATTACCGGCAGACGAGCAGAGGCAGGTTGAGCCAGATGGTCCTGTGGCTCAGGTCAGGGGGCAAGCTCAGTCAAGCCCTTGGAGAATGTTCAAGCACAAAGCAGCAAAGTCTTTTCTTATCAAGTCTTTTCCTCTCCTTTCTCAGCAAGGCAAGCAGCAGGCCAGTTCTCCCAGCGTCTCTTCTCCTTCTAGTCGGGCAGAGGTCCTTCGTGGTGAAACAGGATTCTGATTTACAAGGAGCAGGGCTCCTACTTTTATACACAGTTTCTTTTGTTCTCACTGGCCAGGGGGGCCTCTGCATAACTGCTCTCAGCTCCTGAGCACTTGTGGTGGGTACTTCTGGCTTCTGCATTCAGTGTGAGGGCAGGCACAACAGCCGCTCCCCAGGGGGGCGGAGCCGGCATTGTGAAGACAGGGGCAGCCTGAGCACTCTGTTGACAAGCTTCGGTCCTTCCTGGGCCAGGTGCAGGCTGAGTCATCAGTCGCTCCCCAGGAGGGTGGAGCCAGCATTGTGGTGGCAGAGCACAGCCTGATGCATCATTCAGGGGAAACTCCCACCACCCATTAAGGGGTCCTCCTGCTAATCACTACCTGTCAACTCCCAGCCCTGTCACTCACACACACCAGACAGTCAGATCCACATCCAAGCAGAGGCGGGCTGAAATGGTTAGGCAAGCAAATGCTAACTTTCTAAAAGTAGCATTTGCAAACACAGGATATTAAAATAAACTTTACTAAAAGAAGTATTTTATTATTCTGAGTTCAGGCATACTAAACATTAATTTCTACCATGTTCCCTGAGCCTGCTGGGATTATAGAGTGTAATAATTCCAGCAGCCCATCTGGCCTAGAAGGGAACTGGTAGCCTTACAATAGTGAAAAACGAATTTGGCAGTAATTCACTATTAGAACATGCCACACACATCAGGGCATGTTCTACCTTACACTTACAATGCACCCTGCCCTTAGGCCTACCATAGGGGTGACTAATATGAAGTTAAGGGAAGGTTTAGGGGCTGGCAAGTGTGTGCACTTGCCCAGCCAGCATGACAGTACCAGACTGCACGCAGGTTCTGCAATGGCAGACCCTAGACACATTTTAAGGCTGCTTCTGTGGGTGGCGCAATCAGCGCTGCAGGCCCACTAGCAGTATTGGCATTCACAAGCCCTGGCACTCCTGGTGCACTTTACTAGGGACTGACAGTAAATCCAATGAACCAATCATGGACATCAATCACATATATACTTTTCAACAGGGAGAGCATATGCACTTTAGCACTGGTCAGCAGTGGTAAAAGTGCCCAGAGTCATTAAACCAACAAAAACAGGTCAGAGAGAGTATTGGAGGAAGGCAAAAAGTTCAGGGATGACCCTGCCAAGAAGGCCAGGTCCAACACAACCCCCTTCCAGCCAAAACGCAGGGTAGACCAATCACCACCGTGATGGGCTTCCCTGCTTTGGGCGATAGAACCTGGACCTGGCCCGCAACAGCAGGGGCACATTCCAGTTCTACGCCAATCTGAACCTATTTCAAATCCTCTGTCCATACTCTCAGGGTCCACCAAGCCAATCCCTGGGGCACCCTTTTCTTCCTCTGTGGACACCACCTGTGCAGCCTCTAACCTTAACTGGCTCACAGGTGTGTCCCAACAGGCAGTCATCAAATCACAGTGGCCACTGACGGTAGTCAGGGCTGAGACCCAGGCCTCATGCCTCTCAGGGCTCTCAAACCTCTGTGGCCTCAGAGAGCGGGGGGCAGTAGCCCCAGGTGCTTGGCACCTTTTGTCCCTTCTCTCTTCTGTTAGTCCAGGTATGCTATCCTGGCACTGACCCACCAGCCCCAGGCCTGTACCTGGCGGCTGGACCAAACACTGGAGTGGCCTCTCCCACACCCGGTCCTCTTCCTTGGGGCTCTGTACCCTCCCACCTGGAGTGGTACCCCCTTCCAGAATTGTCAGGGCACCTGTGGCAGGTGATCTGCACAATTCGCCCACCAGTTCAGGGGTGCTATCCTGCAACTGGGGCACCAGGTCAGGGGGGACACCCTGCACCTGGCCCTCTACCTTAGGGTCTAAACCCTCAAACTGCACCGGGGTCAGAGGCAAGGACTCCCTCCCTCTGCACCCCCTTCCAGGGTCCGGCCCACTCCCAACTGGAGTGGTACCCCTAGAAGTGACATGGGTCAGGACACTGATTACAGTGGTCCCACCCTCCAGGTCAGACAACACCTGAACCTGGCTCTCCAACTCAGGGACCCAACCCTGCAGTTGAACAATTGCCTGGCGCACCAGGACTTCTCGGGGAGCACACATGCCCCCCCTGAGGGTGGCACATAGCTCCTGTGCCGTGCAACAGTCTGCCTGGCGCAGATCTCCCAGCCTCTGTCCCTCTGACAGTGTGGGAAGATCCCCCAGGACAGAAGTGGTGTCCCCATGGTCATTCACTGGGGACACAGCCCTGCTGGCTGGCCCCTGACCCAATGGTTCTTCCACTGGGGACTCTTTTCCCCTCTCGCCCCTCTTTCTGGACTTCTGCACCCTCCCAACTGGAGTGGTACTGCCAGTCACCAGAACTACTGGAGCCCTGTTTACAGAGCCTCCACGTTCTCTAGCCACTGGGGGATCCCCCTTGAAGGGTGACTCATCCTGACAGCCTAGGCTCCCCACCTGGTGTTCCCTTAAAGAACCATCCAGGCTCTGAGACTGAGGTTGGGCACTACCGGGACAACACCCATTCTCACTCCTTCCCCTTAAGGACAGGACGTGAGGCCCTACACCCCTCTCACTGCTACAGGACCTAGCTGGGCTACTCTGCGCCACATCCACCACTCTGGGCTGGAAGATACCTGAGCCACCCCCCTTAGGATCACACCCCAATGCCTCTCCAGACCCTCTGGAATCCACCACAAGGTCTGCCTCCAATGTGAGCTCCCTGGGGTCAGAGAACTCACTCTCAAACAGGTGTTGGCATAGCTCTGGAAAACTGGGACTTAAAGTATGCTCTCCCACAATTGGATTACACAGCCCCCTAGCAGGGTTAACCAAACTATCCTTCACCTCACCATCCAGCGCCTCACACACATACTCCACACCATTCTCCTGAGACTGGCCAGACAGTAGCGGACTGTCTCTGTCGCACAACCCACACTCTTCTGGGCGGTCCTTACACTCACCCACCAGGACCTCAACCATGGGGGAATCCCTCCCACCACTAGGACCATGAACTCCTACGCCAGCCACCCTATTCCCTTCAGGGACGCTGCGCACTACTGGAGCTACCTCATGCCCTTGAACCTCCTGGTGTAAGTTAACCCCCTCCAAGTCAGGTGCCATATCTCTAGGTGCGCGCGCTATGCTGTCAGCACTAGATACCTGAATGTTGCTGCCACCAGCTGAGCTGGACTCCACCTCCAGCCCAGCAAAACTCAATCCACGAGCTACACAAATCTCTGGATGTTGGGCTGAAGCCCTCCTGGCTTCAAGCTCCAAGTCAAGTTCTTTCATCCTCAAGTAGTGAGCTCTTTGGTGTTTTAGCGCCTCCATGGCTAATTTTTGGCTTTCCATTGCCAATTTATGCTTGTCCATTTCCATTTGTCCTTTTAATTTCGCCATCTCTATTTCATGCGCCCTGGTTGCTGCCCTGTCTGCCAACTCCTCTGGCGACAGGCATCTGGTTGCTGCCTTTTCCATCCTCACTGAACCAGGCATGACGTTTCACAAGCACATGGAGATCTCCCAGCAAAATTATAGAAATGGAAACCTGTGGCTGCGTTATAGGTCTGCTCTCACTATGTGGTGATCAGTAATTCACTGTATGTCAACTACAAATGCAAATTCGCAAATCCTCACCGCTGCGTCCAATGTTAGAATTGGGGGTCTCTGGTTGGCGCAAGTAGGTACTTGTGACAAGCAGGGACCCTCTCCTCTAAGTCAGGGCAAAGGATGACCCTTCAGAATTACCCTTGCTCACCCTCTAGGTGCGTGGCGTGAGCAGCCAAGGCGATTCTCCAGGCGTTAGTCAGTTAAGCATTTGTAGACACACACACAGTAAAATATACCAATCCCCCCACAAATGGACACCAGGCTGTGAGTATATAAAAATACGCTTCTTTATGTAAAATATATATATCTCTTAGGTCAGACTTATCACAAGATCAAATAACGGTTCTGTATGCCCACAGGTTGTAAATAGGCAAGCTCTCTTTTAGTTGTAGTTCAAAAATGCACTGTTCTTCTCTTAAGTTGTATTCCACAGTGTTCTCTTGATTCTTTGTTCGTTTCTGCACTCGGTTGCGCTTTAGACGGGTGAAATCCCGACGCCCTGCCAAGTCTCACGCTTCCCGCGTGAGACGCGATCGGCCCGGCCGGGTCTCTGACAGCTGATGGCCCCCCTGATCTGCGGAACCCCCTCGGGGGGGAAACACCGACCTCAGAGCTGTCCAGGTGGAGGGGAGGCCCACGGACCCAGCGCAGCCCCAGTCACTCGGGCAGGGGCTCTGATTGCAGCCTCGTCTCCCCGACAGCTAAAGGATTCCAGCGGGAGGGGCTGGAGCGCTCTTCTCAGCGCGGAGCTGCAGGCAGGCACACAGAGCGGTGCGAGTCAGCGGAACAGGGGCGGCTCGCACCGCGGGTGATATTCACAATTCCTGGGCCCTTGCAGGCAGGCTGGCAACCCCAAAATCAAGGGTAGAAACAAACGTTGCGGGCCCCGAGCCCGTTGACGGTCTCGGTGGCGGCTTTCCTCCGGGGACAAAGGCGAGGTGCCCAGCGGCTCAGGCAGAGCGAGGCTGGCACCCGAGGCGTCCGTCCAGTTCGGAGGTCTGTCCCCTGGGTCTGTTTGCGTCCGGTGGGGATTTCTGGCGGGAGGGTGAGGCACCGCAGCGGGCCCTCTTAGGCGGTCGACACAGCGATCCCCTCAGCGGGGGAAGAGCGGCTCAACGGAGCGGAGCTCTTCCTCGGCGGGGACGAGGAGACACAGTCGGTCGCGGCCTCAGGGAGGGGCTGGAGGGCACCACAGCAGCGAGCCTTCCAGGCGGTCAACACAGCGATCTCCTCAGCGGGGGGAGAGCAGCTCAACGGAGCGGAGCTCTTCCTCGGCGGGGACGAGGAGACACAGTCGGTCACGGCCTCAGGGAGGGGCTGGGGGCACCAAGGTCACAGCTCCGGCAGTAGTAGATATCCCGGTTAATTACCGGCAGACGAGCAGAGGCAGGTTGAGCCAGATGGTCCTGTGGCTCAGGTCAGGGGGCAAGCTCAGTCAAGCCCTTGGAGAATGTTCAAGCACAAAGCAGCAAAGTCTTTTCTTATCAAGTCTTTTCCTCTCCTTTCTCAGCAAGGCAAGCAGCAGGCCAGTTCTCCCAGCGTCTCTTCTCCTTCTAGTCGGGCAGAGGTCCTTCGTGGTGAAACAGGATTCTGATTTACAAGGAGCAGGGCTCCTACTTTTATACACAGTTTCTTTTGTTCTCACTGGCCAGGGGGGCCTCTGCATAACTGCTCTCAGCTCCTGAGCACTTGTGGTGGGTACTTCTGGCTTCTGCATTCAGTGTGAGGGCAGGCACAACAGCCGCTCCCCAGGGGGGCGGAGCCGGCATTGTGAAGACAGGGGCAGCCTGAGCACTCTGTTGACAAGCTTCGGTCCTTCCTGGGCCAGGTGCAGGCTGAGTCATCAGTCGCTCCCCAGGAGGGTGGAGCCAGCATTGTGGTGGCAGAGCACAGCCTGATGCATCATTCAGGGGAAACTCCCACCACCCATTAAGGGGTCCTCCTGCTAATCACTACCTGTCAACTCCCAGCCCTGTCACTCACACACACCAGACAGTCAGATCCACATCCAAGCAGAGGCGGGCTGAAATGGTTAGGCAAGCAAATGCTAACTTTCTAAAAGTAGCATTTGCAAACACAGGATATTAAAATAAACTTTACTAAAAGAAGTATTTTATTATTCTGAGTTCAGGCATACTAAACATTAATTTCTACCATGTTCCCTGAGCCTGCTGGGATTATAGAGTGTAATAATTCCAGCAGCCCATCTGGCCTAGAAGGGAACTGGTAGCCTTACAATAGTGAAAAACGAATTTGGCAGTAATTCACTATTAGAACATGCCACACACATCAGGGCATGTTCTACCTTACACTTACAATGCACCCTGCCCTTAGGCCTACCATAGGGGTGACTAATATGAAGTTAAGGGAAGGTTTAGGGGCTGGCAAGTGTGTGCACTTGCCCAGCCAGCATGACAGTACCAGACTGCACGCAGGTTCTGCAATGGCAGACCCTAGACACATTTTAAGGCTGCTTCTGTGGGTGGCGCAATCAGCGCTGCAGGCCCACTAGCAGTATTGGCATTCACAAGCCCTGGCACTCCTGGTGAACTTTACTAGGGACTGACAGTAAATCCAATGAACCAATCATGGACATCAATCACATATATACTTTTCAACAGGGAGAGCATATGCACTTTAGCACTGGTCAGCAGTGGTAAAAGTGCCCAGAGTCATTAAACCAACAAAAACAGGTCAGAGAGAGTATTGGAGGAAGGCAAAAAGTTCAGGGATGACCCTGCCAAGAAGGCCAGGTCCAACACACAGGAACAGTGGAGTGATATTGGAACTATATATAACCTGTAAAAAAGTGTTTTAAAAATGGCTTCCGTCACCCAACCCCCTCCACTCTTGGGATACCCTCCCTCTCCTTCAAACAAGAAAATGTACACCTGACAGCCTGCCACCCACCCCCACCATCCTCTTAAACTACCCCACTTCCAAATATAAAAAACCTTGCTTACTGTCACCCACAGGCACCACACTCTGCTTATAACCCCGCACAGGCTTTCGTCAGAGAACTAAACCAACATATTAGCTGGTCTCCTGCCAGCCACCCCATTACCCTCTGCAAACCCTCCCAACAAAACTCAAAAAAGATGGTACCTGGCCTTCTGCCATCTTCCTCTAGCACTCTCGGAGGAATTGCACCGCTTCCCATCCCAAAGTCGTGTTCCCCCAGTCACAGACTGAGAACGGGGAGCAGGCACCATGCGGATAGTAGCTTTGCAGACACCTGAGCTTACAAGGGGAGAAAGTAGTTGGCGCAGGCAAAGTGCCATGCATGTTCTCCCGTTTCACTCTGTGAGAACTTGAGAGCGGTGGGAGAAGGTAGGTGAGGCTGGTGACATAATATCAGTGGATAACAGCTTTGACTGACCACTGTTGTCATGTCACTGCAGCATATAATTGGATTTCAATCTGGGCATTCACGATAAAGGCTTCCTATTAAAGCATTATACAATATATAGAATAATACATGGGTAATGGTTAATTACGGGCATGTTTTTGTACCAAGGAGTTCTGAGTGGCATCAAATAATCAGCAAGAACAAAGCTCAAGTTGTTTGACACTCATATCCCAAAGGTAAAAAACATCCTTGCAATTCATTATTTTCACTAATTTATAATTGTATGTTATTGTATGGCCCCAAAAATCATCTGCCCATGCTTTCCACTGGTACGCATGGGTAGAGGAGCATTGGTAGTTATACATAACATGGCTTCTCTTCAATGTCCAAAATAAAATAAAAATACACTGCTTCCTGACACCCACACCACCACTCTGTGGCTTTCCTTCTCTCTCTCCTCTAGGACTGTCCTCCCTGCTATCCAGAACTGATCTGACAGGCTCTAAGAGAACCCAGCAAGAGAAGCCAGGAAAAGCTTTATGATATAGCAATAGGGATTATCAGGTTTTGCTTCTCACTTTTGTTATGTCACAAAAGTAAAGTCCTGGGTTTAGAATCCAGTCATTCATATTAATGTCTCTCTATGAAATCCATGCATAATAAGGTGATACGTTAGTATATACTTTTGTATATATACTTTAGTATATACTTTAGTATATACTTATATGTGTATGTACTTTGTGGGCTCTGGAGATCACCCTAGGACTTGTCTGCTTCCACTTAGGGACTTTTTTTCTGTCGAACTTCCTCCATTTAACGGTCTTGATAGAAAATGACCAGCAGACGTCAGTAAAATACCAGAATCACTTTAGCATTCTCTAGATTCCAGTCAATAGAAATTGTCATTCACAAACACCAGTGGCTGGCAGTGTATGTGGATGGCACTTGGCTGATGGTGTGCATGGATGGCGCTTGGTGGCAGTGTGCATTCATGGCGTTTGGCTGGCGGTATGCGTGGATGGCACATGGCTGGTGGCGTGCGTGGATGGTGGTGTGCGTGTACTGACTCTTGGCTGGCAATGTGGCTCACATGGATCCTGCAGCATTTTCTTACCGAGAATGAGAATTTGCCTAGCTTTAGTGCTGGTAAGTTCCAATTCTATTAAGGACTCGGAGGCGAGGATTATGCCTTCCTTTCTACACTTTATTTTCAACAGCAGCAAGAAAAACATACAAAAACGACTTTTCCCATGAACACCAGGGAAAAAACAGGAACTTGAAACATAAGTCCTTCTTTAGTGTCCATGCTCCGACAGCACCCATAATGCATTGCGGCTCCTTCCTCTTCCTTCGCGCGAAGCCCATGTTCTGGCAGACTCACGCATCCTGTTTTGGACCATCATTCCTTGCAAGAAACCTCACAGTCAGACTCCGATCGTCTCGAAAATAGCAAGGTACTTAACACTGAATGCATACAGATCAAAAGCATTACCAACATTTAAATTCCCGTGAACAGGTTACTTGCATTCAGTACGGGGAGGGTCCACTTCGAGGAAGTCATTGGGAGGAATAATCCTCGCCTCCGAGTCCTTAATAGAATTGGAACTTACCAGCACTAAAGCTAGGCAAATTCTCATTCTATGGCAGGACCGGAGGCTTCAGATTATGCCAGTTCAAAGCTTGTCGACAACCAGCCGAGCCACTTCTGTTACTGGCTTAAAATAGAACCTCTTGAACGTGGAATCCGCGGACCAATCCGCAGCTCTCATCAGGTCCTCTAACCTAGCTCCTATGGCAAAAGCCTTCAAGGCCATAGCGCCACGCTCTGAGTGAGCACCGAATTTGTTCGTATCAATCCCCGCCTCCTGCATAACCCAACGCACCCACCTGGCAATTGTCGGGGAAGAAACAGCCTTGTACGGTTTCCGTAGGGCAATAAGAAGTTGCCTCTCACCCGGAGGGCGAGTATCATCAGTCATATCCTCATATGCACGGAGGCACTGCACCACACACAGCTTGGGGGAATCCGGGAAAGCCGGATAAGAAATAACCCTCGTAAGGGTATTAGTTCTCCTGCTCACTGTAAAGGACACACCATCCGGGGAAAACACCCGGGCTGTAACATCAAGTGCTCGCACATCCGAGATCTCCTGCAGGAAATCAAGCATAGTAGCATAGCTAACTTAGCCGTAAGCTCTTTGCGAGACAAAAACCTGTTTGGCTGCCAAGAAAGAAATAAGTTCAGAACCCTGTTCACGTCCCACAGGACGGAATACAGCGGCTCAGGCGGCAGCGAGAGGCGAATTCCCCTCAACAGTCTGCAGACCAACGGATGCTCACCAATCGGGGAACCCTGAATCAGGTCGTGTCCCGCCGAGATGGCTGAGCGGAAGGTATTGATAGACCTGTAGGCTAAACCTTCCTCCGCCAAGGAGGCCAGGAAATTAAGGACAAGGACTACATCCGCCCCCACGGGATTGAAACTCCGTCGCAGACACCAGCGACGCCACCTATGCCACGCTGAATGGTATCTCCTGGTGGTGCTGTCCGTCCAGGCCTTAGAGAGTAGATCCTCTGCCTTTCCCGAAAGGCCTGGGAGAGACCAGCGATGCCGGAGATCCGCCATGCCATCAGTCTCAACAAGCCCTCCTGAACTAGCCGGTGGGGATTCCCGTCCGGATTCAGGAGAATGTGAGGAGAGTGGGGGAGTAGGATTGGAGAGTCCCAGGAAAGTTCCAGAAGAACTGGAAACCACACTTGAGACCTCCACCATGGCGTGATCATCACGACTTGCGCTGACTGACGGCGCAGCAACGCTGACACTCGCGTTATCATTGATAACGGAGGGAACGCATAACCCTGCTCTCCCGACCAGTCCTGGAGGAATGCATCGGTCGCCTCTGCCGACGGGTCCGGGTGCCAACTGAAATACCTCGGTAACTGGTGGTTCAGCCGCGAGGCGAATAAGTCCACCGAAAATGGACCCCAACGGTCCATGAGCTGGGAAAACACCCGCGGGTCCAGCTTCCATACGCTGGCATCTAGGAGGTGCCGGGAGTGCCAGTCGGCCACCTCGTTCTGACGGCCCAGCAAATACTCTGCCGTGACCGAGACCTGATGGTCTAGGCAGAAGTGCCAAAAGTCCCGCGCGAGATCTGCCAACATCTTGGATCTGGTCCCACCCAGATGGTTGATATAGCGAACCGCGGACACGTTGTCCATCCGTAGAAGGACACACGACTGGACCCGGTCCTTAGTCCAACACTGTACCGCGAAGGAACCTGCCAGCAACTCCAAACAGTTGATATGCAATGACTGCTCGAGGGCAGACCAGGCGCCGCCCGTGGAGAATTCTCCGCACCTGGCACCCCAGCCCGACCGACTGGTGTCCGACTCTATCACTACATCTGGGGCGGAGCCAAATATCGCACAACCATTCCAGGCCTCCATGTGCGTCAGCCACCATTGCATTTCGTCCCTCACTTCTTTTGACAGTGGAATTAACTGCGAGTACGTCAGACCTTTCCTGAGGTGATACGCTTTCAACCGCTGCATGGCCCGGTAGTGAAGCGGGCCCGGGAAGATGGCCTGAATCGAAGACGACAACAGGCCCACTACCCGTGCCAGATGACGCAAGGATATCAGAGGCTTCGCCAGGGTCTGGCGCAACTCGTGTCGAATCTTCAACATCTTCCGCGCAGGAAGCCTCAAGGAGGCTGAAACCGAATCGATGCTGAACCCGAGAAAGGTTGCGCACTGAGCCGGGACTAGGCGAGACTTCTTCTTGTTGATAACGAATCCTAGACCCTGCAGTAAGTCCACCGCGAACTGCAGCTGGGACGTTAAGCGCTTCGGACACTGGTCCATGAAGAGCATATCGTCCAAGTACACTATCATTCGGACACTGCGCGCCCGCAAGGCTTCCACTGCCGGGCGCAGCACCTTTGTGAAACACCACGGCGCTGAGGAGAGCCCGAAGGGCAGTGTGGTGAACTCGTAGACCTGCCTGTCCCACCTGAACTGCAGGAAGCGACGGTGCGGAGGGAAAATCGGGACCGCCAGATAGGCGTCTTTTAAGTCGAGCCTGGCCATCCAGTCGGACGGGCGCAGCACATCCCTCAGGAGGTGGATTCCCTCCATTTTGAAGTGGCGGTATACCAGCCACTCGTTGAACTCCTTTAGATTGATAACCGGACGGCGGCCTCCATCGACCTTGTCGACCAAAAAGATGTTGCTGAGGAAGCCGTCCGGGTGCTCGCATGCGCAGCAAATCGCCCCTTTGTGAAGGAGGGCGGAAACCTCGTCGCGCACCAATTCTGCATCGCGCTGAGAAAACGTAATGGGACGAGCACGCTGGGGCTGCCGCGGACGGCCATGGAACTCCAACTGGAAGCCCTGAACCGTCTGTAGTACCCAGGCGTCCTTGGTAAGGGAAAGCCATGCTGGGAGAAACTGCGCCAGGTGCCCCCCTACCCGCAAACTCGCAGAGGGTAGCACACTCACCTCGTCCACCCTGTTGCTGACCTCGGTAGACCCCACGTCCCCGTAACTTCTGACCTCTCGTGGGGTAAAAATTATTGAAGCGGGAGCTATGTTCTTGACCATGCCCGCGTCCAGAGCCTTGCCCTCTGTTGGAGGGGTTGCCTCGACCGAACGAGCGGCCCCTGCCTTGTCCGGCCCCATCAAAAACCCGAGGGGCAAAAACCTTCTTGATATTGGACTGGGCCCGGTCCAATGACGTAAACGTAGCCACAAATTTTCCGAGCTCCTTAATAAAAGGATCCCCAAACAAACCGCCTTGCGCCACCGCGCCTGCCTCCGAAGAGGCGAGGTCACCCAACTTAGGGTCAATTTTAATCAGCAGTGACCTCCTCCTCTCTGTAGAGAGGGCACAGTTTGCATTGCCAAGGAAAATAATGGCGCGTTGCGCCCAATTAGACAAGACTTCCAGAGAGATGATATCCCCCGACACCTTGGCCTCTTCTGCCATGTCAAGGATTTTGGTCATGGGGCCTACGGCGTCCAAAAGCTTGTCCTGGTAAGTACGCCAGGACCTATCAATACCCTTCAGGGGGATCTTTAACAAACTTAGCGAGGAAAGTGGCCATTTTCGGGCCAATGTCCGGGGTCATAGCCACTTTCCCTTCCAAGGAAGGGCGGGGGCACTCCGCCCTAAGGCGGCTACGGGCATCTTTGTCTACCGGTTTCCGGAGACGGTTCGCCACATAGAGAGCAACCTTATCCCCCGGGACCCATTCTGAGGACCGTGGGTGGACAATATCGTCCGGGTCCAACATGTCCGAAGGGGCCGCAGAGGTGGACGGCTGGGAAGGGAGCCACGACCTAGAAGAGCAGGCCTCTTCCTCCGAGTCCGGAGAATCATCATCCTGCTGGGGCTCTGGGGACATCGTGCGGGGAGTAGGAGGTGGAGGGCCCACCGGTTGTGAAGGGGCGGGTAGAGGATCCTCAAGTGCCTTAAAGGCGTTCCTAACCCTATCCAAGGCCACCGGATCAATCCCCTCAGTACAAGGTTTCTTAGGTGGGGGGGGACCGCTGACGGGGAAGGATCCGATGCCGGGGCAGGCGCCGGGATGAGGGCCGCAATTTTTGCGTACGCCTCGTCCAAACACGCCGTCAGGCGTTGCTCCAGGGGCACAATCGCCTGATCTACTGCCTTGTAGATGGAATCATCCACCGCCTGGTAAAAGTCGTCATCCCAGGGGGTACAATTGAGAGGGTCTTCCTCCGTGTACTGGCCTGACTCCCCTTGCATACTGAGGTAAGATGGGCTCTACAGAAGGGAGGTACGGCGCAGCTGTCAACAACCCCGGAGGGCACACTGTGGGACTGGGCAACCCAGAGGATATGGCGGCACAGAGGCACGAATTTCGGGACTAGCCCAGGGAACGCAACAGCCCTCTATGTACTAGGGCACCACCCAGTAAAGCTTCCCCTTGCGCTACACTAGCGCCAATTACGACCCTTCCAGGGTGTTCAGTAACAAAATACAACCCACTCTGGGCGTCAAAATCGAGGGAAACCCTAAATTACGACCCGCAGGGTGTCAGCACTGGGTGGCCAGGGACAGCGCTGAAGCTGCGCAAACGCGGTAAAAAACGCGTTAAAAACGCGAATTATAGCGCGCCTGCAGGCAGAGAGAACACTGCCCCCTAGCGGCGCCTGAGGCACACCGCACTCCACTGGGACAATAAATCGCGTGAGGAGCGCCAAAGCGTCCCGCGACAATCAGGGGACCTGTAGGGGGGCGAAAAACAACAGCGCTAAACAATAAAGCCACACGCTGCCCACAGAATCCCCAAAACCCGGGAGAGAGTGAGAAAAACACTTAACTTGCTGCTGAGCAGCGAAGAAAGAGGAAGAGGAAGGAGACGCAATGCATTATGGGTGCTGTCGGAGCATGGACACTAAAGAAGGACTTATGTTTCAAGTTCCTGTTTTTTCCCTGGTGTTCATGGGAAAAGTAGTTTTTGTATGTTTTTCTTGCTGCTGTTGAAAATAAAGTGAAGAAAGGAAGGCATAATCCGAAGCCTCCGGTCCTGCCATAGAATCTCCTGCAAACCTCCAATTTACTTACAAAGTCACATTTTCCTCGCAGTTCTGTGTGGGTAAGTTGTAGGATCACCAAGCAGGCACACATTTCCTACCACCCAGTGTTCCCCTTGGTCTGGGTAGAAAAATGATACCTCACTTGTCTGGGTGCACTTTTAGACCCGCCTTGGGTACCCCATAATCTCTCCATGTTTTTGGCCCTTTCATGTCATAGGCACTTGGCCCATCCACCCAAATACGGTATAATTTTTATCGGGAGACTGAGGGGAACACTGAATTGTATGAAATGTGTGCCCTGCAGTGATCTCACAACTTTCCCACACAGATATTAGAGTATACCTGACTTTTTAGCTAACTTTGAGGTTTGCAGTAGATTCTGGGAAGGAAAATGTTGAGGGATCATGCAAGCCATACCTCCCTGGACTCCCACGGGTGTCTAGATTTCAGAAATGTCTGGGGTTTTTTAGGTTCCCTAGATGTCTGCAAGCCTTGGACCAAAAACAAAGTTGTCCATATGTCTAACACAAAATGACCTGATTTTCAAGGGTGTCACTTGCACTTTTAGTCCCGGGCTCAACAGCCATCTAGGGAGACCTACCAACCTAGATATTTCTGAAAACTAGACACCTAGAGAAGTCCATGACAGTGTGGCTTGTGTGTATCTCCAAACATTTTCCTACCCAGCATCCCCTGTAAACCTCAAATTTAGCTGAAAAATCATGTTTTCATCACTTTTCTGAGTGGGAAAATTATTGGATCACCAGACCACCACTAATTTCCTACCACCCAGTGTTCCCCATAGTTTTCTGATAAAAAAGGTACCTCACTTGTGTGGGTAGGTCTAGAGCCCATGAGAGGAAACACCCCAAAACATACTGTGGAGACTGCAGAATGACCGATCACGAAACAAACTGGTTTAGCTAGGGAGGTGACCTGGGTTTTTGGCCATGGGCTCAGCGGGCATTGAGGGAAACCTACCAAACACACACATATCTGAAAACTAGGCCCCAGGGGAAGTCCAGTGTGGTATGTCTTACGTGGACCCCCCAATGTTTTCCTACCCAGAATCCCCTTCGACCCTCAAATTTAGTTGACAAAATAAAATATATCTCCAATTTCTGTGTGGGAAAGTTGTGGTATCACTGGGCTGACACACATTTCCTACCACTCAGCATTCCCCCAGGTCTCCTTATAAAAATGGTACCTCACTTGAGTGGGTGGGCCAAGTACCCCTAACAGGCATGGGACCAAAACAGATTATGAAGACATCAAATGTACGTCAGAGAACTAAACCAACATATTAGCTGGTCTCCTGCCAGCCACCCCATTACCCTCTGCAAACCCTCCCAACAAAACTCAAAAAAGATGGTACCTGGCCTTCTGCCATCTTCCTCTAGCACTCTCGGAGGAATTGCACCGCTTCCCATCCCAAAGTCGTGTTCCCCCAGTCACAGACTGAGAACGGGGAGCAGGCACCATGCGGATAGTAGCTTTGCAGACACCTGAGCTTACAAGGGGAGAAAGTAGTTGGCGCAGGCAAAGTGCCATGCATGTTCTCCCGTTTCACTCTGTGAGAACTTGAGAGCGGTGGGAGAAGGTAGGTGAGGCTGGTGACATAATATCAGTGGATAACAGCTTTGACTGACCACTGTTGTCATGTCACTGCAGCATATAATTGGATTTCAATCTGGGCATTCACGATAAAGGCTTCCTATTAAAGCATTATACAATATATAGAATAATACATGGGTAATGGTTAATTACGGGCATGTTTTTGTACCAAGGAGTTCTGAGTGGCATCAAATAATCAGCAAGAACAAAGCTCAAGTTGTTTGACACTCATATCCCAAAGGTAAAAAACATCCTTGCAATTCATTATTTTCACTAATTTACAATTGTATGTTATTGTATGGCCCCAAAAATCATCTGCCCATGCTTTCCACTGGTACGCATGGGTAGAGGAGCATTGGTAGTTATACATAACATGGCTTCTCTTCAATGTCCAAAATAAAATAAAAATACACTGCTTCCTGACACCCACACCACCACTCTGTGGCTTTCCTTCTCTCTCTCCTCTAGGACTGTCCTCCCTGCTATCCAGAACTGATCTGACAGGCTCTAAGAGAACCCAGCAAGAGAAGCCAGGAAAAGCTTTATGATATAGCAATAGGGATTATCAGGTTTTGCTTCTCACTTTTGTTATGTCACAAAAGTAAAGTCCTGGGTTTAGAATCCAGTCATTCATATTAATGTCTCTCTATGAAATCCATGCATAATAAGGTGATACGTTAGTATATACTTTTGTATATATACTTTAGTATATACTTTAGTATATACTTATATGTGTATGTACTTTGTGGGCTCTGGAGATCACCCTAGGACTTGTCTGCTTCCACTTAGGGACTTTTTTTCTGTCGAACTTCCTCTATTTAACGGTCTTGATAGAAAATGACCAGCAGAGGTCAGTAAAATACCAGAATCACTTTAGCATTCTCTAGATTCCAGTCAATAGAAATTGTCATTCACAAACACCAGTGGCTGGCAGTGTATGTGGATGGCACTTGGCTGATGGTGTGCATGGATGGCGCTTGGTGGCAGTGTGCATTCATGGCGTTTGGCTGGCGGTATGCGTGGATGGCACATGGCTGGTGGCGTGCGTGGATGGTGGTGTGCGTGTACTGACTCTTGGCTGGCAGTGTGGCTCACGTGGATCCTGCAGCATTTTCTTACCGAGAATGAGAATTTGCCTAGCTTTAGTGCTGGTAAGTTCCAATTCTATTAAGGACTCGGAGGCGAGGATTATGCCTTCCTTTCTACACTTTATTTTCAACAGCAGCAAGAAAAACATACAAAAACTACTTTTCCCATGAACACCAGGGAAAAAACAGGAACTTGAAACATAAGTCCTTCTTTAGTGTCCACGCTCCGACAGCACCCATAATGCATTGCGGCTCCTTCCTCTTCCTTCGCGCGAAGCCCATGTTCTGGCAGACTCACGCATCCTGTTTTGGACCATCATTCCTTGCAAGAAACCTCACAGTCAGACTCCGATCGTCTCGAGAATAGCAAGGTACTTAACACTGAATGCATACAGATCAAAAGCATTACCAACATTTAAATTCCCGTGAACAGGTTACTTACATTCAGTACGGGGAGGGTCCACTTCGAGGAAGTCATTGGGAGGAATAATCCTCGCCTCCGAGTCCTTAATAGAATTGGAACTTACCAGCACTAAAGCTAGGCAAATTCTCATTCTATGGCAGGACCGGAGGCTTCAGATTATGCCAGTTCAAAGCTTGTCGACAACCAGCCGAGCCACTTCTGTTACTGGCTTAAAATAGAACCTCTTGAACGTGGAATCCGCGGACCAATCCGCAGCTCTCATCAGGTCCTCCAACCTAGCTCCTATGGCAAAAGCCTTCAAGGCCATAGCGCCACGCTCTGAGTGAGCACCGAATTTGTTCGTATCAATCCCCGCCTCCTGCATAACCCAACGCACCCATCTGGCAATTGTCGGGGAAGAAACAGCCTTGTACGGTTTCCGTAGGGCAATAAGAAGTTGCCTCTCACCCGGAGGGCGAGTATCATCAGTCATATCCTCATATGCACGGAGGCACTGCACCACACACAGCTTGGGGGAATCCGGGAAAGCCGGATAAGAAATAACCCTCGTAAGGGTATTAGTTCTCCTGCTCACTGTAAAGGACACACCATCCGGGGAAAACACCCGGGCCGTAACATCAAGTGCTCGCACATCCGAGATCTCCTGCAGGAAATCAAGCATAGTAGCATAGCTAACTTAGCCGTAAGCTCTTTGCGAGACAAAAACCTGTTTGGCTGCCAAGAAAGAAATAAGTTCAGAACCCTGTTCACGTCCCACAGGACGGAATACAGCGGCTCAGGCGGCAGCGAGAGGCGAATTCCCCTCAACAGTCTGCAGACCAACGGATGCTCACCAATCGGGGAACCCTGAATCAGGTCGTGTCCCGCCGAGATGGCTGAGCGGAAGGTATTGATAGACCTGTAGGCTAAACCTTCCTCCGCCAAGGAGGCCAGGAAATCAAGGACAAGGACTACATCCGCCCCCACGGGATTGAAACTCCGTCGCAGACACCAGCGACGCCACCTATGCCACGCTGAATGGTATCTCCTGGTGGTGCTGTCCGTCCAGGCCTTAGAGAGTAGATCCTCTGCCTTTCCCGAAAGGCCTGGGAGAGACCAGCGACGCCGGAGATCCGCCATGCCATCAGTCTCAACAAGCCCTCCTGAACTAGCCGGTGGGGATTCCCGTCCGGATTCAGGAGAATGTGAGGAGAGTGGGGGAGTAGGATTGGAGAATCCCAGGAAAGTTCCAGAAGAACTGGAAACCACACTTGAGACCTCCACCATGGCGTGATCATCACGACTTGCGCTGACTGACGGCGCAGCAACGCTGACACTCGCGTTATCATTGAGAACGGAGGGAACGCATAACCCTGCTCTCCCGACCAGTCCTGGAGGAATGCATCGGTCGCCTCTGCCGACGGGTCCGGGTGCCAACTGAAATACCTCGGTAACTGGTGGTCCAGCCGCGAGGCGAATAAGTCCACCGAAAACGGACCCCAATGGTCCATGAGCTGGGAAAACACCCACGGGTCCAGCTTCCATACGCTGGCATCTAGGAGGTGCCGGGAGTGCCAGTCGGCCACCTCGTTCTGACGGCCCAGCAAATACTCTGCCGTGACCGAGACCTGATGGTCTAGGCAGAAGTGCCAAAAGTCCCGCGCGAGATCTGCCAACATCTTGGATCTGGTCCCACCCAGATGGTTGATATAGCGAACTGCGGACACGTTGTCCATCCGTAGAAGGACACACGACTGGACCCGGTCCTTAGTCCAACACTGTACCGCGAAGGAACCTGCCAGCAACTCCAAACAGTTGATATGCAATGACTGCTCGAGGGCAGACCAGGCGCCGCCCGTGGAGAATTCTCCGCACCTGGCACCCCAGCCCGACCGACTGGTGTCCGACTCTATCACTACGTCTGGGGCGGAGCCAAATATCGCACAACCATTCCAGGCCTCCATGTGCGTCAGCCACCATTGCATTTCGTCCCTCACTTCTTTTGACAGTGGAATTAACTGCGAGTACGTCAGACCTTTCCTGAGGTGATACGCTTTCAACCGCTGCATGGCCCGGTAGTGAAGCGGGCCCGGGAAGATGGCCTGAATCGAAGACGACAACAGGCCCACTACCCGTGCCAGATGACGCAAGGATATCAGAGGCTTCGCCAGGGTCTGGCGCAACTCGTGTCGAATCTTCGACATCTTCCGCGCAGGAAGCCTCAAGGAGGCTGAAACCGAATCGATGCTGAACCCGAGAAAGGTTGCGCACTGAGCCGGGACTAGGCGAGACTTCTTCTTGTTGATAACGAATCCTAGACCCTGCAGTAAGTCCACCGCGAACTGCAGCTGGGACGTTAAGCGCTTCGGACACTGGTCCATGAAGAGCATATCGTCCAAGTACACTATCATTCGGACACTGCGCGCCCGCAAGGCTTCCACTGCCGGGCGCAGCACCTTTGTGAAACACCACGGCGCTGAGGAGAGCCCGAAGGGCAGTGTGGTGAACTCGTAGACCTGCCTGTCCCACCTGAACTGCAGGAAGCGACGGTGCGGAGGGAAAATCGGGACCGCCAGATAGGCGTCTTTTAAGTCGAGCCTGGCCATCCAGTCGGACGGGCGCAGCACATCCCTCAGGAGGTGGATTCCCTCCATTTTGAAGTGGCGGTATACCAGCCACTCGTTGAACTCCTTTAGATTGATAACCGGACGGCGGCCTCCATCGACCTTGTCGACCAAAAAGATGTTGCTGAGGAAGCCGTCCGGGTGCTCGCATGCGCAGCAAATCGCCCCTTTGTGAAGGAGGGCGGAAACCTCGTCGCGCACCAATTCTGCATCGCGCTGAGAAAACGTAATGGGACGAGGACGCTGGGGCTGCCGCGGACGGCCATGGAACTCCAACTGGAAGCCCTGAACCGTCTGTAGTACCCAGGCGTCCTTGGTAAGGGAAAGCCATGCTGGGAGAAACTGCGCCAGGCGCCCCCTACCCGCAAACTCGCAGAGGGTAGCACACTCACCTCGTCCACCCTGTTGCTGACCTCGGTAGACCCCACGTCCCCGTAACTTCTGACCTCTCGTGGGGTAAAAATTATTGAAGCGGGAGCTATGTTCTTGACCATGCCCGCGTCCAGAGCCTTGCCCTCTGTTGGAGGGGTTGCCTCGACCGAACGAGCGGCCCCTGCCTTGTCCGGCCCCATCAAAAACCCGAGGGGCAAAAACCTTCTTGATATTGGACTGGGCCCGGTCCAATGACGTAAACGTAGCCACAAATTTTCCGAGCTCCTTAATAAAAGGATCCCCAAACAAACCGCCTTGCGCCACCGCGCCTGCCTCCGAAGAGGCGAGGTCACCCAACTTAGGGTCAATTTTAATCAGCAGTGACCTCCTCCTCTCTGTAGAGAGGGCACAGTTTGCATTGCCAAGGAAAATAATGGCGCGTTGCGCCCAATTAGACAAGACTTCCAGAGAGATGATATCCCCCGACACCTTGGCCTCTTCTGCCATGTCAAGGATTTTGGTCATGGGGCCTACGGCGTCCAAAAGCTTGTCCTGGTAAGTACGCCAGGACCGATCAATACCCTTCAGGGGGATCTTTAACAAACTTAGCGAGGAAAGTGGCCATTTTCGGGCCAATGTCCGGGGTCATAGCCACTTTCCCTTCTAAGGAAGGGCGGGGGCACTCCGCCCTAAGGCGGCTACGGGCATCTTTGTCTACCGGTTTCCGGAGACGGTTCGCCACATAGAGAGCAACCTTATCCCCCGGGACCCATTCTGAGGACCGTGGGTGGACAATATCGTCCGGGTCCAACATGTCCGAAGGGGCCGCAGAGGTGGACGGCTGGGAAGGGAGCCACGACCTAGAAGAGCAGGCCTCTTCCTCCGAGTCCGGAGAATCATCATCCTGCTGGGGCTCTGGGGACATCGTGCGGGGAGTAGGAGGTGGAGGGCCCACCGGTTGTGAAGGGGCGGGTAGAGGATCCTCAAGTGCCTTAAAGGCGTTCCTAACCCTATCCAAGGCCACCGGATCAATCCCCTCAGTACAAGGTTTCTTAGGTGGGGGGGGGACCGCTGACGGGGAAGGATCCGATGCCGGGGCAGGCGCCGGGATGAGGGCCGCAATTTTTGCGTACGCCTCGTCCAAACACGCCGTCAGGCATTGCTCCAGGGGCACAATCGCCTGATCTACCGCCTTGTAGATGGAATCATCCACCGCCTGGTAAAAGTCGTCATCCCAGGGGGTACAATTGAGAGGGTCTTCCTCCGTGTACTGGCCTGACTCCCCTTGCATACTGAGGTAAGATGGGCTCTACAGAAGGGAGGTACGGCGCAGCTGTCAACAACCCCGGAGGGCACACTGTGGGACTGGGCAACCCAGAGGATATGGCGGCACAGAGGCACGAATTTCGGGACTAGCCCAGGGAACGCAACAGCCCTCTATGTACTAGGGCACCACCCAGTAAAGCTTCCCCTTGCGCTACACTAGCGCCAATTACGACCCTTCCAGGGTGTTCAGTAACAAAATACAACCCACTCTGGGCGTCAAAATCGAGGGAAACCCTAAATTACGACCCCGCAGGGTGTCAGCACTGGGTGGCCAGGGACAGCGCTGAAGCTGCGCAAACGCGGTAAAAAACGCGTTAAAAACGCGAATTATAGCGCGCCTGCAGGCAGAGAGAACACTGCCCCCTAGCGGCGCCTGAGGCACACCGCACTCCACTGGGACAATAAATCGCGTGAGGAGCGCCAAAGCGTCCCGCGACAATCAGGGGACCTGTAGGGGGGCGAAAAACAACAGCGCTAAACAATAAAGCCACACTCTGCCCACAGAATCCCCAAAACCCGGGAGAGAGTGAGAAAAACACTTAACTTGCTGCTGAGCAGCGAAGAAAGAGGAAGAGGAAGGAGACGCAATGCATTATGGGTGCTGTCGGAGCATGGACACTAAAGAAGGACTTATGTTTCAAGTTCCTGTTTTTTCCCTGGTGTTCATGGGAAAAGTAGTTTTTGTATGTTTTTCTTGCTGCTGTTGAAAATGAAGTGAAGAAAGGAAGGCATAATCCGAAGCCTCCGGTCCTGCCATAGAATCTCCTGCAAACCTCCAATTTACTTACAAAGTCACATTTTCCTCGCAGTTCTGTGTGGGTAAGTTGTAGGATCACCAAGCAGGCACACATTTCCTACCACCCAGTGTTCCCCTTGGTCTGGGTAGAAAAATTATACCTCACTTGTCTGGGTGCACTTTTAGACCCGCCTTGGGTACCCCATAATCTCTCCATGTTTTTGGCCCTTTCATGTCATAGGCACTTGGCCCATCCACCCAAATATGGTATAATTTTTATCGGGAGACTGAGGGGAACACTGAATTGTATGAAATGTGTGCCCTGCAGTGATCTCACAACTTTCCCACACAGATATTAGAGTATACCTGACTTTTTAGCTAAATTTGAGGTTTGCAGTAGATTCTGGGAAGGAAAATGTTGAGGGATCATGCAAGCCATACCTCCCTGGACTCCCACGGGTGTCTAGATTTCAGAAATGTCTGGGGTTTTTTAGGTTCCCTAGATGTCTGCAAGCCTTGGACCAAAAACAAAGTTGTCCATATGTCTAACACAAAATGACCTGATTTTCAAGGGTGTCACTTGCACTTTTAGTCCCGGGCTCAACAGCCATCTAGGGAGACCTACCAACCTAGATATTTCTGAAAACTAGACACCTAGAGAAGTCCATGACAGTGTGGCTTGTGTGTATCTCCAAACATTTTCCTACCCAGCATCCCCTGTAAACCTCAAATTTAGCTGAAAAATCATGTTTTCATCACTTTTCTGAGTGGGAAAATTATTGGATCACCAGACCACCACTAATTTCCTACCACCCAGTGTTCCCCATAGTTTTCTGATAAAAAAGGTACCTCACTTGTGTGGGTAGGTCTAGAGCCCATGAGAGGAAACACCCCAAAACATACTGTGGAGACTGCAGAATGACCGATCACAAAACAAACTGGTTTAGCTAGGGAGGTGACCTGGGTTTTTGGCCATGGGCTCAGCGGGCATTGAGGGAAACCTACCAAACACACACATATCTGAAAACTAGGCCCCAGGGGAAGTCCAGTGTGGTATGTCTTACGTGGACCCCCCAATGTTTTCCTACCCAGAATCCCCTTCGACCCTCAAATTTAGTTGACAAAATAAAATATATCTCCAATTTCTGTGTGGGAAAGTTGTGGTATCACTGGGCTGACACACATTTCCTACCACTCAGCATTCCCCCAGGTCTCCTTATAAAAATGGTACCTCACTTGAGTGGGTGGGCCAAGTACCCCTAACAGGCATGGGACCAAAACAGATTATGAAGACATCAAATGTACCTATCCCAAAACGACCTGGCTTTGCAAGGTGGGGTCACCTTGAATTTTGGCCCCAGACTTGGTAGACATCTAGGGAAATCTACTAAACCTACACATTTCTGAAAACTAGACACCCAGGGGAGTCCAGGGAGGTATGGCTTGCGTGGACCCACCAACATTTTCCTACCCAGAATCCCCTGCAAACCTCAAATTTAGCTGAACAAATCACATTTTTCTGCAATTTCCTGTGTTGGAAAATTGTGGGAATCACAGGGCTGATACAAATGTCCTACCACCCAGCATTCCCCCAGGTCTCCTAATAAAAATTGTACCTCACTCGTGTGGGTGGGCCATGTACCCACAACAGTGAAGGGCCCAAAACGTATTGTGGAGACATCAAAATTACCCATCACAAAACAACCTGGTAGAATGATGTGAAAGTATATTTCACTGGGTGATTGGACGTAAATAACTTGTGAGCAAATGGAGACATAACTGTCTTGTATCTGACATCTTTAGCTAGTCCAAGAGTTTTTACATTCTAAAATCTTCATGCATTTTTGTGTGATAGGAAAGTCAAACTACAGGTCTCAGATTATCAAGCGATGTTCCTTAAAAAAAAAATTTGGTTGAGGTTGTCACAAATGACATGTGGTCACTTGGCAGCTAGGTATATCTAGCCATATCCAGTCCACTTTCAAAAAACAAAAAAGCAGCAGAACTTGTGTGCCTCAGAGAGTCAACAAACTAACTCAAATGGTGCATCTAGATATTTGTTTGTTTGTATGGTGCCACTTGAAATGCGCTCCCACTTCTTTCACAAACATGTAAAGGTTTACACCTGCACTAAAGTAAGATTCTGCGTCACATTGCTAAAACCCATATCCCGGCTTTTAACTGTTTGTTGCTCTGGCCCTCTCCTGTATGGCAAGAAAAATACCTTCTTTTTGGGATGTGTGTGACAGAGGTGCATGCATTTTAAAAGTAACCACCGAATCTCTTGGCTGTTAATGTGGTGGTTTTAAGCTGCCGGTGTGAAGGAAGCGTGGGTACACACATTACTGGCTCAGTGTGCGATGTCTGAAGTTGGTTTGTTTGTATCGGATGTACACAAGGCACCACCTTGTTTAGCCAAAGAGTGCAATATAAAATAAACTTAGTATCTGACATGGCATTACCCAGAGAAAACCCAGTGGAAGTCTTGAATGAATGTCTGACAAAATATCGATATCACAAATATCGATATACAAAAATATCGGAACAAAATTATCGAAATAAAAAATATAGGAATCCTATCCCTAACAAGGTAAGTGCAAATATATCGAAAAAAAATATCGAATGACAAAAATATAGTTTTTTGTAAAATATCGTTTTTCTTTATTAAATAAAAATCTAATATTAACAAAATAATACTTATAAATGTAATAAACATATTTAAAAATATACTATAATATTTAAAATTAATTCATAATGTAATACAAATTAATATTAATAAATATATAATACATAATATATTTTTTATTAATATTAACTCTAAATTAATTATTTTCATAACTTAGAAAAAAATAAAAATATTATAAATTACTAATACATTTATATACATAAAATAATCACATAAATAACAATTAATAACAACATAATACTAATAAAAAAGCTAAATACATTTTAGATAGTGTATGAGTAAAAATTACTATTCCCACTCCAGCGAGTGCAACCGTAGGGAAAGTGTTGGATAGTGTAGGGGTAACAATTACTATTCCAACTCCAGAGAGTGCAACAGTAGGGAAAGTGTTGGATAACGTAGGGGTAACAATTACTATTCCAACTCCAGAGAGTGCAACAGTAGGGAAAGTGTTGGATAGCGTAGGGGTAACAATTACTATTCCAACTCCAGAGGGTGCAACAGTAGGGAAAGCGTTGGATAGCGTAGGGGTAAAAATTACTATTCCCACTCCAGAGAGTGCAACAGTAGGGAAAGCGTTGGATAGCGTAGGGGTAGAAATTACTATTCCCACTCCAGAGGGTGCAACAGTAGGGAAAGCGCTGGATAGCGTAGGGGTTTAAATTACTATTCCCACTCCAGAGAGTGCAACAGTAGGGAAAATGTTGGATAGCGTAGGGGTAACAATTACTATTCCCACTCCAGAGGGTGCAACAGTAGGGAAAGCGTTGGATAGCGTAGGGGTAAAAATTACTATTCCCACTCCAGAGAGTGCAACAGTAGGGAAAGCGTTGGATACCGTAGGGGTGAAAATTACTATTCCCACTCCAGAGGGTGCAACAGTAGGGAAAGCGTTGGATAGCGTAGGGGTTTAAATTACTATTCCCACTCCAGAGAGTGCAACAGTAGGGAAAACGTTGGATAGCGTAGGGTTAAAAATTACTATTCCTACTCCAGAGGGTGCAACAGTAGGGAAAGCGTTGGATAGCGTAGGGGTCAAAATTACTATTCCCACTTCAGACGGTGCAACAGTAGGGAAAGCGTTGGATAGCGTAGGGGTACAAATTACTATTCCCACTCCAGAGGGTGCAACAGTAGGGAAAGCGTTGGATTGCGTAGGGTTTAAATTACTTCCCACACTACTCCCCCTGTAACACACTACACATTATAAAAAAACACAATTAATAAAAGTTTCAATTAATCAATTAATAACAATAAATATTATTCAATTAATGTAATTATAAATGAACTATTTAACACTTATTAATTACCAATTAATTAACAATAAATACCAATAAATAAATACAATCTCTTTAATTAATTACATGTAATTATATAACACCCTACTCCCCTATAAACACACAACCCACTACACATAAATAAATGAAATCATTTAATCACTTAATAATTATTAATTACCAATTAATTATTATTTAACAATATCAACAATTAATAAATTAAAAATATTAACACATTAACTCTAATTATTTCAATTTACTACTTATATTATTTAATTACAAATTAATTATTAATTAACAATTACACTAAATTAAATATATTAGCACAATAAATCTAATTAATGTAATTAACTAATTAACATTAATTAATTACCAATTAATTATTAATTAACAATAACAATAAATTATATATCTTAGCACATTAAATCTAATTAATTTAATTAACTAATTAATATTAATTAATTACCAATTAATTATTAATTAACAATAACACTAAATTAAATATATTACCACATTAAATCTAATTAATGTAATTAACTAATTAGTCCTAATTAATTACAAATTAATTATTAATTAAAAAATATTTAAAAATATATATTAATTATTTAATTATTATTAAATTACTTCCCACCCTATTCCCCTATAAACCCACAACCCGCTCTAATACTAAAACGCTAAATGTTAACATAATTACTAATTTTCAAACATACATTTCTAAACATATTTAGCAAACATATAAACAACATAATAAAATACTTAACACTAAACAACAAAATTTCGATATTACTAACATACATACCTTAATCTCGATATTCTGTCTGTCGATATTATGGCACATCGATATACTATACCATCGATATTAAAACATCGATATTATTGTATATCGATATTTTAATTTCGATATTTTGTCTGACTACCGTCCTGAATACATATGTTAATAGATAGGCAGTCTCTTAAATGACAGGTGACGGGAACTTTTCAGTGCCATAAATTGCAAACATCTTTTATTTAAACACAGTGGTTAAAGCTGCTACATAGGGGAGTATGAATGGGGTCTTTGACCTAATCGAACAGGTCCCCCCCCCTTGGGGAGGGGCGCCCCTAGTTGCACCACGTGACTGAGCCCCCTCCGGCTGGGGTAAGAAGGGGATGGAGTGAATAAGGAGGGCCCAGTGATGTCATCAGGTTGCACAGGAATGCAGGGGAGAATTATTTAAGGATGCGCCTTTCAGTTTTCGGCCTCTTTGTCCCCTCGGACCTCCAGCAAGATGCAGAGGCGCGTTGTTGACGAGGAGAGAGGTTTTCCAGTCTGCGGCTTGCTGCGTGTGGCATGCGAGGTTTGAGGGGGCCTGGGCGTAGTGTGTCGCCTTCATAATGGGGCGTTTAGTATTAGGTTATAGGTAAGGTATTTAGCTGGGACACGCCACATTCTTTGAGGGGCGCGCAACTATGGGGCTTGGCAGGCATGAGGCTGCGCTTTTAGACCTGGGTGTTTCACAGAAAGTATCCATAGGTGGGGGAAGGTAGTGGGCAGCGGTAATGGTGGCTTTCAGTTGTGTTGGCGTGGGGAGAGGCTGCGCCTGTATTCAGGAGAGAGGCGGCTCATGTGCAGAGCTGCAATCCTGCGCCAGTAGGTGGGGGCAAGCAGGGGGCAGCGTTAATGGTGGGTCACTGCTGTGTCAACGTTGGGACTGGTCGCCCTTGTATTCAGGAGAGGGGCGGCTTGTGTGCGGCGCTGCAATCGGCGGGTGCAGCACCCGTAGGTGGGGGTATGCAGGGGGCAGAGGTAATGGCGGCTCACTGCTGTAGCGGCACAGAAATGGACCATGCATAGCAGCAGTACCTCTGAGTACCCAGCAGTACCTGGGCTTGGCGGTGGCATTCGAAGAATGTCCACCCCCGGGGGCCTCGCCTTGTGGTAAATAAATAAATAATACCCTATTTTTGACTAGACTTATAGCATAACAGATAGCTCAATAAAATAAGAGTCAAGATTCGAGGTAGTAGGAGTTTCTGCAGATTTATTACAGCATAAGGACAGGATCAGGACAACCTGCATAGGAATAGGACAATAAGGCCCGGCAGCTGCCGGGGCTGGGTCTGGGATGAGCGCGCTAACATTTAATAACAAAACATTGACTTATATACATAGCGCAAACACATAGCATTACATTGCAGTGGGCGTAACAGTAGGTGGAGCAGAAGACGTGACGCGTAGCAGTCGCGAGAGATAACAGTAAAAAGAGGTGTAACTGGGCGTATACATAGACATGTGGTGCAAACGTAACAGAATATGTCATGAATGGGCGGAAACTTTGGAGGGGGCTACCTAAGGAGCCGGGACCTCTAACCTAATGGTGCGCGAAAACTGGCAATGACGTGTTACTAGGAGAAGCTGGGGGCTACGAACTCTGTGCTAGGAGCAGAGACTAGAGTCTGAAGGGTCGGAGCGACATGTACCTAAACCCTATCTGGTATCTGATGTTTAGGGAACATGTTGATATAAACTAGAAGTCATGAGGGGAAAAGCTAACTTGATTCTAAGACTGGACCATGCATTATTCTACATGTAGTGCGTGATGAAGAATATTAAATGACCATTAAATACAGTATTTCTCTAACGTGGAGACGAGAAGGCTAGACAATGACGGAAACTATTGATGCAGTTCAGTAGCTTAGGAATGCAGAGGAGGAGGACTGAACTGATAACTGGAACTATAACATACTTTTGGCAGACTCAGAGGCAGAGCCGGGGTGCACCGGGCACTGCAAGGCAGGAAGTGAGTGAAGGGTCGAGGATACAGGTGGGGGCTGTATCGCTCCTCAGCGAGGCTTTCAGGAGACAGGAGCTGAATCTGTGGTCCGGGCCCTTTTGAGGCCTGGAAACGGGGACTTTATAATTGAATAACGTGCATACTGAGAAACGTGGCAACATTACTTACATAGGCCTGATATTCGTAGTATTCACGAGGACTGGAAAATAGCATACTAGAGGTGGACACAACTGGAATTGCGTCTTTAATCAGAAATGGGGAATAACATATGCATATTGGTCATGCACACATAACATATGATGGATGAAGCGTAGGGACACAGAACATGGCAAAATTTACTTTTCCACATTCCCTCCTTGTCACTACGTTTCCATCAGGAAACATCAATTTTCATGATACCATCTATCATTTCATACAGTATCATTTGCTCGTCTCGAATTGTCTTGGAACGGGATTTAGAACGGGGCTTGGGACTAGGAATACAAGAGGTAGCACACATGCTGCAAATCGCAGGGCCACATTGTATACAGAGGCAGCAGCTAAATATGATCGCTACTGCAATACCTAAAAAGGACAGGACTTTCCATCCCCATGCGGAAATTATATTCCAGAACCAACCGGACCATGTCCAGGTGCCTGGATCTTGGTGTAACAGATGGGCAATCTTATGGAGTCTGGTTATAGCTGAATAAACAGACGGCGCGTTATTTGGAATAAAAATACAACAACTGGATCCGAGAACTCTACAGGCCCCGCCCCTATCGGCCAGTATGACGTCAAGGACGAGACGATTCTGTAAAACGACAATTCTCATAAAGGATTGTTCTTCGGTTAAGTTACCTAGAGCGGAGGCAGTCTCATCTACTACTGCTTCAAGGGTTCTTGTTAACCTACGGATTAGCTTACTGTTTACAACTGTGCCTAAATAAGGGAAAACACCTTTATCAATATCAATGAATTGCTCTGCGGCGGTTTCAGTATAATCGATAATCGGGAGATTTCTCTTGTGTCTAGTGTGTACTAGGAAGGAATTCCTATGATAGTCAGGTGGGGCTAGAAAAACAGGTGGCAGTAGGAAAGCAATGTAACAGGTTCCCTCCCAATCGAGGGGCAGACGGACATATGCAGTTTGACCACAAATAAAATAAGAATGACGTGAAGCTTTGAAAATAGATTTCCCACTGTCACTATACTTGATAACAGTAGTACATTCACTATGACCTATGTGTACAGAACCATAACTACGGACACATAATTCGCCTTTAACTGGTAGTACTGAAATAGCGGGTGAGTCTGGAGTAGTATCAGACTGAACATTCAGGACCATGAAATTCGACGAATAATTACCTAAATTATAAACTTCATTTTCTAGATCTAAACCTGTTCTGTGGGGGAGACCTTGCTTGTCTGGAAAACATGTACTGTTAAGAAAAGACATATCTGTTGAGGATGACGTTAACGTGGACCATGCTCCACACGAACCATTGTGTGAGAATGGATAAGGAAAAAGTGGCAGAACTCCCTTCGGTGTCTGAAAAGGGGGGAGTCGACCACACACCCAACAATTAGTGGCATTGCTGGTCTGGTGTGAATAATGTAACATACGGATAAATGTGTTGTTACGCATAGCGAGGCGGTATGAATATTCGTGAGGAGGCAGATCACTAAACGTGTGCTCTACTGTAGCATTAGCAGACATATTTACATGAGTAACTGGAAAACACAGGAAAAGTGCGTAGCTGGTGCAGGAAATCATTATGCTGAGAAATAATACGAAACTCAGAAAAACGATACATTTGATTGAACTTTGACTGACTCTCTCACTATGGGGGTCTATTTTATACATGTCAGAAACAATTTAACCGTTTCACCTAGGGGAGGACTTATACAATCAAACTGACTGACTTATTAGACCTGAGCTTTAACTTATACTCCTGTTGCGGAGTTTTCTCTACCAAGGGAGGGGTTGTAATAATGTCTTGTGCGGGACAGTCCTTTAAAACAATGTTCTGGCAATCCTTCGAATCCTGGGAAATGTTCTTGGAAATGTTTTTGAAGACTGGTTTCGATCCTTTGAAAAGTTTTACATGAGAAAGGTGGACCCACCCCTTCCTGCCTTCCAACTTGACGGCAGTTCGGGTGGTCAAGAGGACCTGACGTGGCTCTTTCCAACGTGGTTCCAGCGGACTTGATCTGTCGAAATTTCTGATCATCACAAGGGAGCCTGGAACGATCTCGTGCGGTGCCACCTCGGTATTGTCTGGAAATGCGGCGGCAACCTGTGAACGACATGAGTTGAGGGCAGACATCAAGGAAGCTAGGTAATCTGTCAGCATATTACATGAAACATCGGTAATACTTCGGGGTCTAGGAGTACCCCACATGTTAGGGGGGCGGCCGAATACGACCTCATACGGGGACAGACCTGATCTGGAATGTGCGACCATACGCATATAAAATAAAGCGACTGGCAGAGCTATTAACCAGTCCACACCTTTGTCCTTACAGACTTTTGCAATGCGGATTTTCAGAGTCTGATTATGCCTTTCGACTAGTCCAGCTGCTTCTGGATGGCGTACACAATGGAACTTCCACTGGTACCCTAACAAAAGGGAAACATGTCTCATGAGTTCAGATGAGAATGGCTGGCCGTTATCAGAATATACGACTCTAGGGAGTCCATATCTAGGGAAGAATTCACGAACCAACTGCTTGGCAGTGGTCGCGGCTGTGTAATCTGGGACTGGATATGCTTCTGTCCACCTGGACAAAGCGCATACTACTACAAGGACATACTTGAAACCTCGACATCGCTCCATCTGAATATAATCCATCTGGAGGACCTCAAAAGGGTGGTCAGGGGGCTGGAAACCACCTTGTTCCACCGGGACACTTTTACCTGGATTAAACTGACAACATATCATACAGGTACGGACTTTCTGCTTGGCTGCAGCTCGTAAATGCTTATTGAACCAAATGTTCTGGATACTGTCTAACATAGCTTTTTCTCCTAAATGTGCTGGACTATGTACGGTATTGATAATGACTTGAACCATAGAATCGGGGAGAAACCATGTGGCTCTACCCTTCGTTAACCATCCTTGATCTGTCTGGACCCCTCCTTGTACAGACCATTTCTTGATTTCATCGGGGGTAGCATGTAACTGTATATCTATGACATCTTGTGTAGGGTCCTTAACTGTCATGCATGTAATCGGATCTGGAGTATGTGTCAGATTAACTGGAATGTCTGGAGTCTGTGCTGTAAGCTTGGCTGTGCGGTCTGCTAAATCATTACCTTGGGAAATAATGTCAGTGACTTTCGTATGTGCTTTGCATTTCATGATAGCAATAGATGTCGGTAAATGTATGGCATCTAACAGGGCTTGAATAAGGAGACCATGCTGAATCTTGGTTCCATGAGAAGTCATAAAACCTCTCTCCTGCCAGAGCACTCCGAAGTCGTGTACAACTCCGAATGCGTAACGTGAATCTGTGTAAACATTAACTTTCAGGTTCTTGGCATGTATACAGGCTTGTGTCAGAGCGACTAGCTCTGCTGCTTGAGCGGACAGGGTGTCAATACGGTGTGTCTTGATAACTTCAGTGTCAGTAGTCACTGCATACGCGGCGACTAGTTCTCCTGTACTAGTTCTCATACATGAACCATCCACATAAAGTGTCAGGTCGGGATCTGGTAACGGAATGTCTGTCAGGTCTTGTCTTGGCTTTGTCGTAATGTTAACTACTTCCACACAGTCATGTGGGTCTGGATTTGAACTAACTGATGGTAACAGTGTAGCAGGATTCAGAACGTTGCAGCGTCTAATTTCTATGTGTGGCTGGAACAGTGTCAATTCATAACCTGTTAAACGTGCAATTGTCAAGTGCTGAGTTTGTGTTCGGTTTAAAAGAACTTCTACTGAATGTGGGACTTGTACTGTCAGGGAATGTCCTAAAACTATGGAATCACTTTGTCTGATAGCTAGTGCTGTGGCTGCAACTGACTTGAGGCACGCAGGCAACGCCTGGGCGACTGGATCTAATGTGCTCGAAAAATAAGCACAGGGCTTGTATTGACCTGCTTGATCTTGTGTGAGGACAGATAATGCTGTACCTTCACGTTCAGTAACGAAAAGTGTAAAAGGCTTACTGTAGTTCGGTGTAGCTAGAACTGGAGCTTGGCATAAGGCTTTCTTTAACTCGTTAAAACTAAGTGTATGGTCAGATGTCCAAGGAAGGACAGTCGATACGGCTGCCTCCTGTGTCGTTAACTGTATCAGTGGCTTGGCTAGAAATGCATACTGGGGAATCCATTGTCTACAATAAGAAGTAAGGCCGATAAAGGCACGTACCTCCTTCTGGGTTCTGGGCTGGGGAAGACTCGCTATTAACTGGATACGGTCTGGTGTCAACTGCCTACCCCTCTTGGACAGCAAGTGTCCTAAGTATACCACTTGCTGGACACAGAATTGAAGCTTCGAAGGTGACACCTTGTGCCCCATCTCGGCTAGAAAATACAGAACTGTAAGGGATGCTCGCTCGCAAGCACGTTCAGAACGGGCTGTGATCAGTAGATCATCGACATACTGGAGCAGGGCAGTGTCAGTTGGCATGTGAATATTGTCTAGTTGTCTCTTGAGTGCTTGACTGTAAATACTAGGGCTTTCTGTGAAACCTTGAGGAGCGCGTGTAAACATATAGCTCCTTCCATTTAAACAGAATCCGAAAAGAAACTGGCTGTCTGGATGAATGGGAACACAAAAAAATGCATTCTTGAGGTCTATGACAGTGAAAAACATGGCTTCGGAATCAATGGCTGTTAACAGGGATGAAATGTCTGGGACAACTGGGTATTGAGGAATAATACATTTGTTAAGCTCTCGTAAATCAATCACTAATCGATATACTGGAGGTGCATTTGGATCAGTACGTTTCATGACTGGAATGATCGGAGAATTGCATACATTGGAGTCAGTTTCTACAACTACTCCTTGAGCCATGAGCTCGTCAATAATTTTGGATAAGGCTGCTACAGCCTCAGGTGGCAATCTGTACTGTCTGATTCGGGGTAACACTACACCTGGTTTGAGAGTCACACGATGGGGTGTGATTTGCATGTAACCTACATCAGTTGGACCTTGCGCCCATAAATGCTGCGGAACTTTAGACAATCTTGAATCAAAATCTCGTAACACATAGTGACCCTTAAAGTCACGTAGGAACAGACGTATTCCCTCTGGGGAACAGCAAATAACTGCACCTAATTCTTTCAATGTCTTAATGCCTAATAGATTTTCTGGACATGACTTAGTAAGTAACAGATCAGTAGTACGGGACAATGGACCTACTTCTAGAGTAACTGGCTTAGATATTTCATTAACTATGGGTTTTCCTGAAAATCCAAGGGAAACATTTCTTGAGCCTGAGAGCGGAGCCCCTGGAACTTCGGCATGACTAATTGTGGTCCTACTTGCCCCTGTATCGATCAAAAACTTTCTGTCTTTCCCTAATACTTGACTGTGAACATAGGGACCTTCTTGATCTACAGGTATCTCGATGAGAGGCAAGCCTACCTCCCTCTCTAGGCTGTTTCATGAATATGACTGGTACTCTGGATACTCGGACTGTGCATACTGGTACATCTGCGATGTGACGTGCTGTGTTGCAGCAATGGGCTGCGGTACTGTAACGGTCTGTGGTGCATTCTGTGACTGAGGAGTCTGTGAAACTTGTTCTTGTCTCGGCGGACGTGGTCTTTCTTTAGTCTTACCAGTAGCTATGTTGTGTTTCAGAACTGCACACTCGTTTATAAAATGACCTGGCTGTTTACAATAATTGCAGTTCCCTTTAACGGGAGCTGCAGGATGACTGGCTTGATTCGGACCCCTCTTCTGACTGTCTTGAGGAATAGATTGTGCAACTAGCACTTTCATTTTCGTGTCTTTCATACGTTTTCTCTCGTGTTCTTGCTCTTCCCTGATTCTATTCTGGTGGTATTGGAGCATCTGGAGCATCTGGGACGGAGTATTTGCTTGCCAGGTGCTTTCGACTTTCAAAACTCGATTTTTAATTTGTGGACTTGAATTCTCGACTAATTTGGTGACGAAAAGATGAGGGTATGACTCACTACTTGTCTTGAGACCACTGTTAATACTGAAACATTTCTCAAATCTAGAATAAAAATCACTAATGTCTTCATCTTGTTTCTGTTTACAGGCTGAGATTGCATCCCAGTCTTCTTTCCTAGTTGTCAATAATCTGGGTAAAACTTGAATCAATAATTCTGGTAATTCTTTACATTTATCTCCAAGACCGGTACCTGGTACTCGTGCCTTGTCTTCAGCTTCTAGAGCTGTCCAATCGATCTTTTTCTCTCCCACCTCCCATTCTTTTTCCTTTAACTTTTCATACACCCCTGCGGGTAACAGGACCTTTAACATTTTAATGATATCTGGGTAAGTGTATTCTCCCATACGGAGCATGTCTTTTAATTCTCTATGGAACCCTGCTGGATCTTTGTCATGACAGGGAATTAATTTCTTCATTTCAAGAAGTTCCATCTTTGATATTGGAGTGTATACAAACACTCGTTGCATTACGCCACCCGCCCCTTGGACTGGGTGGACTTCTCGTAACGGATTCTGTCTGTCTATGTAAAATGGTTTACTTTCTGGGGGTGAGACATGAACAAAATGCGGGTTCAGGAACGTTCTATACTTGTGACGCTGTTCTAGAATGACACTAATTAAATCGGTACCTAGACCTCTCCATCTATACTGGAGTAACTCGTTCAGGATATCGTGCAACGGACCTGGATCAGAATGTTGACCCTCATACAGAGTAATGAGGTGCTGGATCATATACATACCCACCAGTCGTTGCTCGGCTGGGGGCAATTTCAGAAACATTTGTGCCACTATTTCGTCTGGAAAAGTGGTAGAATCAGTAATCCATCGGACTGCTGATCGGGCTAGTTCTTGTTCATGCATAGTACTTAGTTCACTGTAACCGACTCGTGATTTCAGAATGTGATCGGTAGCTTGAAATACTTGTTCTAGGGAACCTTGTTCTGGTGCTGGATGATGAAAAATAGACTTGTGTTCTAGACGTAAATGGCGATCTGGAAATCTGGATTTTCCTACATACGCTATTCTGGCGGAATTCTCGTCTTCCTCTTCAGGATCAGAGATACTTTCTTTCTCGCTTACTTGTGCTGCTTTACGCTGTTCGTGTAACCTTATTATTTCTTTACGAATTTTCTTGTACATACTTTCCATGGCACTAATGGTCTTGTGCTTACCCTCGGCTATATTATCACTCCACCTTGTTAGAATTCTCATTTCGGCGGGATCTTTAGACGGGTAATCTTGTTCTCTTATTAGACAATTGATCAGGAACTTTAATATCATGAGCTGAATCTCGGCTTTCCTTTGAGACATAATCTCGCCAATACTTTCTGGATCATCCCCTGTACGGATGAAACGATATATTCTGTCTAGATCTTCTTTCATATTTGGTAAGGTGACTAGATACTCGGTCACCCTTCTTACGCGTACGGAATATAAAACCATATTATACTCGCCTGGGACTGTGTCATAGACACATTCGTTAAGGGCTTGCCTGATTTCTGTAACAGACTTATTACTTTTAGGAGTACGCTGTGATGCTTGAGCATGTAATTCGAGTGCTGATAAACGTTTGTGTGGCGGCGGGGTTTGAGGAGGACCTCCCCCTGCGGCCCCTATACTAGAATCGTCGACTGACATTCTTCGTGCTTGCAGGGTCGGTAATTGTAACGTGGGCTGAACTTGTATGGCAGGCTGACCCGGGGGTACCGTAACAGGTACTCCGGTGTCTGGAGGAACGGGAAGTGCCTGATTTACAGGGACAGGTGGAGCGCGAACTGGATTTGCATATTCTGGAACTGTGTCGTCCAGATAGGACGAAATAAAAATATCAGCTGCGGTCGGTTTGTGACGTAGCTTGGTCGGAACTAATGGTGGCGGGAAATTACTGGGTGCCTCTGGGGTCGCTTTTGGCAAACCTTCGGCAAGGAGAGGATACATACCCTTAATAAGGGCATGCCTCTGTCTGTCTGACTGTTCGGCTTTGACTTGTTCACCTATCTCGATTAATTCTCTTTCTTGGGCTCGTTCTTGGGATTCTCTACTTAACTCTGACTTTCTGACTTCCTTTTCCGTTCTTCTATGCGCTTCCTTACGCCATAACTCGATGGCATCTTTCTGTGACTGTCTGGCTTTCTTTTTCCATAATGCTTCCTCTACTCGCATGATACATTCGGCATCCCATGTACCCGATACGGGCCATCTATACTTTTCTTCTAACTGTTTGGTATACTCTACCCATAAATCTAGATACATTATGGCGCTTATGCCATGTTTCTGATACATAAAATGACCTGGACTGTCCCTAGGCGGGACAGGAACTGCTTCCTCTAACAGACCCTTTCTAGTTTTTAACTGACGTAACTTGGAAAAGAGCGGCATTCTAAACTTGAATCGGAACACAATACAATACACGAAAAACAATAACAATTGGGAAAACAATTCAGGCATACCACGACATTGGAAATACATTAAACAATATCATAACATAACAGTTCGAACAGAATACTACCTGAAAATACTGAAAACAGAAACAGAACAGAATTCTCGAGAACGGAACAGACTAGAGTCACTGGATGCACTGCTGTAACAGTACGGAACATACCGGTCCCATAAAGGAACGCATCAAGACCCGTATCCACCTAGGTGAACACTTCGTTTGTGGGCTTGGGTACCACCAACCCACGGACCAGGAGTCAATTTAGACTGACCCTGTCTAGACACTACCCCAGCAATGGTACTCACCGGGCAGCACGGAACGGAAGGCCTCGGACGGGACTGGACTACGACGACGAACTTCGGACTTCGGACTTCAGTTACGGGTGGGCCTCCGGATACCTCGGACCTTGGACTCTCGGCTTGGGCTCTGGTCGGGACTCGCCGCGTTCCTCCACCGTCTCGTTCGGATGCTGGACCGCCTCCTCCGTCTCCTCCGTGGGCCTGAGGGATACTTGGAGCAGAAATATCTGCCAGTGCACGGTATGGTTCCGTCACGACTGCAGAGGGTCAGGGGGTCGGCGTGGCTTCACCGACGCGTGGGGAAAGGGCAAGTCCCTGTTCGGGCGCCATTATGTGGTAAATAAATAAATAATACCCTATTTTTGACTAGACTTATAGCATAACAGATAGCTCAATAAAATAAGAGTCAAGATTCGAGGTAGTAGGAGTTTCTGCAGATTTATTACAGCATAAGGACAGGATCAGGACAACCTGCATAGGAATAGGACAATAAGGCCCGGCAGCTGCCGGGGCTGGGTCTGGGATGAGCGCGCTAACATTTAATAACAAAACATTGACTTATATACATAGCGCAAACACATAGCATTACATTGCAGTGGGCGTAACAGTAGGTGGAGCAGAAGACGTGACGCGTAGCAGTCGCGAGAGATAACAGTAAAAAGAGGTGTAACTGGGCGTATACATAGACATGTGGTGCAAACGTAACAGAATATGTCATGAATGGGCGGAAACTTTGGAGGGGGCTACCTAAGGAGCCGGGACCTCTAACCTAATGGTGCGCGAAAACTGGCAATGACGTGTTAGTAGGAGAAGCTGGGGGCTACGAACTCTGTGCTAGGAGCAGAGACTAGAGTCTGAAGGGTCGGAGCGACATGTACCTAAACCCTATCTGGTATCTGATGTTTAGGGAACATGTTGATATAAACTAGAAGTCATGAGGGGAAAAGCTAACTTGATTCTAAGACTGGACCATGCATTATTCTACATGTAGTGCGTGATGAAGAATATTAAATGACCATTAAATACAGTATTTCTCTAACGTGGAGACGAGAAGGCTAGACAATGACGGAAACTATTGATGCAGTTCAGTAGCTTAGGAATGCAGAGGAGGAGGACTGAACTGATAACTGGAACTATAACATACTTTTGGCAGACTCAGAGGCAGAGCCGGGGTGCACCGGGCACTGCAAGGCAGGAAGTGAGTGAAGGGTCGAGGATACAGGTGGGGGCTGTATCGCTCCTCAGCGAGGCTTTCAGGAGACAGGAGCTGAATCTGTGGTCCGGGCCCTTTTGAGGCCTGGAAACGGGGACTTTATAATTGAATAACGTGCATACTGAGAAACGTGGCAACATTACTTACATAGGCCTGATATTCGTAGTATTCACGAGGACTGGAAAATAGCATACTAGAGGTGGACACAACTGGAATTGCGTCTTTAATCAGAAATGGGGAATAACATATGCATATTGGTCATGCACACATAACATATGATGGATGAAGCGTAGGGACACAGAACATGGCAAAATTTACTTTTCCACAGCCTGCACGCGCTCACCCAGAGCGAGCGTGTGCATGCGAGGCACCTGCTTTAGAACGCGGCGGTTTCAAATGCTGCATCCTAATTAGTGCCAGTTGGTGGTCCTGAACCAAGGTAGGCGGCAGCGCAGCCGTTTTTGTGCCTAAGAACTTGCCTTTATTGTACATTAAATTGCTGAATTTTGTGTTTATAAATGGTTGTTGGAGCTTGAGTTATTTCAATGCTACAATTAAGGGTTTAACTTGTTAAGAAGAATAACTGTGCTATCTAGTGGTTAAAAAACATTTTTGTGCTGAAGATAGTGAAAGTATTTTTAGTATTACATTAAAATGCTTTACAGATGACTGTAAATGAACCAATTCTTATGTTCCTGGTTTTTGTTTATTATGAGCCTTTAGGATTTTTAGTGTGAGTGATAAAAACCAATATGTAGCGTGCTTATTTGGGTTTCTAAGAAGCTTGTGAATGAATAACTGACACAGGGATAATAAAATTGGCCCTATACCATGTAATTAAATATTTTGTAATTTATAGATGGGGTGTAGGGATAGGATTTATGGCTATTTGTGCAGTGGTTATGTTGACAGCAAGGAATATGAAATATTGTGGATCGCCTTGTTTTTGGTGCCGTCTTTGGTGGTTTTTGTAGTTTCTTTGTTGTTTGTTTATTTTAAATTATGGCTGCGTCCTTGCGGACGTTAAGGAGTCTTTCGGGTCTCTTTGTTACGCAGGGTAGGATGGATTTATTGGTCACAGGGGTGCTGGGTCATGCTTTGACAGGATGTGTTTTTGGTGGGTAATGGCGCTACCTGTGAGGATTTAATATATGGTTATGTTGATGTTATTCAGAATACTGCTTGCATAAGTTCAACTACTAAACATAATATTCTGATATTATTTTCTCTTTTTAGGCTTTGAGGTTGCAGCGTCAGTGATTTTTTCAGTCAGGGATAATAGTGAGCATAAAGGGCAGGGACAATGGATGTGGGTTAGAGAAGAGGGTAGGAAAATTGCTACTTCAACCGAGCTAATGCGAGTCCCCATGTCTGCGAGTTCTAGTGTCTTGCAGGCCAACGATAAGAAAAGTTTGCAAAAGGGCATCAGGTGCAGTAATACACCTTTGAACAGGTATCAAGCTTCCTGTTCATTTCCTCATCAGCAAAAAGAAAATCACGAAGCGGATTTTTTTAATGCCTTCGTCCAACCACTAAATTACACAGTTCAAAAAAACGGTAAACTGGAGACACTTGATGGTGGTGTGGGCAATGGAGCCCAACCATCCTGCAGTGGAGGTCGTCAGGGGGGTTTCATGCTAATGCTGACAATGAATTATCTGATTTGGAAGAGGGTGAGCTTGCTAGTGATAATGATTTGTCTAATAGCCCCCCTTTTTCTCTCTAAATAGGGGGGGAGATTACTTACAAGATTTCTCGAGCTAATATTTTGCAGATGAAAGAATCTGAAAGGACCTGGAAGTGTTTTGAGGAAATTTCCAGGGCATCTTACAGCGCCAGCAAGAATAAGCTTTCAACACTGGATAAGCCCCGTCAAGCAGGTGAGCCACTGATTGATATTCATTATAAGTCTGTTTCTAGGAAACGTTAAGCAAACGGAGTTGTTGGTAAGGCTGCAGAGGCTAAGGTTTGTTGCATTGTGAGTCACCTTCAATGTTACAGAATGTAGTTTTACTTAAGCTTGATATAGTTCAAGACACATTGGTGGTGTCTGACACAAATTCACTAGGGGAAAAGGATGGTAAGTACAAAGCTATTAGGTCTTAAAAAGGTTTCCCTATATGGGGCTGTCGATGCCCTTGGGCTCAATTCTTAACAAGCATACCAAAGAAAAAATGTAGCATGCAGGGTTTGTGAAATTTTTCAAGTTACTGCACAGGGAGCTTAAATCTGAAGAAGGCTCTAGGGAGGGGGCTTGAGAGCTAGCTAGAACCAGGGTTCCCACTATTATTGACTCTTAGTCCTCATCCTTCTGATTTTTACGAGTGTTTAATGTATAAGATTTCCAGACCGTTCGGTCTCAATTTTCAAATACTTGCATACAATTAGAAAGGCTCAGTCAGAATTTGGAGGGTTTTGCCTGGCTACATTATGAAGAAGAGCTCAGAGCCAGAGAATCCTTGGGATGAGTTGGATAACGAATTATGGTGCAATGGATTTATTCCCCAGAGACCTCCCCCTATTAATCGCGTCCCTTTCGCCAAACATGTACCCCGGGAGGGGCGGGCACTTGGGCAAAATTTCAGACTTTCACAACAGGAGCCTGCTGGACTTTTAACAAAGGTTTCTTCCAGAAGAATACATGCAAATATCAGCATGAATGTTCCAAATGTGGTGGCAACACGCCATTTGTGCAATGTTTAGCTAAAAAAGCATTCTGTTTCCCTACCAGTCAAGGTAAAGGGAGGGGAGCCCCATTCCAGCCTTACTTCAAACAGCAGTTCCACCAATTGATATCCCCAAGCTCTGTTTGTGGCTTCAGTTTTTTAGCCTCATGGGGAAAAGCTTTGAAGTTGTAGTGGGGGTTTTTAAGAAAGTTTTAAGCTCAGTTATCAGGGTCCTAGTAACTGCAGGTTTGATCAAAAACTTAAAATCTGCAAAACAATTCCCACAGGTCATTACTCATAAATTACACTCTGAAATTGCTGAGGGAAGGATGGCTGGCCCCTTCCTTTCTTGACCTCTTCCCAATCTTATTATTTCTCCTTTGGGGGTGGTTCCAAAAAAGACTCGGGGAAAATTTTGCATGATACAACATTTATCCTGGCACCATGGTTTGTAGGTGAATGCTTTTATCGCCAGGGAAAACACTATGCTGCAGTTTGCTTTAGTGGTTGTAGCTCTTGATCTTGCAAAAAAGGCCGGCTCAGGAGCGGAGTTAGCCAAAATGTGATGTTTAAACCACTTTTAGGTTACTTCCAGTCAGCTGTCGAAGACTTTAGCTCTTATTTGCAATGGATTTTCTCATTCAGATCAGGTCATTCCCTTGTGTCCCATTATCTGGACGATTTTCTTTTTATTGAATCAAAAGGATCACAAAAGTGCGACAAGGCACTCCATTTCTTTCAATCTTTAATGCAAGAGTTAGTTGTGCCTCCCACGCGGATCTAAGTCTCTGCAAGTCGGAAGAAGAATGATGGACCAGCGTCTGATATATACGGGAGATTTTCTTGTCCGACAATTCCCCCATAAATAGCTTGGCTTCCAGTGGACTAAATTTGGGAAGTTGCTCAAGGTCACACAGGTATGGCGTCAGTGCATGTCGGAACTGGAGGTATTTAAAAAACTGGGAGCGGGGCATCCCAAATTCGTCCTGTAGGTTCTGAAAGGACTTCAGGGAGCAGCCCGACATCACGTCCCCTAGGGAGTAGATTCCTATCGCATCCCACCCCCGAAAGCCCAGCAATGCATCCAAGTGGGGCAAGCGACCATTGTGCCAAAGAGGGGTTTCTTGAGTAAGCACATTCCACCATCCCATTCTGCACAGCGTTTGCCTCCAGACGTAAAAGACTACCTGCGTGCCAGATCGAAGGCACCTCCGAAGCGATGCAGAATACAACAGTGTATGGACGGACGCCGAGCCCATAAAGTGCCGCTCAACCACGTAGGCCGGATCGCTCCTATCACCGTACCACCATTCGTTTACGACCAACAGGTGTGCCGCTTGATAATAAGAGAGTACATCTGATGTGGCAAGCCCCCTCGTATAGGAAGATAAGAAGCATGTCCGTAACGCCACACAAACCATCCCCCCCTTGCACAAAAACCGACCCAGTGCCGAGTTGATTTGTTGGAACCAGCAGGGCGGAATCCGATGTGGGTGATTCTGTAATTGATACACTAGGCGAGGGAGCGCCACCGTTTTAAAGATAGCTGACCTGCCATAGATGGTCAATGGCATACGGGACGACACCTTCATGTCCTCGTGCGTGCGATCCCATACCAGGGTGAGGTTGTGATCCCGGGAGGCAACCGCCTCCTTCGACAGATACACCCCCAGATATTTCACCCCTCCCGATGCCAACTGAAGGCCCGACGCCCACGCTCCCACCCACCGCTTCCTGCCCAGTATCCACAACGTTGACTTGCCCGGATTCATGTAAAGGCTAGAAGATTCGCCCAAAATCTGCAAAATTTGCAACAGCCGCGGCCCCGACCGATCCAGGTCGGTGAGGAAAAACAAAACGTCATCCGAGTATAGTGCTATTTTCTCGGTAACACCCAAGGACCACCGAAAGCCTTTGAGTTGGGCGTCAATGCGCACCCACGCCACCAGGGGCTCCATTGCGAGCGCGAACAAGTAGGGGGAGAGGGGACAGCCCTGTTGCGTCCCCCGCTGAACCGAGAAGGACCTTGAAACCGCATCGCCAACTCGCACCGAAGCCGTGAGGTCAGTGTACAGCAGCCGTATATAAGCCAAGAAGCGCGGGCCCAAATTGAGTCAATGCAATAGGGCAAACAAATACGTCCAACTCAAGGAGTCAAAAGCACGGCCCATGTCCGTCAAAAATAGCGCTGCCTGCTCCTCCAAACTCCTCTAGGCTGATATTGCGACGTGGGCACGCATAATATTGTGTCGAGTCGCCCTCTGAGGCATAAAGCCCTCCTGGTCCGGAGGGACCAGATCTGAGATGTGGGGCTTGAGCCTATTAGCCAGGGCCTTAGCCAGGACCATGGCCTATGTATTGAGTAGCGAGATCGGACGGTAGGACGCGTGACACTCCGGGGGTCTACCCGGCTTCAGAAAGACCACCACCTCCGCGTGTCGCCAATCTGGAGGAAGCACGCCACCCCCACACGCCTCCTCTACAACCGGACGTAGGTGTGGACCCAGCTGCACATAGAACCGCCGGAAATATTTGCATGGGAAGCCGTTGGGGCCTGGTGCCTTACCGAGATTTAGCTCGCCCAGGGCCGTGCCCAATTCGTCGTCAGTCAGGGCCTATCCAGTAGTTTCCGCACCTCATCCGAGACCGACCGTGGGGGGAGATCATCTATGAATGACTGGACGACATCAGGTGTCAAGCATTCCTGAGGCGCATATAGCCCCTCATAGTACGCTGCAAAGCTCTCCGCAATTGCCGGGGGCTCAAGTACGGGCACCCCCGCCGGGTCCAAGAGTTGGGGCAGTGGTTGGGCATGTAAAGTGCCCTGACACGGGCGGTGTAACATCTTACATGATTTATCTCCCACTGGTACACCCAGCTATGAGTAGCCAGCAAGGCCTGCCGTGCCTCCTCCATCAAAACTGCGATGTACTGCTGTTGGGCCAAAACTAACTGTCGCCTGGCAGATCTACTGCCCGCCTCCCGACTCCTACGCTTCCAGTTCCGCCTCACCCTGCACCAAGTCTCTCCGCCACTCCTTACGAGCCGCTGCGCACCAGGAGATAGCTACCCCCGCAATGTGGGTTTTAAGGCTTCCCAGAGGGTAGTCGGGAATCTAAGGAGCCTACGTTGGAGGTCAGATTATGATCAATTTCTTTGGTCATATGCTCCCTGTATTCGTCCTGCAGCAGGTGCCACCCCTTCATGCGCCACCGAAACGACTATCTGGTCGGGCCTTTGCTGAATGGGAGGACTACCGGTGAGTGATCAGACAGGGCTCTCGGCAGAATGTCTGTCATAGTATTCTATGGGCCAACCCCCTAGGAACAAATATGTAGTCCAATCTGGAGAATGAGTTGTGCACCGTGGAGAGATAAGTAGTAGTAGTATGAGCTTTATCCAATACATAAAATTTCATAAAACCATATGCAAATATTTACAAGATAAAAAAGTATTAAAAAGAGTTATACAACAATTCAGACTACACATGCATCATACTATACTATATATTTATAATTACAATATAAAATACCTCATTTTAGAAAATGAAGCGACACAGTATAAAACAGCTGGGCAATTCATAACCCAGAGCACTATAACAAAAGCGTAGCAGCAGTTAGGTGGACATCTAGAACTCTAAACCCAAACTCTATTCTCATGGGGTGGCTGAACTGGTAAGGCATATTGTCTTTTTTGTCAGAATCTTGTTCCTTATCAGCCATGCACATCCTAGAAACGTTGCCACCCCGCAAATCAATGTCAGTGAGGATGTGTCTGTACACAAAATGCGGAGTGCGGCGCGATGATTCATTGGGCCAATCAGTTGACAAACCGGTTTGAGCCACTTGGCTCTAGCCGATCTCTAGGCCGGGCAGTCGAATAGAAGATGCGCAGTTGACTCATTGTGGTAGCCACAACATGGACAAGGCAATGGTGTCATATTTGTCCCTTTCCAAGAAGCAGTCAAACAGTTAGTGGGGAGAGTCCCTAGCCTCTGCTTCACATACAGTTTCCTATCCCTGGCAACCTGTATAAAGTCCAGGTAGGGTTCCAGTCTGCTAATCGCTTTGTGTTCAAAGAACCCCTCGGTAAGTTTCCCTAGATTGGGGTTCAGAATCTCATGTGCCTGGACCCAATCCCAATACGCCCTTTTCAAAACCTGCTTTGTGGGGGGGACCTGGCTCACCCAGGCCTCCCTAAGGCCTATATCTGTTAGAAGCTGACGGAGGTCGGATATCCACTTGATCCTGCCCCCTGTATCGGCTACTATCAGTTCATCAAGGGCTCTCGCATAGTTGGACAATTCAACAGTCCTTCTTATGCGAGCCCAAAAGAGGAGGGGGCGCAGTCGTGCAATATCCTTGATAGAGCGCCTTCCCAAATCATAAAACAAAGGTTTCAAGGGGGTCGAGACCGGGAGGGCAATGAGTTCTCTCATAAACTTATTTTCAGATTTAGCAAGCTCATCCATGTTCTCGAACCCCCAAAGTTCAGACCCATAAAGGGTCAAAGGGAGTGCCTTGCCATCGTAAATTGCAAGCACAGGGGCTACTGGCCTACTTCTGGCTAAACAATGCTCTCTGCCGATGGCCCCTGAGACCCGCTTATGGTTTAGAAGCATCTTGGCTAGATGAGAACCCCACCTCATGTTGTGAGAAACACGGATTCCTAAATAGTCAGAAGACTCTACATTGTCCAAGGGGCAGTCATTCAGAGAGATGCCATTTCTAAAACGTTTGGATGGGTTGATACTCATAAGTTTTGTTTTAGCCGTATTAATTATCAACCCCCGCGAGCTGCAGAAATTAGCAAACCTGGCCAAAAGTTTTTGGAGTCCACCCGGGGTTTTAGAAATCAGGAGGGTATCGTCTGCGAACAGGAGGGTTGGAGTTTTCTCCCCCGCCAGAAGAGGAGCGTCGGCTGGATCTTGTCTTATGAAGTCAACCACCCCGTATTGTATAAAGAAAACAGAGTGGGAGCCAGCACGCATCCCTAGCGGACCCCCCTGTTCACCGCGATCCTCTCTGTCAGTTGTCCCTGGAGTCCCCACCTGATTTTAGCATAGTTGTCGTTGTGTATACGTTGTACAATGTCAAGGACCAGGGGGGAGTGTCTAGTTGTTGGAGCACATGCCAGAGTTTCTCCCGGGGTACCAGGTCGAACGCAGTCTTCAGATCTATAAAGGCCAGGTACCGACTGCCTTTCCCTAAGATTACAATTTTCCAATAGATCATGAAGAATCTGAACACCTGGTCCAGTGTTCCTACTTTTCGTCTAAACCCCACTTGGAAATGGGACAAGATGTTGCTGTCCTCAAACCAAGTTCCAATCCTAACAAGGAGGACCCTGCCAACCACCTTCTTTATCACATCGATTAAACTAATCAGACGGTAGTTTGCAGGGTCCTCCCTGTTCCCCTTTTTAAAGATGGCAACTACCTCAGCTCCTTTCCAGGAGTCTGGGACAGGTGATCCCCTCGCTATTAAGTTCAGTATCGCTAAAATGAAAAGGGCCCAGGTTTTTTTTGGATCATATAGAAGGAGATCTCCAAGTAGGCCATCGGGACCTGCCGCCTTGCCGGGAGCAATGTCATTTATTGCTAACTCCACCTCTGGTAGCTCAAAACAGTCTGCGCTGGAAGCAGGCCGGGTGGGAATTACAGGAAAATCAGGAACTGAAAGCAAGGGGCTTTCATCATTACCCGAATAAAGGTTAGAGAAGTGGTCCTGCCACTGTCGGGACGTGATGTGATTGGGGCTTGGGACAGCATTGCTTCTAGTCCTACTGTTAATTAGATCCCAAAAATATTTAGAGTCCCTCTGCTTAGAGGCCTGCTTTAATTCCTGCCAGTTTTTGTTTGCCTTCCACCTGCGCCCTAGAGTACTCCTTCCTTGCTATTCTAGTCGCTAAAGGATCTTTACTCCTGACTGCAAGGGATAAAGCCACCCTCTTTTCCCTGCAGCCCTGTGTATACCAGGGATTGGAAGGCTTCGGATAATCGTGTCTTGGTCCCGCCTTCCCTATCACAATAAAAATGAGCTAAGCTTATCAATAGATTCTTGATGAATCACATGGAGGTTAGGGTAAGATCCCATTTCCCTAGAGAGCGTTGTGAGTTCCTTATTCTTGGCCTCTAAAAATCCCTTAATACTTTCCAGTTTGTGATCCTGCTTTGCGACTTTAAGCCACTTAAGGCGTCTGCTGCAATTGGAGGGCGTAACCTCTCTGGTAGACAGGACGGAGCGGCTATAGGTCTCTGCACCAGGTAGGTGCCAGATATTATTAATTCTTAATCTCAAGGGGTTGTGATCACTATCCAAAGTGGATTTAACTTCCATATCTATCAAATCTCCCCAAAGCCAAACATCAATAAGAATGTAGTCAATTCTGGGCGGGGAGCTTATCCTATTAAAGGTATTTGCCCCGTGAGAGTCCAAACCTGTTCTCCCATTTACAGCTCTTAAATTAAATTCCAGTGTGAGGGCATTGATTTGGATAGCCCTCTGGGACCACTTCTTAATAGGGGCTAAGTTGAGAACAGGTATACCCCATTTTGCATCCTCCTTGGCTGTGCCCAAAAGATCATCAGCGCTAAGCGGTTCAAACGTGCATATCAAGTCCCCCCCCTACAATAATGTTAGAATAGGACGGGGTGGAGGAGAGCATGCTTTCCAAGGATGTCACAGTCGGCGACGACTGGGCACCCACAGAACCCCTTGCATAGATATTAAAAAGTTCTAATGCAGTGGTATTTGGTGCGCCTCTACAGGATAGGTGCAAAATGTCTCGAGAAGTAGAAGTAGAATTTTGGACAGTAATTATCCAATTTAGATTAATACTAACCCATATTTGGAGCCCCCCCAGAAGGACGGCCTTTACCTGAGCTGATGGCCGGGCTGAAGTAAGTGATATAGCCTGATTTGTGAATAGGTGTCAGACTCCACGTCTCCTGGAAGAAGCAGATCTCAAAATTTCCAACTAGTCTATTCCATTCAGGGAGCAGTAACTTCTTCTCCAGCCCCGCTACGTTCCATGAAAGGAGATTAAGCTTGGTCAAGTTGTTTAAGGCCATTATAACTGTAGTGACTGGACCATCAGGACACTTGGAGAGGCAATGAAACCAGGGGGAGGTGGGGCACTGTTGACCCCAGGGCTAACAATTGGAGAAACAAGAATACAGTTGTGATTATGGTCTGGTAATAGTCAGTCAACCCTATTCAGGCCCAACCCCCCCCCCTCGGGACTCCCCTGAGTATCATTACCAGTTATCTCTCTTGGGAACCAGAGGGGAGAACCCCTGATCTGGATAGACGAAGACTCAGGGGATGAGGTACGGAATTCAAGGGCTAGTAGATTCTCTGCCAGAACAGAATCAACTAGCTGCAACTCGATGCAGTCTAGCTTAGAATTAGGCGATACAATCCTCCTTGCGCAGACAATATCCTCCCTGATTATAGATCTACATCCCCTGACATGGTGCAGCCAGTGTATAGCCTTGTTCCGGAGCGATTCCCCTGCCTCATATCCCTGGCTTGTAGAACATTTTGGAACTTTAACCATATAGACAGTAGAGCTAGTATTAGACAATCTACTCTTGGGGTGATATCCCTGGGGCCCTCTACTATTGGAAATCTCACTTCCTACCCCAGCATGGTGACCTTGTAACCCCCTGTTGTTATGGTTAATCCCTTGGACCCCAGGGGCTTTCAATACCTCCACATAAGTCTTCTCGGATCTAAGGGGAGGGGGAGGGGCAGGGTGTAGGGAAGGAATTCTACAGTTACATAATCCCCAAGGACCCTCATTGACCCCCTTAGGCCTAGTCCTGGGTGGCTCATCTGTGGAAAGAGTGGGTTTGGGCCATGGAGCATAAGGCAGGGGAGGATGCTTGGGCCCAAGGTTTAAACCCTCCACAATTTTCCTCAAGGCGTCTACCTCTCTTTGGAGGGTTTCAACTTTTTGTATTAACTCCTCTTGGGTGTCCCTGCAAATACAGGGTCTCACTTGGGCCTCTAAGTTAGTAATACTGCCTTTATTCTCTACTGGGATTACTAATCCCTCCTCCAGACTGTCGAGTACTGCAAATCGATTAGTACAGAGTATTAATGGGGAGGACTCATCCACAGTACTCTTGTCAGTTGGACCCCCTGTGTCAGTTAGCTTCGAGATAGGCGCTGCGGGAGATGGCACAGAGGTGCCTTCAGTCAATAAGCTATGGCATATGGAGATAGGATGCTGAGATGGCTTCTTTTTAAACATGGATGAGATTAGCCTTTGTGAGTCAATAGCTCTCACCAGCTCCATATGCTCTCCGCCCACACTAGCTCCTAGGTAGGCATGGGCGGATTTTGCGGATCCACGATTCGCGGATTTGCGTATTCACGGATCGTGGATCCGCAAAATCCGCGGATTTTGCGTATTTGCGTACCCGCGGATTTGGGGCGGGGCTTCCATGCGAGTGCACATGGCTCTTGTGTGTATAAAAGGTCAGAGACCGATCAGAGCAGCAGATGAAAGATACAGTCCTCTGGGTAGATGTATAGTGCTTTTACTACACTACAGCTGCCTAAAGTGCCAGAGAGTTGTCTACAGAGACCAGGTGTGTGTTACTATGCAATTGCGCCGAAGGGCGCAGGGGTCCCTTGAGTGATCTGCCCATCATAGTGGGTAAATGGCGGGAAGACGGTGCACACCGCGAGTGTGTGGGCGGGGCCAAACGGACGGCGCCTCCATGCGAGTGCACATGGCTCTTGTGTGTATAAAAGGTCAGAGACTGATCAGAGCAGCAGATGTAGAGACAGAAGCTCCTGGTCACATAACAGCACGGGGATTGCGCTCGTGAAGGTCAAAGATGCAAAGGCCTTTGTCCAGCGTCACAGCTGATTTTCGCCGGTATATTTGGGAAGAAGGCACACCTGCCCAGCCTCCACAACGCTCACGATTGTTTTTGGGCAGCTGAATGAGTCACTGAATTTAAGCTTCAACTAGGGCACATGCTTAATCGGTATTATTCCATTCCTGGTCTGTTGTAACTAATTTACGATGGCGCCGGCAAGCTGCCAGCGCCATCCTAAAATAGTTACAAAATTAGCTTCAACAGGAAGCTCTAATAGATTAAATAAAGCAGGCGCTCGATGACCTGCTTTATCTTATCTATTAGAGCTTCCTGTTGAAGCTAATTTAGTAACTATCCTAGGATGGCGCTGGCAGCTTGCCGGCGCCGTTGTAAATTAGTTACAACAGGCCAGGAATGGTTGAACTTTTGCCCCCGGAATCCGCCACTCGCGGATTGCGAGTTTTCGGCAAATTCGCGAGAGTTCGCGGATCGCGAATTTACCGAAAATTCGCAAAATCCGCGATCGGAGCGGATTTAGCGCTCATGCTTACTCCTAGGTTATCAGCCCCAAGAATTCCTTCACATTCTTCAACTATGCTCTCGATTCTATTGAGCACACAGGTGGTATCCGCGTGGGTAAGCTTTTTAACCTTTTTGCCTTTTTTATTTCTTGTAGCCCCCCCGCCCTCCATTGATTTTCTTTTGCCCATTTAATAAAATCAAATGACCAAAAATTGATTGTTGCTACTGTGGTACAATAGAAAAAATGTATAGTCTTTCAGGAAAGGGCAGAGCTGATGTAGTGAACGAATTAGAAACATGACCTGTTAACTTTTCCACATTTCACTTAGCCCCAGTAAGGTATTTTGTCCTCTGAGAAATTTAGATATAGGGGCTTTTTGTGTTTTTTTATATGAATACCCCGGTCCCTCTGTGAAACATAGAGGTTTTTCCCTTCTTTTTCAATCGTGGCAAGCAAGAGACATGTGTTATAAGGCTACTTTAGCTGGTTAGCACAATGAGTGCTGCAATCAATCCCATTGGTAGCATTTTTATTTACAACCCCCGGAAAACACTACTAAGGACTTACAAGTAAATTAGAATGCCAATTAGGTGTATGGCAATTGTACCAAGTTTCAATGGGAGAATATAAGCACTTTAGCGCTGTTTAGCAGTAGTTAAAGTGCACAGAGTCCTAAAGCCAACAAAAACCAATTCAGCAAAACAGGAGGAGTGAAGGCAAACAGTTTGGGGGAATATCACACCAAGGATATCGGGTCTATTGGTTTTTTACACGATGCCTGCTTTCTGGGCCACTGATGACCAGATAAGGAGGTGAGTGGAAACTTGCTAGATTGGGTGGCTGAATTCAGTGACATCACTTATAGTCTATTACATCGAGCTGTGTATCATAGAAGGAAGTGCAATCAGCACCATTGTGCCCTTACAAAATGCCACTGATAATAAAGGCTTTGGGTATGTTAGTTGGTCACATTACAGAGTATTGTTAGGCAGTGACAAAGCAAATATCACAACACGTCACTCCCGATGCCATATGCATCTAGGAAAGGCTGACAATCCCTTACAACATAGTCTGGTGCACTCTATTGTTTGCCTCCTGTACTGCATTTTGAATTTACCAGCCTGGTTATTTGTTGCTTATGTTCACATTCCATTGCATCCTTCTCCATTGAATGCACCATCAGAATATCTCACACTAGATGCCATAAACATAATGTTTAAGCCCCTAGTTCATTTAAAAAACCTGGGGTGAAACCCCCCATATTTACATTTTACCTATCTATAGTTGTATGTTGTATATACCCCAACCAGAGCATCTGCCCCAGCTTCCAACATTTACACAGGAACAGTGGAGTGATATTGGAACTATATATAACCTGTAAAAAAGTGTTTTAAAAATGGCTTCCGTCACCCAACCCCCTCCACTCTTGGGATACCCTCCCTCTCCCTCAAACAAGAAAATGTACACCTGGCAGCCTGCCACCCACCCCCACCATCCTCTTAAACTGCCCAACTTCCAAATATAAAAAACCTTGCTTACTGTCACCCACAGCCACCACACTCTGCTTATAACCCCGCACAGGCTTTCGTCAGAGAACTAAACCAACATATTAGCTGGTCTCCTGCCAGCCACCCCATTACCCTCTGCAAACCCACCCCACAAAACTCAAAAAAGATAGAACCTGGCCTTCTGCAATCTTCCTCTAGCACTCTCGGAGGAATTGCACCGCTTCCCATCCCAAAGTCGTGTTCACACAGTCTCAGACTGAGAACGGGGAGCTGGCATCATGCGGATAGTAGCTTTGCAGACACCTGAGCTTACAAGGGGAGAAAGTAGTTGGCGCAGGCAAAGTGCCATGCATGTTCTCCCGTTTCACTCTGTGAGAACTTGAGAGCGGTGGGAGAAGGTAGGTGAGGCTGGTGACATAATATCAGTGGATAACAGCTTTGACTGACCACTGTTGTCATGTCACTGCAGCATATAAATGGATTTCAATCTGGGCATTCACGATAAAGGCTTCCTATTAAAGCAATATACAATATATAGAATAATACATGGGTAATGGTTAATTACGGGCACGTTTTTGTACCAAGGAGTTCTGAGTGGCGTCAAATAATCAGCAAGAACAAAGCTCAAGTTGTTTGACACTCATATCCCAAAGGTAAAAAACATCCTTCAATTCATTATTTTCACTAATTTATAAATGTATGTTATTGTATGGCCCCAAAAATCATCTGCCCCTGCTTTCCACTGGTACGCATGGGTAGAGGAGCATTGGTAGTTATACATAACATTGCTTCTCTTCAATGTCCAAAATAAAATAAAAATACACTGCTTCCTGACACCCACACCACCACTCTGTGCCTTTCCTTCTCTCTCTCCTCTAGAACTGTCCTGCCTGCTATCCAGAACTGATCTGACAGGCTCTAAGAGAACCCAGCAAGAGAAGCCAGGAAAAGCTTTATGATATAGCAATAGGGATTATCAGGTTTTGCTTCTCACTTTTGGTATGTCACAAAAGTAAAGTCCTGGGTTTAGAATCCAGTCATTCACATTAATGTCTCTCTATGAAAGCAGTGCATAATAAGGTGATACTTTAGTATATACTTTTGTATATATACTTTAGTATATACTTTAGTATATACTTATATGTGTATGTACTTTGTGGGCTCTGGAGATCACCCTAGGACTTGTCTCCTTCCACTTAGGGACTTTTTTTCTGTCGAACTTCCTCTATTTAACGGTCTTGATGACCAGCAGAGGTCAGTAAAATACCAGAATCACTTTAGCATTCTCTAGATTCCAGTCCATAGAAATTGTCATTCACAAGCACCAGTGGCTGGCAGTGTATGTGGATGGCACTTGGCTGATGGTGTGCATGGATGGCGCTTGGTGGCAGTGTGCATTCATGGCGTTTGGCTGGCGGTATGCGTGGATGGCACGTGGCTGGTGGCGTGCGTGGATGGTGGTGTGCGTGTACTGACTCTTGGCTGGCGGTGTGGCTTACATGGATCCTGCAGCATTTTCTTACCGAGAATCTCCTGAAAACCTCCAATTTACTTACAAAGTCACATTTTCCTCACAGTTCTGTGTGGGTAAGTTGTAGGATCACCAAGCAGGCACACATTTCCTACCACCCAGTTTTCCCCTTGGTTTGGGTAGAAAAAATGATACCTCACTTGTCTGGGTGCACTTTTAGACCCGCCTTGGGTCCCCCATAATCTCTCCATGTTTTTGGCCCTTTCATGTCATAGGCACTTGGCCCATCCACCCAACTACGGTATAATTTTTATCGGGAGACTGAGGGGAACACTGAATTGTATGAAAGGTGTGCTCTGCAGTGATCTCACAACTTTCCCACACATATATTAGAGTATACCTGACTTTTTAGCTAAATTTGAGGTTTGCAGTAGATTCTGGGAAGGAAAATGTTGAGGAATCAGTGCAAGCCATACCTCCCTGGACTCCCACGGGTGTCTAGATATCAGAAATGTCTGTTTTTTTTTAGGTTCCCTAGATGTCTGCAAGCCTTGAACCAAAAACAAAGTTGTCCATATGTCTAACACAAAATGACCTGATTTTCAAGGGTGTCACTCGCACTTTTGGTCCCGGGCTCAACAGCCATCTAGGGAGACCTACCAACCTAGATATTTCTGAAAAGTAGACACCTAGAGAAGTCCATGACAGTGTAGCTTGCGTGTATCTCCAAACATTGTCCTACCCAGCATCCCCTGTAAACCTCAAATTTAGCTAAAAAATCATGTTTTCTTCATTTTTCTGTGAGGTAAAGTTATGGGATAACCAGATCACCACTAATTTCATACCACCCAGTGTTCCCCATAGTTTTCTGATAAAAAAGGTACCTCACTTGTGTGGGTAGGTCTAGAGTCCATGAGAGGAAACACCCCAAAACATACTGTGGAGACTGCTCACAAAACAAACTGGTTTAGCAAGGGAGGTGACCTGGGTTTTTGGCCATGGGCTCAGCGGGCATCAAGGGAAACCTCCCAAACACACACATTTCTGAAAGCTAGTCCCCAGGGGAAGTCCAGGGTGGTATGTCTTACGTGGACCCCCCAATGTGTTTCTACCCAGAATCCCCTTCGACCCTCAAATTTAGTTGACAAAATAAAATATTTCTCCAATTTCTGTGTGGGAAAGCTGTGGGGTCACTGGGCTGACACACATTTCCTACCACTCAGCATTCCCCCAGGTCTCCTTATAAAAATGGTACCTCACTTGAGTGGGTTGGCCAAGTACCCCTAACAGGCATGGGACCAAAACAGATTATGAAGACATCAAATTTACCTATCCCAAAACGACCTGGCTTTGCAAGGTGGGGTCACCTTGAATTTTGGCCCCGGACTTGGTAGACATCTAGGCAAATCTACTAAACCTACACATTTCAAAAAACTAGACACCCAGGGAATTCCAGGGAGGTATGGCTTGCGTGGACCCACCAACATTTTCCTACCTAGAATCCCCTGCAAACCTCAAATTTAGCTGAACAAATCACATTTTTCTGCAATTTCCTGTGTTGGAAAATTGTGGGCTCACCGGGCTGATACAAATTTCCTACCACCCAGCATTCCCCCAGGTCTCCTGATAAAAATGGTACCTCACTCGTGTGGGTGGGCCATGTACCCACAACAGTCAAGGGCCCAAAACGTATTGTGGAGATATCAAAATTACCCATCACAAAACAACCTGGTAGAATGATGTGAAAGTATATTTCACTGGGTGATTGGACGTAAATAACTTGTGAGCAAATGGAGACATAACTGTCTTGTATCTGACATCTTTAGCTAGTCCAAGAGTTTTTACATTCCAAAATCTTCATGCATTTATGTGTGATAGGGAAGTCAAACTACAGGTCTCAGATTGTCAAGCGATGTTCCTTAAAAAAAAAACATTTGGTTGAAGTTGTCACAAATGACATGTGGTCACTTGGCAGCTAGGTATATCTAGCCATATCCAGTCCACTTTCAAAAAACAAAAAAACAGCAGAACTTGTGTGCCTCGGAGAGTCAACAAACTAACTCAAATGGTGCATCTAGATATTTGTTTGTTTGTATGGTGCCACTTGAAATGCGCTCCCACTTCTTTCACAAACATGTAAAGGTTTACACCTGCACTAAAATAACATTCTGCTTCACATTGCTAAAACTCATTTCCCGGCCTTTTAACTGTTTGTTGCTCTGGCCCTCTCCTGTATGGCAAGAAAAAGACCTTCTTTTGGGATGTGTGTGACAGAGGTGCATGCATTTTAAAAGTAACCACCGAATCTCTTGGCTGTTAATGTGGTGGTTTTAAGCTGCCAGTGTGAAGGAAGCGTGGGTACACAAATTACTGGCTCAGTCTGCGATGTCTGAAGTTGGTTTGTTGTATCGGATGTACACAAGGCACCACCTTGTTTAGCCAAAGAGTGCAAGATAAAGTAAACTTAGTATCTGACATTGCATTACCCAGATAAAACCCACCAGCAGTGTGGAAGTCCTGAATACATATGTTAATAGATAGGCAGTCTCTTAAAAGACAGGTGACTGGAACTTTTCAGTGCCGTAAATTGCAAACATCTCTTGTTTAAAAACAGTGTTTAAAGCTGCTACATAGAGCAGTATCAATGGGGTCTTTGATGCGATTGAACAGGTGCCCCCGCCCCTAGGGGAGGGGCGCCTGTAGTTGCGCCAGATGACTGTGCCCCCTCCGGCTGGGCTAAGAAGAGGGTGTAGTGAGTAAGGAGGGCCCGGTGATGTCATCAGGTTGCGTAGGAATGCAGGAGTGAATTATTTAAGGCTGCGCCTTTCAGTTTTCGGCCTCTCTGTCCCCTCGGACCTCCAGCAAGCTGCAGAGGCGCGTTGTTGACGAGGAGAGAGGTTTTCCAGTCTGCGGCTTGCTGCATGTGGCATGGGAGGTTTGAGGGGGCCTGGGCATAGTGTGTCGCCTTCATAATGGGGCGTTTAGTATAGTGCCGATATCGGCCCGCACACCATCCCCCCAAACAACAAGATCCCCATCATAAATAATTGGACAAGACAACTTGTTGTTGGGAAAAAGTAGTCGCAGGTTTATTAGCATATCATTGCTAAAACATGGTGGGTTAACTTACAGATGATCCAAAGGCAAGCCGCCCCTCGCAGCTTGCCACCTGATAGGCCAAGTAGCCCGCGGCCTTGGCCATACGGTGCTTAGCGGTTGTGGTGAGAGGGTATTCCCTCACCTGTCCGGTGAACCATTGGTCCACCCTCTAGCTCACACCCCCCCCTACGAGGGGCGGAGCGTTCAAGCAACCCCCGGTTGTCCAGGGTCCACCGCACGGAACTCCCAGGGATAATAGGCCTCAGCACCCTTTGTGCTTCTGCATAGGGTACTCCTAAGTACCTTTCGCCTCTGGATCATCATGTAACTCCTGCAACACAAATAACAAATATTAAAGGCATAGCACCCCCCCCCCCGCCACTTGAGATGTAGGGTAAGCGGCAGGGAGGGCAGCATCGAGGGCAGCAAGGAACAAAGAGACTGCTCGGAGGCGGGGGGAAGACCTAAATACCTCGTCCCCCCCAAGACCCCAAATGAAGCGTGCTGACGTCATGTCAGCGGCCCCTGGCCACTGGACACCAGAAGGCTGGTGCGCCTGCCATCCTGCGGCGACGTGTCGGGCGGCCTGCATAGTGCCGATATCGGCCCGCACACCATCTCCCCAAACGACAAGATCCCCATCATAAATAATTGGACAAGACAACTTGTTGTTGGGAAAAAGTAGTCGCAGGTTTATTAGCATATCATTGCTAAAACATGGTGGGTTAACTTACAGATGATCCAAAGGCAAGCCGCCCCTCGCAGCTTGCCACCTGATAGGCCAAGTAGCCCGCGGCCTTGACCATACGGTGCTTAGCGGTTGTGGTGAGAGGGTAGCCCCTCACCTGTCCGGTGAACCATTGGTCCACCCTCTAGCTCACACCCCCCCCTACGAGGGGCGGAGCGTTCAAGCAACCCCCGGTTGTCCAGGTAACCAACCGCCCGTAGGATAACGGGGCGCCGTCGCACCCCCAGGGTCCACCGCACGGAACTCCCAGGGATAATAGGCCTCAGCACCCTTTGTGCTTCTGCATAGGGTACTCCTAAGTACCTTTCGCCTCTGGATCATCATGTAACTCCTCCACAGCCCAGGATGTGGCGACCGTCACAGACAGGGCCCCCCACCAGAGCTACCTCCTAGACGCAGCCTGCAGAGATAAGCGCATCTTGAATGTCCAAAAGAAATAAATCCATGCCTACGTTGGACAGGTGGACTCCTTCTCCTTCAAGACAGCCAGAGGCTTTGGCGTGGAGCTCCCCATGGCGAATAAAACCGAAGCCCATCAGCTCCGCAAACTTACGCATCGCGCAGTTAAATTTCCTTCTCGCCACTTCTATTGCTTGCCCAGAGCGAGCACCTAGCCAAAACCGGCGAGGTGTAATCTCAGACCACCAAATATCGCAAGGACCCAATAAATTGCTGATTTTGGTAATGTTCACTTTCATGTCCCTTAAAAGAAACCTTTTCCCCAGGAAAGGCAGGTCGTTCCCTCCCACGTGCAGAATGAGCACATCTGGAGGGTGGGTGTTCCCTTGTAATTCTCGTGTAAGCAAACCAAGCACCCCACTCCATCGCAAGCCAGTGACTCCAAGCCAGACAAAATGAGTTTTTCTAAACCCATGATTCCACTTTCTGCTTTCTGCCCACCGGGCCAACCTGGAAACCCCCTCGTGTCCCAGCACCCAGACCATTGTTCCTGGTAAATAAAGAGAATTTTTTGTATGAAACCATTTATTACACACACAAAATTCACACTGGTAGAAGTACCACACTGCACACAAAAAACAGTAAAAACATTGCACTTGTTACATGGCCCCGTGTGCCCAATATGCACCTATTCTCATTCAATCCCCAGGACAACATAACAAACCACTCTTGAGTTCACAGAGCACTACTTTTTACTGTCTGGTCTGATGTATCTTTTATAACAGTCAGATGACCATCTCCCCAGCTGCTTGATCCCTTCTACCTGTACCCCTTCTGAGGATGCAGTAGTGGCTGCGCCTATGCGGAAGGAGTGGGAACTGTACTTTTTGCCCACCAATGAGACACCTGCTGCAAACAAGCATGCGTGCATTACATGTTCTACTTGGAACTTAGTCAAAGGCGTGCCATCTGCATGTAAGAGGAGATAACCCATATCGGGGGGGCGGATGGCAAGGTAAGCCGCCAGGAGGCTCACAGGGCAAAACTTGGGCGCGCCAAGACTCTGAAGCCAAAGTTCAATCCCCCTGCCCCTCTGATCAGTCTTGGATTGTCGCAGAGTAATCTTGAGCGTGTCTCCCAAAACCAGAACGTCCTGCAAAGACAATGCTACACCTGACACATCATGTTTAGATTTGGCAACCAGTTCAGAGATCCTGAACGCGCCGAAGAAGGCTAGACTAAAAGCAGTTGCAAACAAGGCAGACTCGTAAGCGGAAGAAGTGACCTGAGGCAAGCATAGGATCATACTCTGTAAAGTAGTAAAGTCAATAGGCGATCTGTTGTCGGGCACCCTGTGCTCGCCCTTAGCCCAACCTTTTAATGCTGCCCTGGTAACAAATGCCCTGGTAGGGTCCGCCTGTCCCAACAACTTAGCCTTGTGACTGATGGCTGCTATGTGTCTAGAGATCCAAGAGTGTCTCTTATTGTTGTCTTTGGCCCACAGGATGAAGGCCTGGACTTTCAATTCCGCCGCATCCCCTTCAACTTCCCAATGTCTGACAGTTGCACAAAAATTTTTAACACAAGCCTTGTATCTATTGATAGTGTTCTGAGCCAGAGACATTTCCCCCAGGGCCCTCATCCTGTTCACCACTTCAGCATGTACCAGAGTTGTGCAGGGAAAGGGGTGGCTTCCTCTCTCGCTCTCGGCCAGGCTTCTCGAAACCGTTGCCACTGAAAACGAGAGAGAGCGTCAGCAGCGATGTTCTTGATGCCCTGAATGTGACGCGCCCTGCATTCAACATTGTTATACAAGCAAGTACGCACCAGCTCGCGCAGCAGACAGAGAACCAGGGGGCAAGAGGCAGAGTGGGAGTGGATGGCTTGAACCACTGCTAGATTATCTGACCACAGCAGAACCCTTTTGGCGGACAGGATGGTGGGCCATAGGTGGAAGGCCACCACGATGGGGAAGAGCTCCAGTACTGTAATCTTAGCGGTCACCTTCTTCTTGACCCATGCATTGGGCCACTTCTCAGCGCACCACTCCCTGTCTAAAATGGCCCCAAAACCGTGCTTGCCAGAAGCGTCCGTGAACAGGGCAAGGTCAGGGCTGCCCGCCCAGGGAGCCCTCCAAATCACTGCCCCATTGAAATTGCGCAGCAACTCCGCCCACATGGCCAAATCATGCTGAATACCTTTGCTTAGCTTCACCATGTGGTGTTTTTTGAAGATGTTGGCGGTGGCCCTAGCCAGTCTCCTGGCAAAGACCCTGCCAGCTGGGATTATTCTAGCAGCAAAGTTGATCAGGCCTAGGATGCCCTGGATACAGCCTAGGGAAGCTTTGTCAAGTCCTACCAGCGCATGAATCATGCTAGACAGGTCGCGCACCTTCTCATCAGGTAATCTGGATTCCCCTGCCACAGTGTCAATCTCGATACCCAGAAAGGTCAGGATTTGGGCCGGCCCCACTGTCTTACCCGGGGCAAGGGGAACCACCAGGTGATCTGTAAGACGGACAAAATCTGCCAGGGCCTGTGAGCACAGCTGTGTCCTGTCGCTCCCAACAAACAAAAAGTCATCCAAGTAATGAGTCACCCCTTCTACACCAAATGTGTCTTGGAGTGCCCATTGCAAGAAACAACTGAAAGCCTCGAAATACGCACAGGACACTGCACAACCCATAGGCATGCATTTGTCAAAGTAGAACATGCCGTCAAGCTTGAAACCTAGCAGGTGATAGCTGCTCGGGTGAACTGGTAGTAACCTGAAGGCTGATTCAATGTCAGCCTTGGCTAACCAGGCCCCTCTGCCCGCTCTCCTGACTAGATCCAATGCGACATCCAGCGTGGCATAAGATACAGAGCATGCATCCTCATCTAGCCCATCATTGACCAAAGCCCCTTTTGGGTAGGAACGATGGTGAATCAGTCTAAAGGCACCTGGTTCCTTTTTGGGCACGACCCCCAATGGAGATACAACAAAGTTCTCCAAAGGTGGGTGCAAGAACGGACCTCCTACCCTGTCCAGCGCTCTCTCTTTCTCCACCTTCGCCCTTATCACATCTGGCTGATCTTTGGCAGATTTAAGGTTCTCAGCATCCCTGCTTCCCAGAGTACCAGAGTAAGGGATCCTAAAACCTTCGTGGAAACCCTCCAACAGCAAGCGCTTGTCTGCCTCTAAGGGATACCGCTTAAGTAAAGGGGTAATGTTGTCAATGATCACCGGGGACCCTCCCAGTGGCACCGGCCGGTGTGAACTTGGAGGGGGAGAGGCAGAGGCTATGGCAAGAGGGCGCCCAGAAAGCTCGCCGAGGAGCAAAGAGTGAGAAAAGGAGGGCGTGAGAGGAGAATTCAACACCGGGGACCTGTAACCTAAATCCAACTTACTGTCCGCTCTTGTTAGCTGGCTGTGAGCTCTGCTTAGATTGGCAAGAAGCTGAGGTTGCGGGGTGGGGCCCCCGCAGGTGTTACAGGCGTGGACAAACTTACATGTCTTCCCCCAGGAACAAGACCCATTATTGAACAAACGGCAGGTGCCGGGGGGGAGGACGCTTGAAGCCACCTCTGGCACTACCGCCTCTGCGGCCCCCCGAAAGGAATGCTTACCCTTGCCCCGAAAAAAGGGGGTTCCCCCTGAGGAAGCCTGCCCACTGGTAATGCTGCTAGTTGAACCAGCTGGCCCCGTGCTCCCATGTGTTCCATCCAGAGCTGTACCTCCTTCTGATCCCAGTTCAATTCTGGGCACTGAGACATCTTTCTACGAAACTCCCTATCATACTTGATCCACCCATTTCCACCCCATTTCAAGGCCTCATTATGGATGATCCTGGAGTATTGAACAAGGCCTGGGCCCTGCTCTGGAAAACGTTCCATTGTGACAGACGCTAGGATAGAGAAAGCTTCTAGCCAATTACCAATGTTCTTCTCAGGCCATGGCTGGCCCTTGACTTTTTTCTCCTCTTCCTTAACCCAAGCTTTCTAGCATCCATGCCTTCCTGCCCTAACATGAGAAGGGTGAAGATGTCGATGAACTCCCATCTCCAGATGGCTTCCTTGGCGGCCTGGGGTACTTGCCAAGCCAGAGAGCATCGCCCCGAGAGGAGCGGGGCCGTGGAGATAGCGTGGACGGGAGAAGGCACGGGGCTGCTGGTTGGGGGCACCCCCGAGGGTGTGCTAGAGGAAGCCAGAGGAGGGCTAGAAACCAAGGGGGGGCGCAGGAGGAGCGGCGGGGGAGCTCACTTGCGGCGCCAAACTGGACGCCCCATTCGAGATCGTGGGAGCCACAAGAGGTGCGGCAACACTTACTGAATCCCCCTGCTTTGCAGCTTGTACCGAAGACCAAACAGTAGAGGCTGCCAGGACAGAACTCCCGTTAACCATGCCACTACCCCCAGCGGGCGTGGTACCAGAAACAGGTAACCCCCCTTGAAAGCGTTCCATGAAATTGTTCAATGAGTTCAAAACTTTGGTCAGATCGTCTTTGGTAGCAAAATTACCTTGTGTCGCCTGAGTGTCCTTGGGGAGGGCAGGAGGCGGTGGCGTAGCACTTGCCCCCAAAGACGGGACCTCCTTGGGGGTCGCCACAGACTTGCTACGAGTCACCAGCAAATATTCCATGGGGAAATCCCTAACAGTGGGCTTTCTGATCCGCTTGGGCCTGGAAGGAGCGGCATCTGTATTGTTCGAGTTGTCGGACGAAGGGGATTCAGCAGGGCAACCAGAATCCTCTGGCTCTGGCGTGTTCAACAGGTTCTGAGCCCAAGCCAGGCCCTTCAGCTTTGCCAGCTCCAAAAAGTCAGCCCACACTGCGTCTTGGGAGGTGCCCGGCAACGAGTCCTCCACCTGGGTAATTTCTTGAAAGAGGGGAGGGGAACTCTGGCTGTCCATTCTGACTTCACAACGCTTGCACGTAATCTGGGGATAAAAATGTTTGGATCAGCCACAGTACACAAATGGAGAAAGAGCCTGGCCTTCGTGAACATCAACAGGTGCATGACCCACACCCCTCCATACTTACATCCCAGTGGTGCGACAAGCGGTACGCAAGTTCCGAGCGATACAACGGACTGCGAGCGTGCGAGTGAGAAGGGGCTATGGAGGGAAAAGGCGGACGTTAGTTGGAGTGCTTGTAGAAGACAATTTCTATACCCCCAAACAGACTTGATCTCTTTCCACTACCGTGAACATAAGTTCTCCCTCCATGTCAACCCCAAGAGGCTGGTTCTACCAGTATACCTGTCTCTGGACCACCAGAATCCACCTGTCCCGCTTCGCTGATCTTCAGCTGATGAATTTTACTTTGCAATCTGAAAAATAAAGAACAGTGTCACAACGTTTCTTCCCATTCATTGTAATGTACTCCTTCGTCTGTTGTGCTCCTTCCGCTTTAAGGCGCCTTGCAACTGTATTCTTGTTCCTGCGCCTCCAGACTTCACTACCCGTATACATGCAAACCTGTAAGATATGGATGATAGTGCCACATTCAATGAAATAAATATCACCTCTTCCCTTGTAAGTTCCCCTGTATCCTAAAAAGATATACCCAAACATTGATCCTCCATTACAAGAGACTCTGGAAAAAACTGTAAAAGATCAAGGTGGTACAGACCTAAGCTGACAAGGTACCCCCTCTCGGCTCGTTGAAAACCCCGTAATGTTCTTAGAACCGGTGAAAAGGAAAGAAACGTGGGAAAATGCAGTGTTGCATTGAATGACCAGGTAGAAAACAGACAAAGACTGTTCCGTTGTGTAACCGACCCGGGACGATAACGCTTGGCAGCAACTGCCGCCGCACACAATCACCTTGGCCTGCGTTACGCTATATATGTTCCTTGGAGTAAGCACCGAAAGCGGAAAAAATACTTCAAAATACTAATTTCGCACTAGAAACAGTCCCCATGTCATTATTTCCCATGCGTACAATAATACCTCCAGTAATACAGTGCTCGCAGTCAAAATAACCGAAAGCAAAGAAACGAAAGCATAGGACAGCTCTCGTTAGATGCTTCTCAAAATGCTGCAAATCCCGCCCAATGAGAAGCGCTCTGACGCAACGGGCAGAGAACGCGATCCATGAGAGGGCCTGCGCCCGCCGAGGAACCAAACAGGGCGGGGGAAAACTGCCCTGGAGCCGTGAGGCCAGAGCAGGAGATGTCCCACGGGTCCAACCACCGGAGGGCCGAGGCAGCTGCCACCTGAAACATGACCCCCCGGCCCGACGGGCGAGGCCGTGAAACAGTGAGGCAGGGAAAAGCCTGTGAAAGCTGCAGCGGAACGCGTGCAAGGGCCAGCCGGGCCGGCGCCAGAACGAATCCCTCGTGCGACGCGGAGTCGTGCCCCCCAAACTCATGGCAGGTAAGCCGACACAGGAGTCGCATGTGAAACGAAGGAAGGGGGCCGTCGTGAGCAAAGGCAGTGCACAAGAAGATTGTGCCCCCGAAACTGCATGACCAGGGGGGAAAGAGAAAATGCCGTGGCGGGACCTGCTTGCCAAGACCCAAGCCCGGTGTGCCAGCTGATCAGCGTAAAATAAACACTCCATGAGGCAGTACGAGTGCCAAGCCCCGGGAGCAACCACCACAATTGTTCCCTAACCCAACCGGCCTCAGTATATGGGAAGGCCTGGGCAGAGATGACCAAAATGGCCGCCACCCCCCCTCCCCCTGGGCCGGCCAGGCCGAGGCCCTACAAAATGGCCGCACGGGCAGCGGAGCCACGTGTCCAGCAATGGCGGCCCCCCAGAAGGCCACTGCCCGACGAGGAGAGCCAGGCGTGCCCCAACAGGAGCTCCCGTGTAAAAACACCGGAGAGGCGCAAGGGAACCAGAGTAAGGAAAGGCGGGCGGTGTATGGGCTCAAAAGTGCCCAAACCCAAGGAAAGGGAGAATAAGGAAGGCCAGGCCGCCCCCGATAGGGTGGGCCGCCCGCCCCGAAGAAGGGAGCCGGCCTGAACCTAACCATAAGGAAGTGGCGGCCGAGTACCCTCGGCGAGGAGACAGGGCCGGCCAAGGGGAGCTGTGACTGCGAGAGCAGTCAAATGGCCCGGGCGTGAGCGAGGGTGGCCCGCCAGATGTCTAGGTAAAATACCTGACACCGAGGGCCCAGCCGGGCCGGCAGGCAACAGCACCCCCCCCCCCCCCCCCCGGTGGCCTACCGCTAACAGGGGCAGAGCATGTGATGTCCGAGTAAACCCTCCAGGCCCAACGGCCCGGAGGCAGGCGCGGATCTAGAGCCCCACTGGACATAAACCACGAGAAATCCCTCAACCCCCTAGCCCGCATAAATGAACAACAAAAAAAAAACACACGAATTAACCAAGAGAAAAGGAAAACACGAATAATCCTGAAAAACACCCGCCCCGCAATGCATTGAAATACACCTACTTGGGAAAGTACTCGGAGCAACCCCCGGGCAAAAGGCCCCGATTACTACCGTCACCCTATATGATATGCCCCGCAACAAAGTTCCGAGGAAGGACAATGGACATAAGAAAAAATACAATTCAAAAATCCCGCAATAGCCAGAGTGCCCAACGAGACAGAAGAAGGAAAGTCAGAGGAACAGAGGAGCTGAAAATAAATTAACCCCCCCGACCCTGTGCCCATCCCCCACCCAGGGAAAATGTAAAGGAAAAACGAGTGAAAACCACTGAAACCCCAAACAAGCCCCACAACAGAAGACAAAACAACCGCCAACCTCCCGGCCCGACCAAGCGACCCGGGTGGGAAGCGAGCACAATAAGTGGGGGGGGGGGGTGGGAGAGGAGCGAAGGGCACTCACCTTATGTCCGGGCAACATCGAGGGCAGCAAGGAACAAAGAGACTGCTCGGAGGCGGGGGGAAGACCTAAATACCTCGTCCCCCCCGACCCCCCAAGGAAGCGTGCTGACGTCATGTCAGCGGCCCCCGGCCGCTAGACACCAGAAGGCTGGTGCGCCTGCCATCCTGTGGCACTACGGTGCCCGCCCTCTTATGAGGGTCACCTGCGGCGACGTGTCGGGCGGCCTGCATTAGGTTATAGGTAAGGTATTTAGCTGGGACACGCCTCGTTCTTTGAGGGGTGCGCAACTATGGGGCTTGGACAGCATGAGGCTGCGCTTTTAGACCTGGGTGTTTCACAGAAAGTATCCATAGGTGGGGGAAGGTAGTGGGCAGCGGTAATGGTGGCTTTCAGTTGTGTTGGCGTTGGGAGAGGCTGCGCCTGTATTCAGGAGAGAGGCGGCTCATGTGCAGAGCTGCAATCCTGCGCCTGTAGGTGGGGGCAAGCAGGGGGCAGCGTTAATGGTGGGTCACTGCTGTGTCAGCGTTGGGACGGGTCGCCCTTGTATTCAGGAGAGAGACGGCTCGTGTGCGGCGCTGCAATCGGCGGGTGCAGCACCCGTAGGTGGGGGTATGCAGGGGGCAGAAGTAATGGAGGCTCACTGCTGTAGCGGCACAGAAATGGACCATGCATAGCAGCAGTACCTCTGAATGGGGGGCTTGGCCGTGGCATTCGAAGAATGTCCACACCCGGGGGCCTCGCCTGCACGCGCTCACCCAGAGCGAGCGTGTGCATGCGAGGCACCTGCTTTAGAACACGGCGGTTTCAAATGCTGCATCCTAATTAGTGCCAGTTGGTGGTCCTGAGCCAAGGTAGGCGGCAGCGCAGCCGTTTTCGTGCCTAAGAACTTGCCTTTATTGTACATTGAATTGCTGAATTTTGTGTTTATAAATGGTCGTTGGAGCTTGAGTTATTTCAATGCTACAATTAGGGGTTTAACTTGTTAAAAAGAGTAACTGTGCTATCTAGTGGTTAAAAAGCATTTTTGTGCTGAAGATAGTGAAAGTATTTTAGTATTACATTAAAATGCTTTACAGATGCCTGTAAATGAACCAATTCTTATGTTCCTGGTTTTTGTTTATTATGAGCCTTTAGGATTTTTAGTGTGAGTGATAAAAACCAATATGTAGCGTGCTTATTTGGGTTTCTAAGGAGATTGTGAATGAATAACTGACACAGGGATAATAAAATTGGCCCTATACCATGTAATTAAATATTTTGTAATTTATAGATGGGGTGTAGGGATAGGATTTATGGCTATTTGTGCAGTGGTTATGTTGACAGCAAGGAATATGAAATATTGTGGATCGCCTTGTTTTTGGTGCCGTCTTTGGTGGTTTTTGTAGTGTCTTTGTTGTTTGTTTATTTTAAATTATGGCTGCGTCCTTGCGGACGTTAAGGAGTCTTTCGGGCCTCTTTGTTACGCAGGGTAGGATGGATTTATTGGTCACAGGGATGCTGGGTCAGGCTTTGACAGGATGTGTTTTTGGTGGGTAATGGCGCTACCTGTGAGGATTTAATATATGGTTATGTTGATGTTATTCAGAATACTGCTTGCATAAGTTCAACTACTAAACATAATATTCTGATATTATTTTCTCTTTTTAGGCTTTGAGGTTGCAGCGTCAGTGATTTTTTCAGTCAGGGATAATAGTGAGCATAAAGGGCAGGGACAATGGATGTGGGTTAGAGAAGAGGGTAGGAAAATTGCTACTTCAACCGAGCTAATGCGAGTCCCCATGTCTGCAAGTTCTAGTGTCTTGCAGGCCAACGATAAGACAAGTTTGCAAAAGGGCATCAGGTGCAGTAATACACCTTTGAACAGGTATCAAGCTTCCTGTTCATTTCCTCATCAGCAAAAAGAAAATCACGAAGCGGATTTTTCTAATGCCTTCGTCCAACCACTAAATTACACAGTTCAAAAAAACGGTAAACTGGAGACACTTGATGGTGGTGTGGGCAATGGAGCCCAACCATCCTGCAGTGGAGGTCGTCAGGGGGGTTTCATGCTAATGCTGACAATGAATTATCTGATTTGGAAGAGGGTGAGCTTTCTAGCGATGATGATTTGTCTAATAGCCCCCCTTTTTCTCTCTAAATAGGGGGGGGGGATTACTAACAAGATTTGGCGAGCTAATATTTTGCAGATGAAAGAATCTGAAAGAACCTGGAAGTGTTTTGAGGAAATTTCCAGGGTATCTTACAGGCTTTGACAGGATGTGTTTTTGGTAGGAAATGGGGTAATGGCGCTACCTGTGAGGATTTAATATATGGTTATGTTGATGTTATTCAGAATACTGCTTGCATAAGTTCAACTACTAAACATAATATTCTGATATTATTTTCTCTTTTTAGGCTTTGAGGTTGCAGCGTCAGTGATTTTTTCAGTCAGGGATAATAGTGAGCATAAAGTGCAGGGACAAAGGATGTGGGTTAGAGAAGAGGGTAGGAAAATTGCTACTTCATCCGAGCTAATGCGAGTCCCCATGTCTGCGAGTTCTAGTGTCTTGCAGGCCAACGATAAGACAAGTTTGCAAAAGGGCATCAGGTGCAGTAATACACCTTTGAACAGGTATCAAGCTTCCTGTTCATTTTCTCATCAGCAAAAAGAAAATCACGAAGCGGATTTTTCTAATGCCTTCGTCCAACCACTAAATTACACAGTTCAAAAAAACGGTAAACTGGAGACACTTGATGGTTGTGTGGGCAATGGAGCTCAACCATCCTGCAGTGGAGGTCGTCAGGGGGGTTTCATGCTAATGCTGACAATGAATTATCTGATTTGGAAGAGGGTGAGCTTGCTAGTGATAATGATTTGTCTAATAGCCCCCCTTTTTCTCTCTAAATAGGGGGGGGGGGATTACTAACAAGATTTCTCGAGCTAATATTTTGCAGATGAAAGAATCTGAAAGGACCTGGAAGTGTTTTGAGGAAATTTCCAGGGCATCTTACAGCGCCAGCAAGAATAAGCTTTCAACACTGGATAAGCCCCGTCAAGCAGGTGAGCCACTGATTGATATTCATTATAAGTCAGTTTCTAGGAAACGTTAAGCAGGTGGAGTTGTTGGTAAGGCTGCAGAGGCTAAGGTTTGTTGCATTTTGAGTCACCTTTAATGTTACAGAATGTAGGTTTGCTTAAGCTTGATATAGTTCAAGACACATTGGTGGTGTCTGACACAAATTCACTAGGGGAAAAGGATGGTAAGTACAAAGCTATTAGGTCTCAAAAAGGTTTCCCTACATGGGGCGGTCGATGCCCTTGGGCTCACTTCTTAACAAGCATACCAAAGAAAAAATTTAGCATGCAGGGTTTGTGGATTTTTTCAAGTTACTGCACAGGGAGATTAAATCCGAAGAAGGCTCTAGGTAGGGGGTTTGAGAGCTAGCTAGAAGAACCAGGGTTCCCACTAATATTGACTCTTGGACCTCGGCCTTCTGATTTTTACGAGTGTTTAATGTATAAGATTTCCAGACCGTTCGGTCTCAATTTACAAATACTTGCATACAATTAGAAAGGCTCAGTCAGAATTTGGAGGGTTTTGCCTGGCTACATTATGACAAAGAGCTCAGAGCCCATTTAGTCCTCATGCCAGAGTATCCATGGGATGAGTTGGACAACGAATTATGGTGCAATGGATTTATTCCCCAGAGACCTCCCCCTACGAGGCATACTGCTAGTAGGCTTGCTATTAATCCCCGGCCTTTTTTTCAAAGATATACCCCGGGAGGGGTGGGCACTTGGGCAAAATCTCAGATTTTCACAACAGGAGCCTGCTGGACTTTTAAACAAAGGTTTCTTCCAGAAGAGTACATGCAAATATCAGCATGAATGTTCCAAATGTGGTGGCAACACGCCATTTGTGAAATGTTTAGCTAAACAAACATCCTGTTTCCCTACCAGTCAAGGTAAAGGGAGGGGAGCCCCATTCCAGCCTTACTTCAAACAGCAGTTCCACCAATTGATATCCCGGAGCTCTGTTTGTGGCTTCAGTTTTTTAGCCTCATGGGGAAAAAGCTTTAAAGTTGTAGTGGGGGGTTTAAAGAAAGTTTTAAGCTTGGTTATCAGGGTCCTAGTAACTGCAGGTTTGATCAAAAACTTGAAATCTGCAAAACAATTCCCACAGGTCATTACTCATAAATTACACTCTGAAATTGCTGAGGGAAGGATGGCTGGCCCCTTCCTTTCTTGACCTCTTCCCAATCTTATCATTTCTCCTTTGGGGGTGGTTCCAAAAAAGACTCGGGGAAAATTTTGCATGATACAACATTTATCCTGGCCCCATGGTTTGTAGGTGAATGCTTTTATTGCCAGGGAATAGACATTATGCTGCAATTTGCTTTAGTGGTTGTAGCTCTTGATCTTGCAAAAAAGGCCAGCTCAGGAGCGGAGTGAGCCAAAATGTGATGTTTAAACCCGCATTTAGGTTACTTCCAGTCAGCTGTCAAAGACTTTAGCTCTTGTTTGCAATGGATTTTCTCATTCAGATCAGGTTTCCCTTGTGTCCCATTATCTGGACGATTTTCTTTTTATTGAATCAAAAGGATCACAAAAGTGCGACAAAGCACTCCATTTCTTTCAATCTTTAATGCAAGAGTTAGTTGTGCCTCTGGCTATAGGGAAAACAGGGAGATCTGCTACATGCATCATATTTCTGGGTATTGAGATAGTTACAGTGAAAATGGAGACCAGGTGCCAGTTCCTAAAGTGCATGAAATTATGAATTTGTTGAAAACTGTTAGGATGTCACCAAAACTCACTCTACTTGAAATGCAGCGGTTACTAGGGCACCTAAACTTTGCTTGCATGGTAGTAAAGGCGGGGAGATCCTTCTGTCGGAGGTTGGGCTTTGCTATGGCTGTTTTTCATTACCTCATCACAGCGTTAGAGTGTCTCTGTCCATGAGATTCAATTTTGAGGTTTGGATTATGTTCCTTTAAAAGTTTTTAAAGGTGTTCCTATCAGGCCTTTTGATGAATGCTTTGTATGGTCAGTAAAAAAAAAAAAAAGTAATAAAAAAAAAATTGATGTTTCAGGAACTGAGGTTTTCGGCTGTTTTGGGACGGAAATTGGTACGCAGAACCATGAGCTCATAAGTGCATTATGAGAATTGCAGTATTGCTTTCTTTGAATTCTATCCCCTGACAGTAGCTTTGACAGTTTTTGAGCAAGTTTTTGGCAAACAAATCAGTGCTTTTCATGACGACAACAAAACTGTAGTGGATCTAGTGAATGGTAAAAAGGCAAAAGAGAGAAGTCTGCTTAAATTGTTACAGAGATTTATGCTGGGCTGCTACTGGTGAGTAGTAGCTCTTTAACAGACAACTAATTGATTGATTTATAATATATCATTTAGAGTTAAGCATATACCTGGTCTGGACAATATTATAGCAGATGAGTTATCTCGTTCTCAGTGGCAGAGTCCGTACTTTGGCTCCAAAAGCAAACTATGATGAAATTAAGGTTCCTCAGGAGGCATGGTTTCTCTTGGGCTGAAGACAAAGATGTTGGTCAAACACTCTATTGCTATCAGCACACGTTTAGTTTACAGAAGGGCTTGGACAGATTTTCTACAGCCAGGAGCGGCTTGTCGTAACAATGATCAAGTAGGCTCTTTACTACGTATCAATGAAATACTGCGTTTTATTCTGAGCAACATTGACAATAATATATCCCCTCCACCATTGCGGGGAAGCTTTCAGGTATTTCTTTCTATGGTAAGTGCTTTTGGGGTTATGACCCTCTTTAGGGGAGTTGGGAAGGAGAATGTTTACTAGGTTGGTCTAAAATAGAGAGGCATGGCAATGTGCTGCGCAAACCTATATCTATGTTTTTTACTGGGGGGCATTATACCAACACTGCCTAAACATTTTTGTGCCACATTTGAAGCTTCATTATTTACACTTTGCATGTTATGATTATTCTTTGGAGCTTTTAGGATATCTGAGTTGTTAAGAACATCAATTTGTCAAGGGCTAAAACATTCCAATGTGTCAACCACACCAAATTCGTTAAGTATTCTTTTATCATCTAAAACAGACTAAAGAAGAAAAGGGGCTACTGTTGTATTGCGGAAGCTTGGCGGTCCACTATGCCCATGGTCAGCTTGGTTACAATTTAAAGAATTTAAAAGTTATTCAAATAATAATTTAATTTTTTCAGCGTTAGGATGGTTCTGCCTTAACCGCTTCACAGCTTTTAGCGGTCTTGGGTAAATATTTGCTTTTATTAGGTCTGAATCCTTTAGAATTTGGTACCCATTCTTTTGGAATAGGAGCAGCTTCAGAAACTGTCAGAGGTTTTTTTTCTTTACAGCAGCTGCGAAGGTTGGGCCGTTGGACATCAAATTGCTGTTTAAGATACGTTAGAGATTCTAATGAATTTTAGACATCGTTTTGGTCTTACTAACATTTGTTTCTTCCCAGGTCGTCAAGCTTTTCTCCGGCAATACATGGCAAGCGCCTGGATCGTGAGACAGTCCTTTCTAAAGTGGGCAGTCATGAAGGCTTTGAGTTTATTATTGATTGATGGGGAAAAAGTGTCATGCTTTGGGGTCAATTGAGGCTTTTGTTACATGATTTATTTTCTTATAATGCCATGCCCAAACGTCTTACTTGTTCATTTGGGGGAAAATGAGTTGGTACAACTTTCAGGCCCTGTTACTTGTTTTCAGATTTTTCAAACCTGATGGGGTTCACCTTTCGTTTATACCAAAAGAATTGTATTTTGGTGAATATTACAGAAAGTTAGTTGATATATTGGGATTGCACTTTGGGGTTAAGGGCTGTATTAGCGACAATCCCTTACGTGTGTATTGACAACAAGCGTTATGTTCTGGTGTTTTCATCTAAATCAGCTGTTGATACTGAACTGGTTTGGGATTTTTGATTTCTTCTTTACTGAAGAGGGAACTTTTCACAATTCAAATCGTTTGGGTTGGGTGTGACAGGAAAAATGCCTTTGCAGGGTTTTTTCCTGGTGGGAGATTTGGACGGGATTGAGGCAGGCAGGAAGGGTTGGGGCAGGCAGAATAGCTTAGGACGGAGGGAAAACAGAGGACAGAGGAATGAGGCAGGAGGTAGGAAGGGGGACAAACTAAGGGGTTGGGGTCGAGGTTCAAGGTGGGGGAAAATTCATGGGGAACAATATGGGGAAAAAGACATGGGGGATCGATAGGGGGAAATTCATGGGGGATCGATATGAGGATATTTCATGCGGGATCAAGAAGGGGTGGAGGGGTGGGGTTACATGCAAATTCATTGATTGCATTATTGTATTGAATTGTCATTGCTGAAATAAAAGCGACCTTTTAACCCCATCAGTCTGTGATGTGATTCATTGCCCATATGTTCTTGGGGATTTCTGTTTTTTCTCCTATGTGCAGTGAAGGTTATTTTGGTCTCAATGTGTGCACCATATAACAGGCTTTTTGAGGGAGTCGCGCATTTGCCAACGACATAGCACTGGTATTTGTAAAAGACAGTGTATTTTGATGTGTTGTTTTAACTTTTAAACCTAATGAGTTTTTCTCACTGAGGATTCATTGAATGCTCTGTTAATTGTGGAATCTGAGCAGACCGCCAAGGTTGGCAGGACACGCTGCGCACTGTGCTTGTTGAGTCTTCGTGGACTCTATACTTAAGTATTCAATATCATACAATAAACCTGTCAAGTGCAATAATTCAATCAAAACATATCACAGGAAAATGTAAATGAACTTGTAAATGTACTTTTATATCTCTTCATATATGCAAATCAAATTGTTGAATTTCTTCATAGAAGTCAAATGTGTCGAGTACAAATGAAAAAGTATAATAGAATATCATAGCGTGACGAATTTTTTGCAACGCAATGGGCGTTGTAAAAAATTCGTCACGCTATGATATTCTATTAGGAGCAAACTGCACCATAATTGTATTCGAATGTTCAGCTTTCTGTAATGAACGTATACTTTTTCATTTGTACTCAACACATTTGACTTCTATGAAGAAATTCAACAATTTGATTTCCATATATGAAGAGATATAAAAGTACATTTGCAAGTTCATTTACATTTTCCTGTGATATGTTTTGATTGAATTATTGCACTTGAAAGGTTTATTGTATGATATTGAATACTTAAGTATAGAGTCCACGTAGACTCAACAAGCACAGTGCACAGCGTGTCCTGCCAACCTTGGCGGTCTGCTCAGATTTCATGTATATTCAGTACTTGTGAGGCAGTAAGTGCGACGCTGCAGCACCTTTTTGAAGATTGTTCTCAAATTTGTTTGAAGTACTTAGTTAAGTAAGAGTAGGGAGTGCGCTTCCAACCCACCTTGTTTCTGTTAATTGTGGGACAGGTTTGACCACACGCAGTAACCCTCTTAGCTGCAAATAATAGACATTAAGTAAACAACAGGAAATCTCTGTCTGCGTAGCTGCGTTCCCTTCATGTCTTATATAATTGCACAGGAGATTTTACACTGAACATATAAATTGTATTTAGTAATCCAAATGTTTATGAATTAGTCATACCATATTTATTATTATTACTAGCGTTAACTGTAGCTAAAGGAGTATTAGTGGAAAGGCGGGATTTTGCCTCTAGAGTCTGCTTACCATTCTCCAGAATCCCGTCACAGGTCGACTAGACCTTTTTACCTGTCATAGAGTGAATTAGGCAATCCTGTCTATAGAATCAACAACAATTTTAGAAATCCCAATAACTTCCCCCAAGAACCACTGACCAAAACTAAGTTTGAAAGGTTTATTACATAACCAAAAATAGCTGCAGATACAAACACCTCAGCAAGAGGTTCAAAAGGTAAACAGGCACTAATACAAACATAATCCTACGGAAACGTCTCAAGCGGCTGATGAATAGTACGAGGATCAATTCCAGAATCATCAAACTGAACGAAATCGCTATAACCTGAGTTCTGGTACTCATTGGGATAATAGACATAAGTTCAAATTAGTCTGTCCCTGCTCTATACTAGGTGACATCCCTACTTAACAACAGTCCATCCTAGCAAAAGGTGTCAGCCGTTGTGACATCCCAAAGAAGTTCGCCCACAATCTCTCTTAACTAAAGACTCCTTCCTCACAGCTAAGCTCCTTGACCATCCAACCGCTCTCTCTAGCTCCTCAGCCCATCTGCTCTGCCTCCACCCTCGGGGTGCTGTCCCTAATACGAAACCCCAA